>NC_080587.1:42397027-43647027 GCF_029962835.1 Magnolia sinica | reverse complement strand
ATCACCTCGAAAATTAAGTCCATGTGATGTTCTGGGTCGATTTGATTGAGTTCGGAGTGAAGAGTGTGAGAACGGTTGGATATTTAATATGTTTTTATGAAATCTGAGTCGTGTCGCTTGCGCGATGATTTTAAGCTATCTGACCGTTAGATTCTGACCCAAATTTATCCTCTGATCAGGGAAGGTGGCCGAGGCATATCCTTGTGCTTGTGGACCTGATCGAGATTCTGTGACCGTTAAATTGAGTGTGGTCCGCCACGGCTGATCTGAAGAGCCGGTCAGTACGAAAACTTAGCCTGACCTAGATCCATGGTCAGTGAGCTTAAGTCCGACCTTTCGTGGTTATAGGCCCACCAGAAGTGCTTCGTTGGATCGAGAGAGGTTTGCTTTGGTTATAACCTAAGTATACCTTGTCCCTGGGGTTATTTTCATCAATTATAGGCCTATTTATAGTCCTTAAACCCTAGCTCTCTTTTCCATACGAATTTTCTCTAACCCTAGCTTGGAAAGAGAGTGGAAAAGAGAGAGATAGTGAGAGAGAAGTTGGTGAATCATCTTGGATTCTTTCCTATTCTTCTACATCCTTGAACCTTCACTTTGAATCGTTATTCTGACGATTCTAAGTTCATCTTGGGGTAAGTTAACCTTATCCTAATCTGTGTTAGAGCTTAGAATAGTCTTGGTGTTGTTGTATCTCATTTCTATTCTTGCCTTAGGTTATTCTGTCGCCGTTGACGAAGACAACTCGTCTGAAATCAGTTCGGTGTTCTTTCCTTGCTTAAGGTGCGGACTTTAAGTGTATAGGTTATGGTTTTCAAGGCTTTCAATGCCAGTTAATGATTTATTCTTGTTATGGATGAGATTTCACATGCCAAATGTTGTGTTTATGTTGCGTTCCTGATATGCATGTGTTATATTGAGATCTGTGTATTCTATGTGTATGTATAAAGTACCGTATACGTATAAAATATGCACTTGTGTTTGCCATGATTATTTGTCATGTATGTATGCTAGATGTATGTATGACAACTCCTTGGTAAAAGGAATTGTCCAAATGCTTGTTTTTCAACATACGTCATGTATGTTGTATCATGTATTCTAAGTGTTTGTAGAAATGTCTGAATGATCTAATGTATGATATTTCAACCTAGTATGGGCGTTGGGAAGCGATTCCCAACTCTCCCACTAGTGTGCATGATTTCCTTCTTGCTAGTTACATTCCATGTTATTTAATTTCAAGCATTTCTTATGCTTACATTTATGTTAAGTTGATATTCTTCAGATGCTTGAGTAACACATGATTTGAGTTGTTGCTCCATTACTGTTCTACATTTAATATGATTATCTGTTGTAGTGTACTGTGTTTGGGACTATGAATAGTCCAGGGAATCGGTAATCTGCCTTAAAGTTGTGGCTGAGATTGCTTTCGCCACAACGGACGTAATTAGACGAACCCGAGCCGTATTAGAGTTGGCGGCAGTGGTTTGGCCACGCGGAGTGTTTGCGCACTCTATGTCGCTCAACTCAACGTGTGCTCGTGCTAGTCGAGTTCGTCAAGTAACCCGATTGTTCGATGTATGTTCACCATGTATGGACGCTACTGCTTGAATCTAGGGTACCGAACTTACCAGTGAAATCCTAATAACCATGGTACCTTGATCCGCTAAGACTCATGAGCCGGACATGGTAGTATGGGACATCGTGGTCAAGCTGTCGGCCTACGCTGGGGTGACGAGCCTCCTCGTAGTGACCAGTGAGCAACTAAACTCGCGAGCCGATTATGGTGGTATGGGACACTATATTCGTGCTGTCGGCCTACATTGATTGGTGACGAGCCCTTTGTAGTGACCTCGAGCATACCTGGATACCGCAAGGAGGTGACGAGCCGAATTGTGGTAATAAAGGTATGAAAGGCGTGCATTGATTGGTGACGAGCCCTTTGCTATGACCTCAATTATATGATCGTATGAGACGACTAGGATTGACGACCCTAGAATGGATCACTGTTTAGATGGTGATATGAGGAAGGTATCTTAGCTTCCCAATCCTGCTCTGTGAAATGGACTAATAACAACTTGGTAATCATATCCATGTACCGCATTTGCATGTGCTTTGTAGATGTGGTGCACTTTGAGGTGGTGTCATGCGTAACGTAAGATGAAGACACTGAGGGTGTACGCATGAGGGCACGCATCATTTTGCATACATCCCTACATTAACAAGAGTACTTAGGATTTATTTAATTGTTCTGCTTTATCATTACTGTTTGATTGAACTGATAACATATTAACCAGTGCCTTATTGTTCCACTGAGTTAATCACTCACTCCCACGTTCTGGGGCGGTGTTAAACACCCACCAGACTGTCTTAGGTTCTGATGTTGCAGATGTGGATGCGACTTCTGAGGCAGAGCGGGAGATGGATGATGATGAGGCTGCTTTCTCTTATATGCAGTTTTCAGACGGGTTCTAGCGAGCCTTGTTCTGATGCGTGGGACTCTGGGATTATTTTTGGGAATTTAAATGATGTAATCTAATACTTGAAATTTTGTTAAGTAACACTTTCATACGACCTGGTTTGTATATGTACTTTAGGGATTCACACTTATACACATATATTTTTATAAGTCTTCCGCTTGCTTTATTCACTTATCCCTGAATTATATCTGTGTTTTGGCTTAATCTATTCCATGTTTTATGCACTAATACAATCAACATACATCCATCATTAAATATGTTACATAAGTGATGTTTTGGGACTCGGGAGCTGAGTTATGCTCGACCCCCGAATTTCAGGGCGTTACAATAGGTTTAGGTTTAGGTTTTATGTTTAGGTTAAGGTTATAGGTTTAAGTTATATTTTTAGGTTTAGGTTAAAAGTGTAGGTTATAGGTTCAGGTTTAGGTTAGGTTATGGGTTAAGGTTTAGGAAATTGAGTTTAGGTTTTAGGTTAGGGAGTTGAGATTAGGTGTAGGTTTAGATTTAGGGATTTGAGAATATGTTAAGGTTTAGGTTTAGGAAATTGGGTTCAGGTTCGAGATTGGGTTTACATTTGGGTTTTAGGTTTAGGTTTAGGCTATAGGTTATAGCATTAGGTTATAGGTTTAGGTTTAGGTTAAGGTTTAGGTTTAGGTTATAGATTTTGGGATTTGAGAATAGGTTATATATTATAAATTCTTTATTTTCATTTACATTCGCAAATACATTCATCATCCATCCAAGAAAATTGAGACAGGTGAAAGATACACATAAAAGAGCGGACATGAAAAAAAAAAAGATTGGTAAGAAAAGCAGTAGAATCTCACTCTACCATGTAGGAGATTGGTTCATAAGAGTAAGGTGGATTGACCATTTTAGCCTGACCATTGTAATTTTATCAGGAACCCAAATGAGGATAAAAAAGAAGAAGAGAGAGATCTTTACTTAAGGTATTTGGAACCCACAGTATTGCATTAGCTCACCCTTTGCAATACTAAGTTAAAAATCAAGATGTATCTGCGAGTTGATGTATGTAAGGTATGTTGGAGACTTGGTTCATGAAACAAAGGTGACTGATAATTGTACTGTGCCCTTGGCAATTTTAACTAGAACCCAAATGCATACAACTCTTTTGAGTTCCAAAACTATCAACTCATGGGCAGGAGGGTTATCACCATGTCTCTTTGTTTTAAACTAACCCAACTGATATACAACATGTGAAACTACCGATAAAAGAACTTGAAACTTTCCCATTTTCAAATGTACTGAAACTTAAACAAAATCTCCAACATAATCTATCATCATAATCATCTTCATAATCTAAACCTTATCCCAACAAACTGGTCAGCTACATGAATCCCGTTCACGCCATTCCACTCTATCAAGGAGCATATCCTCAGTTAAACCATTAGTCGTCAAGCCTATATTAAATAATCTATACTACCTACCACTAACTGCTTGGTGATAAAAGCTTTTTGAGAAGATATGCTGCAATTAGTCATGTGCAAGTCATTAGTAGTCTTCTATTTTGAGAGATCCGTGCCTTTAGGGATTTTTAATAGGATATAGAGATCAGCATAAGAAAAATAAAGAAAGGTAGAGATTTAGATCCATATTTGTGGCACTTAAGGATTTTCTTTTTTCGTGAGAACTTGGACTTATAATGTTATTTATACATCTTTTTTTAGGATATATAAAAATAAGAGAACATCTGGATAGCTCCGACGCACATCCGGGTTTGCTCCGTCAATTTCGAGCATATACATTAGTTTTTGTTGGTTCCACTGTATACATGCTAAAAATTATATATATCTAAGCCATTTGGCCTTTCATATAATGCTCAGCCATTTCTGTTTTTCAGTTTGTACAAATGGGGCTAGTCTGACAAATAGTCGCTTGAGAAAGAAAACTCAGCAATGGTTTACATTCAACCTGGAAAAGGCCAAATATTCTATAGTTGGGATCTTCCAATCTTAGGATCCTTCCATATGTGGCCCATCTATGAAAAGTTTGGATTATTGAACCATGGACCCGACTTGTATAAACTGACTCACCTGAACATACTGTACAAACTCAGCTTAAGCATTGTATAATAAGGCCTCAAACATTCAGAAACTTAGCTTCAGCATTCTATAATACCTCAAACATTTAGGAACTTAGCTTGAGCATTCTATAATACCTCAAACATTCAGGAACCATTTGTTAATCAAATAAAATAAGATACCGTGATCTCATTGCCTTACACCATCTTTGCACCTTACAATTCGAATCTCACAGCCCACCAATCAAAATGTTGCCTTCATCAACAAACAAACAAGCAGAGAGAGAGAGAGAAAAAAACACTAATGATGTTGAAAACTCTCCTAGCTTGACTTTAAAAAGATTTAAAAAAAGCAGAATCTGATCTGAGCAAAACTAAGTCTCTAAAACAAAATCAAAGCTTAATAGTAACAGCTTATGACAAGTTTAATAACCAACAACACCAGAGAGAGCGAGGAGAGAGAGAGAGCATGCCAAATAGACCAGATATAGCAATCATGGGATACAGCAATCCCATAGATCTTGCACTAATCCACTGACGTAACTAGCATTACCTTGAAATCCGTGCAATCCACTCTAATACCATCCAATCCCATCCAATTTGCCTGGCCAAACAGGCCCTTATTGTACTGAGTAAACTCAGTAGGGCCCACCTTAAACCCTAAATCCCTAAATCCCCAAATCCCTAAATCCCCACATCCCTAAATCGATATTGAGATTGAGAGAGATTGAGAGAGAGAGAGAGAGATACCTCACTATTGTGAATGACCTTCAACTGAGATTCAGAGAGAGAGAGAGAGAGGGCGTGCTCTTATTTTTATAAGGCATTCACAATTATTCACAATATTGGGAGAGAGAGAGAGAGAGAGAGAGAGAGAGAGAGAGAGAGAGAGAGAGAGAGAGAGAGAGAGAGAGATGGAGGCATTTTTGGGCGCAACTCTGTTTTGAGCTCGCGCCCAATTTTGAGAAAAGTACGGGGTCGGTGCTCTGTGGGACCCACCATGATGTATGTGTTGCATCCATGCCGTCCATCTCTTTTTACAGATCATTTTATGGTATGAGACCAAAAATGGGGTATATCCCAATCTCAAGTGGACCACATTACAGGAAACAATTTTGAATGAGCGTCGACCATTAAAAATATTTTGGGGGCCATAAAAGTTTTGGATCAAGTTAATTTTTGTTTTTTCCCTTCATCTGGGCCTGTATGACCTAATCAACATGTTGGATGTCAAATAAACAGTACAGTGGGCCTTAGGAGGATTTTAATGATGGATATCCAATCACTATTATTTTCATATGGTGTGGTCCACCTTAGATTTATATTCCTCTCATTTTTAGAATCAAGTGATAAAATGATCTTTAAAATAGATGAACAGAATGGATGAAACACATACATCATGGTGGGGCCCATAGAGCTGTGGCTGGTGGCTGAGAGTATAGCCAATCCGTTTCCCAATTTTGGCTGTGGATGGGGTAAGACGGACATGGATGTCCTGTCCGGAGCTTTGTGGGACCCACCATGATGTATTTTGTTTATTTATTCCATTCATTAATTTTAGTAAATAGTTTTAGTACATGATACTAAAAATAAAGTAGATTGAAGGCCTAAGAGGACCACACCATAGGAAGCACATGTGATTTACTCTCCATGTTTTCTACCGTGCGGTCCACTTTAGCCTTCAATATACCTGATTTTTAGTTTCATGACCTATAATAATATTTCAAAATAGATGGATGGCTTAGATATAAAACATATATTTTTGTAGGCCCTATAGAGCCCTTATAGAGCCCTATAATAATATTTCAAAATAGATGGACGGCTTCGATATAAAACATATATTTTTATAGGCCCTATAGAGCCCTATAACCTAATCTTTTTTCTCATATCATTATAAGGTATCATGCAAAACATTAGGCAGGAACAAGGCTTGAGTGGACTACAAATTAGGCATTGCACTTCCACCATTAAAAACTTCTTGGGAGTTGGAGAAGTTTTGAATCAAGCTCATTATGTGTGTCCCACTTGGATGAGGGGTTAGACCCAGTTTTAGCTGCATTCAAAACTCATGTGGGCCCCACCAAGTGCTTTTATATTTTCTTAGATGTCTTCACATAGTTTTAGATGGTATGGCCCACCTGAGTTTCATATACGGATGATTTTTGAGATATCTCATAAGCTAAAGGGGACACATCAAAAGTATGTGTATGTCCCACCTTATTCCATGTCTGTATTAACTTATAAACAGGTTGGATCTCAAATAAACATCGTGGCGGGCCCTAAGAAGGTTTCAATAGTGGGTGTCACTATCCCACTCTTTTCTATGGTGGGTCCACTTGAACTTTGGATCTACCCCGTCAGTCAGATGCACCATTCTATGGTGGGCTATGACCTTAAAAATATCATTTTTATTATAAAATATTTTTAAAAAAATGAAAATACAAATTTTGAATTTTTATTTTCAAAATCTCAAAAAATTTCTCATATTTTAATTTTTTCTTAAAAATTTCAAATTTTCAATTTTTTTTCTTCAAAAGCATCATTTTGTTCTCAAATTTTTTCTCAAACATAGTTAAAATTTCTAAACTTTTCAATATTCTTTTTCATATAATATTTTAAATCATTTAAATATTACCTTTTAATTATATATATATAAATTTAGATATTTTAAATCATTTAAATATTACCTTTTAATTATATATAAAATATTACCTTTTTAATGCTAATTTTAGGAGTTGATCCCAAAATTGAAGTAGATCCAAAGCTCAATTGGACCATTACATAGGAAACAGTGTGGAATAGTGATTTCCACTGTTGAAACCTTCCTAGGGTCTAAAGTAATTTTTATTTGTTATCCAACCTGTTAATATGATCACAAAGACATGGATGAAGAGAAAGCACAAACATCAGCTTGATCCAAAACTTCTTTGGCCTCCAAAAAATTTTCAATGGTAGATGTTCAATCAAACTGTTTCCTATGCTGTGGTCCACTTGAGATTTTAATTTTCTTCATTTTTTAGATCTCACCCTAAAATTATCCGTTAACATAGATTAACGGAGTGGATAAAATAAATAAATAACAGGTTCTCAAGAGGTCAATAAGTTGGGTCACAATTTTGACCAGAATATTTGGCCCATTTTACATGTCTGGTCCATTCACTCTATTTTACTGATCATTACCCTCAAATTGACTAGTTACTCGCCCTGATCATGCTACATATGAGAGAGATATTGTGCAAATAAGATTGATCAACAATTTGAGTGAATTTTGATTTAAACATTTGAAGTTATTTACTTTTCAATCTGGACTAATCAGATTGTCCAAAAATGGTTAAAGGTTGTTCATAATATCAAAAATATATTAATGAATAGAAAACACAAACATCAGCTTGATCAAAAACTTCTATGGCCTCCAAGAAATTTTAAATGGTAGAGGTTCAATCACACTAGCTATTTCCTGTTGTGTGGTCCACTTGAGCTTTGGATATGCTTCCTTTTTGTTCTTTAGACCTCAAATTATCTGTTAACATGGATGAATGGAATGGATAAAATAAGTAAATAACAGTGGACACGACAGAGTTTACTCTGGTAAAAGTAACGAGTAACTCACCTAAATTTAGTAGAGAAGGGTTTCCTTAAAACATTCATAATCATATATTGGGCCTGCCTGAATGTGAGTCACATATCCAACCCACTCATTATGTGTGTCCCACTTGGATGAGGGATATCAGACCAAGTTTCAACCGCATCCATGTCTGTATTAACTTATAAACAAATTGGAGCACGAATAAACATCGCGGCGGGCCCTAAGAAGGTTTCAATAGTGGGTGTCACTATCCCACTCTTTTCTATGGTGAGTCCACTTGAACTTTGGATCTACCTCGTCAATCAGATGCACCATTCCATGGTGGGCCACGAGCTTAAAAATAAAGTCAATCCATGACTTGGGTGGGCCACACCACATACTATAGTTGAAAGGGTTACCCTCCCATTAAAACATTCATAATCATTTATTGGGCCCACCTAGATGTGGTTCATAGATCCAACCCATTCATTATGTGTGTCCCACTTAGATGAGGAGTCAGACCAAGTTTTATACACATCCAAAACTCATGTGGACCCCACCAAATGCTTTTATATGTTTTTGGGATGTCTTCACATAGTTTTAGATGCTATGGCCCACCTGAGTTTCGTATATGACAGATTTTTGGACTTAAGGGGACACATCAAATGCATGGTGTTGATGTTCTACACACATCATGGTGGGGCGCACATAGATCAGCCTCATGGGAAGTTCCCACGAGGTGACCTTATAGTACCATTTCACTATTTTAGGTAACTCTTTCATGGGTGTTACTCTAACCATGTAGGGCCCACCTTGATATATTTTATGTATATCGACACCATCCATATATTTTTCCATCATATTTTAGGATGTGATTTTAAATCATAAGAACTAAATAATCTTATGTGGGCAATACCAATCAAAATAATATGATGAATAACCATTAAAAACCTTTTGAAGGCCACAAAAGTTTTGGATCAATTTGATCTTTGTAGTTTACCTTTATCTAGATCTTCTTTACATTATCAACAAGTTGGATTGCAAATAAACATTACTAAAACCTTACGATGGGCTCTTTATAATTTTTAATGGCGAGGTACTATATTATCATTCTTTCCAGTGGTGTGGTCCACTTAAGATTTAAATCTACACAATTTTTTATACCCGACCAAAAAATGGGTTGGAGAAATGTATGGGTGGCAAGGATATACAACACATCATCAAAATCTCACTTTTGTTATATAACTTTTCAATTTTTCTTATCAAAATACAAAATCTAGTTTTCTTTTTTTAAAAATATATTTTTTACAATTTGACAATTTTTTCACAATTTTGTTTATTTTTTTAAATTTTCTTTTTTAAAATATCATTTTTTTATCGAAATCTCACTTTTGTTATCTAACTGTTCAATTTTTCTTGTCAAAATACAAAAATTAGTTTTCTATTTTAAAAAATATATTTTTTTTTTTACAATTTGTTAATTTTTTCACAATTTTGTTTAATTTCTTAAATTTTCTTTTTTAAAATATCATTTTTTTTAATCTCACTTTTGTTATATATAACTTTTCAATTTTTCTTGTCAAAATACAAAATCTAGTTTTCTTTTTTTTTAAATATATATATATTTTTTCAATTTGTCAAAATTTTCACAATTTTGTTTAATTTTTTAAATTTTCTTTTTCAAAATATCATTTTTTTATCGAAATCTTTTTTTTTTCAAAATTATCAACAATTTTTTTTTTCAAAATTTAAAATTTTCTTAAACATTATTAATTATTTTTCTAAGTTTCTTAACTATTTTTTTTCAAAATTCATTATTTTATCGAGTAGCTTAATTGAGCATTAGAGACGGTCCTTGACAGTCTCTAGTACAGACGGTCTTTGACATGGCTATAAGACGGTTTAGGACCGTCTCTAATAGAAACGGTCCTTGACAATCTCTAATAGAGACGGTCTAGGGCCGTCTCTAATAAAGATGGTCTCTAATAGACAGCTCAATTTTCTTTGACAAGGCTGTAAGACAGCTAAGGACCGTCTCTAATAGAGACGGTCTTTGACAGTCTCAGATTGCAAGTAAAAGACAGCTAATGACCGTCTCTAATGTAGACGGCCAATGACCGTCTCAGATGACCGCATATAAGACGGTCATGGATCGTCTCTAATGCGGACAGCCAATGACTGTCTCAGATGACCCATATAAGACGGTCACCGTCTTAAATGATTTGTGGACGTTCAAATTTTTAAGACAATATTAAGGACAGTCAGGGGCCGTTTAAAATTTTAGATACGGTTTACGGCCGTCTCTAAAGCGTCTTTAAACCAAGCAATTTTAGAGACGGTCCAGAACCGTCTCTAAATCTGTCCTTTTTTTTTCCATTTTTCACGTAATGTATCTTGCACAAATCCATAGTCATTTAACATTCTTTTTATCCACACAAGCTAAGTGCATGCATTTCCGGCTACAATATATTTAGCCTCAGCTGTGGATAACAATACAGAACTCTATTTCTTGCAATATATTTAGCCTCACCTAAAAACATCTACCACTTGCAGACTTTCAGTCATTTATATTACCAGCCCAGTCAGCATTCGTATAACCAGCTAATTGAACATTAGTATCATATGGATACCAAAGGCCAAGATTGGTCGAGCTTGCGACATATCTCATAATTCGCTTGACAGCAATCAGGTGAGATTCCTTAGGATCTAATTGATATCTAACACAAATACCTACACTGAATGCTATATCAGGTCTGTTCGCAATTAAATATAATAAATTATCAATCATATTGCGATACAACCTAGGATATACACTTTTACCTATTGCATCCTTAGAGAGCTTAAGAGTCGTACTCATAGGAATATCGAAGTTTTTACCGCTCTCAAAACCAAACTTCTTCACCAAGTTTAGATCATACTTGGTATGAGAAATAAAAATCCCGTCTTCAAGTTGTTTCACTTGTAGACCTAAAAAGTAGTTCAGTTCTCCAACCATGCTCATTTCAAACTTGGACTTCATTAATTTTGCAAACTCAGTAGTCAAGTTAGAATATATAGAACCAAAAATAATATCATCAACATATATTTGTACTATGAGTATGTGATCATTGTGTTTCTTTACACATAGTGTCTTATCAACACTCCCCATTATAAAGTTATGACTTGGTAAAAACTTAGTCAGCTTCTCATACCATGCCCTGGGAGCTTGTTTTAAACCGTAGAGTTGCTTTTTCTGATGATCAGTGTATTTAGGGTCTTCAAAACCCTTAGATTGTTCTACATATAATTCCTCATGTAAATCACCATTCAAGAAAGCACTCCTAACATCTATTTGATAGATTTTGAACTTTTTAAAATAGGCAATGGATATAAATAATCTGATAGATTTAAGACGAGCTACTAGGGCAAAGGTTTCGTTATAATCAATGCCTTCTATCTAAGTGTACCCTTGTACAACCAGTCTTGCCTTGTTTCTTATAATATTTCCTAATTCATCAGATTTTTTTTAAAGATCCACTTAGTTCCAATTTTACCATTAGGTCTAGGAACCAACTACCACACATCATTCCTTACAAATTGATTTAGTTCATCTTGCATGGCTACTATCCAATTTTCATCAGTAAGCGCTTCTTTTACATTGGTCGGCTCAATTTTGGAAGTGAAGCATACATAATTACATATGTTTTTTAATTGTTTACGAGTGTGCACACCAGTGAGAGGGTTCCCAAGAATTTGATTAGTTGGATAGTCTTTAACTGACCGCAGTTCAGTGTCATTTTGACTGGATGAAGAGTCTAGTTTATCAAATATAGAGACTTCATCATCTTTTGAACTAGCGATAAGTGTATTCAGGTGATCATATATAACCACATTAATGGACTCATGAATAACACCGGTTCTCTTGTTGAGAAGTCAATATGCTCGACTAGTTAGAGCATACTCTAGAAAAATCCCTTCGTCACTTTTAGTGTCGAACTTCCCTAAATTTTCGCAGTCATGCAAAATATAGCGCTTGCTGCCAAAAACTCAAAAGTATTTGACTATGGGCTTCTTATTGAACGACAATTCATATGCAGTCTTATCATTTGATTTTCTAGTATAAACATAGTCTATTATATAGCATGCAGTGTTTACAGCTTCAGCCCATAGATTTTTAGGTAATTTCATGCTATTTAACATAACATTGGCCATTTCTTGAAGCACACAGTTTTTTCTTTCAACAACCCCATTTTGTTGAGGTGTCTTAGGTGTAGAAAATTCATGTGATATCCCGTGATCGCTACAGAACTTCTCAAAATTTCTATTATCAAATTCCGATCCATGGTCATTTCGAATTTTTGAAACATTTGATTCCTTCTCGATTTGGATATGCTTGAGTATCCTTTTCACCTCATCAAGAGTTTCAAACTTTTCTCTCATGAAAGCTACCCATGTATATTTGGTAAAGTCATCCACAATTACCAGAAAATATTTCTTTCTACCTCGACTCTCCGTTCTGGTAGGTCCAATGAATCCATGTGGAGGAGTTCAAGGGGTTTAAATGTGGCACTGGAGTTCACTTTCTTGTGATTACTCCTAGTTTGTTTCCCAATTTGACATTCGCCACAAATTTTGTCCATTTTCTTTAATTTGGTTGGACCTTTTTTTAACTCGCCTTTGCTCAGTTTTATAGATTTTGGTAGTGTACATGCCCAAGGCGTTTATGCCATAATTCGGTCTCATTGGTTTGGACCATGTAATATGATAATTTAGACGAGTTAGAGTCACTAACTATATAGTAATTCTCAGATGTTCTGCGACCAGTCAATATCATAGAACCTTTCTCATTAGAAATGTCACTTCCTTGATTAGTGAATTTTACACTATGTTTATTATCGTATATTTGAGAAATGCTTTAGAGATTATGTTTAAGACCTACAAACAAAACATTCTCAAAAGGAGGAAGATTGAAGAGTTAAATCGTACCTTAGCCAATTATTCTGCAGTTGTTACCATCACCAAATGTGATTGAACCATCAGTCATATCTTTGAAGTTGGTGAACAAATCTTTATCACCTGTCAAGTGTCTAGAGTAACCATTGTTTAGGTACCACTTTAATTGACTTGAAACCTTGAAAGCAGTGTGGGCAACCAGACAAGTAACTTTAGGGACCCATTTCATTACCATTTTGGGTTTTGGAGCATTGTTGGTTTTTCTGTGCTTATACTTGTTATACATTCTACCATTAGAGTTAGATTTTAGAATCTCCTTGAGTATATCCACAATTTTTTCAGCTATGGGGTTATAATTCTGATTTTTAAAATTGATATGGTTGTTTTTAGGTTTTGTAGTTTGAAAAGTTTTAGAATTTTTAAAACCATTTTGATTCAAACTTTTCCCTTTTGAGTTGGAGGACTCTCCTTTAACAAACTTAGGATGTATAATCTTATTTTTTAGAGGCGTATTTTTATCATAGCCTAGACCAGATCTATCTCTACATTTTCTTGATCCGGTTAGCAATTTTTCTAGTTTAGGATCACCTTGGGCATACCCCCAAGTATCCTTCGAACTCAAGAGAGAAGGGACCTCTAGTTTTAGTTTTTCATTTTCTGATTTTAGATTTTCAACTTGGGATGTTTTGAAATCTATATCACATTTAGTCTTTTCAAAACAATCAGAAAGATGTGATTTTTCAAAATCCTCTTTTAACTTTAAAAACTTTTCTTTTTGAAGTTTAAGTTTTACAGCTATCTTACAACTTTCCTTGTATAGAGTGTTATAGGCATCTTGTAAATCTTCATCATTTTCAGGGTCACTCAGATTTTCATCATAAGTTGAATCACAACTATCTATGGAAGTGACTCTGGCTAGAGTCATTAAGGCCTTGACCTCATTAGTAGATTCGGGTTCTGAATCATCTAACTCAGAAGAGGCTTCCAAGTAAGACGATTTATCCCATGTGGCCAACATACCTTTCTTCTTTGATTTGTCCTTCTTTGGACACTTCTTTGCCAAATGCTCGTATTCATGACAGTTGAAGCATTGACTGTCTTTAAGAGGTTTTCAATTTTTATATTTACTCTTTTTCTTCTCAAAGGATTTTTGAAAATTAACTCTCTTTTTGCTTTTGAAAATCTTATAAAACTTCTTGGCTAATTGTACCATATCATCCTCTGAATTTTCACAATCAGAATTACTAGTATTATCTTGATAAATACAATTAGATGACTTAAGGGCTATGAACTTACCTTTAGGATCCTTGAAATTCAACTCATAGGTTTGTAAAGAACCAATAAGCTCTTCAACCCTCATATTATCCGTGTCACGAAGTTCTTGAATGACAGTCACCTTATAATTGAACCTTGCAGGCAATGAGCGCAGTATCTTTACACAAACTTTACTTTTTGGGATGCTATCTCCAAGACCCTACATTGAGTTGACTATGTCATTCAATTTAGTATATAAGTTCATGAATGTTTCACTTTCTTCCATGCATATTTCCTCAAACCTAGTGGTGAGGATTTGAAGTTTTGACTTTGTGAAGATAGTTGTACCCTCGTGTGTCATTTCTAAGATATCCCAGTCTTGCTTTATAGTATCACAAGATATAATTCTTTTGAATTCATTTAGTGACAGTGCGCAAGTGATTGCATTTAAAGCTTTGGCATTGGCAATACTCTAATTTTTCTGAAGAGTAGTCCATGAATAATAAGGTGTAACTTTAATAGACTTAGTTCCATCAGTGCTTAGAACTTCAGACGTGGGTGGGTTCCATCTAGTCATCATGGCTTGCCACACGCTCTCATTGATGGGCCTAAAAAAGATCCTCATCCTGGCTTTTCGATAAGCATAATTGGAGCCATCAAAAGGTGGAGGCCTAGTAATAGAGAGGCTATCAAATTTTGACATATTAAAAGCTCGAGATCGCTTAGCTCAGGAAATGAATCTAAATGAATGAGCTATTAGGCTTTGATACCACTTGAAAAAGTTGAGCTCAAAGTCTTAGGGGGGGGGGGGGGGGTGAATAGGACTATGCCAAATAAAAATAAATGCAGAATACAAAGACATATAACACAATAAATAACAACCTTAAATGCACTAGTCTTGAGAGGTTGATACAAACTGAGTTCTAAGGACAACCTTTCACCAAAAATGAAGGTTTATAGTAGGACAACCTGATGTTTAGAACATTGGTAAGTATCAAAAACTCAAACTTAGAATGAGGCGAATGAAATAAACTAAATTATTACAACATTCACCATAAGCGTATAAAGAAAATTACAACATTTAGCACCACATATATATCACAACCATCATCCAAACTCCGAGAATTATAGTGGTTCTTGTGTGTACACCAACTGTTCACAAACAACCACACAACTACTCCACTCCTAATATCCACACCCACGGGATATTGGTTTTCACTAAGAAATAAGGTTTTCCAAGGTTCACCTTAACACCTTCACAATTGTGTTTTTCAAATTGGCTTACAGAATCACAAAAACCCCACAATGAGATTTTCCTAGCTAAATCTCACAAACCAAAAATACAGAAAATGAAATTGTACTTATCTGAAGATTCTTCTTCCAATGTAGCCTGGTAGAATCAATTCGATGTAGACGTAGATGTTCAATGACCAATCTCATAAATGAAAAGGTTCTATGTTTAAATGATTTTTAAATTAAATCAACCTGGGGCTAGCTTGATTTGATTTTGATCTCAAAAGGGAAATTAAAATTCCCTTTTTAATAGAATAGAATTGAATAAAAAGATCTCAAAATCAAATACAAAAAGCTATAAAAGAATCTAAAATGAATAAGTAATAGCTTCACAATTGCAGGGACTTATCTCTCAGAGTGATGGCATGATTAGGCTTGGAATTGATGAATAATTATGAGAAATGTCCTCTATTTATTGGCAAAAATTCTGTTTCCTTGACTAGTCTAAGGTTCGGTTCAACTCGTCGAAGCACCAACCAATATTCAAAAATTCTGATGCGATAGGATAAACCCGTTACTCGACTGGTCGAGCAGTGTGCATGACTGGTTGAGAGTCCAATAGAAAATCTAAAAAATCTTCAACAAAACTTGGACTAGTCAAAAAAATCCCTGGACTGGTCGAGCCAGTGACTGGACTAGTTGAACAAAGGCTAGGACTATTCAAAGAAAAGCCTATAAACTTATACAATGACCCAAATTTAATATACAATTAACATGACCTAACCTATGGTCAATCTAGGGTCATTCATACCTTAAATGAGAGTTTAAAACATCGAAACATCGATCGCTTCAGTAACTCGATTACCTTGAAGTACGTGAAGCTTGACCTTGTAGTCTTAAACTTGAGCATGAGCTAGAGCTTATGTTCTTGAGACATAAGGTGGTGATCATGAACTTTAACTTGAGCTTTGAATTTCTGTTCTTGTACTTGAGCTTGTGTTCGATCTTTGGCAATGTTCTTCAACTTGAAAATGTAGAAGAGTTGACAATGGTGATCTTGAACTTTCCATCTTATCATAACAAGATACTGACTCCAAGTGGTTTGACACAACAAAATTCGACAATGTCGGGTGCTAGAATTACAACATAGTACTTATAGTACTGAATTTTCTATTGGTAGTACCAAATTAAATTCCTAAGTTGCTGATTGAAAACAGTCTCTTTCGATAGCACCGAACTTTGTTCATCGGTGGCAGTCAGTGTCACTAAAATATCCAGTCGGTGACACTGAATTATCGTAGTAAGCTTGTTGGACTATTTTGAGCCCCTTCGGTAACACCCTATCTTCGGTGGTACCAAATGTGCTTTTCAGTGATACCTTTGTCCTACCAACAGTGGACAAATTTTCCTATTTTTGTCTAATAAATCATTCAATAACTTGGAATACGCAAAAGTCAAGACTATAATATATAAAATATATAAAAATAGATGACCTAAGTAGGTATTCTTATTTGGGTTGGGATCATCTATTTGCAAGGTTAAGATCGTAGAAGCAGTTCTTTGTCTTCAATGTGGCTTTGATGCTTCTGTTCCAGTTGCGTCGCCGGTCTTCATTTGCCAATAAACTCATCTGACTACAAGACAGAACTAGTCATGTGATTGACAAACAAGTGTATAAAGGAGGTGCACTTACATTTTCCACGTGTCAATGTTAAGGAAATATGAGCGAGATGTTTCTCATGTTATAGACTGACAACCATTAGAGATCCAGAAAGATGTTTCATACATTGAACAACCAGTGCGTATTCTTGACAGGAAAGACCAAGTGCTTCGATTCAGAGTTATACCATTAGTAAAGGTTCAGTGGTGTCATCATACCAAGGAAGAGGCTTCTTAGGAACAAGAGGTTGAGATCAATGAGAAATACCCTCACCTGTTCGCATTATAGGTATGTAAATTTTGAGGATGAAATTTCTTTTAAGGAGGGTAGAATGTAATAGCCCAAATAAATCTTGACCGTCTAATTTTAACCATTGATCGACATATCCAATTAGTCCAATATGACCGTCAATCTACAAGATCAATTGGTCCAATCTCAACCATTGATTTGGACATATCCAATCCAACTGTTCATTAACTAATGAATCCAACTGTACATTTAACCATCCATCCAACGATACAACCATCTAACCATCCATATGTTGAAAATCATTGAAACACTTGTTCTTACATCTGAACTGACCATTCATCATATTGGTCATTGTAACACCTCGTCCAAAAAGAGAACAGTGTCCTGAGGTGCACGTGCAAGCCGACGCAGGATCGGATAATTCAGACGCACATGTGGGCCAACTATAGACTAATTAATGACAAACTTAACCACTAATGGGATTAAATCAAATTGTTCTCAGGTCGAGTACAGGCCGTAGAGCCAGGTAGCCCCTTTATATTCGGTGACTATCCGTACGAGCCGTGTATCACCCGAGGAAGGTCCAAAAATCCTGAAACTTTGTCAGACGTTTGGGCTCGCTGGGCTTGTGGTCCTAAGCAGACACCAGGCCCCAAAGATGCCTAGAAATGGTTAAATCGATGCTGCCCTACTGGCACTTGCAAGCCACGAGTCGCCTAGCTTAAAGGAATAAAATCCTGAAATTAAATCAATTGGCCCTGCTGCTTGAGTCAGTAAATTCAAGCGTTCTAGCCGTCGGATCTCTTCTAAATTCACATCAAAGGTTGGAAATAATTCTTAGCCCTTACCCACAAAATTTGACTACTGATCGTGGAACAGTGACCGTTGATCATGAATCAAGTTACCGCGCAAAACCCCGCATCCGTTGATAATCAAACTTCACCCAACCCTTCATCGGGTCATGGGGCATCTATCCCATGTGTCAGATGGGCCAGGTGTCCATCAGAGCAGCCAATTTTGGTTATTGGAGCTGCTCTGATGGACACCTCTCTCACCCAAGGTTATTTGATAATCCAAGGTTATTTGATAATCCAAGGTTATTTCATTTCACATAATCCTGGTTGTTCTCTGTTGTTGAAAGAGGAATTCTGACCCATCTAAGGTAATATAGGAATTCTCACACTATTTTCATAAATTCTACAATATGCATCTGCTCTTTGTCCATCCAATGCAACGCAGGACCCCGACACCACGAGCTTGAGGACCCGATGTCTCTAGAATCATCTCAGCAATCTCCAGCTAAGTTTAGGTGAGGACCATTACCTTTAGGTCATCGATTATCGCACCTAGTGTAGGTTTAACGAACGTGTTTAGTGAATGTTGGTGTATGTGGCTGCATTTTCCTTTTTAGGTATAACTAGGATGACAAATGAGTGATTTCTGAAATTTATGGGAAGGGAATTGACCCCAAACCCTTAAATAAATTAAATTACTGATGTGCATGCTATGTTGGTTACAAATTTGTGGATTTCCCTAAAATGCTGATGGTTAATTGTGTTTCTTTTAGTTTGGTGTTAACTATGCCTACCATGATAATATGAATTACTGTAAATAGTTATTTAGTGTTTGATTGCATGATTCCCTGACTTTGTGATTGAGCAAGTTTTGTTGTGGACATGTAATGATGAAGAATTTCTGATTGGGTCGAGTCACTTGCCTAGATTTTAATGCATGGTTGAACCGTATAATGCATGATAACCTGTGGAGGATTTATTTTAGGTGCATTGCTACATGACTATCCATATAATTGTATAAGCTGGAATATGTTGTGTAGAACCTGTAAATTAAATAGAACTTTATATATGTAGCTGCCCATGTATTGATTTCATTAAAATTATATCTGCCTTATGTGAAATGTATGTATGGATGTCCTGTTGATGCGTATAATGCATATTTCCCCTATGGATCGGCCGATTACCTAGAATTTCTTGGGCGGTCCTTGTTACCCGTGAGTGAATCTGGCCCAAATAGTTGAACTATAGGTTGTTGGCCATAGTTGGACTACATAGGACTATGTTCTCAGGCCGATTAGTTATGGTTCAGCCCGTCGGGGCACATTGACTAATAGTCAACCATCCTTGTACGTTAATCTTGTTTGATCACACCTGTATAAATCCGAAGTACCCAAAGACCATTGCGCCCATTGTTAATTATGATTTACGGCCGACAAAGTCTCATAAGTTGGGGATGGTGCTATGGGGCACTATGCCCATGCTGTCGACCTACGTTGGGATGACGAGCCTCCCCGTACTATCTAGTGAGCACTTGGACTCGTGAGCTGGGAACGGTGTTATGGGACACTGTACCCGTGTTGTCGGCCTGTGTTGGGGTGACGACCTCCCTACATTGACCCCGAGTAGGACATTTAAGTCCCAATATTTTTTGTCTACATTTATGCTACTTTTAAGGATTGACGACCCCAAGATAAGGCTAAGGGTCGCGAGAGTCACATGGCCACGGCCCTTGAGCCGCACGATCAGGTTAGGGCAATAACTTCACTAAGGGTATTCTGGTTTCCCAAACCTGCTGGATGAATGAACTTAACTAATTAACTAGGCTAACATATTTCATGACATTGCATTATATTTGTGGCGATTATCCAGTCGAGGTCGCTTTTGAGGGAGTATTATTTCATTGAGAACATCAGATGTCGTCACTTGAGGGAGTGCTAGTCTTTGTAAGGAGCATGCATCATATCATAACCATGTATTTGCATTAACAACAGTGTTTAGGGTTCCATACTACTTATTTTTCATTAAATGTATCCTATGCATGATAATTCGTATGCCTATTGCTAATGGTACCACTGAGTTGATCACTCACTCCCACTCTAGGACAGTCTTCTAAAACACGAACCAGAACTCGATATAGATGCAGGTACCCTAGAGTTGCACACATTAGACGATGTCGGTGTCGATGACGGCGAGGAGCAGGCGTATTATCAGGAGTTTGACAGGGCATATTAGTGAGGTGGATGTTGGTGGGACTAGGCCAGAGCCCAGATCATTTTGGGGTGTGATGAATGTAAGGGATCAGATCCCTGGATGACTGTTATTCAAATCTATTAAGTTGTTATGTTAGATATGAATTTGTGATTGAACTTTATTTGGTTAGTAGCACTTGGAACTTAATTATCTAATTAGTAATTAAACATGCTTAGTCTAATTCGTCATTGCTTGCTAATACCTGATTAAATATATGCATTTATGACTCATTATTGCACACATGACAGTCAGGAATTTGGGTGCCGAGTAGCTACTCGGTCCTTGAATTTCAGGGTGTTATAACTTGGTATCAGAGCATGATTTGGATTAAACTGGGCCTAGGGTAATAGGTTCAACACGACGCACTTTGACATAGGAGGGAGTGGCTGAATTTAAAGACAATACTAGGATCCAGAAACTTTGCCAAATTGGCGAAATCGACCCCTATGGACTAGCCTAGGATAATAAGTAGGACTACTTAAGTTATATGAAGTGATCCAAGTCACTTCTAACTGAAAATTTGACGATCTAAGCCAAACAAGGTTAAACAAATTATGTCCAAGCTGCTCTAGTAGCTCAAAGGATTGCTATAGTCCAATCTGTGAAATTGACAGTCCCATTTCACGATGGATCAGTTTGATCCCAGCTAGGACGAGCCTGGGATGTGTCTATGTCAAATCTAAATCATGTGGGCCAATGTACTCAGCTTACGAACTCCCATTTAGGTAGAAAATAGCCCCTGGATCATAGTACATGCCCCTTACTCAACTTAGAGATGAAACGAATCCATTTAAGCGGACCCAAGGGGTCCCATAGAGTGAAAACACAGACCTCAGGGGGGTAGCAACTGCCAAAACCTCTAGAGAGGGGTGGTGGAACTGCCAGATTGGCGGCGCACTACCGCAGACTCCAGAGGAGCACGACGGCACTGTCAGATCGATGGTCCACCGTCGTAGGCTCCAGAGGAGCGTGGCGGCACTGCCATGATGGCGGCGCACTACCATTGGCCCGGCCATGTGGGGTCCCCCCATGTGTGGGGCCCCCCTTTGCTCATCCCTTTCTCCCTTTTAAGCCTAAAAACACCCCTCTCAAACCTTTTTTTACACTTTAAACCTCTCCAAAACCCCTCCTCACTCCTAAATCTCCATTTCCAAGCTCTTAGGTCCATATTCTTCCTTGCATGCTTCATCCCTAACCCACTCTCAACACCAATCATCCTAAATCTCCCTTGCACTCCCTTATTCTCACTCATTTAAGCACAAAATCCTAGTTTTCGTGTCCTACAACTACCATTCCTTCAAATCCATTCCATTCCCAAAGTGTTCTCATCTCTATGGCTTTCTTTGAGGTGGTAACCTCCATTTTCTCCATCTCCATGCTCCTTTATCTCATGGGAAAGAAGTGAACGGCCTCGGACGAAGCCAGGCTAAGCCATCTAAGTGGTTCCAAGAAGAAGATGAGTGCCGGTACGAGTTCGAGCACCGAGCAAAGGTCAAAGCGAGACCTTGATCCCCAAGTCCCTATAGAGAGGTCTCTACCGACGAGCATTGAGCTCTGTAAGTTCTATCAATGCAAGGTTGTTTTTGAAGCTCATGTGAATGAGAGGCTATTTTGGAGAATTTTCGGTGATCGACCACCTTTTGGCAAATGGTTGGGGTCCTATGTTTGAAGAAAACTCTCACGCTAGTGGGGGCTTTGTGCGAACCTTTTATGCACACATGAAGGACCCAACCCTTGAACCTCTCCAGTTTATCATTCCCCTAGGCAGACGGGAAGCCAGGGTCGATGTAGATGTTATTGCCCACATTCTGGGAGTGGAGCCCGGCATTGTTCATGCCAATGAGACTAATCTCACTGAGAGGCGGGAGAGAGATCGCCGTACGCGTTTCCTATGTAGCTGACTCGTTGAATGGAGGCCAGAGAACGGCCTCAAAACAACACACATGACTCCTGACTATCGCTTGCTCCACCATATATGCATGTGTAATGTGTATCCCAGGTCGAGCAACCGCACAGAGTGCACTAGATTCATGGTGGACTTCTTGTACCAGGTAGGACATGGAGATAGGGTGTGCTTACCCACTCTTGTCTTGACCCAGATCGTGAAGGTGGCGTAATCTAGTCGAGAGGATCAATCTCTTCTATTTGGCCGACTGATTTACAAAATTGCCCGCAGTTTTAGGTTCAGACTGCACATGGATGACCTTGCCCCTATCCACTTCATCAATGAGAACACCCTCAACAATATGAAGATGGACCCCAGGTAGTGTATGGCCCAATTAGAGGAGATGGGGAAGAGATAGAGGAGGAAATTGAGGATGATGAACAAGAAGAAGAAGTAGAAGCCCTAAATTCCGACTGAGAGCCTCCTTCCACCTGTAGTGAGTGGGAAACCCTAGCCAAGGTGGTGGAGAACCAGAAATATTTGAAGAAGAAATTTAAGATGTCCCACACTTTGAAAGCCCTCCTGTGCTGCATGCCAGATAAGGGAGCACCTCCACCTTCATCGGAGTTAGAGGATTGGGGGTGTAGTGTGTGGTTGTTGTTAATAGCCTTGGAAAGGCTCAGTTAGTTGTTTCAGTTTGTTGTTTTGAAATTTTTATGTTTGATCAAGTAATCATGCATCTTATGTCATTGTATATGTAATGCCATAACATATGTAACAGTGAGAAATTTTGTTTATTGAAATGCATGAAATTACTTCTGTTAAGTGATGTGTGGAATGTTTGGAGAACTAATGATGCCCGAATGATATTACTCTAACTCCACAAATATTATATAATATGTCTGCGGATGTTTGGTGCCTAAATGTTAGGTCTTTCAAGAGGATGAGGCCCCAAGGCGACAACCGTCTTGTCCACCTAGCCTTGAGTGAGAGAGATGACCATGAGTGGCTCACCCCAAATGAACTGCCTGCTAGTCAGGGCGGAGCCAGTCAACTTGACATGGATGATGAGATGCTGAACCAATTTCCTGGGGTGCCACCAAGCCAAGGTGAGACCGCCATTCACTGGACCACCCTAGTTGGGGGCACTATGGAGTAAATGTTGCATGTGATGCAACAACATTAACAGTCGCTGCATACCTTGGTGGGAGTAATGGTCCATCATATGAATGCACCATCACCAGGCCAAGTCAGAACGTCAGCCACACCATACGATCTTTTCAAGCGCTTCCAAAGGTTAAGACCGTTGAGTTTTACCGGTACTCATAGACCCGAGGAGGTCAAGAGTTAGCTAAATCGGGTTACAAAAGTGATTTGGCTTCTTCATTACTCGAAAGCCGAGTAGGTGGAGTTGATATCCTACTTGTTTGAGAAAGAAGCTGACGTTTGGTGGAATAGCAGATTAAGAACGGTCCTTGAAAATTTTATGTGGACATGGGAGGACTTTGAGACTTGGTTCTTCCAAAAATACTTCTTGCAAACCTACCGTATAGAAAAGGATAATGAATTCTTGCGCCTTCATCAGGGAGGTATGTCGGTGGCCGAATATGAAAACTAGTTCATCGAATTATCTCATTATGCTCTGAAGATTGTGGCCGACGAAGGGACGCTCATGAGGCATTTTGCTGAGGGTTTGAGAGCCAGGATTCGCATGAAAATGTGTTTTATAAATATTCAACTTATGTAGAACTGGTGGAGATGTCCCTACGGTTAGAGCAGGATGGCGAAAGAGTTTCTTGAGAACGTATACAAGCCGAGTCTCGAGGAAGAACTGGAGGACAATCCTCATCCTCATCAGGAAGGAAAGGGCCACCCAATCCGCCTCCCCAGCACATGCCTCTTCCACCCACGTACGCTCGTCCCGACCGTGTGTGCGGGTATTGTCGGAAGGTGGACCATCCAGAGGCCTACTGTTTTTCAAGGATAAGAGATCACGGATATGTACCCCCACAACGCATGAGCCGTTCATCATAGCTAGCATCACCTGCACCCCCTCAAGGTGTTGTAGGCCCATCTCAACAACCACGTAGGCTGCCGGCCCCTCCGATTAGGCTTCCGTATAGACCTACATATTAGCCCAACTGACCTCAGCAAGCATGAGTTCACGCTTTGACATCTAAGGGCATTGATGCAGCTGCAACTACTCCTACAGTGTTTGAGGTTACGGCTCATGTTCAAGGTACACCTATTTTTCTCCTTGTAGACACTAAGTCCACAACCTCACTTATATCATCTACAACTATCAAGAATCTAGGACTACCAACTACTCCCATGTTGGGGGCAAGAATTATAGTGACAGCCAGAACATTCACCGAAGCTACATTTGTCTGTCGAGGTTGTCCTGTAGACTTTGGGAGAAAGAAGATTCACGTGGATCTCATAGTCACGAATGTCTTCCATTATGATATAATTCTGAGAATGTATTGGCTCTCCGCAATGAGAGCCGAGATTGATTGTGAGGACCGAACGGTGACCATATATGAAGATGGTAGCTCTCCCTTCACGTTCACAGTACAGGTTAGCTACCCATAATGAGTCCTTTGTTATGCTTTGCTAGAAGAAGATCACGAAGAGATTTCATTAACTTGCACCCTCATAGTGAGAGACTTTGTTGATGTGTTCAAGAACATTCCGGGACTTCCTCCCCAATGGGAGATTGACTTCACCATTGATTTAGTGTCGAGCACTATGCCCATTTCTCTCCCAACCTATCGAATGCCTCCATATGAAATGAAGGAGCTTCGACTTCAATTCGATGGGTTGTTGGAAGTAGGTTTTATCCGACCCAGTGTGTCTCCATGGGGAGCCCTAGTTGTATTCGTGAGAAAGAAAGATGGCTCCCTGCGTTTGTGTATTGACTACCGAAGGTTGAATCAGGTCACCATAAAGAACAAATACCCCCTGCCTTGAATTGATGATCTGTTCAACCAATTGAGAGATGTTTAATACTTCTTAAAGATTGACCTACAATCTGGATACCATCAACTATGGATTAAACTGAAGATGTACCAAAGACAGTGTTCAGGACCATCTTTGGGTACTATGAGTACTTGGTTATGCCTTTTGGACTCACACATGCACCTACTATGTTCATGGACTTAATAACAGAGTCTTCAGGCCATTCCTGTATCGGTTTGTCATCGTGTTCATAGATAACATTTTAATTTATTCCAAGAGTCACAAGGAACACGAAGAACATCTGCGAGCGGTCTTAGAAACACTCAAACGGAACAAGTTGTACACTCAGTTTCGAAAATGTGACTTTTGGAAAGAAGAAGTGAAATTTTTAGGCCACTTGGTGTCTCAAGAAGGCATCTTTATGGATTTGGCCAAAGTGGCAGCAATACAAGACTGGAAGCAGCCGACCTCAGTTATGAAAGTTAGAAGCTTCTTGGGATTGGTGGGATACTCCCGTCGATTCATTAAAGATTTCTCAAAGATTTCCCAACCGTTATCCCAACTTACCCGAAAGGACCTCAAGTTTGCCTAGAATGATAAGGCGGAAGCGGCATTTGAGGAATTGAAGGAAAGGTTAACCTCAACTCCAGTCCTCGATCTGCCTGAGCAAGGGGTTAAGTACACCATTTTTATCGATGCATCTCGAGTGGGTTTAGGCTGCGTCCTTATGTAGAAGGACAGTTATTGCTTATACTTCTCGATAATTGAGGAAGAATGAAGAAAATTACCCCACTCATGACCTCGAACTAGTCGTGGTCATATTTGCCCTGAAGATATGGAGACACTATCTGTATGGGGAAGAATTTAAACTCTTTTGTGACCACAAGAGCCTCAAGTACATCTTCACCCATAGAGATTTAAATATGAGGCAACGACGTTGGATGGAGACCTTAAAAGATTTTAAATTCGAGGTTTCCTATCATCCTGAAAAAGCCAATCTAGTGGCAGATGCTTTAAGCCGAAAGAAAACTGTCAAATTTGTAGCTCCACTAATGGTGGAAGAATGAAATATGATAGAATTCATGCAGAACTTCGAGCTAAGACTAAAAATAGAAGAGTCGTATGAAGTCATTGCACATATTCACGCCCAACCTATGATCGACAATCAGATCATTGAGGCTTAAAGGGGAGATGAATTATTATTAAAAATGATAGAACTTGCGGCCGTTTGAAGCGATTCTGAATGGTGAATCGGCACTGATGGAGGATTATGCTTTCAAGGCCGTCTTTATGTTCCAGATCATCCTAAGCTGAAGGAAACACTACTAGCTGAGGCCCATAACTCCAAGCTAGCCATGCACCCTAGAAATACCAAGATGTACCAAGACCTTAGGTGCAATTACTAGTGGGACAACATGAAGAGAGAGATAGCTAGCTTTATATCTCGGTTGCTTGTAAGCAAATTAAGGCAAAGCATAGTCGACCGCCAGGTCTCCTACAACCCATGCCACTCGCTGAATGAAAATGAGACTACATTTCCATGGATTTCATTTCAGGTTTGCCCAAAACAAAGAAAGGGCATGATTCAATTTGGGTAATTGCAGACGACTTAGCTAGATTATGTATCAAAGAGATAGTTCGACTTCATGTGGTTCCTTTTGGAAATTGTGTTAGACCGAGACACAGGATTTACTTCAATGCTTTGGACTCAAATGCAAGACACCATGGGAGTCAAGTTGAAGTTTAGCACCGCTTTTCACCCTTAGACTGATGGACAAACAGAGCGGGTGAATCGAATACTAGAAGATATGTTAAGAGCGTGTACGTTGGGTTTGTCAGACAGTTGGGATGAGTGTCTCCCTTATGCTGAGTTCACCTACAACAACAGTTTCCAAGCTAGTATCAGCATGACACCCTACGAAGCCTTATATGGGCGCCCATGCCGAGTTCCACAATGCTGGGCTGAAGTTGGCGAGAAAAGTTTGTTGAGACCTGAAATAGCATAGACAACTACTGAAAAGATTGAAATTATCAGAAGATGATTATTAACAGCCTAGAGCAAGCAAAAAAGTTATGCGGATACAAGGCGAAGAGATTTGGAATCGAAGCAGGAGACCATGTATTTCTGAAAATTTTACCAATGAAGGGAATTCTATGTTTTGGTAAGAAGGAGAAACTTACCCCACGATATATCAGCCCTTTTTAGATCTTGGATCGGATAGGACCGGTTGGGTATCATCTAGCTTTGCCTACTCCCCTCGCTGGTGTGCATAATGTATCTCACGTCTCCATGCTCAAGAAGTACATTCCGGATCCTTCACATATTATTTGGTGGGAACACGTAGAACTTAAGGACAATGCCATGTATATCCTTAAGCCAGCCAAGATTTTAGACAAGAACAAGCAAGTTTTGTGAAACAAGGTGATTCCGCTAGTGAAGGTATTATGGACGCACAACAAAGAAGAAGAAACTACTTGGGAAATAGAAGCCGAAGTTCATAAACACTACCCCAACCTTCTTAAACAATATGAGTAGGTACAGATTTCAAGGATGAATTTTTTTTGTAAGGGGGGAGATTGTAATGCCCCGTCCAAAAAGAGAACAGTGTCTTGAGGCACATGTGCGAGCTGACGTAGGATCAAAAAATTCAAACTCATATATGGGCGTACTATGGACTAATTAATGACAAACTTAACCACTAATGAGATTAAATCAAATCGTGCTCAAGTTAAACATGGGCTGTAGAGCCAGGTAGCCCCTTTATATTCTGTAACTGTTTGTACGGGCCGTATATCACCCGAGGAAGGTCCAAAAATTGTGAAAGTTTTTCAGACCTTTGGGCTCGCTGGGCTTGTGGTCCCACAGGTACGCCAGGCCCCGAAGATGCCCAGAAATGGTTAAATCAATGCTGCCCTGCCGGACTTACAAGCCGTGAGTCGCCTGGCTTAAAGGAATAAAATCCTGAAATTAAATCAATTGGCCCTGCTGCTCGAGTCAACAAATATGAGCGTTCTAGCTGTCGGATCTCTTCTAAATTCACACCAAAGGCTGGAAATAATTGCTAGCCCTTACCCATAAAATTTGACTGCTGATCATGGAATGGTGACTGTTGATCACGAATTGGCCCATCACGGCAAAACCCTGCATCCGTTTGAGATCAAACTTGTCCAACCCTTCATCGGGTCATGAGGCACCTATCCCATGTGTCAGATGGGCCAGGGGTCCATTAAAGCAGCTCCAATAACCCAAAATAGGCCCCATTTGGCTATTTGGGAAATACCTAAAACATCAGGGTTAAATGAAATAACCTTGGGCATATAAAAGGCTACCCTCTCTCTCTCAAACCTCATTTCCAGTAGCTGAGAGAGAGAAAGAGAAGAGGAGAGAGATTTGGGGCACCTCACTTGTATGTGAACTTGGTGGCCAAAATTCATAAATTTCGGCGTCTCTCTGTTGAGGCACAAAAAATATTCCATTACATATCCATTGCATTGGTCAGATAATTCTGTGGTGCAGATCTTTTCCTGGGTTGTGCACTCCATATTTTGGTAAAAATCAGCATCTGGGGGTATTTTTAGTATTTTAGTAAAAATCAATATCCGGGGTATTTTGTTAAAAATCAGTATCTAGGGGTATTTTGGTAAAAATTAGGATTCGGGGGTATTTTGATAAAAACCAGGATTCAGGGGTATTTTGGTAAAATTTAGCATCTGAGGGTATTTTGGGTATTTTTGTAAAAATCAACATCTGGGGGTATTTTGGTAAACATCAACATCCGGGGGTATTTTGGGAAAAATCAAGATCCGAGGTTTTTTGGTAAAAATCAAGATTCGGGGGTATGTTGGGTATTTTAGTAAAAATCAGCATCTGGGGGTATTTTAGGTATTTTGGTAAAAATCAGCATCCGGGGGTATTTTGGTAAAAATCAGTGACGGAGAGTATTTTGGTATAAAGGAGTGGTTGTACACCACCATTTAAAGGAGAGCTTGGTGAACACCATTATGTAAGGGAGAAGATTGGGTATTGCCTTAAGAGAGGAGTGCTGGTGATCACCACTATGTAAGAGAGGAATGGCTATAAATACCCCTCCCCATGCCACATTTGGTTGGTTGGTCAATTGGTCGGCTAGAAAACAAGGGGGAAAGGAAGGCTAGAGAGGGAGAGAAGGAAGTCGTTGCACGACCCGTGCAACTAAAGAGTTCGTTGCGCGACCCGCGCAACACATTTTGGTGGAAATAAGCTTTTGCACCAACTGCGCAACACATTCTCCACCACTTAATGTGGAGGCATGTTCAAATGGAAGTCCTTGCACCACTTTTTGTGGAGAGGCGCCTATCCGCGCAAAGCACTTTGGAGAAAAGACCCCTTGCGCCTATCTGTGCAAAGCATTTTGGAGAAAAGCTGCGCGTAACCATGTTTGCAGAGAAGATCGTTGCTCGAACCGTGTAACCATGTTTGCAAAGAAGACCGTTGCCCGAATCATGCAACCATGTTTGCAGAAAAGTCATTGCATGCAAATATGTGTGCAAAGGAATTTCCATGCACCACTTGTTATGGAGCTTGTCCAGATGCCAGGCTTATGTTGTCCTAATGGATATAGTTTGCAGAAGAAGTCTTATGCACCACTTGTGCAAAGGAAACCCCATGCGCCACTTCTGCCTCCTTTTATCTTAAGGGAAGCTTATGTTGTCATAACAGATAGCCCATGCCACTTCTCCCTCCTTTCGTCTTAAGGGAAGGCTTATGTTGTGTTAACAGATAGCCCATGCGCCACTTTTCCCTCCTTTTGTCTTAAGGAGAGGCTTATGTTGTCTTAACAGATAGCCCATGCGCCACCTTATGAGGGAACTTGTCTTGATGCATAGCTTTTGTCCTAAAGTAAGCTCCATGCACTCCATATTCCCTGAAGTAAGATCCATGCACTCTACATTCCCTACCTAGGCCTGTGTACTCATACCCTCAGACAGATGGCCTCCACATTTCAAGGGATTTTCGCTCCACATTTCAAGGGATGTTCACTCCATATTTCAAGGGTTTCACTGGAATAATGAACGGAAGGATGATCAGAACTGATCTCAATGGTCAGATCAAGGAAGAATGAACAAAAGGATGATCAGAACTGACTTCAACGGTCAGATCAAAAAAGAATAAACGAAAGGATGATTAGAACTGATTTTAATGGTCAGATCATGGAAGAATGAACAAAATGATGATCAGAACTGATCTCAACGATCAGATCAAGGAAGAATGAATGGAAGGATGATCAGAACTAATCTCAACAGTCTGATCAAGGGTTTTAAGCCCGTGCAACCCATCTCCCCTAAAGATGTGATCAAAAGCGTCGAAATGCTGCCAAAATCACCATCGGGTTATTTTCTATTTCATTCATTGCCTTGATTGATTGTACTCTGTTTTCAGAATCAAGGGAATGAGTGGATGTAAATGAACTCAGAATGAATAGATATCTTGTGATCATTGTTCTCTCATTGAATTACTTGTTATCATTGAATAAATTCCCCAAATCAAACGCATTTGTTTTCTTATCGAAACCAAATGGCGACTCTGCTGGGGACTTATTATTCGATGGTAACTTAGAAAATATTCAGAGAACATTTATCACTTTTTGGCGTTGTATAAATACCAAAATGGTGACTCTGAGTGGGAACATCCTCCCCTTCATCTTTAAAAACAAAGAATGATTTTACTTACATAAAGTAATTAACACTCTGTTCTGAATGACAGGTATACCGCAACGACCTTTCTTCCGACTAATGTGGTTGTCTACTTCGCATCTAACGGATTTCCACCAGAAAGCATAAAAAAAATCAAATCAGTTGCGATCAAGGACAGACAATATCAGGTAATATTCGGAATAGTTTCTGCTTCAACTGTAACACAGCAAGACGATGAAGAACGGATGATAGCGACATCTAAAAAATGAAGGGTTTGATCTTCTTTCACAAAGAGTACTGTCCTGCCAAGTATGGTTAATGGATTGATCATGCGCAATACTACGAGGCACAGTTTTACCTCAATTCATCTTCCTCGACGGCATCAGCAATGCAGTTTTCACTTTCTCCTTTGATACCAGTACATTTGAAGTGTGCAGAAAATAGAAAATCTGCCAGTAGATGTTAACCAGCCTTCATCAGATGAACATGTTACTGAAGACCCTAATTCTCCAACAGCGACTATCGTGAACAACATTTCTCCCCAAGGAAAGCCTTCAGATGAGAAGTTAGTTCAACTGAATTAAGCGCTGCTCTCTAGTGAGGAGATGAATCAATTAACAAATTCATCAGCCAATAGAGAACCATGGGGGCATCGTCAAAACTTGCCAGAGTAGGAGAGCAAGTCAATTTGAAAAGAGTTAAAATGAAGCTGCTCAACTCTCATATGAATCAACTATTTCAAAGTCTTAAGAGAACAACAATAGATTTTGCTGAAGAAAGAAAAGAAAAATGAAGGATCTTTAAAAGTAAAGAATCAAATCTTTGGATAAAGAAAACACGAATGATTCTATAATTAAGAAAGTTTAGAAAGAGTTCAGACAATTCAAAGACTACGAGAAATATACAGTTGAATAAGTTGATATACTTCCTATGAGGAATCAATGGCTAGCTGCAGAGAGAATCAAAGGAAATGAAGCAAAGAAGAAAAGGGTATTCTACCGAAGATAACCAATGGTAGTCAAAATTGTCATGAAAAAGATATATGGAAGTAATGGCATATGGTCCCGATTGAAAATATTCGCTCCATAGAAGAACAAGCAAGAAGAAACAAGACAAGTATATTCATCATGTGGGCAAATTTTCATACCTATCAAGTTAGTAAAATATATCATCCCTAAATACCAAGAAGATTCACCGCATTTTGACTCAGAAGATTCGTGACATAATTATTCAGGGGGCAGATAAAAATATACAAAATACGTTATCCTTGAAGATAATTACAGTTTTAATTTCGAAGATTATTAGCATAATACTTCCAAATAAAAAGGGGGCAAGATAAGTAGAATACCAAGATAACCAAAGTCTTAGGAATGCTAAGTCTTAGAATATTGATGCTATACATGAAGAAAAGGTAGACTTTCAGGCACATCAAGTTCAAGCATATTATATTCAAGTGTTGACAGTTATTACCAAATCAGCAGTAGTTACCATTATCATCGCCAAATCGCTGACGTGAAGATTATTCTAATATCGAAGTTTATCGAAATTAATATTATTACCAAGATGAAAGCTCCATTCAGACCAAATTTTATAATATCATCAACAGCAGCAAGGGGGATATATCAATCATCGATCTGTCATCTTCAATTATTGATCTATTATCTTTAGCAAAGCCTGTACGATCAACTATCACGTCAGTGACAATAGCCTAAAAGGAAGACTAGCCAAGCCTCATACGACTAAATACACATAAGACCCATCATTATCGTCATTCGGGCAGCAGTGAGAAGCCGGTGGCCCTAAAAAGCCCGTGAAGGCCATCATATGCATACCCATGCGGGTTGCAGTTGAATGCAGTGACTTAAAGCCCTAAAAGGCCAAGAAGTCCTCAACGGCTAGTCATGTGTAACACCCATGCCGTATGTATAGCTTTCTGACAGCGTCACGGGGAATGGAGGAAAATGTCCGCCCATGAATGGGTTCGACTTTGCAGATGAAGGAAAAGCAGGATACAGTGTGAGCTCTTTGGTCATGTCCATAGATAAGCCAACCATTTGTAAGACCCCCTAAATCTCTGGCTTGATTTCAGTATTAACTCATGAGAAAGGGCCTAAATCTACTCATTGATGGATTGGAAGCCCTGGATTTGGTACCCCAAATGTCGCCTTGTGTGCCCATGAACTCTAGAGAGTTACTGCGACCAACCCTGTGTGTAATTCCAACTGAGTTCACGACCCCGGTAGCTTCACTGGGCCCCTCTGATGGAACGCGGTTTGTGAACTCACTAGGCAGTGAGAAGTCCAACAAACTTATAAGAGTTATAGAGACCATCACGTGAGACTCGACTCCACTACTCAAGAGTCTAAAAAACTACGTGGGCTCCACTGCTCAAGAACTTAAATTGTGTTGCTCCACTACTCAAGAGCTTAAACTATGTGTGTAAGTGTCAATCTAGTACTGTCAGTCCAGTCAAATCCAGTAGTGTCAGTCTAGTCCAGTCTAGTTCAATCTAAACTAGTCAAGTTAGTCCAGTCAAGTCATGATAAGTTCAGTCTTGTCCAGTTAAAGTATAGTCAGTCAAAAGTACATTAGCTCCACTGCTCAAAAAGCATAAACTATGTGTATAGCATTCAAAAGGCTGCAGATATATATTGCCTGATGAAAATTTTAAATATTAAGTAAACAACATGCAAAAATGTTTTTCTTTTGAATCAGGTTCAAATTACAGCAACAGTAAATGCCTTCAAGATATTGACAATTATCTATTCAAAAGTTCAAATCTTCAAGATCAATTAGAATATTGACAAGAGCCATAAGGTCTTTTTGTCTCTTGCCTTCTTGATGATAGAGAAATATTATCGCACAAGATTTTCAATGGCAGCAGAGAATAAACTAATGAAGAATTATCATTCTCTTCCGGACAATCCAAAGATTCAAATATATTCTTTGGATTTGTTAAAGGAGCAACAAAGATTAACCATCCTTTAAGGGTACCAGCAGGCTTCACTTCGAAAGTATTATCTTTTGCAGAAATCTTTATGCGAAATTGACATGGAAAGGGGGCATGATCTATGTCTTCAAAGTAATCTATGCCTTGGTCTTTCTGATAATCTCTTATGTATGGTGGAGGAATTCATATACCGAGAATTATGAAGCATAATTCAGTGTGAACATTCAAAAGTTGCTTATAGATTAAAGCCCGGTTATATGATCCGATGTCGTAACTTCTCATTGTTCTAATAATGATATCACAAGTCTCCGAGTACTAGATTTGATGGAGACAAAGAACAAACAGAATCATCATCAGTAACTTCTATTACCTTTGGAAAGCAATTAAATGAAAACTGAAAGAAGTCTTGTCTATTTTTCAAAATCAGCAAACATCCAAGGAAAAGTCTAATGCCAAGGAGCAAACTAGGAAAGACTCAACGGTTGGACCTTTGGAGTTGGAAATGACATCTTCGAAAGCGCAATATAATGAGTAATAAATACAATGCGAAGCACAATGACAAGCACAAAGATGAAATGATTAAATCATTATCATATTGCGAATATCATAATCAACCTAAAAAAGAGGAGAAGCTTTCAATATATTTTAAAATTATCAATACTTCATGAAGCTAAAATTATAATGTCTTGAGATACTAATTCCGATCAATTTGGTAGGAAAGACTATCATTTGAAAGCTTGGGTTATGTATATCATGAATAAAGGAGACAATCGAAAAATTTATTGCAGTAGGAGTAGCATTAAAGAACAACTCCTTAGACACAGAGTTGAAGGAAAGAGTCGCCGGAGTTAATCAAAGAGACCGTTGTATCAGCAGCGGTGTTGAGAAATAGTTCTCTGGTCAAGTTACTCAAAGATGAAGTCGCCACAACTGTTATAGTGACAAGTTTCGATGAAAAGAGATTTTTATCCTCTCTAGTGAAGTATCCGCTCGATGCTGATGGCAGGGGGCATTTAAATCTTCTGTTCGAGCGTGATCATTCAAGTCTTCTGTTCGAGCGCGATCATTCAAATCTTCCGTCTGAACGTGATCATTCAAGTATTCCGTTCGAGCACGATCATTCAAATCTTCCATTCGAGCGTGATCATTCGATTTTCTGGTCAAGTATGACCATTCAGTCTTCCATGCAAGCATGATCATCTAGTCATCCTTTAGTTGCAGTTCATTTAGTTCTTTGGTCAGAAGAAGATCCATCCTCCTTTTGATTTCAGGAATCAATCAAAGAAGGATCGAGGGGGCATTTGTTGAGGCATAAAAAATATTCCATTACACGTCCATTGAATCGGTTAGAGAATTTCATGGTGCGGATCTTTTCCAGGGTTGTGCACTCCGTATTTTGGTAAAAATCAGCATATGGGGGTATTTTGGTAAAAATTAATATCCGAGGATATTTTGGTAAAAATTAGGATTCAGTGGTATTTTGGTAAAAATCAGGATCTGGGGGTATTTTGGTAAAAATCAGGATTCGAGGGTATTTTGGTAAAAATCAGCATCCGGGGGTATTTTGGTAAAAATCAGCATTCGTGGGTATTTTGGGTATTTTGGTAAAAATCAGCATCCGGGGGTATTTTAGTAAAAATCAGTGAAGGAGAGTATTTTGGTATAAAGGAGTAGTTGTAAACCACCATTTAAAGGAGAGCTTGGTGAAAACTATTGTTTAAGGGAGAAGATTGGGTATTCCTTAAGTGAGGAGTGTTGGTGATCACCACTATGTAAGAGAAGAATGCCTATAAATACCCCTCCCCATGCCATATTTGGTTGGTTGGTCAGTTGGTTGGCTAGAAAACAAGGGGGAAAGGAAGGCTAGAGAGGGAGAGAAGGAAGTCGTTGCGCGACCCGTGCAACACATTTAGGTGGAAATAAGCTTTTTGTGCCAACCGTGCAACACATTCTACGCCACTTAATGTGGAGGCAAGTTCAAATGGAAGTCCTTGCACCACTTTTTGTGGAGAGGCGCCTATCTGCGCAAGGCACATTGGAGAAAAGACCCCTTGTGCCTATCCACGCAAAGCATTTTGGAGAAAATCCTTGGAGAAGACCGTTGCGCGAACCACGCAACCATGTTTGCAAAGAAGATCGTTATGCGAACCATGCAACCATGTTTGTAGAGAAGACAATTGTGCAAACTGTGCAACCATGTTTGCAAAGAAGATCGTTACGCGAATCACGCGACCATTTGCAGAAAAGTCATTCCAGCGCAACTATGTGTGCAAAGGAATTTCCATGCGCCACTTGTTATGGAGCTTGTCCAGACGCCAAGCTTATGTTATCCTAATGGATATAGTTTGCAGAAGAAGTCTTTTGCACCACTTGTGTAAAGGAAACCCCATGCGCCACTTCTCCCTCCTTTTGTCTTAAGGGAAGGCTTATGTTGTCTTACTAGATAGCCCATGCGCCACTTTTCCCTCCTTCTGTCTTAAGGAGAGGCTTATGTTGTCTTAACAGAGAGCCCATGTGCCACTTCTCCCTCCTTTTGTCTTAAGGAGAAGTTTATGTTGTCTTAACAGATAGCCCATGCGCCACCTTATGAGGGAACTTGTCTTATTGCATAGCTTTTGTCATAAAGTAAGCTCCATGCACTCCATATTCCTTGAAGTAAGATCCATGCACTCTACATTCCCTGCCTAGGCCTGTGTACTCCTACCCTCAGACAGATGGCCTCCACATTTCAAGGGATTTTGGCTCCACATTTCAAGGGTTTCACTGGAAGAATGAACAAATGGATAATTAGAACTGATCTCAATGGTCAAATCAAGGAAGAATGAACGGAAGGATGATAGAACTGATCTCAACGGTCAGATCAAGGAAGAATGAACGGAAGGATGATCAGAACTGATCTCAACGGTCAGATCAAAGGTTTCAAGCCTGCATAACCCATCTCCCCTAAAGATGTGATCAAAAGTGTCGAAATGCTGTCAAAATCACCATTGAGCTGTTTTCTCTTTCATTCATTGCGTTGATTGATTGTAATCTGTTTTTCAGAATTAAGGGAATGTGAGGATGTAAATGAACTCGGAATGAATAGATATCTTGTGATCATTGTTCTCTCATCGAATTCTTTGTTATCATTAAATAAATCCCCCAAATCAAATGCATTTGTTTTCTTTTCAAAACACTCTCCCCTCCTTCGCCGAAAATCTTGGTTGTTCTCCGCCATTGGAAGAGGAATTCCGACCCATCTAGGGTAATATAGGAATTCTCATACTATTTTCATAATTTCTACAACATGCATATGATCTTTGTCCATCCAATGCAATGCAGGGCCCCGACACCTCGAGCTTGCGGACCCGGTGTCGCTAGAATAGTCTCAGCAATCTCCAGCAAAGTTTAGGTAAGGACCATTATGTTTAGGTAGTCGATTATCGCGCCTAGTATATGTTTAACAAACGTGTTCGGTGAATGTTATTGCATGTGGTTGGATTTTCCTTTTTAGGTATAACTAGGATGACAAATGAGAGATTTTTGAAATCTATGGGAAGGGAATTGACCCCAAACACTTAAATAAATTAAATTGCTGATGTGCATGCTATGTTGGTTACAAATTTGTGAATTTCCCTAAATTGCTAATGGTTAATTGTGTTTCTTTTAGTTTGGTGTTAACTATGCCTACCATGATAATATGAATTGTTGTAAATATTTATTTAGTGTTTGATTTCATGATTCCCTGAGTTTGTGATTGAGCATGTTTTGTTGTGGACATGTAATGATGAAGAATTTCCAATTGGGTCAAGTCACTTGCCTAGATTTTAATGCATGGTTGAACCGTATAATGCATGATAACTTGTGGAGGATTTATTTTAGGTGCATTGCTACATGACTATCCATATAATTGTATAAGCTGGAATATGTTGTGTAGCACTTGTAAATTAAATAGAACTTTCTGAATGTAGCTGCCCATGTATTGATTTCATTAAAATTATATCTGCCTCATGTGAAATGTATGCATAGATGTCGTGTTGATGCGTATAATGCATATTTCCCCTATGGATCGGTCGATTACCTGGAATTTCTTGGGCGGTTCTTGTTGGACCTGCCCATGAGTGAATCTGGCCCGAATAGTTGAACTATAGGTTGTTAGCAATAGTTGGAATATGTTCTCAAGCCGATTAGTTATGGTTCAGCCTGTCGAGGCACATTGACTAATAGTCGACTATCCTTGTACGTTAACCTTATTTGATCACACCTGTATGAACTCGAAGTACCCTAAAACCATTGTGGCTATTGTTAATTATGATTTACGGCTTATAAAGTCTCATGAGCCGAGGATGGTGGTATGGGACACTATGCCCATGCTGTCGGCCTATGCTGGGGTGACGAGCCTCTCCATAGTGTCCAGTGAGCACTTGGACTCGTGATCAGGGAATGGTAATATGGGACACTGTACCCGTGTTGTTGGCCTGTGTTGGGGTGATGACCTCCTTACAGTGACCATGAGTAGGACATTTAAGTCCCAATATGTTTCGTCTATGTTTATGCTACTTTTCGGGATTGACGACCCCAAGATAGGGCTAAGGGTCGCGAGAGTCACATGGCCATGACCCTTGAGCCATGCGATCGGGTTAGGGCAATAACTCCACTAAGGGTATTCCGGTTTCCCCAACCTACTAGACGAATGAACTTAACTAATCTACCAGGCTAACATATTTCACGACATTACATTATATTTGTAGCGATTATGCAGTCGAGGCTGCTTTCGATGGAGTGTTATTTCATTGAGAATGTCAGATGTCGTTGCTTGAGGGAGTGCTGGTCATTGTGAGGAGCATGTATCATATCATAACCATGCATTTGCATTAACAACAATGTTTAGGGTTCCATGCTGCTTGCTGTTCATTAAATGTATCTTATGCATGGTAATTTGTATGCCTATTGCTAATGGTACCACTGAGTTGATCACTCACTCCCACTCTGGGACAGTGTTCTAAAACACCAACTAGAACCCAATATAGATGTAGGTACCTTGGAGCAGTACGCATTAGACGATGTCGGTGTCAACGACAGCGAGAAGCAGACATACTATCAAGAGTTTGGCGGGGCATATTAGCGAGGTGGATGTTGGCGGGACTGGGCCAGAGCCCAAATCATTTTGGGGTGTTGTTCACTCCCCAAGTGCAGGGTTGTGATGTAGTAATAAACTCGGTAAGACCGAGGTCGAATCCCAAGGGACTGGAACCTGTACGTTATCTGAAACTAAATAGAACTAGAACTAGACAAAGATGAAAACTGAATCAGGTGGATTTGATGAATAATTGTGAAATAATTATCTAAAATTTAAAGAATTCAGATGTAGGAAACTAAGGATTCAGAGGATCCACTTATAGAGATCAGGGAGATCTTATGCCTGTTTCAAGAACTCAACTGGACTTAGAGTCCCCTCTTCATCAAGTTAAAGGGTGTAACCATGAATATCAAACTAAACTTCCTTTGATATAGTTTTCAAGAGATGAAAGGTATATGAATTAGAATGGATTCCATCACCAAACCATGCCTAGGAGATAAAGTAAACAACAGAATTAAACTAATTACCAACCATTCAACAATGTATGAAGGTTAGGAAGGGTACCACCATCCGACCATGCCCAGGAGGCGATGGTGAACAACAGGGCTTCCTGACGTCATAAACATAAAAAGGAGAGAGGAATACCCAAAGCTATTGCAGATCTATTGTAATTTCAGTCACAACAAACCATTGAAAACTAAAAGCATTCTGATTAATCAAACTATAACCCAAGAAAGTTCAAGTAACATGAATCGAAACAGTAAAACCAATCCCATCACACTATAGGCTTCACCTCTTAGCCCTACCTAAGAGGTTCAGCCCAACATGGTTGGACTAGATCCCTTAAAACAAAACAGAATGAAATAAAAAGAAAAGGAAAAAAACTCTCTATCTTTCTCTCTCTCCACGACTGCCTCCTCTGGATCTTCACGTTCCCGGCCTCCCCTTGCTGGCCTCCGGCTGCCCCGATCTCCCCTTGCTTCTTATAGGCAACGAAAAATGGTGCATCTTGTGTGTGTAGCCTTTATGCACAGCAGAAGACGGTGCATGCGTAACAGAGCTTACACTGGACGTTGGTGGGCCCCACTTCTTGGTGTCAGGTGAAAGATCCATGTCGTCCATTAGATTCTGCTCTAAAAACTATTTAGAATTGACTGGTTTTGGGTTAGATTCGGTGTGGCCCACGGAACGTTTCATTGCACCGTCCGTCTTCTGTTTGGATAAGAAATTCACACGATCGCTTGTATGGGACTAGAAAAGAATCATATCTAGGGTCTTGGCCATCCTCCAGAGCAAATGGACGGGTCAGATCATCTAATGGAATGATGGGTGGGGCCCACTGTCAAAACCCAGTGGGAACACGTCCGTCACTGGACGTGCGAAACGTCTCTATTTGGATGTTTTGCTCAAAAAATAGGTGGGGTCCACTGTGATGCCTGTCCTAGAAATCCACTCCCTCCATCATCTCCTGTACATAGTGTTGACCCATGGCCTCTAGTTTAAAGTAGATCCGACTTCAAGGTGGGCCACATGCTTAACCGATGTATGGACAACATTCACCGTTAAAAATACAATTGGCTTCATGTATGCTTGATGCCATGCATGGCACATCTATTTACAAATTTGCCCTTCTCTTTTGTTATATCTTCTGCCGTCAGTATCTCCTGATTGCACCATGCAAATGACACAAAATTTCACTAGGATTTGTTATTTTTCATGCTCTTTCTAACGCCTAAGTTTGAGCCCTAATCGCTTATGGATTGCCAAGATGCTCTTTAATGGCTAGCGCCCTCTGATCTCTTTGTTGGGCTACTTTCACGTGGATCTAATGGCTGAAATTTGACGTGTACGGTTAATTTATGGTCCTCAGGCCATGTATGAAGTTTCGATCCGAGTGGATGGTGGAAACCTTGTGATCTTGTATTTTGACTAACTTTCAGGCCACTTGAGCTTCAGTTTCTCAATTTTGTCAGATCTCTGGCGTGTATATCCATCGATCTCGGTCCCCTGGAGTCCATTCCTTGCTTTGGTGACTTCGGAGCGTTAAATCCATGCTTTTAATACTCTTTTTCAATCAAAGCTCCTTATTACATCCTGCAACAAAAACATGATTAAATTATAATATTAGGCATTATCGTGTACGTAAAATCAGGCAGTAATCGGGGTCTGATATGCAATATTCGACCCTCAACACAACCCCCAACTAACATTTTGCTAGTCCCGAGCAAATTATGCGAAAAATAAGTTGAAAATTACAGGACAATTTCTATAAAATGGAATGATTTTTGAAAAACAATCCAGATCCTAGAATTTTATGATTCATGAATGTTGGGCATATCTCCTAGACTCGAGCACACGATAACTTCATAGTCGAGTTCAAAGTATTAATCCATCAATCAGAACAATTCTAAACATTAAGTTCCATGGGTGTATAGTATAATCTCGACTTATCAACATGAAACTCACTTCTCAATTTTAGGATATCATTGGTAACCAATAAGAAAATTCATGATAACCAAAACTTTCCTCACGGATCATTCTTTCATTCTTCCAGTTTTTGATTTTATTTTTATTTTTTTTATATTAAAAGTAACGCCAATGAGGGGAATCAAATCTTCACCTATAGGGAGCAAACCTACGGTCAAAACCGTACACCCAATTTTTTAATTTTATTTTATTATATTATATATATATATATATATATATATATATATATATATATATATATATATCATCCATAGGGAACCAAATCATCACCTATAGGGAGAAAACCTATGGTGAAAATTATTCGCCCAACTTTTTCCAAAGGTATCTATTTTGTTTCTTTTCTTTTTTTTTTCTTTTTTCTTTTTTTAAATTTTAATTTTTTTTAATTGATCATAACGGGCAAATTTTTCAGGTTGGTTCCTTACCTGCTTAGTAATTACCAAGTTAAATCAAACTGAAACCTTTATGTGAAAGCAAGATGTGATATGTGAAATCATGACTCAATCAATGTTTACAACTTCTAATTCTGGATTAATAGTTCGAACTTAGCTGTTAAATCTGACAGATGGCTGAATCTAAGAGACATAAATTACCAACATCACGAATCTCGCAATTCTAAATCAAAGATTGATGTCAAAATCACATCGAATTCACAAGAATTTCTCAAAAAATTTTATAAATTTTCACAATTGTTGCTCAAGATCAATTTCCCACCCCCAACCTAAAATCTACATTGTCCTCAATGTAAAAGAATAAGCATGCAATGCACATGGGACAACGAAAGTAAATGAGAAGTGATGGGAAGATAATACCTGAACGAAAGAATCAAGAGGCTTTCCATAGATATCTACGTAAGAGCGGGTCAGCACAAGAGAGAAACCAACAAAAATAAAAATAAAATCCTACCTATACCACTTTCGCAGGTGCTCTCGATTGCATTTAACATATGCAACAAGCCTTTAAACCCCTAGGTTGCCCCTAGTGGACGAGTTGTAGTCTCGTGAGGGTTTACAGTAATGTTAACCACAAACATTGAACTAACTAACTAGGAAAATGAAAAGCTGGGTTGGCTCCCAAGAGCGCTAAGTTTACCGTCTATCCTAAGACAGAATAAAGGAAACTACCATAGTTCTATTAAAATAGGAAACCTACCTATACCTCCATCAGACTAGGAGATCAATCCTGGTAAACAGGATCAGTCAGAGGTATGGACATGTCCTCTGAATCAAATTTCTAGACAAATGGCTTTAAGCGATGTCCATTTACTTTAAACTCCTTGCCATTGTCAGGATCTCTTATCTCAACGGCCCCATAAGGATACTCAATGACCACAATGTAAGGGCCAGTCCAATGAGATTGAAGCTTACCTGAAAAGTGATGTAATCGAGAATTATACAAAAGGACTTTTTGACCAGGTGTGAATGATTTTCGTAGAATAAGTTGGTCATGAAACGCCTTCATTCTGTCTTTGTAAATTCTCGAGTTCTCGTACGCATCGTTCCAGATTTCTTCAAGTTCATTTAATTGAAGTTTACGTAGCGAGCCAGCGTTGTCCAGATTGAAATTCAGTTTTTTGATCGCCCAGTAGCTTTATGTTCCAACTCTACAGGCAAGTGACAAGCTTTCCCATAGACAAGTCTAAAGGGAGACATTCCAATAGGGGTTTTAAAAGCAGTACGGTATGCCCATAAGGCATCGGTCAATCGGATTGACCAATCCTTACGATCAAGGTTAACTATTTTCTCTAGGATATGTTTGATCTCCCTATTGGAAATCCCAGCTTGTCCACTTGTCTGTGGATGGTATGGGGTGCTCACCTTAAGAGAGATATCGTATTTTTTCATTAAGCTCTCGAATGATCTATTACAAAAGTGTGAGCCCCCATCACTAATTATGGCTCGAGGCATCCCGAACTGCAAAAGGATGTTCTCTTTTAAGAACATAATGACTGTGCGATGGTCATTATTTCGGCACGGAATTGCTTCGACCCATTTAGTGACATAATCTACGGCGAGCAAAATATACAAATTTCCAAATGATTGGGGGAATGGTCCCATGAAATCGATGCCCCAGCAGTCGAATGCTTCTATGATAAGGATGAGATTCAAAGGCATCATATTTCGACGGGACAATGCTCCCAATTATTGACAACGCTCACAAGCCTTGCAAAACTCATGAGTGTCCCTAAACATAGTGGGCCAATAAAAGCTACACTGTAAAATCTTGGCCGTGGTCTTTTTAGCAGAAAAGTGACCACCATAGGCCTGTGAGTAACAGAAGGAGATGACATTTTGATGCTCATCGTCTGGCACACATCTCCTTAGGATCTGGTCTGGGTAATATTTAAACAAATATGGATCGTCCTAGAAAAAGTTGCGCACCTTGGTGAAAAATTTCTTCTTATCTTGCGCAGTCCAATGTGTCGGTATGGAACCTGTGGTAAGATAATTAGCAATATCAGCGAACCAAGGTGAATGGGAGACTCTGAACAGTTGTTCATCAGGGAACATATCATTGATATGGGTCACCTCAAGGGAATCAGAGGTATTAAGGTGAGAAAGGTGATCGGCCACTACGTTCTCTACTCTCTTTTTATCTTTAATTTTCAAATCAAATTCTTGGAGTAGAAGGATCCATCGTATCAAACGGAGCTTAGAATCATTCTTCGAAAGAAGATACTTAAGTGCCGCATGATCTGTGTAGATAATGATCTTAGATCAGATCAGGTAGGACCTAAATTTATCCAAAGCAAACACTACGGCTAGGAGTTCCTTTTTCGTAGTCGAGTAGTTCACTTGGGCAGAATTTAAAGTTCTACTTGTGTAATGAATGACGTAGGGTCTCTTATCTTTTCTCTGGCCTAGAACCGCCCCCAGAGCATAATCAGAAGCGTCGCACATAAGCTCAAAAGGAAGGCTCCAATCGGGTGGTTGCATGATAGGTGCAGTGGTTAACATACCCTTAAGCTTGGTGAAAGCTTCCTGGTATTGCTCAGTCCACTCGTATGGTGCATCCTTTTGCAGAAGATTACATAAGGGATAAGAGAGGAGACTAAAGTCCTTTATGAATCGTCTATAAAACCCTGCGTATCCTAAGAAGGATCGCACATCTCTGATGTTCTTGGGTGGAGGTAGGTTAGAGATAAGATCGATTTTTGCCTTATCCACCTCTATTCATTTGGACGAGATAATATGTCCAAGGACAATTCCCTTATGAACCATGAAATGACACTTCTCCCAATTAAGTACCAAGTTCTTCTCTTCACATCTTTTTAACACACATTTAAGACTCTCTAAGCACACATTTAAGACTCTCTAAGCACTCGCATAAAGACCTCTAGATATTTTCCCACTATGTCAGAAAAGATACTCATCATACATCGCTGAAAGGTGGCAGGGGCATTACATAATCCGAATGACATCCTTCTGTAGGCAAAGGTGTCGTAGGGACATGTAAATGTAGTCTTTTCCTGGTCCTCAGGGGCGATTTTAATCCGATTGTAGCCCGAATACCCGTCAAGGAAACAGTAATAGGAATGACCAGCTAGCCTTTTCAAGATTTGATCAATAAAGGGCAAAGGAAAGTGGTCCTTCCTCTTGATGGTATTCAGCTTCCTGTAGTCAATGCACATTCTCCAACCCATAGTAACTCTAGTTAGCACGAGTTCATTATTAGTATTGGCTACGATGGTGATCCCGGACTTCTTAGGAACCACCTAAGTTGGACTCACCCATTGACTATCGGATATGGGATATATGATACTCACATCTAATAGTTTAAGAACCTCACCCTTAACCACTTCCCTCATGTTTGGATTTAGTCTACGTTGTGATTGCCAAGCAGTCTTAGCATTATCTTCAAGATAAATGCGGTGAGTACAAATCGAGGGGTTGATTCCCTTGAGGTCCGCTATCATCTATCCAAGGGCTCCCTTATATTCAATGAGAGTAGATATGAGCATACTCTCCTGTTCTTTCTCCAGGTGGGAAGAGATCACCACCAGGTATGTCTCATCTTGACCTAAATAGACATATTTTAAATCAGAGGGCAAAGGTTTTAGGTCAAGCTTCGGCGGCTTGAGGTTAGACGGTAAAGGCACTACATTAGTTTGGGGCAACTCTTCAAATTGTGGCCTCCACGAGTTAACTTCAAGTACCGGTGTAGTATCAAGCAAGGCACACGTCTCCCTAATCATGTCATCATCAAAATCATGGGAGTGGGCTAGGCACGTCTCTAGAGGGTCAGAGGATAAGGTCAGAGGTGTCGTATCTTCCACTAAAGAGTCAATCATGTTAATGTCATGGAAATCGTCATCATCCTCTAAGTTTCTGCCGTTATTGAAAAAAATGTTTGACTCCAATGTCATATTCCCAAAAGACATAGTTATGACACCATTCCTGCAATTGATAATTACGTTTGAAGTGGCAAGGAATGGGCGACCCAGAATGAAGGGAATCTGAGTGCTCATGTTATTAATGGGTTCTGTGTCTAGGATGATAAAATCTACAGGGTAGTAAAATCTATCAACTTGGACCAACACATCCTCAATTATCCCTCTTGGTACACGAACAGAGTGATCAGCAAGTTGTAGTGTGGTTAGGGTGAATTTTAATTCACCCAAACCTAACTGTTTGTACACTGAGTAGGAAATCAAATTGACGCTCGCTCCTAAGTCAAGAAGTGCATGATCAATTTAATGGTCCCCGATTACACATGATATGGTTAGGCTACCGGGATCTTTAAATTTTTGTGGCATGTCTTGCTTTAGGATGGCACTCACTTTCTCGGTCAAGAAGATCTTCTTTTGAATATTCTGCCGTCATTTGGTCGTGCATAAGTCTTTCAGGAATTTGGCATATGAAGGTATCTATTTTACGACATCAAGTAGAGGAATATTGACTTTCACTTGTTTCAACACCTCTAGGATATCCTGAGTGTTAGAGAGAGGTTTTGGTGCGACCAACCGTTGGGGAAATGGAGCAACTGACTTTTCTAGAAGTTCCAGTTCTAATTTTTGTGGGGCCTCACTAGATCTATTATTGTTGTCCTCTTCTAGTTCTTGAGACTTTTCGGGTCTAACCGAAAGGATTTTATCAATGATCTTCCCACTCCTAAGAGTGGTGATGGATTTAGCGTGCCCCATTTGATTTGAAGAGCTGGGATCACTTATCTCGTATCGCGGTTTAGGATTGGGGAGCGGTTGTGTAGGAAGCATCCCCTTTTCTATAACCGTCATACATGAATTCATCTTTTGCATAAAGTCTCGCATTGCCTGGGTCAGCTCTTACATGGAATTTTGAATCGGTTCTTCTTGAGGTTTCCCCTGATTTGGATTTTGATTGAAGAAACTTTAAGGGGTAGCAGTTTGTCCATTTCTCCAACTAAAGTTTGGATGATTTTTCCAACCAGGATTGTACGTATTAGAGGTTGGTCCATTGAAAGGTCTTTGATAATTATTTACGACATTAGATTGTTCATTCAACACTTCTCGAAAGGCAGGTATCGTAGGACAATTTTCAGTTGTATGAATGTTGCAATCACAGATGCCGCAAACACTTTCATTAACCTTATCCTTCTTTCCTTCCATGGCCTCAACTTTCCTTATGAGCGTAGTCACTTTACACTTGAGATCATCATCTTCTTTCAAGAGATACAATCCACCTTTCTCCTTTAATTGAGTCGGCCTAGACGTGGTGTTTGATTTTGGGTAATAATCCCATGATTGTGTTTTTTCAGCAAGACTATCAAGGTAATCCCATACCTCGTCGACATTTTTATTAATGAATTCTCCATTACACATTGTCTCGACCATTTGGCACATGGAAGATGTCAGTCCATCGTAGAAAAAATTTGTAATGCGCCATGTTTCAAAGCCGTGTTGTGGGCATGAACTGACCAAATCCTTGAACCTTTCCCAACATTGGTAAAATGTTTCATCCTCCTTTTGGGTGAAGTTCATGATTGCTTTTCTAAGGGTAATCGTTTTATGATGTGGAAAAAATTTCTTTATAAATTCCCTTTGCATATCATTCCATGTGCCAATGGATCTAGGACGCAGTGAATGTAACCACGTCTTAGCATTCTCTTTTAAGGAAAAAGGAAAGAGTCTTAGCCTGACTGTGTCCTCAGACACATTTAAAAAATATAAAGTGACTATGATCTCATCAAACTCTTTCAAATGTAGGTATGGTTCTTCAGATTCAAGCCCATAGAACTTAGGGAGGAGTTGGATAACCCCTGGCTTGATGTCCATATGTCCTGTATTTTCAGGAAAAATCATGCATGAGGGCGTACTCACCCCCGCTGGTTGTAAATAATCTCGTAAAGTACGTGGCGGGGGTGCTTGATACACCTCATTCTCATCTTGAATGTCCTCCACCCTAGGTTGGGGTAGAAGAGGTTGGTTTTCAGCCATCACTTCAATTAACTCAGGGGATTTCGAGTGGTGTCTAGTCCTGCGATGGATAGTCAACCCCTTAACCAATCCTCCTTCAGTCAAGAGACGTCGAGTGTTGTCACGGGCCCACTTGGGCATGAAACACTCGCAGCCCTCAATCAAATTTGAAACCTACTCCTAAGAAAGGAAAAGAAAATCTAGAAAGAAAGAGAGAGTTGGAAAGAAATTACTAAATTGAAAGCCCTAAGTAACAACACCTGTAAAAGAAAACAAAACAAGTCAGTTTCTAAAGAGAAGGTCTAGAATTAAAAAATCCTTAAAAAGGAAGATAGAAACAAACCAGTTTCTAAAAGAAGAAATTCCTAAAAGAAAGTGGAAATTTCTAAAATAAATTAGGAAAGTCCTAAACTAGAAAGTAAGTTACTAAAAAGAGATCTGAAAAATTGAAAGTAGAGAAAAAACTTACCGAATTAGAAATTTCTATCTTAAAGGCCTACAAAATAGGAAAGTTAGTTTCTAAACAAAAATTCTATAAGTAGAAAATTAGGAAATAAAATTAGATTCTAAAAGAGTTAGAATTAGAAAGTTACTAAAAAACAAAAATAGAAAGTTAATTTCTAAAAAGGGAAATAACTAACCTAGTTTCTAAAAATAAAAGAGGAAAGTTTTTAAAAATAAACTATTTCCTACAAATAGGAAAATACTAGAATTAGAAAATTTCTAAAATTTAAACCCTAATTTTAAAAGTAGAAAAAGTAGAGAAATTAGGAAGGAATTACCAATTTAGAAACTTATGTCAAGATCCTACAAAACAGGAAAACAAGTTAGTTCTAGAAATCAAATAAAAATCTAAAACTAAGGTTAGTCAAATTCTAATCTTAAACTAATTCTAAACCTAATTAATTTCAGAGAATCGCAACCATCAGTCCCCAACAACAGCGCCAAAAACTTGTTCACTCCCCAAGTGCAGGGTTGTGATGTAGTAATAAACTCGGTAAGACCGAGGTCGAATCCCAGGGGACTGGAACCTGTACGTTATCTGAAACTAAATAGAACTAGAACTAGACAAAGATGAAAACTGAATCAGGTGGATTTGATGAATGATTGTGAAATAATTATCTAAATTTTAAAGAATTCAGATGTAGGAAACTAGAGGATTCAGAGGATCCACTTATAGAGATCAGGGAGATCTTATGCCTGTTTCAGGAACTCAACTAGACTTAGAGTCCCCTCTTCATCCAGTTAAAGGGTGTAACCATGAACATCAAACTGAACTTCCTTTGATATAGTTTTCAAGAGATGAAAGGTATATGAATTAGAATGGATTCCATCACCAAACCATGCCCAGGAGACAAAGTAAACAACAGAATTAAACTAATTACCAACCAATCAACAATGTATGAAGGTTAGGAAGGGTACCGCTATCCGACCATGCCCAGGAGGCGATGGTGAACAACAGGGCTTCCTGACGTGATAAACATAAAAAGGAGAGAGGAATACCTAAAGCCATTACAGATCTATTGTAATTTCAGTCACAACAAACCATTGAAAACTAAAAACATTCCTATTAATCAAACTATAACCCAAGAAAGTTCAAGTAACATGAATCGAAACAGTAAAACCAATCCCATCACACTATAGGCTTCACCTCTCAGCCCTAGCTAAGAGGTTCAGCCCAACATGGTTGGACTAGATCCCTTAAACAAAACAGAATGAAATAAAAAGAAAAGGAAAAAAATCTCTCTATCTTTCTCTCTCTCCACGGCTGCCTCCTCTGGATTTTCACGTTCCCGACCTCCCCTTGCTAGCCTCCGGCTGCCCCGATCTCCCCTTGCTTCTTATAGGCAACGGAAAACGGTGCATCTTGTGTGCGTAGCCTTTTCGCACAGCAGAAGACGGTGCGTGCGTAACAGAGCTTACACTGGACGTTGGTGGGCCCCACTTCTTGGTGTCAGGTGAAAGATCCATGTCGTCCATTAGATTCTGCTCTAAAAACTATTTAGAATTGACTGGTTTTGGGTTAGATTTGGTGTGGCCCATGGAACATTTCATTGCACCGTCCGTCTTCCGTTTGGATAAGAAATTCACACGATCGCTTGTATGGGACCAGAAAGGAATCATATCCAGGGTCTTGGCCATCCTCCATAGCAAATGGACGGGTCAGATCATCTAATGGAATGATGGGTGGGGCCCACTGTCAAAACCCAGTGGGAACACGTCTGTCACTGGACGTGCGAAACGTCTCTATTTGGATGTTTTACGCAAAAAATAGGTGGGGTCCACTGCGATGCCTGTCCTAGAAATCCACTCCCTCCATCAGCTCCTGTACATAGTGTTGGCCCATGGCCTCTAGTTTAAAGTAGATCTGACTTCAAGGTGGGCCACACGCTTAACCGATGTATGGACAACATTCACCGTTAAAAATACAATTGGATTCACGTATGCTTGATGCCATGTATGACACATCTATTTACAAATTTACCCTTCTCTTTTGTTATATCTTCTGCCGTCAGTATCTCCTGATTGCACCATGCAAATGACATAAATTTCACTAGGATTTGTTATTTTTCAAGCTCTTTCTAACGCCTAAGTTTGAGCCTTAATCGCTTATGGATTGCCAAGATGCTCTTTAATGGCTAGCGCCCTCTGATCTCTCTGTTGGGACACTTCCACGAGGATCTAATGGCTGAAATTTGATGTGTACGGTTAATTTATGGTCCTCAGGCCATGTATGAAGTTTCGATCCGAGTGGATGGTGGAAACCCTGTGATCTTGCATTCTGACCAACTTTCAGGCCACTTGAGCTTCAGTTTCTCAATTTTGTTGGATCTCAGGCATGTATATCCATCGATCTCGGTCCCCTGGAGTCCATTCCTTACTCTGATGACTTTGGAGCGTTAAATCCATTCTTTTAATACTCTTTTTCAATCAAAGCTCCTTATTACATCCTGCAACAAAAACACGATTAAATTATAATATTAGGCATTTCGTGTACGTAAAATCAGGTAGTAATCAGGTTCTGATATGCAATATTCGACCCTCAACAGGTGTGATGAGTGTAAGGGATTGGATCCCTGGATGACTGTTATTCTAATCTATTAAGTTGCTATGTTGGATATGAATTTGTGTTGGAACTTTATTTGGTTAGTAGCACTTGGAACTTAATTATCTAATTAGCAATTAAACATGCTTAGTCTAATTCGTCATTGCTTGCTAATACCTGATTAACTATATGCATTTATGACTCATTATTGCACACATGGCACTAGGGAATTCAGGAGCCGAGTAGCTACTCGGTCCTTGAATTTCGAGGTGCTACAGTCATGTGGCCACTCACAATCCTACCCATCCATCCATAGGTACGTCTTGGAGTTTAGCCATCGATCATACACCAACTCATCTAACCAAATATCTATCCGTCCATCTATATATATATATATATATATATATATATATATATATATATATATATATATATTGATCCCTAAGAATAAATGAATATCTTAGAGTCTAACCATCGATCATACACCAACTCATCTAACCATATATCTTTCCATCCATCTATGTATACATTGATCCGTCCATCCATCTACATCATACATTTATACACCATTGAATACATCACAACCGCACACATGCACCAAACACATCACATACATACCTCTCACGCACACATAAGTAGCCCATGCATGCATCACAAACCATACACTATGCACACCTACCATAACCACACCTCACATACATGTGCCACACACGTGGCATGTGTGCAATGCATGGCACATGTGTGCATGACCTTACACTAGATTAGTGCACGTGGTGTAAATCAAAACAAAGAAAAAAAAGAGACATACAAAGATTTAAAAAGAAAAACTAAAATTTAAAAGAAAACTTATTAACATTCAAACATCACACGTGATGTTGTGTTCCTTATAAATAAGTAGAGGTGTACACGAACTGAGCTAGCTCGGTTAGCTCGCTCGACTCAACTCGAAAAATCTCGATTTGACTCGATTCAAAGTTGAGTTCCAGCCAAGTCAAGCTGATTTTTTTGAGCTCGAAAATGAGTTCAAGTTGGCCCCAACTCGACTCGACTCAACTCGGATCGAACCCAGCTCGAATTGAACTCGGATCGAACCAGTTTAGTGACTCGGTTACTTTGATATTGATGTTGTTCATCAAGTGTTTGATGAAATGACTTAAAGAAGTGTGGCTAGTGGCAAGGAAGGCATGTAAATGAAACCAACACCCTTTTTTTTCTTGATTTTTATGTTGCATAGAAGCTGTTTGATAAAATACCTATAAAACCATTGTTGCTATCTCAAATACAGTAAGATTTTGGAGGTGCAGTCCAGGTGTTTATGAAAATTCTGGAATGGAGAACTCGACTCGATCTTGGCTTGAACTTGGCTTGAAGTGGCCTGACCTGTTGATCGAACCAAGCCGAGCTGGCCAGTCAGGCTCGAGGATCGAGCCGAGCTGAGGCGAGTTTGAGTTGAGGTCACCTAGTGGCCGAGCCGTGTTGAGCTGAGGCCAGCTCGACTCAGTTCAACTCGATGTACACCCCTATAAATAAGGAAGCAAAGGAAGGTGGGGTATGCTGTGTTGTGAGAAGAGTGAGGAGAGAGGGAGAGAGAGAGAGAGAGAGAGAAGGTTGTGGGTTATTCACGTTGGAACGAGAGGGAGAGAAAGAAGAGAGAGAAAAAGGAAGAAAGAAAAGGAGGAGAGAAAAAGGAAGTGAAGAAGAAAAGAAAAGAAAATATTTTTTCTTTAAAAAGTGAGTTTCTCTCACTTGATGTTATAAAAAAAATGTTATTTTTTATTTATTTGTTTATTCATTTGTACTTATAAATAATTATTTTTTTGCCATCTTAAAGGTTCTTTTAATTTGATGTAATCGCTCAGTATGCTTCCTAAATTGTGTTTAAAATTTTATTTTTAATTTTTACTTCAGTTGTTGTTATTTTAATATGCGGCTTTTATATCGTCTTATTGTTAATCATAGCTTGGAAATTCATTTTTTTATTTATTTAGATTACAATAAATTGTAGGAATCTCAAGTTTATATATAATTTATATATATATATATATATATATATATATATATATATATATATATATATATATATATATATATATATATATATATATATATATATATAAATTCTAAGATCTAAATTGATAACGATACATGTTTATTTATTTTTGTAGAAATTTAATCATGTACAGACAATTTACATTGACTGGAAATTTTATTTTAAGTTTAATAAATTATTTACAACATATATTATGGATTCAACCGAAGAATAGTGATCGTTGTATATTTTTAGAAATATTTGTTTCATGTAATATTGAAATCATAAATGACTAGAATAGTTTTCAGAACACTAAAAAATAGGTGGGGTGATCAAGTCCTTCGGTTTGAAAATCCCTAAAGCGTAAAGAGGTGGGGCGATCAAGAGCCTTGGGTTGAAAGTCTCAGAATCCCAATTGGTACCTCTTGGAACCTCTACCGTACCCTTTAAGTGGGTGACCATGTCAGGATTGCAAAAGGTTCCAACTATCAGGCTCAGTAGAGTAGTAGTCTGACCGGCTAACATATAAATGGGTCCCTCACCAAGTGCCCTTTGGATGGGTGAGCACGTCGTTCAAGAGGTTCCCATTTCCAGGCTAGGTGTTCTATTGGCACGGGTGTTGGCCAACCGGTATAAACTAGCCCTAGTATTAAAAAGAATAAACTGCACATGTTATTATGAAATATAACATATGTTGATTTCATTCATTCATTTTTCTTTGAATTTACATTGAAAAATCTTGTTTATTAATCTCTTCATCTGTTACTTTACCTAAATAGGTATTGTATCTTTTAATATATTTTATTCAGATTATATGATGTTATTTTTGAAACCTGTGTTGAGATTTCTCATAGGCTTCACAGCTTACCTTATTGGGATTTTAAAATTTCAAGATCAGGATCTCGTGGAGGCGCTTAAAGAGATTTTCTTCTATTTATTTTGTTTCTTTAGCATTTTCTAAATAAGTGTAATGAACATTAATTATAGTATGATAGTATGGAGATGACATGAGTTTAAAGCTAACCTTGAATAATCAAAACATGAATATTTTATTCTTCTTTAAATAAATGTTTGATTATTTAATTTTTGGATTGTTATATTTGATGAATGAGATCATTTTGTCAATATATGCGTGGATTATGAAAAGTAAACATACAAAACATAAGTCATGCCTTCGGGTACGGAATCGAGGTCGGATATACCCAGGTGCCAGATTTCAAGGTGTGACAAATAGTGTCTTGTTTGGCCTAACCACATTATTCTCCTAAATTTTCTAAGCTCTTTTCATGTTGGGCACAATTCCTAAAGCTCAAAGGATCAAGAGTTACAATCGAACTAAAACTTATTACAAATAGTAAAAATGAAATTAAAAAGGATTTTTAACCGTTGATCTGATGGAATCTTGCAAATCCGGCGTGGGTAACCCGACATAGCGGGTTGGGTGGCTAAAGTAGCTTCTCCTACCCTAAAATCATATATGGTACATTGAATAACTCATTACAATTTGCGAGATATGCCTGTTTTAGGGTTCTGACAGTCCTAATCACTTCAGCCTCCGATCGGGCCTTCATTAGTCCATCTTGGACATGAAAGTGTTCGTGACCTACTTTACATTAGTTCCCTCCACTTCAAAAGAACTCCTCCTGCTTCAGTTCCTGATACTCGTTCAGGTCTGTGACGTTGAAAGTACATGAGATCTCCATGTCATTTGGAAGATCAACAACGTAAGCATTGTCATTGATCTTTCAGAGGATCGTTTCTGATCCAATCTTCTTATTCTTCAACTTATTGTAAGTCCTATGGAAAATCTCTCCTTGCGTAGATGGACCATAACATAGTCACCCACTTTGAACACCTTTTGTCATTGATGCTTGTCGGCTTGCTCTTTGTACTCATTTGAGGCATGCAACTTAGCTTACAAATTCACATGAATGCCCATGATTTAGTCCACTATATGTTTTATTGCAATACTCATATCTAGGAGCTTGTGCAAAGGGACCAAATTAAGCATGTGATGAGGCACTCAACCATAAACAATCTGGAAAGGGGACTTCCTTGTCGAGCGGTTCACTATGTTGTTGAATGCAAACTCCACTTGAGACTACCAAATCCCACTACTTCGGTTTTTCACTTGAAATAAATCAAAGAAGGTTTCTGAACATGCGATTCATAACTTCTGTCTGCTCGTCTGGCTGTGGGTGATAAGCACTATTGAACTAAAGTTATGTACCGAACTGACTCCATAAAGTCTGCCAGAAGTGGCTAATGAGCTTCGTGTCACATTCAGAAGTAATAGTCTTAGGAACCCTGTGTAACTGCATGATCTCTCTGAAGAATAGGTTCATCACGTGTTTTGCATTGAAGGTCTTCATACATGGGATAAAGTGCGCCTTCTTTGATAAACGATCTACCACTACGAAAACTGAATCCATGCCACACTGTGTTCGTGGGAGACTAAGCATGAAGTCCATATATAAATCCTCCCAAGAACTGTCAGGCACAGATAACGGGGTGTAGAAGCCCATATTTTGAGACTATCCCTTGGAGGTCTGATAAATATGACAGCGCTGCTGTCATGCCCCAAACTCGGAAACCGGGCTCACAAAATTTTCAATCGCCGAATCCGATGTTGACAGCCTCCGTAGTACCCCATTCTCGGCTCCCTACGTACATGCATAAGATTTCAATCCTGAGATCCTATAAGGAGGATTTTCCAACGTACATTTATCTCACAAGAAGCATAACCACAAGTATACCTAAATCACAAGAACAACATCATCATCACATATCCATTAATATAAAATTTTGAATACAGTGTTGAAAAGGAAATACATATATAAAAAATTAAAGATCTAAAAGTCGGCTGCATACTCCAAGGTCAACGCTGCTACGACTTAACGCCACCTGCTCGCATCTATCGTGCATAAGCTTATAGAAAGCTTAGAGGGTGGTGAAAGTATGTGCACAAGGTAAGTGCCAAGTATACAACACAGTGCCATAAATCATACAATATCGGAATAAGCAGAAATACTGACAAGTCCATAAAAATATCATCAACCTCATCCAGGATGTATGATGAAAAGACATAGTAAGTCAATGTCATATACTGAGAAAGTAATGTAAATTAGCTATGTAATGTGGAAACATAATGAACCAAATATCAAATATCGAGGATGCAATACAATATGCAATTCGAAAAAGCTACGAATACCATCAACCTCATCTAAGTCATATAAATGCAGAAACATAGCAACCCAGAATGTCATATGCCGAGGATGTAATGCAATATGCAATATGTGGTGCGAATGAAATGACCAAGCTGTAGTGTGAATTCGGGATGATAGTACGTGGTATCGCTGGCTATGGGGTCCATCACAAGGGACTTCTATCTAAACTAGTCCCATACCTAATTTGGATAGTCAGACTCAATGTGGTAAACTCCTGATCTCAGGTTAGTCGCACGCCCCAACTGAAATCCTGGCCATTGTGAATGTACACGTAATAAATAGTTACACAACATCAGCCTGAGTGGATAGTGAATGAATGAATGAATATATAACTCCTGCTCTACAAATCAGTACTGTACATCAATAGAATCATCACTAGGGTCTAATACACTCCACACCAGCTTGCCACCTCATTAAGCGCATAACTGGGTAAGTGGAAGAGACCTCACTATCCGCCTACTAATACCTACTCCGCTCATCGATAGCGGACCCATTTATGAGCTGGTCAAACTCAGCCTAAATATGCCTACTCCCTCGGGCGAGTAAGGCCACACCCCTTCCCAACCGACCACGACACAGTGGGAGACGCGACCTACTGGTATACGACCCTCATGTGCTCATATATATCCACTCGGTCTCGACATTGGGGCATCCTCTGGTACCAAGAGGGTTTATAGATTTTCATCCAGGGCCATCTATGGCAGCCGGATGCTCGAACCAAATATTTTTGATGTCTCATCTGGCCATCCACGATGTGCCTATAGAGGCTACGCCCCTAATGTCGCTAGGGCGTATAGTAATCACAACACACAATGCAAGATGCATGAGTCATACAATCCAGTCGTGCATTAATCCTGCGCATACCGTGCATTCATGTGAGATAATCTCCACCTATCAGGGAGTCTCATAACAACCTACCCAATGACATATACAATGGTCAACCACATCTCATAACAAACATGCAGATGATGCGTATGGGCATGTATCATGATGTTATGTTGTCACATACTCATAATCAGTATCAATAATCGACATCAACAATCGGCCTCGATAATGTGGACATTTAACCAACATTGCCCTAAGGAATGGCCCACATAGAGCCTAAAATATAGTGGACCCCTAGCTTCGCACAAGGGCCTAATATATAACACCATGGGTCTTACTCAAGAGCTCAATACACATCACGATGGGCCTCTCACATGGGTCTAAGATACATCACAATGGGCTCCATCGCCTGGCCCTCAAATGCACCATAATGGGCCTCATCACATAGGCCTAATATACATCACATTGGGCCTCAAATACAGGCTGAATACATATCATAATGTGCCTAAAATACAGACCGCATATACATCACATTAGGCTTCGATAATCAGAATCGGCCTACACAATCGGCCTCGACAATCAGCTTCGACTAAAGGAATTGGCCTCGGTAATCGGACTCGGCCTCGACAATCAAAATCAGCCTCGATAATCGACCTCGACAAACGAAATCAGCCTCGTCAATCGAACTCAGCCTCGACAATCAGAATTGCCCTCATCAATTGGACTCGGCCTCGACCATCGGAATCGACAATCAAAATCGGCCTCGTCAATCGAACTCATCCTCGACAATCGGAATCGGCCTCAACATACGGAATCATCCTCGATAATCGGCCTTGTCGATCGGACTCAGCCTCGACAATCGGCCTCAACATACGGACTTCGCCTCGACAATCAGACTTGGCCTCGACAATCGGCCTCGTCAATCAGACTCGGCCTCGACAATCGGAATCGACAATCGGAATTGGCCTCGGCATACAGAATTGCCTCATTGATCGAACTCGGCCTCAACAATCGGAATCGACAATCAAAATCAGCCTCGACAAACGGAATCGACCTCGTCAATCGAACTCAGCCTCGACATCGAAATCGGCCTCAACGTACAGAATCAACCTCATCAATCGGACTTGGCCTTGACAATCGAAATCGACAATCGGAATCAGCCATGTCGATCGGACTCAGTCTCGACAATTAGAATCGGCCTCGGCCTCGACAATTGGCCTCAACATACGGAATCAGCCTCGTTAATTGGACTCGGCCTCAACAATCAGAATCGACGATCGGAATCGACAACCGGAATCGGCCTCGTCAATCAGACTTGGCCTCAACAATCGAAATCAGCCTTGACAATCGACCTCGACAATTAGAATCGGCCTTGTCGATCAGACTTGGCCTCGACAATCGAAATCGACAATTGGAATTGACAATTGGTATTGGCCTCGACAATTGGCCTCAACATATGGAATCGGCCTCGTCAATCGGACTCGGCCTCGACAATTGGAATCGACGATCGAATCGACAATCGAAATTGGCCTCGATAATCGGCCTCGACAATTAGAATCGACGATCGAATCGACAATCGAAATTGACCTCGACAATCAGCCTCGACATATGGAATCGGCCTCGACAATTTGAATCAACTTCGACAATCAGCCTCAACATACGGAATCAGCCTCGTCAATCAGACTCGGCCTCAACAATCGGAATTGGCCTCGACATATGGAATTAGCCTCGTTGATTGGACTCGGCCTCGATAATCAGAATCGGCCTCGACAATCGAAATTGGCCTCGTCGATCAGACTCGACCTCGACAATCGAAATCGGCCTCGACAATCTACCTTGATTAACGGAATTAGCCTCGTTAATCGGAGTCAGCCTCGACAATCGGAATCAACAACCAGAATTAGCATCGATAATCAGAATTGACCTCGATAATTGGAATCGATAATTAGAATCAGCCTCGACAATCGTAATCGACCTCAACAATCAGAATTGGTAATTGGCCTCTACGCAAGGCAGGATCCCTGGATGGACAACCAATGATGGACCAAGTAATATCAATGGGGCCCAATCATTTGGGGTAACCCACTAGCTAATGACAAGAATGGGCCTAACCAGGCCTAATGGAAGGTCATAATGTGACATTCAACCATCATTGCCCATCAATGTGGACCTTTAACCAACATTGCTCCCAAGCAGTGGCCCACATAGAGCCAAACATAAAGTGGGCCAATGGCCTCCCTCAAGGGCTTGATATACATCACCATGGGCCTCACTCAAGGGCCTAATATACATCACAATGGGCCTAATACAAGGGCTACATACATAACAGGTGGGCCCTACACATGGGCCTCAAATACACAGCATGCGGGCCCTACACATGGGTCTCATATACATCAAATGGGCCACGTATCTGGGCCTCGAATACATCAAGTGGGCCACACATCATGGGCCCAATACATATCACAATGGGCCTTGCCTATAGGCGACAAATACATCACAATGGGCCTAATATGCATAACAGGTGGGCCGCATCCAATGGGCCACACCAATGGGCCATCGTATACATCAAGTGGGCCACACCAATGGGTCTTATATACAACGCATCAGGCCTCACTCATGGGCCACATATAGATCACATTGGTGGGATCGTGAAGGTGCATGCAATACACTCACACGAATGGCTAAGCTCCTATGCAGGCATTCAAATAATATTACCAGACCTTAAGCCTCGCATGTGCCTCCCCACCATGGTTTAGCTCATGCGTGGATTAAGTGTGCATCCCATACATGTCACATATGCATTCAATGTAACCCAGCACTCATGCATGTATTACTTACATCCATGCATGTATAACACATAACGTGGTGTCATGCACCTTACTACACACTCATCATACATGTACACATGTATAAAACGATTACAGGTACTAAATAGACATGCATCACATGCATGCATACACACATGCCATGGATTCAAGTCATACAATGTGCCATGCATGCATGCAATCTGTCACCCACAAATAGTATGGGCCCACTCCACTAATAGTTGGTGCTCTATGGACCCACGCATGTATCTCATCCAAGCGGATGGTGTAGATATAATACATATTTCATGGTGGGTCCCACCTTTTGATGGAAGGCGCACCAAATGATCAGGCCCACAAAACTTGTAGCGAGAATACAGCAACTACTACTGTTGGTGGGATGCAAATGTGGATGGTCTAGATGCGACATAGATGGATGGTGGAGAACACATACGTCATGCTGGTCCACAGAACTTGCTGACGTTAAAAGACAGTAGCTATATTGCGGGTGTGGGGTCCACACGTGGGACGGTGTAGATACAACACCTTCATCAAGGTGCGTCCCATGTGTGTGGATGACACGTACATCATGGTAATCCCCACCATCCCAAGCATCTGGACGGTGGAGGATATACAATGCATACGACATGGTGCATCCCATGCTGCACCGTCCAGTGATGGACGGTGTGGATACAAAATTCATACATCAAGGTGGGCCCATCCCACACGTGCTGCACGTGTGGGGTGGGTCCCACACCCCAAAAAAAATGGACGGTGCTAGATATAACTCACATACTGCATAATCAGACCCCTGACGTCAGTACAGCTATATAGCTGGTGAATGTACTCCAGCCAACCGGCTTCTATGGTAGTTGGGTCCCACGTGGGTGAAGGCAGCACTTGGACCAGGTGTAGATGGTAGGACCCACCACCACTTACTGACGTCAGTGAGATCCACAGAACTTAGTGGCGTTAATACCTAGCTATATAACTGGTGTGAAGTACCCAGCCAATCCATTTCAAGGTGGGGTCCATCTCATGGACGGCATGGATCAAGTGGGCCATACAATCATGATCATCATAAAGAACAAGAGAGAGAAAGAGAGAGAGAGAGATGGTGAGGAGGGGAGGGACTCGCCACTATGGGCCCTCCCTATATAATGCATATATTAAGATGGGTCCCACATATGTGGGCCCTAAATCAAAGACCAAAATGATGAACACCCACCGTTAGAGCTCATCTTCCTTCTTCCGCCTATAGGTTCTAGAGCTCCAAGGAAACAATTCCAACGGTCGAGATAATCTTTGGATGGTGGAGATGGGAGGTAAGAAGGTGGGCCACACTAGCTTCTCCATGAAAGCCATGGACGTTGGGTGCTTGGGTTGCTTTGGACAATGAGAGAGAAATGAGAAAAAGAGGGGTGATGTAAGGAGAGGGATGGGTTGGGTTGAATTTTGGGTGAGAGAGGGATGGGTGGAGAGAGAGAGAGTTGACTTTAACATATATAATGTATATTGGCCGTGATGTGATTTAGGGCAAGTCCTTTCGCTAAGGAGTTGTCACATATATAACAGGCATATATCCACGACAAATAATCATGTTAGGCACAAATCCAAATTCCATACATATTCGAACATCTCAACATATACATAGAATATATTATATTCAACATAGTTCATATATGATTGTAAAGCAAAACAGACGACTCATTTTGCATGTGAAATAGCACCCACGTCAGTTATAAATCATTAACCGACATTGAAAGCCTTGAAAACCATAACTTATACGTGACGGCACCAGAATAACCTATAACAGGGAATAGGTTAGGTATTCTATCATCTGTTCTATTTGAGTCGCTACAACAGGTTAGGGTTAGGATTCCTTATCCAAATACGTTGTCGAAAATGCCAGATTTGCGATACGGACATGGTAAACAAGTGCGTGGAGTGATGGGATGGAATCCCAGGAAGAAGCGCCTACTCTCTCTCTCTCACTTTCTCTCTCTTAGCTAGGGTTTAGGAAATTCGTATGGAATAGAGAGTGAGGATTTTAAGGTCTTTATATAGGCCTAACATTGATGAAAATAGCCCCAGGGCCAAGGTATACTTAGGTTATAACCAAATCAGGCCTCTCTCGATCCAACGGAACACTTCTGGTGGTCCTTTCTCCACGTGCGGTCTGACTTAAGCTCAATGACCATGGATCTAGGTCAGGCTGAGTTTTTGTACCGATCGGATTTACAGATCAGCCATGGCGGACCACTCTCAATTCAATGGTCACGGAAACTCGATCAGCTCCACAAGCACTATGACATGTTTGGGCCATCTTCCCTGATCCAAGGATGAAATTGTGTCAGAATCCATTGGTCAGATTGCTTAGAATCGGCGCACAAGTGACGCAACTCAGATTTCTTAAATTATATTTAATTTCTCAGCTTTCTCACACTCTTTACTCTGGACTCAAGGAAATCAACTCAGGACATCATCTGGACTTGATTTCTGAGGTGATGGTCAAGCCCAACAAGGTGACCATAAATGTCTAAGATCATCGCCATCGGACTTTCGACACGCGGTCCAGGTCCGATCCAATGTTTCCAAAAATTTCCAAGAGTAACTGGACTTAGCGTTGAATCCTAGATTTTTAGGTAACGTAGCATTAGCGGTCCTACTCATTTTGGGTCTTGTAGTTCGTATGTAAATTGCTTCAAGCTAATTTTACTGATTGTTCAGTTTAGTACTTAACCAAATTCTACCCTAATTATGGCAAAATACGGTCCTAGGGCCATTCTATGCCCCATTTTTGGCACTTCTAGTTATTATATTATTATAATTATTTTTTAGTAGTTCATGATCAATTTTACCCTGTCTCCACCAAATTTTATGAGATTTTGTGTTGTAGAAAAATTCTAAAAATTCCAGAAGCAGCAGCTGTCCAACAAGTGATTTTTGGATAGTTGTCAAAAACCCTACTTTAAACTATATTAAATATTTTATTATATTTTTCACATATTTTTATATAAAACTAGACTCATTTATCTTCAATATGGTTTTTGAATCACCTAAATTGGATTATAACAAGGGAGATATGATTTTTCAAAGTTGGATAAAACGCGTAGAGAAATGCAGAAAACAGGCTGCCCAATTCGCTATACGGACGAGGCCTCGCCAAATCGGCAAGCCCCTCACCGGTCACTGGACATATGGGCGAGGGCTCACCCCAGGGGCAATGTCCTTCCCACCCGGGGTTGCCGGAAACATGTGGGACCCACCCCAAGTCCCCCTGAATTAAGTCGTTTGGGCCCACGAGTCCGTGTGAGGCGTTTTCGTGTCCACTTTACAAACGGGAATGAGTTACGCGACGTACAATATATGATTTTGGTGTAAGAGAAGATAATATATCCAATTAACCTATTTATTTTGTTAGATTCTAAAAGTTTAAGGGTCAAAAACCCATTTTATCCAATTAGTTACTATTTATGGTAAGTTTTAGTTTCGGTATTGTTCTTCATCATTTATACCCTACATCATTTATACCCTAGGATTGGTGTGTACTATGAATGTGCTTAGAAAAATTTAAAGAATAGGATTGTGAAGGATGAGATCTCAAAGGAAAAGGGTTAAAAAGGAACTTTACGCTTTGGGATTGAGCTTTGAGAGTGTTATGGTTGACCCATGGCCTAAGGACATCTAACTCTAGGTTGGAAAAAAATCTGGGGTGTTACACCGATTGTCGAGGCTAATATCAAGGTTGATTGTTGAGGCCCAATGTGATGAATATGTGGCCCGTATTTAAGGCCCATTGTGATGCAGGCTCGTGTTTAACGCCTAATGTGATGTATATGTGGCCTGTATTTAAGGCCCATTGTGATGTGCATTTAGCCTGTGTTTAAGGCCTAATGTGATATATATATAAGGCCTATGGGATGAGGCTCGTTGTGATGCATTTGAGGGCCAGGCGATGGAGCCTATTATGATGTATATTGGGCCCATGTGAAAGGCCTATCGTGATGTGAAATATGCTCTTGAGTGAGGCCCATGGTGTTGTATATTAGGCCCTTGTGTGAGGCCATGGGTCCACTATATGTTAGGCTCTATGTGGGACATTCCTTGGGGGTAATGTTGGTTAAATGTCTACATTGTCAATGCCCGTTATTAATACCGATTATGAGTATGTGATAGCATAGCATCATGATACATACCCATACGCATCATCTGTATGTTTGTTATGAGATGTGGTTGACCATTGTATATGTCATTGGGCAGATTGTTATGAGACTCCCTGATAGGTGGAGGTTATGTCACATGAGTGCACAGTATGCGCAGGGTTGATGCATGACTGGATTGTATGACTCATGCATATTGCATTGTGTGTTGTGATTACTGTACGCCCTAGCGACATCAGGGCTGTAGCCTCCACAGACATATCATGGATGGCCCAGATGGGACACCAGAAATCTGTTACTAGCATCAGGCTGCCATAGATGGCCCTGGGTGAAAATTCATAAACCCTCTTGGTACTAGAGGATGCTCCAACGTCGAGATCGAGTGGATACATGAGCGCCCGAGTGCCGAATACCAGGAGGTCGCGTCTCCCACTGTGTCATGGTCGATTGGAAGGGGGTGTGGCCTTACCGCCTGAGGGAGTAGGCATAGCTAAGCTGAGTCTGACCAGCTCTTAAATGGGTCCACTATTGACGAGCCGGGCAGGCATTGGTATACTGCTGGCAGGCGGGTAGTAAGGTCTTTTCCACTTGCTGGGCCACGCGGCCTGCAGGGGCGGTAGACAGTTTGGAGTGTACTAGACCCTGGTGATGATCTCAGGGATATACAGTACTGATTGAGTAGGTGTTGCATATTCATTCGTTCACTATCCACCGAGCTGGTGGTGTGCAACTATTTGTTACATGTGCATTCGCAATGGCCAGGATTTCGGTTGGGGCGCGCAACTAACCTGAGATTAGGAGTTTACCACATTGAGACTGACTATCCAAATTTAGGTATGAGACTAGTTTAGATAGAAGTCCCTTGTGATGGACCCCATAGCCTGCGATACTACATATTATCATCCCGACTTCACACTCTAGCATGGTCATTCCATTTGCACTGCATATCGCATTACATCCGCAACATATGACATTTTGAGTTGTTATGTTTCTGCATTTATATGGCCTAGATACGACTGACGGTATTCATGGACTCATCAGGATTTGCATATTACATTGCATTATCAGTATCTGATGTTTAGCTTACTGTCTTCGCATTGCATAGCTGATCTACATTGCTTCATCAGTATATGATATTGTTTTTACTATATTTCTGCATCACATAGCTTAGATAATGCTGATGGTATTTATGGGCCTATCAATATGTTTTCACATTACTCTGATATTGTATGAATTATGAGCTTGTCAGTATTTTTGCTTACTCTGTCATCGTATGATTCATGATCTTGCAAATATTTTTGACATTGTATGATTATGGCATTGCATTGAATACTTGGCACTTATCTTGTGCACACACTTACACCACCCTCTAAGCTTTCTATAAGCTTATGCACGATAGATGCGTACAGGTGATGATAGGACGCAGTTGAACTGGGGCAGGAGCGTTCGGTAGAGCTTCTGGAGATTTTATTATATGCATGTATTTCCTTTTCAGTATTGTACTCAAATGATTATATTGGTGGATATGTGGTGATGATGTTATTCTTAGGATTTGGGTATACTTGTGTTTATGCTTCTTATGAAATAAATTCATGTTGAAAATCCTCCTTATAGGAACCCTGGATCGGATTCTAGCGTATGAGCGCTGGAAGCCGAGAATGGGGTACTATGGAGGTTGTCGATGCTAGATTTGGCGATCGAAAATTTTGTGAGCCTGGTTTCCGAGTTTGGGGCGTGACACGTGTCGTAAAGATTCTCTCAGAATTCGCAACATGCAGCGTTTTCCTCGAACTGAACGCGGGCCCACATCTCCTGGCCTGGGTATCACCTCAGCGTGCGAGACGCTACGTCAGAACCGTGGCAATGGCGCGGTCGCACTAGTATAAGTCTCGGGCCGAGCCAACTCAAATCGACAGGATGCGACTCAGGGTGGCGCGCAAATGTCGATTACAAATTGCGGGTTGTCGAAATTCGACCAAGAGGACTACGGAGGCATATGGAATGATAAGGGTTAGGATACGGGTCTCACAGCTGCATTGCTTTACCCACGTCACGTACCAATTGTGGCCAGTAACACTACTCCTCCACAAGAGCTTGTGACTTGTCTCACCCATGGTGTCTAATTGAAATTACGATAATGGGCTGCAATACGTTTAAGTGTGGAAGTATAGCGAAGCTATAGAATATAGACTAAGTCCTAGAGGGGGTGGATTAAGACCTATTTAAAAATATGCCTATTAAAAACAACAATTGCTTAGTTTAAACTAACTGCCAATTAAACTAAATTAAGCAACGTAACTCTAAGGCTTCAAAGTCAATAAAGGGTCCAATCGCATAGGCTACTTAATATATGCAAATTAAGTAAATAGCCTATAGCGTAGTGAAGATGTGAGTATAGGATATGCTACTTATCAATCCTAGCATTTATTTAATCATACAAACGTATAATTAAACATTTAACCACATTGCATAATTAAACAAATGCTCAAATGACAATCCAAAACAGAATCATGTATAGTGGTTCGGTTATGTGCCTACTCCACACCCGGCGGACTCACTCTCTCCTAGAGTGTACCGAATTTCACTATGGGGGTTTTTAAATCATGTTTAACTCAAACCTTTATAGCCCTACACAAGGACTCTCCAATTTATGCCCTACACAAGAGCAAATGTCCTACACAAGAACCTAGACTTTATGTCTTATACAAGTATAAGGGTCTAAATCTCGAACACGATAATTTAGGCCACACGGGCCAAGGTCCCAATCCAGAACTTGATAATTTATGCCACACAATCCAAGGTCATAATCATAAACCTAACAATTGAGGCCACACAGGCCAAGGTCCTAATCCTGAACCTAAGATTTATGCCCTACGTAATAGCAAGTGTCATACTCCTCAACCCGATACATATTCTCCCACCGGAGGCCTACACAAGGACTTGAGTTGGTTTTTCTTCGGCTAACCAACAACCTAGGTCCTACGCAAGGACTATAGATTTAGGCCACACATGTCAAGGTCTTACGAAAGAACCTAGGTGAGTTTGAAAACAAACTCTTGCCCTCCAACCTACACAATGTCGAAAGCACAACAATGGACTCCTACAATTGACAACTTACTTGTTGGATTTAGCCCCTTTTAACACACCTCTTAGGTTGCTTGATCTCCGCTCTCTTGTGCTTTAATCAGCTCCCCGATGCTCTCCCAATCATGTTGCTGCCGCTTCGCCAAGGCTTCAGCTCCACGATCAATCTCCTTACATTTGATGCTTCTTTAATATAACCAAGGTGATGGGAGTGGGTTGAATCTCCTACAACTAATGGGTAGTTGTTTATCATAGGGGATTCAACTAGATGGGTCTCCTAGATGATTTGGACAAAGGTTTACAAAGATTGCTTAAGTCCAATCTCTTGTAAATGGAAGAGATCAAGTACATCTCAATGTTGAGGTTGGAATCCTTATTAGAGTTGAAATCTCAAAGGAGATTGCTTAGAACTTAATGGAGTACAGGTCAGGAATGATGGATATGCATATGGAATCACCCTACCTTTGGTTTCTCCAAAAACCCATCCTAAAGCCCAAGAACCAAATGCCCTTTATAAGCAATTTGAGCTCCAACGGTAAAAAAAAAAGGCATAAAATAGTCCCATTAGTGCCATCGAAGGGTCTTCAATGCCATCGAGGATTCCTTCGACGTCATTGAAGAGCTCCCCGATGCCAAAAATCATATGTGCTTGCTGGACAATACTGGACCCATTTCGCCATAGAAGTGGATTCGATGTCATCAAGAGAATCAGGGGAAAAGTTCTAAAACCTTGCTGGACATTTCAGGATCTCAATTGATGTCATCGAATGACCTTCGATATCATTGAACATCAAGTTTTGATGTCATTGAGAGGGCTTCGATGCTATCAAAAAATTCAGGAAAAAATCTATTTTCTTGCTGGACAATTTCTGACTCTTAATCGATGTCATCAAGGAGTCTTCGATGTCATCGAAACTTAAGTTTTGATATCATTGAAGGGACCTCGATGCCATCGAGAATTTTAGAGAAAAATTCAGTTGGTTATTGTAAATTCCCAACTCTTAATTGATGTCATCGAAGGCTATTCGATGCCAGCTCGATGTCATCGAACATCAATTGAAATCTGTTGTTTTGGGCAAACTTTTACACAACAGATTCGTACCTCTTTTAGCCTTATTTATCATATTTTTCTTGGTTTCCTAAGGCTAAGGGTGATCAATATTTTATTCCTATTAGGTCAATATCATTTACAGGTATATGGATTGTTTTGGGTCATGTGTTAGGGTCACCATGACAACTGTTTTACCTGTTCTTTGCTCCTTGATGCTTCTGCTTTACTTGTGTCTTTGGTCTTCACTTTCCAAAGACTTAACCGAATACATGACACAATGAGTCACGTGATTGACAAATAGAGTACAAAAATAAGTACACTAACAGTGTCCACCAAGGCCACCTCCATGTAGCTTTTGAATAATCTGCTCCCTCAGAGAACTTTGGGGGATACATAGGTGATTCCCTTTAAAAAGGAAACCGTCTTACATATTTAGGTAACTAGGATGACCCTCTTAGCACCTCATATATGCATCTTTGAAGTCCTCATCATCAGCATACAACTCCTTAAGACAATCAAAATTGACTACCTCATTGCTCATTATAATAAGTAGTGAAGCATGGCGGCTAAGTGTATCAGCTACCTTGTTCTGCTGCCTTGACTTGTACTTCAAAACTAATGTGAATTCTAGTAAAAACAAAAACTCATTTAGCAGATACACGATTCACGTTAGCCTGACTATTAATGAAATTGAGAGCTTGGTGGTCTATGTAAAGAATGAACTCGCTTTGAATTAACTAATGTCACAAATGTCACAGAGTGCCTAGACCACTACATATAATTCGAGCTGTAGGTCGACCACTTTTTACGTGCATTAATAAGCTTTTCATTGTAGAAGGCTACAAACCTGCCTTCTTGAGATAAAACTCCCCCAATTTCAACATATGAAGCATCACATTCAACCTCAAATATTTTGTCAAACATGGGAAGTACTATCACGCCCCAAATTCGGAAACCGGGCTCACAAAATTCCCGATCGCCGAATTCGGTGCCGACAGCCTCCGTAGTACCCCATTCTTGACACCTAGCATTCATATGCCAGATTCTGATCCTGGGATCTTACAAGGAGGATTTTCCAATGTACATTTAACTTGTAATAAGCATAACCACAATATAGGCAACATCATCTCATATATCTACTAATATAAATATTTGAATACAATGCTAAAAGGGAAATACATATATCGAAGTCAAAGCTCCAGAAGACCGCTGCACGCTCCATGCTCAACGCTACTGCAACCTAACACCACCTGCACGCATCTATCATGCATAAGCTTATAGAAAGCTTAGTGGGTGGTGAAAGTGTGTGAGCAGTAAATGCGTGCTTAGAATATAATATCAGAGTAAACAGAAATACTAGTGAGTTAATAAATCATATGATATCAGAGTAATACAAAAACATACTGATAAGCTTACAAATACTATCAGCCTTATACAGGCTATGCAATGCAGAAATATAATAAAAATAATATCATATACTGATGAAGCAATGTAGATCAGCTGTGCAATGTGGAGACAACAAGCCAAATATCTGATGCCGATGATGCAATGCAATATGAAAATCCTGATTAGTCCACGAATATCATCAGCTATATTTAGGCCATATAAATGCAGAAACATAGCAACCCAAAATGTTAAATGCCGTGGATGCAATGTAATATGCGGTGCGAATGAAATGACCAAGGTGGAGTGAAGTCAGGATGATAGTACGTAGTATCGCAGGCTATGGGGTCCACCACAAGGGAATTCTATCCAAACCAGTCCCATACCTAAATTTGGATAGTCAGACTCAATGTGGTAAACTCCTTATCTCAAGTTAGTCGCACGCCCCAACTGAAATCCTGGCCATTACGAAGGTACACGTAACAAATAGTTGCACACCATCAGCCCGAGTAGATAGTGAATGAATGAATGAGTATGCAACTCCTGCTCGATAAGTCCATATATCAGTACGATTCCTCTCTGGGATCATCACCGAGGTCTAGTACACTCTAAATTGGCTACCGCCCCTGCAGTCCATGCAGCCTAGTGAGTGAAAAAGACCTCACTACCCGCCTGCCAGCAGTATACCAATGCTTACTCGGCTCGTCGATAGCGGACTCATTTAAGAGCTGGTCAGACTCAGCCTAGCTATGCTTACTCCCTCAGGCGGGTAAGGCCACGCCCCCTCCCAACCGACCATGACACAGTGGGAGATGCGGCCTCCTAGTATTCGGCCCTCATGCACTCATATATATCTACTCGGTCTAGACATTGGGGCGTCCTCTGGTACCAAGAGGGTTTAGAAATTTTTACCTAGGGCCATTTATGGCAGCCCAATGCTAATAATAGATTTTTGGTGTCCCATCTGGCCTTCCACAATATACCTGTGGAGGCTACGGCCCTGATGTCGCTAGGGCGTACAGTAATCACAACACACAATGCAACGTGCATGAGTCATACAATCTAGTCATACATCATCCTGCGCATACCACGTGCTAATGTGGGATAACTCCACCTATTAAGGAGTGCCATAAACCACTGGCACTATGACATATACAATTGTCAATCATATCTCATAACAAACATGCAAATGATGCGTATGGGCATGTATCATGATGTTATGCTGTCATATACTCATAATCGGTATCAATAACCGGCACCGATAATCATCATCGACAATCGGCGTCGACAATCGACCTCAACAATGTGGACATGTAACCAACATTGCCCCCAAGGAGTGGCCCATATAGAGCCTAACATATAGAGGACCCATGACCTCACTCAAGAGCTAAATATACAACACCATGAGCCTCACTTAAGAGCTTAATACACATCACGATGGGCCTCTCACATGGGCCTAATATGCATCATAATGGGCTCCATAGCCTGGCCCTCAAATGCACCACAATGGGCCTCATACAATCATAATGGGCCACGTCACATGGGCCTGATACACATCACATGGCTGCATCACATGGGCCTATATACATCGGATGGGCCACGTCCCATGGGCTCCGAATACATCACAATGGGCCACAACCCATGGGCCTCAAGCACATCGCAATGAGCCTGTAATGACCCTGAAAATTTTGTGCCAAGACCCGAGTACTACCTCTATTCTTTCCTTAGTAGCTTTTTGGGGTAATTAGCGCTAAACTCGATTGCTTGTGAAATTTGCATCAATCACTTTAAATTTGATCTGCATGACTTAAAACCTGTAGAATGGTTAGCGCTAGGTTACTCTGAAATCTAGGATTCATCGCTAAATCCAGTTGTTCTTGGAAAATTTTGAAAGTTCTGGATCGGACCTGGACCGCGCGTCGAAAGTCTGATAACGATGATCTTAGGCTGTTGCGGTCACCATGTTGGGCTTGACCATCACCTCAAAAATCAAGTCCATGTGATGTTCTAGGTCGATTTGATTGAGTCCGGAGTGAAGAGTGTGAGAACGGTTGGAAATTTATTAAGATTTTATGAAATCTGAGTCGTGTCACCTGCGCGATGATTTTAAGCAATCTGACCGTTGGATTCTGACCCAATTTCACCCTCTGATCAGGGAAGGTGGCCTAGGCATGTCCTTATGCTTGTGGACCTGATCGAGTTTCAGTGACCGTTGATTTAAGTGTGGTCCGCCACGGCTGATCTGAAGATCCGGTCGGTATGAAAACTCAGCTTGACCTAGATCCATGGTCAGTGAGCTTAAGTCCGACCTTTCGTGGTAATTGGCCCACCGGAAGTGCTTCGTTAGATCGAGAGAGGCTTATTTTGGTTATACCCTAAGTATACCTTGGCCCTGGGGTTATTTGCATCAATGTTAGATAGTCCTTAAACCCTAGCTCTCTTTTCCATACGAATTTCCTAACCCTAGCTAAGAGAGAGAAAGAAAAAGAGACTAATATGATATTCATGCACCGCATTTGCATGTGCTTTGTAGACGTGGCGCACTTTGAGGCGATGTCATGCAAAACGTAAGATGAAGACGCTGAGGGTGTACGCGTGAGGGCACGCATCATTCTTCATACATTCTTGCATTAACAAGAGTACTTAGGACATGTTTAATTGTTCTGCTTTATCATTACTGCTTGATTGAACTGATAACATGTTAACCTGTGCTTTATTGTTCCACTGAGTTGATCACTCACTCCCATGTTCTAGGGCGGTGTTAAACACCCACCAGACTCTGTCTTAGCTACTGATGTTGCAGATGTTGAGACGACCTCTGAGGCAGAGTGGGAGATGGATGATGATGAGGCTGCTTTCTCTTTTATGCAGTTTTCAGATGGGTTCTAGTGAGCCTTGTTCTGATGCGCGGGATGCTGGGATTCCTTTTAGGAATTAAATGATGTAATTTGATACTTGTAATTTTGATAGCAACACTTATATTACGACCTGGTATGTATATGTACTTCAGGGATTTGCACATGTACACATGATTCTATAAGTCTTCCGCTTGATTTCTTCACTTATCCCTGAATTATATCTGTGCTTTGGCTTAATCTATTCCATGTTTTATGCACTAATACAGACAACATACATCCATCATTAAATATGTTGCATAAGTGATGTTTTGGAACTCGGGAGCTGAGTTATGCTCGAGCCCCGAATTTCAGGGCATTACAGAGCCTCTTAAATGGGTCTATTATGCATCACATCAAGGTGGGCCTCAATGGATGGCTATAAATGCGTCACATTGGGCCTCATATACATCAAGTGGGCCACATCACATGGGCCTAATGCACATCACTTGGGCTGCATCACATGGGCCACATATACATCACAATGGGCCTCTAACACGGGCCAAATATACATCACAAAGAGCCACATATACATCACAATGGGCCTCTAACACGGGCCAAATATACATCATAAAGGGCCACATCCCATGAGCCTTATATACATTACATTAGGCCTCAACAATCGGAATCGACCTCGATAATCAGAATCGACCTCGATGATCGACCTCAACAATTGGAATTAGCCTCGATAATCAGAATCGCCCTTGACAAATGTAATCGGCCTCATCAAACGAAATCAGCCTCAACCATCATAATCGGCCTCAATAATGAAATCAGCCTCGATAAACAGAATCGGCCTCAACCAAACGGAATCGGCCTCATCAAATAGAATCGGCCTCAATAATGGAATCGGCCTCGACAAACAAAATTGGTCTCATCAAACAGAATCGGCCTCGTCAATCAGACTTAGCCTTGATAATCAGAATCGGCCTATATAATCGGCCTCGACAAATCAGAATCAGCCTATAAAGTCAGCCTTGACAAATCAAAATCGGCCTCAATAATTGGAATAGGCCACAACAATCAGAATCAGAATCTGCCTAACGAAGGGCCTAAGGGAAGGTCACAATGTAGACATTTAACCATCATTGTCCATCAATGTGGTCACTTAACCAACATTGCTCCCACAGAAAATACATCTCATTGGGCCTTACAAAATGGGCTGAAAATACGTCACAATGGGCCTCGCCCACGAGCTATAAATGCACCTCAATGGGCCACGCCCATGGACCTCGGATATATTAGGGGTGCACATTGAACCAGTAGAACTGTGGAACCAGACCAAAACCAACCAAACAGTCCAGTTTGGTCCGGTTCTAGAGTGCACTGGTTCCGGTTCCAAAAATTAAAGAACCAGTTACTTCGGTTCGGTTCTCGATTTTGGGGTATGTAGAACCGAACCGAACCATGAACCGATCTGTGGATCCGAACGATGGAACCGAACTTGGAACTGAACTTGGAACTGAACCAAGAATCCTTTGATTATTTCCATATTTGACTCATGATTTATGGTTTATAATGCACTATTTAATTATTTTCATAAATGTATTTTTGCACACCTTATACAATATCTAAACCATTCATCAAATGGACCACAACATGGATGGACATGGGCTAGATAATAAAACATGCAATTGGGCTAGATTATAAAAGCCCAGAACCGTGGAACCGATCTAGAACCGAACCGGTTTTAACGGTTCGGTTCTAAGGTGTCAACGGTCCGGTTCTAGTTCCGAATATCCTAGAACCGTTAGGAACGGTTCGGTTCCAGTTTCACCCCAGAACCGGACCAAACCAACCTGTGTGCACCCCTAGGATATATCACAATGGGCCACGTCCCATGGGCCTCCAAGCTATCGCAATGGCCTTCATCAAATGGGTCGTAAATGCATCACCATGGGCCTCATACGTTGGCCTTATATACAACAAGTGGGCCGCACTGTTTGGGCCTCATATGCATCTAATGGGCCATGTATCTGGGCCTTGAATACATCATATGGGCCATGCTACACGGGCCTAACAATACAATAGGTGGGCCCCACACATAAGCCAAAATACATCATGATGGGCCGCACCAATGGGCTTTATGTATATCAAATAGGGCCCACCCTTGTGTATTTTTAAGATCCAACCTATTCATAAGTTAACATGGAGATAAATGAAGTGAAAACAAATATCAACTTAATTGGAAACTACTGTGGCCCTTAAAAGTTTGAATGGTGGATGACATTGTCCACTATTTAAATGGTGGGGTCCACTTGAACTTTAGATTTGACTCACTCATTTTCCCATGCCATAAAATGATCTCACAAGTGGTTGGACGGCATGGATACAGTGTGTGCATCATGGTGGGCCCCACCATCCAAAAAGTGGACGGTGTAGAAATACATACATCAATGTGAGGCCTGCGGCTTGCTGCCGTCAAGAGGAGTAGTAATATAGTTGTTATACATGCAGCTGGCTGCACTTTAAAAGGTAGAGGTGGGTCCCACATACGGCCCACCATCATGTATACAATATATAATATAATATATATATACACATCAACATGTATCCCACACGTGGGGTGGGTCCCACCCTCATGTATATATCTAATATATAATATAATATAATATATATATATATATATATATATTATCTAACGTCCAGGGCCAGGACAAATACATGCTTCAGGGGGGTATCCCCACACGTGGGATGGGTCCCACCATCCTTGGACGGTGGATGCACCACATGCGTGAGGTGTGGACCATCTATTGGATGGACGGTGTGAATAGGTCCCCTGGACCCTGCTGACGTTCAATAGCAGGGCAGCTGCCTAGCCATGCTGCACGTTGCAGCTCCAAATGAAACAGAGGTGGGTCCCACGTGATGGGCTACCTGCGCATATATATTATTATCATATTATTATTATTATTATTTTTATTTGATGCTGCAAGCGAGTACACCTCACTGCCAGTTTACACTTCACCGTCAACCACCTCCACCGCCAGTTCATACTTCACTGATAGCCACACCCTCTGTTAGTTACATCCAGCATCCTTAGACGGATGGTGTGGATGTACACCTCATCAAGGTGGGTCCCACATGGCCCACCTGTTTTGGATCGGTCTGATATTTGTGTTTCTCCGTAGCCAGGCCGACCCAAAAATCAGGCAGCATGGCTGTTGGATGGTGGGCAACAAGGTGGGTCAATCCCACTGGATGGACGGCCTGGATATTACATACATCATCAGGTGGGGCACTCATCATAAAAGAAAAGGAAAGAGAGAGAGAGAGAGAGAGAGAGAGAGAGAGAAGCACCCACTTCAAGATCTTCCCCTTTAACTTCTACCCTTATGCTCTAATGCCCTTACGAAGCTTCCTCAACAGTGGATATTGATGTATAAAGGCTGGATTGGTGAGGATCCAAGGTGGAAGAGGGGTAGATTTTTGGGATTGGTTGAACGTCCATGGCTCTTGCAATGGGGAATGAGGAAGAAAGAGGGAGGGAGAGAGAGATAAGAGAGAGAGAAGTTATGGTTTAACATGATAATGTAAGGCCATCATAAATGTCTAGGTAAGGGGAGGTGTTGACTTAAGAAGAGGAGCCATTATTACTTGTATAAGGACATGACATCACCCTCCTAGGGAATGGTGCCATATGGGTAGGTAGGTCCTGCAATGTGTGGTCCACAACCATTATAATGTTTGGGCCATAACTTATGATCTAAGCGTCGCATTGACGCATGAGATGCGGCATTCAAATGGCGGCGACGACGCGGTCATAACGGTACAAGATTTGAGTCAAGCCGACTTAGATTTATGGGATGCAACTCAGGGTCGTGCATAAGTACCGATTACAGGTCGAGGGTTGTCGAAATTCGACTGAGAGGACTGCGAAAGCCTATGGAACAGTATGGGCTAGTACAAGAACTGAGATTGTGGATAATATGTGCTTAATTTTAGCAAAGCTCCTATCAACTTTGTCAGTCCAGTGAGATGGCCCATTTTTCCTGCAATATGTAATTGAAGACACAATTATGTTAAAATGCATCACAAACCAACAATAAAATTCGCCATTCCATGAAAACTCCATACTTCATGGATTTTTATTTGAACTGGCCATTCCTTAATGGCTCCCACATTGATGTATGTGTATAATCCATGCAGCCTTTCCTTTTCGTTGAGTCATTTCAGGACTAGGGACCAAATATCAGCCTGATCCAGTGCTCATGTGCACCACAAAATAGAAAATAATGGTGACTGTTAAAACTTTTCAGGCTCACTATGATTTTTCTTAGAAGTGGACACTGTCCAAGTCAGGACTTTTTGGGCCCACAGCGAGTTGCCGACTAGGTGGATTGATCAGATCACCTCATTGTAGGCCTTAGGCTATGATACCAATAGCTAGGAAGTAAAGGAAGTGAACACGTGAAAACCACGACCCATATAACATGACCACCACGACCCATATAACATGACAACTACGACCCACGCAAACCATGACCCATATGGGCCCACATTGGGTATATGTATAATCTATGTTGCCTATCCTTTTTGCCGTGTCATTTTAGGGCTAGGGACTAAATTTAGCCTGATCCAGTGCTCATGTGGGCCATAAAATAGAAAATAATGGTGACTGTTGAAACTTTCTAGGCTCACTGTAATGTTTGTTAGAAGTGGATACTGCCCAAGTCAGGACTTTTTGGGCCCATGACGATCTGGCTTACAAGGCGGATGGATCGGATCACCCCATTGTGGCCCTTAGGCTATGGTACTTGGCTAGGTAGCAAAGAAAGTGAACACATCAAAACCACGATCAACAACCAAGACCCATATAACATGACAACTATGACCCATGCAAACCACAAACATATGGGCCCACATTGATGTATCTATATAATTCATGTCGCCCATCCTTTTTACCATGTCATGTGAGGGCTAGGGCCCAAATATCAGCTTGATCCAGTGCTCATGTGGGCCATAAAATAGAAAATAATGGTGACTCTTGAACTTTCCAGGCTCATTGTGATGTATGTTAGAAGTGGACATTGTCCAAGTTAGGACTTTTTGGGCCCATGGTAAGCTGGTTGACAAAGTGGATGGATTGGATCACCCCATCATGAGCCTTAGGATATGGTACCAATGGCTAGGTAGTAAAGGAATTGAACTCATGAAATCACGACCCAAATAACATGACAACTGCAACCCATATAACATGACAAGTACGACCCATGCAAACCACCACCCATATGGGCCCACATTGATGTATGTGTATAAACCATGCTGCCCATCCTTTTTGCCGTGTCATTTTAGGGCTAGGGCCCAAATATCAACCTGATCTAGTGCTCATGTGGGCCACATAATAGAAAAATATGGTGACTCTTTAAAACATTCCAAGCTCACTGTGATGTTTGTTAGAAGTGGAAACAACCCAAGTTAGGACTTTTTGGGCCCACGGTAAGCTGGCCGACAATGTGGATGGATCGGATCACCCCGTTGTGGGCCTTAGGCTATGGTACCAATGGCTAGGTTGCAAAGGAAGTGAACACGTGAAAACCACGATCGATAACCACGACCCATATAACATGACAACTATGACCCATGCAAACCACGACCATATGGGTCCACATTGAAGTATGTGTATAATCCAAGCCACCCATCCTTTTTGCCGTGTCATTTTAGGGCTAGGGACCAAATATCAACCTGATCCATTGCTCATGTGGGCCACACAATAGAAAATAATGGTGACTGTTGAAACTTTTCAAGCTCACTGTGATGTTTGTTAGAAGTGGACACCGTCCAGGTTAGGACTTTTTGGGCCCACAGCAAGCTGGCCGACGAGGCGGATGGATCAGATCACCCTATTGTGAGCCTTATACTATGATACCAATGGCTAGGTAGTAAAGGAAGTAAACACGTGAAAACCCACGACCCATATAACATGAAAACCACGACCCATATAACATAACAACTACGACCATGCAAACCACAGCCCATACGGGCCCACATTGACCTATATGTATAATCCATGCCACCCATCCTTTTGGCCGTGTCATTTTAGGGCTAGGGACTAAATATCAGCCTGATCTAGTACTCATGTGGGCCACAAAATAGAAAATAATGGTGACTGTTGAAACTTTCCAGGCTCACTATGATGTTTGTTAGAAGTGGACATTGTCCAAGTCAGGAGTTTTTGGGCCCACGATGACATGGACGACTAGGTGGATGGATCGGATCACCCCATCATGGGCCTTAGGCTATGGTACCAATGGTTAGGTAGCAAAGCAAGTGAACACGTGAAAACTCCGATCAACAACCACGACCCATATTACATGACAACTACGACCCATGCAAACCACGACCATATGGGCCCACATTGATGTATATGTATAATCTATGCCTCCCATCCTTTTTGTCGTGTCATTTTAGGGTTAGGGCCCAAATATTAGCATGATCTAGTGCTCATGTGGGCCACAAAATAAAAAATATTGGTGGTTATTAATACTTTCCATGCTCATTGTGATGTTTGTTAGAAGTGGACATTGTGCAAGTCAGGACTTTTTGGGCCCATAGTGAGTTAGCTGACAAGGTGGATGGATTGGATTACCCCATTGTGGGCCTTAAGATATGGTACCATTGGCTAGGTAATAAAGGAAGTGAACACATGAAAACCATGACCCAGATAACATGACAATCATGACCCATATAACATGATAACCATGACCCATGCAAACCACAACCCATATGGCCCACATTGATGTATTTGTATAATCCATTCTGCCCATCCTTTTTGCCATTTCATTTTAGGGCTGGGACCCAAATATCAGCCTGATCCAGTGCTCATGTGGCCACAAAATAGAAAATAATGGTCACTGTTGAAACTTTTCAAGCTCATTATGAGGTTTGTTAGAAGTGGACATTGCCCAAGTCAGGACTTTTTGGGCCCACGATGTGAATACATGAAAACCATGACCCATATAACATGATAAGCATGACTCATATAACATGACAACTATGACTGAAGCAAACCACAGCCCATATGGGCCTACATTGATGTATGTGCATAATCCATGCCACACATCCTTTTGCCCGTGTCATTTTAGGGCTAGGGACCAACTATTAGCCTAATCTAGTGCTCATGTGGGCCACAAAATAGAAAATAATGGTGACTATTGAAACTTTTCAGGTTCATTATGATCTTTGTTAGAAGTGGACACCATCTAAGTCAGGACTTTTTGGGCCCACGGTGAGCTGGCCAACAAGGTGGATGGATTAGATCACCATATTGTGGGCCTTAGGCTATGGTACCAATGGCTAGGTAGTAAAGGAAGTGAACACGTGAAAACTACGACCCATAAAACATGACAACCATGACTCATATAACATGACAACTATGACCCATGCAAACCATGACTCATACGGCCTCACATTGATGTAAGTGTATAATCCATGCCGCCCATCCTTTTTGCTGTGTCATTTTAGGGCTAGGGACCAAATATCAGGTTGATCTAGTGCTCATGTGGGCTACAAAATAGAAACTAATGGTGACTATTGAAACTTTCCAGGCTCACTGTGATGTTTGTTTGAAGTGGACACCGCCCAATTCAGGACTTTTTGGGCATGCGGTGAGCTGGCTGACAAGGTGTATGGATCGAATCACCCTATTGTAGGTCTTAGGCCATGGTTCCAATGGCTAGGTAGCAAAGGAAGTGAACACGTGAAAACCACGATCCATATAACATGACCATGACCATATGTGGCCACATTGATTTATGTGTATAATTCATGCCGCCCATCCTTTTTGTCGTGTCATTTTAAGGCTAGGGCCCAAATATCAGCCTAATCCAGTGCTCATGTGGGCCACAAAATAGAAAATAATGGTGACTGTTGAAACTTTTCAAGTTTATTGTGATGTTTGTTAGAAGTAAACACTCTTTAAGGCAGGACTTTTTAGGCCCACGGCGAGTTAGCTGACAAGGTGGATGGATTGGATTACCCCATTGTGGGCCTTAGGATATGGTACCAATGGCTAGGTAGTAAAGGAAGTGAACATGAGAAAACCACAACACAAATAACATGACAACCATGACCCATGTGACATGACAACTACGACCCATGCAAACCACGACCCATATGGGCCCACATTAATGTATGTGTATAATCCTTGCTGCCCATCCATTTTGTCGTGTCGTATTAGGGCTAAGGCCCAAATATCGGCCTGATCCAGTGCTTATCTGGGCTACAAATTAGAAAATGATGGTAAATGTTAAAACTTTCCATGCTCACTGTTATGTTTGTTAGAAGTGGACACTGCCCAAGTTAGGACTTTTTGGGCCCACGGCAAGCTGGCCGACAAGGTGGATAGATTGGATCACTCCATTATGGGCCTTAGGCTATGGTACCAATGGCTAGGTAGTATAGGAAGTGAACACGTGAAAACCACGATCCATAAAATATGACAACCACCACCCATAAAACATGGCAACTACGACCCATGCAAACCACAACCCATATGGGCCCACATTGATGTATGTGTATAATCCATGTCACCCATCATTTTTACCATGTCATTTTAGGGCTAGGGCCCAAGTTTCAGCCTGATCCAGTGCTCGTGTGGGCCACATAATAATGAATAATGGTGAATATTGAAACTTTCTAAGCTCACTGTGATGTTTGTTAGAAGTGGACACTGCCCAAGTCAGGACTTTTTGGCCCCACGACGAGCTGGCTGGTAAGGTGGACGGAACGGATCACCTTATATGGGTTGTGGTTGTTGTGTTATATGGGTCCTGGTTGTAATGGGTCATGGTTGTCATGTTATATGGGTCGTGGTTGTCATGTTATATGATCATGGTTGTGATGTGTTATGGGTCGTGGTTGTCATTGGTCGTGGTTGCAATATTATATAGGTTGTGGTTGTGATGTTATATGGGTCATGGCTATAATGTTAAAGAGGGCCCCACTTACATAATCTACTTTATTTACTTCGTAGAGTAGCTCGAGAAGGGGTCAATAGGCTTTGATTGGGACTGGTTTGGATGAACAAGGACCTCATTGTGTGCCTAGGAATGTTTTAACATATAAAAAGCATTCCCCTTCATGCAGTCTACTCCAATCTTGAATCCGCCTTATTCCATGCACTAAAATAATATGGAGAAGTTGGTGGATAGATCAAAACAAATATATACATCAAGATGGTCCCACTTGTGAGACCTAAATTAGGGCAGGAATGGGTTACCGCCCACGTAAATTTGGTCCAGCCAAATTTAGGCCTCATAAGAAGGACCAGCTTGATCTATATATTTGATCTGATCCATCCACCAACTTCTCTAGATCATTTTAGCCCATGGGATAAAATATGAGATGGATTTGAGATTGGAGTGGACCGTACGGAGGGAAACGATTTTTGTATGTCAAAACATTCCTAGGCACATAATGGGGTCCATGTTCATCTAAACTAGTCTCAATCAAAGCTTATTGGCCCCTTCTCGAGCTAGTCTATGCGGTGAATAGAGTAGATTATGTAAGTGGGGCCCTCTTTAACATTACAGCCACGACACATGAGAACCACAACCCATATAACATCACAACCATGACCCATATAACATTGTAACCATGATCCATGACAACCACAACCCATATAACATCACAACCACGACCCATATAACATCACAACCATGGCCCATGACAAATACGACTCATATAACATGACAACCACGACCTGTATAACATGGTAACCATGACCCATGATAATGTGGGCATGGATTATACACATAAATCAATGTGGGCCCATATGGGTCGTGGTTTGCATGGTTCATAGTTGTCATGTTATATGAGTTATGGTTGTCATATTATATGGATTGTAGTTTTCACGTGTTCACTTCCTTTATTACCTAGCCATTGGTACCATAGCCTAAGGCCCACAATGGGGTGATCCGATCCATCCACCTTGTCAGCTAGCTTACCGTGGGCCCAAAACGTCTTAACTTGGGCAGTGTCCAATTCTAACTAACATCAAAGTGAGCCTAGAAAGTTTCAACATTCACCATTATTTTCTATTATGTGGCCCACACGAGCACTGGATTAGGCTGATAGTTGGGCCCACCCCCTAAAATGACACGGCAAAAAGGATGGCGGCATGGATTAAACACATACATCAATGTGGGCCCATATGGGTCATGGTTTGCATGGGTCATAGTTGTCATGTTATATGAATTGTAGTTGTCATTTTATATGGGTCGTGGTTTTCACAAGTTCACTTCCTTTACTACCTAGCCATTAGTGTAATAGCGTAAGGCCCATAATGGGGAGATCTGTTCCATCCACCTTGTGTCCAGCTCACCGTGGGCCCAAAGAGTCCTAACTTGGGTAGTGTCCACTCCTAACAAACATCACAGTGAGCCTCGAAAGTTTCAACATTCACCATTATTCACTATTATATGGCCCACACAAGCACTGGATTAGGCTAATACTTGGGCCTTAGCCCTAAAATGACACGACGAAAAGGATTGGAGGCATGGATTATACACATACATCATTGCAGGCCAATATGGGTCATGGTTTACATAGGTCATGGTTGTCATGTTATATGGATCGTGATTTTCATGTATTACTTCCTTTACTACCTAGCCATTGGTATTATAGCCTAATGCCCACAATTGGGTGATCTAATCCATCCACCTTGTCGGCTAGCTCGCCGTGGGCCCAAAAAGTCTTAACTTGGGTAGTGTCCACTTCTAACAAACATCACAGTGAGCCTGGAAAGTTTCAATATTCACCATTATTCATTATTATATGGCTCACATGAGCACTAGATCAGGCCGATACTTGACCCCTAGCCCTAAAATGACACGATGAAAAGGATTGACAGCATGGATTATACACGTACATTAATGTGGGCCCATATGGGTCATGGTTTGCATGCGTTGTAGTTGTCATGTTATATGGGTCGTGGTTGTCATGTTATATGGATCGTGGTTTTCATGTGTTCACTTCCTTTACTACCTAGCCTTGGTGCAATAGCCTAAGGCCCATGATGGGGTGATCTGTTCCATCCACCTTGTCAGTCAGCTCATCGTGGGCCCAAAAACTCCTGACTTGGGCAGTGTCCACTTTTAACAAACATCACAGTGAGCCTGGAAAGTTTTAACAATCACCATTATTTTCTATTTTGTGACCCACATGAACACTAGATCAGGCTGATATTCGATCCCTAACCCTAAAATGACACGGCAAAATGGATGGGCGGCATGGATTATACATATACATCAATGCGGGCCCATATGGGTCATGGTTTACATGGGTCATAGTTGTCATGTTATATGGGTCATGGTTGTTATGTTATATGGATTGTGGTTTTCATTTGTTCACTTCCTTTATTAGCTAGCCATTGGTACCATAGCCTAATACCCACAATGGGGTGATCCGATCCATCCGCCTTTCGTCCGGCTTACCGTTGGCCCAAAAAGTCTTGACTTGGGTAGTATCCACTCCTAAAAAACATCACAGTGAGCCTAGAAAGTTTCAACATTCACCATTATTCACTATTATATGGCCCACACGAGCACTGGATTAGGCTAATACTTGGGCCCTAGCCCTAAAATGACACGACGAAAATGATTGGAGGCATGGATTATACACATACAACAATGTGGGCCCATATGGGTTGTGGTTTGCATGGGTCATAGTTGTCAGGTTATATGGGTCGTAGTTGTCATGTTATATGGATCATGATTTTCACGTGTTCACTTCCTTTACTACCTAGCCATTGGTACCATAGCCTAAAGCCCACAATGAGGTAATCTGATCCATCCACCTTGTCAGCTAGCTCGCCATGGACCTAAAAGTCCTGACTTGGGCAATGTCCACTTCTAACAAACATCACAGTGAGCCTGGAAAGTTTCAACAGTTACCATTATTTTCTATTTTATGGCCCACATGAGCATTGGATCAGGCTGATATTTGGTCCCTAGCCTTAAAATGACACGACGAAAAGGATGGGCAACATGGATTATAGACATTCTTCAATGTGGGCCCATATGGGTCATAATTGTCATGTTATATGGGTCATGATTGTCATGTTATATGGATCGTGGTTTTCATATATTCACTTCCTTTACTACCTAGCCATTGGTACCATAGCCTAAGGCCCACAATGGGGTGATTTGATCCATTCACCTTGTCGGCCAGCTCACCGTGGGCTCAAAAAGTCTTGACTTGGGTATGTCCACTTCTAACAAACATCATAGTGATCCTGAAAAGTTTCAACATTCACCATTATTTTCTATTATGTAGCCTACAGTACTGAATCAGGCTGATACTTAGGCCCTAGCCCTAAAATGACACGGCCAAAAGAATGGGCGACATGGATTATACACATACATTAATGTGGGCCCATATGGGGTCGTGGTTTGCATGGGTCATAGTTGTCATATTATATAGGTCATGGTTGTCAGTTTATATGGGTCGTGGTTTTCACGTGTTCACGTTCTTTACTACCTAGCCATTGGTACCATAGCCTAAGGCCCACAATGGGGTGATCCATTCCATCCACCTTGTCGTCCAGCTTGTCGTGGGCCCAAAAGTCCCGCCTTGTGCGGTGTCCACTTCTAACAAACATCGCAATGAGCTTGAAAAGTATCAACAGTGAGTGACACTATCACCATTATTTTCTATTATGTGGCCAACACTAGCTCTGGATCAAGCTGATATTTGGGCCCTAACCTTAAGATGACACGGCAAGAAGGATGGGCGACATGGATTTTACACATCCAGTAGTGTGGGCCCCACGAGTTGGGCCTTACCCACGCTAAAAAAGGCTTCCATCCATGTCACATTCTCAGGATGAAATAACATGTAACTTCTTCCGTACTTTAAAATTGTGAGACCCGTATCCTACCCCGTACCATTTCGTAGGCTTCCGCGGTCCTCCCGTTTGAATTTCGGTGACGCGATCTATTATTGGTGTTTACATGTGATCTTGAGTCATGTCCCATATTCTAAAATCGGCTCAACCCGAGACTTGTACCTTAGCAACCACACCGTCGCCGCAGTTCCAATGCTGCATATTACATGCCGAGGCGATACCCAAGTTAGGAGATGTGGGCTTGCGTACAGTTCGAGGAAAATGCCACGCATTTGTAAACCCAAGATAATCTTTCAAATCAATCACATCACATCCTATCAATCAAGTACACATCAAAGGTCAAGTACATATCCTATCACTCCCTTACCAAAGCAGCCCCAAAGTCAAAGCAACCCATCCCTTACATGTCAAGTACACATCACACCCCATCACTCACCCATCTCTCTCTCTCTCTTACAACCTCTCTCTCTCATTATCCAAGTAACCCAACCATCTAAGCAAGCTCCATGAGAGAGCTTTGTGTGGCCCACTTCTTATCTCCCATCCCCACCCTCCAAAACTAATCTCGACCATTTAATCACATTCTTTGGAGCTATAGAATGCGTTGATGGAAGAAGGAAGGAGGGATCTTGAGGTGGGTGTTCATTTCATTTGATTTTGATGTAGGGTCCACATGATTTGGGACCCACTTGATGTATGCATCGTATAGGGAGGGCCCATAGTGGCGGGGTCCCTCCCTCTATCTCACCGATCTTGATCTCTCTCACTCTCTCTCTTTCTTTTTCCTTGTGTGATGGTCCACCTTGATGGATGGTGCTGATTTACATGGCCAATGTTTGGATGGTGCTGGACATGGGGTGTGACCCACCTTGACTTTATATGTTTCATCCAGACAGTCCAGACGGCCCACCTGACTGATTGTTTGGACAGGTCTGACATGTGTTGGATGCCCCGTGGGACCCACATTGATGTACATGTTGTGTCCCCACCACCGTCCAGCAGGTGGGATGGTGGGGCACACCTTGATGTATGTGCTTTACTTGCACCATCCATCTGTACTGGCATTACTGGACGGTGCTATGGACTCCACCATGATAAGTGTTTTGATCCACCGTCCAGTGCAGCTGGACTTGGATCCCATCCATAAGGCCCACCATCATGCACGTGTGTAGAATCCATGCCATCCATATGAGAGGGACGCACCGTGAGGTAGGTGTTTTATCACCATGGTGTAGGCCACACATGTGTGGGATCACAGTGATATATGTATTTATCCCACCGTCCATCTAGACGATGGGGACCACGCAGCGATGCTATGGTGTTCACGTCAAAAGCTCTGGGGCTTGATCACAAGCTATGTCTTATATCCATCTGTTCATCTGTGTGGGGACCACATGTGTGGACCCACCTTGATGAAGTGTGGATCCACACCATCCGTCCATTGAGCAGGATGGCGGGTCTCAGCAGCCTCAGCTGCCCATTGACGTCAGCAAGTTCCATGGGACCTACCATATATGTATGCGTTTCATCTGCACCATCCATCTGGACGATGTTGTGTACTGCCCCACCATAATGCAGTGTTGGGTCTGCACCGTCTGTGCAGTGGCCCACCTTGATGCTTGAATCTACTACGTTATCCATCCATTTTTTTGGGGATGAGGCCCACCTCTGTGTGTTGTGGGGTGCACCATGATGAATGTGTTTCAACCACGCTGTCCATCTGTTTTGTTAAACCTTGGGCTGCCCCATCAGGCCCACTTGATATATATGAGGCCCACCTATTGTATGAGGCCTGCTTTGATGTATTTTGTAGCCCATCTGTGAGGCCCACCTTGATGTAATTGTAGCCCATTGTGATGCATATGAGGCCCACTAGTGCGGCCCATTAATACGACCCACTTGTTGTATATGAGGCCCATTGGTGTGACCCATTAATGCACCTCACTTGTTGTATATGAGGCCCATTGTGTGGCCCATTGATGCAACCCACTTGACGTGTATGAGGCTCATATGCAGGGCCCACCTGTTGTGTATTCATAGCCCTTTTTGGTGTGGTCCATTGAGTTGTATTCATGGCCCTTGGTGATGTATTTAAGCCGTGTATGCGGCCCGCCGTGATGTGTGTATTGTATATCCATGCTGTCCATTTGTGTGGCCTGTAGTGATGTATTTGCAGCCCATATGATGGGGCCCAATGTGGTATATTTATGGCCCATTGATGAGGCCCAAAGTGATGTATTCATAGCCCATGTTTGAGGACCATTGTAAAGTATATCAAGCCCTTATGTGAGGCCATGGGCCCACAATACGCTTGGCTCTATGTGGGCCACTTCTTGGGAGTAATGTTGGTTAAATGTCCACATTGATGGGCGATGATGATTAAATGTCCACATTATGACCTTCCCTTAGGCCCTTTGTTATGGCGATTACCGATTTTGATTATCGAGGCCGATTCTGATTCTGATTATTGAGGCCGATTTTGATTGTCGATACCGATTTCGATTGTCGAGGCTGATTTTGATTGTTGAGGTCAATTGTTGAGGCTGATTCTGATTCTGATTGTCGATTCCGATTATCGAAGCCGATTTCAATTATCGATTCTGACTCCGATTGTCGAGGCCGATTTCGATTGTCAATTTTGATTCCAATTGTTGAGGCCGATTCCGATTCTGATTGTCGAGGCTGATTATCGAGGCCGATTTCGATTGTCGATTTTGATTCCAATTGTTGAGGCCAATTGTTGAGGCCGATTCCGATTCTGATTATCGAGGCCGATTTTGATTATTGATACCGATTCTGATAGTCGAGGAGGATTGTTGAGGCCGATTCTGATTCCAATTGTCGAGGCCAATTGTTGAGGCCGATTCAAATTCTGATTATCAAGGCTGATTATCGAGGCCGACTCTGATTGTTGAGGCTGATTATTGAGGTCGATTCTGATTTCAATTATCGAGGCTGATTGTTGAGGTTAATACCAATTCTGATTATCGAGGCTGATTTTGATTCTGATTGTTGAGGCCGATTATCGAGGCTAATTTCGATTGTCGATTCTGATTTCGATTGTCGAGGCTGATTGTTAAGGCCGATTCTGATTTTGATTCCGATTGTCGAGGCGGATTCCGATTTCGATTGTCAAGGACGATTTTGATTGTCGATTTCGATTGTCGAGGCCGATTACCGAGGCCGATTCCGATTGTCAAGCCGATTGTTGAGGCCGATTTTGATTTCGAGTTTCGAGGTTGATTGTTAAGGCCAATTCCGACTCCGATTGTCGAGGCCGATTCCGATTGTCGATTCTGACTCTGATTGTTGAGGCCGATTCTGATTCCGATTGTCAAGACCCATTATTGAGGCCGATTCTGATTGTCGATAGCAATTTCGATTGTCAAAGCTGATTCCAATTGTTAAGGCCAATTCCGATTCTAATTGTCGAGGCCCAATGAGATACATATGCGGCCCATATTTGAGGCCAGTTGTGATGTGTATTTAACCCGTGTTTAAGGCCCAATGTGATGTATATGAGGCCTATGTGATGAGCCCCATTGTGATGCATTTGAGGGCCAGGCGATGGAGCCCATTGTGATGTATGTTAGGCCCATGTGAAAGGCCCATCGTGATATGTATTAAGCTCTTGAGTGAGGCCCATGGTGTTGTATATTTGGTGCTTGTGTGAGGTCATGGGTCCATTGTATGTTAGGCTTTATATAGGCCATTCCTTGGGGGCAATGTTGGTTAAATGTCCATATTGTCGAGGTCAATTGTCGATGCCAGTTATTAATACCGATTATGAGTATGTGACAGCATAGCATTATGATATATGCCCATGCACATCATCTACATGTTTGTTATGAGATATGATTAACCATTATATATGCCATAGTGCCGGTTGTTATGAGATTCCCTGATAGGCAGAGATTGTCTCATATGAGAGAATGGTATGCGCAGGATTGATGCATGACTAGATTGTGTGACTCATACATCTTGCATTGTGTGTTGTGATTACTGTACGCCCTAGTGACATCCGGGTCGTAGCCTCCACAGGCATATCGTGGATGGCCAGATGGGACACCGTTAATCTATTTTACATGGGGTGCCATAGATATCCCTAAGTGAAAGTCCCAGAACCCTCTTAGTTCCAGAGGTTGCTCCAATGTCTAGATCAAGTGGATGCATGAGTGTATGAGGGCTGTATACTGTTAAGCTGCGTCTCCCACTATGTCGTGGTCGGTTGGAAGGGGGTACGACCTTATCTACCCGAAAGGAGGGGGCAATGCTAGGCTGAGTCTGACTAGCTCGAGGAATGGGTCCACTATCAACGAGCCGAGCCCGATATTGGCAGGCGGATAGTGAGGTCACTTCCACTTACCTTATTGCATGCGATGGGGTGGTAATCTAGTTTGGAGTGTAATAGACCCCGGTGATTTCCCATAGAGGAACCATACTGATATGTGGACTTATTGAGTAGGAGTTGTATACTCATGCATTCATTTCATTCACTATCCACTTGGGCTGGTGGTGTGCAACTAATTATTGTGTACCTTCGTATGGCCAGGATTTTGGTTGAGCGCGCAACTAACCTGAGATCAGGAGTCTACCACATTGAGTCTGAGTATCCAAATTTAGGTATGGGACTGTTTTATATAGAAGTCCTTTGTGATAGACCCCATAGCTTGCGATACTACGTACTATCATCCCAACTTCACACTCCAGCTTGGTCATTCCATTCGCACCGCATATTACATTGCATCCTCGATATCTGATATTGGCTTATTAGGTTTTTGCATCGCACAACCTTGATATGGCCGTTAGCATTCATGCCTTGCATCGCATAGCCTTGATATAGCTGATAGCACTCATGGACTTACCAATATATTTTCGCTTACTCTGATTACTCTGATATTGCTTACTTGACACTTACCTTATGCACATACTTTCACCACCCACTAAGCTTTCTATTAGCTTATGCACAATAAATGTGTGCAGGTGGCGTTATGTCGTAGCAGCGTTGAGCTTGGAGCATGAAGTGGACCTCTGGAGCTTTGATCTTCGATATATGTATTTTCCTTTTAGCATTGTATTTAAGTGATTATAATAGTGGATATGTGATGATGATGTTTCCTTTGTGATTTGGGTAAACTTGTGGTTATGCTTCTTATGAGATAAATGTACGATGGAAAATCCTCCTTGTAAGATCTCAGGATCGAAATTTGGCGTTTGGGCGCTGGGAGCCGAGAATGGGGTACTACGGAGGCTGTCGGTACCGGATTCGGTGATTGAGATTCTTGTGAGTCCGATCTCCAGGTTTGGGGCGTGACAAAAATCGTACAACTACTGATCCAAGGACAATGGCATTTTTGTCTGAAACATTTTATAATCAGAAGGCCACCCTTGGAATATTTGGAAGGTAGTATCTCTTTAGGGAATTTGACCATATATTGAGGCCAATACAGTCAATTTCCCCATATGAAAGTACTACTAAAAGCTAAAATCTTAAAGAAAAGAAAAGAGTTTGAATGGGTCCCTCTTTTCGGGCATAACGAAATGAAGGAATTGTTACTCTTTTTTTCCATCACTTAATAATGATCGATATAAAAAGCTTGAAGCAAGAAAACTCAGTTTTGGCCCTAACGGTTGATTTCAATCTTTATCTTGGATTATTTATAAGGATGACAAATAAAGAAAATGTGTAAAGGGGACAGACTCAGTTTTAGCCCTAGCTATTCTAGTTATTCTCTTCTTTGGTCTTCTTCTTCTTCTTCTTTTTAAATTTTAATTAAATGTTCTACTTCTTACAAATGTTCCAAAGATAATCTTCACTCTTTGATTCTTGTTCTTGATGCTTTTCCACAAAATTCCAACCTTTTTCTTAGCATCCAAGTCATGCTATATCTGGAGGAGAAAGTGGTAACGATTGTGGCCATATTCTCTAGCCTATCAAGGAAGAAGATCGCATTCTACTTCATTTAACTTGGAAAACTATACATTAGAGTTGGTTCCAAACATTGCATCTCCAAAGTCGAGGTCCAATTCTTGCAGTCTTAACTTAAAACATTTTGTTGTTGCATTATCTCACTCTAGAATGTTACATATAGTGATTATATATATATATATATATATATAAATTGCTTAGTGTATTTTTTATTAAGTATAACTCTAAATATATACAGTCGAAATGGCCTCAAAAGAAAGATTATAATGAAATCAAATCTATCCTTAATTAATTATATTTTAATCAAATCTCAACACAAAAGAAAGATAAATTAGAATGAATATATTGAAATTGTATCATTCTTAGTACTCCCATCATTTTGGCACGTGAAGATCCATGACATCCAACTTGGGAAGTAGAAGATGAAATTAATTGCGACCAAGAGCTTTAATAAATATTTCAGCAAGTTGATGAATGGTGGGCACATGAGAAGGGCAAATAACCTTAGAAGTGATCTTTTCATAGATAACATAACAATCGATCTTGATGTGTTTGATCCATTCATGAAAAACCGAATTACTCGCTATGTGAAGAGTGGCATGATTGTCATAATAGAGATAGATGCATGGGTTGGGGATATTGAACATCTATATTTTAGAGGAGCAATTTGAGTTAAATGAGTTCACAAGTGGTAGTGGCCATTACTCAACACTTGGCTTTGGAAGAAGATACGGAGACAGTGGGATTTTTTTTTCAAGATATAGGACTTCTCGCAAGCATTGTATAGTAACCGTAGTAGATTGATGAATCTTAGGACAACTGGACCAATGAAAATCACAGTAAACTGATAGTTGGAGGAAGCTAGTGGAGGGAAAAAGGATACCCTTGCCATGAGAAGACTTGAGATATCAGAGCACCTGAATTACTGCATCATAATGGAGCTAATGTGGAGTGTGCATGAATTGTCTGAGAATGTTGACCACATAAACAATGTCGGATCGAGTGATGATTAAGTATATAAGGCATCCAAGAAGCCGCCGATAAATGAAGGGCTTTGGAAGAAGAGTACCAAGTTCATCGGTCAAAAGGAAATTTTATTCCATAGAGAAAGTAGCAGGTTAAGCTCCAAGATGGCCACTATCTTTGAGAATATTGAGAATATATTTGCATTGACTAATAAAAATCTCTTTATGTGAACAAGCCACTTGTTGATTGTTAAATATTGCACATTTCTCCCTGTTTATACTTGGTTTTATGAACATTATAATGCTTAATGGGTATATTTTATATATGCTTGTATTGCGAGGTGAGTTTAAAAGCTTGAATTGAAAAGAATGTTAAAAGCATAGATTTGATGCTCAAGAATCACCAAGGCAAGGGATGGATCTTAGGAGACCAAGATTGAAGATTTTAAGACCCCAAGATTCAACAAAACCAAGTGGAGAAGGAAGTCAAAAGTGCAAAGTGCAGAAAATTAGAGAATTTGAACTTCACTATGTCATCGACTACCGGTCAATGACATCGAAACAAGTGTTCGATGACATCAAATACGGGTCGATGACATCGAAGAATTACATGAAAATCGAGTTTGGTTGCTAGATAAATTGGATGCATTTCTCAATGACATCGAAGGCCTGTTTGATTGCTTAAAGACTTGTTCGATGACATCGAAGGCAGTTTGATGACATCGAGATTTTTGTGGATTTTTAGAGCAACCCGCTGGAACACTCTAGACACATTCTTAATTGATCGAACACCCTTCGATGACACTAAAGGACTGTTCGATGACATGAAAAGTTACACAGTACGAAAGGTGTTACACAATGTGAAAAGGGGCGACTTCTGGATTCGATTTATGTTCGATGACATCGAATGCCATTCGATGGCATCGAAACCATTACACTGCAAATTTGAGGTGGTTTCCAAAGACGGTCGGACTAAGGCTATAAATATGGGTTCTTTGAGGAGTTCTAAACATGAATTAGGTTTCAAGGAGTAGAGCCAAAGGGTCAGTACATCAAAATTGCAGATTTGCGATGCATTTTTGCGACGGACTTTGTCTGTCGTAAAAATCGCTTGGTTTAACGATGGATTTAATCCGTCGCTAATGGAAAATGTCCGTCGCTAGTCCCATCTTTCTCAAAAATTCGTAGTTCAAGCGTCACAAAATTTCGCGACAGACCAAAATCCATCTCTAAAATCTGATTTACAATGGATTTGGGTCCGTCGAAAATTAGCGACGGACTAAATCCGTCGCAAATTTTGATTTTGCGATGAAATATGATCAGTTGCAAATTCCCGCCCAAAATACCAGTTGGCGATGATTTTCAGTTGCTTTTGTGACGGATCATGGTCCGTCATAAAAGGACTTTTCCCCTAAACATTATTTTTTTTTCATTTTTTTAAGAATATCGTGGAAAAATATGTTTTTTTTTTGTAGTTTAATAATTGTTTTTAATAGAATTTAAGTGGTTTAATTGTACATATTTGTATATAAGATTATTTTTTAACAATTAATTGAATGTAATATATATATATATATATATATATATTTATATATATATATATATATATATATATATATATATATTTATAGTTTTTATAACAAATGAGTGGAAATTTTTTTAAAAAAATTTAAAACTAATATTTAAATGATTTGTAATATCACATGAAAAGGAATATTGAGAATAAAAAATTTAACAATGTTAGAGAAAAAAATGAGATTTGGAAAAAATAAAAATCATGATTTAATAAAAATCTATTTTGTGGGGAAAAAAAGAAAATTGAATAAAGTTGATAAATTTGAAAAAAAACATTTAATTTTGAGAAAAAAATAATATCCTAAAAAAGAAAATTAAAAATATTTTAAAATTTTTGAAAATTTTCACAATGTTGAAAAATGAAAATATTTTGAAAAAGAAAATGAGAGCTTCTATTTTGAAAAATAAAATAAAATTGAGAAGTTCGATAAAAATTGACAAGTTTGAATAAAATGCTTTTTTTTTTTAAAAAAAAAGGAGAAGTTAAAAAGAAGTGAAAATTTTAAAATAAAACGATATTAAAAAATTGATACTTTATCAAAAAACAAACATTTTGAAACGAAAAATAAAGAAGTTGAAAAATTTTGTGATTTTGAAAAATAATTGATGATGTTCAAATTTTGAAATTAAAAGAAAAAAGTAATTTATAAAAACACTAAGATTTTGAAAAAAAAATCATTTTAAAAAGGAAAATTGAAAAGTTGAAAACAAAATGATGCTTTTGAAGGAAAAAAAATTGGCATTTTGGAATTTTTGGGAGAAAATTAAAATTTGTGAAAATTTTGGAGATTTTGAAAATAAAAATTCAGAATTTGCATTTTAATTTTTTGAAATATTTTATAATAAAAATGACATTTTGTTAAAAGTTTTTAAAGAAAAATTAAGAGTAAAAAAATATACATTTTGAAAAAAATGTTACTTTTAAATGGAAATTGAAATTTATCTATAAAAGAAAATATATATTTTAATAAATTATTGGGCACATTGTCTAACTGAATATTAAACCATTTTTGGACAATCGAATTAGTCCAGATTGAAGAGTAAATAACTTCAGATGTCTAACTCAAATTTCACTCAAATTGTTGATCAATCTTGTATGCCCAATATCTTTCTCATATGTAGCTAGCCTGATCGGGACGAGTAACTAGTCAAATTGAGGGTATTGATTATTAAAATAGAGTGAATGGACCAGACATATAAAATGGGCCAAATATTCTGGTCAAAATTGTGACCCAACTTATTGACCTTGCGAGAACCTAATAATTGATATTAGTAAGTTTTATGGGCCCCATCATGATGTGTGTCGAACATCAAAACCGTGCATTTAATGTGTCCCCTTTAGGTTATGAGATATCTAAAAAATCATTTGTATACGAAACTCAGGTGGATCATACCATCTAAAACTATGTGAAGACATACTAAAAATATAAAAGCACTTGGTGGGGTCCACATGAGTTTTGGATGCGGCTGAAACTTGGTGTAACCCCTCATCTAAGTGGGAAACACATAATGAGTGGGTTAGATATGTGAATCACATTTGGGCAGGCCCAATATATGATTATGAATGTTTCAAGGAAACCCCTCTCCACTACATTTAGGTGAGTTACTCATTACCCTTACCAGAGTAAACTTTGTGGGTCCACCGTTATTTATTTATTTTATCCACTCCATTCATCCATGTTAACAAATAATTTGAGGTCTAAAGAACAAAAAGGAAGCATATCCAAAGTTCAAGTGGACCGCACCACAGGAAATAGTGTAATTGAACCTCTACCATTGAAAAATTCTTGGAGGCCATAGAAGTTTTGGATCAAGCTGATGTTTGTGTTTTCTCTTCATTCATATCTTTTTAATATTATGAATAGGTTGGATGGCAAATAAACATTACTGTGGGCCCAAGGAAGGTATCAACGGTGGAAATCATTATTCCACACTGCTTTGTGTGGCACGGTCCACTTGAGTTTTGGATTTACTGAAAATTTGGGATCAACCCACATCGTTCATCCATTTTTCAAGATCATTTTAGAGAATTATCCAAAAAATGAATCATATCCAAAGATTAAATGGACCACACCACAAATAAGGGGAACGGATTGGCTACTCCCCTGACACCAACCAATGGCTGGTGGTCGGTGCTCTGTGGGCCTCACCATGATGTATGTGTTTCATCTATGTTGTCCATCTATTTTTAAAGATCATCTTATGGCATGAGACCAAAAATGAGGTATATCCCAATCTAAAATGGACCACATTACAGGAAATAGTGTTGAATGAGCGTTAACCACTAAAACCATTTTGGGGGCTATAAAAGTTTTGGATTGAGATGATTTTTGTTTTCCCCCTTCATCTAGGCCTGTATGACCTAATAAATAGATTGGATTTCAAATAAACAGTTAAGTGGGCCTTAGGAGGATTTTAATGATGGATATCCAATCACTATTGTTTTCATGTGGTGTGGTCCACCTGAGATTATATACCTCTCATTTTTGGAATAAATTCCTAAAATGAACTTTAAAAATGGATGCATGTAATGGATGAAATACATACATCATGGTGGGGCCCACAGAGCACCAACCACCAGCCACGGGGTTGGTGTTAGGGGGAGTAGCGAGACTAGCTACTGAAGTGACGTCAGTAAGTTCCGTGGGCCCCACCATGATGTATGTTTTGTATCCACACCTTCCAGCCATTTGGAGAGATCATTTTAGGGCAATCTCTAAGGAACGAGTTAAATCCAAAGCTCCAATGGACCCCAGCATAGAAACCAGTGGGACAGTGACGCCCACCATTAAAAACTTCTAAAGGCCACAAAAGTTTTAGGTTGTGCTTTATTCTTTGGTTTATACCCTAAAATGATATCTAAAAATGGATGGACGGTGTAGATATAACACATACATCATAGTGGGGTCCATAAAACTTGGTGACGTCAGTATCTAATCCGCGTCCAGAGACGCCCTAATCCCTTGACTGTCTCTCACGACCTCCTCTCTCTCTCTATCTCTCTCACACCCTCTCCTCTCTCTCACTCTCTCTCGCACCCTCTCCCTCCTCTCTCTCTCTCTGTGTCTCTCTCTTCCTCTCTCTCTCTTTCTCTCTCCACCACAGATCTACTGTTGTCGAATGCCCTACCCACATACGCTTCTCTCTCTCTCTCTCTCTCTCTCTCTCTCTCTCTCTCTCTCTCTCTCTCTCTCTGAAGCTCAGTTGAAGGCTAGCTCATTCATTACAGCGAGGTATCTCTTTATCTCTCTCTCTCTCAATCTCTGTCAATCTCAATACCGATTTAGGGATTTGGGGATTTAGCAATTTGTGGATTCCTGATTCGACGTGGACCCTCATTTAGGGATTTGGGGATTTTAAGGCTTACAGATTTGAATGTGGACCCCGAATCGGGGATTGAAACCCTGTGTATGCTATACAAGCATGCGGTCAACGTAGTATATGATTCTTCATGGATTGATGTCCTGTGTACCATGGATGTGTAGGTAACATGGTTTTTTATTGCGGTTTTGGAGATTGACTCTCACAGAAACTAGAACTTGTACAGCTTGCACCGACTCAGTATCATTTTAGGGTGTAACTTGCCCATTGACTCATTTTGTTCTCCCTCAATACTGAACCATGGTTCACAATGTTTCAATGATATTTTGTTTAATGCAAGCTAGATCTATTTCTATTATTTCTATTGTAGTTGTGTATGTGTTGAATCGGTTTAGTTATGTATTCTCTCTATTTTCTTATAAAAGTTTTTCATCATCATTCATTAAAAAAATGGACTATTTTGAGAAATATTGGAAGAAGTGGCAAACCAACACTTTTTTCTTGTTTTTCATCTCCTTTTGTTGTATTCAAAGTATCTGACTCAAATATACCAAATCACACTTGATTTGTGTTTCATTAGGGCCTACTCAGTTGGCTTGCAGCAGGTAAAGCTGACAAACAAGATTCTTATCAAAGAATAAGAATGATCTAATACACCACTGAAGAAGAAAAAAAGAATGATCTACTACACCATTAAATGCATGCTAAGAAAAGGATAGATTCTGATGTTATAGTTTTCATATTTCCCAAATGTTTTTTAGGATGTTTTGGGCCAAAATTAAAAAGAAAAAGGAAAAAAGAAGAAGACTAGTATAGGCCCATATCGTCAGATACAATCTGATATTCCCCATATTGTATCATTTTTTCGCCAAACCATTATGGCTTCCGATACCATTATTCAAAATCTTGGTTGAGAGATGGTGGCAGAATACACATTTGATACTGTTTGTATGCATTAATGGAAAATGGATTAGTTATAGATTATACCAGTTTTGACCAATAGGGCAGGAGTAAGGATTGGGTCCCCCTAAGTATTAGGGGTTCAGTGGGAGGGATCATCATAATATGGTATTCTTTCATTGTCAACAAAATCTCTGTTAGGTTTTCATATGAGAAACAAGGAGTTCGATCGCTCCTTGAGTACTTGTATGGAAAATTTCTCAGGATAAATTAATAGAAATGAGTGGGTTGACCTACTTTTGAATAGTTCTAACACACTTAGATGAATAAGCAAGATGATCCTGTTATGAGCCATCTAGATTGTTTGCTCATTACGGCATTTTGGAAACATCATTCTATGAACGTGATTCAAGTGGTGATTCTTAGACCAACTTCTAATCACATGCCAATCCTTCTCAAGTCTAAAGTATTACTTATGGATCCTGGACATTCAAATATGAGAACACTATCCAAATTAGAAAACATGTATCTTGAGATCCCATCATTTGCTGAAAACATGAAAATGATGTTGGATTTTACCTCTTGTTTTTTGTTGCACTAAAATTGTAAGATTACAAAGAGTTGAGAAGATGTTGGATTTTACCTCATATAATCTTGGAGGATTAGGATTTTTTTATTTATATTCTAGGGAACACTAGGCCAGTTGCATGGATTGGAAAAAAATGTACTTATGGGATTGCCGATAGGATACTTGGATAAAAGTAATTTTCACTTTCTCTTTCGTTATTTTATCTTTTTCGGCCCTAATTTCTTCAATATCTGTTTGTGATGATTTAAGTAGAGGATTTCATTCTGTTTTGGGAAATCTAACATGTGTCTTGTTTATTTTAGTTGGAAAGGTATGTTTGAGATGTTCTTCTCATTGAAAAATATTAAATCTTTATGAACATTTGGTGCATAAGGATCTTAATTCTCATGTAATGTTGGTGCACTTTCTCTTTGGCAAATAGCTGAATAATTCCATCATGAATAAAGCACAACTGCCAAAATTTTATGGTTCGATTTTATTTGATAATTGCCAATATAATGTTGTAAAATGTATTTTATATATGGAGGCACCAACAATTGCAGCAGCGGCATATTTGAGGATGGCTGGAAGGCCGCCAGTTCTTCCTTCGAGCAACCTTTCTTATTCAGAGAACTTTTTGTATATGTTGGACTCATTGTAAGTTTCACTCAGATAGCTCTTCCGCTGACAATTATACTATAAAACTCCATGTTTCTTCTATTATGCAACTGTAACACCAATTGGCTTTTCTACGGTCACAATTCCATCTTCTAAACCTTGTTATGTTAAATTTTTTCCTTCAAATCAGTTAATGATTTTTTCTCTCCATATTTTGTAACTCTTTTTGCAAAAAAATCAGCAAAGTGATTTGGGTGATCTCTTGTTTTGGTTAATATCTGTTATATTGGCATGTTGTTTGTATGGAAAAAAATAATTTTTTAAACTAAAAAATAAAAATTTGAAAACAAAAAAGAAAGAAAGAAAAAACTTTTGAAAGAATTGCCATTGCCATTGGATTTTGGGCTGGTGTGGAGAGTCTAACTCAATTGCAGGATGTGTTGGCCAAGGAAGGTGTAACTTGCCAAAATTGGTGCATCCAAAACCATTATAAACTTTCGATCATAGTGAAGTTACTCCTAGCAGTTCACAATGGGTGTCAGTTCCACTTCTGCATTGTATAAGATTGTTATGCACTTTCTTATAGGAAATCAATATTATGCTTACATTTTAAAACCTGGATTGGATTTTGACATGTTTCCATTGTTAAATTGGTACCAAATGGTTCAACTGCATGAAAAAAAAAAAAACTTCTAATGTCTAGTTAAATAAACATATAAAATACAACTTATCATGCAACAAAAGTGCATGTAGCAGAGTGATTAGGATACTAACCTATCATGAACAAATACTTATGTTTGGGAGATTTTCTTTGCAGTTCTCATTTTCATCTGTTGTTTGGTCTTATTTTCACTTCTCATTGCTAATATGTAGGTTAGCAGTAATTCTCATTTCCATCCATGGCTTGGTTTTATTTTCAATTCTCCTTGGCAATATGCAAGTAACTAATTCCTCAACCATCTCATGGCCAACATCAATTTGAGTCAGCATAAACCTTTGGATCCTCTTTTTGAAAGGTATATTGGCTTTAATCCAACTCCCAAGCCCGCAAAGAAACTCAGCCCACAAATGTATTTCTTGCAATATTTCAAAATCTGAATGATATTTGTTACATTGCTGACAGTAACATTGTTTTCTAATATGTGCTACCAAAAAATTGGATATGGGCTGCCTTACGGTTCTATTTGTCATTGAATTGTTTTTACTCCATGTTTTATATTTACTTGATATGGATTTATTGATAGTTTTTAGCAATGATTATTGTATTTTTCAAAACGGCGGTAGTAATTCCCTACTTGAATTGTTAGGATTACCTTCACTCCAACCATCCAGCATTATAGCATGGCAGCAGGGCTTAAGGCATTATATTGATTTAGCTGAGTTAACTTCAATTATTTCTTGTATTTTAGGAAGCATTAAGGCACATACTAATTGTGTTTGCAAAGCTAAATCCTAGTATAAGTTACGTATAAGGAATGAATGAAGTTTTGGCTCCACTGTTCTCTGTCTTCCAGAATGATCCAGATGAGGAAAATGTTGTAAGTATTTCTTTTTCTTTTTTACTTATGATTCACTTCTAACATGCTTCACTTTCTTACTTTTTATGTGGAAGCACTTTTTATCTGGCATAGAACTTGGCTGCCTCCTGCCAAGAAGATTTTTGCATATAGATTATTTGCCAAGTTTCCTGAAAACATCCAGGAAAGTGCATCTTTCTTGTAGTAATCTTGGCATTGGCTATGGTTTCTCTTAACCGTGTTTTTTTATTGCTGTATTTATGAGTGGATAGATACGGATATGTTGTGCTAGAGGTTCTTATGCACTTCAAACATCAGGTACCTGAAATTGTGCACTACCACTTAGAGCCACAAGCAAAAATGATGGGCCTTGCCTCCTTGAAGTGAAGGTTATATGATGGGTACCATAATGTTTAACAATAAGATTGGACAAAGCATACATTAGGTGAACATTTTCAAAAAGTTCAAATTAGATGGACCCAAGAAATGCTGAATTTCTCCTTAGGATGAAACCTTCAGAAGTCTTTAGAGGGTTGATTCTCTGGAATTAGTTTAGTGGCAACTGAGTTGACTGTGAGGCATTGCCCAAGACTTGTGGGAGAATTCTTTTATGGGTGCTTATATATCTATATGTTATCATACTTAAGGGGGGGGGGGGGAGATATAGAGTCAAGGATCTCAATAAAACGAACCTGTCTACAGTTAATTCTATTAAGCATTACTTCCAGCAAGCAATTCTGTGTTCAGTGGAGTTTATTAACTCAGAAATTGGTGCATTTGTGCAAGCACTCAAAAATTGTACATGGGGCATATGTTAACTCAAATTAAACCAAGTTTTGGAACTCGTTGCCTCTTATTCATAGTCCGAAATCAGATTGGTTGAGCAGTCCTAACTTGCAACTTGTGGACACTTATTTGTTAGGACTGTTGGATACTCACCATGAATAAACCGTCCAATAGACATCCATCAATCTGATAGCTTGATAATCAAATAAGCCTAATTTTTGGTTCATAATACATCTAAACTAGGACCTGTAATTTGGATATTATTTGACTAAATCTTTATCTTGAATTATTTAGTAGTTTTGCTTGACTAATCTAAAAAGATTTATGTTGTGATTTGTTTCAGCTTTTCATCTTCTTATGCGTAACAGAAGGTACACATATTTTTATTATGATTTGTTTTAATTTTTTCTCTGCTTATGTGTAAAATGTTCTGATTTAAATATTAAAAACTATGTAGTGGCTTGATCCCAATCTTCCGAACATTGCATACGTAGGTAGCCGTTCATACTAGACCGTATTGGTGCAGCCACAATTTTTTTCCCCTTCTTATAGTGTGGATGCATTTTCATTAGGACTACTTGACAGTAAGAGTGAGGTGGATGTAAGTTCTCAAAACCTTAAATTAATCTTGAATCTTTATATCTTTATTGCTTCATTTATATATTGTTGTCAGGTTCAACTTGTAACTCCTCAGAACCCGCTCTGCCGTAAGACATTACAGTGCATGATGGTTCCCAATAGGTTAAGTTGCAAATTATTATTAAGAGTTGGTTTGATATCTTTTATTTTTTGTAAATGTTGTTAATAGTTGGATGGATGATGAATGTATTTGCGAATGTAAATGAAAATAAAGAACTTATAATATATATATATGTTATCGATGGAGGATACCTTGTTTAGGGGGACATGAAATTTTGTAGCTTATGGTATGGTGCCCCAATATTTGTTGTATGTTACTAGTATGTAGTAGATAATACTAGGTTCAACATTTTTTATATGTGGCCAAAAATATAATATATATCATGGATTTAAATTTTTGTGAGAATCTTTACTCAGAGCATTTATATGATCCTCATATGCATACTCTAATTTTGTTTTGAACAAGTTGATCCATTGTCCAATGGTCTAGACCATTGGTACATGAGGTGCCAACACGGACACAGACCATGCCTTGGAATTGTCTCAGACTTTTGCTGCACTCCTTTTCCTAACCATGTATTTTTGAGCCATAACTTGAAAAATCACCTACGGCCAGCTGCATGCTAACTTGGCATGCAGCCCCAATTTTGTAGGACATCCATGAAAAGCCTAAATCATTAGTAGCTTTTCCATATTCGCTCTTGCACCCTTTATTCAGGTCATGGGCTTTGGTATAAGTCAGTCATGTCCACTAATCCTTCTTACTATACACGTGGCATCCTCCTCACATCCCCACATTAGATTGGTCATATCGATAAACCAGACCAATTAAACAAATATGCCTCTGGTTAATGGAGAATTTTTTCGGAGATGAGATAGTCTGCTACTTTTCATTTTTACAGTGGATTAGATGGTCACACCTCCACCACTTAGGTATATAGTTTCAGTGTAATTTGTAAGTAAGCCTCACCTATATCCCATACATCGTCTTTGAAGTATCAATGCTTTAGCTGAGATTGAAAATTAGTTTCAATGTACATAATCTATCACCCTTTCTTCTTTCCTGCCTTTCTTCGATGAGCTTTCTTCATATATAACACCTATGTTGGTAAGTTGTCTCATACATATGTGATTGTAATTGGCATGTTGGAAGATGGTCACATTTATTTCCCTAGCTTCTACGTGTGTTGTCATTAAGGTGATTAGAGAAATATTTTCTCTTAAAAAAAATCATTTCATCGGTCAAATTGAATCCTAGAAAATAGATGAGCATCACAAAAACCCTACAAGCTAAAACACTAAAAGATTTCATAGCATCGCATAGGAAATGATTATTGAAGTTCCATTCGAACCTTTGATAGAATTTGAGCAACTTCATAGTTACTGTCACGCCCCAAACTCGGAAACCGGGCTCACAAAATTCCCGATCGCCGAATCTGGCACCGACAGCCTCCGTCGCCCATTCACCAGGTTCCGATCCTGGGATGCTACAAGGAGGATTTTCAACATCAGTTTGTTTCGTAATAAGCATAACCAAAGGGATAACCCACAAACAACAACCAAAAACTCCATCACATTTCCACTATAATAAAAAACTTTACAAGTACAATGAGCATAAGGGAAATACAATGATGATAGACCAAAAGCTCCAAAAGATCAGCTACGCGCCCAAGCCTCAGCGCTGCTGCGATCCTACGTCACCTGCACGCAACGGTCGTGCATAAGCTTATAGAAAGCTTAGAGGGTGGTGAAAGTGTATGCTCAAGGTGGCAATGTAGTTATGCAGTATCAGAGTAATGCGGAACATGCTGATGAATGCTAAGAATCCCACTAGCCGTTCCAAGGCCATGCGGTGCAAAGAATGATATCGGCCATACCAAGGCCATGCAATGCGAAATGCAAGTCAAGCATACAAATCCTCATCTAAGTCCACATGTCTATACGGCTAAAATCTGGAATATCACCGGGGTCTAGTACACTCCAAGCCAGATTGCCGCCCCATCGCGCTCAATAAGGTGAGTGGAAAAGACCTCACTATCCGCCTGCCAATATCGGGCTCGGCTCGTCAATAGCGGACCCATTCCTCGAGCTGGTCAGACTCAGCCTAGCATTGCCCCCTACTCTCGGGCGGGTAAGGCCGCACCCCCTTCCAACCGACCACGACACAGTGGAAAGCGCAACCGTCTGGTAATCGGCACTCAGCGCTCATGCATCCACTCGGTCTAGACGTTGGAGCAACCTCCTGGTACCATAAGGGTTTAGGGACTTTCACCCAGGGATATCTATCGCACCCCATGTAGAACAGTATTTCCGGTATCCAATCCTGCCAACCACGATATGTCTGTGGAGGCTACGGCCCTGATGTCGCTAGGGCATACAGTAACCAATCACACAATGCAAATGCATGAATCACACTATCCAGTCATGCAGCAATCCTACGCGTATCGTGCGTTCATGTAGGGCAACACCCCTTGTACGGGAGCCCCTAAACCATCTGCCTGAAGGCATATACTATGATCAGGCATTTCTCATATCAAGCATACGTATGATGCATATGATTATGAATCATGAAATTAAACATGTTATATGGGATGGATGATAATCATAACAAGGATGGGCCTAGACGGCCTACACATCAGACGTACGAGCCTAACAATGGCCCCTAGGGAAAGTCATAATGCGGACATTTAACCACACTATACTTGCAATGTGGACGTCAAACCACCATTGCTCCCAAGGCATAGCCCTGACGTAACATCATTACATAAATCATGTTGGGGGACTGCACATTGCAATGAACCTTAGGTACATCCCATTGGCTTTAAATACATCAAATGGGCCAAATCACATGGGCCTTATATTCATTAAGTGGGCCACATCATTGGGCCACACCAATGGACCCTATGTGCATTGCAATGGGCCTTAACCCGTGGGCCTTAGAATGCATCAAATGGGCCTACTCACATGGGCCTTATATATCAAATGGGCCTCGCCAATCGGGCCCCCATATGTACATCAAATGGGCCTAACCCATAGGCCTCAAAACATTTTTAATGGGCCATAACCCATGGGCCTTAGAATGCATTAAACGGGCCTAATCTCATGGGCCTTATGAGTATAAAATGGATCACACCAATTGGGCCCTATATGTACATCAAGTGGGCCTCAACCCATTGGCCCCATTACATCTTAATGGGCCTCGACCCATTGGCCCCTAATGCATTAAATGGGCCCGGACCCATGGGCCTTGAATATACATTAAAGTGGGCCTCAATCTTAGCCCATAAGTGAACTGAAATGGGCCTTCCCCCACCTTTATATTATATATGATATACTATATAATATGTATACATTACATATAACATTATATATAATATAATATTATATATATGTATATATATATATATATAAACACACACACGCATGCACCACACGCACGCACACGAGGCCCACCGTCCCTGGACGGTGGGGATAAAACACTTACATCACCACTGGCCCCACCGTCTGCCTGGACGGTGGCCATATAACACATACCTCACTGTGGGCTCCATGTGGGGCCCACCCTAAAGTTTATATTCCATCCCACCCGTTGATAGGGCCACGTAGGCCTAGATGAAGGGTGGACACAAATTTCCACCCTGATCCAGAACTCCCGTGGGCCCAAAAAGAGTTTCAAAGATGGAGGTTTAATCCCACTGTTTCCTACGGTGTGGGCCACCTGAGTCTTGGATCAAGCTGGTTTTTGGCGTGGGACCACGTCAGAGGGTGGCCCATCCTATGAACGGTTTAGATAGTATATAAACATCAAGGTGGGGCCCACGGCTACAGCCGTGAGAGGCTGCTGGTACGTCCGTCCGCCCGGACGCTGGCGTGCGCAGGCAGCGCTGCTGTGAAGTTTATTTATTTTTTTTTTTTTTTGATTTTTAAGGGGATTTTGCAGGTGGGGTCCGCATCCAGTGAATCTACGCCGTCCAATGTTCTTCCATGGCTCACCACGAGCAAAACAAGTCCAATATTGGACATATTTCAATGTACAACCAATCAAGGAAGTTTTCAATGGTGAAAACCACCATTTGCTATGGTATGGCCCGCCTGAAGGTCTGATGGATCCCACCTTCTGGCTCAACGCCTAAAATCATCTTGGGAAAGGAATGAACGGCATGGATTTAATACATACATCAAGGTGGAGCCTACATGAGTGGACCACTCCAAGGTTTAAAAAAAAATGATATTTATGTTCCCTTCCAGCAACGTCCAGCGTCCAGGGACGCTGGACTTTTCATGTACTTAGGAGGTGGGCCCTGCTTAGGTGGGCCACCAGGGAATGGATGGCAGGGTACTTACACATAGAAAGTGGGCCCCACTTTTAAATGATTTGGATAAAATGCCTACCTCATGGTGGGGTCCATTCAAGTGGGCCACATAATCTCATTATTACAAAAATAAAATAAATAAAATAAATAAGATAAAAGGGAGAGAGATGGAGAGTGAGATCGTGTGATGGAGGGACCCCGGCACTATGGGCCCTCCCTTGCACTAAATCATACATCAAGTGGGTCCCATTACACGTGGGCTCATTAAATTAAAATTCAACGGTAGAGATCCCTTCTCCACTAAATCAGACGGTCTAGATGACCCTAAATATGCAAGAAAGTGAACATCATGATGGGGTCCATGGAGAGTGGCCCCATCATGGAATGATCATGATGATCCAAGTGGGCCATCGGCCACATCTTAGGGTCCAAAGCGAGATCCAAACCATTGATCGGTTGGCCTCACTTGGCCCATCTTAAAAATATCAAAATCTACCCTATCAAGACACCCACCACTTGATCTTCTTGCTCCCTTGGCTTCCTTAGCTCCTTGAGCTCCTCTTTGATGGTGGAAGATGAGAAATGGATGGTTGAGATGAGAGATGAAGGGGTGGGAAAGGTGGGCCTCACAAATGCAATTCTCTCACCATGGGAGGACCATACGTAGGAATTTTTGCTATGAGAGAGTTTGAATGAGAGAGAGACTTGTAAGGGAGAGAGAGAGAGAGAGAATGATGGGTGATGGAGTGATGGGGGATGGTTTGGGTTGAAAATTGTAAAAGGAGGTATGGTTGATGTTGAAAATGGGGAAAAAGAGGAGTGGTGAGGTGGAAAGAGGGTAGACTTTTGTAAAAGGTGGAGATGGGTTGTTGTACTTGAGGTATCGGATGCTTTAATGGTTGATTGATGGGACTAATTGTAGAGATTCCCTCGAAATCCGCAACGCGCGGTGTTTCTTCGGAATAAACGCTGATCGGCATCTTCTTGCCTGAGTATCGGTTCGGTGCGCAAGTCACGGCGTTGGAACCGCGGCGACGACGCGGTCGCTATGATATAACTTTCGGACCAAGCCGACGTCGGTGCGCGGGACCTGGCTTAGGATCGTGCGCAAACCCTGAATACGGTGCGAAGGTTGCCGGAATTTGACCGGAAGGACCGCGGAAGCTAACGGAACAGTACGGATTAGGACACGGGTCTTACAGTTACACCGAAGACATTGTTATTTCTTGCTTCCCTGCATAAATAGGAGATATAAGTATTCTCTATACCAGTGAAGTGTACAACTACATTGCATGAATTTTGGAATAGAACCCTTCTTTTGGAACCTGCTTTCTTTATCTCAATATAGTCTAGGTATTTTCCTAGGCTTGTGGATGATCTCATAAGCTGCGCAGAATTCCATCTGTGGATAAAATGAGTCTGGTTGATTGTTGCATGAAGAATGAAGGGAAGAAGCAATAGATTCAGGTGTGGGAGTGGGGAAGTGTCTATTTCAAAAGATTAGCGAGTTTAAACAACTAGAAAGTGGGAGCAGGAGCACAAGTCAAAAGAGTGATTCAAAATTGGAGCATTACCTAGTTTGAAGGGATTGTGCAACTGACTCTGGTCATCTATGGCAATCACAAACTCATTAACTTCACCACACAGCACCAATCCCCATTGAGTGCATAGGCCAAGCATCACAAACCAGTCTTGTCCTACTCCTAAAAAATGTCAACATAATGAAATCACTTAATCCATATTATATTTCCATAATCATGGATTAATTTAAATAGAAAAAAATCAATAATGAGATAAAATCATTGTGGGTTACAATTGTGAAAAGTAATTTTACTGGATGCTCGGTTGGAGAGATTGGTGTTAACAGTTTCCCTATAGTTGATCACTATACCACTGGTAGTGCTGGCAATGGGCTTGATTAATCATTGGTCATAAAATGCAGGCCAGTAGTTGGGATTGTGATTTCAGGCCCATGCCCACACATGAACAATTATAAGTCATGGCAGGCTGTGATAGAAACTTCTGCAAAACCTAAGTCAGGCACCCACTGCTTAACAATTGGACTCCAAAAGTTGCTCCATACCCAACCCTGTCTTCTAGTACAGGCCCGGGCTGTACCCTAAGTGGTTGGCCTTGAAACCAAACAAGAAAGTGGCCTATTTCTAGCCCTTGTGTCTGAAAGCTTCAATTTGCATTCTTGTCAAATGATGTTAATTACTGATTGTCTACATTTTGTTTTAGCTTTTATAATTAACATTGTCTTTATTGAGAAAAAATTGAAGATTCCAACAAGGGCACATATTTCCCAACAACAAAGATCTATTCCTCAATTAACCAATGAGTTGGCCTCCTGCTTAGCATCTTCGGGGAGTGTTGACGCGAGAAAGGGTTACATTTTAGAATTGCTAAATCTAATTTCATCAATAATGAATGCCAAGCACCTCCATTCCAACTTATTCATGGTCTTCACCACTTGATAACATTCGCCCAATTGAGTTCAGTTGAGATCTAGAATTGAAAGGACTTCTTACAATGCTTCAGGTCATAATTAAAGCTGAAATTATCCTACTCACTTTGTTGTTATACCTAAGACTAGCTATTATCTTTGGTTGGTAATCTCCATTTTCATTTGGAATGGATGTGTGATCTTTTAATTTTGTGAGGAGATGGATGAGATAGCTGTGGCACTTGCGTCTATGTTTGCTTTCTAAGGAAGGCATAGGGAACTGTTATCCTGTTCCTGGCATATTTTCTTTCCCCCGCGGTGCAAACATAAGAGGAACAAAAAAAATTTATTTGAATAATATGCAAAATTCACTCTTACCATTTAAAGAATAAGCGAAAACCATTCCCTACCTATGGAATGATAGTTTTCTCTAGTCTCTAGCCACTGCTTTGTCAACATCACATATTTTGAATAATTTTAACTACAAATCTTTGGTGACTTTTCCTTTGTAGACAGTTATGGGCATTTCTTTTTGTATTTTTGGGATTTTTGAGGCTTTTGATTTTCAGGGTAAGGATAAAACAGTTGAAGAAAGAAGAATTGTCATCTATATTTTCGATGATGTTGCAAAACAATGTCGAGAAGAGGCTCTTAAGTATGCATGCCCCCTTAAAATGTTTCAACTGATTATATGCATTCTGGTCAAGTATATGCATGTGCCTTTGAAATGTTAAAACTATGAAATTGTATTATGACTGGGTGGTGTCTTACTTTTTTGTTGTACTGTTTTTGAGCAGATATTATGATACCTATCTACCATTTTTACTGTATGCTTGCAATGATGAGAGCCCTAATGTTCGATAGTTCTGCACTTGGACCATTAAGTTTTCTTGTGGTTCTATTTCATATAGCTTTCTTTGATCATATACAAGCTAAATTTTTTATTTTCAGGTTGTTGTTTATGGAATTGGAGTTTGTGTAGAGTTTGGTGGATCTGTGTTTAAACCTTGTGGGAGGTATCTTTCTTTTTCTTGAGCACCTACCTATGAGGAATTATGCCTTTTTAACACTATCAACTAACACCTGCCTTTTATTAGCTTGCAGAGGCTCTTTCCAGGCTAAATTTTGTTATAAGGCAGCCTAATGCACTCCATTCTGATAATGTGATGGCATATGACAATGTTGTCTCAGCTTTGGGGAAAATTTGCCAATTCCATCGTGACAGTATAGATGCAGCTTAGGTAGTTCTGCTTTCTGTCTTCTACTTTGTGCTTCAAATTGTAATTCATACATTGTGATTTCCTAGCAACTATTGAAACTCCATCAACTATTAACAGACAATTAAATTGCATTCCCCAACTGGTATTTTTTTATAAAAAAATTGCAGTGAGATGATAGGAGTTGGCCATGAATACATGGAAGAGTTGTTCGGTTGTTGCGAATCTGTTTTGGCTGAAGATGGTTTGTTTGTCCTACATGTTACATATTGTCTATTATAAATTTTCTTATTTACGGTTTGATTTGAATTATTTAAAAAGAAAGGTGTACTTGTAGTAGTCCATTCAAATGGCCCCACTCAGCCATTTCCTCTTTATTGAATTGAATTGTTACCAATTTTGTGAATGGGATTCTTATTAAACAATCATGTGAATTATTTTTTGAATGACTATTAGGTGAAAGATTCAAAATAAATAAATAAAAAAAATTTGATGATATTTTTTTATAAAAAAAAATTATAGATATCTTAGCAATGGACCAAATCCGTCGTTAATTTCTAAACAAGTTGAAAATAACAACAGATTTGAATTTGTCACTCTCCTCATATTAGCGAGTCAGGTGGATAATTCAAAATTTCAATGACAAATTTTTAATGTTTTGCGATAAATCTTATCCGTCTGGAAAAAAAACGACCCAGTAAAAAGTGACGGACGAAATCCATCATTTTTTTAGTTTTACAAGGGATTTGATCCGTTGCAAATCCACGCTTTTGGCATAGTGAGTGGAGCTACCGCCCAAGAGTTTTTCTTCTTTTCTTATTTATTTTTAATGTTTTCTTTAAGGTTTTTAGTTTTAATCATGTCTATGGTTAACTAAACCTCTTAGCTAGGGCTTAGAGGTGAAGCTTATAGCGTGTGAGGATAATTATCTTATTTTAATTCTTGTTTACGTTGAACATCATTGGTTTCTACTTTGAATTTAAGGAATATTTTTAGTTTTCTATGATTTATTGTGACTCAAATTACAATAGATGTTGTGATAGCTTTGAATATCTTCTTTTCCTATTTTGAGATTGTGAGATTGGTAAAACTCGTGATTCGCCATCATCTCCTGGGCATGGTGGATGCATGAATTCCCTTCCAATCATCAAAATACTCCTTCATGTGTGGACTAGATCAATGAAAAGTTTAGAGATTTGATTTTCCAATTGGATAGGATAAGACTCCAATTCCATTTGTGTTTCTTGAATCAAGGTAGCATCTTGATTGCTACAAGTGGATCTTTGGCACTCTAGTTTCCTTTTGATTTTTGAAATTTCATTCATAATTACTCTCTTTAATTCCAAATTTAGGTTTAGATCTTATTCTAGTTATAGTTCTAGTTATTTTCAAAATACGTACAAGTTTAGTCCCTGTGGATTCGACCTCGGTCTCACCGAGTTATTACTACATCGCGACCCTGCACTTAGGGTTGTGAACACCACCTCAATTCCTAAGAAGTAATTCAGTGGATCTTTAATATAAAACTTGGTTTGAAGAAATACTTTTAAGGCAGTAATGGTGGCCACATTATTTTCTATGCGGATAATATCACCAACATAAATTAGGATGATCGTGAAGGAAGTGCCACTTAAATGCGTGAACCCAATGACAGATCGGAAGATTCTTGAATGAGGGGGAATTTCTTCTCCCTTTCAACAGATGATCTGGGAGCTTTTCGCTCTTTCACTCTGGGACAAGACGGTTCTTTTGAGCTCTACTGTTGATAAAAGTCACAGTCCTGGTTCAAAGTCTCGCCTTTGACCTCTACCTATGATCTTCCTTTTTGTAAGTGACAGGCATTGGTGACAAGTGGAGTGCATAAGCACGGAATGAGCAGCAAGCAACTTAATTATTGATGGTAGCCAGCTTCTTTGATTGTAGAGGAAAATTTCTTAAACCAGTTTCATGATGCTTGGTGGAGACCATGGATGGATTTGTGTTCACTTGTACCCCAAGTGCAAGGTTACGAAGTAGCAATAATCTAGTGAGACCGAGGTCAAACCCACAGGGACTGAATGTGTATGATTTTCTGAAGTATTTAAGAATTAGAACTACAGACTAAACTAATTTTGAGAATTGAAGGATATTATTGTGAATTAATATAATGGAAACTAGAGCACCAAGGATCCACTTGCAGTCATCTTAATGCCATCTTACTTGACTCAATCAATACTTTAACTGGAATCGAAGTCCTAATCTATCTAGTTGGATGATAAAGTGGTTAAAACATCACAAATAGTTCAAAATGAAAGTGCCCTGAAATGTCAAATTACATGTGTCGAGTTAGTCTTACAAGTGAGCCCCAAGCTGAAGAATACAAGATTAAGAACTCAAATAAGAAGAAGTTCAAGCGCTCCACATAGGTAAACAAAGCCTCACTTCCCTAACCAAACCCTTGAGGTATATGACCCCAATTAAACTTAGTCTTACCCACATATTTTCCTTAGTAAGCTTAGTTTTGGTCACTTAGAGTATTAGAGGAATACACATGAACTATATAGGAAAAATCACAATTGCATCGATATGTAATTGAGGACATTTTCGATCCTATCGAACATGGTTCAATTGCATCGAAAAATAGGCCCATATAGTCTAACAACAAAATGAACATAAGCAGGGTATCATCGATTATATCGAATGGGGTTCGATGATATCGAAATTCAAATTTCAATAACATCAAACCCACTTCGATTAAATCAACTAAGGGCACTCCCTCTACAAAGAAAATACTCTCTAAGTGTTCTTTTTATCACTTTTTTGGATGTACAAAATACCAGTTTATTGATAACTGTATGCAAACATCTTTAAAAATAGGTTAATGCATGCTTAACTAGTAAAAACTGTCTTTGGGCTATTTTAATGAAATTGAGGGATATTCGATGTCATCGAGAACACTTCGATGGCATCGAATACTACTCGATTGCATCGAAGATCTCTCAAATCTCACCGACTTAACTGGACAAATTTTCAATTACATTGAACCTGTTTCGATGGTATGGAAGTCCTTTCTTCAATGGCATTGAACACACTTTGATAGCATCAAAGTATCGGGATTTATATATACTGTATGAGCGGGATTTTTTCATTGTCCATCATCTTCCCGTGTCAGTTTGTCTCCCAACTTTCCTTGGAGCTCTGGTGACCTCCGTATAACCCGTCTCTCTTCTCTGGTTGTGCTCCTGAACTTGGTAAGACCTTTCATTCGTGACTCTCCACTCTCATTAGAAAGTCTTCCTAGGGCTTGCTGAAATCAATTTGGCAGTTTTGTTATTTTATGCATTTTCATTACATCTTCCCTACTGATCTTATCTATTTTGTCCGATTTCATCAAAATGCCAAAGGAAAAAAGGAAAATCAGTAGAGGCAAGGGAATCCTCTAAGCCAGATCGAACAAAACTGTGCTTTAGGCCTAGATCCGAACGGCCCTCACTGGATGCTACAGTCTCTCCTCCTCTGTCTCCAGCAAGATGATCAGGGAGATCCCAACGGAATGCCCCCGCTCAGGTTCCTCCTCCACCCATCAAACTAGAAATAGTAATAAGTCAGGTTCCTCCTCCGCCTTAAAATTTATATGAAAAATTCCATACAAGAAAGATGGTATATGAGAAAAACATGGATCGCGAATGCATCAGGTCTTTGGGATAGAAGAGACATTAGAAAAAGTAGGATGGAGCAAAATGCTTGATTTTGGAGGAACGGTTAGAAATGACTAAGTAATTCAGTTTCTCTCATATTGTCACTCACTAGTCCTTCATCCTACTTCTTCTGTAGTCACCATAAGTTAGACCTCAACTACAATCACCCCACCCATCATCGCTTAACTCATTGGTATTCCAGCCTCCTCCCAAGGGCTAACTGACCATGATTTTGACTCCATTGATGCTCGAGTGAAAGTTACACGTTTCTTTTGTAATGGTGAAAATGTTCCTTGGTATCAAGGAAATGAGCTTCAGGCCTCCAACATGGTAAACCAGTATAGGGTGCTCCATAATATCTTCTATACAAATGTTTATCCTCGTGGGACAAACAAGTCGGACTTGACTCCTTTGCTTGACGTTCTCTATAGTATCTGTCAAGGTATCTCCTTATGTCTACTCACCATCATAGTACATCAGATTATTGATTGTATCCAGAGCATTCGAGACACATTCATTTCATTTCCACATCTCATTTGTCTACTGTCATGCCATGTGGGTTTGATGCCCACAACTGATCACCCTAGGTCTGCCCCCAAGTTCACTAAAATTAATATCAAAAGGATGTGCTTGGACAGCAAGGCTGCGTCCTCATCGAGACCGCATGATGAGGACCTACAAGGAGAGACTGAAGCTGAAGCGACCGAGACTGAAGCAACAGATACTGACTATCCAACAGAAGATGAGCATCGAGCCACTCATGAGCTCTCGCGCAATTTAAACAGACATACTAGACACCACATGCCATATCGCGACCGACGAGAGTCTATCCTACAACGGTTGGATAATCAAGGCGAACGTCTCTCGCGTCTAGATCAGGCTTTGGAGGTCATACAGAGAAGCTTAGAACGGGTGGAACAAATGATCTAGAACTTCATTGCCACAATCATGTGTCGTCGAGATGACATCACCCCACCTGAGGGTGGTCCTTCAAGCTAGAGCCCAGTTCAGCTTATGCACAATTAGGATTGTAGGCTTGCACATTGGTTATCTTTTTGGATGCCAAGTTGGTCTGATCAATCTTCATTTTCATATCTATGATCAGATTTGTGTGTTAAATACTTGTGCCCAACTTAGGCTTTTTGGATTGTACATGATGATGTATTTTGTTTTGGATGATTATGCCCACAAGGGCTTTCTGGATTATGTAACTACTCATGCTTCAATTAGTTAGGTTTTAATTGGTTGAATGATGATATTATTTTATTATGTGTCACTATTAATTGTTGATGTTACTTCTTTTTGGTACATATCTCTATGGCATGACTCCTTCACATCATGTTCTAAATTTGTACTTAGTTATCTTATGAACTTATGTGATTCTTATCCCTCTGTCTTTCAATATAATTGGTAAATTCTATACTTCAGTTATCTTAGCATATATCTTACATTTCTTACCCTTTGCCAATGACTAACAAAAAGGGGGAGAACCACCAGTATGTGTAGCTGCATTGCTACTATTTTGATGCAGGGATTTAGGGGGAGTATGAACAAAGGGGAGCTACGAGCAACTCAATTCATATCAAGTGTGTAATCGAGTTGTAAATAGGATATCTATAATATCTTTAGTTGAATGTAATTTCTAGGGTTTGTTAGGTGCTTTTTCATATAATTGACAAAGGGGGAGATTGAAAGTGCCCTGTTTTGTCAAATTACGTGAGTGTTGAGTTAGTCTTACAAGTGAGCCCCAAGTTGAAGAATACAAGATCAAGAACTTAACCAAGAAGAAGTTCGAGCACTCCACATAGGTAAACAAAGCCTCACTTCCCTAACCAAATCCTTAAGGTATATGATCCCAATTAAACTTAGTCTTACCCACATCTTATCCTTGGTAATCTTAGTTTTGGTCACTTAGAGTATTAAAGGAATAAACATGAGCTACGCAGGAAAAATCATGATTACATCGATATGCAGTCGAGGACATTTTCGATCCTATTGGTATACAAACTAAATGATCCGCTAGTTGAAGTGTGGTCTTAGTGGGTTTTAATTCACCAAGACTAAGCTGTTCGTAAACCAAGTAAGGAATCAAATTCACGCTCGCTCCTAACTCAAGAAGAGCATGCTCAATCCGATAGTCCTCAATTACACAAAAAATAGTTAGGCTTCCCGGATCTTTATACTTTTGTGACACATCTTGCTTTAGGATGGCACTCACTTCTGAGTTAGAAACTTTTTCTTCGAGATACTTTGTCATCTTTTGACTATGCAAAGGTCTTTCAGGAATTTGGCATATGAAGGTATTTATTCGATGGCATCCAAGAGAGGAATGTTGACTTTCACCTGTTTTACAACCTCCAAAATATCCCAAGTGTTAGATAGAGGTTTTGGTGCAATCAACCATTAGGTAAATAGTGTAACCATCTTGTATGTTTTTTCTAGTTCTTTCTCTTATGGAGCAATGCTAGGTCTATCATCTCTCTCAAATTCTTCTGAGTCCTTAGGCTTTTCGGCCATCACTGAAAGTCTTGTCAATTGTCTTTCCACTTCTCAGAGTGGTGATAAACTTAGCGTACTCCATGTGATGATTTGAGGAGCTTGGGTCACTTATTTCACATTGTTGTTTTAGGATAGGGAGAGGTTGGGCTCGAAGAGTCCCTTTCTCCCTAACAATTAGTTGTGACTCAATTCTTTGAATAGACGATGTAAACATTCCCATAATTGTTTTGATATCTTGGAATGCTTATAACATATTCTTATTGAATTACACTTGATTTTGGATGAATTTATGAACCGTATTCTCTTGAGGCATCCTTTAATTGAGAAGTTGAGTAAGGGCCTCTTAAGGGTTAGCCGTTTGTCCATTCCTCCAACTGAAGTTCGGATGGTTTCTCCAGCTAGGATTGTATGTTTTTGAGGTGCGTCTACTGAAGGGGTGTTGGTAGTTGTTTATGGCATTCGATTGCTCATTCAATAACTCTTGAAATGCAGGAATTGGGGGACAATCTTGTGTTAAGTGTATGTTTCTAACACAAATACAACAGGCAACTTCCACAACCTCATCAAGCTTGATAGTCTTTACCTTCTTAAGTAGCATGGCTTCGAATTTCCTTGTGAGATTGGCCACCCTAGCATTAATATCATCATTTTCTCTTAAGATATACATTCCTCCCTCCTCTCTTGATTGAGTTGTCTTAGAAGTGGTGGGCCTCTAATGACCCCATTAGAGGGGCCATGGGGTATTTATAGCCCTCTTACATGTGTGAATATGCCACATAAGCATTGTGCAGCATTCCTTTATGCGAATTTCACTGTGCGGTCTTCACTGTGCAGACTCCTTTGTGCGGACTTCACTGCGTGGACTCCTTTGTGTGGACTTCACTGTGCAGACTCCTTTGTATGGACTTCAATGTGTGGACTTCATTACGCGGACCCCTTTGTGCGGACTCCTTTGTGCGAACTTCAATGTGTGGACCCTTTTGTCAAACTTCATCGTGTGGACTCCTTTCACACAACAATCATTTGTGCACAATGCTCATTTCTGCACAATGATTATTTCCACACAATTATCATTTCCGTACAATGCTCTTTTTGAGCACAATGATTTGCGGTCAATGCTCTTTCTACCATTTTTCTTTCTCTTTTTTTACCTCAATAGATACCCCCTTGATCCTGCATTTTTTATTTTTATATTTGCAAAATAAACAATGTAGGATCAATAAAAAATTCATTCTAACTATTTTTTTTGCTTTCCTTTATTGTGCACATCATTAAACCCTTTGGCGCACAGTTATTTTCTCTATTGTGTGCTCATTGAACTGCGCACAACGTGTTTCGCATAATGTTTACTGCACAACATTTACCACACAACGGGCTAGACCTCGCCTATAAATACAACACTTTTACTCTTTTCCCTCACTTCATTTTCTACATGCTACACTGTTTCCTCATCAAGTTATTCTTCACACCAACACCGTTGTGTGCCAACAACGTTGTGTGCCGCACAACACTTATCCCGCACAATGAGATTTTGTGTACAACACTTCTCTGCGCTCAACCAGTTTTTAGTGCAAGGACAGGTAGCGCACAATGATCATTTCTACACAACGAACTAACGTACAATCATTTTAGCACACAATGTCTCGCGCACAATGTTTTGTGCACACTGTTTCGCGCACACTATCTTGCACACACCATCAGCGCACAATGTTTTGCACACATTGACTCATGCTTAAATGTAGACTTGGACTCCAAATTTATTCACCCTCTCCTTTTTAGCAATCTTTTATACTTCTCCTTTCACTTAATGAACTTCTCTTCCTGATTTTAATTTGTTCACTGACTCCTGTATAGATATCCGATGGCTTGCTCAAAAAGACCTCTCGCCTCCCCAAGTACTGTTGGGCCTTCTAACTTGCAATCAGCCAAGACCCGTAGTCAGAAAAGACCCCAATCTGCTGAAAACTACACTTCCTTCTTCGAAGAGCCGACTTCTGTCATTATTAACTTTGTCGATCGTATCCAACGCCTATCTAAGCATATCAGCATGGTCGTACTGATGAAGGAGATAGAGGGACCCCCTACTTCAGGACAAGAGTCTGATTGGGATGATTAGTTGAAATGTACAGCCAATTTTCACATAGACGACACCCATCCTTCCACTGCAGAAGCTTCTCCTGCTCCAACCATTTCGAAGCAAACAAGAGAAAAGAGCAAAGATGGAGCTTTTCAAGAAAAGATTCAGGAACACAATCAAAGGCATTTCTAAAATGCCTGGGATTCAATCAAGTTAAATGCCAAGGCAATTAAATTTCGCAACCCTTATAGAGATGAAACTATTACTCTTCCTCTGCAACTTCAATGCTACCAATCCATTCTTAAGAGCAAACCAACTGACTATATGACACAAAACAAGCTTCTGTACGTGTCAAATTGGGTGATCAAAGAGTCGCAAATGCTCGAAAGCTATCTCACAGAGAAAGGCTTAACCCAAAAGACTAGGCAAATAAGATATATGCACTTCCTCACACCATGTTACAGCCCTCATTCCTTATATTTCACTCATTTCTTCAAAACGATTCAATAACGTTTCCGTCATCGCGACTCCTTGTGGGGCAAAGAAGAATTTAGGACACAGGGTCTTTGGACTGATCATCCGTACTACAGTGCATGGGCTAAAGCAATCTTGAAGAAGTACGAAGATGTCCTTATGGCAGAAAATATATATTATGCTATAGAAGCCACCTCAGAATTCTTTCAAAAGGACACGATGATTTATAAGGGCTTTCTGAAATACTGGTCTTCCACTACAAATTCTTTCCATCTTCTGGTAGGGGAAGTAAGTATCACCTTATGGGATCTATATAGGATGGCCGGCATGCCTATTTCCAAATCTTTCCTCAATGAATATGTTCCCTCGAACGAAGAATTTGCCTATGTTGCTCCCAATAGAGTACCCAAAATTACAACATTAACCATCGACCTTTTCCATGAAACATTTTATTTTGCTGATGTTCATAAGATTTCCCCTCTTCAATGGCTCGCACATTTTTCCTGATATTTGGTGTAAGTATTTTAACATTTTCCTTCCCTTTCAGACAATACTTATCTATAGATATAAATTGCTCACTCCTTCCCTTTTCAGGTTCCCTGGCAGCCATTGTGTAGAACTAGAAGCCAATCACAAAAAGATAAGGGGGCTAGCTGAATTCACTACTGAAACTGAATTAGCCACTTTCTTAGCTTATTGGTTGAGCTTAGTCATGTTTTCTAGCTCGAAAAGCTCGGGCTCTATTCGACCAACCTTATTTGTGGCTACATGCATAATGGCGGAAATAGAAAAAGATATTCTCTGGCCCTTCCTGTCTTATGCTCGTTATATAGAGCTTTTGGTCATGCTGTAACCCACTTCTCAAGTCTAGCACTAGGAGTTATATCTTCTTTTACTCCATGGCATTATTTCTCTAGATGGCTTGACATTTATTTCCCCTGGACTTACAATGACCCAGAGAAGGCTTATGTTCATCCCAATCATTTACCCCCTGGCATTTCTTAAAGCGAAAGATGATAAAGAAGGGATATGAATGGTTAGATTACCAAGCTGAAGACAGAGAAGTTGAGGATAACAATGACTTGGAACCCATTGAGAGGACCTTCTTTCTTTGTATTCGTTCTCGTAGTCTTCCTATACGAGCAGTAGAGTTCTGGCGAGAACCATACTACCCAAGTCGATTTGCCAGACAATTTGGGTATGATCAAGCTATGCCCCAGGCAAGTGAGGAGGTCACACGAATAATGAGAAGTTAAAGAGTTGGCCCCTACAATTGGGCTTTAATATGGAAGCGGCTCTTAGCAAGAAATTTTGGTTCTCGATTTATTCTCCTAGGGTATAATCATCGAGTAACGGCTTCATATACCTGGATGTGATGGTGGGCACATCATTACTACTTGGTACGCAACTGTTTTCCTGTAGATCGGCCTATCTAGGTTCCTCCATGCTTGAGGAATTACAAACCAGAGCAAGGGATTGAATATTTTTACGAGAAAGATTAGGCCGCCATTCCAGGACAACTTCATTGTAAAATTTCTGTGGAAGAGCCCATCAGAGAAATAAAGTGTCCAAACACTCTGGAAGGATGGATTGCTTTCGGTTCTCCTTTGGACTTGATAAAACGGGGAGAAATATTGGCCACTCCTCGCAACGAATTTGAAACTGCAGGCGGTATTCTGCCTTCCCCTACTCCTGAATGAGGAGATCAGCTTACACACCCTGCTCTCGTCATTCCTCCTACTACAAAGCCCATCTCCTCTACAATCTCTCAGACTGTTGAACATACAACCGCCACAGTTATCCCTGTCATGGATCTTACAGAAACCATAACAAATCATGCTACAGCCATAACTTCTCCGGCCGCACGTCGGATTGTTATTACTACATCTCCTATGACTCGATCCAGTGCTAAGTCATTGTCTCCTGAAGTTTTGGCACAACAGGTCCCTTCTCCTGCTCAAAGTGCACGTCTTCTCCCTGTGAAGACTACTTATAAGGGAAAACAAACCATATTGGAAGAAGACAACTCATTAGAATATGCAGCAAATACTGCAAGCGATGATACGTCTTCTCCCACGAGCTTAACCGATGAGGGAGATGCTTTGCTAAATGCAGATACTAATGTTGAGGTAGATGTTAGAGAAGAAGGCAATGTTAGAGTTTGAGTCCTCACTTCCTGATGCTCCAATCACTCATCCAGATACCTCTCATCCGATTCCGTTGACCTCCCTAGATGAGGAGCAACTCGGTTATGGAGAATATGGTGGTTCTTCTGGTGTGAATATCTTTCTTTCTTTTGATGCTTCATATTCTCCATGTGTCATGAAAACTGCTGATGTGGTTGCTCGCGGAACATCAACTTTAAGGGATGTAGAAGCTCAATCATCTAAAATTCAAGCAATGATGGGGAATGTATTTCTTCTTCCTAGTACAGAAGAAACCTTGCCGATAGTTCCCACAACATCCGATGCCCCCATTCAGACTGATAAGTTCCCTACTATACGTCCTTCTCCTATCTAGCTAATAGCTCGAAGTTTAGAATTTCTTTATGATCCAGCCAACGTCCCAACTCCTAGTACCCTTAATTCGAGTACTGTAGGGGATTAGGAGCTTTCTTTCAATGCTGTTATGACTACAGAAATCCCCAGCTCTGCAGCACCCACAACCCATTCTGTTCAAGTTACTTCTACTGTTGCCCCCAATCCGGGTATATATTTTCTTTTCTTATTTTATGACATCATTATATACACATTTATCTTCTTTTGAACTTATAATCTCTTCTTCTTGTCTTTCAGTTTCAGTCGTACTAACTCCATGTGGAACTGAAAGGTCTAACTTGGTAACTGTAGCTTTTGACAAACTCTCTTTGGAAAAGGTGTCACGTCTTATGTTGGGACTCTTCAAGAACATAATTTTTGTTATCATCGGTGTTTTTAAAGATCCAACCCAGTGGGCCTTTTTGGATAACGCTTTAGCAATTCTCTCTCATTCGGCTCGTCTGGCGCATGTTGATGTTCAGTCTCTTCACGCCTCCTTGTCATAGTTTTATGATTCCATAAAAAACTTAGAAACAGCGCGGAGTATAGTCATTACTCCCGAAATTCCAAGTCATCAGAAGGAGTTGGCATTACTTAAGGAGAAACTCTCTCGTTCAGATGATGTTCTCGCTTATTGCAATACTGTTAGTCAATCTCTTCATGAGAAGTTAAAAGTTTCCGATAGAAGTAAGGCAATCATTGATGATCAAATTGCTCTTCTTGAGAGAGAGATTCTATTACTGAAGAGTCAGAAAGAAGTAGAAGATTTAACTATTCGTCAGATCAAAGAAGAGCTTGAAACGAATACTCAAGTAATTGATACCAAATAAGCTGAACAAACAAGGAATGGGGAAGTTGCTACTTCTTTGGAATCAGAACTAATTGGTGGTAACACCCCGTGTTTTCAGGACCCAAGTATATGACCCGTTTCCCAAAAACCTGAGTGTTAACCTATAAAATTCAGTATAAATTTAAACTGCTCATCATTAATCAAAGTTAATAGCAACGAAGCTAGAATAAACCATGCATTAAATAAAAACATTCCAACCATAATGAAATTCCAAATGTTGCGCTCATGCATGACTTATACAATCAAAAATACAAAGTTCATATAAGTAAAAACAGGAATTGATCAACTAGTGATGGAGTTCAATATGGGACGGAGGGACCCCAGCTACCCGATCTGCGCTAGCAGCCCAGTGAACAGCATCAGCTCGCTCTACACATGTATCAACTGTTACTGTTTGATAGTGTCAATGGCTATCGCAGTGAGGAGTACCCTCTAAGATTGCACACCCATAATTCATAATTCAGTGTAGATCGCAAGTCATGAGGATAGATATATTAAACAAGGCAATTCATAATTATGATCACATATTGAAAAATTAAGTCAGTTAGCATAATCTCATCACAAGCAAAATATAATAGCAATCGCAACGCAAGGGAACATGTCTAGATAATCAAGTAATCAACCTTACAACTCCATAAAATGACTAAAAAATCAACTTTAAACATCTACTTCATCCGGAAATCATATTGTACGTGAACACCACAAGATGGCTAGGAAATCGCTAAGCGAAGACCCGCTCCACTTGGAAATCATGGTATGACTGAACACAGCAAGATGAAGAGATAAGCAACATACAAACTCTAGACCACCCGGAAATCATATCATACGGGAACACCGCAAGATGGCTAGGAAATTGCTAAGTAAACACCCGCTCCACTCGGAAATTATAGTACGACTGAACACCACAAGATGGCTAGAAAACCAACATACAAAACTCTACTCTACCTGAAAATCATATCGTATGTAAACACAGCAAGATAGCTTGAAAATCGCTAAGCGAATACCCACTCCACCCGAAAATCACCATATGATTGAACACCGCAAGGTAAAGAGAAAATCAACTAGCCACAAAAGGGTACTAATATTCCATTAAGGCCGCAAAGGCCAAATAGACGATCCAAGCCACGTAGGGCATATATGAACCGCAAGATGGAGTCCACAACAAGTCTCATTCTATCCATTAAATGATCACAAGTAGCAACGTCTAATCAACTAACAGGTTATACGGATGGAAATAACATGTGAACATCAAATCAATACTTGCTAAATTTAAAGAGACATGTCCATTATATGAATCAATTTCACAATAGATTAACATATTCATATAATAAGGTAAGTAACTCAATATGAGAAATCAATGTACCATCCATGCCTAGATTGATGAATTTAAGTGAGAAGCTCAAAGGGTGAGTCCTCACCTTGGGTGGATGTTTCCCTTGGCTTAAAGTCCTTATAAGATGAGTCCAAGAGTTCTAGAATTTAGATAAGTATAAGGTTAGGTTCCTAGTTAGAAGTTGTACAAGAGCCATTAATCAATAACTTTAATGAATCACTTACTTGTTCTTGGAAGTGATTGAAGGGAAGTGTCCTTCAAGGTGAACAGTTGGAAATAGCACCTGAGTGGGACATTACAAGATCTCAGTGAGTCACTACTGAGTTGACTTGTTTGGGATTCTCAACTAACCCACTAGTTGAATATAGGGTTTAGTGAAATCACCTATTGTATGTCGGTCCGTAGATTGGTGAGGCTTCTCAGCTCTCCTGAGGTGATATTTGCCATTATTTTGAGGATTGTTTTAGATCCGACTCAGTTGGGAATCTGGATGATTCAACTCATGATTGAGTTGGGAGAATTTCTAACTGAAGCTAGCGGGTTTTTTTATAGCTCCACACCTGAGTGGAAGTTGTCTCTATTAATAGTAAGATAGAGACCCGAGTCCTTCCTCTTTTAACGGCTAACTGAGTTCACAATCTGGGTTTGTAAATAGTCACCGAGTCAACCTGTTAATAAGCCATTTGATGTGGAGTTTATGGGGACGGTTTAGATGTTATACCTGTTTAGGGAACGGTCCTATATGATGGTGTAGGGAGGTCAGAGCGAATCCCACAACGTGCCTGACTAAATCAGCACACTGATCTCAGGAACACGACCCGGTTCGTGAACTCATCCAGATTTTTGGGGATTCGGGTTGGGTTGATCAGGCTGGAGCGATCTCGAGTCGATCTGACTCGATCCTGGCACCACATTGGTAAAACGGCAGCTGCTGAGATGCCTGGGCAGAGGTGGGTCCCGTCGGAAGGTTTTTTGTCTCAATCGGAGTTGTGAAACAGGAATCTGGTGCGGCTGGCTTCACGGGATATGATGTCATTGGAATCGGCGAGTTGGCATGAGTTGAGATGACCAGTGGGTGCGGAGTCGACCTAGCTGGCTTACCAGCAGCTTCCACTCCTCTAAATCTTCTTCTGGATGGAGCAGGTCAGGTCCGATTCTGACTCGTCCCCTGTTGGGACAGAGTTGGGCCGCAACAGCAGCTGGAACTCGTTCCAGCGGCTGGCTCTCTCTCTCTCTCTCTCTCTCTCTCTCTCTCTCTCTCTCTCCTCTCATGTCTAACCGCGAATGTTGCCCTAACAGGACGGCTTTTATAAGCCACGTTAGCAACCTGTTGGGATTTAGAATGCTAATCCGGGATTAGCTGTAGTTTGCGTTTTCACCCCAACTAAATGCCCCGAGAATTGCTGATCGAGTGGAATCCTTTGTGCTTGGCTATACAACGTTTATATGGATGGTTTTCTGGTATAATGGTCCACCTGACGGACGTCCTAGACCATCAAATGGGGCCCATCCCACGCTAATGGGTTTCCTATTTAAACGAAGGAGATGACCCAGCCGTTAATGGTGGGTCATCATCCTATGGCTGATCCGATGATCAGAAGCATATGGATGGTTTGGATAGGTACCATGATCATTGTGGGACCCTCCAGATGGATGGTGGTTGGCGTTCTTACTTAATAGCTCGAGTTCATCTTGCGGTGACGGCGAAAGCTCTTTGGACTGTTGAAGAGACCTAGCGTGGAGGGATGAGATCGCTTGGAACGCGTGGCTGGGATGGAATGGAGCAGAGGCACGCGGATTGCCAGCGTGGAAACCCAAAAAAAAATGGAGATTTCCCATTTTGGAAATGAGTGTGTTTGCTAGCCTGATCTACGGCTGATTTTGTGTGCACACATGTGCAATCCAACTTTTGGAATTTGGCAGGGACGGTCCCTTCGTGTCCTCTACAATATGGATAGTTCAGATCGAACCTTTAGGTCTCGATTGTGGGCCACCGACAGACGCACGGTGATAGCTGTTTTCAAACAGCGTGGGCCAGAAGAGCACCGCTCTGTTTTGCTATTTCGGGTCAAACCCGATTTGACCCAATGCTGATATCAGTGCAGCGAGGGAGTAACAGGCTGTGTACTCCCAGATCAAATGTGGGGCCCACAGTGAGGATCTGGATCGATCCGCTCCGTTCATTCATTTAGGTGGCTCTCATTAGGGTCCAGCCCAAAGAATGGGGTAGATCCATGGCTTACGTGGGCCATACATGCCACATTTGTGTTTGATTGGCGGTTTGCACGGCCCATGGTATTCTTAGGTGAAATCTAGCCCATCCATTTGTGTTCCAAAATATTGTACGCTAGGTAATAATAAATATAACATATATACAACTTGTATTACATTTATATTTTATATTAATGATTATTTATTTACTTTGAAATCCTGTATGGATATGTATACATGTATATTTTTCTTTTTCATATATAAAAACATTAATTATTCAAAGTGTACTATAATTAATTTATGTAATATTCTTATACATTCATATTAGTAAATAATGTCTTAGATTATATAATAAAAATATATTTTTATATTTGTTTAGTATAATACATTAATAATCATAGATAAGTATTTATTTACACTCATTAATATTTATAACATACTTTCATGATCATATATGCTTATATTAGTATAGCAAAATTAATATTTAGAGATATATATTTTATATATAGTATAAAACATTAGTATATAGTTAAAGTTATAAAATGTAAATGTTAATTAATATACATCGATTATATAATAATGTGTTGGTCTACAATTTGTTCCATATATAGTTTAAATAATATACATAATTTAAATAATTTAGGTAATACGTATTTTTACAAACACTTATAAATATTTTTTTATTATAATATATATACAATTATATCCCATTTAAAATGAATTATTTGATCTTTCTGGTAACACCCGAGTATTGAAAAGTAAGGGGTGTAACAATCTACCCCCCTTAAAGAGAATTTTGTCCCCGTAATTCAATACTTCTACCTTAAACGGGACGAAGATAATCTGTTTTCCTGTGTCCCAAAGCGTTTACTACTTTTTCTATAAAGCACATCTAACTAAGGGACTAGGGTTGTTACAACCTATCCCCCTTAAAGAAGAATCTCGCCCACGAGATTCAATCATACCCATTCAAATTTATTTTTTTCCAGTACCCACTATGGTCTAGGGTTTGCTCACATGACTTGAAGAAGAGTTTTACTACTATCCCATATTTATATATTTGTGTGTGTAATAAGAATAGTAGTTTATGCTCTCAATGTTCGGGTTAACACGAACAAACAGTTGTGGTCGGCCTGGCCCGATACGCTAAACTTCTGCCTGGCCGGGTAGTGAGTCTATCCTTCTCAATCCTAGTGAATATCGATCTTCTGCTTGATCAGGGCATTGAGATCATTGTAATCATTAGGATTTAAAATTCACGTCAAACCGTGCATACTTCGCTTAAACATGGTTCCGTCTATTCGCGTTCCCAACCATTCCAGTCCTTCGAGATAGGTTATTTAATTTCCTACTTCTCTAAAGAATAAGCCTAAATGATTCATTATGCTTCAACATTGTGATTAAGCTATATGGGGTACTATCCTGAAATCTATAATTAAATCATTTCTAATAATTTTAGTCACATTACTACGCATTCCCAAAAAAAATTATAATTCTTACGAACTACTTTATAACTACTAAGGAAGATCTATAAGGATCGTACCTTGGTCTGCTTGCTCAGGGTTGGGTGTATCTAAGGCATACATGCGATGAGCTCCTTGATCTCATGCTTGAGGTTGCAAGGCTTGAGCAGGATTCAAAGAAGTCCTCTCATCTCACTGTTTCTGGAAACATCGCCTTAAGATATGACCAGGTCTGCCACAATAGCTGCAGAGCCTACCCTGACTCGAAGAAAGAATTGGGTGAGATGTCAATTTTACCCTTTTTGTAACGACCTTGGAATTTTTGTGCTTATCTTTCCTTAAGTAGTTGTTTTTGGGGTAATTAGCGCTTTACTTGATTGCTTGTGAAATTCGCATCAATCACTTTAAATTGTATCTGCATGGCTCTAAACGTGTAGATTAGTGAGCGCTACGTTACTCTGAAATCTGGGATCCATCGCTAAATCCAGTTGTTCTGGAGATTTTTTGGAAGATCTGGATCGGACCTAGACCGCGCGTCGAAAGTCCGATGGCGATGATCTTAGGCTGTTGCGGTCACTGAGTTGGGCTTGGTCTTCACCTCAAAAATTAAGTCGATCTGATGTTCTGGGTCGATTTGGTTGAGTTCGGAGTGAAGAGTGTGAGAACGGTTGGAATTTAATAAGCTTTTTATGAAATCTGAGTCGTGTCGCTTGCGCGACGATTTTAAGCATTCTGACCGTTGGATTCTGACCCAATTTCACCCTCTGATCAGGATGGTTGGCCCAGGCATATCTTAGTACTTGTGGACCTGATCGAGATTTCGTGACCGTTGAATTGAGTGTGGTCCGCCACGACTGATCTGAAGAGCCGGTCGGTACGAAAACTCAGCCTGACCTAGATCCATGGTCAGTGAGCTTAAGTCCGACCTTTCGTGGTTATAGGCCCACCAGAAGTGCTTCGTTGGATCGAGAAAGGCGTACTTTGGTTATAACCTAAGTATACCTTGACCCTGGGGTTATTTCCATCATTTTAAGGCCTATATATGGTCCTTAAACCCTAGCTCTCATTTCCATACGAATTTTCTCTAACCCTAGCTTGGAAAGAGAGTGGAAAAGAGAGAGTTAGTGAGAGAGATTAGTTGGTGAATCACCTTGATTCTTCCTTGTTCTTCTTCACCTTTGAATCTTCACTTTGAATCGTTCCTTTGGCGATTCTGAGTTCCTTTGGGGTAAGTTAACTTAACCCTAACCTGTGTTAGAGCTTAGACTAGACTTGGTGTTGTTGTATCTCATTTCTATCCTTATTTTAGGGTATTCTTGCGCCGTTGACGAAGACAACTCGTCTAAATCAGTTCGGCGGTTCTTTCTTCGCTTAAGGTGAGGACTTTAAGTGTATAGGTTATGGTTTTCAAGGCTTTCAATCCCAGTTAGTGATTTATTCTTGTTATGGATGAGATTTCACATGTCAAATGTTATGTTTACATTGCTTTCCTGATATGCATGTGCTATATTGAGATTTGTGTATTCTAAGTGTATTTATAAAGTACCGTATACGTATAAAATACGCACTTGTGCTTGCCATGATTATTGGTCATGTATGTATGCTAGATGCATGTATGACAACTCCTTGGTAAAGGGAATTGCCTAAGTGCATGTGTTTCAACATACGTCATGTATGTTGTTCCTTGTATGCTAAGTGTTTGTAGAAATGCATGAATGATCTACGTGTAACTGATTACACTAAATGTAGGCGTTGAGAAGTGGTTCTCAATACTTCTATGGATGCGCATGATTTCCTTTATGCATTTACATTCCAAGTTATTTAAATTCAAGCATTCCTATGCTTACATTTATGTTAAGTTGATATTCTTCAGATGTGTATGCACCATGATTTGAGTGGTTGTTCCATTACTGTTTTACATTCCATATGAATATCTGTAGTAGTGTAATGTATTTGGGACTATGCCTTAGTCCAGGAAATCGGTAATTGACCCTATGGTCGTGGTTGAGATTGCTTTCGCCACGTGAGACGCATTAGACGAACCCGAGTCGTATTAGAGTTGTCGGCAGTGGTTCGACCACGCGGAGTGTTTGCGCACTCCATGTCGTTCAATTCAACGTGCGCTCGTGCTAGTCGAGTTCGTCAAGTAACCCGATTGTCCGATGTATGTTAACCATGTATGGACGCCATCGCTTGAATCTAGGGTACCGAACTTACCAAGTGAAATCCTAATAACCATGGTACCGATCCGCTAAGACTCATGAGCCGACATGATGGTATGGGACACCGTGGTCGAGCCGTCGGCCTACGCTGGGGTGACGAGCCTCCCGTAGTGACCGGTGAGCAACTTAATCTCGTGAGCCGATTATGGTGGTATGGGACACCATATTCGTGGCTTCGGCCTACATTGATTGGTGACGAGCCCATTGTAGTGACCTCGAGCTTCCCTGGATACCGCAAGGAGGGGACGAGCCGATCTGTGGTAGTAAGGGCATGAAAGGCGTACAATGATTGGTGACGAGCCCTTTGCTACGACCTCAACTATATGATCGTATGAGATATCTAGGATTGACGACCCTAGTATGGATTACTGTTTGGATGGTGATATGAGGAAGGTACCTTAGCTTCCCAATCCTGTTGTGTGAAATGGACTAATAACAACTTGGTAATCATAACCATGCACCGCATTTGCATGTGCTTTGTAGATGTGGCGCACTTTGAGGCGATGTCATGCGTAACGTAAGATGAAGACGCTGAGGGTGTACGTGTGAGGGCACGCATCATATTTCATTCATACCTGCATTAATAACAGTACTTAGGATTTATTTATTTATCCTGTTTTATCATTACTGTTTGATTGAACTGATAGCATGTTAACCAGTGCCTTATTGTTCCACTAAGTTGATCACTCACTCCCACGTTTCTGGGGCGGTGTTGCACACCCACCAGACTCTGTCTTAGGCCCTGATGCTGCAGATGTGGATGCGACGTCTGAGGCAGAGTGGGAGCTGGATGACGACGAGGCTGCCTTCTCCTATATGCAGTTTTCAGATGGATTCTAGCGAGCCTCGGTCTGATGCGTGGGATTTCTGAGATATTTCTGGGAACTGAAATGATGTAACTTGTACTTATAATTTTGATAAATAACACTTTTACACGATCTGGTTGTATATGTAATTCAGGGACTTACACTTGTACACATATTTTACTATAAGTCTTCCGCTTGCTTTATTCACTTATCCCTGAATCATATCTGCGTTTTGGCTTAATCTATCCCATGTTTATGTGCTAATACAATCAACATACATCATTCATTAATTATGTTGCATAAGTGATGTTTTGGAACTCGGGAGCTGAGTTATGCTCGACCCCCGAATTTCAGGGCGTTACACTTTTCTTAGGCATAGGAGATATAAATGACACCATCTTGGATTTGCTTGCTGAGCCTCAAATAAGAGCACGTGTTTTGTCTCAACGCTCGAAGTCCTTCTCTACCCACATGGCTTTGTCCACGATATCAACGAAGTCAGTAAAGTCGAAGGTGCACAATCTCGACTGGATTTTAGGTCAGAAACCTTTTCCTTAAACTTTTCCAATTTATATTCCTCGTCCTCAACAGCCTTTGGTACATATCATGACAATTTGTCGAAGCGTGCTTCATATTGTGGCACTGTCGTATTCCCTTGTTCCAACTTGAGAAACTCGGATATTTTCTCGTGACGGTAGCACGAAGGAAAGTATTTTTCATTAAACCTCTTCTTGAACTCAGTCCAGGTCCACCTATAATCAGATGGGACTCTTCTTAGCACGCCTTCCCACCATTATCAGCCTCGCCTTCCAAGGCATAAGTGGCGAGAATAACCTTTTGGGCGTCCGAATAGCCCAGCGATCTCATCATCTTGGTCATTCTATTCAGCCAGTGCTCTGCTAGAACTGGATCTGGTGCCCCTAAGAAGGACGGTGGCCTCAACCTCTGAAACTGTTCAAACATATTTGCCCCACTAATTTCTTTGGTCTTTGAGGCCGATACATCCATATTACATTGGAGAGCTTCTAACAATGAGGCGATCGAAGCCTGTTATTGTTGTACGATGGTAGTCAACTGACTAATAACATCGCTAGGTGGGGCTTCGTGCTGCACATTTGATGGAGGTGTGCCCACATGACTCACAGGCAACTGAGACGAAGTAGTTCCTGTCATTAACTCTCTTTCAGGGCTACTTGGCCTAACTAAAGGTGCAGGAAAGCGCATGGGACTCCCCTCTCTAGCCACCTCATCTGTCGGCGGAGTTAACAAGTGGAAAGTTTGCGATCTTGAGCGACGAGAATTTTGGGCCGTAATCCTATTAAAAGAAAGGATTTATCATTGTCCTATCCTCATTAGTTTAAGCAAGTCTTAACCTAAGATCGAAAGTCAATTCATGTAGATCGTATAACTGGAATATCATTCAAATCGATGTGTGTTCGACAACTCCCTAACTTTTGCAGTTAGGTGCAACAAGACTACAAAGATCCCAAGATGGCCATCTAAGCATCCATATACCCATGTCTTCTAGTCTTCTTCCTAAGGGTAAGGTCCTATGATAAGCCCATACTTATATTGGTATTCTTGGATGGATTACAGGGGGTCTAAACTTATGAGTTCTTTAATTTAACCAAACTTTCCATAACATCTATAATTTGTTTCTAAGTTCAATGACTATCCTAAGAATTCTCATGGGAGTCTAAAATTCCTACATGAGGATTTGGGTTTAAAATACGTTAAACTTGCCTAAATTTTCAAAGCTAATCTCACCCAGCCTAGCCTAGGGTTGGAATTTCGCCTAAGTTTCTAAATTCTTACTATTAGTTATTTCCATTTGTTGGAACATACCAGAGATGTATTAGGGGATTTAAATTACAAGATCCTAGTCTGATTCCTTAAGCCTATAGAGCGCTTATGTTTGATTTAACGCACAACATGGTGGGTACTTGTTTCCTTACGGTGCCTGAGTTTAGTCCCTAGTTTTAAACATATATAATTTACAAGGGAACCTAAGTTCTTACTTCTAAGTTCAAATGGTTAAGCCTAAAATCATAAGGGACCCTAAAATTTAAGTTCCTAGATTCAGCAATCACAATTCACAAAGGCACTTAGGTTTGTGTTTCTAAGTTCAAATGGTTAACCCTAACATTTCAAGGGAGCTTAAAATTTAGATTTCTAAGTTCATAAATTACCCTAACACTAAGGGAATGAAACCTAGTTTCAAGTCTCTAATTTCTTCAATGCAACTATAGATTATTTGAGGTCATATAAGTCCCCTTTTTCCCAAGGCCTGGTTCATCTTGACTCACTCTGATACCAACTATAACACCCCGTGTTTTCAGGACCCAAGTATACCCGAGTCTTGGCCTATAAAATTTAGTGTAAATTTGAACCACTCATCATTAATCAAAGTTAATAGCAACGAAGCTAGAATAAACCATGCATTAAATAAAAACATTCCAACCATAATGAAATCCCAAATGTAGTGCTCATACAGGACTTATACAATCACAAATACAAAGTTCATATAAGTAAAAACAGGAATCAATCAACTAGTGATGGAGCTCAATATGGGACGCAGGGACCCCGTCTAGCTCAGCTACCCGATTTGCACTAGTAACCTAGTGAACAACATCGGCTTGCTCTACACCTGCATCAACTGTTACAGTTTGATAGCGTCAATGGCTATCGTAGTGAGGAGCACCCTCAAAGATTGCACACCCATAATTCATAATTCAGTGTAGATCGCAAATCATGAGGATAGATATATAAAATAGGGCAATTCATAATTATGATCACATATTGAAAAATTAAGTCAGTCAACATAATCTCAATCGCAACGTAAGGGAACATGTTTAAATAATCAAGTAATCAACCTTACAACTCCATAAAATGACTAGAAAATTAACTTTAAACCTCTACTTTATTCAGAAATCATATTGTATGTGAACACCGCAAGATGGCTAGGAAATCGCTAAGCGAACACCCGCTCCACCTAAAAATCATGGTACAATTAAACACCACAAGATGGCTAGAAAACCAACATACAAAACTTTACTCCACCCGAAAATCATATCGTATGTGAACACCATAAGATGGCTAGGAAATCGCTAAGTGAACACCCGCTCCACCTAAAAATCACCATATGATTGAACATCGCAAGGTGAAGAGAGAATCAACTAGCCACAAAAGGGCACTAATGTTCCATCAAGGCCAAAGGGCAAATAGACGATCCAAGGCACGTAGGGAAAATATGAACCGTAGGATGGAGTCCACAACAAGTCTTATTCTATCCATTAAATGATCACAAGTAGCAACGTCTAATCAACTAATAGGTTATACGAATGGAAATAGCATGTGAGCATCAAATCATATATACTTGCTAAATTTAAAGAAACATGTCCATTATATGAATCAATTTCACAATAGATTAACATATTCATATAATAAGGTAAGTAACTCAATATGAGAAATCAATGTACCATCCATGTCTAGATTGATGAATTTAAGTGAGAAGCTCAAAGGGTGAGTCCTCACCTTGGGTGGATGTTTCCCCTGGCTTAGAGTCCTTATAAGATGAGTCCAAGTGTCCTAGAATTTAAATAAGGATAAGGTTAGGTTCCTAGTTAGAAGTTGTACAAGAGCCATTAATCAATAACTTTAATGAATCACTTACTTGTTCTTGGAAGTGATTGAAGGGAAGTGTCCTTCAAGGTGAACAGTTGGAAATAGCACTTGAGTGGGACAGTACAAGATCTCAGTGAGTCACTACTGAGTTGACTCGGCTGGGATTCTCATCTAACCCACTAGTTGAATATAGGGTTTAGTGAAACCACCTATTGTATGTCGGTCCCTAGATTGGTGAGGCTTCTTAGCTCTCTTGAGGTGATATTTGCCATTATTTTGAGGATTGTTTTATATCTAACTCAGTTGGGAATCTGGATGAGTCAACTCATGATTGAGTTGGGAGAATTTCTAACTGAAGCTAGAGGGTATTTTCTCCAGCTCCACACCTGAGTGGAAGTTGTCTCTATTAATAGTAAGATAGAGACCCGAGTCCTTCCTCTTTTAATGGCTGATTGAGTTCACAATCTAGGTTTGTAAATAGTCACCGAGTCAACCTGTTAATAAGCCATTTGATGTGGAGTTTACGGGGATGGTTTAGATGTTATACCTATTTAGGGAACGGTCCTATATGATGGTGTAGGGAGGTCAGAGCGAATCCCACAACGTGCCTGACAAAATCAGCACACTGATCTCAGGAACACGACCCGATTCGTGAACTCATCCAGATTTTTGGGGATTCGGGTTGGGTTGGTCGGGCAGGAGTAAGCTCGAGTCGATCTGACTCGATCCTGACACCACATTGGCAGAACGGTAGCTCCTAAGACGCCTAGGCAGAGGTGGGTCCCGTCAGAAGGTTTTTTGTCTCAATCAGAGTGGTGAAATAGGAATCTGGTGCGGCTAGCTTCACGGGATATGATGTCGTTGGAATCGGAGAGTTGGCATGAGCTGAGACAACTAGTGGGTACGGAGTCGACCCAGTTGGCTCAACCAGTGGTGGTTATTTCTATGTTGGGAACTGTTTAGTTTCTTGGCAAAGTAAGAAACAAAGTTTCGTATTGCTCTCAACCACTGAAGCTAAATATATTGTAGCTGGTAATGCATGTACTCAGCTTGTATGGATGAAAAGAATGTTAAGCGATTACGGAATTATACAGGATTCTATGGTTTTATGTTGTGATAATTCTAGTGCAATTAATATATCTAAAAATCTAATCCAACATTCACGAACCAAGTACATTGACATTAGATATCACTGCATTCATGAATTAGTGGAAGAAAAGACAATTTCTTTGGAATACATTCCGACCGAGAATCAACTTGCTAACATTTTCACTAAACCGTTCGACAAAAGCAGGCTTAATAAATTGAAATTTGATCTTGGTATGTGCAATTTGAATTGATTATTCATGCATTTATGTATCATAGTATATATATTTATTATATTAATTGTTTAAATTTGAAAATTATGTGAAAAATTCACATTTTTGGCTGTGCATGACCAGTCGAGTACATACTTAACCAGTCATGGCACGATCGGTCGAGCATGTACTCGACCAGTTGTGTAGCACGTCTGGTGCTTTAATTTTGGGGAAAAACATTTTTCTTCTTCATTTGTGCTTCTTCTCCAATGAGTCTAAGCTCGATCGGTCATACCCACCTTTCTAGATCTTCAAGGTTAGTGCGTTAATTCCATTTTTCTTATAAATTTAAGTTCATATCACTTCATTTTCATACTTGGAGTGATTTATTTCTTGTTTCATTTAGGATTTTAGGGTTTTCTTCTCCAAAATCTGATTTTGAAAAACCCACTCTACATCTTTTGTAACTTCTTGATTCCTTGTATTCTTAGTTGCAAATGGATGCTCTTGTGGTCCTTCAACATCTAGATCATCACCAATAACAAGGCGCCACCTTCGGTCACTTGAAGATGATCCTCCATATGTACTGGATTTAAGGTTGCGTAATGTTATTGTTGAGCGACCTGTTCATGTTGAACATCTTGCTCCTTTTGATCTCCTTCCTCTTCTCCAATTTATAGGATGGGATAACATTTTACATTGGGGTGGGCCGGCATACCAGTCTATTGCGCAAGCTATGTTTGCATGCATTTCTGATTTCTCAACTAAAAATTTAACTTTTATTATAACAACTAGAGAAGGTCCATTTGAAGTAGACCGACATCTAATTTCTGGCCTAATGGACATACCTATCAATGATGAATGTATTCCAATTAGCACTCTAGTAGCTAAACTATCTGCATTAGAAAAACGTATGCTTACTAGAGCATTATGTAATATAGATACGCAATGGAGTCAAAATGGGAATGCACTTGCTTCAAAGTACTTGTTACCCAGATACAGGGTCCTTCATAGGATTTTTATTTCAAATCTTTATCCGCGTTCTGGTAACAAAACTGAACTCACCTCTTTCATGGTTCGGATTCTGCATTCTATCATTTCTGGTACCAATGTCTGTCTTCCTTCTTTAATCTATCATTCCATCATACAATTTCGTCTCCATCTTGGACACAGTGATATCCCTTTTGCATATCTTATGACTATGTTGGCCACCCATATGTTAGTGGCTATGCCTGTTGAAGAGGCTCCTATTCAACACCTTAGTTTTAACAACTCAAATATAAACAAGATGAATTTGAGGTTGGCTGATGGTCAAGTCAATGTAGGTGGTGGTGGAGCTGAACTAGTAAATGAAGAAGAAGGCGATTTACCTCTTGATGACATAAACATGAACGATATCTTTGATGAGCTCGAATCAGATTCTGAGGTTAACCCTGATTATCAGCCTTCTGATTTTGCTGAGAGGTTGCATTCTCTTGAGGAACAGGTGGCTCAGATTCGTGTAACCCAGGATTCGCAATTTGCTTATATGTATAAATATATGAGGTGCATTAATAAGGGTTTACATCAGATTGATCCATCTATTCCTGCTCCCTCTTCAGGTTTTAATTAGTATTTTCTAATCTTGGTTTGTAATAATGCTTTTGATACTTCACTTTCTTTGGTTTGTAAGATTGAATTTGGTTGAACTTAGATGATGTTGATTAATGATGCTTGAACTTTACTTGCTTATAACTATAATATCTTATCTGTTTTTGATCCATTATTCCTCGTTACTCATCTTATTCTTCTTTCTTTATCTACATCATGTTCCATGCATTAGTTTCTTCCTTTGTCATATTGTGACAAAAGGGGGAAGAATTTTATCATGCTTGATATATTGTGATTGTAATATATGGTTGGCATGTGGACTGTGGATGGATTGTGGATAACCTTTTTTTGAGAAAGGGAGAGGAGTAAGGGGGAAAGTTGAAGGAAATGCTTTATAACCGATGCATATTTCTTTATTCTGTATGTATGGTGCATGATTCTTTATTGAGGATATAATGCTTATCCTATTTTTAATGAACTGTGTTTTGTCACAAATTTGACAAAGGGGGAGATTGTAAGTGTGATGTTTTCTAGCTCCTTTAGTTGTCAAATTTTGTAGTGCCAAAACCTATTGGATTTCTTGTCTTGTCCAGCACCTCTACATATCCAGGTCTGTGCATCTTATGTACAAGTGTAAAAGTCTTTACCTCAAGAAATAATGCAAGTCAAGTTTTTTGGTTTCAAGCTTCAATATACATCAAGTGATGATAGTTCATTCCTTCAAATTTTAAGCTTCGTCTAAAGCCAAAGCTCAACTCAAGCTCAAGCTTCAATGAATTTCAATTTCAAGCTTCAGAATCTCAAGTTCAAGGTTCTCTACATGAAAAGACATCAAGCTTCATGAACTTCAACGAACAACTATCAACTGAAGGAAAAGAAGTTCTCAATGTTCACACTTCACTAATAAGGTATGAATAACCTTAAATTGACCTTAGGGTAGGTCATTTTGAATACATAATTCAATTAGATCATTTTATAAGTGAATAGACTGTTTCTTGACTAGTCTTGGACTCTATTTGACTAGTCTTGACAATTGCTCGTTCAGTCCAAGAAATTCCACGACTAGTCCTAAGTTTGTTTCAAAATTTCAAAATTTTTTGTTAAGCCTCGACCAGTCCTGGAGACTGCTTGACCAGTCGTGTGAACAGTGCACGACTCGTGCTCGACCAATCCTGCGCCCACGACTTAAAGTCCAACGACTATTTCAAGTTCCACACGACCAGTCGTAGAGGTCCCTCGACCGGTCGTGAAGGTCCTACGACCAATCGTGGAATAGCTTTATCCAATCGTGCTTAAAATTTCAAAAATCTATTGGTCCTACGACCAGTCGTAGTATCCACAGGACCAGTCATGATAGCAATTTCTTCACCTATAAATAGAGCACGAATTTCAGGGTTTTTCATTCAATTCAAGATAAATCAATACGCCACTCTAAGAGATAAGTTAGCGTTCTTTTTAAGCTATATTGTGCTCATTTAATATTCTCTTATTTTAGCTTTATTATATTTGATTTGGTATTCTTTATTCCAATCATATTTGAAGAAGGGATTGAGATTTACCCTTTTCTTGGAATCAAAATCAAATAGAGCTATCACAACTTGATTTAATTTAAAATTAATTTAGAACCTAGAACCATTTCATAAGTGAGTTTGGACATTGAACTTCTACGTTGAAATTTTACTCCGATTTGGTTCTTCCAGGCGACTTCAAAAAGAGAATATCCAGGTATTTTACATTATTGTAAATTTCTGTTTTGGTTTTTGAGATTGTGCTAGAAAAATCTCTGTTTTAGTTTGTCTCAGGCGATCCAGAAAACTCGGAGTGTGGGGTTTTTGAACTGTGTAAGCCCACTTGAAAGACACAATTGTGAGGGTTTTATGTGAACTTGGAAAAACCTATTTTCATAGTGAATGCTAATATCCATTGTATGAGGATATTATGAGTATAGTTGTGTGGCTGTTTTTCTAAGCAGTTGGTGTACACACAAGCAAACCACTATAATTTCAGGTCTTGTGTACTGATTCTTTATTCCTTTTGTGAATAGTTATAATTTCCCTATTTTCATTTGTGGAGAATGTTGTAATCCTTATGTAGATGTGTGGGAATGTTGTAATAGCTTAGATTTCCTTCTTTGCATTTCATTTCTTTATTCCTCTATATCAGTTTGAGTTTTTAATACACAAACTGTTCTAGTAAGGTTGTCCTGCCATAAACCCTTGGTTTTTATGGTGCAAGGTTGTCCCTAGAACAACGTTTGTATCAACCTCTCAATACTTGTTCATTTGAGGTTGTCTTTAAATTCAGCATTGTGGGATTGCCTATTGCTATCTGTATTTAATTTATTTAAATTCCACTATTATTTTTTTTTAATTAGCATAGTTCCTCCATCTCACATGGAGGCATATGGTACGTTGGCAAAGATTTAGGTGTTGCACCTGGCACAAGGTTGATGGTAAAGTCGATCTCACGCTGAGGAGGTAGTCCAAGGATCGTTCTGAACATGTCTATGAAATCTTGGACTACAGGCGTATTTACAAGCATCGGACCATCAACATTTTCTAATAAGGAAGTGTAACAATGAGCCTGGTAAAGACAACTGACCTGAACTGAGAAAGTGAAGGTTGTGTTCTCGGGCCCATGTGCCATCACTAATCTAGTATCGCAGTCAATCTCGACCTTCATTTCGGTGAGTCAATCCATGCCGAGGATGACATCGTAATGATATAATGAGGTGACAATCAGGTTAATAGACACCACCCTGCTTCCTAAATCTATTAAGCAACCCTTACATAGCTTAGTGGCATCAGTAAAAGTTCCTGCTGCTACGATAACTCTCACCCCTACCATAGGGGTGGTATTTAGGTTTAATCACTTGACTGTGGAGTATGCTATCATCGAAATAGTGGACCCGGTGTCCACCAACAGAAAAACTGGTGTACCTTGGATGTGGGCAGTGACTTCGAAGGCTAAAGGCACTCCAGTTGCTGACTCAGATGCTTCAGCTACAAGTGCATGTACACGCGCTTGTTGAGGACGATTGGGTTGCACTGCCATAGGTCGTTGAGGTGGCCTATATCGAGGTGCGGGAGGTCGGTTGAAAGGCTGCGCCAATGTTGCAGATCGTAGAGGTGGAGCTGATATAACTTGTGGCAGCTGGCGGTTGATCTTCTGAGGCGGCGTAAAGTCATTGTCCCTCATTTTAGTAAAACAAAAGGATTCTGTATGGCCCGCCTTGTTACAATAGACGCACTAAAGATCAGATCGCCTCTACTGGGTCGGTGGAGCCATAAGTCTGGGAGGTGAATCCACATGTGGCCTCTTGCCAAGAACTGGTCGGTTCTGTAATTCATGCCAAGGCCTTGGGCTTACTGGCATACGTGTCCGGGACAATCTCTCACCATTCTGCTCGACTTGCAGGGACATGTTCACTAGCTCTGCATAATTGGAAATGCTAGCGCAACACATCTTAGTGCGGATATGAGGTCGTAGACCCTTTGAAAACTATCGCATTCTCATCAGCTCATTCACTAGGATCAATGGATCGTATCTGGCTAGCTCCGTGAACCGGTTCTTGTATTCTATTATCGTCATTCCTCCCTATCGGAGGTAGAGAAATTCACCCTCCTTTTCATTACGGTAAGTGAGGGGGAAATACTTTCCATGGAAATGGGTCTAAAACACGTCCCACGTCCACACATATCCCGCGGGGACGGTTCGTAGGATGTTATCCACCAAAGACTAGCCTCCTTCTCGAACATGTAAGTAACAAGTTCCACCTGCTCTGCCTCAATACAATGCAGTGGCTTCAAAATCTTGGATATACAATCCAACCAATACTTCGCCTCCTCGGGTCGGTGAGTACCCGCAAAAGTAGGAGGGCGGAAGCGCTGAAAGCACTCAAATAAGCCACTTGTGTTCATCGTTCTAGTGGGCTGCATGGGTGGCATAGGCGGGGCTACGTTCATGTTTTAGGCAATAGCCCCCGCAATCCTAGCGAAACTTGTTGTCGCTGCTGTATTAGGAGCATCATTTGCTCCAACCTATCAGGAGGAGAAGCCGCCTGAGGCATGTGTGGCGTCGATGAAGACTCACGGTTCTGTCCCAGAACCGGTAGTGCATTCGGTGTTGGCCCATTTGTAGGGTCAGTGGCCGATTGTGAATCCGGCATTGTGTCGCTACTCGAACCCAAATTAAGGTCCGTTTGGCTACCACTCGGGTGAGAGGCCTCGTCAATCATTCCGTCAAGGAGGAGACGTGCCATGTTCTGAGTAGTCTTAGGTGGCATTCCCTGTATACAACATAAGGTGCAACATAAGATTGGGATAACATCATTCACTCAAAACATTCTGCATATTTTTAAGCAAGAAACTTCATGCATTTCATTTAACCAAAATTTGTCACAACACACATGATGTAGCATTAGATGAATTATGACAGAGAATGCATGTGAGCTAATTTAACAAAAAGCTTTAATACTGACTATCCTAATACCCAACTAAGCCTACTAAGGCTATTACAAAGAAAAACAAGAAAAGAACTATAACACATGACTAGTCATCCGACTCTAGCAAAGGGGGAGGTGCACCCTTATCCTGTATACAGCACATGAGGGCCTTCAAGGTGCGAGATATTCTCTTGAATTTCTATTTCAGATAGGCCTGATTCTCTTCAAACTTTTGTTTCAACTGGGCCTGGTTTTCTTCAATCTTAGCTATGCGGGCTTCTAAGGCGGCCCGATCATGGCGGTCTTCATGCGTAGTAGGAGGTCCCCCATCTGAGTCTTAGGCCTCCCTTTCATCTTCCTGCTCCACTTCCTCACTGCTTTCCTCTTCTCCATTTCCTTCCTCTTCTTCATTTTCTTCCTCTTCTTCACTTTCTTGTTCTTCTTCAGTGCCTTCCTCTTCTTCACTTTCTTCTTCTATCTCATCCCCGAATTCATCGAGTCGAGCTTGGTGTTGCCTAGGGCCTATGCCCATATTGTTGAGTGTAGTCTCACTTATGAAGTGGATAGGCACAAGATCATCCATATGAAGCCTGAAACCAAAATTGCAGGCAATCTTACAGATGAGTCAGCTGAATGGGAGGAATGCATCCCCTTGAGTAGATCGCGCAGTGGTGATTATCTGAGTTAAAATAAGAGTAGGTAAACATACTTTCTCTCCCTGTCGAACCCTGTACAGGAAGTCCACTATAACGTTAGTACATTCTATGCGAAAATGATGGAGTAGGCGAAAATCTGCCATAATCTTAGTCGATGCGAGGCTATTTCCTCGCCTCCACCACTTAAGTGGCTGCAAAGGAAATGAGTGCGATGATTTCTCTCCTGCTCACTAGCATGCACAACACCACGTTCTATTCCCATAATACGCGCCATGACATCCACATCGACCGTGGCTTCTTGTTTCCCCAACGGAAGAGTAAATTGGAGAGGCTCAAGAGTTAGGTTCCGTATATGAGCATAGAAGGCTCATACAGTGCCTTCACTTGCATGAGTCTTCCCTTAGAATATGGGACCCCACCCACTTTCCAGAAGGATGTCAATCACGGGATACAATCCAAATAATTTCTCGTCAACATGAGCTTCAAACACAACTTTGCGGTCACGAAACTTACCAAGTCCAGTGCCCGCCGGTAGGGATCTTTCGAGTGGGATTCGTGGGTCGAGATTCCATTTTGACCTTCGCTCGGTGCTTGCACTAGTCTCGGCATCCATCTTCTTCCTAGAACGGCTTGGATGGCTAGGCTCGGCCTCATCTGGGGCTGCTCTCTTCTTTTCCATAAGGGAAAGGAGTGTTGAGATTGTAATACTCGATCCAGCCTATAAGTACGACTGATTGGTTAATTGATGAGACTCATCTTGTCATGCCCTAAACTCAAAAATCAGATTCACAGGAATTCCGATCTCCGAATTCGGTGCCGACAGCCTCCATAGTACCCCATTCTCGGTTCCTAGCGTCCATACGCTAGATTCCGATTCTGGGATCTACAAGGAGGAATTTTTTTTATACATTTAACTCGTAATAAGCATTACCACTAGATTACCCAATTCATAAAGGCAACATCATGATCATATATCCACTAATATAATCATTTGAGTACAACGCTAAAAGGAAAAAAAATACATAAATCGAAAATCGGGCATAAGAAGACCGCTACATGCTCTAAGCCTAACACTGCTGTTACCTAACATCACCTGCATGCAACTATCGTGCATAAGCTTATAGAAAGCTTACAGAGTGGTGTAAGTGTGTGCATAAGGTAAGTCTCAAGTATTTAATACAATGCCATAATCATATAATACCGGAAATATTGATAATCTATAAATCATACAATGTTGGAATAAGTAGAAATACTGACAAGATTATGAATTATCAGAGTAAGCAGAAATACAGACAAGATCAGGAATTATCAGAGTAAACAGAAGTACTGACAAGATCATAAATCATACGATAACGGAGTAAACGGAAATACTGACAAGACCATGAGTCATACAATATTAGAATACGCAATACAAATCAACTATGCAAATGAGGAGTCATAGAGAGCTAAAAATCAGATGCAGAGGATGCAATGCAATATACATTCCTGATGAGTAACACAAATAGCGTCAGCCATACTTAGACCATATAAATATAAAAGCACAATAACTCAAATTGCCATATGCTGTGGATGTAATGTAACAAGAGTGCGAATGGAATGACCATGCTAGAGTGTGAAGTCGGGATGGTAGTACGTAGTATCGCTGGCTATGGGGTCCATCACAATGGACTTCTATTCAAACTAGTCTCATACCTAATTTGGATAGTCAGACTCAATGTGGTAAACTCCTGATCTCAAGTTAGTGGCGCGCCCTAACCAAAATCTTGGCCAATGAAAAGGTACACGTAACAAATAGTTGCACATCACCAGCCCGAGTGATAGTGAATGCATGAATGAATGAGTATGCAACTCCTGCTCAATAAGTCCATATATCAGTACAATTCATCTCTGGGATCATCACCAAGGTCTATTACACTCCACGCCATCTTGCCGCCCCTATCCAAGCCCACAACTTAGTAAGTGGAAGAGATCTCATTATTAGCCTGCCACTATCAGGCACGACTCGTCGATAGCAGACCCATTCCTCAAGCTGGTCAAACTCAACCTAAACATTGCCCCCTCACTCAGGCGGGTAAGTTTACACCCCCTCCCAACCGACCACGACACAGTGGGAGACGCGTCCTACTGGTATATAGCCCTCATGCGCTGATATACATCCACTCAATCTCGATGTTGGGGCATCCTCTGGTACCAAGAGGGTTTAGGGATTTTCACCCAGGGCCATCTATGGCATCCCAATGCTAGAACAAATTTTTGGTGTCCCATATGGCTATCCACGGTACGCCAGTGGAGGCTATGGCCCTGTTGTCGCTAGAGCGTACAGTAATCACAATGCAATATGCATGAGTCATACAATCCAGTCATGCATCAATCCTACGGATACCGTGTGCTCATGTGAGATAACCTCTGCCTATCAGGGAGTCTCATAGTAACCTGCCTAATGACATACGTAATGGTCATCCACATCTCATAACAAACATGCAGATGATGCTTATGGGCATGTATCATGATGCTATGCTGTTACATACTCATAATCGGTATCAATAACCGACATCGTCAATCAACCACGACAATGTGGACATTTAACCAACATTACCCCCAAGGGATGGCTCACATATAGCAAACATATAATGGGCCCATGGCCTCACACAAAGGCCTAATATGCAACACAATGGCCCTTACTCAAGGGCCACATATACACAACAGGTGGGCCCTGTTCATGGGCCCAATACATATCACAATGGGCCTTGCCCATAGGCCATGAATACGTCATAATGGGTATTGCATCATGGGCCTAATATATATCATAATGGGGCTCATAGGCCACAAATACATTACAATGGGCCTTGCCCATGGGCCTCAAATACATCACAATGGGCCTTGCCCATAGGCCTCAAATACATCACAATGGGCCTCAATTACGGGTCGCATATACATCATATAGGTCTCAACAATCGACCTTGGCAATCGAGCTCAGCTTCAACAATCGAAATCGGTCTTAACAATTGGAATCGACACTTGGAATCGGCCTTAATACTCAGCCCCGACAATCGGGATCGACCTCGATGATCGGTACCAATAATCAACATCTATAATCAGCATCGACGATCAGCATCGATAATCGACACCGACAACCAGCATATATAAACAAGGTGGGGTCCATAAATGGACAACCAATCAACCATAATGTAAAGATCGACTCTCAGACATGGTTATATCAAATCCGATAGCATAGAGCCATCCATCTATGGCGAATGGGGCCCACTTATTTGGGTTAACCCACAAAGAGAATGGGCCTCGACAATTCGAAATCGATTGATAATCAGAATCGATAATTCGTTCACGTCAATTGGGATCGGCAATCGGTCACGATAATCAAGATTGGTCGATTAATAATTCAGAATCGGCAAATCGGTCATGACAATTAGAATTGATTGATAATCGATCTTGATGCAAGGCGAGGTCGATAGATGGAGGACCAATGAAGGACCAAGCAATATCAATAGGGCCCATTTGTTTGGGTTAACCCACTAGAGAGTGATGAGAATGGGCCTAACCAGGCCTAAGGGAAGGTCACAATGTGGACATCCAACCATCATTGCCCATCAATGTGGACATCTAACTAACACTGCTCCCAAGGAATAACCTACATAGGGCCAAACATATGGTGGGCCCATGGCCTCACATACCATCATGATGGGCCTTATTTATGTCACATCGGCCTCATCATATGGGCCAACATACACCCCTTTGGGCCTCATATAAGGGCTATATACACATCACTATGGGCCGCATCGTATGATCCTAAAACACGTTACAGTGGGCCACATCTCATGGGCCTAATACACATCATAATGGGTCGTACCACATGGGCCTCCACTACATCAAATGGGCCGCACTATATGAGCCCCATAAATATATCAAGGTAGGCCTCACAGATGGGTCACAAGTATATAAAGGTGGGCACCTCGAATGGACCATAAAATACATCAAAGTGGGCTAGACGGATGGGCCACAAAATACATCAAAGTGGGCCCGACAAATGGGCCACAAAATAAATCAAAGTGAGCATGACAAATGGGTCACAAAATACATCAAGGTGGACCTGACAAATGGGCCACAAAATACATCAAGGTGGACCCGACAAATGGGCCACAAAATACATCAAAGTGGGCCCGACAAAAGGGCCACAAAATACATCAAGGTGGACCCGACAAATGGGCCACAAAATACATTAAAGTAGGCCTGACAAATGGGCCACAAAATACATCAAGGTGGACCTCAACAACAGGCCACAAATACGTTAATATGGGCCATACCCAAATATAACTGGTGATAATGATTTCCATCATTAAAATTCCCAAGGCCCATGATAACATTTATTTCCCATCCAATCTGATCATAAGGTCACACTGACCTAATTTTAGAGGAAAAGCGAAATATCATATTAGTCCAAACTTAGTACCCTAAGGGTTTTAATGGTGGATGTTCAAACCCACAATTTTTTTGTAACATGGTCCACCTTATCCTAGATCTGTCTCATTTTGATCTCAAGCCTTAAAGTTATCTGTCAAAATGGCTGGACGGTTTGGATGAAGCACATGCATCATGGTGGGTCCTGTAGATAGATGGCAAGGGTGAAACAGGTGGGGCCCACATAACTAGGTGAAGTCACATATACCATCTATATAGCTGGTGTGTGGCGCTCTAGCCAACCTGCTTCATAAGGTGGGTCCACACGTGTGGCCCACCATAACATTTATTTTCCACCCAACGTTGATAAGGTCATATAAAGCCGGGCCCACTGTAATGTTTATTTTCAACCTAACCTGTTGGTAAGGTCATGTAGACCTGGGCCACTGTAATGTTTATTTTTCACCCAACCTGTTAGTACGGTCATAAGGACCTAGGGCCCACCACAATGTGTATTTGCAATCCGACCCATTAATAGGGTTACACGGACTTGGATGAAAAGAAAAAAAACAAATTTCATATTAATCCAAAACTTCTGTAGCACCCAAATAGGGTTTCAATGACAGGCATTCAATCCAACTGTTCCTGTGATGTGGGCCACCTGAGTCCATATATGGTTGATTTTTAGGGAGGCCCATTGCCGAAATGAGGCCTACCCAAATGAACGGTGTTGTTGACATCATACATCACTATGGAGCTCACAGCTAGGACCCGTGGTCCCTACCCGTCTGCCTGTAGGACGCTATTGCATCTCTAGTGTGTCAGCGGCAGCAACAGGTGCTACTGCCAAATGGTTTTTCAAACAAAAAATCAAAAATTCTGTGGTTTTTCCCATTTGGGGCCCACATCTGAAAAATCCAACCCGGCCATTGAACTCTACGACCCCTGATTAACCAAATGAGACCAATATGCGATGTGTTTTTGGTGAATAGAAGAATCAAGGTGAGTTTTAATGGTAATACCGCTATTTCTTATGGTATGGCCTGCCCAAGAATCGGATTGGTCTCAAATTTTAGCTCAACGTCAAAAATGAGCCGAGGAATGAAATGGATGGCTTGGATTAATACATCCATCAAGGTGGGGCCTACATGAGCAGCCCACCCAAAACCCCCTTTTTTTGTTGGACGTTAGTACACCCATTGTCAACTCACACTTCACAGTTGCAACGTCCAACGTCCTTGGATGTTGGACAGTTGCTTAAAACATACATTTAAGGTGGGCCCCACCTACGGTCATGCTGTCCAGGTGGGCCACCCAAATGGTTGGATGATGTGGGTAATACACACATCAAAGTGAGGTCCATTTGATGAACGGTTTGAACATCTCACAACTCATTAAGTGGGCCACACACAATCACATCTTAACACACAAAAGAAAATGAAAAAGAGAGGGAGAGAGAGAGAGGCACCCACCTCAAGATCTCCTCTTCCTTCTTCCGCCTATAGCCTCTAGAGCTCCAAGGGGACGTTTTTAACGGTTGAGATGGGCTGTGGATGGTGAGGATGGGAGATAGGAAGGTGGGCCACACCAAACTCTCTCTCATGGAGGTTGGGACGTGAGTTGCTTGGGAGAAATGAGAGGTATGAGAGATGAGAGAGATGGGAGATGTGATGTAAAGACAGAGAGGGATGGGTGAGAGAGTGATGGGTGATGGGGAGAGTTAACTTTTAAGGGTTGCTTTTGTACTTAGGGATGGGATAGATTAATGTGTGTACTTTGACAAGTGAAGTGATTGATGTGATGGGTTTTCTAGGGATTGCAACGCGAGGCATTTTTTCCTCGAACTGAACGCGGGCCCACATCTCCTGACTTAGGTACCGACTCAGTGCGTAATACGCGGCATTGGAACCACGGCGATGGCGCAGTCATAATGATATAAGTCTCGGGTCGATCCGACAAAGACTGACAGGATCCATCTTAGGATCGCGCGCAGACGCTGTTTACAGATCGCGAGTCACCGGAATTCAACCGGGAGGACCGCAAAGGCATACGGAATGGTACGGGCTAGGATACGGGTCTTACAGCTCTCACCATCTAATAAAAATTTTGTCCTTAAAATTTTTATCACACAGGACGAGGCAAGGGGAGAGGAAGCATCGATATAAACATATACAAACCATAATCAATCTATAAAAGGATGAAGATAGCGCTCTCTATTCTCATTCTTGCGCTCGCAAGATGCCTCCTTAAAAGAATGGTGAACCATACTAATATTCGGATCTTGGATCAGAAACGATCGAAACAAGAATACGATGTAGCCTCATATTCTCAGAAGTAGGGAGCTATATCAGAAAAATCTCTATGTTATTCGAACTAGGGGATCTAACCATTTTACGTTCTCAACAATCATAAAGTGAAGGGTAGCTATTAGTAAATATGTGATGTTATCTTCAGGTATTCCCAAGTTATGCTTGATACCAACTTTTGTCATGCCCCAAACCCGAAAATCGGATTCACAAGAATATTGATCGCCGAATCCGGTGCCAACAGCCTCCATAGTACCCCATTCTCGGTTCCTAGCGTCCATACGCCAGATTCTGATCCTGGGATCCTACAAGGAGGATTTTTTTTGTACATTTAACTCTTAATAAGCCTAACCACCAGATTACCCAATTCACAAAGGCAACATCATCATCAAATATCCACTAATATAATCATTTGAGTACAATACTGAATGAAAAAAATACATAAATAAAAAATCAGGCTCCAGAAGATTGCTGCACGCTCCAAGCCTAACACTGCTGCAACCTAACATCACCTGCACGCATCTATCGTGTCTAAGCTTATAGAAAGCTTAGAGGGTGGTGTAAGTGTGTGCACAAGGTAAGTGTCAAGAATTCAATACAATGTCATAATCATGTAATACCGAAAATACTGATAATTCATAAATCATACAATGTTGGAATAAGTAGAAATACTGACAAGATCATGAATTATCAGAGCAAGCAGAAATACAAACAAGATCAGGAATTATCAGAGTAAACAGAAGTACTAACAAGATCATAAATCATACGATAACAGAGTAAATGAAAATACTGACAAGACCATGAGTCATACAATATTAGAATATGTAATACAAATCAACTATACAAATGAGGAGTCATAAAGAGCCAAATATCAGATGCAGAGGATGCAATGCAATATACATTCCTAATGAGTAACATAAATAGTATTAGCTATACCTAGACCATATAAATGCAGAAACACAATAACCCAAATTGCCATATGTCGTGGATATAATGCAACATATAGTGCGAATGGAATGACCATGGTGGAGTGTGAAGTCAGGATGGTAGTACGTAGTATCGCAGGCTATGGGGTCCATCACAATGGACTTCTATTCAAACTAGTCTCATACCTAATTTGGATAGTCAGACTCAATGTGGTAAACTCCTGATCTCAGGTTAGTCGCGTGCCCCAACCGAAATCCTGGCCAATGCGAAGGTACACGTAACAAATAGTTGCGCACCACCAACCCAAGTGGATAGTGAATGCATGAATGAATATGTAACTCCTGCTCAATAAGTCCACATATCAGTACAGTTCATCTCTTGGATCATCACCAGGGACTATTATACTCTATGCCAGCTTGCCGCCCCTATCCAAGTGCACAACTGGGTAAGTGAAAGAGACCTCACTCTCAGCCTGTCAATATCGAGCCCAACTCGTCGATAGCGGACCCATTCCTCAAGCTGGTCAAACTCAACCAAGACATTGCCCCCTCACTCAGGCAGGTAAGGTCACACCCCCTCCCAACCGACCACGACACAGTGGGAGACGCAGACTACTGGTATACGGCCATCATGCGCTCATATACATCCACTCGGTCTTAACGTTGGGGCATCCTCTAGTACCAAGAGGGTTTAGGGATTTTCACCTAGGGCCATTTATGACAGTCCGATGCTAGAATAAATTTTTGGTGTCCCATATGGCCATCCACGATATGCCTATAGAGGCTATGGCTTTGATATCGCTAGGGCGTACATTAATCATAATGTAAGATGCATGAGTCATACAATCCAGTCATGCATCAATCCTGCGCATACCGTGTGTTCATGTGAGATAACCTCCGCCTATCAGGGAGTCTCATAGTAACTTGCCTAATGGTATATGTAATGGTCATCTACATCTCATAACAAATATACAGGTGATGCGTATGGGCATGTATCATAATGCTATGCTGTTACATACTCATAATCGGTATCAATAACCGGCATCGACAATCAACCACGATAATGTAGACATTTAACCAACATTGCCCCCAAGAGATGGCTCACATATAACAAACATATAATGGGCCCACGACCTCACACAAAGGCCTAATATGCAACACAATAGCCCTTACTCAAGGGCACATATACACAACAGGTGGGCCCTGTTCATGGGCCTAATACATATCACAATGGGCGTTGCCCATAGGCGATGAATACGTTAAAATGGGTATTGCATCATGGGCCTAATATATATCGTAATGGGCCCTGCTCATAAGCCACGAATACATCACAATGGGCCTTGCCCATGGGCCTCAAATACATCACAATGGGCCTTGCCCATAGGCCTCAAATACATCACAATGGGCCTCAATTATGGGTCACATATATATCATATAGGTCTCGACAATCGGCCTTGGCAATTGAGCTCAGCCTCAACAATTGAAATCGGCCTCAACAATCGGAATGGACACTTGGAATCGGCCTCGATACTCGGCCCTGACAATCGGGATCGACCTCGATGATCAGTACCAATAATTAACATCTATAATCAGCACCGACGATTAGCATCGATAATCGACACTGACAACCAACATATATAAATAAGGTGGGGTCCATAAATGGACAAACAATCAACTATAATGTAAAGATCAACTCTCAGACGTGGTTATATCAAATCCGATAGCACAGAGCCATTCGTCTATGGCAAATGGGCCCCACTTATTTGGGTTAACCCACGAAGAGAATGGGCCTCGACAATTCAAAATCGATCGATAATTAGAATCAATAATTCAGTCATGTCAATCGGGATCAGCAATCGGTCATGATAATCAGGATCGGTTGATCAATAATTCAGAATCGACAAATTGGTCATGACAATCAGAATTGATTGATAATTGATCTTGACGTAAGGCGGGGTCGATAGATGGACGACCAATGATCGACCAAGCAATATCAATGGGGCCCATTTATTTGGGTTAACCCACTAGAGAGTGATGAGAATGGGCCTAACCAAGCCTAAGGGAAGGTCACAATGTGGACATCCAACCATCATTGCCCATCAATGTGGACATCTAACTAACACTTCTCCCAAGGAATAACTTAAATAGGGCCAAACATATGGTGGGCCCATGGCCTCACATACCATCACGATGGGCCTCATTTACATCACATCGGCCTCGTCATATGGGCCAACAAACACCCCATTGGGCCTCATACAAGGGCTACATACACATCACTATGGGTCGCATCATATGGTCCTAATACACATCATGGTGGGCCACATCTCATGGGCCTAATACACATCATGATGGGCCGTACCGTATGGGCCTCCACTACATCAAATGGGCCGCACTATATGAACCTCATAAATATATTAAGGTAGGCCTCATAGATGGGTCACAAGTATATCAAGGTGGGCACCTCGAATGGACCACAAAATATATCAAAGTGGGCTTGACGGATGGGCCACAAAATACATCAAAGTGGGCCCGACAAATGGGCCACAAAATACATCAAAGTAGGCCCGACAAATGGGCTACAAAATACATCAAAGTGGCCTCGACAAATGGCCCACAAAATACAACAAGGTGGACCTGACAAATGGGCCACAAAATATATCGAAGTGGGCCCAGCAAATGGGCCACAAAATACATCAAAGTGGGCCCAAAAAATGGGCCACAAAATACATCAAAGTGGGCTCGACAAATGGGCCACAAAATACATCAAGGTGGACCCGACAAATGGGCCACAAAATACATCAAAGTAGGCCTGACAAATGGGCCATAAAATACATCAAAGTGGGCCCGACAAATGGGCCACAAAGTACATCAAAGTGGGCCCAACAAATGGGCTACAAAATACATCAAGGTGGGCCTCAACAACAGGCCACGAATACATTAATATGGGCCATACCCAAATATAACTGGTGATAATGATTTCCATCATTAAAATTCCCAAGGCCCACGATAACATTTATTTCCCATCCAATCTGATCATAAGGTCACGCTGACCTAATTTTAGAGGAAAAACGAAATATCATATTGGTCCAAACTTAGTTGCCCAATGGTTTTAATGGTGGACGTTCAAATCCACTATTTTTTTTTGGTAACATGGTCCACCTTATCCTCGATCTGTCTCATTTTGATCTCAAGCCTTAAAGTTATCTATCAAAATGGTTGGATGGTTTGGATGCAACACATGCATCATAGTGGGTCCCGTAGATGGATGGCTAGGGTGAAATAGGTGGGGCCCACATAACTTGGTGAAGTCACATATACCATCTATATAGCTGGTGTGTGGTGCTCTAGCCAACTTGCTTCATAAGGTGGGTCTACATGTGTGGCCCCCCATAACATTTATTTTCCACCCAACATTGATAAGGTCACACATAGCCGGGCCCACTGTAATGTTTATTTTTCACCTAACCTGTTGGTAAGGTCACGAAGACCTGGGCCACCATAATGTTTATTTTCCACCTAACTGTTGGTACAGTCACATGGACCTGGGGCCCACCAGAATGTTTATTTGCAATCCGACTTGTTAATAGGGTTACATGGACCTGGATGAAAAGAAAAAAAAAACAAATTTCATATTAATCCAAAACTTCTGTAGCACCCAAACAAGGTTTCAATGACAGACGTTCAATCCAACTGTTCCTGTGATGTGGGCCACCTGAGTCCATATATGGCTAATTTCTAGGGAGGCCCATTGCCTAAATGAGGCCCACCCAAATGCACAGTGTTGATGACATCATACGTCACGATGGGGCGCACGGCTAGGACCCGTGGTCCCTGCCCATCCGCCCGTAGGATGCTATTGCGTCTCTGGTGTGTCAGCGGCAGCAGCAGGTGCTGCTGCCTAATGGTTTAAAAAAAAAAAATCAAAAATTCTGCGGTTTTTCCAATGTGGGGCCCACATCTGAAAAATCCAACCCTGCCATTGGATTCTATGGCCCCTGATTTACCAAATGAGACCAATATACGATGTGTTTTTGGCGAATAGAAGAATCAAGGTGGGTTTTAACGGTAATACTGTTATTTCCTATGGTATGGCCTGCCCGAGAATCGGATTGGTCTCAAATTTTGGCTCAACGTCAGAAATGAGCCGAGGAATGAAATGGATGGCTTGGATTAAATACATACATCAAGGTGGGGCCTGCATGAGTGGCCCACCCAAAACCCCCTTTTTTTGTTGGACGTTAGTACACCCACTGTCAGCTCACACTTCACAGTTGCAACATCCAGCGTCCTTGGACGCTGGACGGTTGCTTAAAACATACATTTAAGGTGGGCCCCACCTACGGTCATGCTGTCCAGGCGGGCCACCCAAATGGTTAGATGATGTGGGTAATACACACATCAAAGTGAGGTCCATTTGATGAACGGTTTGGACATCTCACAACTCATTAAGTGGGCCACACAATCACATCTTAACACACAAAAGAAAATGAAAAAGAGAGGGAGAGAGAGAGAGAGAAGCACCCACCTCAAGGTCTCCTCTTCCTTCTTCCGCCTATAGCCTCTAGAGCTCCAAGGGGACGTTTTTAACGGTTAAGATGGGCTGTGGATGGTGGGGATGGGAGATAGGAAGGTGGGCCACACCAAACTCTCTCTCATGGTGGTTGGGACGTGAGTTGCTTGGGAGAAATGAGAGGTGAGAGAGATGAGAGAGATGGGAGATGTGATGTAAAGAGAGAGAGAGGGATGGGTGAGAGAGTGATGGGTGATGAGGAGAGTTTACTTTTAAGGGTTTCTTTTGTACTTGGGGATGGGATAGATTAATGTGTGTAATTTGACAAGTGAAGTGATTGATGTGATGGATTTTCTAGGGATTACAATGCGCGGCATTTTTTCCTCGAACTGAACGCGGGCCCACATCTCTTGACCTGGGTACCGGCTCGGTGCGTAATATGCAGCATCAGAACCGTGGTGATGGCGCGGTCACAATGATATAAGTCTCAGGTCGAGCCGACTCAGACTGATAAGATCTAGCTCAGGATCGTGCGCAGACGCTGTTTATAGATCGCGAGTCGCCAGAATTCGACCGGGAGGACCACAAAGGCATATGGAATAGTATGGGCTAGGATACGGGTCTTACACACCTTCCAAAATAAAATTTGGTAATGCCTACATATACAATTCAAATACTTAAAGAACCCCTTATAGTACACCCCTCATAACACGACCATAAATAACCGAAACCGATACCATGATGACCACCCTGACCATTCTGTAGCATTTTATATGCCTATGTACATGATGGTCGATGCCCTTGGCCAGACCTAGATCAGTCATGCATAGTACACACCCAACTAACAGAAACCCCAAGACTTTGAAACCTATCCCATGTCGACCCCCACATCACCGCGATCGCGGAGGTACCACCTGTGCATCTGTGCGACACTCCATTAGTGAGATACGTTGCATAGAATCATCTGTGTATCATGTGCGCATGGCATCATATATTGCATTCCACACCTGTGCACAACACATGCTCCCACACATGAACCATACCACACATGGGTGAGAGAATCTCTACCCATGTGTGTGATGTCACACACCCATACCCCTCCCTCTCTCATGTACACCTCAAAGTCAACTCTTCTCATACCATATCACATGCATGACATCATCACACCATGCCATCCCATGCCCCTTTAATCCACCATTAATTCTTAATCATGCACAAATTCCCATAATCCTAGCCTCAGCTAACATTAATCACATTAGCCTAACCTAACCACATTTTTATCCATTTCTCTACATAAACCCCTCCACCCCTTAGCATTTTCACTATTTTTTTACAACAAGAGAGAGAGAGAGAGAGGAGTGATCTTGGTGGGCCATCAATCCCATCCCTTCCATCCATCTCAACCATCCATCTAGTTCATCAAGGTGAGTACAACCCCTTCAACTGCCCTTCTCTTTAATTCCTTTCTTTCCTTCTATATGATGTAGTGTAGGGCTCATTGATGTGGGCCCTATTTTGGAGACTACACATCATGCAGACCGTTTATAGCAGTTAATGGGTTAGATGATGGAAAAACACAAATATCAACCTGATTTGAAGTTTGTGTGGGATCCACTAACCGTGGCCTCACCTTAATGTCTAACAGCCATCTAACCAATCTACACGATCACCCAACAACCCACATGATGTATCTGTTTTGTCCAAACCATCTGGCATGATCCTCACTGGCCTGCACACACCACACCTATTGTGTGTGTGTATATATGTATATATAATGACGTTGCAGCATCCAACATCACTGCTACTGTACCATGGAGACAAATGAAAAGCGTGGGCCATAGAAGGCCACACCAAAGTATATGTGTTAGATCCACACCTGTCATCCATTTTCACAATTTATTTTAGAACATGAGTCCAAAGATGATCAGATCCAAGTATGGGTGGGCCACACTGTTGAAACAATAGTGATTGGATATCTATCAGTGGACACTGTTGGAAACCAATATATATATATATACACACACACATATATATATATATATATAGAGAGAGAGAGAGGTAGGGGACTTCCTTTCTGGACGTTGTCCAGAGAGAGATGCCTAATCCATGGCCCTTTTCTTGCAAATGGATGAGAGTCCCACTATGACACCCCCCATGATGTATGTATTTAATCCACACCGTCCATTCAATTTTCCAGCTTAGTTTAGCCCTTAAACCAAAAAATGAAGCTAATCCAAATATCTGGTAGACCACACCATCAAAAAGGTTATTTCAATAGTGATAAACTGTTAGGGCCCATTATGATGATTCTGTGCATCAAAACATGCTGAATATTGGGCTTGTTGTATCTGGCACATGCCAGAGAATGCAACAGATGGCCTGAATTATCTTGATGTGGGCCCCACCTATGAAAAGCCACGATAAAACCATATATATATGCCTAGACGCCACTTGCCGTCAGCGTCCAGAGGACGCTACAGTAAGCGGCATCCTGCTGCTGGATGCTGGAGTGACGGTGGGTCCCACCACTAGTCCCACCTTGATGTATGTCGACCATCTACACCATCCATTTGATGAGTCCCCTTTAAAAATTGGGTCATCCCAAAAATCAACCGTAAATGGAACTCAGATGGCCCACACCATCTAAAATCATGTAAAGATAAAATAAAATAAATAAATAAAAAGTTTTATGGGTCTGATCATGAGGTATGCATCGTATCCAAACCGTACATCCGTTTAGTGAGATCTCTAAAATGATCTCTAAAAATGGATGAACGGTGTAGGTATAATAAATACATCACTTTGGGACCCATGTAACTTTGATCTCCTTGAACCGTTCGTACAACCCAGAGCTCAAGCATATGAAAGCACTTGTTGGGGTCCACTTGAAATTTGGATGTATCTGAACCTTGTTCTGACCCCTCAACCAAGTGGGACACACATAATGGATGGGCTGTATTTGTGATCCACGCCTTGGTGGCCCAACAAATGATTATGAACATTTTAATGGAGTGTAAACCTCTCAACTGTGGCCCACACAAGTCATTGATTGACTTGATTTTAAACCCTAGGCCCACCATGGAATGTTGCATCTGACTGATGGGGCAGATGTTCAACACGCATCATGCTGGACCCACACAACTCAACCTCATGGGAAGTCCTCGTGTGCTGGACCACATAGAACCTTTATATATATATATATATATATATATATATATATATATATATATATATAATTGTTAGCTGATTAGTACGCCCCACTATTAGTTCACACTTCATTGTTAGCCACCCCCACTAGGGATCCATACCAAGACGTAAGTGTTGAAATGAGGTATCTTTCACTCAGTCTACCACCTGAGCTATGGATCAAGGTGTATATACATAATACAAATATGGTGGAACTAACTTTTGGGCCTCTCAATAACTATATGTTCTCCTTATTAAAGCCTAATCCAAAGCCCCTATAAGCCCACCATGAATACTTTGTTGTGTATTGGACTTAAGATCACCCTATATGACAAGAATTCGTGGCCCAATTTCATAATTATCTTAAATAGTCATACTATGCATCTAAATCACTCAATACAATGTAATGATCAAATCGTGGAGTATGCAATTAGATTGTTAGTAGGATATCCATACATAAGAAGGGATGTTAATTTATAAAAATGAGTCATAACTAAAATTACGATCAAGTACCATAGTTTAGAAATTACGAGGACTACAATTCGATTGGTCATGATTAAAACAAGAAGAGAAAAGTATTTTGTAGTCAAAAGTACCAAGCTACAAGGCCACAAGTTGACAGCATCATGTAGGAATCGTTTACCTAGGTACGTGGCTCTTTAATAATCTTGCACCCTGCATATCGATATGTAGTAAGTTCTAGTTATCCTTGAGTCACTTTTCATTAGCATCACTATGCATTCCATGGCATGATATATGATGAGAAATAGTAACCAAATTCTTTACAACATCACGGATTGACTGTATTACGATAAGGATGATGATATTGAATCATAGACACCGGAAATATGAAAATAGTAAGGGACGATGTGCCCCTTCGGTTGAGAGACCCTAAACCCCAATGGTACCTTGGGATGCCTCACCGTTGGGCCGGGTGGACACATGGGCCATGGATTTGACTTCCATTGACAAGGCCAGGTTGAGAAGGGGTATGTCCGACCTGCCTAGGGCTGAGGTGGCAAACGGGGACCAGTTTGACCCACCGACGAAGAGAAGCGCAAACGAGGTCCGCTACTAGTATACACAATGGAGGTTGTAACCTCATTGGAGAGTAAGAGGTCGATTGCTGGTGTCTGGTGCATGGGCATCGACCCCGACGGAGTCTAAGTTCCAATAATATATTGATCATAGTCGATATGATGATGTTCAGGAGTAGTTCGGTTAAGTCCGTGATGAGAGGACTATTGGTAGGTGTTTCTACAGTTAGCATACAGTTACTTTATGCATTTCACACATGATCCCATTCCATCATTCATTAAGACATTTCTTTGCATAATTTATCACTTTTAGCGATTCTTTCATTATATATTTTATGTTAATTTGTCTTGCGTACTTATCATGAGGACTTTGCACTTGTTAAATTATAAGACTTACTTGTCTTTTAACCACTCAGGTAAAGGATCTAAAGAAGAAAAACAAGTAGCGACCACAAGTTAGGTGCCACGTCAAGGGGCTGAGTTGACTTTTAGAAAATTTGAATTGTATATGATGTATATATGTATCCCGCAGACAGATGATGTACTTTTGGAATTTTGTAGTACCTAGTTTACTTGTATGCAGATGTTACTTATCTTGTCTCTAATGTTCCTTTTTGAGAATAATGAATGGTGAGATTTATCCTTGACATTACCTTGCCGGATGCCAAGCTTGGGACTTAGTGTGTGGCCATTGGGTACAAATCCCGGAGTTTGGCTTGTCGCGCGCCAGATCCAGTAGATATAGTGGTAGTATAAGACTATTGGGTCTGGGGTGTGACAGAGATGTAAAAAATAGCGGTAACAAGCTCAAAGAGAGCCATGGAGGTGTAAGGGATAAGAGAATGAAGTAGATTTGAGAGTTTGGGGGTTATGAGACACAAAAAGGTAGGTTTTGTGCTCAAATGGGTGGAAATGAGAGTAATAAGAAGATGAAGTGGATAGTCTTAGGAGAATGGTGGTAGATGGGTGTAGAAGGTAAAAGATTTAAGAGTTTTGAATGTATGGAAGAAGATATTTGAGAGGGAAAACTATTTTTGGAGGGTTTAGAGGTATTTGGAGGGTTAGAAAACATGAAATGAGAGTGAAATGGGGTAAAGGGAGTAAAATGAGGGGACCCACACATGGGACAGGCCCCACATGGCCAGCCGACCGGCGGCTCGCCGCCGCGCCCCTCTGGGGTAGCCGGCAATGGCTCTGCCCTGGGGCGGTGGCCACCCCCTCCCGGGGTGTCATAAATGTGTGTGGGGCCCCCTAGGTCCCATTGTATTTTATGGTTTGGGTCCCTAAGCTCGTAGGATGCATTTTTAATGTCCCACATATGCATATTCGCACCCTGTGGCCTATTTCAGATTTGGGATATGTCGACTAACAATTCAAACCCATCGATTGGTGGCCTAAAAATGACTGAGATCATTTCATATGATTTAGGACGCATACGGGCTAAACTACAGTAGTCAATCTCGCCTGTTGGTGAAACTTGGGATTCTAATATCGTCTCTAAATTTCATCGTCCCCTTCCTAAGTCAGAGTGCATGAGAGTGCGTCGTGTTACCTATAACCCAGGTCCAGTTTAATCAAAATCATGCTCTGATACCAACTTGTAATGCCCTGAATTTCGAGAGTCGAGTAAAGCTCTACTCCCGAGATTCAACACATCACTTATGCAACATGGATAATGATGTTCTGATTTTGTCCATATTAGTGAGTTAAACATGAGTAGGATTATACCAAAACAGGATAGCATACTCCAGATACAATTAAATCAAGTAAGCAGAAGACTGAAACATATGTATACGAACAGGTAAGTGTTTCACAATCTCCAGAGTATGATTATGTAACCGGGCCGAAATTACACATGTGTCATTTCAAAATAAACAAAATATCAAAATGTGGAGTGTCCAGCTAATCCGTGTGTCCCTGAATCCCATCGAATCAGCACAAGGTCTACATAGACCCACCTAAGAGTAGAACATAGGAGAATTCTTCATCCTCATCTATAAAGTCTTACTCCGCTATATAGGCTTCGTCATCACCTGCATCTACAACAGTCTGGTTGGTGTTTTATAACACCGTCCCAGAGTGGGAGTGAGTGATCAACTCAGTGGTACTATAAGACAAAGGTTAACATGTTATCAAGTTAATCAAGCAGTAATGATAAAACAATACAACAATCATTTCCTAACTACTCTTATTAATGCAGGGATGGAATACAGTAATGATGCATGCCCTCACACAAAGCTCCCTCACAAGCGATTCCGACAACCAAATTCACGCATGACAACCTCCCTAAAGTGCACCTTCCTTGCCAAAGCACATGCACTGCGGTGCATGGTCGTGTTAGCCGAGTAATTAATTAGGCTCATTCATAGAGCATATTTGGGAAGCTAAGGTACCCCCCTTTATATCATTTACCCAAACCGAAGGATCCATCTAGGGTTGTCAATCCTAGTTAATCACATATGATATGCAAGTTGTAGGGCATCACCCCTAATGAAAAATAGCCGATAGGCACATTCATTGTTTATACTCGCGGTCACTATGGGAGGCTCGTCACCTCATCGTAGGCTGACAGCTCGAACACGGTGTCTCATACCACCATGCCCGGCTCACGAGTTTGGGTTACTCACTGGCCACTAGGGGAGGTTTACCACCCCAGCGTAGGCCGACAGCTCGACCACGGTGTCACATACACTATGCCTGGCTCATGAGTCTTAGCGGATCGTGGTACCATGGTTGAAATAGGCTTTTACATTGGTAAGTGGTATCTTAGATTCAAGCAATGATGTCCATACATGGTAAACACACATTAGGTTAATCGGTTTATTTGGTAAGTTCGATTAGTATGAGCACATGTTGACTTAATCGACATGAAGTGCATAAGCACCCCTTGTGGCCTAACCACTGTCGACAATCGTCGTGTGACTCAGATTCGTCGAGTTACCCAACGTGGCGAGGCTAAGCCAGCCACCTGTACATGGATTGTTACCGATTGCCTAGACTAGATCGTAGCCCCAATCTTACTCAGATGCAGCAATCAAGTACATGGAATAACCAATTCAGCATTTAACAAACAATCTAAGTTAAAATTCACATTTGAGCAGTTCATTGAGCACATCAAACATGTTACCAAACACTTGTATTTTATCCATAAATCACGTAGCGACAATTATGGTTATGAGAAAGAAACTATGCACATGATTAAGATGATTGAGATTACTATCTTAATACGCTTAATAAATACAATTCATCAACATTTTTTTCATTCAGACATTTCATCAAACACCTAAGTTACACTTCACCAAGTACATAGACTAGATTAGTTACGACATATATTATAACAATTCCTTACACAAAGAGATCATCAAGCATACAACAAACATGAATCCTAGATTAATAGTCATGGCAAGCACAAATCACAATTTCATGTTCATTCAAACATTTCAACAAACACATGGGATGCATCTTGTATTCAACATAGTTCACACATGTATAATATATCGAAAACGTCGTATCTAAGGTAATATGACAGCAGTTAAGTTAGGCACAAATCATTAGCTGACATTAAAACATAACCTAAACATTTATAGTCCACACCTTCCGTCGGAATACACGATTCAGACTCGGTTCAAACACTACATTCCTGAAAACAGAAAGTCGGGCACCTAAACAATGAAATAGGTTAGCTATTTCATCGATTACTCTATTTGGATCTCTAAATCAAGATTAGGGTTAGGATTTCTCACCTAAATCATAACCGAAAATGATTGTGTAGTGAAACAGGAAGGCGATTCAGTGCGTGGAGTCGTGGGAGAGAATCGTAGCAACGATCTCCCAAACTTTCTCTTCTCTCGTTACTCTTTTCCCTTCTTTTCTCTCTTCTCTCTCCTAGGGTTAGAGAAATTCATATGGAATAGAAATGGGGTGGTTTAAGGGCTTTATATAGGCCCATAACTAATGTAAATGGCCCCAGGGCCATGGTATACTTAGTTTCCATACAAGGGGCGACTGTTTTTGGCAAACAAAACTTATAGGAAGGTTCATTTCTTATCTATGTCATAGGGTAAGTTCCCTGACAATGGATCTAAGCCAGGATGTGGTTTCGGTGCGATTAGATAGGGCGATCGACCGTGGAAGACCTGTGTCAGATCAACGGTCATACATATTTGATCGGGGCCACAAGTATATGGATTCATGAAGCGAAATTTCCTTTTTCCATAGGTGAAGTTTGGTCAGAAACTGATAGTCTAAATTCATCAATTTCACATGTGAGTGAATGGCCCAAATCACTAAAGTTTTATTTCATTTTCTAAAGGTATTTGCGTTTCTGATACACTTTACTTAGGGCTCAAGTTGTACATTTTTAGACACTATCTAGGCTCGATTCTCATGATGGTCGTCAAGCCTAGTAGGACGGATATAATCCTATAGTTTCGTGATCATCAGACTTTTGATGTGCGGTCCAGGTTCGATACGGAGTTTCAGTGTACTCTCGAGATCGGCAGCTCATGGGATTTCTCCCAAGTTTTTAAGTAGTGTTGTGTTAACAGTATTGATGGTTTTGGGTCTTAATGTTTGTGTAAATGGTGGTCTAAGCTAAATCTGCTAATTAATTCAGTTTAGTACTTAATTAATTTTCATTTAAATTACTACAGAACACGGTCCTTAGGTCTTTTTGCCTGAGGTGGTACTCGGGTCTTTGTACAGATTTTTTCGAGACATTACATAAATTCTCCAATCGAGGTACCGAGGTTGTTAGGTTTAGGGTTTGGTTGATCTACTCTAGTTAATGATATGCATTTAAGATCTAGAGAAGATTCCCATGAGCAAAGCCTTTAAAGATCCTAGCACAATGATTTTCCATTAAAAAGCGTTGCTAGATGATTATTGAAGGTTGCAGTTCATTCTTCAATCTAAGCTATGAATATACTAATAAATGCATTTAAGCCATGGATTGAATGATGAACTCCTATGGAAAAGAGGACATGAGAGTAAAGGTAATAACTCTGGTAATAACTCTCTCAAAGTTCTCTTCAATACTCGCTCAAATATCTAAAAAGCTACCCAAGTGTTTATATAAAGTCAAATCCCAGCGGTAAAAAAACTAGAACAAATCTGTCGTTGGCGATGCCATCAAAGTTTCCTTCGATATCATTGATCATCCTTTGATGCCATCGAAGGGCCCTTCGATGTCATCGAGAGATGGCTCTATGCCATCGAGATTTTCCTTTGAAAATATCATTTGTTTGCTGGACATATTAAAATACAAATTTAGATAAACTAGATGGGCCAGGACATCCAAAAAGATACCTAATGTTACTGGCCAAGGCCCTAACTGTGCATCAACTGAACCAGATCCTAACTAGATGGACCACCCTCTCTCGGAGTGGTATCATCATGACGACATGTCATTAGGTCCACCACATGCTATGTTGTGCGCTGTAGAGACTCAATAGTCGATCCATGGTAGAGAGTCACATCTCACACCGATTGAGCCTCTCCTCCATACTCACCTAACCGCAAAGAATGGTACTAATGCGGTCATGGAGGTGTTAATGTCTACGTGTGTGCGCCGAGTCTGGAGTAGGAGGATAGGAAGGTTGTGGTCGAGAGTCATCTGTCGTGTGTATGTATGTGTCAGCTCCCTCAGTCTCTCCTTGGGTCTCCATCTCCTCCTAATGAGATGTTGTGGCAATCATTCTTACCTTAGTCAGGTTCATTCGCTGGATGTTAAGCGTTGTGAATTTTGGTGCCAGCTGAGGACGATCTCTCATAAGTAGCAATCTGCATTGCGAAGAAAGTAGGCAAAGTAAATGGGGAAATGGAATGCTTGTAGTATGGGTGTTAAGGATAATGTAAGTGATTTGATGAAGTAAGATGGATGGAAGGCACATACGCCGACCCGTGACGACACGATAAAGAATACTGACCATGAATGGAGTTAAATCACTGTGATTGGTACCCCTAGGGCACACATTCGAAGAGAAAATGGCATGAAGGACATTACACTGTCAACATGTCTTTAGAGTGTAGGACATTCCCATCACACCAGGGAACCTCCTTTCCACTACACAGAGCCTTGTTCATGGTGGATCGGACAATGGGGGAATCAATGTTAAGGTCCCCCAAACCAACAGGTAAAGTCAGTATCGATAGTGACCGAGATAGAAGGGGGTTCCAAGATGGGTGTGTGGCAGTATGCCAAAAACTGATATACTTGTTCATTGTGTATTGTCCTACCAAATTTAAGGAGTTTGGCCCATCCCATGGTTTCAAGTATTGGCCTTATCCCAAAAGCTTTAATATAATGCAAATCCACCCGATGCTCTTGAACGATAGTCCGCCCCCTATATTTTTCTAATAATATATCACTAAGGGGTGGAATCGTTGGGATAGTTATCTCGACTAGTGGTGCCTCTCAAGTAGGTGTTTCCTACCATGAAACAGGAGACACAAAAGTCGAGGATTACACTGGAGTCTTAGCCCTTTGGTGCGGTGCACATTGTTTGTACCTCATGGATTGAGGTTGTTGCTTCTGGACCGGGGCTTTGCCTTTCTCCTTAAGCATGATGCAAGACTTAGGAAAATAAGTTTTATAAAGAAAAACAGATAAGAATTGCATAAAAGCAATGAAAAACCCCAATTTGGCTTTAAAGACCCTAGGAAGGCAACCCAATAAGAAACAAATGAGAATGGAGGATGCAAATGGGGTACCTTACCAAGGTGGAGCAAGTATGGTGGAGAGAAAATGAGTGAAAAGCAGTCACCAAGGCTTCAAGACGAGTTGGAGATGAACAGACGTGGGAAGAAGATGAAAAATGAAAAATCCCGCCCATGCCGTATATATAGACCCCGATACTTTGATGCCATCGAAGGATCTTCGATTCCATTGAAGCATGAGTTTCAATGTCATTGAGACACATTCGGTGCCAATGAAAAGTGTCCAGTTAGGTTAGTAACTTACGAAGGATTTTCGATGCCATCAAACCACCTTCGATGTCATCGAATACCATTCGATACCATCGAGATAATATTTTAGATAAGTTTTACTAGTTCAGCTTGCATCGACCTATACACTGAGATGTACATATAATTTTACCAATAAATCAACACTTGTACACTCAATCAAAATTTTATACATAACAAAATAAAACAAACTTATAAATATATATAAGCAAATTGGCCATCAATGATATTAGATCGCGAATACTCTAATAAATTTTTGGAGATCTCCAAATCTATTGGCATCCAACGGTTTCGTTAATATATTGGCAAGTTGTTGCTCAGTATGCACATGATCCAACACAATTGTATTTTCCTTTGCAAGCTTAAGTAAAAAGTTGTGTCGGATATCAATGTACTTTGTTCTTAAATGTTGAATTGGATTTTTATAAGTGTTAATGGCACTAGTGTTATCGCAAAATATTGTCATTGTTGATCATTTAATACCATAATCTAGTAACATTTGCTTCATCCAAAGAAGCTATGCGTAACAACTACCAACTACAATGTATTTAGCCCTAGCAGTAGACAACGATATTGAGTTTTACTTCTTATTATGCCAAGATGCAAGACAGTTGCAGACATAAAAACAACCACCGCTGGTTAATTTGCGTTCATCAATATTCCCAGGCCAATTGGCATCTGAATACCCATTAATGATGGTAAATGTGTCAAACGGATATCATAGCCCAAAATTTGTAGTTCCCATTAGTGACCTAAGAACTAACTGCCACATCTTATTTTTTTCAATTTGTTTTAGTTCATTTTGCACCATTGTAGTTCAATATTCTCATTTGAGTGCTTAGAACAATGTTTTGTGGTTCAATTTTTGAGATGAAGTAGAGATGACTAATTGTTGATCTCAAGGCAATGTTGAGTCTCCACACCATCTATAGGATCTCTAATGATTTGATTGAGGTGATGATCCTAATAATTGGTATGTTACTCAACGGTTGAGACTCAAATGGAGGAATGGAATAGTTATCAGGTTTACCTATAGTGCATGGTTCACATCATCCTTCATATTAATGGAAGGACCATTTTTGTCTTGTGGTTGGTCATCAACAGCCATATTGACGGTTACTTGAATTGTAAGGGTCCTTACATTATATAATCTTCAATCATGACTATTTAATGAATATCTCAGGAAGATTCCTTTGTCTTTTTTAGAATCAAGTTTACATAGTTGTTCTCAGTTTTTAAGAATATCACACATGGTGCCACAATTCAGACTTATTATCCTGGAACATATTACAACTTTTGGATGGGACATTTTCTCATAACAGTTGTCACTTGTGCAAAGACCTTTCATAATTGATTTTCCTATGTGGTCTAAGATCTTGCACATGTCCTTGAAGAAGAAGACAAATTGTTCTTTGTCACAAATTTGGGAAATATTTAGAAGATTGTATTTCAGTCCCTTAACTCAAAGAACATCTTCAATCCTGGGCAATCCAAGCCCAATCATTGTCCCTTGTTCAATTATCTTGATGGAACTCTGTAATGCCCAGGTTTTTGAAACCCGAGTATATTACTCATTTTCTAAAAACCTATTATTAGCCTTTAAAATTCAGTCTAAATTTAAACATTCTTATCATTAATTAGAGTTAACAACAAACGTAGGTGGAGTAAACCATGCATTGTATAAAAACATTCCAAACACCATAAAAATCCAAATGTAGTGCCTATACAAGACTTATACAATCTTCAATAAGGCTCATGAAACAAAAATAGAAATCTATCATCTAGCGATGGAGCTCAATGTGGGTTGCAGGGACCCCATCTAGCTCCTCAGCTACCCAATCTGCTCTAGCAACTCAGTGAATGACATTGGCTTGCTCTACACCCGCATCAACTGATATGGTTTGATAGTGTCAATGTCTATCTCATTGAGGAGTACCCTGTAAGATTATACACTCATCATTCATAATCTAGGATAAATCACAAGTCATGAGAATGGATATATTAAACAGCGCAATTAATAATCATGATCATATATTAAAAAATTAAGTTGATCAACATAATCTCATCATTAGCAAAATGTAATAGCAATAGCAATGTAAGTAAATGTGTCCAGAGAGTCAAACAATCAATCATACAACTTTCTATTGCACTCGAAAATCACGTTGTACGTAAACTCCGTAAGATGGCTAGAAAATCAGTAAGCAAACTCCCACTCCACCCAAAAATCACAATACAAGTGAACTCCACGAGATGAATAAAAAATCAACCTTTAAACCACTACTTCACCCAAAAATCATATCATATGTGAACTCCTCAAGATGGCTAGAAAATCGATAAGCGAACTTCAACTCCACCTGGAAATCATGGTACGACTGAACTCCACAAGATGAAGGGAGAGTCAACAGGGGCATTCCAACATTATTTGAAAATCATATGAACTATGTAAGATGGCTAAAAAAATTAATAAGCGAACTCTTACTCCACCTGAAATTCATAACAAACTCCGTAGAATTGGAATCAACATATAAACATCTACTTCACCCGAAAATCACATCATACATGAACTCCGCAAGATGGCTAGAAAATTAATAAGTGAACTTCAGCTCCACTCAAAAATCACGGTATGAATGAACTCCACAAGATGAAGAGAAAATCAACATACAAACTTTAAACCACCCGAAAATTATATCGTATGTGAACTTCGTAAGATGGCTAGAAAATCATGGCACGACTAAACATTGCAAGATGGCTAGGAAACTAATATACAAATCGCTACTTCACTCAGAAATCATATTGTATGTGAACACCACAAGATGGCTAGAAAATCAATAAGCGAACTCTCACTCCACCTAGAAATCACATACAAGAGAGAATCAACATACGAACTCCGGCATCATTCAAAAATCGTATGAACTCTCTAAGATGGCTACAAATTTATAAATGAACTTCAGCTCCACCCAGAAATCATAGCAAACTCCACAAATGACCTGAAAATCAACAGGATATGCGAATATAGCCAACAAGCCACAAAATGGTGCCAATATCCATCAAAGCCATGAAGGGCAAATATGCGATCTGAGCCGTGTAAGGCAAAAGTGCAATCCAAGTTGCGTAAGTCAAATATGGACCACAAGATGGTAAGCTTATGACATGTTCCATTCATTCCATCACTTAATCGCATGCAACAAACATATAATTAATTAACAAATGTACAACTAAAGATAGCATGTTATCATCAAATCATTTATGCTTGCTATAATTAAAGAGAGATGTCTATCATTTAACACAGGAAATAATTACGCAACAAATTAACATATTCAATAGTCAGGTAAATAACTTAATTAGAGAAACCATTGCATCATTTATGTCTAGATTGATGAAATTTCAGTGGAAAGCTTAAAGGGTGAGTCCTCACCTTGGTCAATTCAAGATGACATCAACTTCAACCCCTCTAATATGCACAAACTCAACTCAACGCCCACACCAAACTGTCATTAGTTCAAGCAAGGAGGATCTATGTATATGAGATTTAAATCCTTACCAAATAAATAGAAAATTAGGAAATAATAACTTAATTTTACACAATTTTACATGAAATATAAATGAAGTTGGCTCACTTAACTGAGCTTGACCCAATTTAACTTGACTCAGCCCCCAACGATCCCAATTGCGACGATCTTAGTGGAACTTGTTGAGTTGACTCGGTAACGACCTAGGTAGCACTTCCACTCTCTCTTTCTCCCTTATCCCTCTTTTATTCCTCTACTTTCCTACTCAACCAATAACCTAACCAACTCTACTCGAATTGGGTTAACTCAGTTCTGCACCAATAAATCTGTCGAGTCAGCTCGACAGCTCAACCGAGTTAACTCAGCAGGGGCACAACCACTCAAACCCTTCTCTCTCTATCTTTTGCTTAGACCAAACCTAAGCCAAACTTGACTCGACTGGACATGGTTTCATCCGAGTCAACTCAGTAGTCACAAGTCCAAACTCTCTCTCTCTCTCCCTCTCTCTCTCTCTTTACTCCTTTTCTACTCTCCATCTCCCTCTTCTAATATCTCTCTCCCCTTATTCTTTCTCCAGCCACACCTAACGGAGGGCCTGGACAAATCAGACCCAAGCCTATACTCAGCTTCATGACTCGACGGGTCGAGTTAGGGCAGCTGCCACCGACCCAACTCAGTGTGACAGCAATAGCAACACCTTTCTATCTCTCTTCTTCTCATTTACACCGACGAGCAAACCTGAACCGAGTCTGATTCGAGCACGACTCGGCCGAGTTGGGTGGTGCAATAGTCAACCTCACACTCTATCTCTTTCTTTCCTCTCTCTTCTTCCTCCTTCCCACTCTCTTTCTCACACTTGACCAATAAGAAAGTCGGGTATGGACAGTGTCAGGGGCGTATCCTAGACCATACTGTTTCGTAGGCTTCCGCGGTCCTCCCGGTCGAATTTCAGTGACCCGCGACACGTAGATAGCAGTTGCGCGTGACCATAAGATGCATCCCGTATTCTAGAGTTGGCTCGACCCGATACTATACCCTTGCAACCACACCGTCGTTGTGGTTTCAACGTCACGTCTCGTGCACCGAGGTGATACCCAAGCTAGGAGATGTGGGCCCATGTTCAGTTCGAGAAAAATGTTGTGCATTTACACAACCCAAGAGAAACTTTCAAATTAATCCCATCAATCACGTACACATCACCTCACATGTCAAGTACTTGTCCCATCCCTAAGCAACCCCGAAAGTCAACTCTCTCTCTCCACCCATCAAGTACACCCATCACTCACTCACTCATCACTCCATCACCCATCCCTCTCTCTCTCCTTACAACCGTCTCTCTCTCTCTCTCTCATTTCTCCATTTTCAAGCAAGCTCTCAAGAAAAACGTTCAAGCTCCATGGGAGAGAGCTAGTGTGGCCCACCTTCCTACCACCCAATCCCACCATCCAAAGTCCATCTCAACCGTTGAAATTCATCCATTGGAGCTCTAGGATGCTTTGGTGGAAGAAGGAAGAAGAGATCTAACGGTGGGTGTTCATAACACCACTTCTTTTAATTTAGGGCCCACATATGGTGGGACCCACATTGATGTATGCATCATATAGAGGGGCCTGAAAGTGCCTTGGTTTGTCAATTAGCGTTAGTACGGAGTCAGCTAGACTGCAGAGCCTTATAGGAAGATTGATCAAAGCGTCTGCCTCAACTGGATATGTGCACGAACTCGCCACAGATAAATCTAAGCCTCACATCCCATGTCTGAAAACACCAGGTATATAAAAACCCTTAAAACAAATTAAAACATCATAGGATTTTTAAGGTTAGAAAACTTTTTTTACAAAATTAGAAAATCTCTAAGTTTTCTATCTCTGTCGATTTATCGATATCAGGTTCGATAAAATCGAGATGTTCTGTCGATGTCCTCGAAAACTCAATTGATAAAATCAAATGACGACATAAAGTGTCCAGTAACTGCATATACATCTGGACGGAATTATCGATGTATCAATTCCCATATCAATATCATCAATATTTGCATCTCGAGTTTATCAAAGTAGACTCGATATAATCAACAATAGAGTATTTGTGTCCCTATTTTTATAAGAAAATCATGAAGACCTTCGATATATTGAAGTACCCTCGATATCCTTGAAATTTAAATATCGGTGATATCAGAAAGCCTTCGATGATATCGGTCTTGGACACAGTCTTTTCAGCAACATTTTCAGGTGGTTTTTATTTCTGATCGAGGGTCACTTGATAGAATCAATATTCAAATATCAATGATATTGAGGCAGGATCAATGGCATCGAGAGTGGACATAAACTTGTCTAGCAAGCTTACTGAAAAATCCTTTGGATTTATCGATGCATCGACACTGCCTTCAATATCATCGGTATTCAAATATGATGATATTAAGTGTACCTCGATCATATCTTTTGGCCTAAAAATTTTTGAACCCAATCTCTCTCATTTTTCAAATATCGAGGAATCGATCCTCGTATCGATAATATCAGAGTTTGAAATTCGATAACATCGACATGTGTTTCGATGCCCTCGATTAGTTGGTAAAAAGTTTCAATAGCGTATGACATTTGAGTTTATGTCATCGAGTGGCAAGTCGATATAATCGAGAGTATACACTCGATGATATCGACCATACTCGATGATATCGAATTTTGTCATAAATGTGAACGTTTTATATCCGTTGGAACTTTTTGCCTATATATAGAGAGCTTGTCTTTAGTTGCTGATAGAGAAAAAAGAGAGTGCTTTTGAGTATTTAACCTTAGATCATTTACCCAAAGCCTTTTCTCTCAAGGGAGTTCATCCTCCAATCCACCCTCATCATTGATATTCAATAGATTGGATTGGGGAATGAACTTCCGCATTCAAGGATCCTCCAACTACTACCTTAATGGCAAATCATTAAGTTGGGATGCCTTGAATGCATAGATGACTGGTATCACTCTGTCTTCCTTATAGGAAAACATTTTATGGAGTAGGATTCCGTCTTCACCTTAACCCAACTCGAAGCCTTGTATTGGTACATCATCTGTGTTACGGATCAAGGAAGCAAATGATTCTTCGTCGACAAAGGAGGAGATCTTTGACAATGTATTGAATGGGACTCATCCACTTATCTGTAAGTTATTAGAGTCCAGAGGATACTTGTGATCATTCCTTTTTAGGATTAGGTCTAAGGTGTTTCTCACCCCTTCAAGCCCTCGTAGGAGGCCTCCGGCGGGAGTATATGTGGTGGGTGCATTGTGTTGACCCTTGATCTGTGGAGAGCATAAACAGTCAAGGTCTTGTGGAAGATCCTTGGCCAGTGTGACTAAAAGTGGGTGCGTTATGTTGACCCTTGCTCGTGAGAGCATAAACAATGAGGTTCCTTGTGTGGATCCTTGGCTAGTGTGCCTAAAACTAGATATTATGTGTTGACCCTTACTTAGGGAGCATAAACAGTCAGCCTAGGTGTAAGTTGTAAAGGTTGAAGGTGAACTTGATTTAAAACCTTAGGTTTGAGGTGAACCATTGTGAAACCTCCTTAGTGAAATCTGGTATACTCAAGGGTTGAGTGCGGTTACCGGAAGTGGAGTAGACAAGTAGTCGAACCACTATAAAAATGATTGTATTTGAGATTGCTGTTGTCTTTCATTTGACTATGTGATTTCCTTAATTACTTTCATACCTAATTATCTGAGATCACACCTCACACACACTCATAGTCATATCCATCATAGACTAGTTTGCATTTTGTTCTTCTCTCAAATAGTTTGTGATTGAATCCTCTACCAGGCTTGGAAGCCAGTAGAGTTACTCTTGAGTAATCTTAATATATGATTGTTGTTAGGATTAGTGTGATAGGATTTTAAAATATCATAAAATTATTAAAAAGTCCTATTCACCCCCCTTTAGGACATATTGGCATATTCCTACTTCAACTAAAGCGGTCCTTACCGTAATTTCAATTAGTATCAGAGTGGGTCTCTCTTTAAGGGCTTCACTGCCTAGAGAGTGATCTTGACTGAAGTTGGAATCATGGTCAATAATGTCTTAGAGGGTGTGACAAATTGGAACAATTGCCTAGTAATCCATACTACTTTGAAAGTTGGCAATAGTTTAAAATGGTACCTTGATAGTGGATGCTCCAGACACATAACTGGTGATCAAACTCACTTTTGTGATTATTTAGACTTTGATGGAGGATTAGTCACATTTGGAGATGGTAGCTCTGCCAAAATTGTTGGACAAGGAACAATAGCTATACCAGGCCTTCCAAAAATCAAACATGTTCTCTATGTAGAAGGTCTGAAGCATAATCTCCTTAGTATCTCTCAAATATGTGACAAAGAACATCTGGTCACTTTTTCAAAAGATGTGTGTAGGATTTTAGATCATACAGGAAAATCTCTCATAAAAGGATTACGTACTAATGATAACTGCTATATTATTGAGAGTACAAATGAGAATGTGTTGTCCACAAAATGTAATATGGCTATAAAGAATGAATCCAAATTATGGCACCAAAGGTTGGGACATGTTCACTATCAAAATTTAGCTAAGCTAAGTTTAAAAATTTTAGTTAAAGGTCTTCCCAAGATTAGAAAATAAGAAAAAGTTGTTTATGGAGAATGTCTAAAAGGAAAACATATAAGAGTCGGCCACAAAAAGACAATCACCATAGCAACAACAAAACCTTTGGATTTGATACATATGGACCTGGTTGGCCCGACCAAAGTAGAAAGCCATGGCAAGAAAAGATACTTGCTGGTGGTAGTAGATTACTACACCAGATTTACTTGGGTCACATTCCTTCGAGAGAAATCAGATGCCTTTGAAGAATTTGTAATTTTGGCAAAGAGACTTTAAAATGAAAAAGGATATTGCATCAATCACATCAGAAGTGATCATGGTGGGGAATTTGAAAAAGAAAATTTTAAAAAATATTACAATGAGAAAGGTATTCGTCATGAATTCTCAGCCCCAAAAACCCCACAACAAAATGGAGTCGTTGAAAGGAAAAATCAAGTATTGTAAGAAATGGGGTCAGTTATGCTAAATGGGAAAGATATGGCAAAAAGTTTCTGAGCAGAAGCCGTCAATACAGCCTGCTACATCATTAATAGAGTATATCTTAGAGCAGGTTTGAACAAAACTCCATATGAATTATGGTATGGGAAACTAACTAGTATGAAATATTTTTGGGTGTTTGGTAGTAAATGCTACATCTTAAGAGACAGAGATCACCTTGGAAAATTTGAATCTAAAAGTGATGAAGGCATTTTTCTGCGGTATGCCATGAATAGTCGTGCTTATAGAGTGTACAATCTAAGAACTCTCACTATTCAAGAGCCTGTCAATGTGGTAATTGATGATCATCCTCATGAAGAAGATACCCCGGTAAATGAATTAGAAGATGATGTAGATTCATGCATACTAAATAAAACTGATAACAAATCTCCATTATCAAATGAACCCCAACCATCATCTAACATTCCCATCATCAAGGATCACCCTCAAGAACAAATTATTAGAGATCCTAACGATGGTGTGAAAACTCGAATCGATATAGAGAATATCTATAGTCATTTCTGATTTACCTCTAAGATTGAACCCAAAAATATTACTGAAGCTCTTCAAGATGAACACTGGAGTAATGCTATGTAAGAAGAACTTCAACAATTTCAGAGAAATGAGGTATGACAATTGGTTTCTAGGCCACTCGATACGAATATCATTGGAACCAAATGGGTCTTCAAGAATAAATCTGACGAATCTGGAAATATGATCAGGAACAAAACAAGGCTTGTAGCTCAAGGGTACTTACAGATAGAAGGCATTGATTTTGATGAGACATTTGCTCATGTAGCTCGCCTTGAGTCTATTAGAATTCTTATGTTAGTTGCATGTGCATTTAAGTTTAAATTATTTTAAATGGACATAGAGTGCTTTTCTTAATGGGGATCTTGCTAAAGAAGTTTATGTAGAACAACCAAAGGGATTTTCGGATCCTAAGTATCCCTCAACATCTTTATTAAGCAGATCCTAAGGAGTCCCACCTAATGGCTATTAAAAGGATTATCAAATATGTAGCAGGAACTACTATCTTCGGTCTATGGTATCCATTTGAAACATCCACCATCATTGCAGGCTATTTTGATGCAAATTGGGCTGGAAATTTGGACGATTAAAAATCGATGAGTAGTGGATGTTTTTATATTGAAAATTGTCTGGAATCCTAGCAAAGCAAGAAACAAAATTCAATCTCATTATCCACTGTGGAGGCTGAATATATAGCTGCAGGTAGTTGTTGTGCACAACTCCTTTGGATGAAACAAATGCTATTGGACTATGGGATTGCACAACCTACAATGTGTCTTTTCTGTGACAACACAAGTATTATAAACATCTCAAAAAATCCAGTTCAGCATTCTCAGAACAAGCATATTGACATTCGTCATCATTTTATCCAAGAACTTGTTGAAGAAAAGATCATTGTGTTGAATTATGTAACTACTGAAAAATAGCTTGCCGATATCCTCACAAAGCCTCTTGATACAAACAAGTTTTATGATCTTCAAAAATCAATTGGCATATGTATTCATTGATGATATCTCAAGAACAATGGCCCACATAGGTAAATCTTAAGTCTGAGAGATTCATGGCTAAATTACTTAACAAATCTAAACCATTTATAATTAACAATGATGAATAAAAATGTCAAAATGTTCACAATTCTGATGATATCTAGGCAGTTTCAATACCATTGTGATTTGAACAATCGATGCCATCGAGATACTCTATCGATGCAATCGACGATTCTTGGGAATGCAACGCCTTAACTACCAGTCTTTCCCAACGGTTGGACTACATTTAATGGATATTTGTTTTTCTAAATGACCGATAGCACAATTCTTGATAAAATTCATGACGATGCTATCGATAACTGATTGATATAATAGACAAATCTGCTATATTAAGAGAAGACTGCATTCGAATTCAAACTCATTCCTTCTCTTCTCTGATTACTTCCTCTCTGCTATAAATCATGATCAAGGGGAAAGGTAAGTCTTCTCTCCACTCTCTGCAATCAAAGAACAGGCAATCAGAATCCAGTAGGCATCAACCTATGGAAGGACGTGCCTTCACCATTATTGAACGTTTAGTGCTCAATAGTGCCATAGAGCCTTTTGGAGTGGATCTACTTTTGGAAGTAATCGGTTTGCAGAATATTTTAAATCTTGGAGGATCATATCAACTGGGTGTGATCCAAGAATTCTTCAATCACTGTCATGTCATTAGTGATGATGCCCCCAGCATTCAGGTTGAACTCGCACATTACTCAAAGCTTATCACTCCAATCCCCTTGGCACACCTTCTAGATCTTGATGTCACTAGAATTCTAGTGGCCAACAGGAATCTCAACAGTTTGGGTGTGTGGGGAGAAATAACACGTGCATTATGTCAAGGCATTACTGTTCTGTGAAATGATGAAAATTTGCTGCACATCAACTATCTTGGACCCACTTTCAAAATTCTTCATAGCATTTTCAGGTCTAATGTATATCCCTGTGATGTCAAAGGTAATCATCTCCCTCTGTTTGTGATAAATGTGCTTTATGATGTATACCAAGAAAATCAAGTATGCTTGCCGACTCTTCTTCTTAAGCAAGTCATTCGTGTAATCCAAGGCAATCATAGGGAGACATTGTCCTTTCCGGTGCTCATATGCAAACTAGTAATCATGCGAGGCTCCCTACCACATCTAACGTTGTGTGTCCTGAAGCATGGTTTGACAGTAATGCAGCTCAAGAGGCGCAACAGTTGTGTCCCTCTTTGTCTTTTCCCAGGCATAGCCTTCCCATACTGCGGGCTGTCCAACATGTTCAATCATTGTTTTGACCTACACATGGTGGGTCCAATCGCACGCCGATGGTCAGTCCAGAGTCAATCACAAACCACCAGTCTCATCATCTAGAACAACATCTACTGAATGGGATGGCTGGGGTGGAGGAACGTCTGTAAAACTGTGAAAGATGTCTCACCACAATTGAAGAAAAAGTCGACGTCCTCCAGCATACCACTCAGCAAGTGGTGGACTTGCTTACACATAGCAATCCTTAAGGACATTGAGCTCATGTTAAGACGTACAATTGCGGCTGGATTACCAAGCATGTCTATTTTGTGAACTGACTAAATGCTTTACTGTAAAATCTTGGGACAGTATATGATTTGTTTTGGATATTTTGAATATTGCTGGATATTAATCACCGTTATTTTCTACCATATTTATATATGTGATCACTTCTTTTTCTCTGAGTATGTGTGGTATGTGCTTCTATTGCAGATGGTATGTGATGCATTTAATGTTGTGTTTATCTAGCTTTCCTATTTCCGTACCTTACTTGGTCTGCTCTGCATACATTGGATCCCAACATGCGATGTCTAATTCACTGTTTTCATCATTATGCATCTATCTTATATATATATATGCTCTTTAGATGATTGGTTCTCCCAAGTTGCCTTAACTTCAGTCAATATCAACTGCTATATTTATCTTTGTCAATGACTGACAAAAAGGTGGAGAACAGTTCAAACACCCCGACAGGAAATGTGTATGTGCTTGTCTATGGTGTTGCAGGTGTTAGGGGGACCAGTTGCACCAAGCGAGGGGGAGTTTGAAGTCAGGGGGAGCAGCTTCTGAATGTGTTGTGTATATGTCATTGTTAGCATTGTACAATTGTGTAAAGAACATGTACACACAATTTAGGATGTCGATATAGAAGCTGTTCTAGGGTGTTTTGGTATTTTGTCACGTAATTGATAAAGGGGGAGACTGAAAGTGCCCTGGTTTGTCAATTAGCATGAGTTTTGAGTCAGCTAGATTGCAGAGCCTTATAGAAAGATTGATCAAAGCCTCTGCCTCAACCAGATGTGTGCACGAACTCGTCACAGGTAAATCTAAGCCTCACATCCCATGTCCCAAAACACCAGGTATATAAAAACCCTTAAAACAAATTAGAACATCATAGGGTTTTTAAGGTTAGAAAACTTTTTTTACAAAATTAGAAAATCTCTAAGTTTTCTAGCTCTGTCGATTTATTGATATCAGGTTCAAGAAAATCGACATGTGCTGTCGATGTCCTCGAAAACTCAATCGATAAAATCAAATAAAGACATAAAGTGTCCAGCAACTGCATATACATCTGGACGGAATTATCGATGTATCAATTCCCATATCGATATCATCGATATTTGAATCTCGAGTTTATCGAAGTAAACTCGATATAATTGACAGTAGAGTATTTGTGTCCCTATTTTTTTATAGGAAAATCATGAAGACCTTCGATATATCAAAGTACCCTCGATATCCTCAGAATTCAAATATCGATGATATTGGAAAGCCTTCGATGATATCGGTCTTGGACACAGTCTTTTCAGCAACATTTTTCAAGTGATTTTTATTTCTGATCGAGGGTCACTCAATAGAATCGATATTCAAATATTATGATATCGAGGAAGGATCGATGGCATCGAGAGTAGACATAAACTTGTCCAACAAGCTTATTGAAAAATCCTTTGAATTTATCAATGCATCGACACTGCCTTCGATATCATCGGTTTTCAAATTCCAATAATATCGAGTGTACCTCGATCATATCTTTTGGCCTAAAAAATTTCGAAGCCAGTCTCTCTCATTTTTCAAATATCGAGGAATCGATCCTCGTATCGATAATATCGAAGTTCAAAATTCGATGACATCGACACGTGTTTCGATGCCCTCGATTAGTTAGTAAAAAATTTCAACAGCGTATGACATTTGAGTTTGTGTCATCAAGCGGCAAGTCGATACAATCGAGAGTATATGCTCGATGATATCGACCCTACTCAATGATATCGAACTCTATCATAAATGTGAACATTTTATATCCGTTGGAACTTTTTGCCTATATATAGAGAGCTTGTCTTTAGTTGTTGATAGAGAAAGAAGAGAGTGCTTTTGAGTGTTTAACCTTAGATCATTTACCCAAAGCCCTTTCTCTCAAGGGAGTTCATCCTCCAATCTACCCTCATCATTGATTTTCAATAGAGTGGATTGAGGAATGAACTTCTGCATTCAAGGATCCTCCAACTACTACCTTAATGGCAAATCATTAAGCTGGGATGCCTTGAATGCATAGATGACTGGAATCACTCTATCTTCCTTATAGGAAAACATTTGATGGAGTAGGATTCCGTCTTCACCTTGACCCAATCTGAAGCCTTGTATTGGTACATCATCTGTGTTGCGAATTAAGGAAGCAGAAGATTCTTTGTCAACAAAGGAGGAGATCTTCGACAACGTGCTGAATGAGACTCATCCACTTATCTATAAGTTATTAGAGTCCAGAGGACACTTGTGATCATTCCTTTTTAGGATTGGTTCTAAGGTGTTTCTCACCCCTTCATGCCCTCGTAGGAGGCCTCCGGCGGGAGTGTATGTGGTGGGTGCGTTGTGTTGACCCTTGCTCTGTGGAGAGCATAAACAATTAGGGTCTTGTGGAAGATCCTTGGCCAGTGTGCCTAAAAGTGGGTGCGTTGTTTTGACCCTTGCTCGTGAGAGCATAAACAGTGAGGTTCCTTGTGTGGATCCTTGGCCAGTGTGCCTAAAACTGGGTGCTATGTATTGACTTTTGCTCAGGGAGCATAAATAGTCAGCCTAGGTGTAGGTTGTAAAAGTTGAAGGTGAACCTAATTTAAAACCTTAGGTTTGAGGTGAACCTCTATGAAACCTCCTTAGTGAAATCCGGTACACTCAAGGGTTGAGTGCGGTTACCGGGAGTGGAGTAGACAAGTAGTCAAACCACTATAAAAATAACTATGTTTGAGGTTGCTGTTGTCTTTCATTTGACTATGTGATTTCCTTAATTACTTTCATACCTAATTATCTGAGATCACACCTCACACACACTTACAGTCATATCCATCATAAACTAGTTTATATTTTGTTTATCTCTTAAATAGTTTGTGATTGGATCCTCTACCAGGCTTAGAAGCCAGTAGAGTTACTCTTGAGTAATCCTAATATATGCTTGTTGTTAGGATTAGTGTGATAGGATTTTAAAATATCATAAAATTATTAAAAAGTCCTATTCACCCCCCTCTAGGACATATTGGCATATTCTTACTTCAACTAAAGCGGTCTTTATTGTAATTTCAGAGCCCATAATGGCGGGGTCCCTCCACTATTCTGATCTCTCCCTCCCTCCCTCCCTCTCTCTCTCTCTCTCTCTCTCTCTCTCTCTCTCTTTCCTATTGCAGCCCACTTGATGAACATGTGGATCCACATCGTCCAGCAGATCTGGATGGTGAGACCCACCTGTTACATCCAGGCTGTCCATTTTGGATAGCCCAGATGAAGGGAAATAAACATCAGCTTGGTCTAAACTCCCTGGGGGCCACGTGTGCTTGGGACCCACCTGATGTACCTGCTTCATCCACACCATCTATCTGGAGGACGGTGGGAGCTCCTTGCTGAACGTGTGGCATCCACACCGTCTAGCAGGACTGGTGGGCCCCACCTTTGATGAATGTATTATATATCCACTCCACCCATCCATTGTTGGAGGATGGGCCCACCTTGTTGTGGGACACGTGTGAGGTGGGGGCCACCTTGATGTATTTATTCCGTACCCACCGTCCATCTGCCAGGGATGGTGGACCCCATCTCTGATGCAGTATTTTCTACACACCATCCATCCATGTGTGGGACCCTCATGAGGTATTGTTATATCCAAACCATCTTACCACGTGTGTGGAGACCACCATGAATATGTGATATTCCACATCGTCCATTGTCTGGATGGTGACACCTCATAGTGATGTATTTGTTTCATCCACCCCGTTCAGATAGTCTGGACGGTGCTGGACTATTTGGATAGTGTTGTAGTGGGCCACCTCGATGTATATGTTAGATCTAAACTGTCCATCCATTGTGGACCACACCTAGATGTATTTATTATATCCACATCATCCAGGGGGTGGGGCTCACCCTGGTATATGTGTTTTACCTAAGCCGTCCACCTGTTTTGCCAGCATGGGACAACCATGATGTATTTATTTCATCCACACCATCCAGATTGTGTTAGATGGTGCTGGACAATGTTTGGACAGTGCTAATTTATATGGACAATGTTTGGATAGTGTTGATCATCATTAGGAGCCATGTACCCCATAGAATGATAGTGTATAGTGATACACATGTTGCACCTACAACTATTGAAATGATTTTTAGTGTAATCCAAGCTCTCACTTGAGGCCCATTGGTGTGGCCCATTAATGTGGCCCACTTATTGTATATGAGGCCCATTGGTGCGGCCATTGATATATCCCACTTGATGTATATTGAGGCCCATGGGTGGTAGCCCGTTGTGATGTATTTGAGGCCCATGGGTCGTGGCCCATGGTGATGTATATTAGGCCCGTGTATGGGGCCCATTGTGATGTATATTAGGCACGTGAGGAGGCCCACAGTGATGTGTTCGTGACCTTTAATGAGGTTCGGTGTGATGTATGAGAGGCCCATATATGCGTCCCAATGTGATATATTTGTGACCCATTTGGCGAGACCCACTATGATGTAATTATGGCCCAGGTATGAGGCCTGATATGATGTATTTGAGGCCCATGAGTAAGGCCCATCGTGATTTATTGTGGCCCATATGATGAGGCCGGATGTGATGTTTATGTGGCCCATATGATGAGCCCCACTGTGATGTATATTAGGCCCATGTGATGCAGCCCATTGAGATTGTATGTGGCCCACTATTTTGTGAATGAAGCCCTTATGTGAGGTCATGGGCCCACTATATGTTTGGCCCTATGAGGGCCACTCCTTGGGAGCAATGTTGGTTAAATGTCCACATTGATAGGTAATGATAGTTAAATATCCACATACTGACCTTCCCTTAGGTCGATTATCAATGTCGATTATCGGTGCCAGTTGTCAATACCGATTATGAGTATGTGACAGCATAACATCATGATACATGCCTATATGCATCATCTGCATGTTTGTTATGAGATGTGGTTGACCATTGCATATGTCATTAGGCAGGTTGTTATGAGACTCCCTGATAGGCGGAGATTGTCTCACATGAGCGCACGATATGCGCAGGATTGATGCATGACTGTATTGTATGGCTCATGCATCTTGCATTGTGTGTTGTGATTACTGTACGCCCTAGCAACATTAGGGTCGTATCCTTCACAGGCATGCCATGAATGGCTAGACAGGACACTGAAAATCTATTACTAGCATCGGGGAGCCATAAATGTCCCTAAGTGAAAATCCCTAAACCTCCATGGCCAGGAGATGCCCCAACTTCTAGACTGAGTGGATGCATGAGCACCCAAGTACCGAATACCAGTAGGCCGCATCTCCCACTATATCATGGTTGGTTGGGAAGGGGTTGTGGCCTTACCCACCCGAGGGTAGTGGGCATAGCTAGGCTGAGTTTGACCAACTCATAATTGGGTCAGTTAAGAACGTGCCAGGTAGATATTGGCTGACCACTAGCCAGGCAGATGTGAGGCCTCTTCCACTTGCACGGTTGCGTGTCTAATGGGCGGCGAATGCATGTAGAGTGTACTAGACCCCAGTGATGATCCCAGAGATGTACAGTACTGATATGTGAACTTATTGAGTAGGAGTTGTATACTCACCATTTGACTCATTCATTCATTCATTCACTATCCACTCGGGCTGGTGGTGCACAACTAATTGTTATATGTACCTTTGCAGTGGCCAGGATTTTAGTTGGGGTGCGCGAACAATCTGAGATCATGAGTTTACCACATTGAGTTTGACTTTCCAAATTTAGGTATGAGACTAGTTTAGATAGAAGTCCCTTATGATGGACCCAATAGCCTACGATACTACGTATTATCATCCTGACTTCACACTTTAGCTTTGTCATTTCATTCGCATCGCATATTGCATACTGCAACTGCGGCATATGGCATTTTAGGTAACTATGTTTCTGCATTTATATGGCCTAGATACATGTAACACCCCGTATTTTCAGTACTCAAGTGTAACCATGTAGATTATTTTAATATAAATACAAATATATATATATATATATGTATGTATGTATATGTGTGTGTGTGTGTATAAAATAATGCAACCTAAATATATACACTATGAAATATATATATATACTTTGCAAAGATTTAAAATTTCATGTTTAAATGACATATAATTACAATCCATATTTTATTTATACATTTGTAACATCATTTATATAAATTACAAATCGTAAAATTTACATGACGTAAATTAATAAGAATTTATGACAAATAACATGGTTCAAATGACTAAGCATTTCATATAAGATTTAAAACATAAGACAGGTATAACTACACAAATAATACCTAAATACTATATGTTAATCTTCGTTCTTTCTCACTAATATTCATATAATTTAAATATGTTAATAATCTAGGGTAATATAAATTATATATAACAAAATTCATTAATGAAACTTTAATGTAAGACAATGATAGTAATGGATGGTAATAGTAATAAAATTAATATTAGTAATTAGTAATCTATTATGAAATGAGCTATTAGGACCTTTTTAACCGTTGACGTTCAATCCTAGGATGATCTGACCATTGGATCGGGGGGAATCCGCCATTAGGGCGTGATATTTAAGAGCATGGCCCACTTGGACCTTGGATTTGCCCCATCTTTGGTCAGAGGGTATGATAGGGCCTACCTAACAGGATAGATGGTGTGGATTTATTATAAACATCACGGTGGACCCCACAAGAGGTGCGCGCACACCACAACAGTTCGTGCATGAAGTGCACCGGACCGTGTCGTGGGTCAGTCGGGCGCTAACCCATGAAATTTTGAAAAAGAGAGGGAGAGACCTCCCTGCCTCATGCGTTAAACGCGATGAACAGACAGAGTCCGTTCACCACGCGATGTGGCCCACATTTGGCCACCATCCGTGTGATCCAGACCTTTCATCGGTCTTACAGCATCCAAACGACCAAAACCATGTCATCTAACTAGGCTCGTGCAATCGTGCTCATGCAGGGGTAAGGGAAGATAGGAAAACATCTACTTGGGATGAGTTGTGGCTCATTTTGAGCCACCATTCGGACGATCTAAACCTTCCATTAGATGAGGAAGCTCCGGACGACCAATTCTATGCTGACCATCTGAACCCATGCACACATGCGTGCAACGGACGGTCTCGAACAGACAGCTGCACTCTCTAAAATAAATCCGTTTTGGTGTACTCCACGTCAGCGATCCGCGTCTCCGGCTCTCCCTCAATCTCAGCCATTCCTGGGGGTAGAAATCTAGGTTCTCCATCCATTATCGAAAATGGATGGGTAGCAGTCTATTGTAGAAAAAGGGCGTGGGAAGACGTTTCTCTTTGGGAAACTTCCTCTGGCTTGATCCAGGCCTTCTACTAGGCCACGTGGAGCGATATTGTAACATCCTGGATTTTTGCAAACCTGGAGTTAGACGTCCTTAGGCAATGGGTCGATCATAATACCTTATTGACTTCTCAGAACTCAATCCCAAAGTTTAAAATCCATTTTCAACCCATTCCCTTCACAAATCTCACCTTTCACCACCTTATTCTTCACATTTTTCTAAATACTTTCATAGTAGATGCTAATCCTAACATTTAAATGATGGAGAACAATACCTAAACTTAAATTTAATATAATAGTATATATATATATAAATAAAAATGGGTTTGGGGCCATTAGTCTTATGGAATCTGACAAAATAAATAGGTGATTTTGATAAAGTAACCTAGTCTGTCGAGATGTCATGATGATCTCGCGAGATATGAATAAACGGCTATGGATGAAGGGAAGAGTGGACCCTATGATGATCAGTGGCCACATCTGACCCACTCAAATGGACCAGATAGCATGAATATACCGTGGATAAAAATTTACCTTTAATGGTTGCACCATCTTCCTCGTCAAGCCAAAAACCCACCATCAGGACATGGGCCCCACTGCAAGTGAAAAACTACTTTTTCGATGGGCCATGGTAGCAGGAACCCATCCCCGGTGATGGATGAATCCCATGTATGATGAGATCAGAGAGAAGGCTGTGCATTCGGCCACCAAAAATCTCAGCCGTTGGAGCTTTCACTCGCACGTGTCTCGGCCCTATAAAAATAGGTCATTAGTCTTGGGTTTCACACCAAAGAGGGCATCAGAGAGGGGGAGAAAAAGAGAGAGAGAGAGAGAGAGAGAGAGAGAGAGAGAGAGTCGTGAGAAAGGGAGAGGAGCCGAGTTTCTGAGTTGGGTATTGAAACCCATACCACACTACACTGAGTCAAGCCGTTCGCGTCGGATCGAGTCGGGTCAACGTAGCCGGTAAATACCTTTCAGAAGGAGGAGAAAAAATCAAAGAGAGATAGGAGTGTGAGAGAAAAGAGAACTAGGAAGAAGGAAGGAAGGATAGGTGTGATCTTGGTTCCACACTGGGTCGACCCGGCCTCTCAGACTGAGTCGAATCAGTGTAGACCAGAGGCATCTCTGGGAGTGTAAGGGGAAGTTAGGTAACGCCAAACACACCACCTCCATTGTCCATTTCTGGTGACAATAGGGCCGTTTGGCTCTCTTAATCAGTCCATGTAATGGCTAAGTCTTGGCCCGGAACCAAGACCGGGTGATGGCTGTGGTATGAACTAAGATAGGTCAAACCTAAGAAAGACCTAGGTGACAGCTAGAGCTAAGAACCCAGCTCGATTGGGTGTGAAACTGGACCTCCAACAAATGTTCTGGACCAATCTAGACTTTCAACAAAAGAATGTGCCGGTTCAACCCAATGAGCTAGGAAAGCACATCTACATCAGTGAAATGGTGGGTACTGACCATCTCCTTTTGTTGAGGCCCACAATAAGCTGTGTCCAGGCTAGGAATAGTCCCAAATATGGGCTGAAAGTAGCCTTCAATTGGGCCTTATGCTGGGTTAAAGCCAGCCCTGAAGTCTAGCTTCTAAGAAGACCCAGTTCCACCAAGAAAAGTGGGCTGGGATCTGGCTGAGGATAGCCATGAACGTGAACAACATCAGGCCTCTAACAATCGTGTTGGGCCGAGCCAGATTCTAGCCTAGTATGTGGGCCTCACATTGGCATCTAACGGCTGAGATGGGGACTAAAATCAGACCCTACAACAAGGCGTTGCATGGGCAACAATACCGGGCCCTACAAAGATCTGAAATCAGTCCTACAGTTGGTTATTTTTTGGGCCTAAAACCAGCCCTGAATCTGGACCGAAACAGACCTAGAAGCAGGCTAGAATCAACCTAGTTCAGACCTTGCTTGTTGCAGATGGACCGCACCATCAGTAGGCCTCAGACCCAAGTATGATCGGGCCTAAAGGCTTTGGTGAAAATTGGTCCCAACTGGGCCATGTTAGGTGATGAAATCACCAACCTGTTGGTCGTTAGTCGGACGGCAGCTGGTCCCTAAATGGGCTTCAATTAAGGGTTGAAATCGACCATGTCTTAAGTTGAGAAAAGCCCTCCATAGGACCCTCAATCAGGCCTAAAGATCGTCTTACATCTGGACTATGTGGAGTCTTGAAAGTCACACGGTGCTAGGCCTTAGCAGAAGTGGGCCGTACCATATAAACCTTGATGGGTTGGCACCATGTAAAGTCTGGTGGGCCACGTTCAATTGGAAATGGCCTCATTGGGCCATGATGAGTTAAGCTAAGGATGGCCTAACTTAGCTCCACTTTAGGCTTGGATGAGACCCAACTACTCGGGCCCTAGTGTAAGATAGTTTGGGCCTCAATTGGGCAACAATATAGAGCCATGTCCAGGCCCAGTTCAGGCCCCATTCTTGAGGATATTTCATGCCTAACCCAGGCCCCCGTGATTGGGTCATGAATAGTGGGCTTAGCCACCTTGAATCAGGCCCATGTCCCCATAGTCATTAGGTCCTCACTAGCCCTATTCGTCTCAAGGCGGGAATGCCTTCTAACACAAGTTATTATATTGAAAATAACTTTAGGGAGCTGCTTATGCGATATCGGGCAACAAGGAACTCATGATCACTCAAACCGAGGAAAGAACTATGATGTTTTAGGTGATGATTCTTCCCCTTGAGCTTTCCATCTTCTCATTAGCTTAAGTTATAGTTTTTATTAAAATTTATAATTGATATCTCCATTCCATAATCACATATGTTAACTGTTGGAATTGAATTGCTATATTATATGCTTAATGTTTATCCTGCATACTTATTTTATGCCTGTGGACTATTTGTGGATTACTTATGGAATTTAAACTGGTATATTAGTGGGAAACCCTTACCTATAAATGTACACCCATACTTAGGATGTAACTCGATTGATGATGATTACAATGGACCTTTGATCTAGTAGTTATTGAGTGGTGGTTTAGATGGATCATTGATGTAGGCCTACCATCCAGTGTTGTTGCGTCTAAGTGGTTTTTAAGGATGGTCTTTTGTCGCACGATTTTGATACTCACCCTAAGTGGCATATTTTGATATTTGCCCTATGTCGCTTATTTTGATATTGGCCCTACGTGGCTTTGTTTTGGTATTTTCCCTATATGGGTCCAATGTTTTATACTGTACAACCATGCGATGGTAAGCCCCATATACTATAATATGATTGGCCACTAATCAATTGGTTTCCATTAAACATCCTAAAATGGTAGTCTCATGGGTCGGGGATGGTGGTCATGGGACACTATGCCCGAGTCGTCGGCCTACGCTAGGCCTTGTGCTCCCCGTTGTAACCTTTGAGCTTATTTAAATTGGCTGATTATAAATGGACTAATAATGACTTGGTAATCATGCATACATGGCATATTTACGATGGCTTGGATCATTATGCCTATGCGATTGTGCTGAGTGTTGCACTAATGACTAGTCATTCGATTTATGATAATAACTTGGATCATCATGCCCATGTGATTACGCTGAGTGTTGCATTGATAACCAGTCATATTCATGGGTGACGAGCTCAATGCTTGTCTGGATGTTTTACCCAGGGCATAGACTATTTAGATGTTTTACCCAGGTTGATGATTGCATGGGTGACAACCCTAATGTTCATCTGGATGTTTTACCCGGGACAATGATTGCATTCACGCATCCATGCATCTAATAACACTACATTTACTCTGTTTTGGTTGTCTGGATGTTTTATACTATTTCTTACCTAATGCGGTGGTGTGTAATCTTGAGGAGAATTCACACTGAGTTGGCCACTCATCCATCAAATATATAACCGTACAGGTAGCACAGGTGGCCCAGGTGAAATTCATGTTTATATTGACGAGGAGCAAGCTATATTTGATAGGGATGCATGATTGTAATTGCTAAGGGTTGCTACAGGATTTCATATCCCAAGTTTGTTGTAATTTACTTTATTTCACATGTAATATTATTTCATTTTGTAATTGTAAGAATGGGGACATTGGTTTGTATAAGTCATTATGGGCAACTCTTGTATATTTCAAATATAATCAAAATTTTCCTTTATGTTGATTTGTCCATTCTACGCTCATCTACTTCCTCTGATGGATGAAAAAAAATACACTCGAATTTGACCATCCTTTAAGGTTAACACTCGGGTTTTTGGGAAATGAGTCTTATACCCAGGTCCCAAAAAGTCGGGGCATTACAGTTAGTATCAGAGCATAGTTTGGACAAACTTCACCTTAGGAAATGATCTTATACGAGCCTTAAATGTCTCAAGTTAGGATGTTTGAAATTAGAAGTTTGAACTAGGTGAAATTCCCTTAGACTTAGAAGAATCATTGAGAATGTAGAGACCCAAATTTAGGTTCCCTTAGAAGTGATTTGGATGACTATCCAAACTTATATAGAATTCCATCTGAACTAAGGACAAAATGTGAAACAGAAATTTCAAACTCTAGATTCCCTTGAGAATTTCAAGTTAGACCATTGGACTTTAAACTTATGTAGAAATTCCTTGGAAATGATTAGAATAACCCTTTGAATTTATGTGAATGTCCCCTGTAGTTAGGAGGAATTAAGAATATAGGAACTCAAAAATTTTATTCCCCTAAATAATTGTTTGGATGATCATAGAACTTAGAAACAAAATCAGTCCCCTTTGAAACATTTAGTCATATGAACTTACGAAAAGTTCCCTTTCGAAATTTGGATAGCATAGGCTCCTTGGGAAAAGTAGTTGGATAGTTGTGAGGCTTAGAAAGAATCTTAGGTTCCCTAACATATTGGTTGGATAACCTTAGAATTTAAAAGTATAACTATAGTTCCCTTAAAAACTTCCAGAATTGTTGCTTGAACTTAGAAACTAAACTCAGGTACTGTGGAAGAACAAATACCCACCATGACGTATTTGAGATCCAACAAGAACATTCCTTGGACTTGACCCTTGGTGAACAAATTTTATAAATCTAGAAATTTGAACTTCTTTAAATATTTTGTAGTCAGAAATCATGTTGTTGCCATCTCCAGGGAATGAAACAACCTTAGGCATTGTAAGGAAATCCCATTACTCACCACATCGTACATTAGGTCAATCGTGAATGATCCCCAAACTTGAAGAATCATAGTAAGGGTTATAGTTTAAATTCCCTAATGCACCTCGTTAATTAGAGATAAGAGTTTTCATGAATCTCAACACTTAGGATTAATTAGTGACGAAGTTATAGAATTTTAGGTAAATTTTTAACCTGAGACTAAGCATATTAGAACTAGATTTGAAATCCTAGATAAATTACCAAAATTTCAAACTCAGGTTCCATATAGAAATCCTGGTCTTGAAACTTTCAAGTAGTGCATTAGGTGATTAGAGCGCGCAGTGGAAGAATAATGGGCTGCATAGACTTGTCCTTTACGAGGATATAAGATTACATGATATTTCCTACAAGTCTAGAATAATTGGGATCACGGATTGATGGAACCATATTTAAGTGAAGTTACTGTAACGACCTTGGAATTTTTGTGCTAATCTTTCCTTAAGTAGTTGTTTTTGGGGTAATTAGCGCTTTACTCGATTGCTTGTGAAATTCGCATCAATCACTTTAAATTGTATCTGCATGGCTCTAAACGTGTAGATTAGTGAGCGCTACGTTACTCTGAAATCTGGGATCCATCGCTAAATCCAGTTGTTCTGGGGAATTTTTGGAAGATCTGGATCGGACCTAGACCGCGCGTCGAAAGTCCGATAGCGATGATCTTAGGCTGTTGCGGTCACTGAGTTGGGCTTGGTCTTCACCTCAAAAATCAAGTCGATCTGATGTTCTGGGTCGATTTGGTTGAGCTCGGAGTGAAGAGTGTGAGAACGTTTGGAATTTAATAAGCTTTTTATGAAATCTGAGTCGTGTCGCTTGCGCGACGATTTTAAGCTATCTGACCGTTGGATTCTGACCCAATTTCACCCTCTGATCAGGATGGTTGGCCCAGGCATATCCTAGTGCTTGTGGACTTGATCGAGTTTCCGTGACCGTTGAATTGAGTGTGGTCCGCCACTACTGATCTGAAGAGCCGATCGGTACGAAACTCACCGACCTAGATCCATGGTCATGAGCTTAAGTCCGACCTTTCGTGGTTATAGGCCCACCAGAAGTGCTTCGTTGGATCGAGAAAGGCGTACTTTGGTTATAACCTAAGTATACCTTGACCCTGGGGTTATTTCCATCATTTTAAGGTCATATATAGTCCTTAAACCCTAGCTCTCATTTCCATACGAATTTTCTCTAACCCTAGCTTGGAAAGAGAGTGGAAAAGAGAGAGTTAGTGAGAGAGATTGGTTGGTGAATCACCTTGATTCTTCCTTGTTCTTCTTCACCTTTGAATCTTCACTTTGAATCGTTCCTTTAGCGATTCTGAGTTCTTTTGGGGTAAGTTAACCTAACCCTAACCTGTGTTAGAGCTTAGACTAGACTTGGTGTTGTTGTATCTCATTTCTATCCTTATTTTAGGGTATTCTTGCGCCGTTGACGAAGACAACTCGTCTAAATCATTTCGGCGGTTCTTTCTTTGCTTAAGGTGCGGACTTTAAGTGTATAGGTTATGGTTTTCAAGGCTTTCAATCCCAGTTAGTGATTTATTCTTGTTATGGATGAGATTTCACATGTCAAATGTTATGTTTACATTGCTTTCCTGATATGCATGTGCTATATTGAGATTTGTGTATTTTAAGTGTATTTATAAAATACCGTATACGTATAAAATACGCACTTGTGTTTGCCATGATTATTGGTCATGTATGTATGCTAGATGCATGTATGACAACTCATTGGGAAAAGGAATTGTCTAAGTGCACGTATTTCAACATGCGTCATGTATGTTGTTCCATGTATGCTAAGTGTTTGTAGAAATGCATGAATGATCTACGTGTAACTGATTACACTAAATGCAGGCGTTGAGAAGTGGTTCTCAATACTTCTATGGATGCGCATGATTTCCTTTATGCATTTACATTCCAAGTTATTTAAATTCAAGCATTCCTATGCTTACATTTATGTTAAGTTGATATTCTTTAGATGTGTATGCACCATGATTTGAGTGGTTGTTCCATTACTGTTTTACATTCCATATGAATATCTATAGTAGTGTAATGTATTTGGGACTATGCCTTAGTCCAGGAAATCGGTAATTGACCCTATGGTCGTGGTTGAGATTGCTTTCGCCACGTGAGACGCATTAGACGAACCCGAGTCGTATTAGAGTTGTCGGCAGTGGTTCGACCACGCGGAGTGTTTGCGCACTCCATGTCGTTCAATTCAACGTGCGCTTGTGCTAGTCGAGTTCGTCAACTAACCCGATTGTCCAGTGTATGTTAACCATGTATGGACGCTACTGCTTGAATCTAGGGTACCGAACTTACCAGTGAAATCCTAATAACCATGGTACCTGATCCGCTAAGACTCATGAGCCGGACATGGTGGTATGGGACACCGTGGTCGAGCTGTCGGCCTACGCTGGGGTGACGAGCCTCCCCGTAGTGACCAGTGAGCAACTTAATCTCGTGAGCCGATTATGGTGGTATGGGACACCATATTCGTGCTGTCGGCCTACATTGATTGGTGACGAGCCCTTTGTAGTGACCTCGAGCATACCTGGATACCGCAAGGAGGTGACGAGCCGATCTGTGGTAGTAAGGGCATGAAAGGCGTACATTGATTGGTGACGAGCCCTTTGTTACGACCTCAACTATATGATCGTATGAGATGTCTAGGATTGACGACCCTAGAATGGATCACTGTTTGGATGGTGATATGAGGAAGGTATCTTAGCTTCCCAATCCTGTTGTGTGAAACGGACTAATAACAACTTGGTAATCATATCCATGCACCGCATTGCATGTGCTTTGTAGATGTGGCGCACTTTGAGGCGATGTCATGCGTAACGTAAGATGAAGACGCTGAGGGTGTACGTGTGAGGGCACGCATCATATTGCATTCATACCTGCATTAATAAGAGTAATTAGGCTTTATTTAAGTGTTATGCTTTATCATTACTGTTTGATTGAACTGATAGCATGTTAACCAGTGCCTTATTGTTCCACTGAGTTGATCACTCACTCCCACGTTTCTGGGGCGGTGTTTCACACCCACCAGACTCTCTTAGGCCCTGATGTGCAGATGTGGATGCGACGTCCGAGGCAGAGCGGGCTGGATGACGACGAGGCCGCCTTCTCCTATATGCAGTTGAGACGGGTTCTAGCGAGCCTCGGTCTGTTGCGCGGGATCTATGGGATTACTATTTTGGGAACTGAAATGATGTAACTTGTACTTATAATTTTGATAAATAACACTTTTACACGATCTGGTTGTATATGTAATTCAGGGACTTACACTTATACACATATTTTACTATAAGTCTTCCGCTTGCTTTATTCACTTATCCCTGAATCATATCTGCGTTTTGGCTTAATCTATCCCATGTTTATGTGCTAATACAGTCAACATACATCATTCATTAATTATGTTGCATAAGTGATGTTTTGGAACTCGGGAGCTGAGTTATGCTCGACCCCCGAATTTCAGGGCGTTACAGTTACGCTGTTTGACTCAACTCTAAGTCTTAGCAAATCTCAATGATCTCATTGCCTAATCAAGCAAAGGATCGAGATTTAACAAGATTAAGAATTGATACCCAAAATCTTCTGCTCTGCAGGCAGATGATCGAAGTATCAAGCTCGAACCCACTACGACCATCTATTTGTGCTACTTAGAACACAAGAACCAGAAAATCGTATTGTAATTTAGATTTTGGGGACTGTCATTAAAGGATAGAGAGAAAGATAACATATTACTATTAGTTCCCACCTAGATGGAATTGTAATCATAGTAAATATTATTAAAAAAAAAAAAATTCTAATGTTGACAAGTGATAGGATAATCCCCTAACTCTCAAGGGAATTCTAACTGTTAGTAGGACCTAAACACACCAATTGATCCACTAGACTAAAGACTTAGAGGTTGTGGTAGCTCTGTGTATAGCTTGTTAGGTTTTCATACTTAGGCACATACATCGGCCAATTGTTAAAGTAGAGGTATGGGAATTTAGCAAATTTTATCTACAACTTGTTTAAATCTGTGATAGCACTCTAAGACACATGCGATATAGGGTGCACCATTAGGATGGTGTTGATAATTGAGATGTACGCTATTAAATCTCGAGGGTGAAATTTTCTTTAAGGGGGTTAGATTATAATAACCCCACTTTCTACAATTAGTTATATACATTTGTACAAACGCACCACCTTTAAGGAAAAATGGCGAATGCTTAAAAGCATTGTAAATTAGAAGTCATTGTCCCTATCCACAGTAGGAGTATTGAATTTCAGGGACGAAATTCTCATTAAGAGGAGTAGATTGTAACACCCTGTACTTACGGTACTCAAGTGTTACCATGTAGATTAATTTAATATAAATACAAATATATATATATATATATATATATATATATATATAATGCAACCTAAATATATACACTATGAAATGTATATACTTTGTAAAGATTTAAAATTTCATGTTAAAATGACATATAATTACAATCCATATTTATTTATACATTTGTAACATCATTTATATAAATTACAAATCATAAAATTTATATGACGTAAATTAATAAGAATTTATGATAAATAACACGGTTCAAATGACTAAGCATTTCATATAAGATTTAAAACATTAGACAGGTATAACTACACAAATAATACCCAAATAATATACGTTAATCTTCTTTCTTTCTCACTAATATTCATATAATTTAAATATGTTAATAATCTAGGGTAATATAAATTATATATAATAAAATTCATTAATGAAACTTTAATGTAAGACAATGATAGTAATGAATGGTAATAGTAATAAAATTAATATTAGTAATTAGTAATCTATTATGAAATGAGCCATTAGGACCTTTTCAACTGTTGACGTTCAATTCCGGGATGATCTGACCATTGTATCGGCGGGAATCCACCATTAGGGAGTGACATTTAAGAGTATGGCCCACTTGGACCTTGGATCTGCCCCATCTTTGGTCAGAGGGTATGATAGGGCCTACCTAACGGGATAGACAGTGTGGATTTATTACAAACATCATGGTGGACCCCACAGGAGGTGTGCGCACACCACAACGGTCCGTGCACGAAGTGCACCGGACCGTGTCGTGGGTCAGCCGGGCGCTGACCCGTGAAAATTTGAAAAAGAGAGGGAGAGACCTCCCTGCCTCATGCATTAAACGCGATGAACAGACAGAATCCGTTCATCACGCAATGTTGCCCACATTTGGCCACCATCCGTGTGATCCAGACCATTCATTGGTCTTGCACCATCCAAACAACCAAAACCATGTCATCCAACCAGGCCCGTGCAGTTGTGCTCATGCACAGGTAAGGGAAGATAGAAAAACGTCCACTTGGGACGAGTTGTGGCTCATTTCAAGCCACCATCTGGACGATCTAAACCGTTCATTAGATGAGGAAGCTCCGGATGACCAATTCTATGCCGACCATCCGAACCCATGCACACATGCATGCATGCATGCATGCAACGACAGTCTCGGACGGACAGCTACGCTCTCCAAAATAAATCCGTTGTGGTGTACTCCATGTCAGCGATTCGCGTCTCCAACTCTCCCTCAATCTCAGCCATTCCTGGGGGTAGAAATATAGGCTCTCCTTCCATTACCGGAAATGGATGGGCAGCAGTCTGTTGTAGAAAAAGGGCGTGGGAAGACGTTTCTCTTTGGAAAACCTCCTCTGGCTTGATCCAGGCCTTCTACTAGGCCACATGGAGTGATATTATAACGTCCTGTATTTTTGTCAACCTGAAGTTAGACGTCCTTAGGCAATGAGTCAATCATAACACCTTATTGACTTCTCAGAACTCAATCCCAAAGTTTAAAATCCCTTTTCAACCCATTTCCTTCACAAATCTCACCTTTCACCACCTTATTCTTCACATTTTTCTAAGTACTTTCATAGTAGACGCTAATCCTATCATTTAAATGATGGAGAACAATACTTAAACTTAAATTTACTATAATAGTAAATATATAAATAAAAATGGGTTTTGGGCCATTAGTCTTATGGAATTTGACAAAATAAATAGGTGATTTTGATAGAGTAACCTAGTCTGTCGTAATTGGGCGACACGTAGTTAAGTACTAAACTAAACAATCATTGGTTTTGGCTTGAACTACTTTCTATACAAACTATAAAACTCAAAACCATTAAAATCACTAACTCAACATAACTTAAAAACCTAGGAGCAATCTCAAAACCCAGTTGCTCATAGGAGCACATTGGAACTCCGTATTGGACCTAGATCGCATGTCGAAAGTCCGATGACCACGAAACTATAAGGTTATGACCACCTTACTGGGCTTGACAACCATTGCGGGAATTGAGTCCAAATAGTATCTAGAAACGCATAACTTGAGCTTGGAGCGAAGTGTGTGGGAAACGTGAATATCTTTAGAAAATAAACTCATATTTGAGTGATTTGGGCCATTCGCTTGTTGGCCAAATTTAAGGTTTCAGACCATCAGATTCTAACCCAACTACACCCTTGGATCAGGAACATTTCCCTACACAGGTCAGTGTACTTGTGGCCCTGATCGAGCGATGATAGCCGTTGAACTGAAACTGGTCCTCCACAGTCGTTCCACAAATTTGATCGGAATGAAATCTTAACCTGGCCTAGATCCATTGCCAGGGAACTTACACTATGCCATAGGTGAGTAATGGACCTCCAGATGAGCCCCATTTATCAGAAACACTCCCTTTGGCTATAACCTAAGCATACCATGGCCCTAGGGCCATTTGAACCAGTTCTGGGCCTATATAAGACCCTTAACCCACCCCTTCTCTTTGATATACGAATTTTTTCCAAAACCTAGGAGAGAGAAGAGAGAAAAGAGGAGAAAAGTGTGAGGAGAGAAGAGAAAGAGTGGGAGATCGTTGCTGGGATTCTCTCTCACAACTCCATGCCTCGATTCAACCTTCCACATCGCTTCACGATGGTCTCCAACTTCTTTCATGACCATAATCTCGTTTGAGGAATCCAAGTAGAAGAAACAGCGAAATAGTTAACCTCTTTCGTGATTTAGGTAGCCGTTGTGTCGTTAACAAAGACGTAGGGTTCGAACCGAGTTCGTAATCGGTGTACCGGCGAAAGGTGCGGACTATAAACATTTAGGTTATGGTTTTCAAGACTTTCAATGTCAGCAATGATTTATGTCTGACTTGATTGCTGCCATATGATCTTAGTTACAACATTTTCGATATATCATATATGTGTAAACTATGTTGTATACTAAATGCATTCCATGTGTTTGTTGAAATGTTTGAATGAATAGGAAATTATGATTTATGCTTACCATGACTATTAGTCTAGAATTCATTTTTGTTGTGCATATGACAACTCCTTTGTGAAAGGATTTGCCATAATATATGTTATAACTAATTTATTACATGTATGTTGAAATGTGTAGTCTAAGTGTTTGATAAAATATTTGAATGAGAAATTGTTTGTTAAAATGTATTTAATGAGGGTGTTGAGATAGGATTCTCAATTACCTTATTTATAGTTATAGTTTCCTTCATGTAACCTATCTTGATACTACGTGATTTATGGATGAAATACATATGTATGATAATATGTTCACTATGTGTTTGTTAAAATGCTCTAATGAAATTTATATTTGAATTGGTTGTTAAATGTTATTTTGACTATCACATATGAATGCTTATTGTATTTGAGTATGATTGGGACTACTACGTAGTCCAGGCAATCGGTAACAATTCTATTTGAGTGGCCAAATTAGTCTCGCCACATTTGATGCGTTCGGTGAATCTGAATTGTACGATGATTGTCAACAATGGTACCATGTCGATCAATTTAGCGTACGCTCGTACTAGTCGAACTTGTCTAATAAACTGATGAGCCTATTGTGTGTTTACCATATATGAACGCTACTGCTTGAATATAAGGTACCACTTACTAATGTAAAAGCCCATTTCAACTATGGTACCACAATTCACTAAGACTCATGAGTCGGGCATAGTGGTATGGGACACCGTAGTTGACCTATCGGCCTACACTGGGGTGACGAGCCTCCCCATAGTGTGACCAATGAGCAACCCAAAACTTGTGAACCTAATACGGTGGTATGGGACACTATATTAGAGCTATCAGCCTACACCAGTGTAGCCTGGTTGTAGTCCCCAGTCGGGTTGGTGACGAGCCTTTGAAAATAGACTGCCAGTTGGTAAGGCATTGGTGGTGCGACCTCGAGTACAAAATAGGCCTATGCTGACAATGATGAACCTCTCGTAGCGACCTAGAGTGTAAACTCTGGAACTTGCCTATCGTATGTGATTAACTAGGATTGACGACCCTAGATGGATCATTATTTGGGTAAATGATATAAAGGAAGGTACCTTAGCTTCCCAAACCTTCTATATGAATAGATCTAATTAAGAACTTGGCTAACATGCACATGTACTGCATTGCATGTGCCTTCGGCGATAGAGTTGAGCACAGCGGGAGTGTTGAATGCCCGACCGTGAGATGATGTCACTGAGAGAGTGCAAGCGAGGGCATGCATTATTATAGCATATTATCCCTGCATTACTAAGAGTACTTAGGACATGATTATTGTACTGCTTTATCATTACTGCTTGACTGAATTGATAACATGTTAACCTTTACTTTATAGTTCCACTGAATTAGCTACTCATTCCCACTTGGGATGGTGTTTTAAACACCACCCAGACTCTGGTTTAGATGTAGGTGATGGCAAGGTCTATACAGTACAGTTGGACTTCGTAGACGAGAAGGAAGAGTTCTCCTACGTTCAACTATCGGGCAGATCTATGTAGATTTCATACCATGCGCAAGGACTACTTGGATACTTGTTTAGTTGAACACATTTACTTCCCGCATTTATATGGTTAGAAACAATACATGTACATATTTAGCCCGATTTCATACTCATACTCCGAAATTTGTGAAACATTTTCATAGTTAAATGCATATATTTCAGTCTTTCACTTGCCAAATTACATTAACTCTGGAGTATGATATGCTATTTTAGTATAATCCCACTCATGTTTACTGCATTGCAAATGGACGACATGTAAACATCATTATCCATGTTGCATAAGTGATGCGTTGGAACTCGGGAGTAAAGCTTTGCTCGACCCCCAAATTTCAGGGCGTTACAGATATCCACCACCTCCTCTAGGGCTTCAACTATTCTCTCATTGAAATGCCCCATCTCATGAGAAAATTAGATGAGGCAGATGATCTCGCGAGATGTGAACAAACGACTATGGATGAAGGGAAAAGTGGGCCCCATGATGATCAGTGGCCACATCTGACCCACTCAAACGGACCAGATGGCTTGTATATACCGTGGACAAAAATTTACCATTGATGGTTGCACCATCTTCCCCGTCAAGCCAAAAACCCACCATCAAGGCATGGGCCCCACTGCAAGTGAAAAACTACCTTTTCGGTGGGCCATGGTAGCAGGAACCCATCCTCAGTGATGGATGAGTCCCATGTATGATGAGATCAGAGAGGGCTGTGCATTCAGCCACCAAAAATCCCAGTCGTTGGAGCTTTCACTCGCACGTGTCTTGGCCTTGTAAAAACAGGTCGTTAGTCTCGGGTTTCACACCAAAGAGAGCATCAGAGAGAGGGGGAGAAAGAGAGAGAGTGAGAGAGAGAGAGAGAGTCGTGAGAAAGGGAGAGGAGCCAAGTTTCTGAGTTAGGTATTGAAATAGGTGTCACACTACACAAAGTCGATCTGTATGAGTCGGATCAAGTCGGATCAATGCAGCCCGTAAATACCTTTCAGAAGGAGGAAAAAAATCAAAGAGAGATAGAAGGAGTGTGAGAGAAAAGAGAACCAGGAAGAAGGAAGGAAGGATAGGTGCGATCTTGGTTCCACACTAGGTCGACTCAGCCTCTCAGACTGAGTTGAATTAGTGTAAACTAAAGGCATCTTTGGGAGTGTAAGGGGAACTTAGGTAACACTAAACACACCACCTCCATTGTCCATTTTTGGTGACAATAGGGCCGTTTGGCTCTCTTAATCAGTCCATGTAATGGCTAAGTCTTAGCCCGGAACCAAGACTAGGTGATGGTTGTGGTATGAACCAAGATAGGCCAGACCTAAGACAGACCTGGGTGGCAGCTAGAGTTGAGAACTCAGCTCGATTCAGTGTGAAACTGGACCTCCAACACTATTCTGGACCAATCTAGACTTTCAGCAAAAGCATATGGGCTGGTTCAACCCAACGAGCCAGGAAAGCACGTCTACATCAGTGAAATGGTGGGTACTAACCGTCCCCTTTTGCTGAGGCCCAGGCACTAGACCAAGCCATGTTCAGCTAGGAATAGTCCCAAATATGGGCTAAAAGTAGCCTTCAGTTGGGCCTTATGCTGGGTTAAAGCCGACCCTGAAGTCTGGCTTCCAAGAAGACCCAGTTCTAACAAGAAAAGTGGGTCGGGATCTGGCTGAGGATAGCCATGAACGTGAACAACATCAGGCCTCTAACAACCGTGTTGGGCTGAGCCAGATTCGAGCCTAGTTTGCAGGCCTCATACTGGCATCCAACGGCTGAGATGGGGACTGAAATCAGACCCTGCAACAAGGCGTTACATGGGCAACAATACCGGGCCCTACAGAGATCTAAAATCAGTCTTACAGTAGGTTGGTTTCTGGGCTGAAAACCAACCTTGAATCTGGACCGAAACCAGACCCAGAAGCAAGCTGGAATCGGCCCAGTTCAGACCTTACTTGTTGCAGATTGACCGCACCATCAATAGGCCTCAGAGCCAAGTATGATCGGGCTTAAAGTCTGTGGTGAAAATTGGTCCCAATTAGGCCATGTTGGGTGCTGAAATCACCAACCTGTTGGGCTGTTAGTGGGACTGTAGCTGGTCCCTAAACAGGCTTCAATTAAGGGCTAAAATTGTTCATGTCTTGGGTTGAGAAAATCCCTCCATAGGACCCTCAATCAGGCCCAAAGATCGTCCTGCATATGGACCGTGTGGAGTCTTAAAAGCCACACGGTGCTAAGCCTTAGCGGAAGTGGGCCGCACATGTAAACCTTGATGGGCCTCACCATGTAAAGTCTGGTGGGCCACGTTCAGTTGGAAATGGCCCCATCGGGCCATGATGGGTTAGGCCAGGGATGGCCTAGCTCGGCTCCACTTTAGGCTTGGATGGGACCCAACTACTCGGGCCCTAGTGTAAGATAGTTTGGGCCTCAATTGGGCAGCAATATAGAGCCATGTCCAGGCCCAGTTCAGGCCCCATTCTTGGGGACATTTTAGGCCTACCCCAAGCCCCCGTGATTGGGTCATGACTGGTGGGCTTGGCCACCTTGAATCAAGCCCATGTCCCCATAGTCATCAGGTCCTCACTAGCCCTATTCGTCTCAAGGCGGGAATGCCTTCTAACATAAATTATTATATTGAAAATAACTTTAAGGAGTTTCTTACGCGATATCGAGCAACAAGGTACTCACAATCACTTAAACCGAGGAAAGAACTAGGACGTTTTAGGTGATGATTCTTCCCCTTGAGCTTTCCATCTTCTCATTAGCTTAAGTTATAGTTTTTATTAAAATTTATAATTGATATCTCCATTCCATAATCACATATGTTAACTATTGGAATTGAATTGCTATATTACATGCTTAATGTTTATCTTGCATATTTATTTCATGCCTGTAGACTATTTGTGGATTTCTTATGAAATTTAAACTGGTACATTAGTGGAAAATCCCCACCTATAAATGTACACCCATACTTGGGATGTAACTCGATTGATGGTGATTAAAATGGACCTTTGATCTAATGGTTATTGAGTGGTGGTTTAGATGGATCATTAATGTGGGCCTACCATCTAGTGTTGTTGTGTCTAAGTGGTTTTCAAGGATGACCTTTTGTCGCATGGTTTTGATACTCGCCCTACGTGGCTTATTTTGATATTTGCCCTATGTCACTTATTTTAATATTGGCCCTACGTGGCTTTCTTTTGGTAATTCCCTGTATGGGTCCAATGTTTTATACCGTACAACCATGCGATCGTAAGCCCCATATACTGTAATATGATTGGCCACTAGTCGATGGGTTTCTATTAAACATCCTAAGATGGTAGTCTCATGGGCCAGGGATGGTGGTCATGGGACACTATGCCCGAGCCGTTGGCCTACGCTGGGCCATGTGCTCACCATAATGACCTTTGAGCTTATTTAAATTGGCTGGTTGTAAATGGACTAATAATGACTTGGCTAATCATGCATACATGGCATATTTACGATGCCCTGGATCATTATACTGATGCGATTACACTGAGTGTTGCGCTAATGACCAGTTATTTGATTTATGATAATGACTTAGATCATCATGCTCATGTGATTATGTTGAGTGCTGCACTGATGACCAGTCATATTCAAGGGTGACGAGCCCAATGCCTATCGGGATGTTTTTTCGGGGCACAGACCGTCTGGATGTTTTACCCGGGTGGATGATTGTATGGGTGCGACCCTAATGTCCGTCTGGATATTTTACCCAAGACAATGATTGCATTCACGCATCCATGCATCTAATAAGACTGCATTTACTTTTTTTGGTTGTCTAGATGTTTTATACTATTTCTTACCTAATGCGGCAGTGTGTAATCTTGTGAAAAATTCACACTGAGTTGGCCACTCATCCCTCAAATTTATAACCATACAGGTAGCACAGGTGGCCCAGGTGAAATTCATGTTTATATTGACAAGAAGCAAGCTATATTTGACAGGGATGCATGATTGTAATTGCTAAGGGTTGCTACAGGATTTCATATCCCAAATTTGTTGTAATTTACTTTATTTCATATGTAATATTATTTCATTTTGTAACTGTAAAAGTGGGGACATTGGTTTGTATAAGTCATTAAGGGCAACTCTTGTATATTTTAAATATAATTAAAATTTTTCTTTGTGTTAATTTGTCCATTCTACGCTCATCTGCTTACTCTGATAGATGAAAAAAATACACTCGAATTTGACCATCCTTTAAGGTTAACACTTGGGTTTGTGGGAAACGAGTCATACTCGAGTCCCGAAAGTCGGAGCGTTACAATATGGCTGACAGTATTTGTGAACTCATCAGGAATTGTATATTGCATCATTGACATCTAATATTTGGCTCTCTATATCTTCGAATTGCATAATCAATCTGCATTGCATACTCTAATATTGTATGATTTACAGACTTGCCAGTATTTTCGACATTGTATGATTTATGGACCTGTATTGTATATTTGGCACTTACCTTGTGCACACACTTGCACCACCCTCTAAGCTTTCTATAAGCTTATGCACGATAGATGCGTGCAAGTGGCGTTAGGTCACAGCAGCATCGAGTTTGAAGCGTGCAGCCGTCTTCTGGAGGTTTGATTTTTTATATACGTATTTTCCTTTTAGCACCGTATTCAAATGTTTATATTAGTGGATATGTGATGATAATGTTGCCTTTGTGATTTAGGTAAACTTGTGGTTATGCTCCTTACGAGAAAAATGTGCAATGGAAAATCCTCCTTGTGGGATCCCAGGATCGGAAGCTAGCATGTGGCCGCTGAGAGCTGAGAATGGGGTACTACGGAGGTTGTCGCGCCCGATTCGGCAATCAAAAATTTTGTGAGCCCGATTTCTGAGTTTGGGGCGTGACAGACAGATCTTGAGCTCAAGTGAACTCAGCCCGACTCATCAATATCATAGTTGGAGGTGTGAACAGCAAGCACACAACCTTCATGCACTAATCTCATTGAGTTTAAGCCTTGCACGCATGGGATGGATACAGGTTTGGTTCAAGGATGGAATGTTGACTAAACGGGCCATCTAATGAACTTCTCTGATCTTGGAATGGGGCCCACCATTGATCGCATAGACTCGATCTTCAAGTGAGGAAGAAGAAGGATGATCATGGCAGATTCAATATCATTAGGTTTTCCTTCAACCTGATTGTCGTGGAGTGTGAGGATGAGACTAAGGGAGCTCAAAGAATGCTCAGTTAGAAGCTTTAAGGAGGTTTTCCTAGTGGGTTTGAAACTTAAAGGTTGTGGCTACAAGGAATGGAGCAGCGGACCATCTTACTTTGTACACCCTTTTTCTGAAGCCCTAAGCTTCCAGAGATCGTCGGATGGAGGATGGATGGTCTGGATTTAGGGATGAAAGTTGGGCGGGTTCAACCGGACCGACCCGTGACCGACTCGACATTGGGTTGGGCTTGGGCAGGATGTATTGGGTTTGACCTCGGGATTGGGCCATACAAACACCAACCCGACAAAACTTAGGTTGGGCTCAGGTTGAGGTCTTAGGTTGCCCGACCCAACCCGAACCCAATCAATATATAAGTTCTTACTATATTAATTATAATTAAGTGCAGATCATCTGTGTTAAATGCACAAAAAATTCCAATATCGTCGGGTTTCATCTGTCCACGTCATTTTCGATGACTTAAATTAACAAGATACATCGAATTTCTCTCTCCCAAATAGATTTCTTGATACACAATATGACTTTTAAAGGAGTAGTAGTCCTATATTTTAGTTTGTTTGTTTAATTAGAAAAAATGAACTTCTTTACAATAAACAACTACATATATAATTAATAAAATTATAGGTACAAAAAATAAGACGTGCATTAAAAATATAATAGACTAATGTAATAATGAAAATACTAGCATATATCTACCCGACCAACTTGGCCAACCCGATCGAGCCCACTTGGGTTGGGCTTGGGTTGAGAATTCCCAACCCGAGGTTGGGTTGGGTTGGGTTAAGGTTGAGGTATAGGAACCTTGGGTTGGGCTAGGGTTGAACACCAACCCGCTCGACTTTTAGCCCTATCTGATTGCACTAGCTTGCAACAGCCTTCAAATACGGCTGGTAAAACCAATACCGGCCGTGGTTTTCAGTTTTATAAGGAAGCCCTAACCCACAAGATTTGAATAAAGGGCTAGGATGCATCTCATCATGTGGCTGAGATAGGGGAAGACTGCCTTTTGCAGACCGTTAGCGAGGCGCTGATAGTTTCCATTTTCGAAAAAGACAGCCGCACGCACTCGGTTTATTGTTGTTGTTGTGTGCATGCCTGTGCGAGTCGTCAGGTGAAACAACCAAGGTTTTGGTCGAAAGCAATATTCGCACTAGATGGATGGTTCAGATCATCCAGATGGACGATCATGGTGGGCCAAAACACGTCCCAAACGGACTATGTCTATTCATCAAGACGTGGGTTGGAAAATCTCTTTCGAAAGGGGTTCGGTCAAACCCAGTTTGAGCAAGTTCCCTGGTCCGATGCATTGTTGGTGCACCCACTCCCCATGTACATGCACTCTAGAGTGGGGCCCACATTGTTGCTATATGTAAAATGGCTTGTTCACCAGATTTCTTGGGTCCAAATGGAACCCCTAGCCAAAAAATCAGGCAGATCCAAAGTTCAGGTGGGCCACACTATGTGATATCATGATCACTATCGATTTTCACAAATTCGATGGTCAAATTTTCTCCTAGACTTGATAATCACAAAACCGAGGGTTTTAAGGGTCCAAGGACCATCCACCTAGTGGTTTATGGCTAAATTTAAGGCTCAATTCCTATAGTCTAATCGTGTATCATTCATGACCATTTCTAAGGGTAAGGATTGATGGATTCGATGATCCAATACTATAGATTACTAGTGGATGGTTAGGTTTACTAAAGAAATAGGTCCTCCAGATAATGTGACACTATATTTTGAAAATCAATGGATGGATTGTTCTAAGGTCGATGCCTTCTTCCCACTGGCTGGAAACAATTTTAAAATGTATCTTCGATAGTAGAGTTAAGATTATTTTGATACTCCTATTCGTGCATTTGTGAGACTTGGTTCACATGGTAACACCCGAGTACTGAAAAGTACGAGGTGTTACAAGCTCCCTTTAGATGTAACCGACCTATCATCAAATTTAGCGTTATCACAAAAGTGGGTCATGGTCACCAGTTGTCTAAATGGAGCAACCACTACTAGTGCCCACCTTAAGTGCAGTATGAATCATAGGGCAATTATTCTTATTTGTTATCACTCATTTGGTGACCATCCTTTTTGGAGATGATGTTTTGTTTTCACTTTTAGGGTGGTTATCCATGGGTGCTTTGGATTTTTCAGGCAACTGATCAAGATTTCCTTGATTCACCAGTTTTTTAGTCTTCTGGTTTAGTTGAGCTGCTTCAGCAACTCCTCCATCCTTTATGTCACTTTAGGAAGAGTGGGATATTTCCTCCTCTCATTTGATTTCTTTGGAGGATTCCTTAATTTCTGCATCATTTTTCTGGTTGGAATAACTTTACCTATATTGCTTAAACCGGAAGTGGAGTGGGGTTGTCTAAGTGCTAGACATTCAAACTTATAGTGCCCCATATCTCCACATACATGGCAGATAAGAGTAGATTTTGTATTGCTTCCTAATGCAACATATTTCTTAATCATAGGAGGTATAGGAGAAGAACTAGATTTACTTATTTCATAGCCCAAGCCTCTCCTATCCCTTAAGTTTCTACCCAAGCCTAGAAGTTTTTTCTAATTTTTTGTTACTTTGGGAAAACTTATGACTAAGTTCCATTGAATGATTAGACTTTTCTACATCTAGTTTCATATTTCTATTTTCAATTTTCAGTTTCTCAAATTTTTTTTATTCTAGATGTTTAATTTTTTTGATTAATTTTTCAATCTTAAAGCCATCATCAGCGGCTTCCATTTCAAGCTAGGCATTCTCAACATAATATTCTTGTAGGCTATCAACCAATTGTGTTTTAGTAGCCAACACTTCATCCAAGTCTGTTTGTAGCTGTTTGTTCTCATTGTTAGCTTGCCCAAGCTTTCTAAGAACATTTTTACTATGAGTATAAAGTTGGTCATAAGCTACTTAGATGTTATCACTTTCTTGTTGTTCTTCTTCTTCTTCATCTGAGGAGGAGGCTCTCTGCTCATTTATCTCCTCGTTATCCCTTAGATCTGGGATCATTGTAGTGGTGAAGGTCATAAGTATTTTCAATGATTTTTGGTCTTCATCACTTTCAAACTTGCTTGCTTCTAATTTAGAGTCTTCAGTATCGTCCCATGTGGTTAACATACCTTTCCCTTTAATTTCTTTGTGGGACATTCAGTAAATATATGGCGATACTTTCAGCAATTATAACATTTGGGCTCTTTGGACTTTATGAAGAATTTTCCTATTTGATGCTTATAGTCCAGTTGTTTCCCTTTGTTAAATGCCCTTACACAGTTCTTGTTAAAGAAACTTTTGAACCGCTTGGCCAAGAGGGTTGCCTCCTCATCACTTTCCTCCTCAGTTTCAACTTTTTTGGAGGTCTAGAGGACATGATGTTTGGATTTTGTGAGAGTTTTAAAGTGTAGCTCAAAAGGTTATAGAGAACCCACTAGTTCCTTTACTTTCATTTCATCAATATCTCTACACTCCTCAATGGTGGTGACTTTGGAATTGAAGCGTTCCGTTAGGGATCTCAAGATTTTCCTATAGATTTTAGGCACCAGAATGCTCTCTCCAAGCCCCCACATGGACTTACATATATCGTTCAATTTTGTGTAAAACTCCATGAATCTCTCATGTTTGTTCATTTTTATATTTTCAAATTGGACCATGAAGAGATGTAACTTTGTACGTTTTATTGTGCTTTTTCCTTCATGGGTGTTTCCAATAAATCCCATGCTTCTTTTGAAGATTTGCACATGTAAATTTGTTTAAACTCTTCTAGTGAATTGCACAGTTAATAGCATTCATTGGTTTGACATTACATATTTTCCTTTGTTTCTCATAGTCAGTACACATTGACTTTGGTTTTAGTTTAAAGATGGTAGTGCCATTTTCAAGTACCACTAGTTCAGTTGGTGGAACATATATAGTATCAATGATGTCCCAAACATCATGATCCAAAGATTCTAGAAATATGCTCATCCTAGCTTTCCAATATGCATAATTTGAACCATCAAAGTTATGTGGACAAGAGACTGATATTTCCTCTCCCTTGGTCATATTTCCAACTTCATTTAAGATCTTCCTCTAGGTTGTTGAACCCTTCAAGAGGAACCCGCTTCGATACCAATTGAAATTGCGATAGAACCGCTAATTGAAGTATGAAATTATGTCTAGGACTCCTAGAGGGCGGTGTATAGGACTTTTTAAAAATATTTACTTGTTAAAAGAAGACAATGCTTGACTCAAACTAATTTACCAATTAAACTAAGTAAGCCAAAGTAACTCTAAGGCTTCCAAGCTAATAGAGGGTCCAATCACAAAGGCTACAAATGATTTGCTAATAAAGCAACTAGCCTATAGAGATAATGTATATGAGTGTGTGGGATGTGATTCCTATCAAACCTAAACATTCATCTAATCATGCATTATAATTAAACATTTAAATCACTTAAGCATAATTAACAAATGTGCAAAGAAAAACCCAAACACGATAATATATAGTGTTTCGACTATGTGCCTACTCCACTTCCAGTGGACACACTCAACCCGTGAGTGTACTGGATTTCACTATCTAATGGTTTTAAATCAGGTTAACCATGAACCTTTACAACCTACACAAGGTTAAACTAAGGAGCCTACACAAAGCAACCTTAGGTGCCTACACAAGGAAATATGTCCTACACAAGAACACTTTTAGGAGCCTATACGAGGAAACCTATATGCCGACACAAGGTAATAGGTCCTACACAAGGATACTTCTAGGAGCCTACACAAGGAAACATATATACCTACACAAAGAAACCTATATGCCTACACAAGGCGGGAGGTCCTACACAAGGGCACTACACATATTCTCCCATCAGAGGCCTACGAAAGGTCTTGGTGATTTTCTCAACTCAAACTCTAAATCCCATTCCTACACAAGGAAAGGGCTTCAATGTCTCACCCCAAACTTGGAAACTGGGCTCACAGAATTCTCAATCGCTAAATCTAGTCCCGACAGCCTCCTTAATACCCCATTCTCAGCTCCCGGCACCTAAATGCCATATTCTGATCCTGGGATCCTATAAGGAGGATTTTCAGTCTGAATTTTTTTTGTAAAGGAGCATAACCAAGTCATAAAAACAACATCACCACATATCCACTATATCAAAAAGCTTGAGTATAATGCGAAAAGGGAAATACAAGATGATCAAAAGACTCCAAAATAATTTGTCAGGCACTCCTGCCTTAGAGCTGCTGCGATCTGACGCCACCTGCATGCAATGGTCGTGCATAAGCTTACGAAAATCTTAGAGGGTGGTATAAGTGTGTGCACAATGCGTGAACTAAGCATACAATATCAGAGTAAGCAAAAATGCTGGCAAGGCAACTCTATGAATGCTATCAGCCATACCAAGGCTATGCAATGCAGGGCTTACACAGCCAAATGTCATATGCAAGATACAAAGCATGCGTGTCAGTCCTCATCAAGTACATATACGAGTATAGTTCCCCTCTAAGATATCACCAGGGTCTAGTACACTCCACACTGACTGCCGCCTCCCTAGCCATACAGCCCAGCGAGTGAAAGAGACCACACTATCCACCTGACCAGTAGTCTGCTAATACCTACCTCATTGACAGCGAACCTATTTATGAACTGGTCAAACTCAGCCTAGCTTACAACCCCCTCACTAGGGTGGATAAGGCCACACCCCCTTCCAAATGACCACGACATAGTGGGAGACGCGACCTATTGGTATTCGGCACTCGTGCGCTCATGTATCTACTCAGTTTAGACATTGGAGCATCTCTTGGTACCAAAAGGTTCTGGGACTTTCACCCAAGGACATCCTATGTGCCCACAATGCTAGAGCTAAGTATTTCCAGTATCCAATCCTGTCATTTACGATGTGCCTGTGGAGGCCACGACCCTGATGTCACTAGGGCATACAGTGATCATGTCACACAAATACAAGATGCATGAGTCATACCATCCTGACGTGCATCAGTCCTGCACATACTGCGCAATCATGTGAGGCACTGTCTCATAAGGAATCTCATAAATGTCTTAGCCCAATGGCGTATGCTATGATCAAACACTCCTTATAATAGGCATACAAATGATGTGTATGAGCATGTAGTATGATGCTATACTAAGCATATTCTCAATGTGTCCTACTAGACTAAGTACACTAGCATGATTATCAAATATAGCAAGCAATGATCGGCCTTAACTAGTATGCTACTAACAAGAGTAAGGGTTGAACGACATGCCCCACTAGACATATAGAAGTCTATATGGAATGGTCCATGTTAGACTATCATAACTAATTCAAGGTAGTAGCATATCATATATCCTAAGGCAGGGTCTCCTGCAAGGACGATGGAAAGTATCATCATCAATAGGGACCCAATGATTTGGGTTAGCCAAATGGGTACTACAGATATAAGTGGGGACCCAACGGTTTGGGTTAGCCCACTAGGTTAAGGGTTGACACAGGCTTAACAATGGGCCCTAGGAAGCTTACAACGGTGGACATTTAACCATCATTGTGCTAAGGTGCGGTCCGTTTGGAAATCAGAATTGAAATCATAATGGGGCCCTTAGCCCTTCGACTATTTAGGAAATGGATGGACAGCGCGTGCCCATCACTCATACATGGTGAGCCTGCATAAGGCGTTGGGGCCCACAGCCTAAAAAATGGATAAACGGTGTGTAGATAACATGTACATCATGGTAGGCCTCACACATATAATGGGCCTAATAAAGAATCACAATGGGCCTCTCACATGGGCCTAATATACATCACATGGGCCTCATATACATCAAGTGGGCCACATCACATGGGCCTCATATACATCAAGTGGGACCCACCGTTCTAGCTAGACTATCCGCACCATTAATCTATTTTTAGAGATCATTTTAGAGCGTTACCTGAAAAATGAATTATATCGAAAGATCATTTGGACAATACCACAAATAGTAGTGGAGATAATGATATTCACTATTGACAATTCACAGGGCCCACCATAATGTTTATTTTCCATCCAGTCCGTTCATAAGGTCACAAAGACCTGAATTAAGAGGAAAAACAAATTTCATATTGATCCAAAACTTCTAAGACCCTAAACAGTTTCAATTGTAGACGTTTAATCCTCCACTGAGTTTTGTTATGTGGTCCATCTGATAGACAAATCTGTCTTATTTCTCGTCTCAACCCTAAGATGAGTTCGCAAAGTGGATGGATGGTTTGGATCGAACATATATACCATGGTGGGTCCCCCAGCTGGATGTGTGGACACCACATGTGGCGAAGGCCACCGTCCAGATGGACGGTAGGAATATAACACATACCTCATGATCAGGGCCCACAGAACTGCTGACGTTAATACATCAGCTAAAGAGTTGCTGGCCCACCATCCAGATAGATGGTCTAGATTTAACACATGCCTTGTGATCAGATGCACGAAACTTGTTGACGTCATGCAGTGGGACCCACCGTCCCAGCTCTGTTGAATGGTGTGGGATGAAATACATACATTATACAGGACCCACAGAACTTACTGACATCGATCCAGCAGTTATATCTTACTTGGGTCCCCACCCTCCAGATGGATGGTGGGCTAAAATACATGAATCACGGTGGATCACACCCACGTCTAGACCGCTGGACGGTTTGGATGAAACAGATGGACGGCGTTGATAAAGTACATGCACCACGGTGCAACCCACCGTCCAATAATCTGGACGGTGTGGATATAATAAATAAATCATGGTGATTCCACGTCAGCATGCCCCACCATTTGGATCAAACTAATATTTGTGTTTTCCCTCGTCCAGGTTTGTCCGGGGCGGACAGGTAATGGCCTGCCCGCTGGACGCTAGCGAGGTGGGCCTCACGGACGGGACGGCGTGGATCATACATCAAGGTGGGCCATTATATATGAAAAGAGAGAGAGAGAGAGAGACGTGCGGTGGAGAGGAGGGGCTCCGCCACTATGAGCCCTCCCTAGGTGGGCCATGTAAATACAATACATACATCAAAATGGGTCCCAAATCATGTGGGCCCTAAATCGTAAAAATCAACAGTGGAGATCCCTTTTCCACCAAAAATGCAAGGTCTAGATGACTTTTCTACAAAAGGAAAATAAACATCATGATGGGGTGCATGGAGAATGGCCCCATCATAGGATGAGCATATGGATCATGGTGGGCCATCGGCCACACCTAGGGTCCAAAGTGAGATCCCTACCATCAATCGATAGGCCCCACTTGGCCTATCATCAAAACACAAATCTAAGCCTATAAAACACCCACTGATTCCACTTCTTCTTGGTTCTATGGCTTCCTTAGCTCCTTAGCTTCAATTTTGATGGAGGTCGATGACGATTGAAGGGTTGGATTGAGAGATGAGGGGGTATAAAGTGGGCCACACACAAAGCTCTTTCTCTCCTTGGAAGGCTTAGACATCCACACTCTTGGGGTTGCTTAGGGAATGGTAGAGAATGAGAGAGAGAGGGTGGTTATAAGAGAGAGGTGATGGGTGATGGGTGGAGTGATGGGTGTGAGTGACATGAGGGTTGACTTTGGGGAGGGTTGCTTGTCTTAAGAAGAAAGAAAGCATGGGTTGTGATTGAATGTGTACTTGACTTGTGATTGATTGATTGATGTGATGGGTTGTAGAGATTCTCTCGAGATTTGCAATGGGTGGCGTTTCCTCAAATTAAACGTGTGCCTACAACTCCTAGCCTGGGCATCGTATCGGTGTGCAAGACGCGACGTTGGAACCGAGGCAATGATGCGGTCGCAATGGTACAAGTCTTGGGTTGAGTTAATTCAGATTTATAGGATGTGACTTAGGGTCACGCGCAAACGCTGATTACAGGTCATGGGTTGTCAGAATTCGATAAGGAGGATTGCAGAAGTCTAAGGAACGGTACGGCCTAGGATACAGGCACAGCTCTCCCCTCATAATAAAAATTTTATCTTCAAAATTTACACTATCATCGCAACTAAACATAAGTCATAAAAGGAGAGGAATCATGGAATCATATGTAATCAAAACACAATATAACGTACAATTAAACATCGAAGAGATGGGGATAGTACTCGCGAATCTTAGCCTCGTGCTCCCAAGACTCCTCATCTACAATATAATGACCCCACTGCACCTTCACTAAGGGAATGACCTTGGTCCAGAGGACCTGCTCTTTCGATTCAAGGATACGAACTGGCTGCTTAATGTAAGAAGCGTCCTCACGAATCTCCAACGGCTGCCAATCAATAACAGGAATGATGTCTGACCACACTTCTGTAACATAGATACATGGAAAACGTTGTAAACACCAGACAATTGAGATGGCAAGGTAAGCTGATAGGCCACGGCGCCAACGTGCCCAGTAATCTCGAAAAGTCCTATGAATCTCAGGGCAAGCTTGGCCTTCGCTCCAAAATGAACCACACCATTCATGGGTGAGACCTTGAGATACATATGGTCTCCAATGGTAAACTCTAAGGGACAATGCCGACGATCAGCAAAACTCTTTTGTCGACTTTGAGCTGTGCGCATCCTCTGCCTAATGATATCGATAGCCACTGATGTCCTCTGCACAAGCTCGGGACCTAGGAGACGCTGCTCCCCAACCTCAGTCCAACAACTCGGTCATTTGCATGGTCTGTCATATAATGTCTCGAAAGGTAACATGCCAATGGTCGCTTGATAGCTGTTGTTGTATATGAACTCAGCCAATCGAATATGCTCATGTCAGCTACCGACGAAGTTGATCATGTAAGCTCTGAGCATATCCTCAAGGATCTGGTTGACCCTCTCTATCTGCCCATTGGTCTGTGGATAATAATTAGTGCTGAGCTACAAAATAGACCCCATCTTCCTATGAAAGCTCCTCCAAAACTGAGATGTGAACCTTGAGTCTCGGTAAAAAATGATCAAAACTGGAATGCCGTGTAGTTTCACAATCTCCTCGATGAATATCCTTGCAACCAGATCCAAAGGTCGGGTCACATAAATCGAAAGAAAATGTGCCGACTTTGTCAGACAATCAACGACAACCCAGATGGTGTTATGACCGCGCTGAGTCCTCAGCAAACCCAGGATAAAATCGGTGGATACATGATCCCACTTCCACAACAGGACGCTCAATGACTGCAATGGACCTGGGGGTTTCTGATAATTAGCCTTGACACACTGGCACGTTTCACACTCGGCTGCAAAACTGACAGTCTGACGCTTCAACCCTGCCTAAAAATACTACCTCCTCATGTCGCGGTACATCTTTATGGAGCTTGAGTGGTTAGTAAACTTTGATCGGTATGCCTCGGTCATCAGATATCTGTGTAACTCTGGAATATCTGGGACACAATTAGCCTCTGAAATGGAGTCCACCATCTGAACCAATCTACCAATCTGACTGCTCCTTGGATGCGGCCTCTGCTTGGTAACCTTGTAATGACTCATCTATCTGTTAAGCCTCGACCACCCTTATGACAAGAGAGGGTTGAATTAACATGCTCGATAGCTGAACAATGGTAGACTGCAGACCAAACTCTAAATCATACTCTGTTATATCCTTGAACATCCTCCACTCCTGAACCATCATATGTGCCACCAAGCTCCGTGTCTAACGGCTATGAGCATCTGCCATCACGTTTTCCTTGCTAGGGTGGTATTGAAGATCGAAATCGTAGTCCTTCAGAAGCTCCATCTAGCACCTTTGCCTCATATTCAACTCAAACTAAGAGAAGAGAAACCTCAAGCTCTTGTGGTCAGAGAAGAGCTCAAACCCATAAAGATAGTGCTTTCACACCTTTAGTACGAAGACAATCGCAGCCAACTCTAGATCATGCGTAGGGTAGTTCTGCTCTTGGACCTTGAGCTGGTGAGATACGAAGGCTACTGGTTTCCCATGCTGCATCACGACAACACCTAAACCAATATACGAGGCATCGGTAAAAACCATGAATCCATCACTCCCAGAGGGAAGAGTGAGGACAGGTGCAGACGTCAAATGGTTCTTCAGCTCTGTGAATGCATGCTCACATGCATCGCTCCAAAAAAACTCAGCGCCCTTCCGAGTCAACCTAGTCAACGAGGCTGCAATATAGGAGAAACCCTTAATGAAACGTTGGTAGTAGCCCACCAAGCTAAGGAAACTGTGGATCTCGGACGTGTTCGTGGGCTGGCCCCACTAACGCAACAACATCAATCTTTAAGGGGTCCATTACAACACCCTCCCTCATCACCACGTGACCGAGGAACTTCACCTCCTCCTGTCAGAACTCGCGCTTCTCCAGCTTCACATAGAGCTATGTACGTGGAGGGTCTGCAAGGTAATCTCTTGATGTTGCTCATGCTCCTCACGGGTCCTCGAATATATCAGAATGTCATCTATGAATACCATAACAAACTGATCGAGATACTGATGGAAGACCTCATTCATCAACTGCATGAATACTGAGGGCGCATTGGTCAGTTTAAAGGACATGACCTGGAACTCAAAATGATCATAGCGCGTCTTGAAGGCTGTCTTTAGGATATCCTCCTCTCTAACCCGAACCTGATGATAACCGCACCGCAAGTCTATCTTCGAAAAGAACTGCACCTCATGTAGCTAATCAAACAAATCATCAATCCTCGGGAGTGGGTACTTATTCTTAATTATGACCTTATTGAGCTCACGATAATCCACACAAAATCTCAACAAGTCATCTTTTTTCTTCATGAAGAATACTGGTGCTCCGCATAACGAACTACTCAGACAATAAAGCCTAACTCGTGCAACTGTCCAACTACTTTTGTAGTTCCCTCAACTCCAATGGTGCCATATGATACGAGGCCTTCGAAATAGGCATGGTACCGGGCACAAGATCAATCTGAAACTTCATGTGCCGGCGAGGTGGTAAACCTGAAATCTCATAGAACACATGGGAAAACCACAGATGACTGGAAGCTAATCGATACTCAAAGTAACTGACTCCTTAATGGCACACGACAACAGGAAGGAAAGATACTCTCCTCTGGGCTCTGCTACAAACTGGAACTGTGGCACGCCGGGTATATAAAACGTGACTGTCCTCGCGGAGTAATCCAATATGGTGTGCTACTCGGTGAGTCAATCCATGCCCATGATGACATCAAACTTGGACATCGGCAATGCAAATAGATCGACAGGCAAAAAGATATCCCTAACCAGAATGGGGCAAGATGAGAAAAATCAGCCCAACATTGCAGTCTTCCACAAGGGTGTCGATACCAACAAAACCTCATGAGCAGACTCTAATGGAAAACCAATTAATCGACAAAAATCCTTGACCACAAAGGAATGTAATGCACCGAAGTCAAATAATACACGAGTTATGCATGAAGAAACAAGGAGAGTACCCTCGATAACCCCTCCGAATGACTGAGGGTCCTGTTGGGCGGCATAAAATCTGCCTTGGGCCTGCTAGGGAGGTGCATGTCCCCTCTGAGGTCCCTGCTACTACTGTTGCCGCTGCAGCAGCCTGTCTTGCTGCCTCTGTAGCTGTTGGGGAGGTCTCGGAGGGTGGTGCTGTGGTCGCTGCTGCTACTATGGAGGCTACTGCGGTGCACTCAGTTACTACTGCTGCAAATGGGGACACTCGTGCCTATGATGTCATATCCTACTGCATCTAAAGCAAGCACCTGGGAACAATCCAGGAGGTGGTGCTGAAGGTGATGTTAGTGCTCGAAATGCTAGGCGAGTTATATGTCATTGTAGTGGACGATGATGCTGCTGTTGGGAGCTATCAGATGGTGCATTCCTCTTCCAGTCTCCTCTGTAGTCATGAACCCCCTATGAATTAGCCCAATCCACCTCGTAAATTTAGGTCCTCTGCACTACCTGCTCAAATGTCAGAAGCATGTGTCTGACAACACGGTTCCTGAGGCAAGAGCACAAGTCGTTCTCGAAATGGTGGGCCTTCCACCTCTCATCATCGACAAGATACGTCACGAACCTCGATAGTGCAACAAATCGAGCCGCATACTAAGATACAAACATGTCCCCTTAGACTAGAGTCTCAAACTCTAAAGCACGCTACTGTTGAATGTGGTCAGAGAAGAACTTTCGGTCGAACCGGTCAACAAAATCCTCCCAGGTCCACTCAAAATCGACTCCTGCTGCTTGAGCGACTGATGCCCAACAGTGCTCAGCCTCACCCTGGAGAAGAAATATGGCTAATGGGACCCGCTGCTGGTTCATACATTTCATGGTATCAAATATCTTCTCCACATCAGAATGTCACCTCTCGGCTGCTATCGGGTCTGGCTTGCCGTGGAAGCACAAGGGATCGAGTTGTCGAAAATCTCAAAGAAGGGTGCTTCCGCACTACTGCTCTATCTAGGCTAGTGTAACAGTGGGACGCGTGCCCTACCCCGGAAGGATAGGTGGTCATTGCCTACAGCATCTACTGAAGCTAATCTGCACTCACGGGCACGTCTGGGCTGTGGGAGTCGCTCTCATAGGCGGCATGTCCTACAGGAAGGAACAGGGGCCTATCAACCTTGAGAATACTCGAAGGCACACACGTTAAGGGTCTATATCAGAAAATTGCTAAGTTATTCAAACTCGGGACCTATTCATTCTAAGTTTATAGCAAAGATGTGATGTGATCCTCAGGTATTCCCAAGTTATACTCTGATACCAACTTCTGTGATGCCCCAAACTTAGAAACCGGGCTCACAGAATTCTCGATCACTGAATCTAACATCGACAGCCTATGTAGTACCCCATTCTCAGCTCCTGACACCCATATGCTAGATTCTAATCCTGGGATCCCACAAGGAGGATTTTCATTCTAAATTTTTTTATAAAGGAGCATAACCAAGTCACAAAAATAACATCACCACATATCTACTATATCAAAAACTTTGACTACAATGTAGAAAGGGAAATATAAGATGATCAAAAAGCTCTAAAATAATCTACCACGTGCTCCTGCCTCAGTACTGTTATGATCCAACACCACCTGCATGCAATGCTCATGCATAAGCTTACAAAAAGGTTAGAGGGTGGTGTAAATGTGTGCGCAATACGTGAACCAAGCATACAATATCAGAGTAAGTGAAAATACTGGCAAGTCCATGAATGTTATCAACCATACCAAGGCTATGTGATGCAAGGCTTACATAGCCAAGTGTCATATGTAAGATGCAAACCATGCATGTCAGTCCTCATCAAGTACATATATCAGTACAGTTCCCCTCTAAGATATCACTGAGGTCTAGTACACCACACTGACTACCGCCTCCCTAGCCGCACAGCTCAACGAGTGGAAGAGACCACACTATCTGCTTAACCAGTAGTCTGCCAATACCTATCTGGCTCATTAATAGCGGACCCATTTGCGAGCTAGTCAAACTAAGCCTAGCTTATAACCCCCTCACTCAGGCAAATAAGGCCACACCCCCTTCCAACCGACCACAACACAGTGGGAGATGCGGCCTACTGGTATTCGGCACTCTTACGCTCCTATATTCACTTGGTCTACACGTTGGAGCATCTCCTAGTACCAAAAGGTTTTTGGACTTTCACCCAAGGACATCCTATGTGCCCACAGTGCTAAAACCAAGTATTTCCAATATCCAATTCGGTCATCCATGATGTGCCTGTGGAGGCCATGGCCCTAATATTGCTATGGCGTACAGTGATCATGTCACAGAAATGCGAGATACATGAGTCATACCATCTAGTCATGCATCATTCCTGCATGTACCACGCAATCATGTGAGGAACTCCGTCTCATAAGGAGTCCCATAAATGTCTTAGCCCAACAGCGTATGCTATGATCAAACACTCCTCATAACAGGCATACAAATGATGCATATGGGCATGTAGCATGATGTTATACTAAGCATATTCTCGATGTGTCCTACTAGACTAAGTACACTAGCATGATTATCAGATATAGCAGGCGATGATTAGCCTTAACCGGTATGCTACTTACAAGAGTAAGGGATGAACAACACGCCTCGCTAGACATATAGAAGCCTATATGGAATGGTCCATGTTAGACTATCATAACATATTCAAGGTACTAGCATATCGTATATCCTAAGATGGGGTCCCCTGAAAAGATGGTGGAAAGTATCATCGTCAATGGGGGCTTAACGGTTTGGGTTAACTGAATGGGCACGGGCTTAACAATGGGCCCTGGGAAGCTTACAACGGTGGACATTTAACCATCATTGTGCTAAGGTACGGTCCGTTTGGAAATTGAAATCAGAATCATAATGGGGCCCTCGGCCCTCCGACTATCTTGGAAATGGATGGACAGTGCGTGCCCATCACTCATACATGGTGGGCCTGCATAAGGCGGTGGGGCCTATGACTTAAAAATCGATAAACGGTGTGTATATAGCATGTACATCATGGTGGGCCTCATAAACAATCACAATGGGCCTCTCACACATGCCTAATATACATCACAATGGGCCTCTCACACGGGCCTAATATATATCATAATGGGCCTCTGACATGGGCCTAATATACATCACAATGGCCCGCATCACATGGGCCTCATATACATTAAGTGGGCTGCATCACATGGGCCTCATATACATCAAGTGGGTTGCATAACATGGGCCTCATATTCATCAAGTGGGCACATCACTTGGGCCTTATATACATTAAGTGGGCCACATCACATGGGCCTCATATACATCAAGTGGGACCCACCATTCTAGTTGGACTATCTACACCATTAATCTATTTTTAGAGATCATTTTAGAGCGTTACCCAAAAAATGAATTATATCGAAAGATCATCTGGACCATACCACAAACAGCAGTGGAGATAATGATTTTTAAAGTTAACAATTCACAGGTGCCCACCTTAACATTTATTTTTCATCCAGTCTATTCATCAGGTGACAAAGACCTGAATTAAGAGGAAAAATAAATTTCATATTGATCTAAAACTTTTGAGACCCCAAACGGTTTCAATGGTAGACGTTGAATCCTCCACTGATTTTTACAATGTGGTCCACCTGATAGACAGATCTATCTTATTTCTCGTCTCAAGCCTAAGATGATCTCACAAAGTGGATGGATGGTTTGGATCTAACACATATACCATGGTGGGTCCCACCGTCCCAACTGGACGATGTGGACACCACATGTGGCGTAGGCCACCGTCCAAATGGACGATTGGGCTATAACACATACCTTATAATCAGGGCGCACAGAACTTTGACGTTAATACAGTAGTTAAATAGCTGTTGGCCCACCGTCCAGATGGATGGTTTGGATTTAACACATGCCTCATGATTAGATGCACAGAACTTGCTGACGTCATGCAATGGGACCCACCATCCCAGCTATGCTGAATGGTGTGGGATGAAATACATACATTATGCGAGACACACAGAACTTGCTGACATCGATCCAACAGCTATATGCTACTAGGGTCCCCACCCTCCAAATGGACGATGGGCTAAAATACATGAATAACGGTGGATCACACCCAGTCTAGACCGCTAGACGGTCTGGATTAAATAGATGGATGGCGTTGATCATGCACCACAGTGCAACCCACCGTCCAGCAATTTGGATGGTGTTAATATAATAAATAAATCATGGTGGGTCCATGTCAGTGTGGCCCACCATTTGGATTAAACTGATATTTATGTTTTCCCTCGTCCAGGTCTGCTCGGGGTAGACAAGCAGTGGCCTGCCCGCAAGACACCAGTGAGGTGGGCCCCACGGATGAGACAGCATGGATCATACATCCAGGTGGGCCATTATATACAGAAAGAGAGAGAGAGAGAGAGAGAGAGAGAGAGAGAGAGACATGCGGTGGAGAGGAGGGGCTACGCCACTGTGAGCCCTCCCTACGTGGGCCATGTAAATACAATACATACATCAAAATGGGTCTCAAATCATGTGGGCCTTAAATCGTAAAAATCAACGGTGGAGATCCTTTTTCACCAAAAATACAAGGTCTAGATGACTTTTTTACAATAGAAAAATAAACATCATGATGGGGTGCATGCATAATGGCCCCATCATGGGATGAATATATGGATCATGATGGGCCATCGGCCACACCTAGGGTCCAAAGTGAGATCCATACCATCAATCAGTAGGCCCCACTTGGTCCATCATCAAAACACAAATCTAAGCCTATAAAACACTCATCGGTTCCACTTCTTCTTGGTTCTATGGCTTCCTTAGCTCCTTGGCTTCGATTTTGATGGAGGTTGATGACGATTGAAGGGTTGGATTGAGAGATGAGGGAGTAGGAAGTGAGACACACACAAAGCTCTTTCTCTCCTTGGAAGGCTTAGACGTCCACACACTTACGGTTACTTGGGGAATGGGTAGAGAATGAGAGAGAGAGGGTGGTTGTAAGAGAGAGGTGATGGGTGATGGGTGGAGTGATGGGTGTGAGTGACATGAGGGTTGACTTTAGGGGAGGGTTGCTTGTCTTGGGGAGAAAGAAAGCATGGGTTGTGATGGGATGTGTACTTGACTTGTGATTGATTGATTGATATGATGGGTTGTAGAGATTCTTTAAGGATTTGCAACGCGCGGCGTTGCCTCGAATTAAATGCCGGCCCACAACTCCTAACCTGAGCATCGCATTAGTGTGCAAGACGCTGTGTTGGAACCGCGGTGATGGTGCAGTCACAATGGTACAAGTCTCAGGTCAAGTCTATTTAGATTCACAGGGTGCGACTTAGGGTCATGCGCAAATGTCGATTACAGGTCGTGGATTGTCGAAATTCAATAGAGAGGATCCCAGAAGTCTAAGGAACGTTACAGTCTAAGATACGGGCCTTACATTCATACTTAATGGACTCTAGATACTTACTTGTAAGTGAGTGAGCCCCGCTTCAACATATGTTGTTCAAGATCTTCCTAGTGGTGAAGAGTCTTCAACTCTCTTAAACCACAACCACTTGTAAGTCCTCCGATTAAGGTACCAAAGTTGTTGGGTTTAAGGTTTGGTTAATTTACTCTAGTTAATAATATGCATTTAAGATCTAGAGAAGATTCCCGTGAGGAAAGCCATTAAAGATCTGAGCATAATGATTTTTAATTAAAGAGTGTTGTTGGTTGATCAATCAAGGCCAAAGTTCATTCTTCAATCTAAGCTATGAATATACCAATAAATGTATTTAAGCCATGGATTGAATGACGAACTCCTATGGGAAAGAGGGCTTAAGAATAAAGGTAATAACTTTGGTAATAACTCTCTCAAAGTTCTATTCAATACTCACTCAAATATCCCAAAAGCAACCCAAGTGTTTATATAGAGTCAAATCCCAACGATAAAAAAATGGGCAGAAATCTGTCGTTGTCTATGTCATCGAAGAGTCTTTGATGCCATTGAAGTTTCCTTCGATGTCATTGAATCTTTTTCAATTGCATCGACTCTCTGCACTATGTGAAAGTGCTCTTATTTGTCAATTAACGTGATGGCTGAGTTAAAGAGTCTTGTGAGCTCCACATGGAAGACTACAAGTTTGAAGACTCACCAAGGTGAAGATGTTCAAAAAATTCCAAAGGTAAACTAATCCTCACATCCCATTACCAAAACACCCCAGGTAATGATCCCCTTAAAAGTGGTCTAATCTTTCCCAAAATCAACTAGGAAAACATCCTTGTAAGGTTAGAAAAATTTTAAAAATCAAGTTGGAAGTAAATCTGAAGAGGCATATGTTTTCTGCAACTTTTAATGACATCAAGAAAGTGTTCCATTTTGTCCAGCAACCAAAATGATATTCTGAAGAAATTCTCGATGAAATCGAACTTACAAGTTCGATGACATCGAAGCTATTTCGATGACATCAAAAATGAGCACTCAAAGGTCTAGCAAGCACAAAAGGAAAGTTAGTAAAAAGATTGATAACATCAAATTTCAAAATTCGATGCCATCGAATGTATGTTCAATGACATCAAAAATGGACTAGTTTTATCTAGAGAGTTTTTAAAGAAAAATCTTAAATTCTTCGATGACATCGAAAAATTGAACAAAGTTGTCCAACAAGCTCCAAGTGTTTTCAGAGAAAATCCCAATGACATTGAGCTAGCATTCGATGACATCAAAGGTCTACTTCAATGGCATCGAACGCTACTCGATGACATCGAGCAGTCCATACAGCACTTATATGAAAATCTTAGTGCAGGGATTCGATAACATCAAAGGAAGTTGGATGACATCAAAGGAAACTTCGATGATATCAAAGCCCTTTGATGACATCGTATCTTGACAAAAATCTGCCCATTTTTTTACCATTGGCATTTTTGCCTATTTATTTGGGGGCTTGTTTTCTTAGTTCTAAGTGAGAAAAATAGTGAGATTTAAGAGAGTTATTGCTATAGGAATACCACCTACCATCTTAAATCCTTTTTCTCATTGGAGTTCATCCTTCAACCCTATCTTAAATGCAATTATTAAAAAATCAATAAATTGGATTGAAGCATGAACTCCACCATTCAAGATTCTTCCAACAAGTCATTCATTGGAAAATCTTAAGCTGGAATCCTGGGAATGCTTAATTTTTGGGAATCTCATCCACACATAAAGATCAACATTCATTAGATAAGATTCACCAAAATACCTTAACCCAACATCGGCAACTTCCTTTGGAACATCTACAGTTGTTGTAGATCAAGGGAGCTGAAGACTCTTCATCAACAAGGAAGATCATCTTCAGTATGTACTAACAATAGGGCTCACTCAGTCCATTGAGTCTAAACCCCTTGTCTAGGATTGGGTTTTAGAGTTTGATTATACAAACTTGCTAAGACCTTTCATAGGCATCCGATGGGAGAATATGTTGGGTGTCCTTGTGTAAGACCCCTTGCCTTGTGTAGGCATATAGGTTATCTTGTGTAGGCTCCTAGTTATGTCCATGTGTAGGACCCATTGCATTATGTAGGCATCTAGGTTCTCTTGTGTAGGCTCCTAAAAGTGCCCTTGTGTAGGACCCGTTGCCTTGTGTAGGCACCTAAGGTTGCCTTGTGTAGGCTCCTTAGTTTAATCTTGTGTAAGTTGTAAAGGTTCATGGTTAACCTGATTTAAAACCATGGGATAGTAAAATCTAGTATACTCATGGGTTGAATGCGTCCATCGGGAGTGGCGTAGGCATGTAGACAAACCACTATATATCGATGTGTTTGGGATTGTCCTTAAGCATCTGTTTAATTATGCTTATATGCCTTGAATGTGAAGTAATGATGCATGATTAGATGATTGGTTAAGTTTGAAATGAAACACATCTTACACACTCATATACACTATGTTAATAGGCTAGTTTTTCTATATGCAAATCATTTGTAGCCTATATGATTAGATCATCTATTGACTTGGAAGCCTTAGAGTTACTTTGCCTTACATAATTTAAATTGATAATTAGTTTAAGTTAGGCATTGTTTGTTTGTAATAAGTAAATATTTTTAAAAAGTCCTATTCACCCCCTTCTAGGACACATGGACATTATTCTATACTTCAATTAGTGCTCTCAACTATAATTTCACTATGATTTTTAAATAAGTGTAGGACAGATTCTATCCGATACCGTCGATCATCCTTCGATGCCATCGAAGGGCCCTTCAATGTTATCGAGAGATGGCTCGATGCCATTCGGATTTTCCTTTTAAAGTATCAATTGGTTGATGGACATATTGAGCACCTTTTCGATTCCGTCGAACGTGCTTTGATGTTATCAAATTTTGAATCTCAATGTCATCGAAGTCATTTCGATTTCATCAAGAATAAATAGATTTTCCTATGAAAACTCACTAGATAGTTTGGTCCATATTTTGATGCCATCGAATAGCCCTTTGATATCATCAAAATTTTAATCCCAATGACATTGAATGGTCTTCGATGTTATCGAGAATATGTGATTTTCCTTATAAGCTTACTGGACAAATTAGTCCTCTTTTCAATGCTATCAAATAGTGTTCGATGACATTGAAATTTATTCGATTGCATTAAGTATACTTAGAGTATTTCAAAGCTTACTGGAGATATTATGTCTTATATCAATGTCATCAAAATACATTTGATGCTATTGAAACTTAAGTTTCGATTCCATTGAATATATCCAGAATTTTCATAGTTGGTTGCTGGACTTGTAAGGCCTCTAATTCGATGCCATTGAAGCTGTCTCGATTGCAATCGACAAAATATGAAACTTTCCTATTTTGTTTCTATCTCCATGGGCTTTAAAAAAACTCAAACCTAAGCTTACCAAAGGTTTTACAAAGAAGTTTTGGGCAAGTTTAGATGTATTCCAAGTGGGTTATTTACCTGATAGGGCTTAATTTGGGAAGTGAGGCTTAATATACCTGTAAAGCGCACTCGAACTTCTTCAACTTGATGAGTCTTGGTCTTGTAATCTTCATATGGGGCTCACTTGAAAAATAAACTCAACATTCACGTATATTGACAAACAAGGGCACTGTCAATTGTATCACTCCTTACTTGAAATCCACATTTCCTGCATTAAGTGGAAACACCATGCAGGAATGTGTACTCGCCCTTGTAGGTTGTAAGTAATCTCATAATGTCTAAGGCGAGGGAGCCTGATTCACCTCATTCTCATCTTAAATCTCCTTAGTCAGATGGTAAGGTTGATTTCCAGACATTGCATCAACTAACCCAGAGGATCTTAAGTTGTCTTCAGTCTCAGAAGATCTTAAGTGGTCTTCAATCCGGTAATAGATAGGCTACCCTTCGATTAATCCTCCTGTGCTCAAGAGACGTGGAATGTTGTCATGGACCCACTTGTGCATGTTTAAATTTCTCTAATTCTAAAAAACCTACTCCTAATTTTAAAAACTAGAAAATTAGAGAGAGAGAGAGAGAAAGAGAGAGAGAAGTTGGAAGGATATTACCAAAGTAGAGTTGCTAAGTTAGATGCTACAAAATAGAAAAATCATATGAGTAAGTAGAATAAAACAACTCTAATCTAAGGATATCATATCTTATTTAGGAAATCTAAAAAATTAGTTCTAATCCCAACTAATTCTAAAACTAGAATAATTCATAAAATACAACGTGGTCCCCAGCAACGGCGCCAAAAACTTGTTTGCTTGTATTCCAAGTGCAAGGTTGCAAAGTAATATTAATCTCGGTGAGACCGAGGTCGAACCCACATGGATTGAATGTGTGTGATTTTTTGAAGAATTTAAGAACTAGAACTAGAGACTAAAATAAATCTAAGAATTGAAGGATATTGTTGTGAATCAATATAATGGAAACTAGAGTGCCAAGGATCCACTTGCAGTCATCTTAATGCCATCTTACTTGACTCAATCAATACTTCAACTAGAATCGAAGTCCTAATTTATCCAGTTAGATGATAGAGTAGTTAAAACATCATAAACTATTCAAAACAGATTCTAAACATTCATTGTATAGTTCTTTATGTAAATGCTATCTTATCTAGCTCCTAAGTTTGTCAAATTTTATAGTGCCAAAACCTCATGAAATCTGTATCTTGTTTAGCTGTTATTGTAGGATCAACTTCATGTCATCCTTGCCAATCTTGTCTACATTCAAGTACAAGATCAAGAAGTTTAAGTACAAGATCAAGAGATTCAAGAACAAACATCAAGAAGTTCAAGTATAAGATTAAGAGGTTCAAGAACAAACATCAAGAAGTTCAAGTATAAAATTAAGAGGTTCAAGAACAAAAAGTTCAAGTACTAGATCAAGTCTTCAAGCTTCAACTTCTTCAAGAGAATGATATATGATGATTCAATCTCACAAGTAAGGTTTGTTTTACCCTAGATTGACCTTAGGATAGGTCATACAATTTACACTTTTATCATAAGTCATTTGATAATTTAATAGGTCATTTTTCGACCAGTCCTAGTCATAGTTCGACTTGTCCAGACACTGGCTCGACTGGTCCAAGAATTTTCTCAACCAATCTAAGGTTATTGTGGATTTTTTAGAATTTTCTATTGGACCCTCGACCAGTCCTGGAGACTGCTCGACCAGTCGAGTGAACAGTGCTCGACCAGTCGTGCAGGCTTGACTCAAAGTCTAGCAACATTTTTAGGTCCCACTCGACCAGTCGAGCAAGCCACTCGACTAGTCGAGTAGGTGTCAGAAATTTTGAAATGTTGTTGGTCCTTCGACCAATTGAACTAACCACTAGGCCAGTAGAGCAAACAGTATTTTTGCCTATAGATTGAGGATGATTTTTAGAGTTTCATAACTCATTCCAAAGATATTAAAGTGACAACTCTAAGAACTCAGGCCCCATTATTGTGAAGCTATTGTGAGGTATTTATATATTATTTTCATAGATTTTTTAGTTATTTAATTCATTGATCTCTTGATTCCATTCTATTTGATATTAAAGGGGATTTTTGTATTTAACCCTTTGTGAGATCCAAGAAGTTGAATCCAAAGTAGCATAAGGTTTGATTTAAATTAAAATTCATTTAGACTTAGAACCCAATCATTTGAGAGATTGAACATTGAACATTGAACATGCTACATCTCCAAAGAAGTGGTTCTACTAGGCTACAACGAAGTACTTTCTTCAGATAAGTGTAATTTCAATTTTTTATATTTGGTTTGTAAGATTGCCAGAAAATCTTTCATTTTTGGTTTTGACTGAGATAGTCAGAAAATCTCAGTGAGTGGGGTTTTTAATTATGGTAGCCGTTTAAAAATACAATTGTGAAGGTTTTGGCGAACCTTGGAAAATCTATTTCATAATGAAAGCCAATATCCCGTGAGTGAGGATATTGGGAGTGGAGTAGTTGTGTGGCTGTTTTCTAATAGTTGGTGTACACACAAGCGAACCACTATAATTACTGGAGTTGTGGTGGATGTTTATTATTGTGCATTTATGGTGAATGATTGTAATTTATTTTCTGCACATGTGGTGAATGTTGTAATAGCAGTAGATATTTATTTCTATTTTATTCTTTATTCCGCTGTATTGGTTTAGGACTTTGATACACAGGCTGTTCTAGAAATCAGGTTGTCCTACCATAAGCCATTGGTTTTTGGTGTAAGGTTGTCCTTAGAACAACATCTGCATCAACCTCTCAATACTTGTGCATTTGAGGTTGCTATTTATTTCTACTATTTAGGATTGATAAGTGTTACCTCGTTCTAGTTCTTTCTTATTCTGCATTTAAGTTTTAATTTGGCATAGTCCTATTCACCCCCCCCCCCCCCCTTCCCCCATCTAAGACTCTTAGCTCGGCCTTTTCAAGTGGTATCAAAGCCTAATAGCTCATTTATTTAGATTTATTTCCTTGGCTAATCGATCTGAGCTTATATCATGTCAAATTTTAATAGCCTTTCAATTACTAGGCCACCACCATTTGATGGCTCCAATTATGCCTATTGGAAAGCCAAGATGAGAATTTTTTTGAGATCTATCGATGAAAATGTCTGGCAATCCAAAGTGACTAGGTGAAACCCACCTGCCATTGAAGTTCTAGGCATTGATGGTATTAAAACTCTTAAGGTTGTACTTTATAATACTTGGACCACTATTCAGAAAAATAAGGGCGGTGCCAATGCTAAGGCTTTAAATGTAATTACTTGCGCACTATCACTAGATGAATTCAAAAGGATTATATCTTGTGATACTACAAAACAAGCCTGGGATATCTTTAAAATGACACACGAGGGTATGACTACTGTTAATAAATCTAAACTTCAAATCCTCACCACTAGGTTTAAGGAAATACATATGGAAGAAAGTGAAACATTCATGGACTTCTATACTAAGTTAAATGACATAGTCAACTCAATGTAGGGTCTTAGAGATAGCATCCTAGAAAGTAAAGTCTGTGCAAAGATATGCGCTCATTGCCTGAAAGGTTCAATTTAAAAGTCACTACCATTCAGGAACTTCATGAAATGGATAACAAGCAGGTTGAAGAACTTGTTGGTTCTTTATAAACCTATGAGTTAAATTTTAAGGCTCCTAAAGGTAAATCCATAACCCTAAAATCTTCTAAAGGTATTTCTCATAATTCTAATGATTCTAATTGCGAAAATTCAGAAGATGATATGGCACTTTTGGCCAAGAAATTTTATAAAATTTTCAAAAATAAAATGAGAGTTGATTTTCAAAAACCCTCTGAGAAGAAAAAGGGTAGATCTAAAACTTGAAAATCACTTAAAGACAGCCAATGTTTCAACTACTATGAATAAATGTCTAAAGAAAGACAAACCTAAAAGGAAAGGTATGTTGATTACATGGGATGAATCATCCTGCTCTGAAGCTTCTTCTGAATCAGATGATTCTGAATCTGAGTCTACTGATGAGGTTAAGTCCTTAATGACTCTAGCCAGAGTCACTTCCTCAGAAAGTTGTGATTTAACTTACGATGAAAATTTGAGAAGTGATCCTGAAAATAATGAAGATTTACAACATGCCTACAATGCCCTATACAGGGAGAGTTGCAAGATAGCTGTAAAATTAACACTTCAAAAAGAAAATTTTTTAAAGCTAAAAGAAAATTTTAATACTCTATTTTTAGAAAATTCACATCTATCTAATTGTTTTCAAAAAACCAAGTGCGATTAGATTTCAAAACATCTCAAATTAAAAATCTAAAATCAGAAAATGATAAGCTAAAATTAGAAATCTCTTCTCTCTTGAGTTTGAAGGATACTTGGAGGTATGCCTAGAGTGATCCTAAACTAGAAAGACTCCTAACCGGATCAAGGAAATGTGGCGATCGATCTGGTCTGGGCTACAATAAAAATACCCCTCCTAAAAGTAAGCTTACTCCTCCTAAGTTTAGTAAAGGGGAATCCTCTAACTCAAATGGAAAAAGTTTAAATCAAAATAGTTTTAAAAATCCTAAAACATTTCAGGTTATGAAACCTAAAAGCAATCATATCAATTAATAAAAATCAGAATCATAACCCCTTAACTGAAAAAATTGTGGATCTACTTAAGGAGCTTTTAAAATCCAACTCAAATGATAGAATATATAACAAGTACAAGTATCAAAAAACCAACAATGTTCCAAAACCCAAAACTGTAATGAAATGGGTCCTTAAGGTTACTTGTCTGGTTGCTCACACTACTTTCAAGGCTTCATGTAATGACCCTGAAAATTTTGTGCTATTCTTTCCCTAGTAGTTATTTTTGGAGTAATTAGCGCTATACTCAATTGCTTGTGAAATCTGCATCAATCACTTTAAATTGCATCTACATGACTTAAAACCTGTAGATTAGTTAGCGCTATGTTACTCTGAAATCTGGGATTCATCGCTAAATCCAGTTGTTCTGGGGAATTTTTGGAAGTTCTGGATCGGACCTGGACCGCGCGTCGAAAGTCCGATAGCGATGATCTTAGGCTGCTGCGGTCACCATGTTGGACTTGACCATCACCTCAAAAATCAAGTCCAGATGATGTTCTGGGTCGATTTGTTTGAGTCTGGAGTGAAGAGTATGAGAACGGTTGGAAATTTATTAAGCTTTTGTGAAATCTGAGTCGTGTCGCTTGTGCGACGATTTTAAGCTATCTGACCGTTGGATTCTGACCCAATTTCACCCTCTGATCAGGGAAGGTGGCCCAGGCATGTCCTTATGCTTGTGGACCTGATCGAGATTCAGTGACCGTTGAATTGAGTGTGGTCCGCCACGGCTGATCTGAAGATCCGGTTGGTACGAAAACTCAGCTTGACCTAGATCCATGGTCAGTGAGCTTAAGTCCGACCTTTCGTGGTATTAGGCCCACCGGAAGTGCTTCGTTGGATCGTGAGAGGCCGGTTTTGGTTATACCCTAAGTATACCTTGGCCCTGGGGTTATTTTCATCAATATTGGGCCTATTTATAGTCCTTAAAACCCTAGCTCTCTTTTCCATACGAATTTCCTAACCCTAGCTTGGAAAGAGAGGAAAAGAGAGAGAAAGTGAGAGAGAAGTTGGTGAATCATCTTAGATTCTTTCCTGTTCTTCTACATCCTTGAACCTTCACTTTGAATCGTTATTCTGACGATTCTGAGTTCATCTTTAGGTAAGTTAACCTAACCCTAATTTGTGTTAGAGCTTAGAATAGCCTTAGTGTTGTTGTATCTCATTTCTATCCTTGCTTTAGGTTATCTTGTCGCCGTTGACGAAGACATATCGTCTGAAATCAGTTTGGTGTTCTTTTCTGGCCTAAGGTGCGGACTTTAAGTGTACAGGTTATGGTTTTCAAGGCTTTCAATGCCAGTTAATGGTTTATTCTTGCTATGGATGAGATTTCACATGCCAAATGTTATGTTTGCTTTGCGTTCCTAATATGCATGTGTTATATTGAGATTTGTGTATTCTATGTGTATGTATAAAGTACCGTATACGTATAAAATATGCACTTGTGTTTGCCATGATTATTTGTCATGTATGTATGCTAGATGTATGTGCGACAACTCCTTGGTAAAAGGAATTGTCCAAATGTGTGTATTTCAACATACGTCATGTATGTTGTATTATGTATTCTAAGTGTTTGTAGAAATGTCTGAATGATCTAAAGTGTAATATATTACACTATTTGCGGGCGTTGAGAAGTGATTCTCAACACTCCTATTGATGTGTATGATTTCCTCCATGCTAGTTACATTCTTTGTTGTTTAATTTCAAGTATTACTTATGCTTACATTCATGTTAAGTTGATATTCTTCAAATGCTTGAGTACCATATGATTTGGGTTGTTGTTCCATTATTATTCTAAATTGTAGAGATGAATATCTGTTGTAGTGGAATGTGTGTGGGACTATGCATTAGTCCAGGAAATCGGTAATTGACCCTAAGTTCGTGGCCGAGGTTGCTTTTGCCACGTAGGACGTATTAGACAAACCCGAGTCATATTAGAGTTGTCGGCAGTGGTTTGGCCACGCGGAGTGTTTACACACTATATGTCGTTCAACCCAACGTGCGCTCGTGCTAGTCGAGTTCGTCAAGTAACCCGATTGTCCGATGTATATTCACCATATATGGACGCTACTGCTTGAATCTAGGGTACCAAACTTACCGATGAAATCCTATTAACCATGGTACCTTGATCCGCTAAGACTCATGAGCCGGACATGGTGGTATGGGACACCGTGGTCGAGCTATCGGCCTACGCTGGGGTGACGAGCCTCCCCGTAGTGACCAGTGAGCAACTAAACTCGTGAGCCAATTATGGTGGTATAGGACACTATATTCGCGCTGTCGGCCTATATTGATTGGTGACAAGCCCTCTGTAGTGACCTCGAGCATGCCTGGATACCGCATTAAGGTGACGAGCCTTAGTGTAGTAACGAAGGTATGATAGGCGTGCATTGATTGGTGACGAGCCCTTTGCAACGACCTCAAACCATATGATCGTATGAGATGTCTAGGACTGACGACCCTAGAATGGATCACTGTTTGGATGGTGATATGAGGAAGGTATCTTAGCTTCCCAATCCTGCTGTATGAAAAGGACTACTAACAACTTGGTAATCATATTCATGCACCGCATTCGCATGTGCTTTGTAGACGTGGCGCACTTTGAGGTGGTGTCATGCGTAACGTAAGATGAAGACGCTGAGGGTGTACGCGTGAGGGCACGCATCATTCTGCATACATCCCTGCATTAACAAGAGTACTTAGGACATGTTTAATTGTTCTGCTTTATCATTACTGCTTGATTGAACTGATAACATGTTAACCTGTGCTTTATTGTTCCACTGAGTTGATCACTCACTCCCTTGTTCTGGGGCGGTGTTAAACACCCACCAGACTCTGTCTTAGCTGCTGATGTTGCAGATGTTGAGGCGACCTCTGAGGCAGAGCGGGAGATGGATGATGATGAGGCTACTTTCTCTTTTATGCAATTTTCAGACGGATTCTAGTGAGCCTCGTTCTGATGCGCGGGATGCTGGGATTTCTTTTGAAAAATTAAATGATGTAATCTAATACTTGTAATTTTGATAGTAACACTTTCAGAACGACCTGGTATGTATATGTACTTCAGGGATTTGCACTTGTACACATATATTTCTATAAGTCTTCCACTTGCTTTCTTCACTTATCCCTGAATTATATCTATGCTTTGGCTTAATCTATTCCATGTTTTGTGCACTAATACAGACAACATATATCCATCATTAAATATGTTACATAAGTGATGTTTTGGAACTCGGGAGCTGAGTTATGCTCGACCCCCGAATTTCAGGGTGTTACACTTCAAGTCAATCAAAGTGGTACCTAGACAGTAGATGCTCTAGACATATGACAGGTGACAAAGATTTGTTCATCAATCTCAAAGATATGGCTGATGGTTCAGTCACTTTCGGTGATGGTAGCATTGCAGAATTGTTGGCCAAGGTACGGTTCAACTCCTTAATCTTCCACCATTTGATAATGTCTTATTTATAGAAGGTCTTCAGCATAATCTCTTAAGTATATCACAAATTTGTGATAATAAACATAGTGTCAAATTCAACAATCAAGGGTTTGAAAATTCTAATAAGAATGGTTCTGTGATATTGATTGGTCGTAGAACTTCTAAGAACTGTTATATAGTCAATAACTCAAGCTCGTCTAAGTTATCATACTACATGGTCCAAATCAATGAATCCGATCTATGGCATAAATGCCTAAGACATGTACACTATCATAATCTCTATAGATTGAGCAAAGGTGAAGTAATATGTGGTCTACCCAAGTTAAAGAAAACAAACTAAAAGTGTTCACAAGAAAGTGAACTCTAGTGCCACATCCAAACCTCTTGAGCTCCTCCACATGGATCTAGTTAGACCTACTAGAATGGAGAGTTGAGGCGGTAAGAAGTATATTCTGATAATTGTTGATGACTTTACCAGGCATATATGGGTAGTTTTCATGAGAGAGAAATCTGAAACTCTTGATGAAGTGAAAATGGTACTCAAGCATATTTAAATTGAGAAGGAATCACCAGTTATTAAAATACGAAGTGATCATGGTTCCGAATTTGATAATAGCAGTTTTGAGAAGTTCTGTAGTGATTACAGGATATCGCATAAATTTTCTGCTCCTAAGACACCTCAACAGAACGGGGTTGTTTAAAGAAAAAATCATGTACTTCAAGAGATGGCTAATGTTATGTTAAATAGCATGAAACTTCCTAAAAATCTTTGGGCTGAAGCTGTGAACATGGCTTGTTATATTATTAATCGTGTATATACTATAAAATCGAATAATAAGACTGCATATGAACTGTGGTTCAATGAGAAGCCAACAATCAAATATTTTTAAGTTTTTGGTAGCAAATGTTATATTCTATGTGATCGAGAAAATTTGAAAAATTCGACACTAAAAGTGACGAAGGTTTTTTCCTAGGATATGCTCTAAATAGTCAAGCATATCATGTTCTCAATAAGAGGATCGGTATAATTCAGGAATCCATTAATGTTATCATAGATGATCATATAAATACATCTACCTCTAGTTCAGAAGATGATGAAGTCTCATTAATTGATAAACCAGACACTTTATCTAGTCAAAATAATGACACTAAACTATGATCAGTTAAAGACCATCCAACTAATTAAATACTTGGGAATCCTCTCATTGGTGTGCGCACTCGTAAACAACTTGTAAACGTATGAAATTATGTGTGCTTCACTTCGCCGATTGAGCCGATTGATGTAAAAGAAGCACTTGGTGATGAAAACTAGATTATAGCTATACAGATGAACTTAATCAATTTGTTCAAAATAATGTATGGCATTTGGTTCCTAGACCTGATGATAAACATATAATTGGAACCAAGTGGATCTTTAAAAATAAGTCTGATAAATTAGGTAACATTATAAGAAATAAGGTGAGACTGGTTGTACAAGGGTACACTCAAATAAAAGGCATCGATTATGATGAAACCTTTGCCCCAATAGCTCGTCTTGAATCTATCAGACTAATATCCATTGCTTGTTACAAAAATTTTAAAATCTATCAAAGGGATGTCAAGAGTGCATTCTTGAATGGTGATCTGTATGAGGAAGTATATGTAGAACAGCCTAAGGGTTTTGAAGACCCTAAACATTCTAACCATGTTTATCATCTGATAAAGGCACTCTATGGTTTAAAATAAGCTCCTAGGGCATGGTACGAAAAGTTGACTAAGTTTCTACTAAGTTATAACTTTAAAATGAGGAGTGTTGTTAAGACATTGTTTGTAAAGAAATACAATGATCACATTCTAATAGTGCAGATATATGTTGATGACATTGTCTATGGATCTACTTATGCTAACATGTCTGTTGAGTTTGTAGAATTAATGAAGTCTAAGTTTGAAATGAGTATAGTAGGAGAATTGAACTATTTTCTAGGTCTGCAAGTAAAACAGCTCGTTGATGGGATATTTATCTCTCAAACCAAATATGCTCTAAACTTGGTAAAAAAAAATTGGATTTGAGAGCAGTAAAAACTTCAATACTCCTATGAGTATGACACTTAAACTCTCTAAGGATTCAATAGGTAAAAGTGTAGATCCTAAGTTGTATCGCAGTATGATAGGTAGTTTATTATATTTAACTACGAGCCGACCTGATATTGCATTCAGCATAGGAATCTATGCTAGGTATCAATCGGACCCTAAAGAGTCCCACCTGATTGCTATAAAGCACATTTTAAGATATGTCGCAAGTTCAGCCACACTTGGCCTTTGGTATCCTCATGATACTAATGTTCAATTAGCCGGTTATTCGGATGCTGATTGGGATGGGAATATTGATGACTGCAAGTCTACTAACGGTGGATGTTTTTATGTCAGGAACTACTTAGTTTCTTGGCATAGCAAGAAATAAAGTTCAGTATCTCTTTCTACAGCTGAGGCTAAGTATATTGCAGCCGGTAATGCATGTACCCAACTTGTGTGGATGAAGAGAATGTTAAGTGATTATGGATTTGCACAAAATACTATGGTTTGTATTGTGACAATTTTAGCACAATTAATATTTCTAAAAATCCAATTCAACATTCACGAACTAAGCATATTGACATTAGATATCATTATAATCATGAATTAGTTGAAGATAAGATTATTTCAGTGGATTATATTCATACTGAAAATTAACTTGCTGACATATTTACAAAGCCGCTTGATAGAAACAGGCTTGCTAAGTTGAAATTGGATATGGGTATGTGCAATATGAACTGAAATATTTATGTTAATTTGTACAATATTGCATGTTTTTATTTTGTTTTATTTTTAGAAAATTTTTAATTTTCAAAATATGAAAATATGTTGAATTTTTTAGGTGCTCGACCAGTCGAGTACACAATCGACCAGTCGTGGCATGACCGGTCGAGTATGTACTCAACCAATGGGCCCGCTCGGGTTTGGGGGTTTTTATTGCCTAAAAAGCATTTTCTTTTCATTTGCTTCATCTTCCCAACCAGCGCTAGCACTACCGGTCGAACCCACCTTTAATTCCTCCATGGTTAGTGCATCATTTTCGATTCCCTTATAGATTTGAGTTCTTTACACTTTCATTTCCTTGTTTTTATTATTTATTTCAAGGTTTATGGTGGTTTGTTGGGTTTTCTAGATAAAAATTTAATTTACTTGAAACCCTTCTTTCCTATTTTGCAATCCTTGTATTCCTTATTTTTCTTGTTGCAATGGAGAGTAAAAATAAGAAGAAAGGATCTCGTGGTCCATCTTCTTCTCATTTCACTCCTATCACGATGAGCCATCTTTGGTCACTCGAAGAAGATCCCGAGTATATGCGGGATATTCACTTCCGCAACATGATAGTTGAATGGATGGTTAACACTAATTATTTGGCACCTTTTGGTATTATTCCACTCCTTCAATCTATAGGATGGGATAACATTTTACATTGGAGCGGTCCTGGATACCATTCCATTGCACAGGCCATGTTTACTTGCATTAGTGACTTCTCTACTGAAAATCTAACCTTTACTATTACAACCAGAGAAGGCCAATTGATGTGGACCGTCACTTAATTTCTGGATTAATGGATCTTCCAGTTAATGATGACGGTATTCCTATTTATACTCTTGTAGCAAAACCGTCTGAATCTGAGAAAATAATGCTCACTAGAGTTTTATGCAACATGAATGCTAAATGGAGTTCTGGGAATGCGCTCAGTTCTAAGTTTATGTTACCCAGATACAGGGTTCTCCATTGAATTTTTATTTGTAATGTGTACCCTGGGTCTAGTAACAAGACTAAGCTTACTACTTTCATGGCTCGTATCCTTCATTCTATTGTTACTGGTGTCTTTGTTTGTCTTCCATCTCTTATATGTTACATCATTATTCAGTTCCGTCTCCATCCAAGTCATAGTGATATACCATTTGCCTATCTTATGATTGCATTAGCCACCCATAGTCTTGTAGCTATACTTGTTGGAGAAGCTCCCATTAACCATCTACCATTCAACATCTCGAATATTAATAAGATGAATTTGAGGTTGGCTCTAGGCCAAGTTGATGTGGGTGCTGGAGGAGCAACTGAAGAGGAGGATGCTTTGCCTCTAGATGATGTCAATATGGATGATATATTTGATGAGATTGAGTCTGACTCTGCAATTGATCCTGATTTTCAGCCTTCTGACTTTGATGCGCATTTGCGATCTCTTGAGGAGAAGGTAGAGGGTATACATGTGTCCCAAGAAACTCAATTTAAATACATGCACAAATATCTTAAGCACATTAACAAGGGACTATATCAAATAGATCCTTCCATACTAGCTCCTTCCTTTAGTTCAGATTAGTGTTGAATTTCTGATTTGTAATAACTTTTATACTTGGATTTCTCTTGACTCTATATGCTTGGACATGTTTTCTTATTTTTGTGGACATGTTTTTAATGGTTATCTTGACAATGTTTATGTTATCTTGAACTTCCTTCTTACTCTCATTACTCATTGTTCTTATTCTGCTCTTATATTTCCATCATTTCTATGCTCTTTCCTTTGTCATATTGTGCCAAAAAGGGAGAGAATTTGTGTTGGTATGTCTATTTAATGATATTGGATTCTATGGAGTAGAAGATGTGGAGAATATGTGGAGAAGTGGTTTTTTTTTTTGGATCTGTATTTGTTCACATACAAGTACTGCAAGCAATTTCTTCTCTTCTCTTGGATTCTATGGAGTAATGTATTAAGGAGGAGTATTGGTTTGCTGATTTTTGCTGACCAGTTTTTAACTGGTGCATGATTCTTTATTGATCTAACTGGTGCATGATTCTTTATTGATCCAACTGGTACATAATTCCTTGGTCTTGGCTTGTTTTATCACGAATTTGACAAAGGGGGAGATTATAAATGCTATCTTATCTACCTCTTAGGTTTGTCAAATTTTGTAGTGCCAAAACCTCTTGGAATCTGTATCTTGTTTAGCTATTATTGTAAGAGCAACTTCATGTCATCCTTGCCAATCTTGTCTACATTCAAGTACAAAATCAAGAAGTTCAAGTACAAGATTGTTGAGGGTCAAATATTGCATATCAAACCCAGTTATTGTATGGATTTACAAGCATGATACCTTTTAATAGCCTGATTTAATCGTGTTTGTGATGCAGAGTGTATTTACAAGCATGAACTGAAAAAGGGTGCTTAAACCATGGATTTAACGCTCTGATGACACCCAAGGCAAGGGACGGACTCCAGGGGACCAAGATCGATGGAATTACACACCAGGGATCCGAGGAAATCAAGTCATTCACATTAAAGAGGCCCGAAATTGGTGAAAAATGCAAGATCACATAGTTCTCGCCATCTGATTGACTCAAAACTTCATACATGGCCTGAGGGCCATAAATTAACCGTACATATCAAATTTCAGCCCTCAGATCACTATAGAAGTACCCCAACTGACAGATCAATTCATAAACCATTGATTCTGGGCCCACCTGATATCTGGAACTATCTTAACTTTGGTCTCGACGGTTTAAATAAGATGAGAAAGTAAATGGATGGATCAGATTTTCGAATCACATCACAGTGGGGCTCGTATGTGAGGCGTGTACACTGCACGTGTACACGTACGCGAGCCGCACCGAACCACATAAGGCGGGTCAGCAGCGCTGACCCGCGTCTTCTTCCCAATACGGCAACTGCCGTTTCACGCTGTTGCAATGGACGGATGACGCTCAATTTTGGGACGCTAGTGGGCCCCAAAGAGCGTACGTACGGATGATCTAAGCCGTCCATCTTGTAGAGGGCCATGAATTCCTCAAACCCATGCTGAACTTTTGGACCCATGCAAGTACACGTGCGCGATACAGAGGCCATAAGTGGACTGCCCTGCAACGTTCAAATTAATGTTTGGATGATTTCTTCTCTGATTCTGAGTCAATGGACATGAAAAACCATCCGTTTCTTATCGAAATTTTGAGGGCAATCTAATGGACGGGGTGGATTTCTTCGAAAACACCTCTGTGGGGCCCACCGATCACGTCAGCGCCGGACGTGCGAAAGGCTACGCACGTCCGTAAAATTTAGTTTTCCAGGCAGTTGTGGCCCACCATCTTTGATCATATGGCAGATCTGAACTGTCCATCGTGTAAGCCAGCCAAAATACTTCTAAGAGACGTTGATTTTACAGGAATAACGCAAGGAATGCGAGAGTTATGAAGCCCGGAACTTGGCTGCGAAAAGGCTTTCGCTGCGCGTGCGATAGCTTCCCAAATCCGATTTTCACCACTCCAAAAGCTATAAAAAGAGTTCCAAACGTGGAAAAGAGGGAGTGCTTGAACAGGGGACGTCAGATAGAGAAAGGGAGGCGAAGAGAGAAGTGTTTGGTATTTTTATGTATTTTTTCTTTATTTTTCTTCTTTTTCCTATGATTATGTTAGGCTAAACCTCTTAGCTAGGGCTAAGAGGTGAAGCTTGTGGCGTGATGGGAGCTTCTATAGGTTTGATTTGAACTGAACTGATTGACTCTGTTTTGATTTAAGAAATTCTTTTAGTCATTAATGGTTTGTTGTGATTTAAATTACAGTAGATCTGTGATGGCTTGAATAATTCCTTTCCTTTTATTTTGATGTTCGGAAACCCTGTTGTTCGCCATCGTCTCATAGACATGGTTGGATGATGGAATCCTTCCTAACACTCATACATCTTTTAGTTAGTTATGGATTGGTCTAACTTCTGTTGTTTACCTTGTCTCTTAGGCATGGATTTGTGATGGAATCATACCTAATTCTTATACCTTTCATCTCTTGAAAACTATATCAAGTAAGTTCAGTATAATATCCATGAAGCAGGCATAAGATCTCCCTGATCTCTACAAGTGGATCCTCTGAATCCCTAGTTCCCTTTCTCTGAATTCTTTAAGTTTAGATTAATATTTCACCATTATTCCTCAAATCACAATTGGTTTAGATTTCATCTTAGCCTAGTTCTAGATCTGATTATTTTCAAATAACGTACAGGTTTCAGTCCCTGTGGATTCGACCTCGGTCTTACCGAGTTTATTACTACATCACAACCCTGCACTTGGGGTGTGAACAAGTTTTTGGCGCCGTTGCCGGGGATTGACAACTACGTTTCCTGAAGATAACTGGTTTTAGGATTAGTTTAAGATTAGGACTTTTCAGATTTTTAGGATTTATTTTAGAATTTTCTAATTCCAGGTTTTCTTTAATTTTTAGAAATTTTCTATTGAAATAACTTTCTATTTTTAGATAGTTTTCCTTTTTTTTAGAAACTAACCCAACTTTCTTATTTTGTAGGATTCTGAGATAGGTTTCTAAATTGGTAATTTCTCTCTTCCTTACTATTTCTATATTAGGATTCCTTTTTAGCAAGTTTCTAATTCTAACTCTTTTAGAATCTAATTTTGTTTCCCATTTTATTTTTAGAAATTTTCTATTTTAAGACTTTCTGTTTAGAAACTAACTTTTCTATTTTATAGGCTTATTAGAAATTTCTAATTTGGTACGCTCTTTCTAAATTTCTACTTTCTAATTTAGGAATTCTTCCTTGTTTCTTTTTATTTCTATATTTCTCCTTCTTATGAATTTTATAGGCTTGCTATTCTTAGAAACTAACTTGTTTTGTTCTATTTTGCAGATTTCAATTTAGGGACTCTAATTTGGTAACTTCCTTCCAACCCTCTTTCTCTTTTTAGATTTTTATTTCCCTTCTTAGGATTAGGTTTAGAATTTGATTGAGGGCTGCGAGTGTTTCATGCCCAAGTGGGCTCGTGACAACACTCGACGTCTCTTGACTGAAGGAGGATTAGTTAAAGGGTTAACTGTCCATCGTAGGACTAGACACCACTCGAAATCCCCTGAGTTAATTGAGGATATGGCTGAAAATCAACCTCTTCTACCCCAACCTAGGGTAGAAGATCTCCAAGATGAGAATAAGGTGCATCAAGCACCCCCACCTCGTACCTTACGAGATTACTTACAACCGGCGGGGGTGAGTACGCCCTCATGCATGGTTTTTCCTGAGAATGCAGGACACATGGATATCAAGTCAGGGGTGATCCAACTCCTCCCTAAATTTCATGGGCTTGAGTCAGAGAATCCTTACTTACATTTAAAAGAATTTGACGAGATCATAGCTACCTTATACTTTCTTAATGTGTCTGATGACACGGTCAGGTTGAAACTCTTTCTCTTTTCTTTGAAAGAGAAAGCGAAGACGTGGTTACATTCACTACGTCCTCGATCAATTAGCAGATGGAATGACATGACAAGGGAGTTCATTAAGAAGTTTTTCCCATACCATAAGACAAACACCCTAAGAAAGTCGATCATGAACTTCGCCCAAAGGGAAGATGAAACATTCTTCCAATGTTGGGAGCGGTTCAAGGATCTTGTCAGTTCATGCCCACAACATGGTTTTGAAACGTGGCACATCACGAACTTTTTCTATGATGGACTGACATCTCCCATGCGCCAATTAGTCGAGACGATGTGTAATGGGGAGTTTATGAATAAAGTAGTCGATGAAGTGTGGGATTACTTTGATAAACTTGCTGAGAACACACAAACATGGGACATCTCCCCAAGACCTAGTACTACGTCTAGGCCGACTCATTCCAAGGAAAGGGGTGGAATGTATCTCCTGAGAGAAGACGATAATATTAATGCTAAGGTAGCTAATCTCACTAGGAAACTCGAGGCCATGGAATTTAAGAAGGATAAGGCTAAGGAAATTGTTTGTAGCATCTGTGGTTGCAACATTCATACTACTGAAAACTGTCCAACTATCTCTGCCTTTCAAGAGGTATTAAATGAGGAATCCAATGCTGTAAGCAATTACCAAAGACCTTTCAGTGGGCCCACCTCTAACACATACAATCCTGGCTGGAGAAATCATCCCAACTTCAGTTGGAGGAATGGACAAACCGCTACACCTCAAGGATACCTAAATCAAAATCCAACTCAAGAGAAACCTCAAGAGGATTTGATTCTGAAACATTTTCAAAAGCAAGAGCTTTTCAATCAGGGTATGCTACAAGCCTTCCAAGACCTAACAAAAGCAATACAATGACTTAAGGCTGAAAATACGATTGGGAACAAGGGGAGCTTCCCAGCTCAACTTCTTCCCAATCCTAAACCGCAATATGAAGTTAGCGACCCAAGCTCTTCAAATCAGATGGAGCAAGCTAAATCCATCACCACTCTTAGGAGTGGAAAGATCATTGACAAAACCATTCCGGTTAGGGCTGAAAAGCCTAAGGACCCGGAAGTGGATAAAGAAGATGGATCTAGCCATGCCCCACCAGAATTAGAACCAGAACCTCAAGGAAAGCCGGTTGCTCCATTTCCCCAACAGTTGGTTGCACCAAAATCGCTCTCTAACTCTCAGGATATTCTAGAGGTGTTGAAACAAGTGAAGGTCAACATTCCACTACTTGATGCCGTGAAACAAATACCTTCATATGCCAAATTCCTAAAAGACTTATGTACGACCAAAAGACGGTAAAATATTCAAAAGAAAATCTTCCTGACTGAGAAAGTGAGTGTCATCCTAAAGCAAGATGTGCCGTAAAAATTCAAAGACCCCGGTAGCCCAACCATATCATGTGTAATTGGGGACCATCGAATTGATCACGCACTTCTTGACTTTGGAGCGAGCGTTAATCTTATCCCCTACTCGGTATATAAACAGTTGGGCTTAGGTGAATTAAAACCCACCTTAACCACACTACAACTTGCTGATCGCTCTGTTCGTATACCAAGAGGGATAATTGAGGATGTGTTGGTCCAGGTTGATCGATTTTACTACCCAGTTGATTTCATCATCCTGGATACCGAACCTATCGGTAACACAAGCACTCAGATTCCCGTCATTCTTGGTCGCCCATTCCTTGCCACTTCAAATGCAATTATCAATTGCAGGAATGGTGTCATGAGTATGTCTTTCGGGAATATGACATTAGAAATGAATATCTTTTTCAACACAGCCAGACGGGTAGAGGAAGATGACAATATCTACGATATTAACATGATCGATACTTTCGTGGATGACAGGACACCCCTTACCTTATCCTCTGATTCTCTAGAGACGAGCCTGGCCCACTCCCATGAGTTTGATGATGACATAATTAGGGAGACGTGTGCCATGCTTGATGCGGTACCGATACCTGAAGTTAACCGGTGGAGGCCATAATTTGAAGAGGTACCCCAAACTGATGAAGTGCCTCTACCGTCTAACATCAAGCCACCGAAGCTTGACCTAAAACCTTTACCCTCAGATTTAAAATATGCATACTTAGGTCAAGATGAGATATACCCGGTGGTGATTTCTGCCCACCTTGAGAAAGAACAAGAGAGTATGCTCATATCTACTCTCCTAGAGCATAAGGGAGCCCTTGGATGGACAATCGCGGACCTCAAGGGAATCGACCCCTCGATTTGTAATCACCGCATATATCTTGAGGATAATGCGAAGGCCGCTCGGCAACCACAATGTAGACTAAATCCAAACATGAAGGAAGTGGTTAAGGCCGAGGTTCTTAAACTATTGGATGTGGGTATCATATACCCTATATCTGATAGTCAATGGGTGAGTCCAACTCAGGTGGTTCCTAAGAAGTCCGGGATCACCATCGTAGCCAATGCCAATAATGAACTCGTGCCGACTAGAGTCACTACTGGTTGAAGGATGTGCATTGACTACAGAAAATTAAATACCGTCACGAGGAAAGACCACTTTCCTTTACCCTTCATTGATCAGATCTTGGAAAGGTTAGCTGGTCATTCCTATTACAGTTTCCTTGACGGGTATTCGAGCTACAACCAGATAGAGATCACCCCTGAAGATCAAGAAAAGACTACGTTTACATGTCCCTATGGCACCTTTGCTTACCGAAGGATGCCGTTTGAACTATGTAATGCTCCTGCCACCTTCCAGCGATGTATGATGAGCATATTTTCTGACATGGTGGGGCAATATTTAGAGGTCTTCATGGACGATTTCTTTGTCTTCGGTCCATCTTTCAGCGAGTGCTTGGAAAGTCTTAAATACGTGCTAAAAAGATGTGAAGAAAAGAACTTGGTACTTGGGAGAAGTGCCATTTCATGGTTCAGAAGGGAATTGTCCTTGGGCACATTATTTCATCCAAAGGAATCGAGGTGGATAAGGCAAAGATCGATCTTATCTCTAACCTACCTCCACCCAAGAACATAAGGGACGTGCGATCCTTCCTATGACACGCCGGGTTTTACAGAAGATTCATAAAGGACTTTAGTCTCATCTCTCGTCCTCTATGTAATCTACTTCAAAAGGATGCACCATACGAGTGGACTGAACCATGTCAGGAAGCTTTCACTAAGCTTAAGGGCATATTGACTAGTGCACCCATCATACAGCCACCTGACTGGAGCATTCCTTTTGAACTTATGTGCGACGCGTCTGATTATGCTCTTGGGGCAGTTCTAGGCCAGATAAAAGATAAGAAATCCTACGTTATTCATTACACAAGTAAGACTCTAAATCCTGCCCAAGTGAACTACTCGACTACGGAAAAGGAACTCTTAGCCATAGTGTTCGCCTTGGACAAATTTAGGTCCTACTTGATTGGATCCAAGATCATTATTTACACTGATCACGCAGTGCTTAAGTATCTTCTGTCTAAGAATGATGCTAAGCCCTGCCTGATACGATGGATCCTCCTACTCCAGGAATTTGACCTAGAGATAAAAGATAAAAAGGGAGTAGAGAACGTAGTGGCTGACCATCTTTCTCGCCTTAATCCCTCTGATTCCCTTGAAACAACACATATCAATGACATGTTCCCCGATGAACAATTGTTCAGAGTCTCCCATTCACCTTGGTTCGCTAATATTGCTAATTATCTTGCCACAGGTTCCATACCGACACATTGGACTGCACAAGATAAGAAGAAATTTTTCACCAAGGTACGTAACTTTTTCTGGGATGATCCGTATTTGTTTAAATATTGCCCAGACCAAATCCTAAGGAGATGTGTGCCAGACGATGAGCATCAAAGTATCATCTCCTTTTGTCACTCACAGGCCTGTGGTGGTCACTTTTCTGCTAAAAAGACCACGGCCAAGATTTTGCAGTGTGGCTTTTACTGGCCCACTATGTTCAGGGACACTCACGAGTTTTGCAAAGCTTGTGAGCGTTGTCAAAAATTGGGAGCGTTGTCCCATTGAAATATGATGCCTTTGAACCCCATTCTTATCATCGAGGCATTTGATTGCTGGGGCATCGATTTCATGGGGCCATTCCCCCAATCTTTTGGGAATTTATATATTTTGCTTGCCGTAGACTATGTCACTAAATGGGTCGAAGCGATTCCGTGTCGAACTAATGACCATCGCACGGTCATTAAATTCCTGAAAGAGAACATCCTTTCCCGATTCAGAATGACTCGAGCTATCATTAGTGATGGGGGCTCACACTTTTGTAATAGGCCATTCGAGAGTTTAATGAAGAAATATGATATCTCTCATAAGGTGAGCACCCCATATCACCCACAGACAAGTGGGCAAGTTGAGATTTCTAATAGGGAGATTAAACACATTTTGGAGAAAACGGTTAACCCTGACCGTAAGGATTGGTCAATCCGATTGACTGATGCCTTATGGGCTTACCGTACTGCGTTTAAAACCCCTATTGGAATGTCTCCCTTTAGACTTGTCTATAGGAAGGCTTGCCACTTGCCTGTGGAGTTGGAACATAGAGCCTACTGGACAATCAAAAAATTGAATTTCAATCTGGACAACGCTGGCTCACTACGCAAACTTCAATTGAATGAACTCGAAGAAATCCGAAATGATGCATACGAAAACTCGAGAATTTATAAGGACAGAATGAATGCGTTTCATGACCAACGTATTCTACGGAAATCATTCACACCAGGTCAGAAAGTCCTTTTATATAATTCTCGATTACATCTCTTTCCAGGTAAGCTTCGATCTCGTTGGACTGGCCCTTTTACTGTTATTACTGCTTACTCTCATGGGGCCGTCGAGATAAGAGATCCTGACAATGGCAAGGAGTTTAAAGTAAATGGACATCGCTTAAAGCCATTTGTCGAGAATTTTGATTCAGAGGACATGTCCATACCTCTGACTGATCCTGTTTACCAGGATTGATCTCCTAGTCTGATGGAGGTATAGGTAGGTTTCCTGTTTTCATAGGAATAGGATAGTTTCCTTTATTCTGTTTTAGGATAGACGGTGAACTTCGCGCTATTGGGAGCCAACCCAACTTTTCTTTCTGTTTCATTTTCCTAGTTAGTTAGTTCAATGTTTGTGGGTAACATTGCTGCAAACCCTCACGAGACTACAACTCGTCCACTAGGGGCAACCTAGGGGTTTAAAGGCTTGTTGCATACGCTAAATGCAATCGAGAGTACCTGCGAAAGTGGTGTAGGTAGGATTTCATTTTTGTTATTTTTATTTTACTTCTGTTGGTTTCTCTCTTGTGCTTACCCGATCTTACGTAGATATCTTTGGAAAGCCTTTTGATTCTTTCGTCCAGGTACTATCTTTCCATCACTCCTCTTATATTTTTGTTATCCCATGTGCATTGTATGTTTATTTCTTTTACATTGAGGACAATGTAGATTTTTAGGTTAGGAGTGGGAGATTAGGTTTCCTAATCAGCATTTTCTTGGTCTTGAGCAAAAATTGTGAAATTTCTTGGTCTTGTTATCCCATGTGCATTGTATGTTTATTTCTTTTACATTGAGGACAATGTAGATTTTTAGGTTAGGAGTGGGAGATTAGGTTTCCTAATCAGCATTTTCTTGGTCTTGAGCAAAAATTGTGAAATTTTTTTAATTTTTCTGGACTTTCTTGTGAATTCGAAGGGATTTTGACGGCCATCTAGGGCACTTGGAATTTCAAGATACGTGATGTTGGTAATTTAAGATGCTTGGATTCAGTATATGGTGGATTTCATAGTTAAGTTTGAATTGTTAATCCAAAAATAGAAGTTGTAAACATTGATTGAGTTATGATCTCACATGTCACATCTCGCTTTCACATTAAGGTTTCAGTTTGATATTGAAGGATTTACTTGGTACTCACTAAGCTTGAAAGGAACCAACTTGAGAAATTGAAAGGATTGGGCGAATGGTCTACACCATAGGTTTGCTCCCTATAGGTGTAGATTTAATTCCCTATGAATGATATGTGAAAATTTTGGGTGTACAGTCTTCATCATAGGTTTGCTCCCTGTAGGTGAGGATTTGATTCCCCTTCTTGGCGTCACTTTTAATGGAAAAATCAAAAGCTGAAGGAATGAAAAGATGATCTGTGAGGCAAGTTTTGGTTATCATGAATCTTCTTATTGGTTACCAATGATATCCTAAAATAGAGAAGTGAATTTTAATGATGATAAGCTGAGATTACACTGTATGCTCATAGATCTCAATGATTAGAATTTTTCTAATTAATGGAATAATACTTTGAACTTGATTATGAAGTTTACCGTGCACTTGAGTCTAGGAGAAAGTAATATCCAACATTCATGAATCTGGGAATTCTCATATCTGGATTATTCTACAAAAATCACTCGAGTTTATAGAAATTGTTCTGTAATTCTCAACTTACTTTTCACATATTCTGCTCGGGACTAGCAAAATACTTGTTGGGGGTTGTGTTGAGGGTCAAATATTGCATATCAGACCCAGTTATTGTATGGATTTACAAGCATGATATCGTTTAATAGCCTGATTTAATCGTGTTTGTGATGCAGAGTGTATTTACAAGCATGAACTGAAAAAGGGTGCTTAAACCATGAATTTAACGCTCTGATGACACCCAAGGCAAGGGACAGACTCCAGGGGACCAAGATTGATGGAATTACACACCAGGGATCCGAGGAAATCAAGCCATTCACGTTAAAGAGGCCCGAAATTGGTAAAAAATGCAAGATCACATAGTTCTCGCCATCTGATTGGTTCAAAACTTCATACATGGCTTGAGGGCCATAAATTAACCGTACATATCAAATTTCAGCCCTCGAATCACTATGGAAGTACCCCAACTGACAGATCAGCCCATAAACCGTTGATTCTGGGCCCACCTGATATCTGGAACTGTCTCAACTTTGGTCTCGACGGTTTAAATAAGATGAGAAAGTAAATGGATGGATCAGATTTTTGAATCACATCACAGTGGGGCTCGTATGTGAGGCGTGTACACTGCACATGTACACGTACGCGAGCCGCACCGAACCACATAAGGCGAGTCAGCGCTGACCCGCGTCTTCTTCCCAATACGGCAACTACCGTTTAACGCTGTTGCAACGGACGGACGACGCTCGATTTCGAGACACTAGTGGGCCCCACAGAGTGTACGTACGGATGATCCAAGCCGTCCATCTTGTAGAGGGCCATGAATTCTTCAAACCCATGTTGAACTTTTGGACCCATGCAAGCACACGTGCGCGATACAGAGGCCATAAGTGGACTGCCCTGAAACGTTCAAATTGATGTTTGGATGATTTCTTCTCTGATTCTGAGTCAATGGACATGAAAAACCATCCGTTTCTTACCGAAATTTCTAGGGCAATCTAATGGACGGGATGAATTTCTTTGAAAACACCTCTGTGGGGCCCACCGATCACGTCAGCGCTGGACGTGCGAAAGGCTACGAATGTCCGCAAAATTTGATTTTCCAAGCAGTTGTGGCCCACCATCTTTGATCATATGGCAGATCTGAACCGTCCATCGTGTAGGCCAGCCAAAATACTTCCAAGAGACGTTGATTTTATAAGAATAACGCGAGGAATGCGAGAGTTATGAAGCCCCGAACTTGGCTGCAAAAAGGCTTTCGCTGCGCGTGCGATAGCTTCCCAAATCCGATTTCCACCACTCCAAAAGCTATAAAAAGAGTTCCAAACGTAGAAAAGATGGAGTGCTTGAACAGGGGACGTCAGATAGAGAAAGAGAGGCGGAGAGAGAAGTGTTTGGAATTTTTATGTATTTTTTCTTTATTTTTCTTCTTTTTCCTATGATTATGTTAGGCTAAACCTCTTAGCTAGGGCTAAGAGGCGAAGCTTGTGGCGTGATGGGAGCTTCTACAGGTTTGATTTGAACTGAATTGATTGACTCTGTTTTGATATAAGAAATTCTTTTAGTCATTAATGGTTTGTTGTGATTTAAATTACAGTAGATCTGTGATGGCTTGAATAATTCCTTTCCTTTTATTTTGATGTTCGGAAACCCTGTTGTTCGCCATCGTCTCATAGACATGGTTGGATGATGGAATCCTTCCTAACACTCATACATCTTTTAGTTGGTTATGGATTGGTCTAACTTCTGTTGTTTACCTTGTCTCTTAGGCATGGATTTGTGATGGAATCATACCTAATTCTTATACCTTTCATCTCTTGAAAACTATATCAAGTAAGTTCAGTATAATATCCATGAAGCAGGCATAAGATCTCCCTGATCTCTACAAGTGGATCCTCTGAATCCCTAGTTCCCTTTCTCTAAATTCTTTAAGTTTAGATTAATATTTCACCATTATTTCTCAAATCACAATTGGTTTAGATTTCATCTTAGCCTAGTTCTAGATCTGGTTATTTTCAAATAACGTACAGGTTTCAGTCCCTGTGGATTCGACCTCGGTCTTATCGAGTTTATTACTACATCACAACCCTACAAAGATCAAGAGGTTCAAGAACAAACATCAAGAAGTTCAAGTACAAGATCAAGAGGTTCGAGAATAAAAAGTTCAAGAACTAGATCAAGTCTTCAAGCTTCAACTTCTTCAAGAGAATGATATATGATGATTCAATCTCACAAGTAAGGTTTGTTTAACCCTAGATTAACCTTAAGATAGGTCATACAATTTGCACTTATATCATAAGTCATTTGATAATTTAATAGGTCATTTTATGACCAGTCCTAGTCATGGCTCAACTTGTCCGGACACTAGCTCAACTAGTCCAAGAATTTTCTCGACCAGCCTAAGGTTATTGTGGATTTTTCAAAATTTTCTGTTGGACCCTTGACCAGTCGAGTGAGCAGTGCTCAACCAGTCGTGCAAGCTCGACTCAAAGTCTAGCAACATTTTTGGGTCCCACTTGACTAGTCAAGTAGCGATCTTATCTTATCGCGCCAGAAATTTTGAAATGTTGTTGGTCCTTCGACCAGTCAAACTAACTACAAGGCCAGTCAAGCAAACAATATTTTTGCCTATAAATTAAGGACAATTTTTAGAGTTTCATAACTCATTCCATAGATATTAAAGTCATAACTCTGAGAACTCAGTCCCCATTATTGTGAAGCTATTGTGAGGTATTTATATATTATTTTCATAGCTTTTTTGGTTATTTAATTCTTTGATCTCTTGATTCCATTCTATTTGATATTAAAGGAGATTTTTGCATTTAACCCTTTGTGAGATCCAAGAAGTTAAATCCAAAGTCGCCCAAGGTTAGATTTAAATTAAAATTCATTTAGAACTAAAACCCTATCATTGAAAGATTGAACATTGAACATTGAACATTCTACGTCTCCAAAGAAATGGTTCTACCGGGGTACAACGAAGTACTTTCTTCAGATAAGTATAATTTCAATTTTCTATATTTGGTTTGTAAGATTGCCAGAAAATCTTACATTTTTTTGTTTTGACTGAGATAGTCAGAAAATCTCATTGAGTGGGGTTTTTAATTGTGGTAGCCCTTTAAAAACACAATTGTGAAGGTTTTGGGTGAACCTTGGAAAACCTATTTCATAGTGAAAGCTAATATCCCGTAGGTGAGGATATTAGGAGTGGAGTAGTTGTGTGGTTGTTTTCTAACAATTGGTGTACACACAAGCGAACCACTATAATTGCTGGAGTTGTGGCGGATGTTTATTATTGTGCATTTGTGGTGAATGATTGTAATTTATTTTCTGAACATATGGTGAATGTTGTAATAGCAGTAGATATTTATTTCTATTTTATTCAATATTCCTCAATATTGGTTTGGGACTTTGATACACAGACTGTTCTAGAAATCAGGTTGTCCTACCATAAGTCATTGGTTTTTTTGTGTAAGGTTGTCCTTAGAATAACATCTGTATTAACCTCTCAATACTTGTGCAATTGAGGTTGCTATTTATTTATGCTATTTGGGATTGATAAGTACTATCTTGTTCTAGTTCTTTCTTATTCCACATTTAAGTTTTAATTTGGCATAGTCCTATTCCCCCCCCCCCCCCCTCTAGGACTCTTAGTTCGGCCTTTTCACTTTATGTAACAGTCTTATTGTATTAATTGTGAAGAGTTCAAAGCATCTACCATGCCCTTAGTGGTGGATCAAAGAATTCTATGGATCAAACAATCACAAAATAGAGAAGGAAGTGTTCAAGAAGCCGAGGATAGAACCACGTCCATAAAAGAAATAGCCTATAATCTATGGACAAGTACTCAGAAAAGTGAAAGTAGTGCTAATGCAAAAGCCTTGATAATCTTATTCTCTATTTTATTATTTTGAAATATTGGATTTAAGGACGTCATGAAATAAGGTTGTCCTACCTATGATTTTAAGTGAAGGTTGTCCTACGACTCAATTGAAATCAATATTTCAATATCTATTGTTATTGTGAATTTATTTTCCACGATTGATTATCGAAAATTGGTTTAGTCCTATTTACCCCCCTCTAGTACATTTGTAGCTCAACTTACAGTAAGAATTACAATGTCCTATTGCAAGCAAAAGAATAAATGCAAACAAATTTGTATTACAAGAATAAGGGTATTACATAAGAGGTCCCTTAATTACAAAAAATAAAAAAGAAGAAAATAGAAAAAGGGAAGAAATAATTGACCAATTGGCCATTTTACAGGTAGATTGACTTGAGCTCTTCGAATTCCTTAGCGACCGACTCTTACCTTCTTAACCTGCATGTGCTTGCTTCTGCACGACAGGTGCTTAGACATGGTCTGGTGAAGAAGGTTTATAACCACGTATAGGCATGAATTTGACAACTATGTCCTCTTGCTTGGCCTTCAACTTCTTAGATCTACTAGATTTTTCATAAGTCCAATGAAACTATAAATGGGATTCGATGAAGGTCAAGAGCTCCTGAGAGTCTGGTTGATCCCGCCTTAGGTAGAGGTACACAGCTTTCGAGAGATCGATGAATAGGTCATTGCGTTGAGCCTTAGGGATTGCAACATCCCCCTATCAAAGTAATGTTGATGAGCCTAGTGCAGTTGGTCCTTCCATACGACATAAAAACAGGCCGAGAGGATCTTGGACTCAACACAAATGGCTGATTGTTCCTCTAGAAGGGCAGCGCACCACTGTAGCTCCAAATCGGCCTTGGAATAAATGTCCCCAAGGCATTGTAAGTTGGAAAGTGAAATTGCGGTAATGACCACTTTAATAGATGTGGGAATATGCTAAGTTGTCCTAGAGGAGGGTGAATAGAACTTTTTAAAATGTTATGATGGTTTAAAACCTATCAACCCTATCCTTAATTAATGTGCAAGTATCAGGATTTCTTCAATGTAACTCCAATGGCTTCCAAGCCAAATAGAGGATCTAATCATGAGACTTTTCAAAACATAAACAAGATGAGGAACATAGTTCATGATGAATGTGGCTGTGTGTGAGATGTGATTCTAATCAATTCTATGTAATCATGTAAGCAAGCATTATGAGAACATTCAGAGAAATCACACAAGTATTAAAAGTAAATAGCAATCCCAAACACAGTTGTTTTTATAGTGGTTCAACTATATGTCTACTCCACTTCCGGCAGATGCACTCAACCCTTGAGTGTACCAGATCTCACTAACAGAAGTTTCAAATCAGGTTCACCTCAAACCAGTATAACCCACATAAGGCTGACTCTAGGACCTATACAAGGTATCTAACATGTCTCCACGAGACACAAGTTTATGCCCCACACAAGAGCAAAGGTCAATACACAACACCCAGATTTTAGATCACATAGGCCAAGGATCCACACATGGAACCTAGAGTTTATGCCCTACACAAGAGTAAAGGTTAACACACAGGACCTAGGTTTTAGGCCACACAGGCCAAGGATCCACACGAGGAACCTAGAATTTATGCCCTACACAAGAGCAAAGGCCAACACACAGAACCTAGGTTTTAGGCAACATGGGCCAAGGATCCACACAAGAAACCTCGAGTTTATGCTTACCAAGAGCAAGGGTCAACACATAGCACCCATACATATTCTCTCATTGGAGGCCTCTTATGAGGACTTGAAAGGGGAGAGAAGCACCTTTGACCTAATCCTATAAAAGGAATAATCAAAAGGGTCTGTGGTCTCTAATGACTTACAGATAAGTAGATGAGCCCCATTAAGCACATTGATGAAGATCTCCTCCTTTGATGATGAAGAATCTTTAGCTCCCTTGAACTGCAACACAGATGATGCTCCAACATAAGGCGACGGGTTGGGTCAAGGTTATGTTGGAATCCTAGTCTATTAAATGTTTTCCTATTTTACAAATAGAGTGATTCCAAGCATCTAAGCATTCAAGGTATCCTAGCTCAATAAATTGCCATTAAGGTGGTAGCTAAATGATCTTTGAATGCGAAAGTTCATTCCCCAATCCACTTTATTAAATATCAATGATGAGGGTGGATTGGAGGATGAACTCCCATGATAGAAAAGGGCTTAGGGTAGGTGATCTAAATTAAACACTCAAAAGCTCTATCTATCTTCTCTGTATAAACAACTTAAGGCAAGCTCCCATTAAATAGGCAAAAAGTTCCAATGGAAATAAAACAGTCATATTTTTGACAAAGTTTGATATCATTGAGCAATCTTTGACATCATCGAGCATATACTCTCGATAGTGTCGAATGGCCGCTCGATGACACAAACTCAAATTGTCAAACACTTTTGAACCTTTTTGCCAGCTGATCGAGGATATTGAAAATACTTCAATGTCATCGGATTTCGAACTCCAATTTCATCGACGCATGGTTCGATTCCTCGACATTTAAAAATATGAGAGCAAACTTGCCTTTGAAACTTAACAGGTATTTATATGATCAAGCGTCCCTCGATATCATTTGATTTTGAATATCGATGATATCGACACCAGTTCCGATTCATTGATCTTTTCAAGAAATTTTCCTATAAGCTCGCTAGACAGTTTGTGTCCTATTTCGATGACATTGACATGGTCTCGATATGATCGATATTTGAATATTGATATCATCGAGTGATCCTTGATACTTCGAACAATTAAATGATTTTACCTGAATGCTTGCTGGACAAATTTGTATCCCTAATATGATATCATCGAAGATCATCGATATCATCGAGATTTGAAACTCGAGGACATCGAGGCTCTCTTCGAGATATCGAATATCACAAGATTTTCCTTAACTGCTTATTGGATACCGACTGACCAGATGTCGATTTTATCGAGCTAATTTGATGAACTCGAGATTCGAAAGTCGTTGATATCGATACCATCATTGATTCATCGAGAATTCAACCCAAAGTTCATTTTGGTTGCTGGACATCTGAAGTCCTCATTTCGATAACATCGAGTGAGTATCGACGACATCAATAACAGGGTCCAATTTCATTGAGGCACTTATTAAAAAATCGACAAAAGCTGAGAACTTAGAGATTTTCCTAATTTTGCAAAACAATTTTCACACCTTAAACCTTATGTTGTTCTAACCATTTTTCAGGGTTTTATATACCTGGTGTTTTGGGACATAGGATGTGAGGCTAAGTTTACCTTTGACGAGTTCGAGGCACACATCCAGTTGAGGCAGACACTTGAATGATCTTCCTATGGGGCTCATTGTCTTAATGACTCAACACTCACACTAATTGACAAACCAAGGCACTTTCAATCTCCCCCTTTGTCAATTACATGACAAAACACTTGAAATCCTAGAACAACATCTAGACCTATACCCTAAATTGTATGTACATGAACTTTACACAATTTTACAAATATTCTATTGAGTTTACACACATGATTGTAACATTCAATAGTAGCTGCTCCCCCTATCTTCTTGCAGCTGCTCCCCCTAACACCTACACCACCATTCATACATAGAGACACATAATTTTCTTCCTATGGTGGGATTTGTTCTCTCCCTTTTTATCAGTCATTCGCAAAGGGTAATATCTCAATAGAAGTTGACTAAAGTTGAAGCATGAAGACATGGGAGAATCAATAAAGACCCAGATAACTCCATTCATAATAGATAACGACATCTCTAAAATGCATAATCAGTAAGAGATAGAGGTAGACTAGATAACGACATCTCTTAACTCATGGAAACCATCCATGCATATCAGGTTAAAGGAGAGTTGTGAGTTCTCAAAAAAATAGCAGTATAGCTTCAAATGACAGAAAACACAATCCAAGTCTCAATCTTTAAAGTACATTCAGGAGAAAGCAATCACAAGTTATACCAGCATTCCATAGTGATCAGTGAATAATTGAGAGCAGATAGTCATGGCAGCAAATATATATCTATATATATATATATATATATATGAATTATCAATCAGCTATTAAAATATCCAAAATAAAAACTGCCCAAGCTTGGCAGTATTTCAACATCCATCCCAAACCATTCTAACAAAATATCTAGCCCAACCATGGGCATACCAGAAAACATATTTTCCTCATTTAGAGGATATCCATACTCCACAAAAAACAACTTGTTAGACTTTTCATGTTAGTTATCCACCACATACACACACAAGAACGTAGGGCATTCAAAAAGATACTCATGCCCGTACGTGCAGATAAGTAGTCGGTGTATGTGGTGGCAGGAGAGCTGTCAACTCTAAGGTGCTGGTGTCAATGAGGATGATGTCGTATCATCTTGACAGCATGTCAGCAAATCAACGAGCTGTTGGACCGTGTGTTGTACACCAGACACCATTTTCTCCAATGTTGAGAACTATGCATTAATCTCTCCAGCTTATCCTCTATTCGAGCCAATCCACACTGCGTCGTCCCGACTCTATCTTGATGAAATTTGAAGTGTTGGGTTTGAGCAGAATCGGTCGGAGCTGGAACTTATTGAGGCTCTTATGGATCTCCTCTTGGTGGCACTACTCCTTCTTCCATCTCCCCTTCTCCATGAATTTCATCCTCAGGTTGGCCTTCTGGATATGCATGAAATTTAAGGTCCAGTTTTTTAATATTAACCCTGTTAAAATGCTGGAGAGGACACTCAGGATCATTTGTCAGAGGAAGACCAATTGTATCGCATATCACATGAATAATGTGAGGAAAAGGCATATGGACTTCTCTAGACGTGTGGATGACACTTGCCATTTGGTGAAGAATCAAGGTAGGCAAACACAACTTAATTCCAGTGGTAACACAGTACATAATCATGACCATGAACCCGGTAAGATCCGCTCGATTGGGTCCACAAGGGTAAGCGTTGGAGCAGAATATTCCATGTAGTACTCGGTACTTAGGGTGCATGTATGTGAGACCCGTATCCTAGCCCGTACCGTTCCGTAGGCTTCCGCGATCCTCTCAGTCGAATTCTGGCGACCCGCGACGCGTAGACTGTATTTGTGCGCAACCCTAAGTCATGTCCCATATTCCAGAGTCGACTCGACCCGGGACTTGTACCATTGCGACCACACCTTCGTCGCATTTTCGACGCTGCGTATTACGCGCTAAGGCAATACCCATGCCAGGAGATGTGGGCCCGTGTTCAGTTCGAGAAAACACCACGTGTTTGCAATCCCAAGAGAATCTCTATAATGTCCCATCAATCAATCAATCAATCACCTCATGTCAAGCACATGAGCAACCCCAAAGTCAACTCTCTCCCTCTCTCTCTCTTACACACCCATATATGTCAAGTACACCTATCAACTCACATCCATCACTCATACCCATCACCTCTCTTACAACCACCCTCTATCTCTCTTTTTCTTCACATTTTCCAAGCAAGCAAAGGAGTGCATGTCCAAGCACTTCCAAGAGAGAAAAGAGTGTGTTGTGTGGCCCACTTTCCATCCCAAGATCTATCATCCTATCCCTTCATTTCTCATCCTCTTCCATCTAAGTGAGACACAAGAAGATTGGTGTTCCATCGGACCAAGAAGATCGAATGGCTGGTGTTTTATAGGCCTAGATTTAATGCTTTGATGATGGGCCAAGTGAGGCCTACCAAATGATGGTATGGATCTCACTTTGGACCCTAGGTGTGGCCAATGGCCCACCTTGATCGTCATGATCATTCCATGATGGGGCCATTTTCCATGGACCCCATCATAATGTTTATTTTCCTTGCATGAATAAGGTCATCTAAACCTTGCATTTTGGTGGAGAAAGGATCTCCACCGTTAATTTTGATCGGTGGGCCAACATGTACTGGGACCCCTTTGATTTATGTTGTGATGTATGGAAGGGAGGGCCCATAGTGTCAGGGTCCCTCCATCACACGTCTCTCTCTCTCTCTCTCTCTCTCTCTCTCTCTCTCTCTCTCTCTCTCTCTCTCCCTCCCTCCCTCCCTCTCTCTTTCATTATTTTTGGTGTGATGATGTGGTCGTATGGTCCACCCGGATGAACCCCATCTTGATGTATGTCTTATCCACACCACCCAGCCTTTTGGTGGCCCACCTGGACAACACGTCTATAGGTGGGGCCCACCTTAAATATATGTGTTGTGCCCAAACTGTCCAATGTCCAGGGACACTGGACATGAATTGAAAATAAAAATATTAGCTTGATTCAACAAGCTTTAGGGAGGGGCACTCATGTAGGCCCCACCTTAAAGTATGGGTCTAATCCATGTCGTCATTCCATTCCCTAGCTCATTTTAAACATTAAGCCGAAATACGAGGCCAATCTGATAATCTGGTGGGCCATGTCATAGAAAATAGTTATTCTTACCGTTAAAATCCGTTAGGGACCACTTTGATGTTTCTATACACCGAAACATGCTGAATATTGGGCTTGTTTGGTCCGTCTTAAGTCGTAGAATCCAATGGATGGGGTGGATTCTCCTGGTGCGGGCCCCACCTAGGAAAAATTACAGAAAAACTAGTTTTCAAATATATATATATATATGAACAAGGCAGCAGGCGGTGCTGCTGCTAGAGTCCAAAGGATGCTGCAGCAGCGTCCTGATGCGTTTGACACTGGAGGCAGGGGGTCCCAACCGTGGGCCCCACCGTGAATGTGTTTGGCATCAAAACCTTGCATTTGATGGGCCCCTTTAGGATAGTGGGCCTCCCCTCAAATCAGCCGTATACTCAGCTCAGGTGGCCCACATGGCAGGGAACAGTGGGATTGAGCGTCTGCCATTGAAACCATTTTTGTTGTCACAGAAGTTTTGGATCATTATAAAATTTATTTTTCCTCTTTATTCAGGTCCTTATGACCTTATTAACAGATTGGATGGAACATTATGGTGGGCCCCATGTGGGACCAACTAATGTATGTATTGTAATCCACACCTTCCATCAGTGTGGACCCCACCAAGAGGTATGTACTTTATCTGTGCCATCCATCCCTATGGGACCCACCATGATGCATGTGTTGTATCCATACCGCCCAACCATTTTGGGAGATCATTTTATGGCATGAGACTAAAAATAAGACAAATCTAGGATCAGGTGGACCACATTATAGAAAACAGTGAGTTTGAATGTCCACCATGTTGTATGCATTTTAGCCACGCCTTCGAGTCCACTATATATATATATATATATATAGATCCTTGCCATCCATCAGTTTTTAGGTCCTAGTGGTGCGACCCACTTATTGTATCTGAGAGGCTCAATAAGTTGTATTTGGAGCCCATAGGTTGAGGCCCATTGAGATGTATTTGGGGCCCATTGAAATGTATTTGGAGTCCATGGGTTGAGGCCCATTGAAATGTATTTGGAGTCCATGGGTAGAGGCCCATTGTGACATGTGAGAGGCCCACTTGATGTATTTGAGGCCCATTGGTGCGGCCCGTTGATGCAGTCCACTTGATGTATATGAAGCCCGATGTGATGTATTTATAGCCCATATGCCGAGGCCCACTTTAATTCATTTAAGACCCACTATTGTGGCCCATTGCAATATATATGTGGCCTATGAGTGAGGCCCATAGTGATGTGTATTAGACCCTTGCGTGAGGCCATGGGTCCACTATGTGTTAGGCTCTATGTAGGCCATTCCTTGGGGGCAATGTTGGTTAAATGTCCACATTGTCGAGGCCGATTATTAATGTCAGTTATTGATACCGATTATGACTATGTGACAGCATAGCATCATGATACCTATACCTTGGAGCCCACCTTGTGTATATATTGGGCCCCATAGAGAAGTCTAGTTTATTGCGCGATAGAGAGGGTAAGGAAGCCCACTTATTGCACTTATACTCGGATCTGCCCTCGGTGGGGGATATTATGACGCTTCATCACTGTGATCACATGTGGGTGGGTGCACGTGGGTGGACACTGAGTGGGCGGGGCATGAGGACCTGAACGAGTTACTAGTGATTGGCAAGCTACTATGCACACAGTGAAGGCCGAACTTTGTCCCACATTGGGAGCATCGTCCGATGTTGTGGTGGCTATAAGTTAGATTCTTTTCTTAACTATTATGATCTATTTTAAATCAGTGAGTCTATCTTGATATTTGGACTCGATCCGCAATCCTTTTATGGACCCCCATCATTCGTATGCATCTTGTGATGGATGATTGATTAAAGGAGATGCCATTGGGCTGAGATGTTTATGGGACTCCTTGTGAGATGGAGTTATCCCCACATGACCGTGCGATATGCGCAGGTTTGATGTATGGCCTAGATAGGGTTGATGATATTCATGACTCTTCAGGATTTGCATATTGCATTGCATCATCGGCATCTGATTTTAGCTCCCCATGATTTCGCATTTGTATAGCTGATCCGAATTGCATACTCTGATATTATATGACTCATGAACTTGTCAGTATTTCTACTTACTTTAATATTGTATGATTCATGATCTTGTCAGTATTTTCGATATTGTATGATTACAGCGTTGTATTTGTGTGCTTAATACTTATCTTGCGCACACACTTTCACCACCCTCTAAGCTTTCTATAAGCTTATGCACAATAATGCACGTAGGTGGTGTTAGGTTGCAGCAGCATCGAGTATGGAGTGTGCAGTGGTCTTCTGGAGCTTTGATTTCGATATATGTATTTCCCTTTCAGCACTGTATTCAAATGATTATATTAGTGGATATGTGATGATGATGTTGCCTTTGTGATTTGGGTAAACTTATAGTTATGCTTCTTACGAGATAAATGTATGTTGGAAAATCCTCCTGGTAGGATCCCAGGATCGAAATCTAGCGTATGGGCACTGGGAGCTGAGAATGGGGTACTACGGAGGCTGTCAGCATCGAATTCGGCAATCGGGATTCCTGTGAGTCCGATCTCCAGGTATGGGGCGTGACAATGTATTTGGCTTTCAATGCATTCCCTTGGTACCATAGAATATCTCTGTCCTGACACGGGAATTTTGTGATTGTGGAGCGAGTGATAGGGTTCTCAAGGTCAAGATCAGACAACCCAACTGGAGACAAGGTAAGACTAAACATACTGGCAATGGATTCCGTAGTGATTTCAATGCTATCATCCCTGACAGTCACTATAATGGATGGTGGATCTAAGACTGGAGAATGACAATATGCAAGAAAATGGTAGGTTCGCTCATCGTGACTTGGACCACCGAAATCAAGAAGGGACAGCCAGTCAATCGCATCTAACAGAGGTTCCACATTATAGGGTTTGATGCATTCCCTGTCAATTCTAAGTTTATACATCAAGTGGCTCCCTACATATTTTTCAAGAATTTGTGGAGAAGGGCCCACAACAGTATGTGGGGATGCTTGTGCAGTAGCAGGATCCTCACCACACGCCGTTTGTTTGCTCCGTTGGCATGTGGAGGACCTCTGGACTAGTGCCTTAGCCCAGTTCCTTGGGGAAAGAGTTTTCTGCTTGGTGGGTCTGGAAGATTCCCCAATCACAGGTGTTTTCCCTTTGTCTTTACTCATTTGGACAAAAAAGTGACAGAGGGAAGAGTTTAGACAAGAGACTGAAGCCTAGGGGCCCCACCAAGGGATTTCTCAACTGAAATCAATTAACCTATCTAAAATAACCCAAACCACTAGCATAGACCTTAAGGAATTAAGAGGATGTGCAAAAAATTACCTGATTCGAACCACCCTAGATGGTTTGCGGATGACAAAGGGGAGAAACAAAGAACAAGAATTGGCCAGAGAAGACGAATGGATAAGAGAGGAAGCAAAATAAAATTTTCCCACTTGCCCACTTTTTATCGGGCAATGACCGTCGATATCATCGAAGTTTGATTCGATGAAATGGATATACCCCATTCGATGTTATCGAAGAGGTCTTCGATAACACTTTAAAACATGTGATGCTTCTGATTCCAAAAAGGTCATCGATGATATCAATATTTGTTCGATCTAATCGAGGATTCATACGATTCATCGATAGACTTATCGAAGAGAAGGTGAATGACATTTATTTCAGCACTTCGATGTTATATGTATAACTTAGTATATTTTTTATATCAGTCTATATACACATCAAAATTTGCACAAAATTCGTACCATCCAAAATTATAAACATCAGTAATGTTTATACACAAAAAAAATAAAATAAAATTTGAGGTGTAGAGACCTCAGATATATCATGAAAATATCAAAATTGCATCATTTCAACAACCATCCAGATCTAGATGCCATGACCTAGACATGTTTTCCATGCTTAATTGTTACCAAGCATATGGATCAACCTTTCCATTGTCATTGATGACATAACAGTGGTCACTAGTGCAAAGACCCTCCATAATTGATTTTCCTGATAGATCCAGAATCTTGCACTTTTGTTTGTCAAAGGTAACAATATGTTTGTTGTCACATATTTAAGAGATGCTTAAAAGATTATGATTCAATCCTTTTATGCAAAAAGCATTCTCCTTTTTAAGCATTTCCATTCTTTCTATGGTTCCACACCCTACTATCTTAGCGGTGCTTCCATCTCCATAAGTGACTATCCCATCATGAAGATTTAAGTAATTTGAGAGAAGAGATTTGTCACCCGTGACATGTCTTGAGCACCCACTGTCTAGGTACCATTTAGTACTATTGCTTGTTGAATGATTTGAGTGAATAACAAGACAATTTTTCTTTTCTTTCACTACCCATTTTGTGACAGGATTTCTTATTATGGTAGTTTTTGTTTCATTAAGAATTTTTGGGGGCAAGTTATGAAACTAAACCATATTTCCTTGTTTCATAAATTCATTTGTTTTCTGATTTAGTTCAGCCACTTGATTCAATAGCTCCTTCATTCTCTTGGTCATTCTAGGTAGAGATGGGTATGTTGTGCCTTTTGCCATATTGTTTAGTTGATTCTTGGCATTCTGTACTGTTTTTCTAGTTTGTCTATATTTGCCAATATGATTCGGACCAAAATTAGATTGAATCCACCTAGGAGCAATACATTCAAATTTAAAATGGCTAGAGTCTCCACATGAATGATAGATAGAAGTAGCTTTTGTTTTACTTCCTAATGCAGTTGATTTCTCACTCATTGATGTTGCATTTTTAGAACTTGGTTTGAACTTTTCATATCTTAATCCACTCTTGTCTTTTCCAGGTCTTCCCATCCGTAAGAGTTTTTCTAATTTTTCACTACTCTAGGAGAATTTGTAATTTAGTTCAACGAACTTCCTAGATTGTTCTGCATCAAAACTAAGTGTGTGGTTTTCATTCTTTAGATGTAACTTTTCATCTTTCAATAAATCAATCTGTTTAGTCAGTTTTGATGATTCCAATTTGAGGGACAGATTGATTCTTTCTAACTTATCATTTTCAGAATAGTATTACTATAGATCATTGATCAGGTGTGTATTGGCTTTTGAAGTTTTATCTAGATCCATTTGCAGCAACTTGTTTTTATTTTCACTAATCCAAAGTCTTTTAAGGATATTGATGCTATGAATATAAAGTTGATTATAGGCATCCTGCAATTTATCTTTTTCTTCTTCTTTTTCCTCTGTTTCCTCATCATCAGATGGAAATGATTCAGTGGCTTGAGGTTCTTTGATTTTCTTAGTCTCTATGGGAATGTTGGAGCTGTAGAGGTCATAAGAATTTTTAGAGATTTTTGGTCTCCATTACTCCCTGAGACACTACATTCTGAATTTGACTCTTCAATATCTTCTCATGTGGCTGCCATTGCCTTTCCTTTGGTTTTCCTATTAGGGCATTCAATGGACAGGTGCCTAAACTTTCAACAAGTGTAACATTGTGGCTCTTTGGACTTTTTACCAAGTTTACCTGTATAATGCTTGTTGTCCAACTATTTTCCTCTAAATGGTCAGCCACGATTTTTATGGAAGAATTTTGTGAACCGTGAGCCAACAAGGCCACTTCTTCATCTTCATTTTCCCTTTCACTTTCATCCTCTTCATTAGTGTGCTTTGAAGTTTTGAGGACAATATTTTTAGGTTTAGGAGTTTGCTTGAAGTGTAGTTCAAATGTTTGTAAGGAACCTACGAGTTCTTCTACTTTCATTTCATCCATGTTTCTACATTCTTCAATGGTTGTAACTTTCGAGTTGAACTATCCAGTAATGATCTCAGAATTTTCCTACAGATTTTTTGAACCAGAACTTTTTCTCCTAATCCACCCATGGAGTTGCAGATGATGTTCAATTTTGTGAAGAACTCCATGAAGGTCTCATGCTCTTCCATTCTAAGACTTTCAAATTGTGATGTTAGGAGTTGTAATTTGGATCCTTTCACTGAGCTGGTTCCCTCATGCATTGTTTCCAACAAGTCCCATGCTTCTTTGGTTGTTTCACACATACTAATTTGATTAAACACTTCTTGGGACACAGTAGAGTAGATAGCATTCATTGCTTTAGCTTCAGAAGTTTATTTTTCTTTTTCGAATGTTGTCCACATTTCTTTAGATTTTGGTTTGGTGGTAGTAGTGCCATTTTCAAGAACTATTTGTTCGGTTGGTGGCACATATCCATTCTCAACAATGTCCCAAACATCATGATCCAAAGATCTTAGAAAGTAATGCATCCTAGCCTTCCAGTAAGCATAATTTGATCCATCAAATATAGGAGATCTAGTAAAGATGAGCCCTATCCTTTGGCAATATTCCAACTTCAATCAAGATAACTCTCTAGGCGGTGAAGCCCTTAAGAGAGACCCTCTCTGATACTAATTGAAATTATGGTAATGACCGCTTTAATAGAAGTGGGAATAAGCTAAGTTGTCCTAGAGGGGTGAATAGGACTTTTTAAAATTTTATGATGGTTTAAAACCTATCAACCCTATCCTGAATTATTATACAAGTATCAGGATTTCTTCAATGTAACTCTAATGGCTTCCAAGCCAAATAGAGGATCCAATCATGAGACTATTTAAAACATAAACAAGATGAGGAACATAGTTCGTGATGAATGTGACTGTGTATGAGATGTGATTCTAATCAGTTCTAGGTAATCATGTAAGCAAGCATTATGAGAACATTAAGAGAAATCACACAAGTATTATAAGTAAATAGCAATCCCAAACACAGTTATTCTTATAGTGGTTCGACTGTGTCTACTCCACTTCTGGCAGACGCACTCAACCCTTGAGTGTACCGGATCTCACTAATGGAGGTTTCAAATCGGGTTCACCTCAAACCAGTACAACCTACATAAGGCTGACTCTAGGACCTACACAAGGTACCTAACATGTCTCCATGAGATGCAAGTTTATACCCCACGTAAGAGCAAGGGTCAACACACAGCACCCAGATTTTAGGCCACACCGGCCAAGGATCCACACATGGAACTTAGAATTTATGCCTTGTACAAGAGCAAAGATCAACACACAGTACCTAGGTTTTAGACCACACAGGCTAAGGATCCACACAAGGAACCTTGAGTTAATGCTCCCCATGAGCAAGGGTCAATACACAGCACCCACATGTATTCTCTCGTCGGAGGCCTCCTATGAGGACTTGAAAGGGGTGAGAAGTACCTTTGACCCAATCCTACAGAAGGAATGATCAAATGGGTCTCTGGACTCTAATGACTTACAGATAAGTAAATGAGCCCATTAAGCACGTTGATGAAGATCTCCTCCTTTGATGATGAAGAATCTTTAGCTCCTTTGAACTGTAACATAGATGATGCTCCAATGTAAGGCGACAGGTTGGGTCAAGGTTATGTTGGAATCATACTCTATTAAATATTTTCCTATTTTACAAATAGAGTGATTCCAAGCATCTAAGCATTCAAGGTATCCGAGCTCAATAATTTGCCATTAAGGTGGTAGCTGGATGATCCTTGAATGTGGAAGTTCATTCCCCAATCCACTTTATTGAATATCAATGATGCGGGTGAATTGGAGGATGAACTCCCATGAGAGGAAAGGGCTTAGGGTAGGTGATCTGAATTAAACACTCAAAAGCTTTATCTATCTTCCCTCTATAAACAACCTAAGGCAAGCTCCCATTAAATAGGTAAAAAGTTCTAACAGAAATAAAATAGTCATATTTTTTACAGAGTTCGATATCATTGAGCAATCTTGGATGTCATCGAGCAATCTTTGATATCATCGAGCGTATACTCTCGATGGTGTCGAATGGCCACTCGATGACATAAACTCAAATTGTCAAACGCTTTTAAACCTTTTTGTCAACTGATTGAGGATATCAAAGATACTTCGATGTCATCGGATTTCGAACTCCGATTTCATCAACATATGCTTCGATTCCTTGACATTTAAAAACATGAGAGCAAACTTGCCTTTGAAACTTAACAGGTATTGATATGATTGAGCGTCCCTCGATATCATCTGATTTTGAATACCGATGATATAGATACCAGTTCCGATTCATTAATCTTTTCAAAGAATTTTCCTATAAGCTCGCTGGATAGTTTGTGTCCTATTTCAATGACATCGACATAATCTCGATATGATCGATATTTGAATATTGATATCATCGAGTGATCCTCGATACTTCGAACAATTGAACAATTTTACCTGAATGCTTGCTGGACAAATTTGTATCCCTAATCCGATATCATCGAAGACCATTGATAACATCAAGATTTGAAACTCGAGGACATCAAGGCTCTCTTCGAGGAAGATCCTCATTCTGGCTTTCCAATAAGCATAGTTGGAGCCATCAAAGGGTGGAGGCCTAGTGACTGAAAGGCTATCAAAATTTGACATCTGAATAGCTTAAATCGTTAGCTCAGGAATTAAATCTAAGAATTAAAAGGAGCTATTAGGCTCTGATACCACTTGAAAAGGCCAAGCTATATGTCCTAGAGGGGGGGTGAATAGGACAATGCCAAATAAAAACTTATAACAGCGGAATAATAAAGAAAATGATAGCCAAATTAAATAATAATGCAGGAAAGAAAAACAACCTCAAATTTTAGATCTTGAGAGGTTGATACAAACGTTATTCTAAGGACAACCTTACACCAAAAACAGAGTTTATGGTAGGACAACCTTATTTCTAGAAAGGTCTTTGTATCAAGTCTCAAATCGAAGAGGAATACAAAAACAAATATGAACTGAATTGAAATAACTTGTAATTAAAGATGTATTGTTCTAGGGACAGCCATACACCATAAAAATGGCAGGGCAACCTTGCTGGAACAACTTTCAAATGAAATTGAAAAACAAGCTTATAAAGGAATAGCAGAAAGTAAATTCTAAGCTATTACAACATTCTCCCACAGCTTGAAATAATTACAACATTCACCACCATACATACATCCCACAAAAAGAATAAAAAAAATTAAAAGAATAAAATAAACAACCACAAAACAAAGGATTTATAGTGGTTCGCTTGTGTGTTCACCAACTGTTATCCAACAGCCACAGAAAAAGCTACTCCACTCCTAATATCCTCACACCGGGATATTAGCGTTCACTAAAAATAGGTTTTCCCAGGTTCACCCAAAACCCTTACAATTGTGTCTTTGTATGTGGGCTTACACAATTAAAAACCCCCACTTCTGAGTTTTCCTGGCTTTCCTCAGATAACCAAAATAACAAGATTTTTTCGGCAAATCTTGAAAGAAACCAAAATAATAGAAAGGAATTTACAATATGTAAAATACCTGAATATCTTCTTCGTTGTAGCAGCCGGTAGAACCAAATCAAAGTAGATGATTGAATGTCCAAGTTCAATGTCCAGTACTTGATTATAATGGTTCTAGTTCTAATAGATTTTAAATTATACCAAATAGGGCTTACCTTAATTGATTTTGATTCCAAAGAAAGTGAATAACAATTCCTCTTTTCAAATCGATTGGAATAGCAGAAACAAAATCAATTAAAATAAAGCTAAGGAAAGAAGATATTAAATAAGCACACTTAGCTTAAATGGAGCACAAAATTATCTCTCAGAAGTTCGACGAAGATTGGCTTGAATACTATAATTAAATCGATGATTTCTTTTGAGATTCGTGCTCTATTTATAGGTGAGAAGATCAGGTCTTCGATGGTCTAGAGTGCTCTTCGACTAGTCGAAGCCATAAAATATTTGAAAGATTAGGCGGGATAAGCGCAGACCGTTCTACGATGGTCGTAGCCCTCCTACGACGGGTCGTAGGTCACTCTACGAGTCGTAGGTTTCCTTCGAGTCGTAGGTCCTGCAAAGTTGGACTTGAGTCGTAGATTCTACGGCGGTCGAAGATCGATCGACACATTCCTACATGGTCGAGCAGTTCTGGACTAGTCGAAGGCTAGCAGTTTTATCCGGAATATGTAACAAACTTACGACTAGTCGAGGATTTTCTTAGACCGGTCGAAGCAAGTCTAGGACTAGTCGAAGAAGCCCTAGGACTAGTCGAAGAACAGACCAATCACATGTAAAATAACATTCGGTTTATGTATCCGAAATGACCTACTTCTAAGGTCATCCTATGGTCAAACAAACCTCAATCATGAAGTATGGACATTGAAACAAGAGACCATGAAGAATGAGCCTTGAAGTCTTGATGAAGATTAAACCTTGAAGTAGCTCAATCTTGAAAGTGGCTTGAGTTTCAGCTTGAGTCTTGATTTCAGCTTGACTTTCAACTTGAGTCTTGAGTTCAGCTTGAGTCTCAACTTGAGTCTTGCCTTGTACTTTCTTTTCGGCTTGAGTCTTGTTTTGTGAGCAGCTCTTGCATTCAAGATCTTGAGTTTTGTACTTGAGAGCTTTGCTTGATGTGAGCTTAGCTTGTTCATGTATGTTGATCCTTGAGAGAGCTTCACTTATGCAAGTTATATATAACAGAGTATAATAGTGATTTTGGCACTACAAATTTGACAACACATAGGGATAGAAACTATAGCACTTACAATCTCCCCCTTTGTCAAATTAGTGACAAAACACATAACCATAATAAACAAAAGGATAACAACTGGTTAATACCTGCAAATCAATATTCAATATTCAACATTCAACTAGTCATTATCATTCAACAAGATCAAACATATATTCTCCTTGACACCCCACTCCCCCTGAGTAACATAACCAATGCTACTCCTCTCACAATCACATTATGCTACTCCTCTCACAATCACATTAACAACAAACCATTCTCCCCCTTTTTGTCACAATATGACAAAGGAGAACTAAATAAAGGAATGAGTACAGCAAAAGAGTAAACATGAGGAGGAAATAGAGTAAAGCAAAAGAGACATAGAGATACTCAAGATAGCATCACAGATATCCAGCATAAATATTACATTAAGAACAAATATCCAGCATAGAATCCAACTCAAACTCAATCAAACAAGAGCAAAGTAATAAAGTTATTACATACCAAAAGTCTCATAGAAACTAGTCAGAATTAGAACTTGAAGATGGAGCAGGAATAGAAGGATCAAGTTGGTGCATGCCTTTGTTCAAGCGCCTAAGATATTTGCGCATATACTTGAATTGCAAATCATGAGCAACAGACATGTTCTCCAACTTAACATTAATATTCTCAACTCTACCTTCTAATGCACTCAAACGTGCATCAACATCAGATGGTACAAAATCTGGATCATTTGCTGAGTCAGAATCCAGTTCCTCAAAAATGTCATCCATATTAATATCAACACCAACTTCTTCAGGACCACCACCACCACCACCTTGTTCAGGAAGCAGATCCAACTTCATCTTATTAATATTTGTATTGTTGAAGATCAGATGATGGATAGGTGCTTCATCAATAGGCATATCGACTAACATATGAGTAGCCAATACAGTCATAAAGTATGCAAATGGAATGTCACTATGACCAGGATGGAGTCGAAATCGAATAATGAAATGACAGATTAAGGAAGGTAAACAAATCGAGTACCATTTGAGATAGCATGGATAACACGAACCATAAATGAAGTTAAATCGATTTATTACCCGATCGAGGATCCGATTAGACACAAAGATTTTATGAAGAACTCCGTATTTGGGTAACAAATACCTTGCGGGGAGCGCATTCCCTTTTGAGTCCATTGAACATCCATATTACACAAGTCTCTAGTGAGCATGCGTTTTTCAGCCATTGAGGGTTTATCGATTAAATTATGGATAGGAATACCCTCATCATTCACCGGAATTTCCATAAGGGCTGAAATTAAATGACGATCAACGTCAAATGGCCCTTCTCTAGTAGAAATTTGAAAAGTTAAATTATCTTCTGAAAATGCACTAATACATGAAAACATGGATTGGGCAATGGACCGGTATGCAGGCCCACCCCAATAAGTTAGTCCAACCTACAGCTTTAAGCATAGGAAGGATGTCAAATGGAGCAATGTGATTGACATCAACAGGATGTTCAACGATAACCTTACGAGATCTAATGTCCTTAACAAATGATGGATCATCATTGGGAACAAGAAGATGACGTTTAGATATAGGGGTAGATCTGGAGGAAGAAGAAGGACCACGTGAAGTAGTTTTCTTACCTCTAGAAGCCATTTGCAACAAGGATTTAAAGGAATAAAGAAGTTGCAAAGGATTGAGAAGAGGGTTTGCTCAAAACAGATTTTTCAAAATCTCAACCCCAAACCTCAATGATTTTCAAGATAGAAAGCTTCAAGAGAGAAAAGGAAGCAATCTTGACACAAATATGCAAGAAAAATGGATTTGGAACACTAACCTTGAAGAACTTGAAGGATGGGTTCGACGAGTCGAAGTTCGGCTCCAAGGAGAAGAAAGAAGAAATGAGGAAGAAAGTGAAAAATCCCCAATATGAAGTGAAATCCGTGCTCCACGACTGGTCATGAGTATCTACGACCGGTCGTAGTACAACTGGTCGTGTATACTCACGACTGGTCGTACAAACCCCAAAAATTCAATATCTTGCAATATACACAAAAATTGAAATTTAATCTAGCAAATATATACAATATTATATAAGAAGGCATAAATTATCAATTTAAAATGCACATGCCAAGATCAAATTTCATCTTTTTGAACCTGCTTTTATCAAGAGGTTTTGTGAAAATGTCAGCTCATTGATCTTCGGTAGGAATATATTCTAGAGATATAACTTTTTCTTCTACTAATTCCCTTATATAATGAAATCTAATGTCAATATGCTTAGTACGAGAATGCTAAATAGGATTTTTTGAAATATTTATCGCACTGGAATTATCACAATGTAATAACATAGAATCCTGTTTAATTCCATAATCACTTAGCATTCGTTGCATCCAAACAAGCTGTGTACATGCATTACTAGCTGTCAACTCCAGTTGTTGAAAGTGATATAGAATTTTGTTTCTTACTAAACCAGGAAACTAGACAATTTCCAATAAAAAACAACCACCACCGGTTGATTTTCTATCATCTAGATTACCACCCCAGTCAGCGAGTACCCAACTAATTGAACATTGGTTTCATGAGGATACAGAGACCAAGATTTTACAGTACATGCGACATATCTAATAATTCGCTTGACGAATCAAGTGAGATTCTTTTGGATCAGTTGATATCTTGCGCAAATACCAACACTTAGAGAAATATCGTCTACTAGTAGTTAGATATAACAAACTACCAATCATACTCCGATAAAGTTTTGAGTCAACATTTTTACCATTCGAGTCTTTTGATAGTTTCAGGGTAGTACTCATAGGAGTATCGAAATTCTTGCCATTCTCAAATCCAAATCTCTTAATTAGATTCAAGGCATACTTAGATTGAGAAATGAATATTCCTTGATTGTTGCTTTACTTGCAATCCAAGGAAATAAGTCAATTCCCCAACCATGCTCATTTCAAACTGTGATTTCATCAAATCTGCAAACTCAGTAGTCAAGTCAGTACAAGTTGATCCATAAATGATATCATCAACATAAATATGTACTATTAAGATATGATCATTTTGTTTTTTAACAAACAGAGTTTTATCAACAGATCCCATTTGAAAATTATGAGTTAAAAGAAATTTCGTTAGTTTCTCATACCATGCCCTAGGTGCTTGTTTTAATCCATAAAGTGCCTTTTAAGCCGATATACATGATCAGTATTTTTGGAATCTTCAAATCCCATTGGCTGTTCAACATAGACTTCTTCATTTAAATCTCCATTTAGAAAAGCACTTTTCACATCCATCTGATAGATCTTTATCTTTTTAAAACATTCAATGGATATAAATAGTCTGATAGATTCAAGACGTGCTACTGGTGCAAAGGTTTCATCGAAATCAATCCCTTCAATTTGAGTATAACCTTGTACCACCAGTCTAGCCTTGTTTCTAATTATATTTCCACATTCGTCAGACTTATTTTTGAAAATCCATTTTGTTCCAATGATGTGTTTATCTTTAGGTCTTGGTACGAGATACCAAACATCATTTCTTATGAATTGGTTGAGTTCATCTTGCATCGCAACAATCCAGTTCTCATCAGCCAGAGCTTCTTTTACGTTAGATGGTTCAATTTGGGATGTAAAACATACATAATTACATATATCCTCAAGTTGTCTACGGGTGCGAACACCAGTGAGAGGGTTTCCAAGAATTTGTGTGGTTGGATGATCTTTAACAGTCCTCAACTCAGAATCAGTTTGATTTGATGAAGTATCAGGTTTATCAATGATTAGTACTTCATCATTATCTGAATTAGAAGTTGGTGTGTTTAAATGATCATCAATGACAACATTAATGGATTCTTGAATCACACCAGTCCTTTTGTTCAGGACCCTATAAGCTCGACTGTTTAAAGAGTATCCTAAAAAAATACCTTCATCACTCTTCGTATCGAACTTTTCCAAATTTTCACGATCACGTAAAATATAACACTTGCTGCCAAAAACTCGAAAGTATTTAACAGTAGGCTTTTTATTGAACCACAATTCGTAAGCCGTTTTATTATTATCTTTTCTAGTGTAGACTCGGTTAATAATATAGCAAGTTGTGTTGACTGCTTTGACCCAAAGATTTTTAGAGAGCTTCATGCTATTCAACATGACATTAGCCATTTCTTGAAGCACCCTATTCTTCCTTTCTACAATTCCATTTTGTTGTGGAGTTTTGGGAGCAGAGAATTCATGTAATATTCCTTGGTCGGTACAGAACTTCTCAAAATTGCTATTCTCAAATTCAGATCCATGATCACTACGAATTTTACTGATTTGAGAGGATTTTTCAGTTTGAATCCTTTTGAGAACTTTTCTTACTTCTTCAAGGGTTTCAGATTTATCCCTTAAGAAGACTACCCAAGTGAATCTGGTAAAGTCATCAACTATTACTAGGATATACTTTTTCCCACCATGACTTTCTGTTCTGGTAGGTCCTATCGGATCCATGTGGAGAAGTTCGAGTGGTCTTGATGTGGTATTTGAATTCACCTTTTTGTGTGAGTTCTTTGTTTGTTTGCCTATCTGGCACTCACCACATATTTTATCTAATTTCTTAAGTTTGAGTAAACCTCTTACAAGTTCTCGTTTGCTCAATCGATATAGATTTCGATAATGTACATGTCCAAGACGTTTGTGCCATAAATCAGTCTCGTCTGTATGGACCATGTAACATGTTTGATTAGATGAGCTGGATTCGCTAATAATATAGCAATTTTCAGACGTTCTACGTCCAGTTAATATTACAGAACCCTTATTATTTAGTATTTCATAACTTTGATTAGAAAACCGAACAGTATGGTTATTATCACATATTTGTGATATACTAAGCAAGTTGTGCTTTAGGCCTTCAACATATAAAACATTTTTAAACACGGGAAGATTAAAAAGTTGAACCGTACCTTGGCCTATAATCTTGCAGTTGCTACCATCACCAAATGTGGCTGAACCATCAGTCATATCTTTCAGATCGGTGAATAAGGCTTTGTCACCTGTCATATGCCTGGAGCATCCACTATCTAGGTACCACTTTGAATGACTTGTTGCTTTGAAAGCGGTGTGAGCAATCAAGCTAGTGACTTTAGGTACCCATTTCATAACTGTTTTGGGTTTATGATCTTAGTTGGTCTTATTTTTTGTATACTTGTATGTATGACCTATATAGTTTGTTTTTAATAGCTCCTTGTGTAAATAAACTATCTTTTCAGCTAGTGGATTTCGATTCTGATTAAAGTTGACATGGCTGTTTCTAGGTTTTTGAAAAGCTTTTGAATTTTTAGAAAAATCTTGATAAGTACTTTTCCCTTTTGAGTTTGAGGACTCTCCTTTAACAAACATAGGAGGAGTATACTTTTGTTTAGGAGGTTGAATTTTATCATAGCCCAACCCGGATCGATCGCCACATTTTCTTGATCCAGATAACAATTTTTCTAACTTTGGATCACCTTGGGCATATTTCCATGTGTCCTTTAAACTCAGAAGAGAGGAAACTTCAGTTTTAAGTTTCTCAATTTCAGATTTTAAATCAACAATTTGAGAGTTTTTAAATTCCAAATCGTATTTTGATTTTTCAAAATTATCTGAAATTTGTGATTTTTCTAAGACAAGCGATTCAAAACAATTTTTGAGTTTAGAAAACTTTTCTTTTTGAAGTTTAAGTTTGTAACAATTTTACAACTTTCCTTATATAGGGCATTGTAAGAGTCTTGAAGATCATCTTCATTTTCACATTCACTATTCAGATTTTCTTCACTTGTAGAGTCATTATCTGAAAAATGTGAATTTGGCTAGAGTCATAAGAGCTTTGACCTCATTGCACGACTCAGTTTCAGAATCTTCTGACTTAGAAGTACCTTCAGAATCAGATGATTCATCCCATGTAGCCAACATACCCTTCTTCTTGGGTTTGTCCCTTTTAGGACATCTATTTGCTAAGTGCCCATATTCTAGACAGTTGTAACATTGACTATCTTTCAAAGATTTTCGAGATTTGGGTCTAAACTTCTTTTTGTCATTTGATTTTTGAAAATCAACTCTTTTCTTGTTTTTGAAAATTTTGTAAAATTTTTTAGCTAAAAGAGCTATATCATCTTCTGAATCAGAATTTTCTTCTGAATTACATTTAGATGATTTTAGAGCGATAGATTTACCTTTAGGAGCTTTAAAGTTTAACTCGTAGGTTTGTAGAGAACCAACTAGTTCTTCAACCCTCATATTATCCGTATCACGAAGTTCCTGGATTGTGGTTACTTTAGAATTGAACCGTTCAGGAAGTGAGCGTAATATTTTTGCACATACTTTACTTTCTGGGATTTTATCGCCAAGACCCCACATTGAGTTTACAATGTCATTCAATCTAGTGTAAAAGTCCATAAACATCTCATTTTCCTCCATATGAATTTCTTCAAATCTGGTTGTGAGGAGTTGGACTTTAGATTTTTGACAATTGTAGTACCCTCGTGTGTCATTTCTAATATATCCCAAGCTTGCTTTGCGAGTATCACAAGAGATGATTCTTTTGAACTCATCCGGTGATAGTGCGCAAGTAATTGCATTTAGTGCTTTAGCATTTGCACTACTCTCACTTTTATGAAGGGTGGTCCATTGGTAATATGGTGTGGTTTTCATAGACTTTGAACCATCAACCCCGTAACTTCCATGATAGGAGGATTCCATTCGGTACCGTGGCTTGCCACACATTTTCATCCATTGATTTGAGGAAGATCCTCATTACGGCTTTCCAATAAGCATAGTTGGAGCCATCAAAGGGTGGAGGCCTAGTGGTGAAAGGCTATCAAAATTTGACATCTGAATAGCTTAAATCGTTAGCTCAGAATTAAATCTAAGAATTAAAAGGAGCTATTAGGCTCGATACCACTTGAAAAGGCCAAGCTATATGTCCTAGAGGGGGTGAATAGGACAATGCCAAATAAAAACTTATAACAGCGGAATAATAAAGAAAATGATAGCCAAATTAAATAATAATGCAGGAAAGAAAAACAACCTCAAATTTCAGATCTTGAGAGGTTGATACAAACGTTATTCTAAGGACAACCTTACACCAAAAACAGAGTTTATGGTAGGACAACCTTATTTCTAGAAAGGTCTTTGTATCAAGTCTCAAATCGAAGAGGAATACAAAAACAAATATGAACTGAATTGAAATAACTTGTAATTAAAGATGTATTGTTCTAGGGACAGCCATACACCATAAAAATGGCAGGGCAACCTTGCTGGAACAACTTTCAAATGAAATTGAAAAACAAGCTTATAAAGGAATAGCAGAAAGTAAATTCTAAGCTATTACAACATTCTCACAAAGCTTGAAATAATTACAACATTCACCACCATACATACATCCCACAAAAGAATAAAAAAATTAAAAGAATAAAATAAACAACCACAACACAAAGGATTTATAGTGGTTCGCTTGTGTGTTCACCAACTGTTAAACAACAGCCACACAAAATGCTACTCCACTCCTAATATCCTCACACAGGGGATATTAGAGTTCACTAAAAATAGGTTTTCCCAGGTTCACCCAAAACCCTTACAATTGTGTCTTTGTATGTGGGCTTACACAATTAAAAAAACCCCACTTATGAGTTTTCTGGCTTTCCTCGGATAACCAATATAACAAGATTTTTCGCAAATCTTGAAAGAAACCAAAATAATAGAAAGGAATTTACAATATGTAAAATACGAATATCTTCTTCGTTGTAGCACCGGTAGAACCAAATCAAAGTAGATGATTGAATGTCCAAGTTCAATGTCCGGGGACTCGATTACAATGGTTCTAGTTCTAATAGATTTTAAATTAAACCAAATAGGGCTTGCCTTAATTGATTTTGATTCCAAAGAAAGGGAATAACAATTCCTCTTTTCAAATCAGATTGAAATAGCCGAAACAAAATCAATTAAAATAAAGCTAAGGAAAGAAGATATTAAATAAGCACACTTAGCTTAAATGGAGCACAAAATTATCTCTCGAGAAGTTCGACGAAGATTGGCTTGAATACTATAATTAAATCGATGATTTCTTTTGAGATTCGTGCTCTATTTATAGGTGAGAAGATCAGGTCTTCGACTGGTCTAGAGTGCTCTTCGACTAGTCGAAGCCATAACAAATATATGAACCATCAAATTATCAATCACTTCAGCAACTTTAAATTTTACGCTTGAACTCAAGATACCGAATACACTCTTCAATTAGGTCCTGAGTTCTTGGACTTTTCTGGTTCCAGATCTTGAACCGCGATGTTCTTGAAAACTAAGTCTTCACTTACTTCCAGTTTGTAACAAACTTACGTCTGGAGGAATTTCTTAGAGTGGTCGAAGCAAGTCTAGGACTAGTCGAAGAAGCCTAGGACTAGTCGAAGAAACAGACCAATCACATGTAAAATAACATTCGGTTTATGTATCCGAAATGACCTACTTCTAAGGTCATCCTATGGTCAAACAAACCTCAATCATGAAGTATGGACATTGAAACAAGAGACCATGAAGAATGAGCCTTGAAGTCTTGATGAAGATTAAACCTTGAAGTAGCTCAATCTTGAAAGTGGCTTGAGTTTCAGCTTGAGTCTTGATTTCAGCTTGACTTTCAACTTGAGTCTTGAGTTCAGCTTGAGTCTCAACTTGAGTCTTGCCTTGTACTTTCTTTTCGGCTTGAGTCTTGTTTTGTGAGCAGCTCTTGCATTCAAGATCTTGAGTTTTGTACTTGAGAGCTTTGCTTGATGTGAGCTTAGCTTGTTCATGTATGTTGATCCTTGAGAGAGCTTCACTTATGCAAGTTATATATAACAGAGTATAATAGTGATTTTGGCACTACAAATTTGACAACACATAGGGATAGAAACTATAGCACTTACAAATTTCATTGAGGCACTTATCGTTAAATCAATAAATGCTAAGAACTTAGAGATTTTCCTGATTTTGCAAAACAGTTTTCAAACCTTAAACCTTATTTTATTCTAACCATTTTTAAGGATTTTATATACCTGGTGTTTTGGGACATGGGATGTGAGGCTAAGCTTACCTTTGATGAGTTCAGGGCACATATCCAGTTGAGGCAGATGCTTGAATGATCTTCCTATGGGGCTCAATTGTCTTGCTGACTTAACACTCATGTTAATTGATAAACCAGGGCACTTTTAGGAAGAACCTATAGAATTTTTCATAGAGGTTCATCAATTTTTGTCACCTCAGTGGCATCCCTAGTAAAGGGGTAAATGTTGTGATGGAGAGGAAAGCAAGAGAAGTATTCAATCCCCTCCTCAAGGATCTCCTTCAAAATGGTCAGCAATTGTGAGAAAAATAGGGAAGAAGCCATGAAAGTCGAGGCTTGCTGTCGAAGTGGAAGCCAAAGATGTAACGTAAATTCAAATGAGTGATACTTTTACAAGCATTGATAGGAGTAATAAATGTTGGCATTGGATAAGGTACGATGGTTGAGAAACCTGAGTTAAGTGGCAAGGTTGCCGTTTCGATTCCTAAATAGTTGGAATACACAAAGGGAATAAATGAGGTTTCCTCATGCAAGGCACGTGTTCATTACAGTCTAGTCAGCAAACGACTATGCAAAAAAAAAAAAAAAACTGTGTTGGGCTGCCAAGTTGTGAAGAAAAAGTCTAGTTGATAAGGAATATCAACGAGACAGGTAACATCATAGCTCCAATCGGCCAAAGACAGTCGTCACCATAGTAGTCAGCAGTTCAAGTCAATCAATCACTCTAAATCTCTTGAGTCACGACCGATTGTGGGCAAGGAAGATTATTGATATCTTAGAATGACAATCCAATGAAGGGGAATATCTTTCTATGATATAGCATAAAATGATTCTCGACAAGCACACAAATAGCATGAAAATTTATGAAAATGAAGTTTATTTAAGGGCAGGCTGGCCATCGGTCGTATTACAGAAGTGAAAGAAAAAGGAGGGAAACAAAACAGCCAAGTGACTCCAACACTCAGGCATTTTTACCCTTTATCCCATCAAACTCATTAAGGAGTTTCTACTTCTCGGTCTCAGCTTGCTCCTGTTTCAACTTCTAGCCAGCTCCCTTCTCAATGAGGATAGGAAGAAGATGTAGAAGCTGGTGGACGTGAATGCCATGAGTGGTTACTTGGTTCTCAACCTCCCTTTTCCTAGCCAGGCTCATCTTCGACCAAGCCTGTAAATGACAATTTGGGAATCAAGGAAGGAAAGATCCTTGAGAACAGCTAGATCCTTAACAAAGAAGGAGCACTCCCTCTCATTAATTTCCTCCACTATAGCCTTGTGCTCTGTGCTTGCAGCACACGGAGCATAGTATAGTTGAATTGATGGGTTCAGATCCATCATAATCGTTCATTCTAAGCTAGCTCATAAGCTTCACTAACCTCCAGGGAATCTTCCCTGGTTGCAGCATGTTGCTGCAGATATCCAAAGAGTTGCTCATATTTAAAAAACGAGCCAAAAATAGCGATTCCGATGAAATATAGATGTTTCAGCGTAGTATCTGGTTTAGCCACTTCTAAGGCCTCCTTAACAAAGTGATTAATGTCAAAAAGTAGTGAAGATTGACAAAAGTCAATAAGACCCTAGTCAAAAATCTCTTTTAGATAGCTCTTTGCACCATCGAGGAATGAAGAAGAGTCGGAGGCCATGATAGCAGGGCGAGAAGTTAGAAAGTTTACGATGATTTCAGTGTAATTTTGGATGGGATCTAAGATAGTTTAAATAGACAATTTAGGCACCCATGTTTGTTATGGTTTTAGCAAGAAAAATGCTTCAGGTGCCAAGAAATTAAGCATGTGCAGCCATCCTAGTCTTTATTTTGGGGGATTAGGCACAACTCCTTGGATTCTGGAGGTTAGGTCACTAGTTAGTTATGGAGAATAGAAAAAATACTATGGCAACTGATAGTAAAAAGAAGGCTCGATGGCTGATTATATTAATGAGCGGTCATGGTTATAACAATTACAAGTCTAAGGAAGAAAATCGTTGAATCGATGCTTCTACCTCTTCCATCCGACCCTTCGCCGCACATAAAGCGACTTCATGTTTGGAAGCCACTCGATGAATTTAGCCCATATTGTTGTCCAGGCCTTAGTGGACATTACCAAATCCTCGACCGTCTTCTTCTACCAATTGTAGTCAATACTCTTCTCCTCATATCTCCTTTTCAAAGTCATTAGCTCTACCTCCAGAGCAATTATCTAAATGCTCATTTCCTCCAACTCAGCTCTAGATGTTTTCAATTTTGTGTGGCTAGCCGATAGTTTATTAGCGATATCCTTGGCTAAGGTCATTTGGGATTCCCCTGTCACGTGCTCAGTCTCGAAGCAGCTAATGATAGCGCAGAGTTCATGTTTCTCTTTAACAAATCCTAAGAAGTCCTTGAGGGCTAGTAATTTGGCTATGAGACTCATGTCCGAACAAGAGAAAAGCCCTATATGGATCGATCAACTAGGTGAGGCTATCAATCATCTCAATTGACATCGTCCCAGACAATCATGCCTATATGAGGATCCAAAGTTCTTCTTTGAAGCTATGCAATTCAGTCGAGAGAGAAGGAGACTTGGCCATATTGAGGTTGTTAGTAAGAGCTCATTCAAGGGAGGAGAGGATATTTTCAACAGTAAGTGTGCCTTCAATAGATGCAAAAGAAGTTGAGGCATCATCCACGACCGTTGGCATTGATGCGGGGACCAAGTTAGGCAGAGAGACATCGGGCACATGAGTCTCTCTTAGTACCTGATCATGGATAATCTCCTTAGGTGATGCATTTAGTTGAAGAGGTTCTTTAATGGTTAGAGGAAGCTATGGAATAGAGGGAGGAGAAGGTTGAGGAGACGATTCTTTATTAAATCCCAAGGAGTGGCACTTAAGGGGCATTCATCTTCTTCTTCTTCTTCTTCTTCTTCTTCTTCTTAGACATTAACAGTAGGCGGTGTTTGTGGAAGGTTGACCATGTATTCAAATTATGTAGCAAGAGTCATAGCCTCAGGAGAAGTATTAGAAGGAAGAGCCTCAATGTTTATTGTATCCTCAGAGTTAACAGTCTGCACGTCAGGGATTTCAAGAGCATCGATCGTTAACTGACATTATTGTAGTGGTTGCGCCACAATGACTTGATTCTCTACGGCCGATAGTTTCATAGTAACTACAAAAGAAAGACATAGTTAGCCAACGCATGAGGAAAAAGGTTCAAAGCAGGTATACAAGTGAAAGTAACCTCTTCCTAAATCAGAACAGACAGCATAGGTGACGAATCGTCTGTCCACAGTTTGAGGATTTTTTTATTATCATCATCATTACTTGTGTAGAAGTGGGGAATGGTGGCAGACTAAGATGATAGGGAGTGAGGTATTTTTCATCGAATTGAAGGTTTGGATTATTCAATCTTTCCCTATCCTACCACCTTTTATTCTAGCATTTATTATAGTGAGCTTCCTGGTGACATTAAACCTTCTTCAATTTCTTTATAGTAGTCTTCAATAGATAGCCTTGGCCAATATTTAGTTTTGAAGTGTTTTTGAATGAAGATATAGCCTACCCGAGGAAGTACTTGATTATCGTCGTCCTTTAGATGGGGTTAGCAACAACCGATTTGCTATGATTGGTTGAGAAGGTGGGTTGGAGCACTTGAAGATTAGAACAGGACACTGAGGAGGTGGGCCGAGAGGAGTCTCAAGTCAAGGATCCTCTTCAGAGCAGATGGAAGTGGTTGAGCTAGTGGAGATGTGGGAGCGACAGGTACCTTCACTGTAGCTTTTTGGTGCTTCGATCGAGGAGCCGTCTTAGTTGGCAAAACTTGTGGAGAGGAGATGGTGGCCAATTTGGTATTTAGCTTATTTTTTTCAGCTAGGAGTTGTGGCCGATGGGGATGCTGCCCTTTTCTTTCCTCGAAGCTCTATGAAAGAAGAAAGTTGGGTAATGATGGCTTCAGGAGAATTATTGATCAGCTTTTGATAAAGGCCATCCCACCAAGCGGTGAAAGTGTCCATTACTTGAGGCTGATTTGGATAGTGGGTAAGATAGAGAGTCCAACTGGCTGACTACAAAGTAGAGTTAAGGGAATGATAAAGATCGATTTAATCAATGATCGACCGAGTGAAGAGAGGTTGATTACAGGTCGTCTTAGTAAACAGACAAGGGAGGCACTAGACAAGGCCGAATTAATGAGCAAACAAATTCGAACAGTACTGCTTGATGCCCATTTTAGCATTCTTGTCAGTGTCTATCGTACCGCCATAAGGGAGATCTCTGCAGATGAGATAGCTCTCCCAAGCAAGGTGCATTTGAGATGCCACAAGATCATCCTCGGTCTCGTATCGGGCAATTAACCAAGCTAGGTTGAATTCTCTATCATTAAAGGGAATGAACATCCAACTTTATTTACCCCTATCCAAAGAAAAGAATAAAGTATCCATATATATATATATAATGTTGAGGTTTCTTGTGGAGAATTGATAACGCATTCGCCATAAGAAGAATAAGCAGCATCAGAGTGAAGGGAATAATGTACAAAGGAAGGGCAAAAGTATTCATAGATACACATCTGAAGAAGCCATAGTGGTCCTCGTAGAAGATATAAACCTTAGGTGGTAGTCTCGAAGATACCTCTGTATAGGTGGCCAAGTACGAAAGGTGATAGAGCAAGTTTTTAACCATGTGTGAGCACCTCGACCAGTCGAATGTACTCATCCGTGACCTGCAAAGCATTCACGCAGAGTAAATGTCAGCAGATCTAGAATAATAGGAAGGTCGTATGTTTTTCAAATCAAAACATTGCTTATATCGACCGAGGCGGTGGAACATTTATTAAGGCATCATTATGGATTTACTTGGTATAGTGCAGATACACATGTCATAGCAGGGTTTGTCACTTGTTTCCTAAAAGAGTGGTTACAGCTAATGTGTGAGGATGTATTAGCTAGAGACAGTTACCGTGACGCTACCATGTGTATAAGCATACTGCTGAATTAATGAGGGGTCATATGTCGTTTTCACCTTTTTGTAAAGGTGAAGCAATGGGAGGAGAATGTTCATCCCCATTGTCGCCATTTCTTGTGGGAACCAATCATAGTGAGTTACATGTGATCTAGACAGATACGCGTGGTTATTTGAAGATTTGTAGAGATATAGAAAGAGGATTTTATGGTACTATAGCCAAAGAGCATTAAACAATGCCACATCATTGCTTAAGCGGTCGATGGAAGAGCAATCGTGTAAAAGCAGTTACAGGACATATGGTAAAATGAGTAAAGAAGGCCATGTAGTGCTAAACGGTTATAGCAACTGTCAAAACGTGGGAAGGATCTAGATGATCGGATTAAAGCTATAAATAGAAAAGGAATCGATAGGAAGATTGAGGTCTCACACCAACCAAATTAAACCCCAACATTATCTTTTAAGTATCCTTTCAATTACCAGTCAATTACATTTTTAGTGTAATCAATCTACTTTTTTGCCAATTAAATTGCATTTCTTAGTGTAATCCTTTACTTTTCGCCAATTGTTTTACATTTCATAGTGTAATCCGTAGCATTAATCAAGTAGTTGGTAATCTTAGCTATAATTTGGGTATATGCTCTTATGCTGGATTCAGTTCTTCATTTGGAAAGGTGCTTCATAGTTGTTCTTCGTGACCATCTGTAAGGTTCCCTTTCTTGTTTCTCTTTTATCTGTACTAAAAAGTCCTTTCATATGGAAGACAAAGGTGTAACCCATCATCAAAGGACGAACCCTACCCTTTAAATATTGCCTAATCCTATTTCACACACTAATCGAGTGGCTGATTAGGCGGTTGATCTTATCCGATCCCAGTCATATATTGTGTATCTGCCTATCTTGATGCTTGGGGTCATAGTTCTTCGATTGAAATTGAGGTGCAAATTGAATTCTGGCATGCCCACATTCAAACTGCTAAAAATAATGAGCAACACTGTCGACCCAGCATACAAGCGTAGGTGGACGATTCCTAGAACTAAGGTCTTCCTTGAATTACTGTACACAAGCTCAGATGGAAGGGGATTACAACTATAACTAAATGACTGAACTACTCCTAAAACTAAGGATAAAAGCCCATGAGGATTGGCTAAATAACTTAGTGCTTGTTGTTTGATTGGGTTGTTGTGTTGTTGTATCCTTTTCTTTGTGCCTCCTGCTATTTATAGAGTTTTAGATATAGTCATGAGAATAATCATTACACACATGGCGATCTCTACTGTCGCCAGCTATAAAGTAGTGGTTATCTTCTTTTGATCATGTTAACCCTTTATTGAATGGTCAGTAGCTTCCTGCACGTTCTCTAGCGATGACATAGTCCTAATGATCATATCCTTATCTCGAAATCATGTGCTCGACACGCCTCTTTGGAGATTTACTCAACAGTGAGTTGTCATCCATATATCTACCCACTAAACACGGTTATTATTTGTGCCATGAGGCCTCATCCCATTGTTCATCTAGGATTGTACAAATCCTATCCAAACATATTACAATGGAAATTTACAATTTAAAGGCTCTGAGGTGCCCTTTTTTGTGTTGCAAACCATTATGTGGCCATCGTGTGAGTAGTTCATCATCCATTGGTCCACAAAATCTATTTTTCATGGCTCAAAATGTGTCCACTACTTGAATTGGTAATTAAGTTGTAAGGTCGGTCATTGAAAAATATATGGTATGACCTCATAATCAATGCCTTTCTTTATCACAGGTATTGACAGTGGGTCAACACTAAAGACCTAAGTTTATGCTCTACAAGAGCAAACACACAGCATCCACATGTACTCTCCCATCAGAGGCCTCCTCTGAGGACCTGAAAGGGGTGAGAAATACCTGTGACCCAATCCTACACAAAGGAATGATCAGCAGGGTCTCTGGACTCTAATGACTGACAGATAAGTAGATGAGCCCCATTAAGCGCGTTGATGAAGATCTCCTCCTTTAATGATGAAAGCTTCAACTCCCTTGAACCGCAACACTGATGATGCTCCGATGTATGGCGACAGGTTGGGTCAAAGTTATGCTAGTAATTACTCTATTAAATGATAATCATTGAAGAGACAGAGTAATTCCAAGGTCTTAGGCATTCAAGGAATCCCAGCACAATGATTTGCCATTATGGTAGTAGTGGAAGATCCTTGAATGCGGAAGTTCATTCACCAATCCACTCTATTGAATGTCAATTATGAGAGTGGATTGAGGAATGAACTCCCATGAGAAAAAGGGCTTAGGGTAGATGATATGTAGTTACTCTCTCATAGCTCTCTCTATTTTTCTCAATCCAACAACTAAGAACAAGCTCTCCTTAAATAGACAAAAAGTTCCAATGGTAATAAAGATGTCAGATTCTGACTAAGTTCGATATCATCGGGCCTGCTTCGACATCATCGAACGTAAACTTTATATGCTACCGAAGCAAGGTTCGATGATACAAAGTCCACTGAAGTATACCCCTGGAACTTTCTGTTGAAGATTGATGCAATCAAGTTAGCGTCAATGTCATCGGAGTTTGAATTCCGATTTCATTGACCGTCTGCTCGATACATCGATCATTTCCATATGAATTTCAAAAAAGCTTGCTGGACAATTTTTTGATCTATTTCGATAACATCGATCATATGTCAATTTCATCGATATTTGAATTACGATCATATCGAGTCTTCATCAATTCCTCGGTCAATCCCATATGGTTTACCTTGCAAGATTGCTAGAATAGTTTTGTCCAGATTCGATCATATCGATATACCTTCAATATCATCAAGATTTGAAATCCAATGTCATCGAGTATGGTCTCGAGTCCTCGATCTTTCTAAGTGATTTTCCTTTGAGGCTCGCTGGACAAAAACTTGACCGAATTCGATGATATCGAACTCCTCTCGATATCATCAACATTTGAATTAAGATGATATTGATGATGGTTCGATTACTCAAGCAATGTCAGGATATTTCCAAAAGTTGCAGGAAAAAGCTCAAGGTAATTCGATATCATCGATCCTCATTCGATTTGATCAATATTTGAATGTCGATATTATCGAAATGTTTTTCGATTTGTCGAACATATTGTCTAAAATACTGTGGTTGCTAGACATAGAATGGCCTAATTTGATGATATTGAGTGGTTGTCGATATCATCGATCATGAGTGTTCAATGCCATTGATGAGTACTCGATATCATCGAATACAGTCTGAAAAACTTGGAAGATTTTCCTGTTCTAAAATTCAAGTTTATAAACATATGATCCTAAGTTGTTCTAATGTTTTTAAAGGCTTCTTATACCTGAGTGTTTTGGGACATGGGATGTGAGGTTTAATTTACCTTTGACAAGCTTGGAGTAAACATCTAGTTGAGACAATGACTTGAACGATCTTCTTTGGGGCTCACTTGACTCATTGACTCAATCTCACGCTAATTGACAAACCAGGGCACTTTCACCACTAACCTAAATGGAGTGGCTACGTGTCATGTGAAGACGAGCACTGACATTCCTTGAGCTCCGAGCTTTGCCAACGGTTCAAAGGAGATGAAAGTTACATTGGCCCTTCAATGATGTATTTATCATATCCACACCATTCATCCATTTAGCAAGATCATTTTTGAAAAGGCCGAGTTAAGAGTCCTAGAGGGGGGTGAATAGGACTATGTCAAATTAAAAATTTTAATGTTGAATTAAACAAATATAAATAAAGATAGCACTTAACAATCCCACAAAGCAGAAATGAATAACAACCTCAAATGTACAAGTATCGAGAGGTTGATACAAATGTTGTTCTAAGGACAACCTTACACCAAAATCCAATGGCTTATAGTAGGACAACATGATTTCTAGAACGGTCTTTGTATCAAAATCCCAAACCAATATAGAGGAATAAAGAATAAAAATAGCAAAGAAAATAAACTAAGCTATTACAGCATTCCCAAACTTGCATAAAAGAGATTACAACATTCTCCACAAATGCATAAAAAGAAATTACAACATTCACACAATGCCACAATCAACCATCCACCACAACACCAGAAAGTATAGTGGTTCACTTGTGTGTACACTAACTGTTTAGAAAAATAGCCACACAACTACTCCACTCCCAATATCCTCACACAGTGGATACTAGCGTTCACTATGAAATAGGTCTTTTAAGGTTCACCTAAAACCTTCACAATTGTGTCTTTCAAGTGGGCTTACACAATTCAAAAACCCCACACTCTGAGTTTTCTGGATCACCTCAGACAAACCAAAAAAGCAAGGGAGATTTTTCTGGCACAACCTCAAAAACCTAAAAGGAATTTATAAGAAATGTAAAATACTTATCTGGATATTCTCCTTTGATGAAGCCCAGTAGAACCAATTCGAAGTAGATGTTCAATGTTCACACTCACTTATGAAAAGGTTCTAAGTTCTAAATAATTTTTAGATTAAATCACTTTGGGCTAGCTTGATTTGATTTTGATTCCAAGAAAGGGGAAAACTTAAATCCCTTCTTCAAATAAGATTGGAATATAGAATCTCAAAATCAAATGCAAAAAGCTAAATTAAAGAGAATATTAAATGAGCAATAAATAACTTAAGAATATCACAAACTTATCTCTTAGAGTGGTGTCTTGATTTTGCTTGAATAATCTATCAGACTCTGAAAATTGTGCTCTATTTATAAGTGCAGAAACTGTTCACTCAACTGGCCTAGAGGTCAGCTCAATTGGTCGAAGGACCAACAAACTCTTCAAATTTCGGGCGTGATAAGTTAAGGCCATTCCATGACTGGTCGAGTGGCTTGCTCGACTAGTCGAGTGGCCTGAACGACCAATCGAGCCCTGCTCTTGGCTGGTCGGGTGGAACCAAAAATGGTTGCTGGACTTTGAGTCAAGCATGCTCGACTGGTCGAGCACTATTCACTCGACTAATCAAGCAGTCTCTAGGACTGGTCAAGGTTATATCAGAAAATTCAAAAATTAGTAACAAACCTTGGACAAGTCAAGGAAATTCTTGAACTGGTCGAACCAATACTAGGACTAGTCGAACATGGGCTAAGACTAGTCAAGAAAAGGCCTATAAAATTATATAGTGAACCAATTTAAGTATACAATCAATATGACCTAACCTATGGTCAATCTAGGGTCATTCATACCTTATAAGTGGTATTTGAAAATTGAATCATCATTCGCTTCAGTTGATAGTTGATCTTGAAGTACATGAAGCATGACATCTTGAAGTATGTTGAAGCTTGAACTTGAAGTCCTTTTGACTTGTATTTCACCTTGAGCTTTGAGTAAAGCATATTATCTTGACATAGTTGAAACTTGACATCTTAAAGCATCACTTGATATTGTGCTTGAACTTGTATAAGAATCTCTTGTTCTTAAAGTATCATGTACTGCTTGAATCTTGAATTGGAACATCTTGAACTTGTACTTGAATTGCCTTATCTTGAATATGAAGATAAGCAACAAAAGATAGAGATTCTAAGAAGTTTTGGCACTACACAATTTGACAATCATAGGAGCTAGATAATATAGCACTTACAATCTCCCCCTTTGTCAAAATTGTGACAAAACACACTACATTAAAATAAGATAAGCATAATACGCACAATAAAGAATCATGCACCAGTTACAACCTGGTTAAAGAATCATGCACCGGTTACAAACTAGTCAAATCAATACTCATCGAATAAATTCTCATCAATACTCCCCCTTAATACCTTACTACATAAAATCCAAGAGGAGAAAATTTTAAAAAATTTACCTACCTATCACGGAAACCACATACTCCACAGATGCACATTCATTCACCACATTTATTATAATGAAATAGGCATGTCAGAATAATAAATTCTCCCCCTTTTTGTCACAATATGACAAAGGAAAGAACTTATAAATGATAATGAAACACAAGAGTAATGAGATAGGTAAGGTTAAGATAACATAGAGACAGATTATCATTAAAAACATGTCCAATCACAAGAAGTAATTCAAGTATTTAAAAGTTATTACATAACAGATACTCAAAACTAATCCGAACCAGAAGAAGGAGCAAGTATGGAAGGATCAATTGGATGCAGTCCCTTGTTAATGCACCTAAGATATTTACGCATATATTTAAATTGCATTTCATGTGACACATTCATACTTTCAACCTTCTCCTCAAGTGAGCGCAAACGCGCATTAAAATCAGATGGTTGATAATCAGGATCAGCAGCAGAATCAGATTTAATTTTATCAAAGAGGTCATCCATATTAATATCGTCTGGAGGCAAATCACCCTCCTCTTCATTTACTTCAGCAGCTCCACTAGCACCTACATCAACTTGGCCTGGGGCCAACTTCAAATTCATCTTGTTAATACTAGAGTTGTTGAAGGGTAGATTGTGAATGGGAGCTTCTCCAATAGGCATAGCCACTAAACTATGAGTGGCTAAAGTAGTCATAAGATAAGTAAATCGTATGTCACTATGACCTAGGTGGAGACGGAACTAAATCATAAAATAACAAATCAGAGAAGGAAGACATACAGAGACTCCAGTAATGATGGAATGAAGAATACGAACCATGAATGTAGTAAGCTCAATTTTGTTACCAGAACGAGGGCAGACATTTGAAATGAAGATCCGATGGAGAACCCTATATCTGGGTAACATAAACTTGGAAGCAAGCACATTCCAGTACTCCATTCCGCATCCATATTACATAAAACACGAGTGAGCATTCTCTTCTCAGATTCAAAACACTTTGCAATAAGACAACTAATGGGAATACCTTCATCTTTGATAGGTATATCCATTAACCCAGAAATAAGATGATGGTCCACATTAATTGGACCTTCTCTGGTCGTAATTGTAAAAGTCAGATTCTCATAAGAGAAGTTACTAATGCAAGCATACATAGCCTACGCAATGGAGCAGTATGCCGGTCCACCCCAATGTAATATGTTATCTCATCCTATAGACTGAAGGAGGGAAACAACATCAAATGGTGCCAAATGATCAAGATTAACAATTCGTTTTACTTTCACATTGCGTAAGTGAATATCCCGCACATACTCGGGATCATCCTTGGGTGACCGAAGATAGCGCACTGTGATAAGCGCCGAACGAGAAGAAGAGGGACCACGAGATCCTTTCTTCTTGGTTCTACCCTTTATTACAATAAAGAAATCAAGGAATAAAGAGATTACAAAAGAGACAAGATGGGTTTCTAGTAGATCAGATTTTTTGATAGAAATCTCCCAAAACAATCATAAAGCATGAAATAAACCATACAAATAAAGAAAAGGAAGTGCAAAGGACTGAAATCTAGAAGAAAAATGAAAATAATGTACTAACTAAGGAGGAATCGAAGATGGTTTCGACCGGTCGAGGTAGGGCTCGTTGGAGAAGAACACCCAAATGAAGAAAAAAGGGATTTTTTTCCCAAATAAAAGGTCAAACCCATGTTTCGCGACGGGTAGAGTACATACTCGACCAGTCGTGCCACGACTGGTCGAGTATGTACTCAACTGGTCGTGCACCACACAAAATTTATAATTTTTCATAAAATTTAAATTTTAAAAATTTTAACATAATAACTATATACATCATGATACAGAAAGACACAAATCATCAGTTCATATTGCACATACCAAGATCAAATTTCAATTTTGCAAACCTACTTTTTTCGAGCAGTTTTGTGAATATGTCTGTAGTTGAGTCTCGGTCGGAATATATTCCAATGAAATTGTCTTGTCTTCCACCAGTTCATGAATATAGTGATATCTAATGTCAATATGCTTAGTTCGTGAATGTTGGATTGGATTTTTAGAGATATTAATTGTGCTTGAATTATCACAATTTAAAACCATTGATTCTTGCGCAATTCCATAATCGCTTAGCATTCTTTTCATCTACACAAGCCGAGTGCATGCATTACTAGCAGCAATATATTCAGCCTCAGCTATGGAGAGCGATACAGAACTTTATTTCTTACTTAGCCAAGAAACCAAATAGTTCCCTACATAGAAACAACCACTGCTGGTTGATTTACGATCATCAATATTACCAGCCCAATCAGCATCCGTGTAACCAGTTAATTGCACACTAATATCATGTGGATACCAGAGACTAAGATTTGCTGAACTAGCGAGATATGGTAAAATGCACTTAACGCAATTAGATGTGATTCTTTGGGGTCAGATTGATATCTAGCACAAATTTCTACCCTAAATGCAATATCAGGTCGGCTCGCAGTTAAAAAAAGTACCTATCATATTGCGATATAACTTAGGATACATACTCTTAGCTGTTAAATCCTTAGTTTTAGAGTAGTACTCATTGGAGTATCAAAATTTTTCCCACTCTCAAATCTGAACTTTTTAACTAAGTTCAGAGCATATTTGGTTTGAGAGATAAAGAAACCATCAAAGAGTTATTTGACTTGCAACCCTAAGAAATAGTTTAATTCTCCGACCATGCTCATTTCAAATTTAGACTTCATAAGATCTGCAAACTCAACAGTCATGTTAGCACAGGTAGATCTATAGATAATATCATAAACATAGATTTGAACTATTAGAATATGATCATTATGTTTTTTTACAAATAATGTCTTATCAACACTTCCCATTATAAAGTTATGACTTAGTAGAAACTTGGTCAACTTTTCGTACCATGCCCTGGGAGCTTGTTTCAAACCGTAGAGAGTCTTTTTCAGGCGATAGGCATGATTAGCATGCTTAGGGTCTTCAACCCTTAGGTTGTTTAACATACACTTCTTCATGCAAATCACCGTTTAGCACTCTTTACATCCATTTGATATATTTTGAATTTTTTAAAGCACGCAATGGATATAAATAGTCTGATTAATTCAAGACAAGCTACTGGGGCAAAGGTCTCATCATAATCAATGCCTTCAATTTGAGTGTACCCTTGTACAACCAACTTAGCCTTGTTTCTTATAATATTGCCAAGTTCATCAGACTTATTTTTAAAAATCCATCTTGGTCTTGGAACTAAGTACCAAACATCATTTCTTACAAACTGATTGAGCTCTTCTTACATTGTTACAATCTAGTTTTCATCAGTAAAAGCTTCTTTTACGTTAGCTAGTTCTATCTGAGATATAAAGCACACGTAGTTACACATATCTTTAAGTTATTTACGAGAGCGTACATCAGTGAGAGGGTTTTTAAGGATTTGATTAGATGGGTGGTCTTTAACTGTCCTCAGTTCAGTGTTATTTTGACTTGATGAAGAGTCTGGTTTATCAATTAAAAGAACTTCATTGTTTTCTAAACTTGAAACAGGTGTATTCAAGTGATCGTCTATAACCACATTAATGGACCCTTGAATTACAATAGTCCTCTTGTTAAGAACCTGATATGCTAGACTATTCAAAGCATACCTTAAAAATATGCCTTCATCACTTTTGGTGTCAAATTTACCTAGATTTTCTCGGTCACGTAAAATGTAGCACTTGCTACCGAAAACTCGAAAGTATTTGACAGTAGGCTTCTTATAAAACCACATTTCATAAGTCATTTTACTGTTTGATTTTCTAGTGTAAATGCGGTTGATTATATAACAAGCAGTATTTACGACTTCAGCCCAAAGATTTTTAGGAAGCTTCATACTATTTAGCATTACATTTGCAATTTCTTGAAGCACTCTATTTTTCCTTTACACTACCCCATTTTGTTGAGGTGTTTTAGGTGCAGAAAATTCATGTGATATTCCCCGATCACTGTAAAATTTCTCAAAACTGCTATTTTTAAATTCTAAACCATGATCAGTACGGATCTTATAGACTTGTGATTCTTTTTCCGTTTGGATACGTTTAAGTACCCTTCTAATTTCATCAAGAGTTTCTGATTTCTCTCTTAAGAAGACTACCTAAGTGCATCTGGTAAAGTCATCTACCATCACCAGAATATACTTCTTACCACCTCAACTCTCCGTTCTAGTTGGTCCAATGAGATCCATGTGGAGGAGTTTGAGTGGTTTAGAAGTGGCTTTGGAGTTCACCTTTTTGTGAGCACTCCTGGTTTGTTTACCAATCTGGTACTCACCACATTTTATCCACTTTCTATAATTTGGGTAGACCTCTTATTAGTTCTCTTTTGCTCAATCTATACAAGTTGCGGTAGTGTACATGTCCTAGGCGCTTATGTCATAATTCAATTTCATCAGTATGGACCATGTAGCACGATAGATTAGATGTCCTTGAATCACTAACAATGTAGCAATTCTCAGAAGTTCTGCGACCAGTTAATATTACAGAACCATTTTTATTTAAAATTTCACACCCTTGGTTGGTGAATTTTACACTATGATTATTATCACATATTTGAGAGATGCTTAATAGATTATGTTTTAAACCTTCTACATATAAAATATTCTCAAATAGAGGGAGGTTTAAGAGTTGAATCATTCCTTGGCCAATAATTTTATAGTTGCTACCATCACCGAATGTAATTGAACCATCAGTCATGTCTTTAAGACCGGTGAACAGACCTTTGTCACCTGTCATATGTCTGGAGCAACCACTATCTAGGTACCATTTTGAATGGCTCAAAGCTTTGAAGGTGGTGTGGGCAACCAAATAAGTAACTTTAGGGACCCATTTCATTATAGTTTTGGGTTTAGGAGTATAATTGGTCTTCTTATGTTTGTAGTTGTTATAAGACCAACCCACAGAGTTATATTTTAAGAGCTCCCTAAGTAAATCAATAATTTTCTCACCTAAAGAATTACAATTGTGATTTTTATAGTTGATATGGTTGCTTTTAGGTTTTAAGTTTTGAAATGTCTTAGCATTTTTAGAATAATTTTGATTCAGACATTTCCCTTTTGAGTTAGAAGACTCCCCTTTCACAAATTTGGTGTATTCTTATTCTTAGGAGGAATACTTTTATCATAGCTCAATCCAGATCGATCACCACATTTTCTGGATTCAGATAAAAGTTTTTCTAATTTAGGATCACCTTGGGCATACCTCCATGTGTCTTTCAAACTCAAAAGCGAAGAGACTTCTAATTTTAGCTTTTCATTTTCAGATTTTAAGTTTTCAACTTGGGAGGGTTTGAAATCTAAGTCACACTTAGTTTTTTCAAAACAACCTGAAATGTGTGATTTTTCTAAGACTAGATTATCAAATTTTTCTTTTAGTTTTGAAAACTTTTCTTTCTAAAGTTTTAGCTTTACAGCAATTTTACAACTTTCCTTGTATAGGGCATCATAAGCATCTTGAAGATCTTCATTTTCATGGTCACTATTCAGATTTTCTTCACTGGTTGAATCATCATTATCTGAAAAAGTGAACTTAGCTAGAGTCATTAGGGCTTTAACATCATTACTCGACTCGGTTTCGGAATCTTCTGACTTAGAAGAGGCTTCAGAGCGGGAAGATTCATCCCATGTAGCCAACATACCTTTCTTTTTAGGTTTGTCCCTTTTAGGACATTTGTTTGCTAGATGTCCATATTCATGATAGTTGTAGCATTGGCTGTCTTTTAAAGATTTTTAATTTTTAGATCTTCATCTTTTCTTTTCATTAGGTTTTTTAACATCAACTCTCTTTTTACTTTTAAAAATCTTGTAAAACTTTTTAGCTAAAAGGGTCATATCATCTTCAGAAGTTTCTAAATCAGAATTATTACTATTTTCTTGAGAAATTTTAGAAGACTTAAGGGCGATGGATTTACCTTTAGGAACTTTAAAGATTAACTCGTAGGTTTGTAAAGAACCAACTAGTTCTTCTACCCTCATATTATCCGTATCACGAAGTTCCTTGATCGCAGTGACTTTTGAATTGAACCTTTCAGGCAATGATCACAGTATCTTTGCATAGACTTTACTTTCTAGGATTCTATTACCAAGACCCCACATAGAGTTGACAATGTCATTCAATTTTATATGGAAGTCCATGAAAGTTTCACTTTCTTCCATACGTATTTCCTCAAATTTGGTTGTGAGGATTTAGACTTTGGATTTCTTAACAATTGTTGTTCCCTTGTGTGTCATTTCCAAAATATCCCAGGCTTGCTTTGCAGTATCATAGGATATAGTTCTCTTGAATTCATCCGGTGATAGTGCGCAAGTAATTGCATTTAAAGCATTTAAAGCACTACTCTCACTTTTTTGAAGAGCGGTCCAAGAAAAGTAAGGTGTAACTTTTATAGTTTTAGATCCATTAAAGTTGTAACTAGAAGATCCTCGAATGCGGAAGTTCATTCACCAATCCACTCTATTGAATGTCAATGATGAGAGTGGTTTCAGAAATGAACTCCCATGAGAAAAAGGGCTTAAGGTAGATGATATGTAGTTACTCTCTCAAAGCTCTCTCGATTTTTCTCAATCTAGTAACCAAGAACAAGCTCTCCTTAAATAGACAAAAAGTTTCAATGGTAATAAAGATGTCAGATTCTGACTGAGTTCGATATCATTGGGCCCGCTTCGATATCATCAAACGTATACTTTCGATGCTACCGAAGCAAGGTTCGATGATACAAACTCCACTAAAGTATACCCCTGGAACATTCTATTGAAGATCGATGCAATCGAGGTAGCGTCGATGTCATCAGAGTTTGAACTCTGGTTTCATCGACCATCTGCTCGATACATCGATCATTTCCATATGAATTTCAAAAGAGCTTGCTGGATAATTTTTTGATCTATTTCGATAACATCAATCATATGTTGATTTCATCAATATTTGAATTACGATCATATCGAGTCTTCATCGATTCATCGGTCATTCCCATATGGTATACCTTGCAAGATTGCTAGAATAGTTTTGTTCGGATTTGATCGTATCGATATACCTTCGATATCATCGAGATTTGAAATCCGATGCCATCGAGTATGGTCTCGAGTCCTCAATCTTTCTAAGTGATTTTCCTTAGAGGCTCGCTGGACAAAAACTTAACTGAATTCAATGATATCGAACTCCTCTCAATATCATCGACATTTGAATTCAGATGATATTGACGATGGTTCGATTACTCGAGCAATGTCAGGATATTTCCAAAAGTTGTTGGACAAAGCTCAAGGTAATTCGATATCAATGATCCTCATTTGATTTGATCAATATTTGAATGTCGATATTATTGAAATGATTTGATCAATATTTGAATGTCGATATTATTGAAATGTTTTTTGATTTATCGAACATATTGTCCAAAATACTTTGTAGTTGTTGGACATAGAATGGCCTAATTCGATGATATCGAGGGGTTGTCGATATCATCGATCGTGAGTGTTCGATGCCATTGATGAGTACTCGATATCATCAAATACAGTCTGAAAAACTTGGAAGATTTTCCTGTTCTAAAATTCAAGTTTACTGACATATGATCCTAGGTTGTTCTAATGTTTTTAAAGGCTTCATATACCTGAGTGTTTTGGGACATGGGATGTGAGGCTTAATTTACATTTGACAAGCTTAGAGTGAACATCCATTAGAGGCAATGACTTGAACGATCTTCTTTGGGGCTCACTTGACTCATTGACTCAATCCTCACACTAATTGACAAACTAGGGCACTTTCACCACTAACCTAGATGGTGTGGCTACGTGTCATGCGAAGACAAGCGCTGACATTCCTCGAGCTCCGAGTTGTGCCAACGGTTCAAAGGAGATGAAAGTTACATGAGCCTTATAATGATATATTTATCATATCCACACCATTCATCCATTTGGCGAGATCATTTTTTAAAAGGCCGAGTTAAGAGTCCTAGAGGGAGGGGTGAATAGGACTATGCCAAATTAAAATTTTAAATGCTAAATTAAACAAATATAAATAAATATAGCACTTAACAATCCCACAAAGTAGAAATGAATTATAACCTCAAATGTACAAGTATTGAGAGGTTGATACAGATGTTGTTCTAAGGACAACCTTACACCAAAAACCAATGGCTTATGATAGGACAACCTGATTTCTAGAACGGTCTGTGTATCAAAATCTCAAACAAATACAGAGGAATAAAGAATAAAAATAGCAAAGAAAATAAACTAAGCTATTACAGCATTCCCAAACTTGCATAAAAGAGATTACAACATTCTCCATAAATGCATAAAAAGAAATTACAACATTCACATAATGTCACAATCAACCATCCACCACAACACCAGAAAGTATAGTGGTTTGCTTGTGTGTACACCAACTGTTTAGAAAAATAGCCACACAACTACTCCACTCCCAATATCCTCACATAGTGGATACCGGCATTCACTATGAAATAGGTTTTTCAAGGTTCACCTAAAACCTTCACAATTGTGTCTTTCAAGTGGGCTTACGCAATTCAAAAACCCCACACTCTGAGTTTTCTAGATCACCACAAACAAACTAGAAAAGCAAGAGAGATTTTTTTGGCACAACCTCAAAAACCTAAAAGGAATTTACAAGAAATGTAAAATACTTATCTGGATATTCTCCTTTGATGAAGCTTGGTAGAACTAATTGGAACTAGATGTTCAATATAGATGTTCAATGTCCACACTCACTTATGAAAAGGTTCTAAGTTATAAATGATTTTTAGGTTAAATCACTTTGGGCTAACTAGATTTGATTTTGATTCCAAGAAGGGGGAAAACTTAAATCCCTTCTTCAAATAAGATTGGAATATAGAATCTCAAAATCAAATGCAAAAAGCTAAATTAAAGAGAATATTATATGAGTACTAAATCGCTTAAGAATATCATAAACTTATCTCTTAGAGTGGTGTCTTGATTTTTCTTGAATGATCTATCAAACTCTGACAATCGTTCTCTATTTATAAGTGCAGAAACTGTTCACTCGACTGGCCTAGAGGTCAGCTCGACTGGTCGAAGGACCAACAAACTTTTAAAATTTTGGGCACGATAAGATAAGGCCGTTCCATGACTGGTTGAGTGGCTTGCTCAACTAGTCGAGTGGCCTACACCACCAATCAAGCCCTGCTCTCAACTGGTCGTGTGGAACCAAAAATGGTTGTTGGACTTTAAGTCGAGCCTGCTCGACTAGTCGAGCTGTCTCCAGGACTGGTCAAGGCTATAACAGAAAATCTAAAATTAGAACAAACCTTGGACAGGTCGACGAAATTCTTAGACTGGTCGAACTAGTACTAGGATTAGTCGAACATGGGCTAAGACTAGTTGAGAAAAAGCCTATAAAATTATGTAGTGACCCAATTTACATATGCAATCAATATAACCTAACATATGGTCAATCTAGCGCCATTCATACCTTATAAGTAGCATTTGAAAATTGAATCATCATTCGCTTCAGTTGATAGTTGATCTTGAAGTACATGAAGCTTGATATCTTGAAGTATGTTAAAGCTTGAACTTGAAGTACTTTTGACTTGTATTTCACCTTGAGCTTTGAGTAAAGCACATTGTCTTGACATAGTTGAAGCTTGACATCTTAAATTATCACTTGATGTTGTGCTTGAACTTATGTAAGAATCTCTTGTTCTTATACATGTGCTGCTTGAATCTTGAATTGGAACTTCTTGAACTTGTACTTGAATTGCACGATCTTGAATATGAAAATGAGCTACAGAAGATACAGATTCCAAGAAGTTTTAGCACTATACAATTTGACAATCATAGGAGCTAGATAACATAGCACTTACAGTTTTAGATCTTGATCCCAAAAATGAGTCATATCTAGAGCTTAAGTGGACCACACCACAAATAGCAGTGGAGACAATGATTCTCACCGTTAAAACATTCCTAGGGCCCACCATAACATTTATTTTCCATCCAATCTTTTCATAAGGTCACACAGACCTGGATGAAAAGGAAAAACAAATATCACATTGACCAAAAATTTTGTGACCCCAAAAAGGTTTCAATGGTAGACGTTCAATCCCCCACTGTTTTTTATAGTGTGTTCCACTTGATTTTTTATGTCTTATTTTTTTTGGCTCAAGCCTTACCACTAGCTCACCAAGTGGATAGATAATTTGGATATAACTCATACCTCATGATAGGACACACAAAACTCATTTATGCCAACACATCACCGACCTAGTTGGTGTGGATATGTGTCGCACGAATAGAGCTATACACCGAGTTGAACTGAGTCAAGCTGGGATCATCTCGACTCAGCTCGATCAGCTACTACCCCCATCTCGAGTTTGGCTCGGGTTGGTGACTGAGCCACTTTATCCAACTTAACTTAGCTTGGTTAGCAGCTCGGGCCAATACGAGCTGAGTTCGTGCTCGAGCTTTCGAGCCGAGTTTGAGTTCAAGTACAAGTTTGAGTTTGAGTTTAAGTTTCTGAGTTTTTGAGTTGGTTTTTTAGTTGAGTTTTCTAAATGAGTTCAAGTTCGAGGCTTGATGTTTCAAGTTAAAGTTTTACTTGTACATAACATTTAATAACACAATAAAACTGAAATATATATATATATATATATATATATATATATACAAACTGAAAACTAAAAATATTCTAATTACAAACTTGTAAATTTACAACAACATTAGAAAATTTTTTTACTAACGTTATTTACTAATTATCCCTTGTTACAGTCCACATGAGCTATTTTCCACAACTTTCTATGAAATGATGTGCCAACGTTTCAGAGAAAAAAGATCACTAAGGGGCAATGATGAATTCCGTACATAAGGCTTCTTAACATCGCGCAAGTACTATACTGACTAGGCCAAGGCCATCCTTAACAAACATTCTGCGACGTTGATGGAGGTCGGTCTTTACGGTGCAATCGAAGCTACCTCAGAGTATTTCTACAAAGATCATATGATCTATAAAGGATTTCTCAGTTATTGGTGTTCCACCACCAATTCTTTCCATTTGCCCCTCGACGAAGTCATTATCACCCTGTAGGACCTACATAGAATGGTGGGACTCCCCATAACGGGTCGCTTCTTTGATGAGTACATTCCCACCAATGAGGAATTTTTGCACTTCTCCTCTTCCAAGCGACAAGCATTAGTGCCAGATGCTTCTTTCGAACTCTTCAGGGAAATGTCTAAGTTTCCTGATATCAGAAAGATCCACTACTTCCTCTAACTAGCTCACTTTTCCCAAGAGCTGCGGTATATCTTCTTTCTTCTCTCTTTTTTTTCCTTGCATCATGATTTCGTGTACTTTATTAATATCATTCTCATTCATCCTCTTCTTTCTCTTGCGGGTTTAAGAATAGTCATTTTTACGAATTCGAAAATGCCCATCGCAGGGTGAAGAACCCTTCAGAATTCACATCCAAGGGTTAATTAGCAGCTTTCCAGGCATACTGGCCCAACATCGTCGTACTACCAAGTTCTAAATGGGCCAACGTTATCAGACCTTCTATATTTGTCGTCACAGGAGGACTGGCGGAAGGATGAAAATACTCGCTAGCACCCCCTGTACTTTGTTCACTATACCAGGCCTTTGGCGACATCGTTACGCATTGCCAAAATCCATCTGTTGGGGCTAGCTCGGCATTTACTCCGTGGCATTATTTTTTTCAAGTGGCTAGGTGTATATTTCCCATGGACATACGATGACATCGAAAAAGCTTATGTCCATCCTTCGCGATATCCATTATGCCATTATCAGTAGATAATAATGCCGAAGAGGATGTACGAGTGGGTGAACGACACAATCAAGTCGATGAATACTATCTACTTCTATTGATTCTCATTTTCTCAATATATTGTGGATCACGAAGCTACTGACGACAAAGATCTTCCTCCAGCCGAGCGAACCTTTTTCATCTCAATATGATCTAACAGCCTACCTTTATAAGAAGGTAGTGAATTTTGGAGGGAGCCCTACTATCCAAGTAAGTTTGCGCAGCAGTTTGGATACGATTAGACCATCCCCGAACATTCTGAAGTGGTGACTCGTACCATGCGAAGTTACAGTGTAGGGCCTTACAATTGGGGGCTAGTTTGGAGACAGCTACTCGTAGCTCAAATCAACTCAAAATTCATAATTCCAGGTTTTGGATGTTTCATCCACACAACTTATCCATGGATGCGATGATCGGCGCATCAATCATTCCTCATTTTCCGATGCTTACCGATAGATTCGCCTATATGGATCCCCGCTCCTCGGGTTAGGAAACCCAATCTCATAGAGGGGGTCGAGCATAACTCAGCTCCCGAGTTCCAAAACATCACTTATGCAACATATTTAATGATGGATGTATGTTGACTGTATTAGTGCATAAAACATGGAATAGATTAAGCCAAAACAAAGATATAATTCAGGGATAAGTGAAGAAAGCAAGCGGAAGACATATAGAAATATAAGTGTACAAGTATAAATCCCTGAAGTACATTCACCAATCAGGTCGTATGAAAGTGTTACTTAACAAAATTACAAGTATCAAGTTACATCATTTAAATTCCAAAAAATGATCCCATAGTCCCGCGCATCAGAACAAGGCTCGCTAGAACCCTTCTAAAAACTGCATAGAAGAGAAAGCAGCCTCGTCATCATCCATCTCCCGCTCTGCCTCAGAAGTCGCATCCACATCTACAACATCAGAACCTAAGACAGAGTCTGGTGGGTGTTTAACACCGCCCCAGAACATGGGAGTGAGTGATCAACTCAGTGGAACATTAAGGCACTGGTTAACATGTTATCAGTTCAATCAAGCAGTAATGATAAAGCAGAACAATTAAACAAGTCCTAAGTCCTGTTAATGCAAGGATGTATGCGAAATGATGCGTGCCCTCACGCGTACACCCTCAGCGTCTTCATCTTACGTTACGCATGACATCACCTCAAAGTGCGCCACATCTACAAAGCACATGCAAATGCGGTGCATGAATATGATTACCAAGTTGTTATTAGTCCTTTTCATACAGCAGGATTAGGAAGCTAAGATACCTTCCTCATATCACCATCCAAACAGTGATCCATTCTAGGGTCGTCAGTCCTAGACATCTCATACGATCATATGGTTTCAGGTCGTAGCAAAGGGCTCGTCACCAATCAATGCACGCCTTTCATACCTTTATTACCACAGTTCGGCTCGTCACCTCATGGCGGTATCCAGGTATGCTCGAAGTCACTACAAAGGGCTCGTCACCAATCAATGTAGGCTGACAGCACGAATATAGTGTCCCATACCACCATAATCGGCTCACGAGTTTGGTTGCTCACTGGTCACTACGGGGAGGCTCGTCACCCCAGCGTAGGCCGACAGCTCGACCACGGTGTCCCATACCACCATGTCCGGCTCATGAGTCTTAGCGGATCAAGGTACCATGGTTAATAGGATTTCATTGGTAAGTTCGGTACCCTAGATTCAAGCAGTAGCGTCCAATACATGGTGAACATACATCAGACAATCGGGTTACTTAACGAACTCGACTAGCACGAGCGCACATTGAGTTGAACGACATAAAGTGCGCAAACACTCCGCATGGCCAAACCACTGCCGCCAACTCTAATACGGCTCAGGTTCGTCTAATTACATCCTACGTGGCGAAAGCAACCTCAGCCACGATCATGAAGCAAATTACCGATTCCCTTGACTAATGCATAGTCCCAAACACATTACACTACAACAGATATTTGAATTGAATGTAGAATAGTAAAGGAAACAACAACTCAAATCATGGTACGTAAGCACTTGAGGAATATCAACTTAACATAAATGTAAGCATAAGAAATGCTTGAAATTAAATGACATGGAATGTAATAGTAAGAAGGAAATCACGCACATCAATAGGAGTGTTGAGAATCACTTCTCAACTCCCGCAATTAGTGTAATAAGTTACACTTTAGATCATTCAGGCATTTCTACAAACACTTAGAATACATGATACAACATACATCACGTATGTTGAAAAATACAAGCATTTGGACAATTCCTTTTACCAAGGAGTTGTCATACATACATCTAGCATGCATACACGACAAATAATCATGGCAAACACAAGTGCATATTTTATACGTATACGGTACTTCATAAATACACATAGAATACACAAATCTCAATATAGCACATGCATATCAGGAACGCAACATAAACATAACATTCGGCATGTGAAATCTCATTCATAACAAGAATAAATCATTAACTGGCATTGAAAGCCTTGAAAACCATAACCTAAACACTTAAAGTCCGCATCTTAAGCCAGAAAAGAAACACCGAACTGATTTAGACGAGTTGTCTTCGTCAATGGCGATAGAATACCCTAAAGCAAGGATAGAAATGAGATACAACAACACCAAGACTAATCTAAGCTCTAACACAGATTAGGGTTAGGTTAACTTACCCCAAGATGAACTCAGAATCGTCAAAATAACGATTCAAAGTGAAGGTTCAAAGATGAAGAAGAACAGGAAAGAATCCAAGATGATTCACCAACTTCTCTCTCACTTTCTCTCTCTTTTCCACTCTCTTTCCAAGCTAGGGTTAGAGAAAATTCGTATGGAAAAGAGAGCTAGGGTTTAAGGACTATAAATAGGCCTAACTTTGATGAAAATAACCCCAGGGCCAAGGTATACTTAGGGTATAACCAAAACCTGACTCTCGCGATCCAACGAAGCACATCTGGTGGGCCAAATACCACGAAAGGTCGGACTTAAGCTCATTGACCATGGATCTAGGTCAGGCTGAGTTTTCGTACCGACCGGCTCTTCAGATCAGCCGTGGCGGACCACACTCAATTCAACGGTCACGGAATCTCGATCAGGTCCACAAGCACAAAGATATGCCTAGGCCACCTTCCCTGATCAGAGGGTGAACTTGGGTCAGAATCTAATGGTCAGATATCTTAAAATCATCGTGTAAGCGACACGACTCAGATTTCATAAAAGCTTATTAAATTTTCAACCGTTCTCACACTCTTCACTCCAGACTCAATCAAATCGACCCAGAACATTACATGGACTTGATTTTCGAGTTGATGGTCAAGCCCAACATGATGACCGCAACAGCCTAAGATCATCGCTATCGGACTTTCGACGCGCGGTCCAGGTCCGATCCAGAACTTTCAAAAATTTCTCAAAACAACTAGATTTAGCGATGGATCCCAGATTTCAGAGTAACATAGCGCTAACTAATCTACAAGTTTTAAGTCATGCAGATCGAATTTAAAGTGATTGATGCGAATTTCACAAGCAATCGAGTATAGCGCTAATTACCCCAAAAACAACTACTTAAGGAAAGATTAGCACAAAAATTTCCAAGGTCGTTACAATCTACCCCCCTTAAAGAAAATTTCGTCCTCGAAATTCATACCTTCATAAATTCCTCAAGGATCAGAGGGTAGGTCTTTCTGACCTCAGCTTCAGATTCCTAAGTAGCCTCTTCCACACCATGATGCGTCCATAGCACCTTCACAAGAGGGATAACCTTGCTACGCAATACCTACTCCTTCCTGTCAAGAATACGCGTCGGTCGCAGTACATAAGTGGCATCCTCACTCAACTGCACTTGCTCCCAACTGATAATATGCGAAGGATCAGGAACGTACTTCTTCAGCATAAAAACATGAAATACGTTATGCACGCCCGCAAGAGGTGTGGGCAAAGCAAGGCGGTATCTACCGCTCCCACTCGATCCAGAACTTGAAATGGACCAATAAATCTCGGCATCAGCTTCCCCTTCTTACCGAACCGCAGAATCCCTTCATAGGAGAGACCTTCAGAAAAATATGGTCTCCAACCTCAAACTCAAGCGGTCGACGCCTCGTATCAGCATAACTCTTCTGCCTGCTCTGCGCTGTCAGAAGTCGACGTCGAATGATGTCAACCTTCTCTGAAGTCACCTGCACCAACTCCGGGCCAAGCAAACTACGCTCACCAATTTCTGCCCAGCAATGTGGTGCTCTGCACGGGCGACCATACAACGCCTCATAGGGAGCCATGCCAATACTCACCTGGAAACTATTATTATACGCGAACTCTGCATACTGAAGACAATCATCCCAACTGTCCTTGAAATCCAAAACACAAGCTCGCAACATATCTTCCAGGACCTGATTCACGTGCTCCATCTGCCCATCTGTTTGCGGATGAAACGCGGTGCTGAACTTCAGTTTCACACCCATCGCTTCCTGGATACGAGTCCAGAAGATAGATGTAAAATGCGTGTCTCTATCAGACACAATCTCCAGGGGAACTCCATGCAGACGCACTATCTCCTTGATATACAACCTAGCCAACTCGTCTGCAGAGTTAGTGACTCTGATCGGTAAGAAATGCGCCGACTTCGTTAATCGGTCGACGATCACCCAAATAGAGTTATATCCCTTCCTCGTCCTCGGCAACCCAGAAATAAAATCCATAGAGATGAAATCCCACTTCCATTCAGCTATGGGCATGGGCTGTAGCAATCTAGGGGGTCAGCGATGCTCTGCCTTGACCTGCTGGCACGTGAGACAACGAGAAACACATTCAGCAATCTGGACCTTCATATTGTCCCACTAATAAGACCTCTTCATATCCTAATACATCTTCGTGCTACCTGGATGCATCGCAAGCTTAGAACTATAGGCCAACTCGAGAACCTCCCGTCTCAAGTCAGGGATGTCAGCAACGCATAACCGGCCACGAAAACGTAGGCCCTCATCAGAACTAATACTCCAGTCGGAGTTCTCATCTGTACCAACCTGCTGCCTCATCTTCACCAAAAGCTCATCATCTGCCTAAGCTACAACGATCCTCTCGTCGATAAGGGGCTATACACGAATGTGTGCAATAACCTCATACGGCTCAACCACCGTAAGCTTCTGCTCAAAATTGCGCACGAACTCCAACATATCCCACTCTGCTATCATCAGCGAAGCCGCAAACTCAATAGCCTTCTTGTGACTCAACGCATCTGCCACAAGGTTCGCCTTGCCCAGATGGTAAGAAACATCGAACTTGAAGTCCTTCAATGTTTCCATCTATCGGCGCTGCCTCATATTCAAATCACGCTGCGTGAAAATATACTTAAGGCTCTTGTGGTCGCAAAAGAGCTCGAACTCCTCACCATAGAGGTAATGTCTCCAAAGCTTTAATGCGAATATGACAGCTGCTAACTCCAGGTCGTGCGTAGGGTAATTCTCTTCGTGTTTCCTCAACTGACGCGAAGCATAAGTAATCACCCTGTCCTTCTACATAAGGACACAACCTAGACCAACGCAAGAGGCATCAGTATATATAATATACTTAACCCCTTGCTCTAGCAAAATTAGCACAAGGGCGGACGTCAACTTGTCCTTCAGCTCCTGAAAAGCTAACTCCACCTGCTCATTCCAAGAAAACTTCAAATCCTTCCGTGTCAACTGCGACAACGGTCTGGCAATCTTCGAGAAGTCCTGAATAAAGCGTTGATAGTAGCCTGCAAGACCCAGAAAACTCCTTACCTCAGTAACTGAACCAGGCTGCTTCCAGTCCTGCACTGCAGCTACCTTGGCAAGATCGACGGCTATTCCTTCCTTGGACACCACATGTCCCAGGAACTTGACTTCCTCTTTCCAAAAATCACACTTCTTGAACTGCGCAAAAAGCTGATTCTTACTCAGAGTATCCAAAACCGCTCTTAAGTGCTCCTCGTGCTCTGCCCGACTTACCGAATAAATCAAGATGTCATCGATAAAGACAATGATGAATCGGAACAAGAATGGCCGAAACACCCTGTTCATCAGATCCATGAACACGGCCAGTGCGTTCGAAAGACCAAACGACATCACAAGGAACTCATAATGACCGAAGCTAGTCCTGAAAGTAGTCTTCTGCACATCCCCATCCTTGACGCGCAACTAATGATACCCTGACTGCAGATCAACCTTCGAAAAATACCGTGCCCCCTTCAACTAATCAAATAGATTATCAATCATAGGCAAAGGGTACTTATTCTTCACAGTTACCAGATTCAGCCTGCGATAATCAATACACAATCACAAGGAACCATCCTTCTTCTTCACAAACAGAACAAGTGCTCCCCAAGGAGACACACTAGGCTGAATAAAACCCAAATCCAGCAAACCATCTATATGCTTCCTCAACTCCTCCATTTCACTCGGAGGCATACGATAGGTAGGTAAAGAAATGGGCGCCGCACCAGGCATAAGATCGATAGCAAAATCAATCTCACGCTGAGGAGGTAATCCAGGAATCGACTCAAACACATCTTTAAACTCCCTAACTACCGGCGTACTAACCAACGCTGATTCAGCCATACTCTCCAACAGAGAAGAATAATAATCAATAAGAAGATGGTAACTGACCTGAACTGGGAAAGTAACAGTCTCGCCCTTAGGTCCATGGATCGTCACTGATCTAACTTCACAATCAATCTCAGCTCGCATCCTCGTCAGCCAATCCATACCCATAATAACATCGTAATGATAAAGCGGTGCGACAAAAAGGCCAACAACATGCATTCCATCAAACAAAATCGTCGCAATACAAGTAGTGCAGCAATACATGAATCACGACTAAGAAAGCATGAGAACAACAACAACATCTAACACTTCAAACAACCACAGCAACTACAACAACCACAAACAACTACAACAACTCCAACTACAAAGCCAACAACGGCTACACATAGAAAGAAAATAACAAACAAAGCAAAGGACGGCCACGACGACAGCTACTCGTCGGAATCAGGAGATGGAGGCGGGGCCCCCTTATCATGCAAGCAGCACAGGATAAACTTCAGAGTTCGAGTCACCTTCTTAAACTTATGTTTAACAAGGCCTCGAAGATCAACAATATCCTGACGTAAAATAGCCTGCCCTTCTTCAAGCCATGTAAGATGGGCATCTCTGGCAGTCTGCTCTTCGCCCAGCTCTGGCGCCACAGGAGGAGAGCTATCACTCGAATCCTGTGCCTCATCTTCTTCTTCGTCCTGCTCTGCTTCTTCCTCAATCTCCACACCACCTTCAGCATAACTCTCTTCACCACCGCTCTCAGACTCAGCCTCACTCTCTGAGGCATACCGACCAGAACCGATCTCCATCTGCTTAAGAGTCCTCAGGTTGATATGATGAACAGGGACCAGCTTCTCAGCTCCAAGCCTATAGCCAAACTCATGAGCAAGCTTGCAAATGAGGCGGCCAAATGGAAGCGACTCAGTCCTTCTACTCGAACGAGCGATGAGAATAATCTGGCGCAGGACGTACGTCGGCACACACAACTTCGCTTCCTGCCCCACCTGATATAGGAAATCCACCATCAAGCGCGTACACTCGCTGTAGTTACTCCACCTCGGATAAATATTGAACGTAAATATGTGGTGAAGCAAACGGAAGTCGTCCGTCATGTAGGTAGCCAGAAGACTCCTATTCGGCTGCCATTCGACCAGACGACCACACAAGGATTGGGTGCGACAATCCCTCTACGCACACTGTTCACATTCTTCTCGCTGGCATGCACTTCACCAAGTGGCACATTCAGGAGTTGGGATATCAAAGCAATATTGACAATACCCACTCGACCGCTACCACAAGGAATCTTGAACTGCAGAGGCTCCAGTGAAGGATCAAGAATATTGGCATAAAAGGCTCGAACAGTGCTAGCATTCGCGCGATACTCACCTTCGAACAAGGGACACCAACCAGCCCCTTCTATGTGCTCCAACAACAAAAACTTACCAAAGAGCCGCGGATCAACATGAGCCTCAAAAAGGACTCTACGGCCTTCATAGACTCCATGCGACAACTCCGCCAACAAAGTTCTACCAATGGGAGCTCGAGGATCAAGGTCCCGCTTGGTCTAGAATTTACGAGTGGCGGACGTGCTCGCGGTGGCACCTCTCGGCCTCCGTGCACGGGTTGGGCGACTAGGCCCGGCTTCATCTACGGGCGCTCTCTTCTTCCCCATCAAGGAAAGAAGGGAAGAAATGGAAAAGATGGCCGTCACAATCTCAAAAAGGGCCATGAGAAATGAGAGAAAAAGAGAAATAGGAAGATAGTGAAGCTTCCACACACTTGAGAGCCCAAAAAGGGAAGTAGGAGCTCAAATGAGAAGGAAAGAAAGGGAAATCAGCAATGGGAATGAGGGTTTTGAGATAGGGTGATGGGTTTGCACGAAAAATGGAAGAAGAAGAAGGTTTGGGAGAGATTTGGAAGGATTTGAAGAAGGTTTTCAAGAAAGGGAGAGCTTGGGAGGGATATTTGTGAAGGGAATAGGGTTTAGAAAGGGTTTCAAATAGAAAACCGTGGAGGGGTGGGCCACACAAGGCCTAGGAATGATTGGCCTGCGCCGGCCCGGCCTGCCTGGCCTGCTGATCAGCGAGCCCTCGCCGAGCCGGCGATAGCATCGCCGGTCTTTGGACTGACCGGTGATGCCTCGCCGTTTGGGCAAGGTCCTCCTGGTCCCCCATGCTCAGAAAAGTGTGGTCCCCCCTAGGCCCCACAGGAAATGCCCCGATCGGCCCCTTGGATGATTTGACGCCTATCGGGCCATTCTGGCAGAAATCTGATTAAAATAAAGATTTCTTAAAGGTTTAAGGGTCAAAAAGGGAAGATAGACCATCTAAACTCATTAATAGATGGTTTAGGAAAGGTTTCGGGTCGCTGTGTGTGATCAGGTAAAAGTACAGACTCGATCTCGGCGAAGGTTTTCAGGAAACTTTCGCCGATAGAAGCTATAGAGCACAAACACAAAATCTACAATAGACTCGCACCCAAATACACTAAAGTGGCGACAACGTGCGGTGTGTCACCATAACCTAGGTCCGGTTTAATCCAGATCATGCTTTGATACCAACTTGTAACGCCCTGAAATTCGGAGGTCGAGCATAACTCAGCTCCCGAGTTCCAAAACATCACTTATGCAACATATTTAATGATGGATGTATGTTGATTGTATTAGTGCATAAAACATGGAATAGATTAAGCCAAAACACAGATATAATTCAGGGATAAGTGAAGCAAGCAAGCGGAAGACTTATAGAAATATATGTGTACAAGTGTAAATCCCTGAAGTACATTCACCAACCAGGTCGTATGAAAGTGTTACTTAACAAAATTACAAGTATCAAGTTACATCATTTAAATTCTAAAAAATGATCCCAGAGTCCCGCGCATCAGAACAAGGCTCGCTAGAACCCGTCTAAAAACTGCATATAAGAGAAAGCAGCCTCGTCATCATCCATCTTCCACTCTGCCTCAGAAGTTGCATCCACATCTGCAACATCAGAACCTAAGACAGAGTCTGGTGGGTGTTTAACACCGCCCCAGAACGTGGGAGTGAGTGATCAACTCAGTGGAACATTAAGGCACTGGTTAACATGTTATCAGTTCAATCAAGCAGTAATGATAAAGCAGAATAATTAAACAAGTCCTAAGTACTCTTGTTAATGCAAGGATGTATGCGAAATGATGCGTGCCCTCACGCGTACACCCTCAGCGTCTTCATCTTACGTTACGCATGACATCACCTCAAAGTGCGCCACATCTACAAAGCACATGCAAATGCGGTGCATGAATATGATTACCAAGTTGTTATTAGTCCTTTTCATACAGCAGGATTGGGAAGCTAAGATACCTTCCTCATATCACCATCCAAACAGTGATCCATTCTAGGGTCGTCAGTCCTAGACATCTCATACGATCATATGGTTTTAGGTCGTAGCAAAGGGCTCGTCACCAATCAATGCATGCCTTTCATACCTTTATTACCACAGTTCGGCTCGTCACCTCATGGCGGTATCCAGGTATACTCGAAGTCACTACAAAGGGCTCGTCACCAATCAATGTAGGTCGACAGCACGAATATAGTGTCCCATACCACCATAATCAGCTCACAAGTTTGGTTGCTCACTGGTCACTACGGGGAGGCTCGTCACCCCAGCGTAGGCCGACAGCTCGACCACGGTGTCCCATACCACCATGTCCGGCTCATGAGTCTTAGCGGATCAAGGTACCATGGTTAATAGGATTTCATTGGTAAGTTTGGTACCCTAGATTCAAGCAGTAGCATCCAATACATGGTGAACATACATCAGACAATCGGGTTACTTGACGAACTCGACTAGCACAAGCACACGTTGACTTGAACGACATAGAGTGCGCAAATACTCCGCATGGCCAAACCACTGCCGCCAACTCTAATACGGCTCGGGTTCGTCTAATTACATCCTACGTGGCGAAAGCAACCTCAACCACGATCATGAAGCAGATTACCGATTCCCTGGACTAATGCATAGTCCCAAACACATTACACTACAACAGATATTTGAATTGAATGTAGAATAGTAAAGGAAACAACAACTCAAATCATGGTACGTAAGCACTTGAGGAATATCAACTTAACATAAATGTAAGCATAAGAAATGCTTGAAATTAAATGACATGGAATGTAACTAGCAAGAAGGAAATCACGCACATCAATAGGAGTGTTGAGAATCACTTCTCAACTCCCGCAATTAGTGTAATAAGTTACACTTTTGATCATTCAGGCATTTCTACAAACACTTAGAATACATGATACAACATTCATGACGTATGTTGAAAAATACAAGCATTTGGACAATTCCTTTTACCAAGGAGTTGTCATACATACATCTAGCATGCATACACGACAAATAATTATGGCAAACACAAGTGCATATTTTATACGTATACGGTACTTCATAAATACACATAGAATACACAAATCTCAATATAGCACATGCATATCAGGAACGCAACATAAACATAACATTTGGCATGTGAAATCTCATTCATAACAAGAATAAATCATTAATTGGCATTGAAAGCCTTAAAAACCATAACCTATACACTTAAAGTCCACACCTTAAGCCAGAAAAGAAACACCAAACTGATTTAGACGAGTTGTCTTCGTCAACAGTGATTGAATACCCTAAAGCAAGGATATAAATGAGATACAACAACACCAAGACTAATCTAAGCTCTAACACAGATTAGGGTTAGGTTAACTTACCCCAAGATGAACTCAAAATCGTCAGAATAACGATTCAAAGTGAAGGTTCAAAGATGAAGAAGAACAGGAAAGAATCCAAGATGATTCACCAACTTCTCTCTCACTTTCTCTCTCTTTTCCACTCTCTTTCCAAGCTAGGGTTAGAGAAAATTCGTATGGAAAAGAGAGCTAGGGTTTAAGGACTATAAATAGGCCTAACTTTGATGAAAATAACCCCAGGGCCAAGGTATACTTAGGGTATAACCAAAACCTGACTCTCGCGATCCAACGAAGCACTTCTGGTGGGCCAAATACCACGAAAGGTCGGACTTAAGCTCATTGACCATGGATCTAGGTCAGGCTGAGTTTTCGTACCGACCGGCTCTTCAGATCAGCCGTGGCGGACCACACTCAATTCAACGGTCACGGAATCTCGATCAGGTCCACAAGCACAAAGATATGCCTGGGCCACCTTCCCTGATCAGAGGGTGAAATTGGGTCAGAATCCAATGGTTAGTTAGCTTAAAATCATCGTGTAAGTGACACGACTCAGATTTCATAAAAGCTTATTAAATTTCCAACCGTTCTCACACTCTTCACTCCAGACTCAATCAAATCGACCCAGAACATCACATGGACTTGATTTTCGAGGTGATGGTCAAGCCCAACATGGTGACCACAACAGCCTAAGATCGTTGCTATCGGACTTTCGACGCGCGGTCCATGTCCGATCCAGAACTTTCAAAAATTCCCCAGAACAACTGGATTTAGCGATGGATCCCAGATTTCAGAGTAACATAGCGCTAACTAATCTACAAGTTTTAAGTCATGCAGATCGAATTTAAAGTGATTGATGCGAATTTCACAAGTAATCGAGTATAGCGCTAATTACCCCAAAAACAACTACTTGAGGAAAGATTAGCACAAAAATTTCCAAGGTCGTTACAGAGCCTCTCAGGCTTCCAATCAAAACTAGTAGAGCGGTCTGTGGAATAATTTTCCCAATAAAGCCAACCGATATTGCTACTCCAATTACTGTGGCATCAAGTACTAAAAACCAGGCACCATCTTTTGCCAACATGGCTTCAAACTTGCCTAGACCATTGCACTTTTGGAAAAGAGGCAATTCATAGAAACAGCGATCCCTACTTCAGTGCCTTCAACAACTGCAAGTATACTTTACTCTATTTTCTTACTTTATAATGATAACCTACAATCCACTTCCTAACTTGTTTTTTTATTCATATTTTATAGTTCACGCGGTCTCCAGTGGCTCTGTGAGCCCCAATTCCATCGCCATTGTATCAAACATCATATCCCTAGAGAAAATCTCCCCTCCTGCACTATCTTTATTGAGGAGCTCATTGTTGGTAGCCATATACATCTTCAAGGACCTTGATCAATGGTCAGATCAGGAAATAGTGCTTTCATCTTTGGAGAATGTAGCATGGATTGCCAAGATCAATATATCTCCTTTCCGCGAGTCTCTTTCCCATTTTTGTGAGACTTTTCGCAAACTAGGAGATGCTTAGAATATGATCGTTGCTCCTGAAATCCTAGCCCACCAACAAGAATTGTCACAGCTTAAAGAGAAAGTCTCGAGGGTGATGACGATGATCTCTAGCTACGACAAAGAATTTTACTCTCTGGAAGAGCAGGTAAAGGCTTCTAAGCGTTCTTCAACAACTATTACTAAAAAGATTGAGATCCTCAGGCAGCAAATTTTGGACTTAGAAGCCAAGCAACGTGAAGTGGATTTGAGAACTAGCAACCTTGAAGTTGATATTAAAGTCAACAGGCGGATAGCTAGTCTTGAGCAATTAGAGATTTCAAAGGGAGAGGAGGCAATGATTTCTTTGGAACAAGAGCTGATTGACGCTCCTAATCAGATCAAGCTCATCATTGATGCTAAAGTTGAAAATGTAGCTATTGAGGTTTAGTTAAAAGATAATCTACAACGATACATGCTTGCACTAGGAATGTCAGAGGACATATAGAATTTCTTTTAATATTTGCTATGACTTATTTTTGCACTTGTTTCTCTTCTTTTCTTGATGTCATGAACAAATTTTTTGATAACTCATGAGTGTTATGAATAAATGTCATGAACAATCAATTCTTCCAATCATGCTTTTCTGTAGTAGCATCTTTTTTACTAGCATGTTATCTTCTTTTATCATTAATATAATGTTACCTATATGGTGTTATCTCGCATGGGCGGTGCTAAGTTCCAATTTCAGTTAGTTACACACACAGTTTAGGCTCGTAAGTAGCTAGACTGATCACAATTTAAACTTATAAGTAGTTGGAGTTGGTCTTACAGGAATGGTCGTTGTAACTCTCTAGAGTTCGCGGGTCTTATCGTGGTTAGAGAGTTCACAAACCGCGATCCATTAGAGGGGCCCAGTGAAGCTACCGAGGTAGTGAACTCAATAGAATTTATGCATAGGGATGGCCACAGTAACTTTCCAGAGTTCGTGGGGCACACAAGGTTACCGTGGGGTACCAAATCTAAGGCCGCCAGTCCATCAATGAGGGGTCGTCTTACTCCAAAGACATATCCTTAGGCCTTAATACTGAATTCAAACCAGGGATCTGGGGAGTCATCTTGCTTTAGAGACTCACTTTTCCTTCATCTGCAAGGTCAAACCCATTTACGAGGGGGCGCTCTCTGGCCGCCCACGTGATGCTGCCTAAAGCTGTACAGACGACATAGGTCACTGCCCACATGGGTGCGTGTGATGCTCTTTTCGGGCTTCCTAAGCCCACAGGCAACACTGCTACCCGTCTAGTTCTTGCATATCACCATCGCCAATAATGATAAGCCTTATGCGTATTCGGCTTCATAGCGGCGTCTTTCTCGCTGTCATAGGTGATAGATCGTCATTACTATTGCGACCCTTGTATTTAGCTTTATAAGCTCATTTTACTCTGGCAAATGATGAACTGGCCTCGCTGGGATAATGAATCGAAATTAATATACCGCACTTGCTGATGATAGTCAACAAAATCTTATGGTTAAAATGGTATATCAGCTTGACAGTGTTATTAATTTTGATAATTTTAAATAATAAAATGGCCTCGCATCAGTATCATGATAATAGCAATGACAGCTTTTAGCAATTTGACGATAGTCACTGGCGCTTCGATAATAATCATTTGGCGATTGGCAATGGCGATAATTATTGGCGACAATCATTGGCGATAATCATCGGAGATAATCATCGGCGATAATCATTGGCAATAATCATCGATGATAATCATCGGTGATAATCATTAACGATAATCATTAGCATACTTGAAAACCTGCATTTTATTCATATAGAAAGAGGAATACATTCTATAGTTTCTTATTACCTACCTTGTCCCCTTTTGGTTTTGAAGGTATTGTGCCGATACCCTTTGAAACCAAATCACCACCGCTCCATGAACTGGCTTATTGTCGACAAACTGAATATGGGTCTGTCGACGCCCATTTATACCTCTAATGAAGAGTGCTTTTTGTTGCAATTTCATATCTTTTGTCTCATTTGCTTCTTTTATTGGGGCATTTAGGCTGCAATACCCCTATTTTAGCTATTACTGGGCATCACTCGTCACATGAAGCCTGTCATCTTCTTCGAATGCAGATGCCCCCAGAATTTTCTTTTAATCGATGAACTGCTTTACCAGTTCATTGTTTTAGTGGTCGATAGAAGATAGATCTTCCAAATTGACTCTTCTGACGGTTGTCACTAATAATCCACTTACGGACGTCATATTTATGACTACCTTTCGACGTTGTTCATCGTCTTTTTTCAGGACTATTTCTCTTTGCCTTATTATTCTTTGCAATATATTTTTCAACATGAAGCAATCTTCTGTCTGATGCCTTAAGCAGCAATGGTAATGACAATAATTCCTTTTTTTAGTCATTTCTGCCCTTCTGGACATCTTGGTGAAGGTAACCTGATGGTTTCAACAGCCAGTAACTGCTCCATCATTGGCAAAACATCCTCTCTATCGAATGCATACTCTCTATGTGAGTCATATGACCGCGGTTGCTTATCGTTCTTATGGTCCCTTCACTGGTCTGAGTCTCTCTCCCCTTTGTTTATCTCTTATCACGGAATGTGTTTTTCTTTCTCTCTTGGACAACGGCATTCACTACTACCCTGTTTAACCCTCTTTTTTCGGTTCTGACTTGGAAGGCTGGTGTCTTTTTAGTCATCAGGTCAAGTGCATGTGCCTTGGTCGCCAAGTCTCGAAAAGTCCATATATTGGCGCTAGTAAGTCCAAATGCAATCCCTGTCTCCATATAGCTTAGACACATTTTCACCTTCTCTCTCGCTCTTCAGGTAATTGCTGGCATAATGCTCTTAAGGTCTTCCACCTGCTGATGACTTTCTCCATAGACTCATTTTCTCTTTATCTTACAGATGCTAACTCCGCAATGCTAACATCACGGTCCGATGAAAAGAAATTTGACATAAATGCATCCTGCATCTATTCCCAAGTTTATATTGATTCTGGGGCCAAGCTGGAGTACCATTAGAATGCTTTGCCCATTAAGGAAGACCTAAATAGACGTAAGCAGTATTGGGGAATAGCGGAGAAATTCCCCATAAACGTGATGAAGTGCATCAAATGTTCGTTAGGGGATCCATCTCCACTAAATTTCTAAAACTCAGGGTGTTTGAAATTAGCAAGGAAAGGTACATCTTCTACCTCTCTTGGATACAGCGTTCGGTACCGGAACCTTCCTATATTGTCACGCTCTCTTTCCATTCTGACAGCCTCCGCGACCACCCGTCACACTTCCTCCTGCGTTTTAATTCTTGTCATAAGGACGGATCCATGTGATCCCGCTCTAGGCGGTTGAGAACCTTCAAGCTGTTGTTCTCGCTCATTCATAGTAGCCATCATTGGAGGTGATATTATTTGGGCTACATTGTGCGCAAGAGTGGCCAGAGCTTCCCGAAGATTCCTACACTTATCCATTAACTCCTTCTGCACTTGAGCCATTTCAACTAACTTATCTTCAGTGGTAGGAGGGGGGTCTTTACTTATTCCAGCCATGTATACTGTAGCTTCTTCATTTCTTGGCGAGGTAATCATCGGGATAGAACAAAAATAGGTCGGCGTAATGGGGCTTATTGAAAAGGGGGTTTTATTTAATCATTTCGTACTTTTATAAGATTCGACTGATTGCGATATGATGCGAGGTGATAGACTTCGAGGTGACAGATAAATCGGTGAACTCTCCATATGTGACTTACCTTTTTACTTTTTGGTCCATCGGATACTTGCAACAGGTAGGGCTGCGAGTTCTTGTTGTGAGGATGAGGGTGAAGATCTTCTAGGATATATTGTTGGGGGAGCAAGTTCAAGATTTTTCTTTGCCGCGTTTCGTGTCACAGGCCCTCTAGCTCTCGGCATTGATGGACTCATCCTGGCTGTGTTTTTCGATCTTTAGCGTATCACCACAATCCAATCGTTCTCGTTTTCTTGCACTATCAAGGAGATTGTTATGACCCTTATAGTAGCTTGGAATTCGTCTTTCCTGTTTGATGCAAACTACTCTTACTGGGCCGAGGGTTGGTCAGGGGCATACTTAACTACAAATCCTGTTGGTAAGAAGTAGAAGATCTTTTGTCTTGCTAAGATTGTCATTTCTCTTGAAATTTATAGCTTTGATACGTACGTCGTTTGTAATTTTCTATGTTAGAGAACATATGCGACATTGAATAATATTCATTTACAAACATATTCTATCCCGGAGATGAAAGGAAGGATGTTCCCACCGAGAGTCGCCATTTTGGCTCCTTATAGGATGCCAAACAATGATGAAATTCTCTAAGTCATTCTTAAGTCAATATTAAGTAAGATAGTCCCCAGTAAAGTCACCATTTTGTTTTGACTAGAAATGAAAACCATTTGATTTTGGAAATTATCTCACTTAATAATGACAAAAGGAAAGAACTAAGAGAATAATCATCAAATTTATTTATTCTGAGTTCCTTACATCCTTTTGATCTTCTGATTCTAAGATAAAATTTCTAAAAAATACAAAAGTGCAAGTATTGAATAGGCTCAAATATAAATTTTGGCAGCATTCCAGCTCATATCAATCATGACTCCAAGAGAGAAGAGTTGTGTTGGATTTTCGTGTATTTCGTCCCTCATTGACATGATAAAGGAGTGTTGAGATTCCTTTGGAACATCTGAGTCGGCCCGAAGACTTGAGAAAATGCAGTATAGTGCAGCCTCAAAGAGTACCCGTGCAACTCCTTCATGAGTTGTGTAAGCCGAGGAGTTGTGCGGGCCTGCGCAACTCACCAGGAGTGGCACGGCCTGGCCTTCTGTGCTCTACACTCCCTCTCCCTCTCTCCATCTATAATACCTATCTGAGGCACTAGTCTTTTGAACATCCGATCCTTTAAATGAAGGGGGTAGGGGGTATTTATAAGCTTCTGCACATGTGGGCCCTCGAAACCTGTGCTGTGGACCCCATTTCGCATCTCCAACTCATACATTTTTTAAGAGAGTTGCGCGGCCCAGCACAACCATGACAAGTTGCGCGGACCCACGTAACTTAGTCTCTGCGTAAGTCACATTCCCTTCACTTCTATGCTCCATTTCATTCTCCATTTCTTCTTCTTAAAGCCTCTTTCCCTAACCAAATTTTATGCTCCAACAGAGATTTTATTATCAATGCTCCAATCTCGTAAACAATCATAAATATAATCTAAAATAACCAAACCAGTATGAGGAGGTGAAAAGTAGCGAAAGTTTAAAATTCTCTTGTACAGTTTTCAATCTTCATCAACATAATATGCGGTCAATAAAATGTATCCATTTCTTTGATTAGACGTCGTCCACAAATCAGAAGTCAAACTTACTCATGAGACTGATGCCAAAATTGCTTTCATTTCATTTTATCACTTGTGTACATCTTCATGCACTCCCTCTTTATAGTAACACGGGAGGCCTTCTCAACCTGAGTATTAAGAAATTTACTATATCCGATGAAAACTATGATCTCTATCATTCTAAATAGTTTTTCATCAATGATCATAAGTCTTGCATACCACTCTTTCAACTTATCTTTTTCAAACTTATGAGTGAAAAGTTTACCTTTAGACATATCCCCTTTAGACTTGTTAAATGATAGCAATTATTGGGCTGGAATTGGAATTTTTGGTCTCTTTGAACAACTTTGTTTATGTTTGTTTAAACAAGTAGTTTTCCCCAAGTTTTTTGCTGTATAGTGCTTTGCAGTACATACATCTAATCTTCAGCACATCATTAACTAGAACTTCTTCAAAATCATCCCACACAACTAACCTTTTCTTTCCTTTATTTGCAATTGTAGCTGAAGACCCCTCTCCCTCAACAATAGGAGGAGATGTAGTCGACACACCGACACCAGGGGTAGTTGAGACTTCTTCAGTAGCCATCTATAAATATAAAGATAAGAAACTAACTTGTAGGCACTATTAACACAAAGGGAGTGTATATAAATATCCACTAAATTTTTAAAAAAATTTTAAGTGTCTAATTCAGTCACCCATTCAAGGTTAAATATATTGTAATGTTTTCATTTTTCAAATTAAATGCTACGCCAAAATTTCGGTAGCATCTCCTTGTATCTCTACAGCATATATTAATATTATATTTAATTCCCACGTCAACTATCCATACAAAGTGTGGATATTTCATGACGAAAACAAATGCAGTAAATATATCTAGAGAGAATATGAGAGACGAACCGAAATAGGCATGTGCATTTAAATTAGAATAAATGAAAATATTATTATTTATCTAATATTGAACAATCAAAAAGTGGTAATTTGAGAATTTCTATACATCCAAAAATACACTGAATTTATATCCAATAACAATGAAATCCTCAAACAGGCAACTAATTATTTTATACTATAATAATAAAACATTAAAAAAATTTAATGTTATTAATTAAATAATAAGAAATTAACATTAATTAAATTAATAATAACTTTAATATTAATGTTAAATTAATTTAATTTAACATTAATATTAACAACCGAACATTGACACTAACTATAACAATTAACAATAACAAAAAATAAAATTAACATTAACATTACTTTAACAATGTAACATTTAAAATCACATAATTGTAAATGATAACTAACAATAACATTAAGTCATTTACAATATAAATTCTAACATTAACATATATGAATCACTTACCAATATAACATTAATTTAATGTATTATAATATATTTATTATACAATATGTATATTTTATATTATATCTATACAATATGCATTATCCATCCACCCATCCAATCATCCATCACATCCATGATCCATCCATCCATTCATGATTCAACCAATCCTCCATCCATCCCTCCCAAGTCCCATCCATCTATCCATCCAACCATCCATCCATCTATCCATCCATCCAACCATCCAACCAATCATTGGTCACAACCCTAAGTACAGGGTTGCATTGTAGTAATAATCTCGGTGCGACAGATGTCGAATCCACAGGGACTTTGTAACACCCTAAAATCAGTACTCGAGTACATAAACTCTGGTCCCGAGTTTTCAGGTGTTAACCAAATGAAAATGCACGTCTGGCCTCGTTCAGATTCACATCAATTCCACACATGAGCAATCAAAGTAGCGTAATTTAAATTAACAGATCCAAAGCGAGGTAGAGATAACAACAATCAATGAATATAGGGCTAAGAGTAAAGTACAATTCTAATAGTGTTAATTGCCTAAAATGGGGATTATACAAGCACAATATTCATACCTAAAATGATTAAAGTGTCAAATTTTCAATTTGGTCCAATCCTCTGAAATGCAACATCGACAGTGCAAGCCACTCTAAACTTCCCGTCTAAGAACTCAATAATACCTACATCAATAATATCGTCTAGTTGGTGTTTTAAAACACTGTCTTAGAGTAGGAGTGAGTGATCAACTCAGTAGTTCCATTAACTCTAAGTTACGCATGTTATCAATTCCACTAGCACAAGTAATGATAAAGTACTTAAACACTCAGTTCTTAAATACTCTTATTAATGCACATGCATGTTTTCATGAGATGATGCATGCCCTCATAATCCAACACTCCCTCAACATGTGACCACAATGCCCAAGTCACCACAACCTATGCTAATGCAATGATATAAATGTTCATGTTAGCAGAGTATTTAATTAAGTCTGTTTATCTAGCGAGATTGAGAAAGCTGAAATGTAACATCCCAAACTTTCACTGCCAGAGTTTATACTCGTGCCCGAGAAAATCGGATGTTAATAATGTATAAATTGAATGCTTCAAAAATCACACCTTTTTTAAATTTTGATCACATACAAATACATTTATAAAGATAACATTTACGAAAATAAAATCAACTGTATTGATTATTTCATCAGAGCAAAAGAGTTCAGTAAATAATCAAAGGCCCTCTCAATGGGAGCTTATTACATTTATCGAGTTTGCAACGAAAGTATGAAACTAAATCATAAAACTATCTTCTTATTCTTTCAGTATGGTCTTTCATAGGGAGATGATTCTCTAGGTCTTTAATTTATACATCACCTACATCAACTGTACAGTTGGAGAGGGTCAATGCCCTACTCATAGTGATGGTTATCCTTTAAGATTAACAATAATTCAAGAGATTCATAAAAGTAATAAAAGGGTTTTGATACGTCTCGTACTCCACCACTACGAGAGGTATCAGTATGTGCAACCAATCTACATGAATGTAAGCCTAGCAAATTGTGTGTGGCTCATCATACGTAGTGATCATGATCACAATATGAAAAATAGTTCATAATATCTGACTCACCCAGCATTCTCACACTATGGAGATTTGTCAGCGTGTTCAACGTTTAACGTTGATTTACATAGCCATCTTAAGGCGACACAACAACACAATTGGGGAATTTATGTAACACGATGTGTTCATGGAGTGACTATTTGCAACATTGAATCCCGATAAGTGATGTAACATGCATAGCGATTTACTTACATCAATTGTGCACCACGCCAATCAACCCACGGAATTACGTGCTAACTAAGAGGGCCACTACCCGTAACGCATTATGTCCATGATAAATTTGAGTCACTAGTTGTGATACCTCTAACACATTACTTGCATTGATAGAGAGATAATTCAATTTATGGGGTTTTGGAATACCAAAACACATGCCCAAGCCATAAAAGTAAATAGCACAAAGCTAACAAAATAAAGAGGAGAGTAGCAATGGCTAACTCAACAAAGAGGAGAGTGGTAATGGCTAACTCAATAAAGAGGAGAGTGGAAAGGGCCAACTTAACAAAGAGGAGAGTAGCAAGAGGCAAGGCTTGTATCCATCGCCCCACAAAAGTAATAAAGCTCACTCGTAATTAACATCATACCATAATTCCTAAGGATAAATAATTGTTGGTAGTAAATTAATAACTGCATGAGGAGAATCATAATATCATGAAAGCATGTAAAAGGCAAGATAATTTACATCAACCTAAATTATTGCAAGCTTTAAAGGAAAAAACCTCACATCTAAAGTCAAATCGTTCTCATCTGATGCTAGGTGTTTATACATACTCGTTCAAATCCAATATTATCTTATATTACAAAATTTATAAGGTTAGGATTAAATCTAGGGTTATATCTATGGCCTAGGTGTAGGGCTTAACCAATCTATTTAAGTAAAACTTAAATCAAGATATTAGGTAAACAAACAATTTACCTCATTCAATGTTTATTGTCAGCTCGTCAAACCTATAACTCCGCCAATTCCTTTACTGAATTAACTTAGCTACCACTAATTCTCTAGGTATGCTGAACTTGGCTCGATCCTAGACTCAAGTTAATGACTCAGTGAGTCACCATCCCATGCACAATGCACACACTCCTCTCTCTTTTCTTTTGTTTTCTTTCTTTCTTCTTCTTTCTTGTTTTCCAACTCAACTAAGATTCAACCCAACTCGTCAGCGAGTTGAGACAGAACGGAGCAGCACCTCAGTAAGTCTCAGCCGAGTTAACTCGGTTGGACTTGTCGTGGTGCAACACCACCACATGAACCCTCTCTTTTTCTTTCTCCCTTGTTTCTTTCTCTCCCTCTCTCTAAAGCATGCATGTTACGGTGATATAGGCGAGGTTTTATAGGTCATCCTACGTCTCTAGAAGGTTCTTACAAAATTGTTACGTTGTTTGCGTTATGCTGGGGTGAAATGGCGTGGATGTAGTCTGCACGGCCCTATTTTGGTTCTTCCACTATTCTCTCTCCTTTTCTTTCTTCTAGAGATGGGTCGGATCTATAGGGTCACTGTCTGAACAGCTTGGATCTTCTGATGGGGCCATTATTCACCACCAGTAGCATCATCTTGGGCAAGGAGGATGATTCTCCTTTAATGGTGGATCATTTTCTGCCCCACATTCGTTTGAATGGTTACTCCTGGACAATTGGGATCCTTTGAGGAAAACTCGAGGCGTTCTATGACCGAAGTTTCGGCTTTGTTCCAATGGGTGGGTCTTGCGATGATGCGCAGCATCCAATTTCCTATTTTTAAGGAGTTTTGGCCTTGTGGGAGTTTTCCTGATCTTCTGATGTCTTCGGTTAGGATCGGATCTCCCTATAGTGAAATATGAATGGTTGAGATCCTTCTTAGATCTAAATTCAGTGGCGTAACCCAAGCGGTTATGATTTTCTTAGAATTTCGAGCGTTGTTTCACAGCGCAGCAAATCCGGTCGCAAGCTTGGTTGTTTGTGTTTAAAGTTATGCACGCGTGAAAGCTTAAAAATCTGTGGGAGGGGCTAGGTCTTGGTTGGTCCTGTCCTATGGGCATGATGGACAGATCAGATTATTTGGAATGATCACGGTGGTGGGCCACATCGGGGAAATCTCGAAGTCATGCTTTTGTTGGGACTCTTTCACAGCAGCGGGAAGAAATGGTTGTCGGTTAAGTTGTTGATTTGGTGTGGTCCACTTTGTAAGATGGACGGTTTGGATTGGCTTTCGGTGGCACTCCATTTCAAACACGGACGGTTGTTCGTCCATAGGCAAGAAAAGAAGGAGAAGGATCTCCTTCATCAGGTGAATCTTTGGGGGTTTAGACAGATTCAAGACCTCCATTAGATAGATGGTTTGGATCAGACACTGGTGGCCCATGATCAACGTAACCAACAACATTTTTCAAACATTGTCGTTGGCGGGAAGGCAAAAGAAGGAAGAAAACTTTATTCTTCAGGTCAAATATGTTTGACCGGGGGTCTTGGTTCGATGCACAATGGGTCTACACTTGTTGTGTACATATACTATGCAAGGTGGGGTCCACTGTGATGATTTTGACAGATCTTCCCCATCTATTAAGTCTTGTGAATCCTATTATTGTATCCGGTCAAAGATGAGGCAGATCCTAGGTTTAGGTGGGTCATAACATCTGACGTATGGCCTTTGAGTGCCAATTATTGTCAATCCGACAATGATCTCTAATCAAATCCCACGATCAGAACTGTCCATCTAACTGGTGAGTCAATCAAGGCCATTACCTATTTTAAATTGACGTCGTATAACATGGATAAGCCACACAATGTTCACCTTTTTGGGTTTTATTATGGATTTCTATCGAGTGGACGGTCAGATTGCCTTTAAATCTGATATTCAGGCTTCTATGGATTCCTAATTAACTCTAAAGGAAACTTAATGGGTGTTTAAGTGTTAATTAGTTACCTTGTATGGTTTAGCTATTATTTAATCGTTACGCTGTCAAGAATACAATGAATGGTGAATCTTATGATATGGAGTTCAACATTGACAATAGATGGTTTGATTTGCTTATCAAGGAGATTAAAACCCTAAAAAAAACTTCTCTTGTGATGTGATGGTCCATCTTGAAAGATGTCGGATGGATGACTTGATCTAAGAATGGGAAATATTCTTAATGGTCAGATTCGCATTGGGGAATAGACGTAAGGTTAGGATAGCTAGATTGGTAACGTACACATGTACATATTAAGTTAAATTTCATAGTAACACTCAAGAACGTTCAATACTCGGTTATTGAAAAGTTCAGGGTGTTATACGAAACATCTCCATTTAATCAATGGCCCTATCCAGATCGCTTAGCCCAGGGCGGCCGTAGCGGCTCTGAGCCTGTGATCCATGATCCAAATTTAAGTATCACTTATTTAACTCATAAATCAATAATTTCAAAGGTACGACATGATACCCAAATATATGAGGATCAACTCGGTATGGGTCGTCACCCAATACCGAGTGTGATGGCTCAGTTTCGAGGTACGGGCTTATCACATAAAATCAAATCACCACAAGAAAAAGGGCTCATCACCCAATTTCATTCATGCCCGGGTCATTCAAATAATACTCTGGCACGGAACCATCAGCTGGGTAATTTGACGGGGGCCGTTTGAATAAGGATTTATCACCTCATGTGCTCATTGGTCACTACAGGAAGGCTCGTCACCCCAGCGTAGGCCAATAACACGGACACAATGTCCCATACCACCATGCTCGGCACCCGATACTTAGAGATCATATCACAACGGTTAGTAGTAGGCCTCTTAAAGGTATTGGGTGGTTCAGATTTAGGCAGGCGTGATCATACATGGTGAACACACACGGTTGGTCAACTGTTGGGCTAATTCGGTTGACTTAGACAAACTCCAGCATAACCGGCATTGGGTGTAAGCATTCCGTGTAGTCCGACTATTGTCGGTTATTCGTGCTCCACCCAAATCAATCGGACTAGTTTAGGGTGGCTAACCCAATCGGGACCACACTTGTAGAGTTATGGTTTGCCGGCCAACCCGACTATCTAAGTAGTCCCGATCAGTCAATTGCACTAATAAATTGACTACCATGACTAACAGGGAGGGATATAAATAGTGAATTCAGACTATCCTACTTTATAGTGCATTCTATTGAACATGCAGGTGTCATTACACTAAAATAGCAATACATGGAAAGTAAGCAGTCATACAAGTGCGCACTGGTTAGCATGCATTCATCTACACATTATATCAATCATAAATCAACACTAATTATCATGCATTGGCCCATACATTACCAAAATAAATAATTAACACTAGTTAGTATGCATTCATCTACGCATTACGCAAATCATTGTTCGGCACAAGTTAGCATGCATTCATCCATTCATAACATAAATCATTAATTGTGACATAGGGTTCGATAAATGAAAACCTAGGGGTAATAGTCCACACCTTTAACAATAAATCTTCGATTTTGAGCTCCTAGGGTTAGGAATTTGGGGGAAAATGATTCCTACACCAAATTCAAAGGAATTGGTTAAGAATCATACAATTAATCCTAGAAAACTTAAGTTAGGAAGCATGGATCATTTCTTACCTCTCAATTGAGAGTGGGACGGATTTAACGGAGGAGAACGATTGAGGCTACAGCTTGATCAAAGGAAACCCACCAGGAATGCTCCAAGACCTCCCTCACAAGATCTCCCTCATCCTTTCTTTATCTCTTTCTCTCTTTCTCCCTCTCCCCTTTCTTGAAATAAAAATTCATATGGAAATGAGAAGGTACAAATGGGGGGCTATTTATAGTGCTAAAATGTGCACGAATAGCCCCGGTGACCCTTTCTCCAATAAACTTGCCCTGAGGGAGGTTGTTTTCGACTTATAGGGCCTTCTAGTGGCCCACTAGCTTATATACACCATGGGGTAGGTGCCCCACTATGGGATCTATGTTTCATCGTAATTGGGCAACAATAGGATGCTCTGATTAGACATGGGGGCCCCACTCACGATGGACGGTCACCAATGCTCGATCGGGGCCGCAGCTATACGGATATGTGAAGGGAAATATCATTAACTCACACCTCGATTTTGGTTAGAACCCAATGGTAGGAAAGTCACAACTTCATGAAAGAGCAAAGAGCCTAATTCACTAAAATTTTCAGGTTTTTGCTTAAGGCATTTGCACATCCCATGCATTTGTCCTTCGGCCCAAGTTGAACGATTCTATAGTTTTGAGTCTAGCAGGCCACTAATGTGCGATCTATATCCAATCCAGTGAATCTGGACATTTTCAGGATAAATTAGGCAGTGATATTTCTCATGCACGATGACTGGGGTTTGGATTAGCTAAATTCATAGTGTGGCCTATTGTAATTAGCGAAAATGGTAATTCAACTCTAATCACCCTAATCAAGGACAATAATTCAATTACACTCAAAGCTATCCGGATTAGTAAAATATACTAAAAAATAGAAAGTATTAATTTAATTAAATAGGATGATTCCTGGTATGATTAGAAGTAATTCCTAATAATACATTAAATATAAAAACTCTAGGATGAAAAAGATATGTGCGGTTCATCGGTAACGTGTAGTTGCAGAAATTTTCAGTTTTAATAGGTCTATTTCATATAATAATGTTAGTAATTTTAATTATTATTTATTTTTATTATTTTTTTAGTAGTTCATCATCAAATTTAATTTATCTCTACTTAATTTCATTACATTTCGAGTTATATAAAAATTCTAAAAATTTTGGGAGTACCAACTATCTAAAACTAATGATTTTGGTATAGTTTCTAAAAAGTCCTAAACTTAACCTCCTTAGATTTTAATTTATTTTTATATAAAACTATACTCATCAAAATTTAATCTGGCTTTTGAATCACCTCAATCAGATTTGTAGAAAAATAGATATGAATTTTTTAAGTCAATGCACTGAAACTATCAAAATCCGAATATGCAGAATATTGTTGAACAGAGTTACTCGGTGCAACTGAGCCCTGTTGTCCAGATTTGCTCGATTGCTCAAGGTCTACTTGGTGCAACTGAGTAAGGTTGCCCTAGTTTGCTTGGTGTAATCGACTTCCACTCGTTGCAACCAAACTTTGTTGTCCATATTTTTCAAAATTCTCATATTTCACTAAGTTGGGTAGTTTTGGTGGATCCAAGGTCAATCCTTTTGGTCCCAAACGCGTGTGAATACACACACAAACTAGCACTTAAGTCGATAAATCAAAAGTACTACCTAAGGACATCCAATTTTCAGCTGGCAAAAAATCTGGGGCGTTACAGACTTATTATATGTGTGCTTTCTGAAATAAGCTAGAATTAGAACTAAAATCTAAAATCTAGAAATTAAGAGAGGAATTGTTGTAAATTGGATTTATCAAAGTAATGAAAACTAGAGCGTCATGGATCCACTTGTAGCTATCTCAATGCTACCCTACTTGATTCAAGAATAACACAACTGGAATCAAAGTCCTATGATATCCAGTCAGATGATGGAACAGTTAAAACATAATGAAATTCTAAACTTCATTAGATTAATTCACTCATGAAGAACTAATGTAATGATCGTAGAGAATTCCAAGCATCTACTATGCCCAGGAGATAGTGAAAGATCACAGAATTTTACAGATCACACAATTGCAAAAAAGGTAAGAAGATATCAAAAGTTTCTCAACCATCTATTGTAACTTGAGTCAACAATAGATCACGGTAAACTAAAAATATTCCTTCATTCAAACCAAAAATCAATGGAAGTTCAACATAAACTTGAATCAAAGTAAAATAAATATCAAAATAAACTACAAGCTTCACCTCTTAGATCTAGCTAAGAGATTAGTCAACCAAAGATATGATTGAAACTAAACTCTCAAAACAAAACCTGAAAAACTAACTAGAACGGATGGATTGAAGAAGATGGAAGACTCCTTGAAGTTCTCCAATACATTGCTCTACTCCTCATACCCTAATTCGTGCTTAGAAACTCCTGAAGAACCTTTATCTATAGGCTTCGCTTGAACCAACTTTAAAACTGCCTCAATTTACGCAATTGAGTTACGCTTTGCTGCATCTAATCGATTTTGGTCGCACCGAACTTTGAACTTCGGTCAGACCAAATTAACCTTCTGTCAAATCGAATTAACTCCTTTTCTAGTTTAAACTCTCTGTTCATCTTCGGTCTCACCGAGCTTACCTTTAGTCACACCAAACCTGGCTTCCGTCCAACGAACTTGAATTCGGTCAAACCGAATTAGCTCTAAAAATTTTCATTTGTTGCTAGACTGATTTGTACACTTACGATCGGACCAAAGGTCGAGTCAAAGGTCGAGCCGAACAGTCTATTTTCCTCTATTGCTTCTGTGATTTTTTCAGTCTTTTCTTCATCCTTTGCACATAGTTTTCTTAAATCTTTGGCATATAAATTCTTTCTTTTTGACTTCTAAATCTCTAAGTCTCACTTTGGTAATCTTTTGAACATTAATTCACCGCTTTAATCATCCTTTTCTCCAAAGCTTTCGAAATCACATCGTAAGAGAAAACAAGTGAAAATAGATCAATTAAGCACTATCATGTTCATAAAAATAAGAAATAAATGGAAAAAATATGCAATATTTCACACTCAACACACCCCAAACCAGCATTTTGCTAGTCCCGAGCAAAACATGCGAATAAAAATTCTCAAAATCTCAAATTCCAACCCTCCCTTAGATAGCAATTTTCTATGCAACCGTATACATGTGAGTGATATTCAAAGGCATGAGAATAAAACATGACTATCTAAGCACCGATAAGTACGAATCACTAAAGAAAAAATCTATCTTAACCTATTCCTAGGAAAGCAGTAAACCTAACTACACCTCCATTAGACTAGAAGGTCAATCTTGATAGACAGGATTAATCAGAGGGATGGATATATCCTCTTAATCAAATTTCTCAACGAATGGATTGAGTCAATGATTGTTCACTATAAAGATATTGTCATTCATTGGATTCTCAATCTCGACAGCCCCATAAGCATAAACAATTTTAATGATGAAAGGGCTATCTAACCTGATTAAAGCTTACCCAAAAAAAGGTGAAGTCGAGAATTGTACAAAAGGACCTTTTGACCTAGCATGAATGATTTTTGAAGAATGTTTCAGTCATGGAACACCTTCATTCTGTCTTTGTAAATTCTTGAATTCTCAAAAGCATCATTCATCATTTCTTCAAGTTCATTTATTTGAAGTTTTCGTAATGAGCTGGCATTTTCAAAATTAATGTTCACATTTTTAATTGCCCAGTAGGCCTTATGCTCCAACTCCACAGGTAAGTGGATCTGGAGCATAAGAGTTGCTTCTCCATAGTAGAGTAGTTCACTTGGGGAAAATTTAGAGTTTTACTCGCATAAGAAATCACATATGGCTTTTTCTCCTTTCTCTGTCCCAACACCGCCCTAATAGCATAATCGCTTGCATCGCACATGATCTTAAAAGAAATGTTTCAATCGAGTGGTTGCATGATGGAAGTGGTAGTCAACATAGCCTTGAGCTTAGAGAAAGATCTCTAGTATTCTTCGCTCTACTCAAATGAAATATTCTTTTGAAGGATATTACATAAAGGACGATAGAGATGACAAAAGTCCTTAATAAATCTCTTATAAAACCAGATGCGTCCTAAAATGGATTGCACATCACATATGCTTTTGGGTGGAGGTAGGTTAGAGATCAAGTCAACTTTAGCCTTATCTAATCGATTCCCTTGGACGATATTTGTATCCAAGAACTATTCCCTTGGTAACCATGAAATGGCATTTTTTCCAATTCAGCATAAGATTTTTTTTCTTTACATCCCTTCAACAAAAGTTTAAGGTTTTTCAATGCATTCTCCAAAGGATGGATTGAAGATAAAGAAATTGTCCATGAAGACCTCTAGATATTGCCCCACAATATCAGAAAAATGCTCAACATACATCGCTTAAATAGCAGGGGCATTACACAATCTGAATGGCATCATTCAGTAAGCGAAAGTGCCAAAAGGACATGTGAACATGGTCTTCTCTTGATCTTCAAGAGCTATTTTTATCTGATTATAGCCCAAATACCCATCCAAAAAGTAGTAATAAGAATGACCAGCATACCTCACTAAAATTTGATCAACGAAATGTAAAGGAAAGTGGTCCTTGCTTAGACGATATTTAACTTTTGGTAGCTAATACACATCCTCCAACCAGTAGTAACTTTAGTTGGCATGAGTTCATTATCGACATTGGCTACGATGGTGATTTCGAACTTCTTAGAAACCACCTATGTTGAACTCACCCATTGAGGGTCAAATATAGGATATATGATACCCACATCCAATAACTTAAATACCTCAGCCTTAACCACCACTTTCATAATTGAATTTAAACGGGGTTGTGGTTGTCTAGAAGTTTTTGTATTTTCTTCTAGGTGAATACGATGAGTACAAACCACAAGTTCAATTCCCTTGAGGTCTGTAATCGTCCATCAAATGGCTTCTTTATGTTCTTTGAGAGTAGAAATGAGTATACTCTATTGTTATTTCTTAAGGTGGTAAGAAATCACCACTGGGTATGTCTTGTCTTAACCTAGATAAGCATATTTAAGATCGGCAGGCAAATGTTTTAGGTCAAGCTTCGGTGCCTTAAGACTAGACAATAGAGGCATTGTATCGATTTGGGGCAAAGTTTCAAATTATGGCCTCCACCAGTCAATTTCAAGTATCGGCTTCACATCAAGCAAGGCGTCCATCTCCCTAATCATGTCATCATCTAAATCAGGGGAGTGGGCCAAGCACGTCCCCAAAGTATCATAGTAAAGAGTCAAAAGTGCTCTATCTTTCATGAATGAATCGATCAAGTTAACATCGTGGGTATCTTTAACATCCTCAGGTTGTGTGTTTATATTAAAAAAGATATTCAACTCTAATGTCATGTTCCCAAAGGATAATTTCATCATTCTATTCCTATAATTAATAATTGCATTTGATGTAGTTAGGAATGGGCGACCAAAGATGACAGGAATCTGAGTGCTTGCTTCAACGACGGGCTAAGTGTCTGGAATGCTAAAATCTACTGGATAGTAGAATTTTTAACTTACATTACCACATATTAAATCATCCCTCTTGGTACACAAATTGAACGGTCGGCAAGTTGTAGTGTGGTTTTGGTGGGTTTTAATTCACCAAGGTCAAGATGTTCATATACTGAGTAAGGGATAGGATTTACACTTGCCCCTAAGTCAAGGAATGCATGCTCAATCCAGTGATTCCCAAATACACAAGTGATGGTTGGGCTACCAAGATCCTTTTATTTTTGTGGCACATCTTACTTAAGGATGACACTCACTTTTTCAGTCAAGAAGATTTTCTTTTGTATATTTTGTCATCTTTTGGTTGTGCATAGATCTTTTAAGAACTTAGAATATGAGGGAATTTGCTTAATGACATCCAATAGAGGGATATTGACCATCACCTGTTTAAGCACCTCTGAGATGTCTTGAGTGTTGGCCAAAGGCTTAGTGAAATCAACCGTTGTGGGAATGGTGCAACCAGCTTGTAATGTGTGTCTAGTTCTTTCTCAAGTGCAATGTCACTAATTCCATCATTCCCCTTGGATTCTTCTGATTCCTTAGGCTTCTCAGCCCTCGTCAGGATGGTTTTGGCAATTGTCTTTCTACTTTTAAGTGTAGTAATGGATTTAGCTTACTCCGCATGTTGGTCTAAAGAGCTTGGGTCACTTATTTTAAATTGCAATTTCGGATTAGGGAGAGGTTGGTGTGGGATCCCGGTCTTTTGCAACATCGCTCCTGTGCACACGTGTCCTAACTCGCACCGTTGATAAACCATACACTGCACCCTAGTGCACATAGAAAAATCACTCTAGTGATTTATTTCGGATGATCTTAAGACCTCTATCATGTGGACCACGTCGTCGTTGCGATCGCAATGGTGAAAACCGTGCATCAATCCGACACTCCGTTAGTGAGATATGACCCATTGAATGTAAGGCCCAAATTATGTATCCAGTAACACAAGTAGCCTCTATTATGCTAGGCCCATTGGACTTGAGCTCATGTGGGCCTAAAGCCCACTTTTAGAACATAAAAATTACTAACAAATAGGACAATTGCTACATGACAAAATAAGAAGCTAACACATATAAGCCAAGCACTATAAGACAAAATTGGATTCTATCGTAAAACTCATCATTAGCTCTCTTCCCATGCCTTAGAAACTAATCATGGCTCATGTCCACCTCATCCTATACATGCATCCAATCATGTCTTGATTTGTGCCACATCACTTTAAACAACCAATTGCGACACTCCATTTCATCATCCACCATACATCACCTACAACCCATAACCCTTATCCATCCATTAGCCAATGCATATCTAGATTTCTTTCACCTTAGCTAATGCAAGCTTAGCACCATCCAACTCATCCATCTACTACCCATACCATACATCACCTTCCACCTCACTTTTAGCACTAATAAGATCTCATAAACTTGCTATATCATCTTGCCACCTTAACCCCCAATTCCCTATATAAGAGTAGGAGCTCTCTTGTACTTATTCGTTTCCTAAATTTAGAAAAATTCTGAGATTTTAAGAGAGAGTAAGAGAGAGTGGAGCCAAGGTGTGGCCCACCATTAATCAAAGAGGGAGTGGACCACACATCATCATCCAACCATCCATCCATTGAGGTGAGTCTACACCCCTCCTTCCATCCTCCTCATCCTCCTCTTTCTTCCTCTTTTTATTTTTTTGATATGTGTGGGTCTCATTGGTGTGGAGTTCTTGTTTGTATGTATTTATGGATATGATGGTCAGCAAAGTGGCCCATGTCAGTATGGTTCACCATGATGAACATCATATCCACACCCTTCACATGTAATCCTGTTTTTTTTTTGTATCCAGACAGCAAGTTCTAAAAATCATATAAAATCGACCATGCTAAGATCAGAGTTGAAACTTGGGAATAATATGAATCACAATATGAACTAACTTTGGACCAAATTTCGGAGCCATCCAATAGTCCAATCATCCGTAACATCAAGTTTACTTGGCTGTTATCCAACAGCACATGTAGGATTTCGATTTGCTTAAAACAGACCCATTTTTAACTACTTTAATGAATGTATTAAAAATATACATTCTATGGATTCGTAGAAAATCGAACCATCTTTCTAATAGTATATAATAAGCCTCAATCAAAGTTCGAACAGTTAAAATCTTGGCCTTATACGAAAGATATACTTGGGGGCTTGTTATGACCATTCTTATGTGGTCGATATTCGTGATTCCAACGGTCAGATGCATTTGATATTTGTTCTTAACTTAAGATAGTAAATAATCATATGTATGGTCCCTATGATAAGATTCTTTCATGATAAAATTTAAAAAGTCCTAAACGAATAGATACTTCTGTAAGGATAAACCTTAAATTATTTTGTATGGTTTAGATGGATTCAAGGCTCTGTATGGTTGGAAATCTATATACATCCTAAATGATGTATTACTAAACCATCCATTTGATAGGATTTTCTAATAGAGAATCTGATTATAAAAATTTGATTAATATATTTCATGTGCTACTAGATGTGTATATGCTGTACATAACATTCATCCTCTTATTGACCCACTTGGGTGTGGGATCACTTGTGATTTATGCATTTTATGAGTTCATCCAATCTGGAAATCCATGTATATTTTTGTGTGTCTCTTATCTATAATTTTCTAGCATGTGGGCCCCACTTGCTATTGGATCTATTTCATTTCCTTTACACTTTCTGTTTGCTGAAATTTTCAAAGTACTTGACTATATTGCATGTAAGCCTCTTTGACACCTTGTAGTGGGCCCCACACCCTATAGTTAAGGGTCCCACTTTGGGGGATGTTTTAATCCTTATATAAGTGAGTTGTGGTATCCCACCTTTTTGTCAAGAATGATCCCTAAGTGTTTGGAAATTGGGCCCTAAGTTGTGATAGACCCCATTATTGAAAATTGTCTGATTATTTGTGTTTTGTACAAACTTTGGGCCTCTGTAGTAGACCACACGCTGGAGATATAAGTAAACCACCACTTGGAACCTTTAACCTACACCTAGGAATAGATAAATAATATTTTACTTGGGCTAAATCAGACCCCACATGATCAGGGAGTGGATCCCAAAATGTGGCCAGGCAAGGTTGTGCAGAAAATTAAAGTACCTATGTTTGGCCCTACACCAAATATTACATGTGCACAACCAGTTGGTCCCAACTTATAGTTTTTGAAGTACATATATAGTACAACCAAGGGCACCTAATGGAACACTGAAAGGTGGTTCCCTGTGATCATGGGACATACTCAAGATCGGGCCAAAACTAATTCTATACTGTGTTTCTTGCACATTTCTTCCACATACCCATATTTGGGACATCACCGTAAATTGTATACACCCAACCAATAAGGATCGCCTTATACCTTTTAAAGCCCATACATAGAGCTACCAGATAGTTCCTTCTTTTCACTAAATGTGGGTCTCACATGAACATAAATCTAAATTGAAGATGGCCAGAAACCCACATTTGCGCAAAAATCTGTTTGATGTAAAATTTATGTGGGGCCACATCAGTGGGGTCCGCCACCTTCCCAAAGCATTTAATGTAGCATCTAAACTCTGAAAAATAACTCTCAGATATTGTTAGGATTAAAAACCTTAAGTGGGCCACCTAGTACGGGGTATCTTGTATGGGCCTTACCTTTCATGTAATGAGGTCCACCTGACATGTTTTGTAAATGGGTGTTGTATAACTTATAAAATATTTAGTGGACAGATCTTGTTGTCCAAATGTTCTTTTAAGACATAGGTGGCCTTAGGCCCATCTAAATGATGCAACCCTAAGGCCCAAGCGGGCCTAACACTAAGAGAAGTCGTTGGAGAATGAGAAACCCACAATGGTAACTTTCCTTGCGCCTGTCGGGTAGACCCATTGCCTACTAGGTAGCGTGCCTTTCATACTACCTCTAGTCAAGTGGACCGCGCTTAGAGAAACCTATTTTACAATGCATAAACTGGATAATTGAGATTTTTCTTAGTTTGTTGTGTATGTGGCTAGTATGCCCAATATGATATATAACATGAAAGATGTTAGCATGTTATCCTTTATGTTTGAGATTGTGCATTGTTTCTAGTTAGTGGAATGCGTGACACCCACATAGTTGTGAAACTAGATCCACACCATTGAAAGCATTGTGGTTGGACATTTATGCCCTTGGGTTGGCCTATTAGTTCACCAAGTGGGACTCACACTTGACCTATACGACCCCATGCCTTGCATGTAGTTCAAGTCCAGTGTGGAAGTCACACTAAGTAGGACGCACCTAGTGATGGGTGAGATGATGATACATGTATGGTAACATGATAATGATGATTGTGAGTTGTTGGTTAAAATGATAGATATGATTTAACGGATGGTGAATTATAGCATATACATTGATGATGAATGAGTAATTATTTATAATACTTATGACATTGTTTATATTAATCATGAAGTGAAAATTGTCACGCCCCGAACTCGGAAACCGGGCTCACAAAATTCCCGATCGCCGAATCCGGCGCCGACAGCCTCCGTAGAACCCCATTTTCGGGTCCCGGCACCCATTCACTAGGTTCCGATCCTGGGATACTACAAGGAGGATTTCAAGTCATCAGTCTGATTCATAATGAGCATAACAAAAGCATAACCCACAAACAATAACCACAAGAACACCACCACAAAATCCACTATGATCAAAAACTTTTTAAGTACAATGCGACTGAAAGAAAATAAAATACAATGTAACAAAAGAAACAAAACTCCAGAAGCTCGGCTGCACGCTCCAACTATAGCGAGACTATGGCTGCGACTGCATCCTGGCGTCACCTGCACGCATCAATCGTGCATAAGCTTATAAAAAGCTTAGAGGGGTGGTGTAAGTGTGTGTGCAATGTAAGTATGCTCAGAATGCAAGGTCAGAGTAATGCGGAATCATGGTAATGAGCTCATGAATGCAATCAGCCGTACCAAGGCTATGCGGTACAAGTTATGAATGCTATCGGCCATAATACGGCCATGCGATGCGAGATGCAACTCAAGCATGCCAATCCTCATCATGTATCAGTACAGTTCTCATTCTGGATAATCACCGGGGTTCAATACACTCCAAATGGCACTGTCGCTCTCCTAGCCGCACAGTCCAAGTGAGCGTAAGAAACCTCACTATCCGCCTGACCAATAGTCTGCCAATACCTATCCGGCATGTCGATAGCGGACCCATTCGCGAGCTGGTCAAACTCAGCCTAGTATTGCCCCCTACCCTTGGGCGAGTAAGGCCACACTCCTTTCCAACCGACCACGACACAGTGGGAGACGCGGCCTCCTGGTATTCGGCCCTCATGCGCCCGTATATCCACTCGGTCTAGACGTTGGAGTCATCCTCTAGTACCATCGGGTTTAGGGATTTTCACCCAGGGACGTCTATGGCGCCCGTATGCTAGAACCAAATATTTCCGGTTTTCAATCCTGCCATCCACGATGTCTCTGTGGAGGCTATGGCCCTGATGTCGCTAGGGCATACAGTAACTACAATCACACAAATGCAAGTGCATGAATCATACTATCAGTCATGCAACAGCCTTGTATATACCATGCACTTATATGAGGTAACTCCGCCTATCAGGGAGCCCATAAACAGTCTATCCAAAGGTATATGCTATGATCGGTCATTCCTCACATTAGGCATACATATGGTGCGAATGATCATGAATCATGCATCTATACTAAACATATATAAAGAGATGGGCTCTGCGCATAACGGAGATGGGCCTAGACGGCCTGCTTACCACAAGTATGGGCCTATCAGTGGCCTTAAGGAGTGTGACAATGCGGACATTTAACCAACATTGTCCTTACAATGTGGACGTCAAACCGACATTGTTCCCAAGGCATAGCCCACCATAAAGTACCATTACACAAACCATAGGAAATCACACATTGCAATGGACCATATACATCTCATTGGGCCTCGACCCATAATTCTCAGATACATTAAATGGGCCATCTCATATGGGCCTTATATAAATCAAGTGGGCCGCATTAGTGGGCCTTATGTACATTGCAATGGGCCATAACCCATGGGCCTTTAAATACTTTAAATGGGTCGAATCACATGGGCCTTATGTATATACCAAGGTGGACCTCAATAATGGCCACAAATACACATCCAGGTGGGCCTCAACAACGGCCATATGGTTGAACAACTTGGATGCAACACATGCATCATGGTGGGGCCCATAGAGGCCCACCAACATATATATATATATATATATATATATATATATATATAGATATACATATATATATATATATATATACATATATATATATATATTATATATAATATTAATATATGTAAATGTATACAATATTATATATATATACATATAGATATATATATATATATATATCAATATGTATGTATGTATATCCACACACACACTCACACAAGTGCACACACACCCACATGCATACACACGTGCACACACGTGCACACTCATGTGCAGCAGGGAGGGGTCCCACCGTCCAGGAGGACGGTGCGGACGAACACATACATCAAGTAGGCCCCACCGTCCGTCTGGACGGTGGGCATGTAACACATGCATCACTGTGGGTCCCATGTGAGGCCCACCATAGCGTTTATCTTCCATCCGATCCGTTCACAAGGTCACACGGGCCAGGGTGAAGAGGAACAACAAATTTCAGCTTGATCTGGAACTTCTGTGGACCCAGAAAGGGTTTCAATGGTAAAGTTCAATTCACACTGTTTCTTGTGATGTGGGCCGCACGAGCGATTGGCCTGATTTTTAGAGGGGGTCCACATCCAGATAGTGGCCCACCAAATGGGCGGTGTGGATCGAAAATATACATCATGGTGGGGCCCACGGATGGAGCCGTGGGTCCCGGCCTCTTGGCCGCCCGCCCGTGTAAAACGCAGCGTTCTGCGCTGCAGCAGGCGCTGCCCTTGTATTTATTTATTTTTTTTATTTTTATTTTTTGTTTTGGGGCCCACCGAGATGTGATTCACAATCCAGCCCACCCATTATGTGTGCCCCACTTGGCTGAGGGTACAGACCAAGTTTCAGCCGCATCCAGATCTCAAGTAGGCCCCACCAAGGGTTTTTATATATTTAGACATGTCTTCACATGATTTTAGATGGTGTGGCCTACCTAAGTTCCGTAAAAGGCTAATTTTTGAGTTGGACGTACGGTTTGTGGGGACCCATCAAATGCACGGTGTCGATCATCGAAATGCATCAAGGTGGGGCCCGCAATTGGGCCGTGAGGCCCTGCCTCGTCCGCCCGTCAGGAGCGTCCAGCGCAGGCGCTGCCTGCGCCTGGCTGCTGGGGCTGCTGTTAGTTTTTTTTTTTTTTTAAAACAAAACGGATTTTCTACGGTTTTTCATAGACGGGGCCCGCTTCAGTAAGATCCACTCCATCCATTGGTCTCTGTGGCTTGATACCAACCCATAGAGTCCAATATTGAGCTTTTTCAGATGTACAGGAGCGTCAGGGAGCAAATCAAGGGTAGGAACACTGTTTCCTATATCACGGCCCGCCAGAAAACCAAATCAATCTCATTTTTCGGTTCAACGCCTTAAGTGACCTGAGGAAGAGAATGGACGGTTTGGATTGTATAAAAACATCAAGGTGGGGCCTGCATGAGTGGCCCACATCTCCCTTCCTTTTTTTTTTTATAAAGTCCACTGTTGCAACGTCCAGCGTCCAGGGACGCTGGACGGTTTATATATATTCACAAATTTGTGGTGGGTCCCATGTGGATGTGGCCCACCAATATATATATATACATATACATTTAATATTTATCTTATATTGTATATATATATAAATACATATTATATTATATATTATATACATATATTATATAAAATATAACATACATATATATATATATATACATATAAAAAGATGCATTGGACCCATCCCAACAGTGGAGGGTGCGGATCATCACCTATAATAAAGTGGGCCACACCGTCTGATGTAGATGGACGGGGGAGATGTAACACATATCGGTGGGATCCACACCATTACAAAGAAAGAATGAGAGAGAGATAGAGAGAGAGATACACGGTGAGATAGAGGAACCCCGCCACTATGGGCCCTCTTGATTAAATCACATACATCCAAATGGGTCCCACCAACAAGTGGGCCCTAAAATTTAAATTAATGAAAAAATCACCCACCTTATCTTCCTTCTCCTAGCTCCCTTGGACTCCTTAGCTCCTTACCTTCACTTTTAATGGAGATTGATGAAAGATGAATGGTTGAGATTGGAGATGAGAGGGTGGGCCACACTTGAAGTTGAGAGGGAGTGTTGGATGAGTGAAATTTCTCATGGGATTTGGAAAAATTGCTAGAGAATGAGAGGGAGAGATAGAAATAATGGATGGAGGGATGGGTGGAGTGATGGTTGTAAGAAAGGAGTGATGAGAGGTATGGTTTAGTTTGAAATTGGTGGAGAAGAGGGATGGTTGAGGTTGAAAATGAGAAAAAGAGGAATGGTGAGGTGGAAAGATAGTGGACTTTTGGAAAAAGAGGGAATGGGTGAAGTACTTTGAGGTATGTTGCATTTATGGTTAATTAGTGGGACTAATTGTGTAGAGATTCCCTCGAAATCTGCAACGCGCGGTGTTTCTTAGGAATAAACGCTGATCGGCATCTTCTTACCTGGGTATCGGTTCGGTGCGCATCGGAACCGCCGCGACGACGCGATCGCCAAGACATAAGTTTCGAATCGAGCCGACGCATGCAAGACTCTGCTTAGGATCGTGCGCAAACACCGAATACGGTACGAAGGTTGCCGGAAAATCATGAAGTGAAAATGATCCTCATGGTAATGATGATGATATTTTACATATATATATATATATATATATGCATGATGACAAAACATGCTAGTTGACCACCATGCTTGATATCTAAGTGATATTGATTGTCGTGATGATAATGTGGATAAGAAAACCATATTTTACTTAATGCGTGGATAATGATAAATAAATGATGCTGGTGGACGTAAGGATAACCATATGTATGATAAACAACTAATGCCTAGGGCATGTATAATGACAGTATTAGACAATGGGCATGATGTTAATGATGCATGTGAATCCCTATATGTTATGTACTCTATGCATATGATTGCATGATACATGTTATGAGGATAAATTTGATGTTGAATGATGTCTATAATAATGATGATACATGTTAAAATTTGTGTACCACCATAACTTATGCACCTTATATATGTGCTTGTTATAGGAGCCCTGGTGGCCATTTGTTAAGTATTCACAAGAGGTATAGGGCCTCAGTGTACTATTGAAAACACTTAAACATGTCACATTGGCTATTCTTGTGTTTAGGCCGATTATTGTTTATAGCTGATAGTCATGCTAGTGTACCTAGTCTAGTAGGACACACTGAGAATATGTTTAGTATAGCATCATGATGCATGCCCATACGCATCATTTGCATGCTTGTTATGAGGAGTGATTGATCATAACATGTGTCATTGGGCTGGTTGTTTATAAGACTCCCTGAGAGACAGAGTTGCCCCACATAAGCGCGCGGTACGTGTAGTTTTGATGCATGACTGGATAGTATGACTCATGCATCTCGCATTTTGTGTGACATGATCACTGTACGCCCTAGCAACATCAGAGTCGTAGCCTCCACAGGCATATCATGGATGGCAAAATTGAACACCAGAAGTATTTTATTTCGAGACATAGGGCGTCATAGATGTCCTTGGGTGAAAGTCCCTAAACCCTTATGGTACCAAGAGGATGCTCCAATGTCAAGACCGAATGGATGCATGAGTGCATGAGGGCCGTATACCAGTAGGTCGCGTCTCCCACTGTGACGTGGTTGGTTGAAGGGGGAGTAGCCTTATCCACCCGAGTGAGGGGGGCTTTAAGCTAGGCTGAGTTTGACTAGCTCTTAAATAGGTCCGCTACCGACATGTCGGGTAGATATTGGCAAACTACTGGCCAGGCGGATAGTGAAGTCTCTTCCACTTGCATGGTTGTGAGTCCAGATAGGGTGGTGATCTGGTGTATAGTGTACTAGACCCTGGTGATATTCCAGAGATGAACTGTACTAATATATAGATCTTAATTAGAACTGGCATACTTGTGATTACATCTTGCATATGATATTGGCCACGTAGGCCTTGCACCGCATAGCCTTAGTATGGCTGACAGCATTGTACTAGACCCCGGTGATATCCTAGAGATGTACGGTACTGATATTGTGACGCCTCGTCACTGTTGCACATGTGGGCGGGCACACGTGGGCAGACGCTAATGTGGGTGAGGCCTAAGGGCCTGAGCGATCTACCAGTGGTTGGCAGGCTAGTGCTTACAGTGGGGCGGAACCTTATCTTACATCGGAAGCATTGTGGTGGTTATATGTGGACTTACTGAGGCAGAGTTGTGTACTCAGCATTGGACTCATTCATTCATTCATTCACTATCCACTCGGGCTGGTAGTGCACAACTAAATCATTATGTGTACCTTCACAATGGTCATGATTTCGGTTAGGTACGCAACCAACTTAAGATCAGGAGTTTACCACATTGAGTCTAACTATCCAAATTTAGGTATGGGATTGGTTTGGATAGAAGTCCCTTGTGATGGACACCACAACTTGCGATACTACGTACTGTCATCCTGACTCCACACGCCAGCTCTGTCATTGCCCTTCCATTGTATGTCATATAGTAAAAAATGGAATTTGATTATTTTGTTCATGATGATTGGCTATTTTAATGATTCATGGTCGCTTATTGAGTGACATGCCTATTATTGATGTCATGTTTATGATAACCTGTGTATTTGTACGACATGATTGATTGATAACCTACTCACCTGTGATAACATGACTAGCTGATAACATGCCCATGGTTATTTTGGATGTCTTTACGGGAGCGCCCTAATAAGACGTGTTTTACTCTCGGTACGCAGTAGACTCACGAGCTATAATTTGCTCATACGTATGACTTACACTTTTTCAGGATGCATGCAATAGCTGTTGGAGTTTGTTGTTGTTTCCTTCATTACTGTTGAGCTGGTGCACCATATTATGTGTGACATGTTGAACAGGTTCATCTCTTTGATATGCGTTGATACCATGAACAAAAGTATAACCGCCTAAACAGATTAACCGTTCAAAAAAAATTCACACTGAAAATCCTCTTGTAGGACCCCAGGATCGGAATCTTGCATATGGCTGTCAGAGTCGAGAATGGGATACTACGGAAGTTGTCAGTGCCGGATTTAGCGATCAGGAATTTTGTGATCCCGGTTTCCGAGTTTGGGGTGTGACAGTTGGGCTGGAAAAGTCCATTTCTCCCTAATCGCTAAGTGTGACTCAATCCTTTGAATGGACTTGCTAAGGTCCTAGAATGCTTGTAAAGTGTTTTGATTAAAGAGCTCTTAGTTTTGAATGTGTTTGAGAACCAAATTCTCTTGAGGTCTTTGCTGATTTAGAAATTGAGGAAATACCCCTTGAGAATTCCTATTTGTGTAAGCCATTTAACCATTCCTCTAACTGAAGTTGGGATGGTTCCTCCAGCTAGAATTGTATGTATTCAAGATGGGGGTGTTGAACAGCATTTGATAGTTGTTTATGGTATTCGATTGCTCAAGTAACAACTCTTGAAATGAAGGAATGGTGGGACATTCATGTGTCAAGTGTATGTTGCTGGCACAAATCCAGCATATAACTTCAACGATATCCTCTGGTTTGGCCGTCTCTACTTTTCTCAGTTCCATGGCCTCAATCTTCCTTGTGATATTGGCCACCCTTGCACTCATGTCATCCTCTTCCCGTAATATGTACATTCCACACATTTCTTTTGATTGATTGGTCCTAGAAGTCGAGGCTTGTGAGGAGGTGTCCCATGACTGTGTGTTTTCAGCAAGTGAGTCAAAATAGTCCCATGTGCTATCGACTTCTTTGTTCATGAACTCCCCATTGCGCATCATCTCTACAAATTAGTGCATGGGCGAAGTCAAACCATCATAGAAAAAGCTTACGACCCACCAAAATTTGTATTCATGATGTGGACAAGAGTTCAAAAGGTCCTTAAATCTCTACGAACTTTGGAAGAAGGTCTTGAAAGGGGGTGAGCTCTCAGTCCTAGAGGGGGGGTGAATAGGACTATACCAAATAAAAAATAAAAGAAGAATATAAATGCGGATAGCTGAAATCAATAGCAACCTCAAATGCACTAGTCTTGAGAGATTGATACAAACTTCGTTCAAAGGAAAACCTTATACCAAAAACCAAGGTTAATGGTAGGACAACCTGATGTCTTGAACTTAGTAAGGATAAAAAACTCAAACTAATACAAAGGATAAATGAAATAAATCTAGATATTACAATATTCACCACATGAACATGAAAATAAAATACAGTATTCACCACATCACATACATCATCATCATCATCATCCAAACTCCGAGAATTATAGTGGTTCGGTGTGTACACCAACTATTCTCAAACAGCCACACCTACTCCACTCTCAATATCTACAACACACGGGATATTGGCTTTCACTATGAAAGAAGGTTTTCCAAGGTTCACCTTAAAACCTTTACAATTATGTTTTCAATGGGCTACCACAATTATAAACCCCATACATTGAGATTTTCTAGCTATCTCAGTCAAAACCACAAAAGAGATTTTCTGGTAATCTCACAAACTAAAATACAATAATTGAAATGATAACACTTATCTGAAGATTCTTCTTCTTCGATGTAGCCCGGTAGAACCGCCTTTTTAAAGATATAGATGACGGGGTTCTAGGTCTAAATGAATTTTAATTTAAATCCAACCTTTGGCTACTTTGATTCAATTTCTTGGATCTTAAAAGGGTAAAACAAAATTCATTTTTTAACAAGTAAGATTAAATAACAAGAGATCAATAAATTCAAAATAAAAAAGCTATAAAAGAATCTTAAATTACCGTACAATAGCTTCACAATAGCGAAGACTTGGTTCTTAGAGAGGAGGCTTGAATTAGCTTGGAATGAGTATGAAATGCTGAGAAAAGTCCTCTATTTATAGGGTGAAAAAATCGGTTCGTTTGACTAGCCTAAGGACTGCCTTGACTGGTCCTGGCAGTAATCAATTTTCAAAAATTTTGGTGCGATCGGATAAACCCGACACTCAACTGGTTGAGTGGGGTTCAAAAACCTTATTGGACTTTAAGTCGAGCCAGTCTCCATGACCAGTCGAGTAGGGTGCTCCACTAGTTGAAGACCTACCAAGCTTATCCAAAATTTTGAGTTAATTTCTGGACTAGTTTAGAAAGACCTTGGACTGGTCAAGCCAGTGCCTGGACTAGTCGAAGTATGACTAGGGCTAGTCAAAGCAAAGCCTAAAATAAGTACAATGACCCAAATTCAATATGCAATATAAATGACCTAAGCCTAAGGTCTTTCTAGGGTCACATATACCTTAAATGTGAGTATTGAACTTGTAACTTCAGTTGCTTTGGTAAATAGTATTCTTGAAGCTTGATCTTGTACTCTTTGAAACTTGAAACTTGTATACTTGAACTTGGACTCATATACTTGAACTTGATCATATAATGCATTTGGACTTGAATTAGTATTTTGAAGTCACACTTGCACTCAGTCTTGTGTATGAACTTGATCTTGTATTTGTAGTTGAACATGCACTTTGATTTGAAGTTGTAGTAGCATTTGATGTTGATGTAGATGACTTGAAAATCATCTTCGTGTGAAGGTGAACTTTCTATCTATCAAATAAGTCAATCACTCCAAATTGGTTTGTCACTACAAAATTTGACAATAAAGGGTGCTAGATCTAAACCATAGCACTTACAGGTCTCTTCCTCTTTGTGAGAGAAATTTATTATTGCACTCCTCAGGGTGTTGGTCTTGTGAACTAAGAAGAACTTTTTAAGGAACTCCCAATTCATCTCAGCCCATGTCCTTATCGATCTCGCTCATGAGGAGTGTAGCCATGACTTGGCCTTTTTCTTCAAAGAGAAATGAAATAATTTAAGTCTTACAGTGTCATCAGTCACATTCGGGAAGTGCAAGGTTGCTACTATCTCATTAAACCCTTTGAGATGTAGATATGGACTTTTAGAATCAAGTCCATGAAACTTCGAAAGTAGTTGGATCACTCCCAGTTTGAAGTCCATGTTTCCTACATTGTGTGGAAACATGATGCAGGAAGGTGTACTTGCCCTCGCTGGTTGGAGATAGTCTCTTAACGTTCTTGGTCAAGGGGCATTGTGCACCTTATTCTCGTCTTGATGTTCCTCAACAGGATGATGTGGTTGATTTGCAGCCATGATTTCTGTTGGCTCAGAAGATCTTAAATGATGTTTAATCTAGTGATGAATATGCAACCATTTAACCAATCCTCCTTCACTTAAGAGACGTAGAGTGTTGTCACGAACCCACTTGGGTATGAAACACTCTCAGCCCTCAAGTTCTAAACAACTAAAAAAAAAACCTACCTAAATTAGAAAGAGATAAGGTTGGAGAGAGGTTACCGGATTAGAGTTGCTATGTAAGTTGCTATAAAACATAAAAATAAATTAGTTTCTAAAAACAAATTAGGAAAAATCTTATACTAAAAATACAACAAAAGTTAGTCCTAATCCTAAACCAATCCTAATGCTAATCAATCTTAGAAAAAAGCAGCCGAAGTCCCCAGCTACGATGCTAAAAACTTATTCACAACCCCAAGTGTAGGGCTGCGTTGTAGTAATAATCTCGGTGAGACCAATGTTGAATTCACAGGGACTTAATATATGTGTGTTTTTTGAAATAAACTAGAATTAGAACTAGAATTTAAAATCTAGAAATTAAGAGAGAAATTGTTGTAAATTGGAATTATTAAAGTAATGAAAACTAGAGCACCAAGGATCCACTTTTAGCCATCTCAATGTATAGGGTTTATGATTTTTATATTTAATAAGTAATATATAATTATGTATAAATATAATATATAATATAGGGTTTATAATTTTTTATTTAATAAGTAATATATAATTAATTAATGATGTATAATATAGGGTTTACTGTTTAGGGTTTTTATTTAATAAATAATATATAATTAATTAATTTTGTATAATATATAAATGTAATATAGGGTTTATTGTTTAGGGTATTTATTTAATAAATAATAAAAAATATATATTTTAATTATATGATATATAATATATATTTATAATATATAAATAATATAATGTAATGACCGGCGACTGGGCTCCCAGGCTACCAACCATGGACAACGTTCGGGCTGGTCTCAATCCCACATGCATGATACAAACAACAACTGAGGTCAGTTGCTTATCGCACAAGACGAGCGGGCAGGGCAGCGAGGGACAGGCAGGGTAGGCGCGATAAGGGAGCACCAAGTAGAGATGGGCGACAATAGCAATGGAGGGCCGGACTGATGACAGGGGCGACGGGTGAGTAGAGACGGACGATCGGACTGGCTGAGAGAGAGAGAGAGGGGTGGTTTGAGCTCGATAGAGTTCGAGTGACTGGGCTGTGTAATGTGAGAGAGATGGGTAGGGTTTTAAGTTTGGGGTTTTTATATCACTTGAGCTGAGTTGAGCCAAGTTCGAGTTATGTCACGCCCCAAACTCGGAAACCGGGCTCACAGAATTCCCGATCGCCGAATCCGGCGCCGACAGCCTCCATAGTGCCCCATTCTTGGCTCCTGGCACCCATATGCCAGATTCCGATCCTGGGATCCTACAAGGAGGATTTTTAATATGATTTTTTTTATAGTGGAGCATAACCACAAGTATAACCAAGTCACAAAATAACATCACCATATATCCACTATATCAAAAACTTTGAGTACAATGTGGAAAGGAAAATACAAATATACATATCGGAACTCCAAAAGCTCAGCTACACGCTCCTGCCTCAATGCTGCCACGATCCAACGTCACCTACACGCAACGGTCATGCATAAGTTTACGAAAAGCTTAGAGGGTGGTGTAAGTGCGTGCGCAAGGCAAGTGTCAAGTATCAATATCAGAGGAATGTGAAAATATGTTGGTAAGTCCATAAATACTATCAGTCGTACCAAGGCTATGTGATGCAAGGCATGAATGCTATCGGCCATACCAAAGCCATGCGATGCAAGGCATGAATGCCTTCAGCCATACCAACGCCATGCGATGCAAGGCATGAATGCTATCGGCCATACCAAGGCCATGCGATGTGAGGCCTACGTAGCCAAATGTCATATGCGAGATGCAATGCAAGCATGTCAGTCCTCATCAAGTACATATATCAGTACAATTCCCCTCTGAGATTTCATCGGGATCTAGTACACTCCAAACTGAATGCCGCCTCCCTAGCCGCACAACCCAGCGAGTGGAAGAGACCACACTATCCGCCTGACCAATAGTCTGTCAATACCTACCCGACTTGTCGATAGCAGACCCATTTACGAGCTGGTCAAATTCAGCTTAACTTATAGCCCCCTCACTCGGGTGGATAAGCCACATCCCCTTCCAACCGACCACAACACAGTGGGAGACGTGGCCCACTGGTATTCGACACTTGTGCGCTCATGTATCCACTCGATTTAGACGTTGGAGCATCTCCTGGTACCAAAAAGGTTCTGAAACTTTTCCTCAAGGACATCTTATGTACCCACAGTGCTAGAGCCAATATTTTTGGTATCCAATCCGGCCATCCACGATGTGCCTGTAGAGGCCACGGCCCTGATGTAGTTAGGGCGTACAGTAATCATGTCACATAAATGTGAGATGTATGAATCACATTGTCTAGTCATGCAACAATCCTACACGTACCACACGCTCATGTAGGCAACTCCTATCAGTTAGTCTCATAAACAATCTACCCAATGACATATGCTATGATCAGTCATTCCTTACATCAAGCATATAAATGATGCGTATGGGCATGAATCATGGAGTTATACTAAGCATGTTATATGGTGATGAACTATTTTCATAACAAAGATGGGCCTAGACGGCTTACACACAACAAGTATGGGCCTAACAATGGGCCTTAGGAAGAGTTACAATGCAGATAATTAACCATCATTACTCTTACAATGTGGACATCAAACCATCATTGCTCCCAAGGCATGACCTACCATAAACAGCATTACATATATCATGGTGGAATCACACATCGCAATGGCCTCATATACATCACATTCGGCCCCCACATAAAGGCCTCACATACGTCTCATTGGGCCTCACTCATGGTCCTTATATACATCACATTGGGCCTCAACCCATGGGCCTCAAATACATCATAATGAGCCTCATATACATCAAGTGGGCTGCATCAATGGGCTGCACCAATGGGCCTCATATACATCAAGTGAGCCGCATCAATGGGCCGCACTAATGGGCCTCATATACATCAAGTGAGTCGCATCAATGGGCCAAACTAATGGGCCTCATATACATCAAGTGGGCCGCATCAATGGGCCGCACCAATGGGCCTTATATACATCAAGTGGGCACACCAATGGGCCTCATATACATCAAGTGAGCCACATCAATGGGCCGCACCAATGGGCCTTATATACATCAAGTGGGCCGCATCAATGGGCCACACCATTCATCTATTTAGGGGTCTTTTTAGATCATTACCCAAAAATGAATCACATCGAAAGATCATCTAGCCCATACCACAAATAACAATAGAGATAATGATTTTCACAGTTAAAACTTCACAGGGCCCACCATCACATTTATTTTCCATCTAATCTGTTCATACAGTCACAAAGACCTAAATCAAGATGAAAAACCAATTTCATATTGATCCAAAACTTTTGACCCTAAATGGGTTTAATGGTAGACATTCAATCCCACTGGTTTTTGCAGTGTGGTCCATCTAATAGATGGATTTGTCTTATTTCTAGTCTCAAGCCTTAAGACGAGCTCACCATCTGGATGGACGGTTTAAATATAACACTACCTAATGATCATGCCCATAGAATTTGCAGGCGTCAATTACATCAAAGGTGGGTCCACCAGATGGATTGACAGTGGATATACATACATCATGCGTGGGACCCATATATCTCGCTGACATCAGCAACAGTGGGACCCACCGTCCCTGCAGAAATAGATGGACAACATATATAAAACACATACATTACGGTGTAATCCTACCGTCCCAATCATGTGGATGGTGCAGATATGGAGTACATTGTCACGCCTCGAAATCCGACACCTGGGTATATCCGACCTCGATCCCGTACCCGAAGGTATAACTTATGTTTTGAATGTTTACATTTCATAATCCACACATATATTGACAAAATGATCTCATTCATAAAATATAACAATCCAAAAATTGAATAATCAAACATTTATTTAAAGAAGAATAAAATGTCCATGTTCCGACTATTTAAGATTATCATCAAACACATGTCATTGTAATGCTATCATACTAAATGTTCATTACACTTATTTAGAAAATGATAAAGAAACAAAAATAAATAAAAGAAAATCTCTTTAAGCTCCTCCATGTGATCCCGATCTCGAAATTTTAAAATCCCAAAAGGGTAAGCTGCGAAGCGTAGTGAGTAATCTCAACATAGGTTTCAAAATAATCTCAGTAATATGAATAAAAATGTAGTAAAAGATACAATACATATTTAGGTAAAACAACAAATGAGGAGATTTAATAAAACAAAATATTTCAATGTAAATTCAAAGAAAAATGAATGAATGAAATCAACATATGTTGTACTCCATAATAACATGTGCGGTTTATTCTTTTAAATACCAGGGCCAGTTTACACCGGTTGGCCAACACCCACGCCAATACAACACCTAGCCTGGCAATGAGAACCTCTCGAATAACATGCTCACCCATTCAAAGGGCACTTGGTGAGGGACCCATTTGTACTTTAGCTGGTCAGACTACTAACCTACCGAACCTAACAGTGGGAACCTTTTACAATCTTGACATGCTCACCCACTCAAAGGGTATGGTAAAGGTTTCAAAAGGTACCAGTTGGGTTTCTAGGACTTTCAACCCAAGGGTCTTGATCGCCCCACCTATTTACGTTTTAGAGATTTTCAACCCAGAGGACTTGATCACCCCACCTATTTTCTGGTGTTCCAAAAACTGTTCGAAGGATATATTATTTTAATATTTCATGAGCAAAATATTTCTAAGGACAAATTGTTTCTAATAATTGTAGACTGTTCGTACATAATTTAAAGTTCAATGTAAAAAATATATTTATGCAATGCAATCCGTCAAATTCGATCCTATAGTCTGGAAAGGTATATTGAACTTGAAGTTTTAAAAAAAGATGCTCTAAATTATGATTTTCTTAAAATAAAAAAATAATAATAATAATAAAAGAATTATTAATGCATGGGTAAACAATAATCTAAATTTAAAGTTGATTCACAGCTTGATAATTAAAATAAAGAGAACTACAAAAAAATCATGTTAAATAAACACAACAAACTATGAATCAAATAAATAAATCAATAAGAGAAAAATGCACCATTATTGAATTATTTGTATAATAATAAAAATAAAAGGAAACAAAGTGGAATTTATTATAAGAAAAATAAATAAATAAATAAATAAAAATATCAAGTGAGAGAAACTCACGTTTCTTAAAAAAGTATTTTCTTTTCTTTTCTTCCTCTCTCTTACTTTTTCTCTCTCCTCTTCTTTCCTCTTTTTTCTCTCTCTTCTTTCTCTCCATCTTTCCAACGTAAATAACCAGCAACTCTCTTTTTCTTTTCTTTTCTTTTTTCTTTTTTTTTTCTTTCTCTCTTCCCTCTCCCTCTTCTCTCTCTCCTCACTCTTCTCAATCACAGCACATCCCACTTCTCTTCCTTTGCTCCTTATTTAAGGAACACAATAGCACATGTGATTTTTAATGTTAGTAAGTTTTCTTTTAAATTTCAGTTTTTATTTTTAAAGCTTTGTTCATCACCTTTTCTTCTTCTTCTTCTTCTTCTTTGTTTTGATTTACTCCACGTGCACTAATCTAGTGTAAGGATGTGTACACATGTTCCATTGCACACATGCCACGTGTGTGGTACATGTATGTGAGGTGTGGTTATGGTAGGTGTGCATAGTGTATGGTTGTGTAAGTGCTATAGTTTATATCCCTGGTTGTTATCAAATTTGTGGTGCCAAAATCACTGTTATGTTATATATAACTTGCATAAGTGAAGCTCTCTCAAGGATCAACATTCATGAACAAGCTAAGCTCACAACAAGCAAAGCTCACAAGACAAGACTCAAGCTGAAGAGTACAAGGCAGTTGGTAAAGAACTCAAGACCCTTTCAAGACTGAGCTACATCAAGATTTCAAGATTAATCTACATCAAGACTTCAAGGCTCATTCTTCAAGGTCACTTGTTCCTAATGTTTCAATGTCCATACTTCATAATTGAGGTTTGATTGACCATAGGTTGACCTTAGAAGTAGGTCATTTCGGAATCATAAACCGAATGTTATTTTACATGAGATTGGCCTGTTCTTCGACTAGTCCTAGGCCTTCTTCGACTAGTCCTAGACTTGCTTCGACCAGTCTAAGAAAATCCTCGATCAGTCGTGAGTTTGTTACAAATTCCGGATGAAATCTGTTAGGCTTCGACTAGTCCAGGAATCTGTTCGACCAGTCGTAGGAACAGTGTCGACTGCATCTACGACCAGTCGAAAATCTTCGACTCGAATTCCAGCGAAGTTTTTCAGGACCTACGACCAGTCGAAGGAGACCTACGACCAGTCGTAGGAGAGCTTCGACCAGTCGTAGAACGGTCAAAGCATATCCCGCCGGATTTTTCAAATATCTGTTATTGCTTCGACTAGTCGAAGAGCACTCTAGACCAGTCGAAGACCCGATCTTCTCACCTATAAATAGTGCAAAATCTCAGAAGAAATCATCGAATTAATTAATTTATTCAAGCCAATCTTCGTCGAACTTCTGAGAGATAATTCTGTGCTCCATCTAAGCTAAGTGTGCTTATTTAATATTCTCTTTCCTTAGCTTTATTTTAATTGATTTTATTTCTGCTATTCCAATCTGATTTGATAAGAGGAATTGTTATTCCCTTTCTTTGGAATCAAAATTAATTAAGGCAAGCCCTATTTGGTTTAATTTAAAATCTATTAGAACTAGAACCATTGTAATCGAGTACTGGACATTGAACTTGGACATTCAATCATCTACTTTGATTGGTTCTACCGGGCTGCTACAACGAAGGAGATAATCAGGTATTTTACATTTAATTGTAAATTCCTTTCTGTTTTGGTTTCTTTCAAGATTTGCCAGAAAAATCTTGTTGTATTGGTTTTCTAAGGAGAGCCAGGAAAACTCAGAAGTGGGGTTTTTTTAATTGTGTAAGCCCACAGACAAAGACACAATTGTAAAGGTTTTGGGTGAACCTGGGAAAACCTATTTTTAGTGAACGCTAATATCCCCTGTGTGAGGATATTAGGAGTGGAGTAGCATTTTGTGTGGCTGTTGTTTAACAGTTGGTGAACACACAGGCGAACCACTATAAACCCTTGTGTTGTGGTTGATTGATTTATACTTCTTATTTTTAATTATTCTTTTGTGGGTTGTATGTATGGTGGTGAATGTTGTAATCATTTAATTCAAGCATTGTGAGAATTTTGTAATAGTTTAGAATTTATTTTCAGCTATTCCTTTATCAGCTTGAATTTCAATTTCATTTGAAAGTTGTTCCAGCAAGGTTGCCCTGCCATTTTTATGGTGTATGGCTGTCCCTAGAACAATACATTTTTTATTATAAGTTATTTCAATTCCGTTTGTATTTATTTTTGTATTCCTCTTCGGTTTGAGACTTGATACAAAGATCTTTCTAGAAATAAGGTTGTCCTACCATAAACTCTGTTTTTGGTGTAAGGTTGTCCTTAGAACAACGTTTGTATCAACCTCTCAAGATCTGAATTTTGAGGTTATTTTAATTTACTGCATTGTGATTTACTTTGGCTATCATATTCATTTTAATTCCGCTGTTATAAGTTTTAATTTGGCATTGTCCTATTCACCTCCCTCTAGGACATATAGCTTGGCCTTTTTATGGTGATGCATGCATGGGCTACTTGTGTGTGCGTGAGAGGTATGTATGTGATGTGTTTGGTGCATGTGTGTGGTTGTGATGTATTCAAAGGTTTATAAGTGTATGATGTAGATGGATGGACAGATCAATGTATGCATAGATGGACAGATAGATATATGGTTAGATGAGTTATTGTATGATCGATGGCTAGACTCCAAGATATACCTATGGATGGACAGGTGGGATTGTGGGTGGCCACATGACCAATATGATGGATGGTCAGTTCAGATGCAAGGGCGAGTATTCCGATGATTTTAGCAAATGGACGGTTTAATGGTTGTATCGTTAGATGGATGGATAAATGTATGGTTGGATTTATTAGTTAATGATCAGTTGGATCAGATATGTCCAAATCAATGGTTGAGATTGAACCAGTTGATCTTGTAGATCGACGGTCATATCAGACTAATTTAGTACGTCGATCAATGATTAAAATTTGACGGTCAAGATTTATTTGGGTTATTACATACATACATCAAGGTGGGGCCCACGTTCCTAGACGGTGGTGACCTCACACGTGCAAAGTGGGTCCCACCGTCCCACAGATAAATGGTGTGGATTAAAGCACATGCATCACGGTGCGCTCCACCCAGCACCATCTAGATGGATGGTGTGAATGCAAAACGCATACATTAAAGTGGGTCCCACCCGTCCAAGATGATGGACGGTGTGGATAAGACCCATACATCTGGTGTGGGTCCCACAGACCGACTGATGTCATTACATCAGTCGTGTGAGTTCTCCAGCCAATCTACTTCCATATGAGGTGGGTCTCACGTGTGGCCCACCTCATGCAATATAATATTCTATTATTATTATTATTATTATTATTATTATTATTATTATTATTATTTTTTAAAAAACGTCCAGCGTCCAGCGAGCTGGACGGCCTAGACACGGCATCGTCAAGTGGGGTCCACGGATGGACAGCACAGATAAAAATATAGATGGACGACATGGAATGGAATACATACATCATACATGGGGTCCATGTCCAGTGGACTGGATGGTGTGGACTACCACACATGCAGCAGGCCCCATCGTCCATGATCCCACAGACGGTGTGGATACAAAGTACATACATCACGGTGGGATTTCCACCATCCACGGTGTAGATCTAATCCATTCTTCAAGGTGGACCATTAAACAGGGAGAGGGAGAGAGAGAGAGAGAGAGAGAGAGAGAGAGAGAGAGAGAGAGAGAGAGAGAGAGAGAGAGAGACGCGTGTGATGGAGGGACCCCGACACTATGGGCCCTCCCTTCCATGCATTACAACATACATTAAGTGGGTCCCATTACATGTGGGCCCACCAATCAAAATCAACGGTGGAGATCCCTTCTCCACCAAAATGCAAGGTCTAGATGACCCTTTTACTTTAGAAAAATAAACATCATGATGAGGTCCATAGAGAAGGGCCCTATCATGGGATGATCATATGAATCATGATGGGCCATCGGCCACACCTAGGGTTCAAAGTGAGTTCCATACCATCAATTGGTAGGCCTCACTTGGCCCATCATAAAAAACAAAAACTAAACCCATAAGAACACCCACTGTTCGATCTTCTTGGTCCGATGAAATGTCAAACTTCTTAGCTCTCTTTTTGATGGAAGATGCTGAAGTATGGATGGCTAAAATAGAAGATTGGGTGGTAGGGAGTGGGCCTCACTTAACTTATTTTCTCTCCTTAGTTGCTTGGAAATAGTAGAGAATGAGATGGGATGGAGTGAAATGAGAAAGAGTGATGTTTGTAAGAAGGATGGGATGAGAGGGATGGGTGTGTTTAAGAGAGAGTTGACTTATGGGGGGTGAGGTGGCATGGGGTATGGGTTGTTTGCCTTTGTTGGTAAGAAAGGGATGGTAGAGGCATGCGTTGTGTACTTGACTAGTACTTGATTGATTGATGTGATGAGTTGTAAAGATTCTCTCAGAATTTGCAACGCGCAACATTTTTTCGGAAGATACGTGGGCCCACAACTCCTAGCATGGGTATCGTATCAATGCGCAAGACGCGGCGTTAGAATCGCAGCGACGGTGCGGTCGTGATGGTACAAGTTTCGCGTCGAGTCGACTCAAATCTACGGGATGCGACTCAGGGTCTCGTGCAAATGCCGATTACAGGTCGCGGGTTGCTGAAATTCGACAGGGAGGATCGTGGGAGTTTACGGAACAGTACAGACTAGGATACGGGTCTTACAAGTTATATACTGATTTGAGTCGATTCGAGCACGGGCCAGCTTGAATTCGGCTCGAAATATTTTCGAACTCAAAAAATCAGCTTGACTCGACTAGAACTTAGTTTCGAACCGAGTCGAATTAAGGTTTTTTTAGTCGGGTCGAGCAAGTTAACCAAGCTAACTCGGTTCGTGTACAACTCTATGCACGAAGTTGCTCCTCGAGCTTCGAGTTATATGAATCGTTTAAAGGAGATCAAAGTTACATTGCCTCAAAATGATATATTTATTATATCCACATCTTTCATCCATTTAGTAAGATCATTTTAGAGCATGAGCCCAAAAATGAGTCATATCCAATTCTTAAGTGAACCACACCACAAATAGCAATGGAGATGATGATTCTCACCGCTAAAACATTCATAGGGCCTACCATAAGGTTTTATTTTCCATCAAATCTGTTCATGAGGTCAAAAAGACCTACATGAAGAGGAAAAACAAATATCATACTTCTGTGACCACCAAAAGGGTTTCAATGGTAGACATTCAATCCCCCACTGCATTTTGCATTGTGGTCCCACTTGATCTTTGAATCTTTCTTATTTATTTTTGGGCTTAAGCATTAGGACGAGCTCACCAAATGGATGGATAATTTAGATATAACATATATGTCATGATGGGCCCACGTAATTTGGTGATGTCAAGACACCAGCCAGGTCGATGGTGTGTGGTACATCAGCCAATCCGCTTCTGCCTTTGAGCCATTCGTACAACTCGGAGCTTAAGAAGTGTTAGTGCTGTTTTTCGCATGACACGTATCCACACTAGCCACAACGCGGATTAGGTACTACCCTCGCCTATTCAGAGCTCGGGACAGGTGGAATCTCCGAGGGCTACTAAGGGGCCAGCGTGATGTATGAATTTTATCCACACCGTCCATACAAATTTCCATATCATTCTAGAGTTTTATTCCAAAAATAATGAAGATCCAAGGCTTAAATGGACTACACGGTGGGTTTTAAAATCCAGTCTCTTGAAAATTTCTTAGGGACCGCAGAAGTTTTGGATCAAGATGGTATTTGTTTTTTCACTTCATTTAGTTTTATATGACCATATCAACAGGTTAGATGGTAAGTAAACGACACGGTGGAGCCTAAGAAGGTTTTAATGGTGGATGTCCTTGGCACAGCTGCTTCTTGTGGTGTGGTTCACTTGAGAATTGGATATTCCTTATTTTTGGTCAGGTACTCTTAAATTAATATGGAAAAACGAATGGTCGGTGTGGACAAAAGTAATACATCATAGTGGCCTCTTAATGGCCCTCGAAGCTTCCTCTTGTCCCTAGCTTCTAACAAGTAGGGGTAGTACCTAATCTGGGCCTAGCAGCCAAATCCACTGGTGTACCTCATACCAGCTATATAACTGCTGTATTGATGTCAGCAAGTTCCATGGGCCTAATCATGAGGTTTGTGTTATATCCAAACCGTCCATCCATTTTGCGGGCTAGTGTTAAGTCTTGAAATGAAAAATAAGACTAATATAACTTTCAAGTGGACCACACTACAAAATGTAGTGTGAGATTGAACATCTGGCATTGAAACCCTTTTTGGGGTCATAGAAGTTTTGGAACAATATAAAATTTGTCTTCATTTGGATCGATATGAAATTTGTCTTTCCTTTTCATATAGGTCTTTGTGATCTCATGAACATAATGGATGGAAAATAAACGTTATGGTGGGCCCTGCTAGTTTTTTAACGGTGAAAATCATTATTTACTCTGCTATTTTTGGTGTGGTCCAGATGATCTTGGATATGATTCATTTTTTGAATAATGTTTGAGATGATCTCTAACAATAGATAAACGGCGTAGATATAATAAATACATCATGAGGGGCCCGTGTAACTTTGATCTCCTTTGAACCGTTCGTACAACTCGGAGTTCGAGGAGCGCCAGTCCTCGTCTTTTCACGACACGTACCTACAGCACCTATATAGCTGGTGTGAGGTACACCAGCCAATCCGCTTCCATACATCGTCCTTTCATTCCCAGTGGCACACTTCGGTAAAAGTGCCCGTCCTTTTTCGCTAGTCGGAAGTCCCCTATCCTTTTCAATTTCTCCTCGGCCCGCTCTCCCCGCCTCTCTCTCTCTCTCTCTCTCTCTCTCTTTCCTGGACAGAGGCAGATGGCGCCTAAGTCCGACAGCGTTGAAGGTAATTAATCATCTCTATCTGTGCGCGCGTTAATTGTCTTTGAATTTCTTTATTTCACCACCTCCATGAATTATTATAAGGAAATGATTTGATGTTTTCTAATCTCTCTCTCTCTCTCTCTCTCTCTCTCTCTGTGAATGATGCTATGCAACTCATGTTAATTTAACTACATTTTGGTGCAATTGCGTGTATTCGGCACATGAACTGTCCAAAACATCGATCAGATCATCAACCAGGTTTACTTATTCCACATCTCCAAATTACACCCACTGGATGACCCTAACCCCTCCTATCAATTTGATTTCTGTTACAACCCTACCTTTTTTAGGCAACGGATCGGATGGCTAGGATTGTCTGATCAAAATGATTGTTGAGAGAATGGGATCCTGCCAGATGGACTGTACAGATGAGTGGCCGGACATTTGTGTTTCTATTAAAAAAAATATTTGGATCATGCATTTTACTGGCCATTAATTTGATGGTTACAAATTTACAATTATATTGGTTGAAGCAATTTTGGCATGCTGGCCATGGAAAGTTGGCTAGACCATATGAAGATTCATTCAGATCCGATGCACCTAACGTGAATGGTGCACCACAATATGGACCATGATCTGGACCCTTCATTGGGTGCTTCCATCCAGGGATTATCCATGGTAGAAAACTCCTATTGAATTGACAATCTTAACCATCCAACCTTTCACTAAAAGAATATTGGGAAGGATCTACACATAATGTTCCAAAGATTGGATGGATGGGATTGTCCAATCTCTGTGATTAGCAGACTGTTGTCTGGACCTACTTGATGAATGCTCAAGATCTCAGACTATTGTGCCAAATGTTTAAGTCTAACTTGTGCAGGGCACCAAATGGGAAATTGGCATGCTCTTGTTTAGATTTCTCTTCAAGTGTATGCTCATAATGGTAGTTTCAAATTAGCATGTTGATGGAATTTTTGGTTCCTAGAACAGAATTACTTAACTACAATTTTAAAACTGATTTACAGGTATTGTGCTGAACTTTGTAAATGAGGTATGACTTGGAAATGGCCAGATATGCTGCTTCTGCCAATTTGAACTCTTGTTTTTCTTATATATATAAAATATGGTGTGGGCCCCACTGTGATGTGTTGATGATATCCACTCCGACCATCAATATGGTCGCTTGCCATCCATCTGTTCTGATTGTGGTCCCTTACCATCCTTCCAATCCATATTGAACGTCACACTTTCCTTTTTTCAATCAACATGCCTATATTTGTGTATTTTGCTAACTTTCTTATTCAGATTAAACTATGCATCTTTGCTCTGTAACTTGTTGACTTTATTAATTGAGTCTATACTTGTTGTAGGAAATCAGGAGTATGCAAATTGTACTCTCAATTACTTTACCTGGATTGATTTTCCCATTTTCCTATCAGAAGTTGAGGTTTATTTGGTCAATGTGTCTTCTGTATATTTTTTAAAATAGGAAGGGAGGTGCATCTTGAGGTTATGCAATATTCATATGTACATTCTGGCTTCTCTTCCAGGGTAGAATGGTTGTGTTGCAAAATCCTGCCATATAAGGGGCCTTTATAATCAATCTTCTACTTTATTTTTGATAGAGTAGAATGGCGTAACATGATTCATGCAGCCGACCCCAATTAATTGGGAATCTGGGATAAGGCTTAATGACGACGACTTTTTTACTTATTTTTGTAATATTTTCCTTAGTAGTTATTAGCACAGAGAATGGGGTTTTCTTCATACATGGGTTGTAGTTGTCTATGTTTATAATCTTCCCAATTAATGAAATGGGAATGAGTTACTGTTCTCCATTAACTGATTGTGGAATTTCACATGATATTGGAGTCCTTTCTATTGTTCCTAAGGATTATTCATGGATTCCTTGAGGGAGGATGGGGTTTTCTTCATACATGGGTTGTAGATTGTCTATGTTTATAATCTTCGCAATTAATGAAATGGGAATAAGTTATGTTCTCCGTCAACTGATTGTGGAATTTCACATGATATTGGAGTCCTTTCTATTGTTCCTGAGGATTATTCATGGATTCCTTGAGGTAGGATGAGTTTGAAATGGTGCAAATTGGAATCTCCTTCATTTTTAAGTTGTTGACTTAAGCTGGCATTTATCACATCTTCTATGCTCAAAACCCATTATAATTGCCATCAGAGCTGGAGTCCCTGTTGTTGTTGTGACGACTGACACATCACCAACCCCATCTGCCCACGACCACCTCCATTATCATCGGTTTGTCCCAGCAATTTCAGATCGACTTCATGAATCATGTTTTTTCGATCATCTTTGAGACAAGAATTCTCATGACGTTTGGAAAAAGTTCTACCAGCAGTTGCGCACCTTGCACTAAACCTACTCCTTTACCAGGCTTTGGACGGGCTGACCATTGACATCATATATTATCTAATTCATTTCCTTCAACAGCTCATCTATTAAAAATTTTCCTGCCGTTAGTAGGTAATATAGGCGTCACAAATCACATCCTTTAAAAAAAAAAAAAAATCCAAAATTGTTGTAAAGAAACCTTTAAAAAAAGTTGTAAAGAATGATTCCAATTCTAGCAAAGCAGGTAACAGGAAGCAAATTATTCTGTAATTTGGTGCACAAAAGCCATTTGAAAATGGAGAGAAATTCCAGTTCTTACTAGATAAATGTTTAAGTGTGAGTTATCATATTATATGTTTAAGTGTGAGTCATCAGTAAGGACATTTCTTCCGGGAGAAGATGGGCTGAAGATTGTAGACATGAAGAGTCACATGTATGCATTTTTTAAAAGGATAAATAGGAAGAATCATATTATATGATGCTTTAGAATCATCACTGCAATTCTCCATGTTTGTCAATGCAATACAACTAATGTAGGTTAACTTACTACCCTAAATGAGGAACAAAACATGAGAAGTGTCCATGAAGAATATCAGGACATTGTCACAGTTGATAAATCTTCCAATAACAGAGCTGTAAATGGTATCAATGTGTTTGCTTTTTGCCTTCACAGACAGCTACAGGCTTGGGTTATGAAAACTTACCAGCTGATATTGTGCATCAAGTGGATAGCCTTCTTTTTTACAATTAGCATATATAATATATCCTTGTCCATTCTGTTTGTTGCTTGTCCTGAATGGCAATGTTACATTTTTCTAGTCACTTAGTGCAGATACATAAGATTATGATGCACCCCTTTTCTGTAATTGATTATGTTCTTCATTATGTGAAACTTGAACATTGAAAGCTGGAGTTCAAAACATCCAGCAATTGAAAAAGATTATATAATGCTTCACTTCTTTATTAAAAAAAAAAAAGAACTTTCATTTATTGATAAACAGTATGATATTCTTTACAAATTCTAGAGTTGTTGCCATCATCATCGTAATCTAGGCCTTATACCAACTAATTGGGGTCAGCTACAAAATCATGTTCTGCCATCAGGATTCATGATAAAACTTGTGGCAAAAGTTTCATGCCTGTTGCCAACGTTAACACAACCCTCCTCTATCTGTGCTTGGCACTAGCAATGAGAGCACAACTCTCACCGTCATTATTTTACAAATTCTAGTGTGTCGTAATTGAGGTTTGTAATGAAGATGGAAATGAATCATTCACAAGAAAGCAATGCCAAATTTGACCAAAATTTCCCTCTGGAGGGTTTTGTTAATTGTGGGGTCAAACTACACATGCATGGCTGTGACATAGCACAAGCCATTAGTTACACATCTCATTGGAGAAAATTCTTGATTGAAAGAGAAAATCAAATATTCAAAACTTATGTGAGTGTCTGTGAATAGTGCAGTGTGTGCCATGTGTGTACTAATCAAGTTATCATAATGTAATCTTCTGTTGCTTTAAGCATCATAGATTGTTGATGTTGAATCCCGGCTGATGCAAGTCTTGCTAGCTGTTGAGTGTCAAGGTGGACTTACCAGCTATTGCAAGACTAAGCTGGGCTATAATTGTCTAGTTGTTGGACCAATAGTCCGACTTTACGAGGTGCTGCACCTGGGTGCAAACTTAAAAGTGGCTATGTGCCACTCACTTATGTACTAAGTGTGTCTGAGCTGTGGGAGGGCAGTCTGCTAAGTGTTAAGGTCTGATTGTTACAAGATGCCAAGTCTTGAAGTCATCAAGTTTTTTGGATGTTGGGCCTAGGAGACCATTTTTGTAATGCCCCGAATTTTCGCGGCCCGAGTACATACTCGTGCCCGAAAATTCTGGGTGTTAGTGAAACGAATGAATGAATACTTCATAATTACACACTTTTTTTTTTTTTTCCATATCACATTAATGAAGGTATCCATTCACAAGAAAAAAATCAACCATAATATAAATTTTATTCCATTTAAGCATAAAAGTTCAACCAATCATTTAATGCTCACTTAGGCAGGAGCTTATTACAAAATTCGCAGCATGAAACATAAATAACATTAAACTAAAATTTAAACATCAACGTCATTATCCCTCATTACTCAGAATAATCCTCCGTAAGGAGGTCATCACCCGTATCTTCAACCTGTACGTCACCTACATCATCTGTATGGTTGGAGAGGGTCAACACCCTTCTCATATTGATGGTTGTCCTTTAAGATTAAAAATAATTCAAGTGATTCATTATAATAACAATATAAGGGTTCCGATACACCTTGTGTTCCACCATTACGAGTGGTATCGATATGCGCAACCAATTTACATGAATGCGTGCCTAGTATAGTGTGTGCGGCTCATCAAACATAGTGACCACCACATTGTGGAATGTAATTCATACAAACCCCACTCGTTTTGCATCCCATAACTACGAAGATTTATTGGCGTGTCTGACACTATCGTTGATTTATGTGAACACCTCGAGATGATACAACTCATGGATTAGAAGAATTACGTTACACGATTTGTTCATGTAGTGACTAATTGTGACATCCAATCCCAGGAAAGTGTTATAACATGCGCCCACGAATTACTTACATCGATGTGTGCACCACTAATCAAATCTAAGGATTTATGCATCGACCAAGAGGGTTACTACCCAGAGTGCATTATGTCCATGATAAATACATACAAGTCACTATTTGTGAGACCTTTAACACATCACTTGCATTAATAGGGAAATAAGTCGAAGCACGAGAGTTTTGAAATTCTAAGACACATGCCCAACCCATAAAATAAGGGAGGTACCACAAGGCTAACCTAATAAAGGAGAAAAGTAGCAATAAGCTACTTCAATAAAAGAGAAGAGTAGCATTAGGCTAACTCAACAAAAATAATGAGAGATGAGCAAAAGCCAACTCAATATAGAGTGGAAACATGTCTCTCTCAAAATCGGCGAAGGGAAATGCTTGTATCCATCACTCCACATGAATCCATAAAAGTCCAACGGTGTTTTCATGGACTAATTAATATGGAATTACAATAAAATAAACCCCAACAGTGTAGAAAATAGTCCATACACTTCAAAGTGAATCAATAGGCACAACAATGCGATTTCGGGTTAAACGGGTCACCCGATAAATCCAAATTATTCCAAAAGTGAGTCCTGCTGCCCTAAGGTTTAAAATATGAATTTTATATTAGATTAATATTAATAAAATCATTAAGTTTATTGACATAATTATCCCGTCCATTAGATGTGCAAACTACGCACTGTTCGGGACCCGAACGCGTTTAGTTTCACGATTTAAGACAGTTTTGTCATATAACCCATAAAATATGTCCAACATGATTAAAATCATACCTTAAACATAATTCCAACATGGACTAACAAATCATAATAATCCAGCAACTTATTAGTATGAAAATCATAGTAAAAATCAAAGTATACATAATTTTAACGCGAAAATAAGAGAACTATGTATAAATTTAACTTAAATTAGTGTAAGCTTAAAGGAATCCCTCGCCTTATCCTTAGATGCAAACCATATGTAGATCTTGATGTAGGAGAGCTTCTACATGAACCACGACGTTGCTCGAGCAAAAGGGAGACACCACACGTGCAGGGAAGGAGGAAGATGATGGTTTAGGCATGCTTGAAGGAGGTGATGCCCACTCTCACTTACTCTCTCTTTACGTGAAGAGGGCTAATGTATTGGGCTTGAGGGCATGAACCATCAGAAGCTTTATGCGAATAGGATAGGATTATGAAATAGATACCTATACTTGGGTGAATTATCAAAGGAACTAGGAAGTTGAGGGACTAAAAACCCACTTTCAGGTCTCCCCTTGAAATTATTAAGATAGACGATGAATCTAGAGACCGTGGATCTAGGTACCTTGGGAGTAAATTTTCAAATCCCAAACAAACTTACCATGAATTAAAAAAGTTTGCTTAGAATGGAGTTCAAAACAAAGAAAAAATCGGAATTGGAGCTTCTCCAATTTTTCTAAATTTTTTTTGCCGTTTTGGTGAAAACTTTTTCACATTAGGAAACCCCAATGGTTTTAGTAGTTAGACGGATCATAAAATTTTGAAACTTTTTATGTAACTCAATCAGGTGCTCAGAAACCTAACTTTACAATTTTATCTTGCTTGGATCTGTACGAAATTCTAGAAAAAATAAACAGTGACAAAATTTTACGAAAATTGCTACTGGACAACAAGCCTTTTTGCACCTTACAGGGATGAAACACAGACCAAACTATGGAATCTTACTTCAAAAAATTTTCTGGAGTCTCAAGAATAAGTCTTGAATCTAAGTTTTAAATTTCAGATCATGAAGATACATGGTATAGAAATTAAAATTCTGGGAGTGAAAGGCTATCAAGATAAAACATTTTTAGGATTTTATATCTTTTCATATAAATGATAACACTAAAGCTTAGGTTCAACAAGGGATGGGCCATTTGGGCCTATCCTTTATAAAACCTAGGGTACTTTTATTGTGGAATGAAAAAAGTACATGATATTCCCCAAGGATTTAGAACAATCGGGACCACAAGCTTACGGAACCATATTCAAGCAATGTATAAGCGATTAGATCCAAATTCAAATCTTGAGGGTCGGCACTTGGAATTTTAGATTGATACTAATGAACTCGATACTCAAATTTGAGTAGAAGATATAAGTATCGAACCTGAAACTACTCAAACCACTCTTTCGTGATGCCGATACCATATGAATCACATCTTTGTCTTAACCTGGGATATTTATGTATACTCCTAAAATGTTTGTGGGTGTGTTTTCTCTGTGTTAGATGACAAGAGTGAGATAGACGTGTAGGCAACCTTAGGGTGTCAAAATTGCATCACCTAGAATCTAGCGAGAGCCAGGTTATGGTATCCCCAACATCATCTATCCGTTAAACTTCCCATTAAATCTTTTGCCATTAAGAAAATTTCGGGGATGAAATTATTTTTAAGGGGGGTGGATTGTAACATCCCATATGTTGCCATTTTAGCCTAGGTTCATCCTGGTGTTTGATATATGTATCTTCCCTTAATTAATGATAATTATAACTTATTTGGTGGATAACTCTTTAACTGTAATGATTTAGATACGAGTTCTTTTGTAAAAATTGCTTAGAAACGCGCCTATAACCATGCAGAATCATTAGATTTCTCAAAACTCACAGATTAGAAATAATTACGAAAATGCCATTAACCTAGACCATTGATTTCTAGATCACATGGTTCTCATGATCCATTTGATATGAAATTTTGTCTCATGTCTATCTATCATAAATTGGCTATACATGTCGAATTTCAGCCCTTATATCATAGTATAAGTGGTCCAGTTGACAAATCAATCCCTTTAACCTTTGATTTTGGTGTCCATCAAGTGAAGAAAGTTCGTAGGTAGTTGTAGTAAGATATTTCCCTTCATATGAACGACTTAGATTACCCATTATATGGACCAAGTGTGAAATGTGAGAATCCCACCTTGGTGGGCTTTTCCTTAGGCGCGAAGTTATAGCCGTTTTAGGCTTACCAACTCTTTCTAAATCTGGACCTTCTGATTTACCCACTTCCTGCCGTCCATCGCAACTTAAATTTGGACTACACGTTGCCCTCATATGACTACGAGATCATACAAAATTTAAACCCCGTGTGTTGAATGATTGATATTGCTGACATGGCATGCTGCCTCCACATGGCAAGCCTTGAGTGGGGACAAGCTGGTGCTTGAAACTGTCAACGCCATGCATATTGGCTGGTGCTAGGTGAAGCTTGTCTTGATTTGTTTTGTCATTGGGTGGACCCATGCTAGGTGTAGAGATAAGGGTTAGTTGTGTAGAGATAATAAGGCATTGCTGAGTTGATATATTGAGGATTTGATTAGATTTGGATTCTAATAAGATTAGCATGTATGTTAGTGTTCATACTTATCATATCATGTATATATGCCCCACTAGTTATTTATGCAAATATAACATAACATCTTCTCCACAAAATTCTCATTCTCTTGTATTAGTTTTGTCACTAGGTGTTTTAAGAGCAGCATTAGGTGCAATTAATCTCATTGCCACAAGTCTATAGATTCCCCCATGCATACCTTTGGAGCTAGTGAGAGCCCTTGCGCTGCTTCCATTCTACATGCGGTGCAAGTAGTATATGCTCTAAATGACCTTTGCCCTTTTCACTATATAACGAGTGTCGATCTCTTTTGAAATTTCTTTTTGACTTGTTTTATTAGTGTTCTGATGACACTTTTTAAGGTAGTTAATAACCTGTCGGCTCCTGCCCTGGCACCAACGCCACCTTCCAGGTTGAGCAGATGATGCTAGATGCGTTCGGGTGTGGCCAATCAAGTGGCAACTATTATGGTTGGCACTAGTGGGCGGAGACCTACTTTAAGTCTAGCAATAATCCAACTAAGGCCTCCTTAGTAAGCCAATGCCTCAAGAAGTCCAATCCAAACTAGAGCAGTCCTATGCTATCACATCTAGGACTGCTACTTTTGTAGCACCTAGTTTGTGATGCCTCTCTTCTTTGGCAGACCTCAAACGCCATCTACTAGTGCTGGTAGTCGGGGTACAATGCCTCCTGTGACGCCTGGTGTTTGTGCTGGTCCTTTCTAGAGTGTGTACCCAGTTATTTTAGAATCTTTGTCTTCATTGTTTGCACCTTGGTGTTAGTGACATGGTTGTATGGTAAATAGCTAAAGGCTAATTCTCCCAACTTGATGAAAAAGAGTTGTGGTGTGAGCTAGGTATAATAGTCGTAGAAACAACCATAAAAGTCATGGTAACGGTAGGCCGCAAACCCTAAGGTAGTTTATCTGGCCAGATGGTTCTCCTACCTTTGGTTTGCATTGCCACAACTTTGGCACAGTACATCTCAGGAACATACATTGCTTCCCTCTGGGTTCTTACATGTCTTTCAAATGCTTGCTCTCTCCCCTAAGTCGTGGCAATGGAGGATCATTGTAGAGAGAAATTACACTGTGTGACTACAATGGTGGAAAAGGCCACACTTGACGATGTAGAGATTGATGATATAAAGAAGGGTTAGGACCCTATTTGATGTAAGACGATTGAAACTAACCTAGGATGCCAGATGTGAGATCAATTATGCATTAATTTCAACATTCAAATTAATTTCAACATTCAACATGTAAACCAAATATATTCCCATAATAGATTCAAAAAATTCAGATTTGTACCACAAATGGTGGCTATCGCATATGAGGTGCATGAAAATATAAAATATTATAAGTGGCCCACTTGGAAGTGGGGACTTCCAATCTATCATGGGCAGTGCAACAACCACGTGAGAAAACAATGACGCCAATAAAATCGGGTTTGGGGAAGGGATTTATTAAAAAAATAAAATTAGATTTTCATTAGGGTTTTAGAGTTTAGGGATTGTGATTTGGGGTTTTTTTTTGGAAATTAGGAATATAAGGATTATGGGATGTAGGGATTATGTAGGGTTTGGAGGGGAATCAAGGAGGGAAGGTACCAAAAGGGGGCCCACACGTGGCAACCCGTATAGACACACATGCGTGCGGGTCTACGTATGGATGGGTAGGGGAAAAGAGAAAGGAGGTGGATTAGGTTGGGTTTTGATGGGTTTAAAAGAGATGTAAGGGAAGGAGAAGAAGAAAAAGAGAAGAAGTGGAGTACCCAGTTGGAGAAGAGAATGAGGAAGAAAAAACCTTGGAGGAATCAACCACCAAATAAGCTTTTACCGTGCCACAATTCGATTGGAAGGGAGGGTTTCTCACAAACCCTAAAACAAAGAGGAAAAATACCCTTTCAAAACAAGAAAGATTTTTTTTTTTTTTTCCCTTTTCTTAAGCTCCAATTAGGGTTCAACGTCCCCCCCCCCCTTCTTTTATATTAAAACTTAAAAAAAAAAAAAAATACAAATATGCCACTCAATTAAGTGACATGGCCCATCATCCAAAATAAGCAAACTAAGACACTTACCATCAATCTTAACCGTCAAATAAATCGTAAAAATAACATAAAAACATAAATAAAACAAGATCAGGGTCCAAGAGGCCCAGATATGAAAGATCTCAGATCTGGTGGTCTGATTGATAAGATTCAAAAGTTGAATCGAGATGAAAAAAAATCCTGTCTCCTAAGTAGCCCACATGCATCATTCCTATGTGGGGTCTTTCTAATGCATGTCCAATGCATGTGGGGTCTTCAAAGTGGCCCAGTGGGCCTCATTTAGAACTCGTCTCCCCTCCACAAAGAGAGTTGCATTGATGTGGGTGGTTGCCTGTCTCTGGTACACCCGAGTAGGTCCTTTGATGTCCCCATCAACTCTCCTCGACTGAGAAGAATTCGCCACTGGCGAAATAAAGTTGTGGTAATGCTCAAGGAGGTTGGGATCCATGCGCTGGAACTCTGCCTCTGTAATCCAGGTGTTGTCTAACTTTGTCCTGCTTTTCCACTTTACGAGGTATTTCTAATATCCTCCATGGCGGGTAGAGACCGCTTGATGGTCCAGAACATCCTTGATCTCTTCTTTCCGTCGAGGTAGTGATTGAAGAGAAGGCAATGGGTGGGAATTAGGGTCTAGTAAAGCCCATGGACTGGGGTCAGGGACACCATCATCTGGGGTAGGAGAAAGGTCTGCAGGAGGGCTAGAAGATAGAGGTGTGGGTTCATCACAAGGCACAAGGTCCTCCACGTTGAATGTTGCGCTAATGACCATGTCGAATCGAAGATCCACCACATACACGTTAGGGCCTACTCTTATCAAAATTTTATATGGACCTGCACTAAGGGCATGCAATTTCCTCACGGTTCCTTGTGGGAATCGTTCAGGCCTAATGCAGACCATGACGTAGTCATTGACCTGAAACTCCTTAAACCTACTATGTGAATTTGCAGAGATTTTATAATGTTGATTACTAGCATTAATGCACCTCTTGATCTCACTATGCAAGTCATGAATATGCCGTGCAAATGCTTCTACCCTTCCACAATTCGATTGGAAGGGAATGTTTCTCACTATCCCTAAAACAAAGAGGAAAAACATCCTTTCAACATAAGAAAGATTTTTTTTTTTCTCAAGCTCCAATTAGGGTTTGACGTTCCCCCCCTGCTTCTATATTAAAACTTTTAAAAAATACAAATATGCCACCTACTTAAGTGATATGGTCCATCATCCAAAATAAGCAAATTAAGACACTTACCATGGTGGTGGCCTCTGTCTCTGGCATTCCTGAGTAGGTCCTTTGATGCCCCCATCAACTCTCCCCGACTGAGAAGAATTCACCACTGGCAAAATAAAGCCGTGGTAACACTCAAGGAGGTCGGGATCAATGCATTGGAACTCTGCTTCTATAATTTAGGCGCTGTCTGACTCCAACCTGCTTTTCCACTTTACAAGGTATTTCTGATATCCTCCATGGCGGATAGAGACCGCTTGATGGTCCAGAACATCCTTGATTTCTTCTTTTTGTCTAGGTAGTGATGGAAGAGAAGGTAATGAGTGGGAAGTAGGGTCTGGTAAAGGCCATGGGTTGGGGTCGGGGTCGGGGTCAGGGACACCATCATTTGGGGTAAGAGAAAGGTTTGCAGGAGGGCTAGAACATAGAGGTGTGGGTCTGTCACAAGGCAGAAGGTCCTCCACGTTGAATGTTGCGCTAATGCCCATGTCAGATGGAAGATCCAGCACATACGCATTAGGGCCTACTCTTGTCAAAATTTTATATGGACTTGCATTGAGGGCATGCAATTTCCCCACAGTTCCTTGTGGGAATTGTTCGGGCCTAATGTAGACCATGATGTAGTCACCTACCTAAACTTCCTTAAACCTAAGATGTGAATCTGCAGAGATTTTTAATGTTGATTACTAGCATTAATCCGCCTCTTGATCTCACTATGCAAGTCATGAATATGTCGTGCAAATGCTTATGCGGACTCAGATGGCCTATGTGAGACTCAAATGGACTCATTCCTATGGACCTATTGATGGAATTGTTGTATGCAAACTTGACTACGAGCAAAACTGCATCCCAGGTCGTAATATGGTCTCCCACCCCACCAGACATCATAGCAGATTCCTTAAGCTTCGATTGACAACATCCGTTTGACCATTAGTCTGAGGATGGTATGCATAAGAGAATTGCAACTTAGTTCCCCATCATGTGCCATAGAGTTTTCAAAAAAAAAAAAAAAAAACTCATAAACCACACATCTCAATTAGATACAATGGTCTTCGGTAAACCATGTAGACGAACTACCTCCCCAAAGAATATCTTAGCCATGTTAGTGACATTAGGCATTTCATAACATGGAAAGAAGTGAGCCATTTTCGAAAAATTGTCCACAACTACAAACATGGAATCGTGCTTTTTAATCGTCTTGAGGAGCCTAAGCACGAAATCCATGCTAATATCAACCCATGGGGTGTGGGGGAATGACAAAGGTGTATATAAACTGGTGTTCTGCTTCTTCTGCTTTGCCAGCTAACAAGTCCTACATTGCTCTATAATGTTAGCCATGTCTTGCTTAAGACTTGGCTAATAAAAATGCTCCTCTATAAGGGAAATAGTCTTGTCATGCCCAAAATGACTAGCTATCCCTCCGGTATGAAGCTCTTAGACAAGAAAGTCACAATGGGACGTACGGGGTGTACACAATCCATCGCCTCTAAACAAAAACTCACTGACCTGGACCAAACTCACTACTACCCCCAGACTGACTATCTATAACAATGATGTGTATACTTCTCCAAAATCTAGGCGATTAGGATAATCTTCCTTTAATCGTTCAAACTTAGTGACTTTGACATTCATGGATTAGAGTAACGCAACCCTATGACCAAGGTGTTCTGTATCCATTATGATATGCCCGTAAAGGCCGATACGTATAGGTAACGGCCATGACTGCTATGTGATATGGGGGTGAAACGGGGCAGTTGGTTTTTTAGGACTGTATTGGCCGTTACGGTGGCCGTAAAGGCTGTTACGTGGCATAAAGGCCGTTACCCCCATAACGATCGAAAAACGACTACCCCCCCCTATTTATTTATTTATTTGTAACTTTTCTCATTCTAAAAACTCCTAGATCATTGTACAATAGATTTCGACCACTCTTACTATAGTTTTTAATATTAAAATCATAGATTGAAGTGATTTGAACAAATAGAAGCTCCGATGGCCTTTTTTTTTTTTTCAAAAAATTGAAAAAGTAGTATTTATGCCTTTTTTATTATTTATAGTTTTAATGGTTGATTGTGATGTGTAAACATTAGATACATATAATCATGTTCACAAATTCATTAGATAGGCTTATACAACTCTCACCAAAGAGTGGACCGTTACACTACCATAAACATGTTCAAAACAAAAAATAAATGCATATTTGGAATATTTACATTATTCTTGATTTTGTAAATATTTTTTTCAAAATTTTTGAGTAAAAGAAAATTTTCAACCATTATGGTGGTCGTAATAGTCGTTACACCCCTGTATCGGTAATGGTGGTAACCGTTACGGCCACCGTTACCGATACGGAATACCTTGCCTACGACTCAATTCATCGACAGGTTTATTCTTTACCCTGCCCTTGTGCTTCAACACAAAAGTGTACTCTTGAAGAAATTGGACCTACTTGGCATGCCTCGGGTTCAACTTCTTTTGTAAGTTGAGATAACGCAAAGCCTCATAGTTAGAGAATAAGACGAACTCCTGCGGCAATAAATAATGTCGCCAATGACGCAAAGACTGCACTACCACATAAAATTCTTTGTCATAGGTAGAATACTTTTGTCTCGTTTCATTCAGCCTCTCGCTAAAGAAAGTGATAGGGTGCCCTTCTTGACTAAGCACTCCACGTATACTTACACCAGATGCATCACAAGAAACCTCAAAAGCCTTGGAAAAATTTGAAAGTCGCATGGCAGGAGCTTCAATCATCTTGACTCTGATCTCCTTAAATGCCCTATAGGTTTCTTTAGTCCATTGGAACTCTCATTTTTTAATGCAATCGGTAACGGGAGCAATGATGGAACTAAACTGATGAGGACATCACATCATGTACACTTTTGTGTATGAATTAGAGAAGCAGGCGGGCCGCCTCAATTTCTCTTTAGCTAGGTGAGTATCCATGTTGAAGACCCCATGTGCATTTGCAAAGATTTGGAAGACCCCACACTGGGAAGATGCACATGAGTTGATTTAGGGAGTGATTTGGACCGTTGGATTTGAGGGATTTTCTCAATGGTGGATTTTCTATCCAAAAAAAACAAAGTTCCTTTGCTGCTTCTTCTTCATGTGATGTGAAGATTTGTTCTGTGCGATTTGGAATGAAGATCGGTGCGATGCCTATCTTCAATCACGAGAGTGCGAGGCTTCTAGGTATCCATCTTTGAGTTTTCCTTCTTCGTGCAAGGTATTTTGTTGAAATCTCCTTAGTTTTTCATCCAAAACCTCTTGCAACACCTCCCTTTATTCTTCATCATCTTTTTCCTCAAAACCTTTAAGTTACAGACCAAACACTAGCCGACCGGACCCCACACGTGTGACCGTACGGCCACACGTGCGGGCCCACGGGCTGGTCCGTTTGACCACTTCTCTAGTCCCCCTTGCCTCTTTGAACAATTCCTCCAAAACCCTATCTTCCCTTGTCCAAAACCCTAACCCTAACCCTAAAATCTCAAATCTTTCAATGTCCTCAAATTCCCAAACCCTAGATCTTCATATCCTACAATTAACCTAAAATCCCTGACTTCTATATATCCAAAACCTTAATTCCCATCTCCTAATATGTAAATCCTTTAATCCCTTTATTCAATTCCCTGCTTTAACCTTAATTTCATCATTTTCCCCAAACTTTCCTAACCCTAGCTTTGCCCGCATCCAAATCTAGTAAATCTTAGGTAGCATTAGACCTTGTCCTTTAAAATAGGCCTAACCCTATGCTATTTGGATGTTTCTATATCCATTAGATCCCAGTTTCTCATGTTTAATAGTCTTGTAAGGTGATGCTTGACAACTAGGCTTAAACTATGCGTGATTTCATTTTAGAATCTTGATATTTGTGATGATGGTAGTAAAATTTATAGTTTTCATTAATTAATTTAAATTTGTTGATTGGTTTCTCACATTATTTGAGTTCTTGCATTGTTCCTACATCATAAACCCTCTAATGAACCGCCTATAAAAGATGGCTAAGCCGTGAAAGCTACGCACTTCATGAATATTACGCAGCTTAACCAACTGACTATGGCCTTGACTTTCTTAGGATCTGCAGACACACCCTTAGATGACACGATAAAATCTAAGAAGATGACACTACTAGACAAAAATGAACACTTTTTAAGGTTGGCATATAACTTCTCCATACTAAGGATCCCACACACTTGCCTCAAATGGTGGAGATGTTGTTCCTTAGTCATGCTATAAATAAGGATGTCGTCAAAGTACACGACTAGGAACTTCCCTGTTAAGGGTCTCAACACCTGGGTCATTACCCACATAAATGTACTTGGGGCATTGGTCAGCCCAAAAGGCATGATTAGCTGCTTGTACCCGCTTGTACAACCCATCCTTTGTTTTGAAGGCAAATTTCCATCCATTGCCTAGGCAAATACGGATATGATGATACCCACTCTGAAGGTCTATTTCGGAGAAAATGTGGCATTTTCCATCATATCCAACATATCGTCAAGACGCGGTATAGGAAATCGGTACTTAATGGTAATCTTGTTGATGGCTCTGCTATCCACACACACACGCCATGTGGCATCCTTCTTGGGCGTTAGAAGGGCGGGCACAACAATGGACTCGTGCTCTCATGAATGAACCCTTTCTTAAGAAGCTCATCAACTGGCTTCTTTAGTTCTGCATGCTTCGTGGGGTTCATTCTATAATATGAGGGAGGTTTATGAGAATCGACTTGGGGACAAGATCAATGGCATGCTGGATGTCCCTCATAGGTGGTAGCTCATCCGGGAGGTCTTCAGGAAAGACATCACTGAACTCCTCCATCATTGAAATCACCTCACTGGGCAACTCTACACTAACCTGGGGTGTAGCCTCTCTAGTCACGCGGGCATACACCTTTGAATCCTCCATAGTCTTTCTTTCAAATTCTTTTGCATTAATGATGTGAAAAGACTTAGGCTTGGACTTCCTCGAAGTTCTGGGATCACCCTTCTTGGTGGTCTCCTTCTTTTCCGGTGTGCTCTTGGGTGGAAGAGGACTCAATCTAATTTTCTTGCCCTCAAACATGAATGTACAAGTATTTGAGCGACCGAATATTGTAACATCCAAGTCAAATAACCAGGGCCTACCCAAGATAATGTGACCGACATCCATGGGAACCACATCGTACCACAACGAATCCTTATATGACTCAAACTAGATGGGGATACAACATCGCTGTGAGACCGGAATGAAGGACTCATCAACCCACGACACTCTGTAGGGCTGAGGGTCAGACTCAACTTTTAAGCCCAGTCGACCCACAGTGCTGGTAGAGACTATGTTGGCACGACTACCACTGTCCACGATCACTTTACAATTGTTTTCTCCATATTTGGTATAAGTGTAAAAGATCGTGTTCCTACGCTAATCATCTTCTTTAGTTCGGGCAAAGGCTCATCTGACTACTGCGAGAGTGTGGGTCTCCTGCTCATCAAACTCCTCATCACTAGCACGAATCTCAGGCTTATGTTCCTCTACATCGCAATTGCCCTCGGCATCCTCATCTGCCTCATCTATCATAAGAGCTTTACCTCTTTCTTTGTTTGGGCATTCCTTTCCGAGGTGACCGTAACCATTGCAACAAAAACACTGCATGTGCTCACTTCCCTTCGAACTAGTGCTGACTAGACCCTTACCTTTAACATCTCTGTTATAGGTGGGAGCACTAGTTGGAGCTTTAGTCTGGCTCACAAGGTTAGGTTTGGCTCCCTGAGGAACAACCCTGCCATTAGAATCATGAGATCCAAACCACTTCATGTTTGGTTGCACTAAGTATCGTTCAAGCTCCTTTACCCTAAGGTAGGCCTCCTCTAGTGTACCAACATCATGAGGGATGAGCTCACGCCTAATCTCAAGGCGCATGCCCGTTCAAAAACGAGACAGGGTCACACCATGGGACTTGTCAACATCACATCGCATCATGTACTCTCCACTCTCGATGTAATCCAATGCAGGTATTGATCCTTGTCTCAAGGACTGCTACTGATCCAAAAGGCGATCATGGTAGAAGAGTGGGATGTGTTTTTCTATAAGTTCTTTCATCTCAACCCATGATGTAATGGGTTCATCCCCACGCCGCTTTGCCTTCTGCTCTGTATTGGTCCAGAATATCTTGGCTTGACCCATCAACTTCATCTTAGCGGACCTCGCTTGACGACGATCTGAGCTGTCATGCCACTTGAGGAAGTGATCCATGTCAGCTAGCCAATCAAGGAAATGTTTCAGGTTTAAGCGACCATCAAAATTGGGAGCATCAACTTTGACACTCTTCATAACTTGTTCCTCAGGGTCGCAATGATCCCGCAACTCTACATGACCTACTCATTAACCAAAGTTCCTATTACGACCCCTAATGGGTTCTACTGGGATTGGATCCTGTTCAATTGGGTCCTCATCCACTGACTCTCCTGCCTGTGATTGGTGACTTCCTCTGTGATAGGGGAGCTGTGAGAGGTAGCCACTAGTTGCGTGATACGTTGGTTGTTGGTAGTCAATTGTGTGACATTGGTTCTATTGTGTGTCTCAATGGTCGTTAGACGGCGGTAATATTTTTGAGAGCCTTGGCAATCTGATCTGGGTTCATTGTGGGGAATAGACTGAAACCACAACCTGTTCGCGTTTGCATACAATAAACGACCGTAATGAAAGGCAACCTAGTTGTATGTGTACTATATGATGAATGTGATGCAAAATTCAAATTTGATGATGCTCAATGTGATACTATATGATGCACCCGTACTTTATATATGGTGACCCTAAGTACCTTAAACCTATGGACAATACTAGAATGATTCTAATAAGGTCAAAACTGAAAATTCAGCAACTAGGTGTCTTAAAGTCACTAAGTTTGAAAATTCCAGCAATATTATAACTTTTAAAATATTCAAGTAAAAAATTCAGCAAGCTATATGCGATTTATATGCTCTACTGTTGGTTTAGGAATTTCGTCAAACACCTACCATACGCTAGACTTAGGCTTTGATACCAAATTTGATGTAGGACGATTGAAACTAACCTATGATGTAAGATGTGAGATCAATTATGTATTAATTTCATCATTCAACATGTAAACCAAACATATCCACATAACAGATTTAGAAAATTTAAATTTATAACACAAAGGGCCTATGTTATCACATACGCGGTAGCAGTAACGGTGGGTGTAACGGTCCCCACCATTACCGATACGGATACGCCCTGTATCGGCCGATATGGGGGTGTAACGGCCAATACGGGGCTTGTAACGGTTGGTTTTTTTTTTTTTTTTTTTTTTTTTTTGGGTCAGAAAAATTTAGAAAAATACCCAAAAAATTCGGAATATTCTAAATATTCTAAATATGCATTCATTTATAATTTTGAACATGTTTATGGTGGTTTAACAGTCCACTCTTTGGTGAGAAGTTGTATCGGGCTGTTTGATGAATTTATGAACTTGACAACTTGGAATTAACTACAAAACTCATGTATTTAAATTTCTGACTATCTAACATCAATGATAGATATATTAGAATGAATTTAATATCAAAATATCTTACATGTGTAGTTGTGTAGGTGTTTGCAATTATTTTTCATAATTTATTCTATATTATTATTAAGTTATTAACATACCTGAGGTCTTCAGAGTCCAGACTTGCAGAAATTACAATGTTCATTCTATTTTAAAGTCTTCAACAAATTAGAGACTTCTCCTATCCTGTGATTCCTGTCCTGTCATCCTTAAGTCAAGAATACAAAAAAAATAAAAATTAGTAGTATCTGATATTCTCACCCGCAACTTGATTAAGGATTACTTGATTAGTTGTCAGGGGAGTTATTTTTAGTACAAGTTCAGCAATGTGTGGGTAATGGACTAATGGGCATATAACAATACTTAATAAAAATCACAAATCATCACTCAATCACTCGCACCGTGACTCACCAACAAAATGAAAATCTACTTTGTTGTGGTTGCTCGACCTCTACCTCCACGTCATCGTCATCATCAGGCTGCGACTGTGGAATAGGTGTTGCGTATTCATAATATCCAGTGCCAGAGGGAAAGACCAGGTCAATGAAACTAGAGGATGACTAATCCTGACTAGGCAACGACTCTGACCCCGAGTAAGGATATCCACCAGTGCCTGACGAGTAGCTATACTGGTGCCCGTACTGAGGCTGTTGGGATTGGGAATCCTGAGATTGAGAAGGATCTGGATATCTATAATCATATGGATATGGATAAGGAGGACTACTCCAACATGAAAGTGATGAAACAGGCTTGTTATAACCATAATCCCATTGGCCATAAGAATATCCATCATAATGCCTGGGACCATGGGTCTGCTGATGTTCCTGACCTCCCGGTGCACCACTAGACCTAGCCTTCTCCTGTTAGCTGTATCATGGCTTAGTACACTCATAATTCCGACCTCGTGTACCTCCTTGTCGATGTTCATCGGCCTCGCAATCTGTTGACGGTTATATGGCGTGCCAAGCAACGCCAGAAGTGTCAGCATCAGGGGCGTCATCACCATCACCAGCATCATCATCTGACTCGGTCTCGCTACTACTACTACTCCTCGTACTCTTCCATTGAACTTGAGCCGGACTTCGCATGAAAGTTGCCCCTCTTTTTGGTTCCAACACAGTTGCACAACTCTCTTGCCACGCCGTGCATATTATTGGTCATCAATTTCCAATTCTTCACTATCTTGTTCAATTTGTTTTTCCCTTGCTTCCAACCAAGGTAGAAGCGGGTCGTTCTCATCATAAATATTGTCCAAGTTTATTGGACAATAGTCCATGGTGCCTGTAATGCTCCTATGATGTCGTCATATTCTTAGCCTCATGTTGTAGTGTATATAGACAAGTCTATCAAACGTCCTAGTTTGCAATCTATTCCTATTCTTTGAATGAATAAGTGCAAAACAACTCCAATTCCTTTCACAGCTAGAAGAAGATGTTGTCTGGCTCAAAACTTTTACTACAATTTTTGGGAAAGCCTTCGTACTCTTCGAAATTCATCCACCATTCAGCCGGTTGTAACCTAGATACTGCATGATATGCAAGAGCATCTTCAAAGCTATCCCAGCGATTTCCAAACGTATCTAATTCATTCAATGCTTTTATTTGCATATCTAAGTCAGGCTCTAATATCTTTATCACGTTCTTTAGCCCAACACGAACTTCGTTATCTGCAACAAATGATTGGGCATATCTGTACCTAGGGTTTAGGTAGTTACCTGCTGCATGAAGATCATGATGGAGTTGTGTTGTCCATCTCTTGTCGATCATCTTCCAATAAGACTCCCAGCTTGTACAATCATGTTAAATTGCCAACTTCGCCTTATCCATAACATCGTAGAAAAAGCCTATGGTAGGTGCTTCGCCGGTTTCAACAAGACGGAGTACCCTCATTAGTGGCTGCATCACCGTTAGGATCCTCTGGACCTTCTTCCAATATTTATTGTCCCGTATGGTGTTCACAACTTCAAACGGTGTCCCCGATGTCTTCTTCCCATGTTTTGTGTTGAGCCAATCTCGGGAAGCAAACATCTCACTCAACTCTCCCCTATGCTGTTATAAACTCTCTAAGGTTATAAAGTTTGTTGCGAATCTAGTTGCTGTAGGCCTCATCAACTCACGTCTTTTCGTGAACTTCCTCATTATTGCCACTACTTGATTATGGTTGTAAATAAATGTCATCACTTGTCTTGCCTTTTGGACCATTCCCTAATACTTCTTTAATATCTTCTAATATAAGATCAATACAATGGGTAGCATATGGTGATCAAAATATATGTGGTCTCTTTATCATCAACTTATGTCTTGCAGCCTTATATGATGCTTCGTTATCTGTCACAATCTGTACCACATTCTCTTCTCCAATCTCATCCACCACTTTGTCCATTATTCCGAAAATATAATTAGAATTTTTTGTTTCGGCTGAGGCATTAATTGACTTATGGTATACAGTTCCCAAGTAGCAGTAGACCATGAAGTTGATCATGCTGCGTCTGGTTGGGCTAGTCCAACTATCGCACATGATCGTGCATCCTCTGGCTTGCCATATAGGTTTAAAGGTAGCCACGAATACTTTTACATCCACATACACTGCATCTGTCCATTTCCCCTAATCTCCCTAGCCATGGGAGCTTTAATTCCTTCACCTGCTTCTGTTGCTACATCAATTACCACCTGCCAATATGGAGAATTGGCCACGTTAGGAGGTATGTTAGCATGTATAAATAACTTTGCTGCTGCCCTACCTAGCTTTTTAATAGAAGTTCTACTCCACATTTGTTTTATCTTCTTTTGTTTGGTTGATTCTTTCCTAAATAAGATTGGATCAATGGAGGGTCTCCTGGGCTCATTTACTTCTTCGTTTAAATGTATAGAGGGATCATGTGAAGATGCCTCTCGTCGGCTCCCAAACATGCATCGTACTCCACCCAACATACCCCCCCCCCCCCCCCCATATTACGTATTGACCCCCGTTGTGCCAAATATGCGCCGACGTTCTTCCTCTTCTTGAGCAAAACACAAGCTCTCTTAGCTATAGTTAATTCCTGATCTGAATCTTCTTCAGAATTAATAATATCTTCATTACGAACGCCCATATATTCATGACCAAACATCTCCTGCTGGGCTGCTTCTAAAATCTCATCTTTCTTCTTCTGTCCAGCATCATATTTACCCTTTGACTCATCTAAACTCGCTTGCGTTAAAAAACGTTATCTCTTTTGGTACACTAGTATATCCCACAACTTGTCCCTTTCGATGTGTCAAATGTTATTTGAGACGCGTAATTCCACCAGTTATTAATCTCTCACAATAGTTGCACTTCATTTGGTGTCTAGTACCACCTACCCTCTGACAATGTTGCCATCCATTTCCTCACTTGTTGGCCATACCCAGACGTTTCTTTAGGTAGATATGACCTATGTGAGTCTACTCGATTCTCTAAGTTTATATACAATTTTTACTTTTTTATAGGAGAACGAATTAATTAATTTAAATCTCGAAACCTAATGTAAATAGATTAATAACATAAAGGTTGAACTTTTGAATTCAATCAATAATGATGAATTTATGTTCTAAACCCTAAGAAGCTCCAAAACCCGTCCAAAATAAGAAAATATAAACATAAAGTCACTAATCCGAAAATAGGAAAAAATAGAAAAATATATAAAATCACTAGCATAATATGTTAAATGCACATTAATATGTTCTACTATGATTAACATATCATATTCAACCATTAAAATAGAAATTAAAAAAAAAATGATTTTTTGTAATTTTTAAAAATTGGCCGAAAATAGTCTGAAAATAGAAAAAATTCAAAAAAATATAAAATCACTGCCACAATCTGTTAAATACACATTAATATGTTCTACTATAATTAACACATTATATTCAACCATTAAAACAGAAATACATCGAAAAAAAATGATTTTTTGTAATTTTTTTAAATTGGCTGAAAATATTTTGAAAATAGAAAAAAAATATAAAATCACTACCATAATCTGTTAAATGAACATTAATATGTTCTACTATCATTAACACATTATATTCAACTATTAAAACAGAAATATATTCAAAAAAATGATTTTTCGTAATTTTTAAAAATTGGCCGAAAGTAGTCTAAAAATAGAAAAAAATATAAAATTACTACCATAATTTGTTAAATGAACATTAATATTTTTTACTATGATTAACACATCATATTCAATCATTAAAACAAAAATACATTGAAAAAATGATTTTTCGTATTTTTTAAAAATTGGCCGAAAATAGTGTGAAAATAGAAAAAAATATAAAAATATAAAATCACTAGTATAATCTGTTAAATGCACATTAATATGTTCTAATATAATTAACACAACATATTCAACCATTAAAACAACAATACATTGAAAGAACATGTATAAATACCCATTTTTGAAGATTTTTTGAAAAATGGCCCACGGAGCTTCGAATCAACAAAATCCTTAAAATAACTTGTTTTGATCCTCAATTTCAAACTAAGAGTGGTCGGAATTTGCAATAGAATGGTTTAGGAAAAATTTGGAAGATAAAAGTATAAAAAAATGTGAAAAATTGGAGCTTAAAAAGCAAAAAAAAAAAAAAAAAAAAAAAAAAAGGAAGAAAAAAAGAAGAAGCCGTTTTCTGACTGTTACAGGGCAATAACGGCCGTTATGCCCCATAATGGCTGTCATGGGTCGAAAAACCAGAGGGTGACAAGTAGACCTCGTAACGCGTAACTGTCACGGTTGTTATCGTTATGTATCGGCCGTTGCGGCAGATACGTAACCGTTTTTGCATACCTTGGTGGTGCACGAAAATATAAAATATTATGAGAGTGGCCCACTTGGAAGTGGGAACTTCCATTCTAGCGTGGGTAGTGCAATAATCACGTGAGAAAATAATAACGATAATAAAATCAGGTTTGGGAAAAGGATTTAGGGTTTTGGAGTTTAAGGATTGAGATTTAGGATTTTTTGTGAATTAGGGATCTAGGGATTAGGTAGGGTTTGGAGGGGAATCAAGGAGGGAAGTTACCAAAAGGGGCCCAACACGTGGCAGCCTGTACGGACGCACGTGCGTACATGTGCAATATGGACAGATAGGGGAAAAGAGAAAGGAAGTGGATTGGGTTGGGTTTTGATGGGTTTAGAAGAGATGTTAGGGAAGGAGAAGAAGAGAAAGAGAAGAAATGGAGTACCTTCTTGGAAAAGAGAATGAGGAAGAAAACGCCTTGGAGAAATCCATCACAAAGCAAGCTTATACCCTTCTACAATTCAATTGCAAGGGAAGGTTTCTCACAAACCCTAAAACGAAGAGGAAAAACACCCTTTCTACAGAAGAAAGACCCTTTTTTTTTTCTCAAGCTCCAATTAGGGTTCAATGCCCTCCCTCCCCCTTGCTTTTATATTAAAACTTTAAAAAAAGACAAATATGCCACTCAAGTGACATAGCCCATCATCCAAAATAAGCAAACTAAGATGCTTACAATCAATCTTAACTATCAAATAAATTCTAAAAATAACAAAAAACATAAATAAGACAAGATTAGGTTCTAAGGAGCCCAAAGATATTACAAATTTGGTAGTATGATGGCCTAATCGACAAGATCCAATGGTTGGATTGATATGAAAAAAAATCCTATAACGAAAACTGTATCACAAGTAGCCCACATGCATCATCCCTAAGTGGGGTCTTCCATGTGGGGTCTTCAAAGTGGCCCAATGGGACCCCACCTAGAACTCATCTCCCATCCACAAAGAGAGCTGCACTGATGTGGGTGGTTGCCCTTGTCTCTGGTACACCTGAGTAAGTCCTCTGATGTCCGCACCATTGTCAAAAAGGGTAGATCCTTCTTTAGTTTTCATTTCACTAATAGGAGATGGGTGAATGTTCCCTACATGTTGTACCACCAGTCTCTTCTTTTTTCACTTGGTGCACTCCTAAAGGGTCGTTACAACATGAAGAATGTCATAATGTGATCCCTAGTGAAGTGGGAATCTACAGTGGCTTCATGGAGAGCTAGGGTTGTCAACATATGAAGGGTGAGAAGGTGAATATGGATGGCTTCTATTGAAGCCAACTGAAAATTCGCGAGCTGGCCATTATCCCCTTCAATTTTAAGCTCTTTGTCAAAGAACCATGTCAAAGAAGACCTCATAGTGAGGAGATTTTCGGCCTTGAGGGTTGATATTGTATTTTTGGGGATACGTTGAGTTGATGGATGACGTTCCAAAGTGTTTCAGGCAAAAGTTGTGGGATGTGGGTATCTACAATATAGTTAGGGCAACTTGTCGATGGTTTCAGAGGGACACGGTTGTAGGCTGATTGATTTCTAAATTTTGGTGTTACCAAGCAACTCCTTACATTTTTCATTTGGGAGATGATATTGCTTTGGACTTGAAGCATATGGTGGGATTTCGTATAGTGAGTGGAATGGCAGGTAGCATGAGCAATTTGAGCATGGTTTTGATAACAGTTATGTATCGCCATATTGGCCAATACATAATTGTATCGGTCATCCCGTTATGCAATATGGAGTGAATTGGTCCATCATGTAAAAAATGGACCATATTGGTCCATATCAGCCGATACATGCCAATACACTTCATATCAACACCATTACAGTTACAGTTGTTACATGCTATACAACTATTACACCCCCATTTTGGAAATTTTACTTTTTAAAATTTCTCTCTTTTTTCCACTTCTTTCTTCATTTCTACCTTGAAGGAATTTTAAATACTAGTTTAAAACTAGATTTAGGGCTATTTTGAGCATTAAAATGCAAGTTTTGAGTGGGATTAGATGAACATCAAAGTGCAGTGGGCCATTTTGAGAAATATGGAAGAAAGAGTAAACCACCACCTTTTTCTTTTTTTTTTTTTCTTGTTGTATTTATATGTAGCAGGCCTTAATCCACCAAATCATGCTTGATTTGTGTTCAATTAGGACCTATTTGGTTGACTTTTATCAAGTCAAGCTAACGTTGCCCTACAGACAACATTCTTGCCAAATACTGGCTTGTTAAACCATTAGATACATGTTCAAAACACAAATGAAATGCATATACAATATCCTCCCTACTAAAGGAAAAAAAAAAAAAAAAAACAACAACTTTTTTTGAAATTCTTTTCAGCCTTTTCTTTTTAAAAAAATCTTATCGGCTAGGGGCCAATACTGATACTTAAAACCTTGAGCAAGAGAGACAGGGAACCCCAAGTGTTGGCTTGAGAGTACTGTCTCATGAATTGGATTGTCTCTAAGGTTGGCAATGCCCACATAAGCTAGGCAAAGTTAATACTTTGGTTAGGCCCAACTCGTATTCAAAATTCAGGCCAGAACAACCTCAGGCCTGCTCGTTGTCAAGCCCAACTGTTTCCACTGGGAAGGCAATGTCCACTTTACTAGGAGGGTTCACCATTTCTATCCACAAGACTAGTACTATGCATTGCCTTTGTCTAAGTGGAGTGCAAAGGTGGGAGAGAGCTTACTAAGATGGTGAGGGTACTATGCCACTAAACTTAGATCCTGCAGAGTTCTCAAACTTTTGCTAATTTACGGCCTATCTAGTCCTCTTCTTGACAAGGTGGCTTTGCCAAGTAGTTACCAAGTTGATAAGGTGCATTTGTTGATTTTTGTTACGATGGTAGCTAGTGTTCGCAGTATAGGTATCGATGCATGCATCATCCTCGGGATACAAAAACATATCAGTATTGCAAGGAAAAATCGCATATATCAGGGAATTTATTGTTATCCAAGGGAAACATTGGGAAATGGATTTTTTCAATGAAATGCTATGAGATGTTAAAAGATACATGACTTTTTTTTTTTGAAAGTTGTTAAAAGACACATGGTTACACACTTAGAACTCATATTATTACAAAATACAAATATTGTATAATAATTTCCATTGTATATGGTCCTAAACTATGCACTGTCTGGCAAAAGTGAGGCAATTATATCCAAAATGGGTTCATATCATTCAAATAAATATCCTACTACTAATTCAAACTAAACCATCCAAATCATGGGTCCCAAGTTAGTGTATAATGAAACAAAACGTATGGTTATTTAATTATCTGACTATTAGATTGGTGGACATTTATTAGATGGTTAAAAATAAAAATATATCCCGTACTTTAAGTTATAGTGCTCCTAGTTGCATCAGTTTACTTACTCTCTAATCAATCGACCTGAACTGTCCATTAAGTCCACTGCACATTTCATGGGCTACCATGCAAGAATCACACTAATCGGATGATCCAACCATCCTTGATTTGCCTTTTTTCTATAGCCATCAATTTTCCAATCCATGGAAGGATGGTTACAATTGCTCAAGAAATGTGATTCTTTAGAATCATTAACAATCCATGATGGGTCCTGTCAAACAGATGGATTAAATTGCTGATATGACATATTTTTGTGTGAATGGTACTAGCTATCCACATTAAATACGATTGATCAAATGGTCAACATTTGTCAGATTGGCATGATATTTACATGCTAGCCCATGTAATGTGCCTTGGAACAAATGGACAGTCTTGATCTATGGATTGAACTACCTAAGTGTAGCTTATATTTGCAAGCTAGCCAGTGTTCGATTAGGGCCTATTGATCGACTTTAAGCAGGTCTAGCTGACATTGCTTGACAGACAACATTTTACCAAAAATGGCCCATTACATCATCAAATGCTTGTCTTAAAAAAGAAAAGGATACATATTTGAGATCCTCACATTTTTGGATTTGTACTTGTACATATATATATATATATATATATATATATATATATATATATATATATTGGATTTTTCCAAAAAAGAAAGAGAAAAAAAAGTTGTTACAAGGTTGCATTGGCCAATATGGTCCATACTGTATCAGCTAGCTTGCTGGCCACTAGCTGATACCATTATGTAATACCTTGTAGACAATAGTTTCTTTCTTCCCTATTCAATATTAATGGGATATTAATTTACTTGATTCAACGATAACTCGATTGAATCGAAGTCCTATCTTATCTAATTGGATAATGGAGTAGTTAAAACATAATGGGATTTTGAACTTTCATTGGATTAGTTCCCTCGCATAGCACCAATGTAATGATCGCAGAGAATTCAAAAGATCTACCATGCCTTGGAGACAATGGTAAATCACTGAACTTTACAAATCACACAATTGCAATACAGGTAAGAAGATATTAAAAGCTTCCCAACCATCTGCTGTAATTGGAATCGACAATAGATCATGGTAAACTAAAAATATTCCTTCATTCAAACTCAAAATCAATGGAAGTTCAACATAAACTTGAATCAAAGTAAACTAAACATTAAGAATAACTACAAGCTTTATCCCTTAGCCTTATCTAAGGCCTAACAAGACTAATATTTTAGAAGAAAAACTAAAAATATCAACTAGAACCTGTGAAGAAATCGAAGTGGAAGAACGTTGTCGGCACTCCACCTAGGCCTTCTCTCCCTTTCCAAACCCCAAAAGATGATTTCGAACGACGTAGGGACTCCTATTTATAGTTGTGGAACTCTAACTTTCGCACAGTCTTGGAGAATTCGCAAACCAACCTTGGATTTACACACTTATGTTACCCTTCGGTCGCATCGAAGTTGCATCTAAAAAATTTGTGCAGAATCTGTCAAATTTAGGTCCCACCTAAGCTGTCTTAGGTAGGACCGAAGTTGGCTTCGGTGAGACCGAATTAAGACTGAAAATCACGATTTCCCGTTAGACTGCTTTGTGCACTTTTGGTCGGACCGAATAGTCTATTTTTTTTTTATTTTTTTTATTTTTTTAAAATTCTGTTTGACTTGTGATTTTGCCAATTTTTTCTCCATCCTTTGCATTTGGTTTTCTTGGATCTTTAGCATATAAATTCTTCATTAATGATCTCTAAATCTCCAAGTCTTCACTTGGTAATCTTTTGAGCATCAAATCCATGCTTTTAAGATCCTTTTCACATTGAGCTCTCAAAACATGTAGAAATAGATTGATTAAGCACTATCATATTCATAAAACCAAGGAATAAATAGGGGGAAATATGCAATATTTGACACTCAACACACACCCTGGGCTAACTTGTTTAATTGTCAACCTTTCAACACTTCCCCTTAAGCTAGAGCGTCCTAATGAGGCTCAACTTGGAATAAGGGCTAACATAATCAAGCCTAAGATAGAAAGAAATTCTTCTCTAGCATCCCCCTCAAATTCCAGGTGCTCTAAAAATAGAAACTTGAGTTTGGAGAGGCAAATAAGAGATTTCTTAAAAGCCAAAAAATAAAAAAGAAAATAAAGTAAAAAAAGTAACGTGGTTATGGAGATGAGTAGTGCTAGCTGTGACGAGAGGTGAATGAGTGGATGAGAAGCGTAGGGGATGAGAACACCAGTATTTTCAGGCGAGTAGACACTTCTGTAACTTCAGTGATGTGAGCCACTGGAACAAAAATCTGGCACGAGTTTGGATCAACTATCCAACTCAACCAAGGCTGGGCCAACCGCCCAACACAATCATAAGTCCTAACAACTATCTAGAACAAATAAGAATAGACCAATTGTCCAATATAAATGATGAGTCTGGATCAACTATCCAGCTCAACCAAGGATGGGCCAACTACCTAATACAATCATAACTTCAACAACTATCCGAAACAAATAAGAATGGACTAACTGCCAAATATAAACGAGTTTGAGCCAATTGCTTAAAGTAAACAAGCCCAATACAATCATAAGTCTGAGCCAAGGCTGGGACATTCACCCAGTCCAAACCAACGTTTCCAATATTGATGATATCGGCCGAGATATCCCACGATATATTTTGTCTCACACCTATGTGATACGAAATGCACAGGTAGTGTTAATATATCTTACCCGTTCAATCCAGTGAGAATTTTCGATTTTCAATCCATGTTTTTTGCTGTAAATCATGTTAAATTAGTGTCAAATGGTTACAAATCCATGATTCTTCTTACTTTGCTTTAAAAATCATGGATTTGGAGTTTCAATTTTGAGTTTTGGGGGAGATGGGCTAAGTTGCAGAAAATTGAGAAAAATTGAAAACTTTCAATTTCTCGTAAATTGGTTGCAATCTGTGTCTAAACACAAAATCAAACATGTATGTAACTTGATCTAGTGATTCTTGGTAATTTGAGGATTTTTAGAAAAAAATATTTTTTAATTAAAATTGTCAGTTTGTTTTTTTGAAATTCCACTTCGATTAATGGTCAATTGGCCCCCTTTTTAGAGTATTCAGGAATGTTTGATTAAATCATTATCACATACACTCCAATTTTGGGTTTTGGGACAAGATGGGTGGATTTGCGAAAAATTGGGGAAATTCGGGATTTCTACAAATTTTCTCAAATCGGAGAGGATGAGTTCTAGCGTTATGTTGGGGAGTATCTTCACTGACATCATTCTACTATGACGTGGGTATAATATTGTTGGTTTGTGAAGCAATAGTACTATGCTCAGTCCCGTTGAGATGGAGATCATAATTTTGAGCTACTGACAGTTCTATGTGGGTTTGAGCCACAACCACACACATTATTCATAGGTATATTTCTAGTTTTCTACTTCTTTTGCTTTTAAATGTTTTTTTTTTTTTTTTTTTTTTTTAAAGACAGGGTGTCCCCACCTCTTTTTTTGAAGTGAGACTAATCCCTGTGGATACACGCAATCACCCACAACCACGTGTATCGGGTAAAGCCAAGGAGGGGAATCAAACCCTCACCTATAGGGAGCAAACCTATGCTTTTAAATGTATTGCTTTTGTTTCCGTGCATGTTTTCTTACGTTTATAAATTACTCAAATAGACTTTGAATATACTTGCATTAGTTCAGTTGGACAGTGCATAGATTAGGACCCCATACAAAGGAAACCTATTATGTGCAGTTGTTTTTTGTATGTTTTGATTTCTAAGTGTGTATTGATGTCTTTTTTAACAATACTTGAAGTTTCATTGAAAAATAAGACCAATTTCCCAATGTTTCCCCATGTTTCCCAACTACAACGATACTTTATACGATACAATTGATATATCCCATGCGATAACTGATATGTATCTGTATCCCATGGGTGCGATACATTACGTGATAACAATAAGGAAAACATTCCAAAGAAGCCCAAACCAACTGTCTGGTGCATAAATGGGTTTGGGCCAAAGTACTTGTTACATTAACGAGTTGGGTCAACTACGTCGAATAAATATTGGTCACATTTGAAGTTTCATTGAAAAATCCAACCAATTTCCTAATGTTTTATCATGTTTCCGAACAACAATGATACATTATGCAATACACCTGATATATCTTATGCAATAACCGATATGTATCTGTATCCAAGGGTACAATACATAACATGATAACGATAAGGAAAACATTAGTCTACACAAGCCTGAACCAATTGTCTGATGCATAAATGGATCCAGGCCAAGTACCCAGTACATAAATGAGTTGGGCCAATTGGCCTAAATAAATATTAGTAACATCACACATCTTGGCAATGAAAGCTTGAAATGAAGAAGCTGCTAAGTCGTCGAAGGAAGGCGTGGAGAGGAAAGAAAGAAAAGAAGATTATGTAGGAAAGGAAGGGAAACATCACTTGATGAGAAAGATTCGAAGAATAAAACTCATAGAGTTAAGAGGAAGAAGAAGAAGAGAAAAAAGAAGGAAAGAAAAAGAAAAAGGACGGAAAGAGGAGAACCATCAAGGATTAGGGAGCGAAACACCAAAAAAAAAAAATCTACTCTAATAGAAAAAATCAGTAAACACCCTAGCCAATGCAACACAAAAAATATGCTTAAACAGAAAAAAATCTAGCAAACACTAGCCAAGGCAACATAAAAAAAAATAAAATTGCTTCAACAGGAAAAATCCATCAAACCCTAGCTAAGTCAACACAAAAATCTGCTTCCATAGGAGAAAATCCAGCAAACTCTAGTCAAGGCAATACAAAAATCTGTAAGTCCAGAAAAATCTTCAAAAAAGAATTGAAGAAGAATAAGGGAAAAAATGAAGGGAAAAGAAGAAAAGAGAAAAGAACAAGAAACCCTAAAAGAAGAAGAAGAAGAAGAAGAAGAAGAAGAAGAAACCCTAGGAGCACTTAGGCTATGATACTATGTTAAACAGCCACATGGTGCTAATGTCGAGGGCCTATGAGAAGCTACAATAAGAAGAAGAAGAAGAAGAAAGAAGGAGAAGATAGATGGAAGAGAGAAACAATGAGAGCAAGAGAGGAGAGAGGTAGCAAGAACATGAGATGCTTAGGGTGTATTGAAATTCTAGCTCTCTAATTTTATTTATAATAGTAAAAATGTTAATGGATCCTATGTGCCTTATTACATGGACTTGTGAATGAGCCGTATGGGCCTTTTTATATGGACTTGGCCCCATATAGGCCTTATTAAACTATCAACCTTTCAACACTCCCCCTCAAGCCGGAGCATCCTAACCAGGCACAACTTGGAACAAAGGTTAACAATTAGCATAATCAAACCTAAGAAAGAAAGAAACAATTGGTAAAGCTTGTTATCTATCAAGTTTGAGTCAATAGATTGAGAAAAGTATATACATTCATTAATCTTTTACACAGGAAAAGACTACATCAAGAAAGCTCCTGAACTACATCAAGAGAACTAGACTTATTTTAAAGTCTATATTTCTATGTCACTGTGTATTAGCTGTCTTTTTATTAATTATCTGCAGTATTTTTGTTGTGCCCATTAAAATCAACCTGCTGGTTGCCCTATCCAGGCTTCCTATTTCTCTTTTTAACCATGCTTCTTGATCCAAAGACAGGCACATTATCCTTGGATTTTCAGTTAGTACCAAAAGGGCGCATCGTTCCATCATCCAGACTGTTGGTCTGGTGCAATTTTAGCATGGATAGAGCATGCCCCAAATATCCCTGGGATAGGAAGATTTTGACCACCAATCTTAGTCCTTTTTCCAGTTGTTGTATTCTTCTTCTTGATCATCCAAATTAACAGGCTAGGATTTTCCTATAGAGGAGTTGTTTCGATGTGGTCCATCCATGGTGGACCTAACAGACCCATGGTCTGGATCAGTAACTGATGGGGGGCTCTGCTCGTAAAAACCGAAAACCTGAGTACACCATGCTGACTATAATTTCTCCTTCTAATCATGCTGTTGAGTTTCTCTTGCACCACTGCAGAATCTCAAATTACTGGTATCTCTTGTTTATATCATGCGCTGATTCATTTAATTTGCATTCCTATTTTGATTTAACACCTCTTTCCTTTTCACAGCAAAATAGACCACTGAATTCACAAAATGTTGCCGATGCTTTGCAAAAGTTCAGCCTTAAAAAGACTGCTGTCCAGAAAGCATTGGACACTCTATCTGATAGTGGACATATTTCATTCAAGGAGTATGGTAAACAGAAGATATACCTTGCTCGGCAAGATCAATTCGACATTCCCAACAGCGAAGAGCTTGATCAGATGAAAAAAGACAATAGCAAATTGCAAGAGGAGTTGGAAGATCAAAAGAAGGTAATAGGTGAGGTAGAAGCAGGTATGTTCTTTCTTCCTTTCTTTTAAGAGAATTACCTAAATGGATTTGTTCTTAATTTTGTTATCCAAAAACTATTCAAATACTAAAAATTTCCTAAAACACAAACATCCTGAAAAGATTTACTAAAATGTACCTCTTGATACTTCAGTTCCCATCTCTGTTAACTTTCATGTATAATGATGATTTTGCCCTGTTTACAGGACCCTTTTTGTTTCAAAAATCACCAGAACCCCTTTTTTAAGCTCATTAATGACTTAACGTGCATGCAATTGACCCGTCGATCAGGTGCTACACTAACTTTTGGCCTTTATCTAAAAAATCAGGCTGATTCAATGTTTAGGTGGGCCACCCCATAAAATTATACCTAAAACATCTAAATTCACTGTGATTTTTGGGTAATTCTTTCATCCTGATGAGGCATATCAGATGAATGGACTGTATGGTATATAAACACCACGGTGGACCTACACAAAACTAATGGTGGGTGTCCATCCCAACTGTTTCCTAGGGTGTGACCCACCTCAGTGTCGGTTCATCATGATTTTGGGTTCCATGGTGAACATGAGGCAATGCACTTGATGGATGGGGTGGATCTTATGAAAGTGCCATCCCATGTGGCTCTTGGTTAGCAAACGTAACCCAGCGAGAAACCCACAAACCATTATTGCCTTTGTTGGAATACATCCTGATATATTGCAATACGATATGTCAGGACTTTAGCCTTTAGATCTGTGTCGTCTTCAAATGATCCAAACCGTTTATGTGATAAGTCTCACTTTGAATAGTGGAAAGGCAACAAACAAAAGCTCTAACTTGGATTATTTCAAAACTTTGATATTTTGGCTCTTTTGCTTTGAAAATGAACAATCACCATAGCCTTTGTATAATTAATGGGTTGAAATATTCACTTAAAGTGTTTTTGGGTATGCCCAATCCAAGGGGACTCCTATCAAATAAATTCTTGGATCATCAATATTAAACTCAAGAGTACATTGTGGAAGACATGGTGAGGAAGAAAAGGGAAGGGGGGAATATTTTCTTCATCTCTCTTGCCATCTACTAGCTCTTATTTATAGACCATTTGTTATAGTTGATAAGCCCGATTAAAAATACTACCAATCAATATCTAATCTTAAAAGATATACACCATATGGGGCGAATTGCGGAGCATGAAAACACTTTGCATTCTTATATGTACTCACAAGTTTGTATACTCTGAACACTCTCCCTCAAGTTGGAGTGTGTATATCATACAAGCCAAGCTTTTTGATGATTTCGGGGACTTTGGAAGATGTTGATTGAACTTCCGATGACTGTGATGGTTGGGATATGAATTGAAAACACCTTTGATGACTTGAGGATATTCTTGTAGCAGTTTCGATGGTTGGATGATGTTCTAGCAACACTTCTTGTGGTTGGATGACGATCTGGCAGCACTTCCAGTGGTTGGATGTTGATCCGGCAACACTTCAATGGCTAGATTATGTTTTGGCGGCACTTAATGTGGTTGGATTGTAGAGACAAGCAAAGTTGTCTCACAAAGATTATTTATTAACTTATTAATATATCATTGATTAGATTTGTTAGGCGTAGAATATTTTATACATGGTACATAATTAGCTAGAGATTAGCTAGAGATTTTGTATGTTTCATTTATGTAAACCCATGTTGGGGTTTATAAATAATACACAAATTTCTCCCAGCTTTATGGTATCCATTGTCATATTGACATGGTATCAGAGCGATAAATTTGGGCCATTAATTGTTAAAATCCATCGTCCCAAACTCCATCCCGTTTTGGCCCACTGATCCATTTTTAAATTTGTTTTAATCAAATTTGGGCCTTGCAGTCTCGACTTGGCACCACCATCATCCCCACCATCCCCGACTTGCATCCTTGTTACAACAATAACCCACCATCACCATTGTCATCCAGGCCCCGCACCACCACCATCATCTTGACTTGACACAACTGTTGCTGCTTGACCGAACACATTTGTTGCAACCATCTGAACCACCATTCAAAGGGCATGTTAGCACCACCATCATCATTATTGTCGACCGACCTTATCACATACCAGACTCAATCCATTAACCATCCATTTTTTCCGATCAATAGCACTACCACTCATGATTGTCTTCTTCGGCAACCAATCTTCAACCCACCACCTGATGGGGACATTATGCGCACGCCCACGCCCCCCACCCTACGCACGTACTCAAGGAAGAAGGCCCTACTATCGATCTGGATCGATGACGACATCTATAGAGGACCTCTTGGTTAGGGGGCCGTGCTATGGAGCATTGGAGTGAACTCGATCATCATAGGGATTCCACCATTGGTTCTCATGATTGTGGCCCACTACCCTAGATGATCTAGGATTTTGAGTTTTGGTTATTGTTGTTATTAGAAACATCATGAACGGTTTTGATGGCGTTGATTAGTTGTTATTTTTGTTACTTCGTCTCCAAGTAATGGTGTGCGCACATGGTACGGCTTTTGGGCTTTAGGGTTTCTTATAAATAGGCAACCCTATGTAGGTTTTTTATTATTTAAGTTTATTAATAAAATTTTACGTTTCTTCTTCTCTATTCCTCGGAGTTGAAGAAGCTAATTGGGTGCGAAACCCTCCCTTCCTCGAAGGGCTAACTACCGTGGTGCGAAGCCACAACCATCCCAAATCGTCCCCACATCCATCATCTCCCACAACCTTCCCATCTTCAGATTTATCTTTTCTTTACACCCAAATTCTCTTTTACAGCAGATTTTCAGATTCTGGCTCACCAAGGGGCTGAAACTTCGGCGGACCACCATGCACACACTGGACCGCGGATCAACGTGAAACTTGGTATGAGGGCGGACCTCCCCTGGCCGACCAACCCCTAGATGACCGTTTCTAGTTTCGATAGGAACCCACTCACGTGTGTCTGGGCTGGGCTGCTGTTAACACATGTGGACTGTCTCAGGTTATTCTCTCTCCTATTTCACTCCTCTCTTGCGTTAAATCCCTAACCCTAACCCTAACATTAGATAATCTCAAATTCCAAGTTTTTCCAACTTTTGCAAACCCTAGACTTTCTCCAAATTGAAACATGGTGAATCTCTTGAATTGGGAAACAATCCTTTGCAAGGATGGATGAATCTTAAGCTCCTTTGGGCATTGTTTGGTTTATAATTTTACTTGATCCATCCCTAATCGTGTATGGGCTTGGACCCCCATAGATTCCCCTTGTTGAATGTTTGAACTTATGTGGGACGTGGAATATTGTGATTATTTAAAATTGGTATGATCTAAAGCTTGAGATCTTGCATATCATATTTTATTTTCATGTCCTACTTCAAATTTGGTATCAGAGCTTAGGGTTTTCATAGGGGAATGCATTGCATGTTTAGGGTTTAGTCTATTCATGTCTATTTTGCATCAAGTCTCATCATATAGGGCTGTTTAGGACCCATCATTCACAACATGGACTGCTGAATTTTCCGTTGTCAGAAAATTCCCAATTTTCATGGCTGAATTTTCTGTTAACGAACTATTTGGGTAGTTATGTTCTTGAAATTTTAGTAGCGTTGTGTAGTTTCCCTCATATAGTCCTATAGGATCATTTAGTCCCATTTAGGCGCATATAGTTGTATTAGAGGGTCTTTGAGTTGAGTGAGTAGTTGTATGCCCACACGTATTGGTCGTGGTTTTGGCTTGCACCCTACACTAAACATGGAGCAATTGCAAGGGTTAATGAACAACATAACCCATCAGTTTGAGTCTTTGGGTAGGCGATTGGAATAATGTATTGACCAACGCTTTGAATAGCTTAATGTGCACGTTACCTAACTAGAGACCTCCGCCTAGGTAAACCCCACCATTGGGGAAGATGCCCAATCTCAGGCAGGTGGTCAGGAGGATAGACAAAGGAATGGAAGCGGCCAAGGAATTGGTTATGGGCGTGCACCCACCCCGCAATGGGCATCATTATCACTATGACCCAGATGCGCGACTCCTTTAGGGAGTTAGAGTAGATGCCCCTACGTTTGATGGCCACTTGGACCCTAAAGCTTTTCTAGATTGGATAGCGGATATAGACTATTATTTTGAGTGGTACGACATGTCGGATGCTCGTCGAGTCCAATTTGCCAAGATGAAGCTTGTGGGCCAAGCAAAGAGGTTTTGGGCTATAGTGGAGCGAAAGAAAGAAAGGTCGAGGGAGCTCCCAATAGTCCATTGGGGAGAAATGAAAGAAATTTTTAAGGAAAATTACCTCCCTTTCTCCTATCACTTGAGGTTGGTTGAAGAATGATAGTCTCTTCGACAAGGTTCTATGAGTGTGGCTGAATACATTGAGAAGTTTGAAGAGTACTTGACCCGGTGTGAAGTTGATGAAGATCCCATACTCACTCTTGTTCGATTTAAGACGGGCCTCCATTCTGACATTAGGAGAGTTACTCGCCAAGGACATAGACACTCTTGAACAAATGTATCAAGTAGTGTTGGAGGTCGAGCGATACCTCAAAACACCTATGGAAAGGCGGTTTGAGCCTCGCGATTCTGGCGCTAAGGCCAACCCTTCTGGGGCTAAGCCTAATACTGGATATCAATACAAGCCTTCCAGTAATGTTTAATCTAGGCCCAAGGATGATAAGGGTAAAGGAGTTGTCGGGTCTAGCTCGTGCAAAAGTGATGCGACTAGGTGTTTTAGATGTCAAGGGTTTGGTCACTTTGCCCACCAGTGTGGCACGAGAGAGGGCATCAAGGTGTTCTTTATTGATGGGCAAGTGGAAGTAGTGCACCCAGAATGTGACGGTGAGGAGGAAGAATATGAGCCAGCAGAAACCCTTAGTGATGAGGAAGAGGGAGTGCAAGAGTCCGCGACCCTTGTAGTTGTGTGTTGCACCTTTGCACAAGCAAAGAATATCGATGATTGGCGCCGCAACACGACCCTTTATACTCATGCAAAATGTGGTGATAAGAGTTGCAAGATGATCGTGGATAGTTGTAGTTGTACCAACGTGACATCAACTGGCACTGTGAGCCATTTGGGCTTGAAGCATGAAGCCCATCCTCAACCCTATAGAGTGTCTTGAGTTGATGAAACTTCTAGTCTAGTCTCGCATCGTTGTCTTGTTCCTATTCAGTTTAGATTATATAAAGCCACACTTTGGTGTGATGCTGTTCCTAGGAAGCCTATTGATCTTGTCCCTATGTCCCTGTCCCATAGGTCATCAGAGTCTGTAGAGTCTTTTGCACATCACATTCATTCATTGCATTAAGAAATCAGGCGAAAGATCAATACTAGTAATGAACATTATAAAATTTTTACAAACCAACATAAACGATTCAAGGAATTTAATGTAGGGGATTCTATGATGGTCCACATTAGGACAGATCGGTACCCTCAGGAAGCCGTTCGTAAATTACACGTGCGTAATGCTAGACCATTCAAAATTATAAAACGAAACGGTCTCAACGCGTATGTGGTAGATCTTCCACCTTCCATGGGAATTAGTTCCTCATTCAATGTGGAAGATCTAGTTGCATTTCAGGGGACCACTGTACATTGTCCAGCCTTGCATCGAACCATCCTGATTCCCTATACCTTTCCCTTAATTCATGGCCTTTTCTCGACCCATCTTCCCAGCCTCTACCTCCCATACCTACCCTTCCCACACCCAGAGAGGAGATAGAGGATATTTTGGACCATCAGATAGTATCGACATCGGACGGCGGATTTCAAAAGTTCTTGGTCAAGTGAAAGTCACACCTAACTTAAGATACTGCGTGGCTCACCGAGGAAGAGCTTCAGAGACTTGATCCTGACATCTTGGAGTGGTTCATGAGTTTTGTTTACCAGTGGCGAAATCTTTATAGCCGGGGAGAGTTGATGGGGACATTATGCGCACGCGCACGCCCTCCACCTTACGCACGTACTCAAGGAGGAGGAAGGCCTCACTATCGATTTGGATCGACAACAACATCTATGGAGGACCTCTTAGTTAGGGGGCTATGCTATGGAGCATTGGATTGGACTCGATCAGCAAAGGGATTCCACCATTGGATCTCATGATCGTGGCCCACTACCCTAAATGATATAGGATTTTGAGTTTTGGTTATTGTTGTTATTAGAAACATCATGAACGGTTTTGATTGTGTTGATTAGTTGTTATTTTTGTTACTTCGTCTCTAAGTAATGGTGTGCGCACATGGTGTAGCTTTTGGGGTTTAGGGTTTTCTTATAAATAGGCAACCCCATGTAGGTTTTTATTATTGAAGTTAATGAATAAAATTTTACGTTTTTTCTTCTCTATTCCTCGAAGTTGAAGAAGCTAATTGGGTGCAAAACCCTCCATTCCTCGAAGGGCTAACTACCGTAGTGCGAAGCCACAACCATCCCAAATCGTCCCTACACCTATCATCTCCCACAACCTTCCCATCTTTAGATTTATCTTTTCTTTACACCCAAATTCTCCTTTACAACAGATTTTTAGATTCTGGCCCACCAGGGGGACGAAACTTTGGCGGAGCACCACGCACACACTGGACCGCGGATTGACGTGAAACTTGGCGTGAGGGTGGACCTCCCTTGCCCCACAACCCCTAGCTGACCGTTTCTAGTTTCGTGGGCCCCACACATGTGTGGATAGGAACCCACGCACGTGCGTCTCGGCTGGGCTGCTGTCTACACGTGTGGACTGTCTCAGGTTATTCTCTCTCTCCTATTTCACTCATCTCTTGCCTTAAATCCCTATCCTTAACCCTAGATAATCCAAAATTCCTATTTCACTCCTCTCTTGCCTTAAATCCCTATCCCTAACCCTAGATAATCCAAAATTCTAAGTTTTTGCAACTTTTGCAAACCCTAGACTTTCTCCAAATTGAAACATGGTGAATCTCTTAAATTGGGGAACAATCCTTTGCAAGGATGGATGAATCTTACACTCCTTTGGGCATTGTTTGGTTTATAATTTTACTTGATCTAGCCCTAAACGTGTATAGGCTTGGACCCCCATAGATTCCCCTTGTTAAATGTTTGAACATATGTGGGACATGGAATATTGTGATTGTTTAAAATTGGTATGATCTAAAGCTTGAGATCTTGCATATCATATTTAATTTTCATGTCCTACATCACCACCACATTTCCACTACTAAAGAACCCATCTTTGCCCTAAACCAAGCCCGACTTGAAGCCATCACCATCTTCATCACCATCACCACGATGCCTGCCACATCACCATCAAATCTACTGCAACTAGCCACCCACTGTCGTTGACTAATGCACCAACCCTCATTGTCTCTGTCCACTCCTTTGCTTGCTGGCTTTGCACCATCTTCACTAGATCTAACACAACCCTTACACACAAGAATATACCATCTCCATCGGCACTACTCTCACCAAACCCTCATCAGCCAAATTCAACCTTCCGAATCCAACCCTCAACACTCATCTTCTCTGGTTGGACCACTTGAATCCGACCTAAGACCATTATCTCTACCGTCACATCTACCCATCACTACCACCATTGCCACCACTTGAATTTGACTCGAGACCTCCACCATATCTACCACCACCTGTTGGAGCACAAAAATCAAGACTTGCGCAAGATAACCGTGTTGCGTGGCCGCACAACAAAGATGGACTGCACGGGCGCGCAACTTAAGACATAGTAAGAGAGAAGCTGGCAAAGCACAAGCTTGATCAAGTCACACAAAAGAGGGTGATTGCACAACAGTGCAACAAAGATACGTTGTGCGGCATTGCAACATCTTATTGCACAGATTTGATAGCTCACGTGTAAAGGCCTATAAATACCTCCTCTCCATCGCATTTGAAGATCAGAGAGCTTAGAGAGAAACATTTGGAAGCTTTCGAAATCAAGATGTTCACAATTCATGTATGCCGCAGGTTAAAGCACCGGAGAAAGGGAGAAAGAAGATGCAGGAAGCATGGAGCCAACTGTTGCGCGACCGCGCAATAGGATTTGCTTGTGTGACCGTGCAATTGAGGTCCCAAATGACCTATGTGCTATGTGGCTTTCGCAAATTCGTCATGGATTATAAATCTTATGCGCATCTCATGTATACTGGCGTGAAGCAAGGGTATCAAACCCGCACAACTTTTCTGTCATTGCGACGGATACTCTACAAGCCGAGATGTTGTTGAAATCATTGTTGATTTATTTTCAATTACGTTAATTAAATGTACTTTATTTTAGAATTAAAGGCAGTGAGAGGAATATAATAAGAATTCATATTAATGAAATAAAATGATGACGAGTATTCTTTGATTGAATTTCTTTCGTTATTATTGAATATAGATATTCCAATCTCCGAAATATGTTTCTGATTGAAATAAAATGACGACTCTGCTAGGGATCAAACACAGAATCTTTGGTTGGAATGTTTATATTTAATACTAACGATAGAACAATCAAAGGGTACTCATTATCAAAGGGCGCTATAATGGCGACTCTCGACAGGAACATTCCCCCCTTCATATATGAAACAAAGTGCAGTTTGATTCAATCCGAATAACTAATAGCCTGTTTTAGAATTCAAGTATTTCGCTCTTACATAATCGCGATGTCTTCTCTTCCGGTCAACGTAATCGTCTATTTCATGCCCAACGGGTTCTCTGTGGATTATGCTGGCAATGTTTAACTGCCACCGGAAAGGATATCGGGGAAAGCCAGGTCAGCTGTGACTGGAAACAGACGCAAAAGGATGATGAGGAATGGACAATAGTGACGTCCATGAGATAGAAGACTTGATCCCCTCTAGCGAGAGGCCCAATTCCGTTGTAGACAGTAAAAGAGTCAATTACACGCAACATTGTGAAACGCAATCCCGCGCTAGCCTCGCCCCTGCTCTATACTAGAGAGGCCGAAATAACTCTCTTTGCCGTGCACGACTTCCCCGCCCTACTGGTCATAGCTTTGCCACGTACCTAAAAAGAAAAAGGGAAAGTTGCTTTGACAAATAGGCCGTCTTCCCCCAGGTCTATTGCAATGACTTTGCCACAAGCGTCAGCACTAGGCACCTCCTGTTCAGGACCGATAAAATCCCTAGGACCACAGAAGGACAATATCGAGTCGACTAGCGGGTTATTTTCTCTGAGATCCCCTATTACAACCATTTCTCTCTCCCTTTTGGCATTAGGGCAGTCAAGAAGTGGGAAGGCCACAATTTTCATGGCAGGAACTAGTTAGACCCAACCGTTGTCCACGGACGAGCATTTAGCCGAGATGGCATGTACACAAACAATATTAATGGAAGAGTATAGAAACCTTAGAGAGGCGTTGGTGACGTTATCCCACAACGTGGCTCAGGTTACTGCCCCTCCGATGATGGTTGTTGCGAATGGCAATGAATAGCAAGCAGAAGGGTCATAGCCGCAGAGGGCAGGGTCGCACGGATCAGTGCCCACTGCTTGCATTGTGACCTAAGATGAAATCTGACAGGTAGTGGCTCAGGTTATTCGTATGGAAAGAGACAGAGCATAGAGGAAGATTCCGGTTTCAAACGCCCTACCCCCGCGAAATTGAAGACATACCATTTCCCGCAAACTTCAAATATCTAGATTTCCAAAAATTTAATAGCGTGCGAATCTACAAGGGTAGTAGGGTTCGCACCAAAATTCGATACCCTTCCTCAAAGGGAGGTTGCTGGATCTGATACATATAAAGAAGATACATTCACTCGGAGATAGTGAGTCATCGTCAATGGTATCTCTATCTTCAAAGATATTGGAAAATGGGAACTGGAAAAAAGTAATGGACTCTGTCCTCTCGATCTTGTCCACCACCTAATCGTATGTCTTCTTGATCATCTTCCGCATTTGATAGTGCCAGAGTGGGAGGTGGTCCAGATTCACGCATGCCTTTTCTGGTTCATCATAAGTCCACAGGAAATATATGCCCAGCCACCCTACAAAGTAATGCCAGGGTGCATAGGCCGAAGACGCTCCGAATGCCGGGCTCTTGTAGTGAGTGGCCACATCGTCGAAGGTGGGATATATCGAGCAAAGGATTGGAGGAGCCAGGGAATACTTTCTACCATCTGCCATTGCTCCAGCAACCACGACTAAGGTGGGTTTGATGGCATCGACCCATTTTGAGTTGGGTAGCACCACCTGGCTAAGCCAGTAAGCTAGGAAAGCAGTTAGCTCACCAGATGCATTATACTCTGTTGGCCCCTTGATCTTTTGTCTTAAGGCCGATTAGCTTCTGTGTATGGTTTCCCGCAAAGCTGCAAGGCCAAAAGAGGTATAGTTATTAAGAGATAATGAAGAAGTTCATGAAAGATCTAAGCAGAGCGAAGAAAGACAAGGAACGTACCAAAGGTCTCTCGTAAAATGCACTACCCAGATGAGGTGTGGGACTTTGTGGATGTTAGGAAACTTCGTCATTTCTCTAAAGAGCTCGGTGGCAGTTTTTGAAACCTTTGGCTGCAGATTGGTGGGAGAAAAATGTGCAAATTCCTCATTTGTTGGCACGCATTCGTCGAAGAAACAACTCGTTATTGGAAGACCAACCATCCTATGAAGATCTCATAGCGTGATGCTGACTTTGTTGAGAGGAAGATGGAAAGAGTTGGTTGGCAGGCACCAGTAATTAAGGAAGCCCTTGTACACGGTCACATCTTTGCAAAAATAATCGGATGTGACTTCGATCGCGTTGAGGAGATTGATCTTGATTAAACGTCCGAGTGCTTCTTAATTATTGACCTGGCCCAAGCATTGTAATAATTGTGAGAAGATAAGAAGTCACAAGTTCTGAATTCTTCTGTACCTCATAAGGAATCTCTGGTGCGAAAGCATTGCTGCATGGTCTCGAAGAAGTGGGTAGGGAAGAGATGGTGGGGGTTGTAGCATGGCATCAAGAACCGTATCGAGGAAAATTTGTCGATTCTTTTGCCAAAAACCCTTCAATATTAGATAGCCCTCCAAGATTTGGGGTTCCTTTATGGTCCAATGGGCTGTGTAAAGAATCCTATTATGCGTCATCCTGTCCATTGGCTCGCTATGGAGGATCAAGAGATGGCGGCACAAATTCATTGGGATGATGACCATCTCGTCCTTAAAAGGACTGTTGAATTTAATCATCTCTTGATGGACCTTTACGTCGTCCCAAGTATTCTGAAGACGCTTCTTATTGAATTCCATGATGTTCTCTTGGAGTTGTTCCTTACTCTTCAATGACTTCTTCTTTGTGAAAGTGGGAGGACTGGTCTCTCTATTGGATGGCCTAGAGCTACCCATTTAGATGTTTGAAGTGGCCTTCAACCAATCTTCCTATGCTGCTTTGTGACCCTGCTAGGGAGGTCTTTCTATACCTCCCATGATTATGGCCTGGTGGATGGGGCTGGTCAAAAGAGTTATTTGGTCTGAGAAGTCTATTATTGGAAGGCTTGGCTCATTGAAAAGAGAGGGGTGTCTAGTCATTATTTTAACTCGTTTTCTAGGACGATTGTCTGCCCTACGGAGATTGAAGGATTTGTGGTGATCTTGTTCCTTGGCTCCTAGAATATTAATGAGTAGGAGTAGAAGGTTCTTGGGAGGTTCCGAAAATCCTCTTACCCTTTTGCCATTTGATTGGAGTAGAACAAGAAAGAATGAGATGAAATTTTTGTCGAGGCAAATGGGAGTTGCGCGGTTGCAAAATGGAGATCAATTGCGCGGTTGTGCAAGGGAGTTCTGTTGCGTGGTCACACAAAGGGATAGTGAGATGCAGTAACAAAAGAAGAAAGCAGAATTATTGACGAGAAGGGTGGATGGTTTATATAGAGAGTTGACTCGACTGGCTGTTGTGTGGACCCGATCGCGCAACATAAGTTGTGCGGTCGTGCAACGGATATTGAGAAGATTTTCGCATTGATAAAGGTTCGATCCTCCGTTTGATTTTAAAGCAAATTCAAAGGTGGATCGAGGGGGCATTTGTTAGAGCACGAAAATAAAGACTTGCGCAAGATAAATGTGTTGTGCGGGCACACAACAGAGATGGATTGCGCAGGCGCGCAACTTAAGATAGATAATGAGGGAAAGAAGTTGGCAAAGTACAAGCCTGACCAAGTCGCACAGAAGAAGGTGATTGCATGACCGCGCAACAAAGATACGTTGTGCGGACGCACAACATTATCTTGTGGCGCGGATTTGATAGTTCACACATGTAAAGGCCTATAAATACGCTCTATCCCTCTCATTTGAAGTTGAGAGAGAAAGACCGGAGAGCCTAGAGAGAAACATTTGGAAGCTTTCGGAATCAAGAGGTTCAAAATTCAAGTATCCTGTGGGTTGAGGCACGGGGGAAAGAGAGAAAGAAGATGCATGAAGCAGGGAGCTAACCTGTTGCGCGACCGCACAATAGGATTTGCTTGCGCGAGTGATCTATGTGCTATGTGGCTTTCGCATATTCATCACGGATTACAAATTGTATGCGTGTCTCATGCATATTGGCATGAAGCAAGGGTTTCAAACCTGCACAACTTTTCTGTCATTGCAACGAATACTCTACAAGCCGAGATGCTGTTGAAATCATTGTCAAATTATTTTCAATTACATTAATTAAATGTACTTTCTTTTAGAATCAAGGATAATGTGAGGAATGTAATAAGAATTCAGATTAATGAAATAAAATGATGACGGGTGTTCTTTGATTGAATTTCTTTCATTGTTATTGAATATAGATATTCCAATCTTCGAAATACATTTCTAATTAAAACACCACCATCTGCCCAATTTACTACATGGCCACACTACCACATCGCCATCGCCACCACACCAGCCATCACTGGCGTCTTCTTTTTTTCCCCTTTCGCTGAACGGCAGAGGTCTCTATGCATCAAGTTCATACCTCTTTTGCGTTCAATTCGTAATCCGCAAGACTAGCTGTCTTTGTATATGTGCATGTGCATGTGTTGAGCTGCCCCTTTCATCTTTTCTTCATCATGGTTGATGTGTGTGTGGGTGTGAGGCATGGCTTTTGGAAAGGCAAGCTATTGGGCATTAAGTTTGATGGAAAGAATTATCCTCTTTAGCATTTTCATTTCCAATTATATATTGAAGGGAAAGGTTTGTAGGATACATTGATGTCTCCGCTCCCCAACCCGATGAATCCGGCTCAAAGGACCTTCAATTGTGGAAGATAAACAATGCCAAGATTGTCACATGGACATCGCGGTGGGCACCACACAGTTCCACCTACGGTCCCTATGGGCGGGTGTTACAAGAAAGTTGTCTCCCTACTAAAACTTCTCCTCCTTGCAAAGTGAATGCGAGCCACTGGATGGAATCCAACAGCTCATGATAAGCCTGCAAGAAGAGACTTTTTTTTTCCTCTAATTCCCCATGGGAGCATGTGACACATGCGTGAGATCTAAGCTTTCCATCAAGTGAACTACATTGTTTAGATATTCTGGCATAAAAAATCAGCTACTTCACACTTGACGTGGGCCACACCAAATCAAAACAATTGAAAGGGATTTATAACTGTTGAATTTGCTTCGAACCCTTCAAAAAAAAAAAAAAAACAAAACAAAACAAAAAAACTGTTGAATTGGAATCCACCAGCTCACGATAAGCCTGCAAGAAGAGACCTTTTTTTTTTTTTTTTCTTTTGTTTCTGTAATTCCCATGGGAGCATGTGACATGCATGAGATCTGAGCTTTACATCAAGTGAACTACATTTTTTTAGATATTATGGCATAAAAATCAGCTACTTCACACTTGATGTGGGCCACAACAAATCAAAACAATTGAAAATGATTTGTAACTGTTGAATTTGCCAAAATAATAAAAAAAAAAAACTGTTGAATTTGCTTCGTACATTGTGGCCCCCACATGAAGAGTGAAATTGTATAGGATTTTTCAAGTGGCGTTATTTCCAACCTTTTGGAAAGCTCAGATCTCATACAATTATTTGAACTTGCATGTGTGCCTGCATCTTGAGATGCATCATGTATGGCTCTACACTACTGTGGAATAGCAAACCTTTAAATAGTGATTTTCAGCCAGGATTATGTAGAAATGGAAAGGCCTTCTGTAAGAAGTCAAAAGTCTTCATTATACATGAAAGTTAAAAGAGACAGGAACGGAAGTATAAAATAGATTTTGGGAAAAATTATCATGATGTTCATATGTTATAGGACATTTTTAATATTTGGGTAGTTTTTGGATAAAAAGATTTAAAATAAATCTGTTTTTGTAATTTTCCTTTTTAAAGTCATCAGTTATTTTGTAGTAGTCAATAGGAACTTTATATTTGAAGCCCATTAACAGCAACTCGGCTGCCCATTTAGGGATGTTGGAAGTTGGCATAGTCAGCAGGGGGTATGGGATGCACTCCCATTAAATTTAAAGCAAGATAAGAACAACTTTTACCTTTTCTTCCCTTGCTGTCAAGGTAAGGAAGAAAAAGTGGGGAAAAAAATGGGAACCTGCTTGATGTGTTTTCCATTTTCTATGGTGCTAGGCCCAGAGCGGATGGTTTCTGCTAAAAATGCCAAACCAGCAGCTGCATGGAAGCACTGCTAAAGATCTCCTTAGTGAGATCCCTCGAGTTTTTAAGTTTTAACAAGAATAGCAGATGAATTTTGAAACTATGAGATCCGTGCTCCTGTTACAGAAATTCGAGCCTTGCAGTCAAACCTAACACTGGAGCAAATACGTCTGAAAGAAGCTAAACTGAAAATTGAGGTAAGCGAAAGTCGAACCGAACCAAAGATATGACACTAAAAAAAAATTAAGAGAATGTTCAAACCATTTGATCCTTGACCAGGTCAGAGAAATGGAGGAAAAACTCAATAAATTGCGTGGAGGGACAACTTTGGTGAAGCCGGAGGACAGAAAAGAAGTCCAAGATAAGTATTCGGAGAAAATCAATCAGTGGAGAAAGCGTAAAAGGATTTTCAAAGACCTATGGGATTCTATTACCGAAAACACACCTAAGGACCTCAAAGAATTCAAGGTTGTTTACATGTGTCAGGTATCTTACATGTCCATACACTTGTCCCATACTGTTTCTGACAAATGTATATGACTTTTGCAGGATGAACTTGGAATCGAATATGATGAAGATGTCGGGGTGAATTTGCAGTCTTACAGCGAACTAATGGCCATTGGAAGGAAGCGAAAGATGGGTCAGTGATTCTTCTGGTATGTTGTACTTGGTTTAGATATCAGGCCTAGGTTGTTTGAAATGTCTCTAGGCTAATTACTAAGGGCCTTGTAGATTCTAATTCGCAAAGAGAAAAATGTATTGCTTACCCACTGATTCCCTGTTTTGTTTTAGTACTGAGATCAGTGGTATTACTACTGTCCCCTGCCATTCTGCTAAAAAAACATGCATCACCAATACAACAGCTTATAGCATTTCAAGAAGGGATGAGTCAAAGGGTCTTTTTTGCCTGTAAGAATGAGTCCCAGCAGAAGGGACAAAATGTTTCTTACTAATCTTTCTCTTATCTCTTGAGTTTGCAACATCATGAACAAAATATTTCATTACAAATGCTGCTGAGCAGTTTGTACAATCATACTCATGCTGGTGCTTTTGTTGTTCCACATGCTTTTACTAAACTTACATGGTCATAAACTCAATGGAAAAGGAAAGAACAAACCATCTTCATAAATGGGTGATGCTAGAGTCAAATTCAATTCTTATTTTGTAGGGAATACACACACACACACACACACACACACACACACACACACCCTCGTACTTTTCACTGTTTAAAGCCTTGTCCGGTCCCCACAGAAACCGGCCTTTTCTCTGTGCTTGAGTGCTGCACACTATCTGTAGAATTCCTTTATTCAGTTTCCGGTTGAGATCTTCCTTCCATGTAATAAGCTGCAGGGTTGTCTCCATTTTCAAATCCCAGCCCCACCTTATCAAGCCGTTGCAATGAATTGATACCATCAGCATGAGATGTTATTGAGTTTCGGTTTTGGTATGGGTAATAAAGGTTGGTGCCTTCATACTCATCTGAGACTGCATCAAACTGTCTGTATTTTCTGAATTGATTGATAGCCAGATCTTCTATAATTTGGCCGTTGCTGCTTGTTGGGGATGATTTATTTGCTTCCTTGAGCAACGTAGTTTCCCCATCAAAATCCAAACCATTGTTCTTGAATGAGATCCTCCCCCAGTCTGTCTGATTCTCTTCATCACTCTCATAAAAGGACATTGCCTTCTCCAACGGCTTGGTCCAGCTCATTTCATTCGACATCATCTTCATCTCCTTCAAAGTAACCTGACTTGAATCCAAGCTTAAGACAGATGTGGATCTTTCCAGTTCTGCGTTGGAATTACCTTTGAATTCTTCAAGGAGAACATCTCCATGCTTCACTGACGGTTCTTGGTTTTCTGATTCAGAACTAGAACTTTGAAGTGCATGGATCTTCTCAGAACCTGATCCATCAGAAAATAGTTCATCCTTCTCCTTTACTGAAATCCCAGTTGGAGTTTCTCCAAACCCAGATCTAGATCTTGAAGACCCACCATCTTGGTCTCCATTGTATTTTTTTCTCCTTCTAGGGCCAGAACTACTCTGATCATCCAAACCTTTCTCCTGTGATTCAGATCTTGAAAGTTCTACAGCAGCTCTGGCTGCTGCTGCTGCATAAGCCGCTGATTCGAAAGCGGCCTGAGCTGCACTGGCAACATCTGCGTACTTCCTTTCTTTCATTGATCCAGAGAATTGTTCATCCTGATCCAATTCTCTCAAACCATGAGGGTCATCTTCAGCCCTCCCTTTAACCGAATTCTCTGCATTTTCACTAACGTCTGATCGATTACACCTAGGCTGGCTCTGACTCAAGTTCGATTCCTCCTGCAATTGTATATTATTAAGAGATGAAAAACATTCAAATCAACACGTAATAGAACCACTATCTATGCAACCCTCTTTGAAAAAGTTCTTTTCTTAAAAAACTTTGGGTGTTACAATCATAGTCCAACAACCCAAAACTAAATGCCAGTTGGGTCGGATCAACTCAAAGACTTGATCAAGTCTTTACTTGACTCAACTTTATATTTAATAGTTAAATTAAAAATTATCTTGATCAGTAACAAATGTTTTAGAGTGCATAGCATGCCTTTCAAGAACAATAAATAGATAAGTGCAAAGCATGTGGTGTTTAGGTTTTAGACCTTTACTTTCTTGGCTGAGGTCATGAGTTTTGAACTCAGTTCTAGAACTCATCGGCCCCTTCTACCTTTCATAAAACACTGCCAGTTGACAAGGGAAGCAATTCAATTCCAATTAAGGCGAGTCACATGGAGTCTCAGCAAGCTGACTCAATGAGTCTTGTCAAGTCAGGACTAAGACACTTGTGAGTGAGTTTCACATTGACTTAGCTCGAAATCTCATCGAGTTAAGTTGACTTGGTCAAGTTTCCTAACTATGGTTACAATAGGGTAATATTGTGCTGTTGTATTGCCAATTTTGAAAGAAGGATGTGTCTATATTGACATCATTAAGGATATCTACGACAAAGTGCTAACAAAAGCGAGGACCATTAGTGGAGATAGAAGTAGGTTCCCAATTACTAAAGGCTTGCATTAGGAAGAGATCCCATGGTGCATGTTGTTTGCAGATGACATAGTTTTGATTAACAAGACGAGGGAGGGCATAAACACAACTAGATTTATGGAGGGGTGCGTTAGAATCTGATGAGGACATTAGACCCTCAAAGTTTATTAAAGACGAAGGCGGCCGACGAATACATCTTTATGGCTTGATGATGCTTTGTGGCACAACCAAGGAGGATTTTGAAGACCTTAAACGTGTCCCTGGATTAATTGAAGGCCGCACATTAGGAGGACACAGATGTAGGATGAGTTAGAATACTGATCTATTACGTGGGATTATTATTATTATTATTATTTTTTAGAAAGCTTTGTTTTACGCGTTTTTTCCTTCTTTTGTTATAGGGGTAGTTTAGTCATTTTCTTTTCAATCCGAATTTTATAAATAGGGTGTTTTCTACCCTAAACCTAATAATGTTTTTATTTTTATTTTTAATGAAAGCTTGGTGTCTCCTTCTCCTTTCTCTCTGTGGTAAGTTCTTTTCTTCCCCTAATCTCTTCTCTTATTCTAAATTCTATTTCTAGCCCTCCAACCTTCTTCTTTTTGTCAATACCTAGTATTCTTTGATTGCTATTGACCCTGAAAATCTGAGAATTGATCCCAACCCTCTTAGATTTTTCTGCCGTCCCTATTTCAGAAATCCTTTGATTTCCTATAGTAGAGAAGCTGCATTGATTGTTGGATTGAAACCATGTAAGATCGGGAGGTCCCATCCCTTGCCAGATCCAATCCACGCATGATTTGAATACGGTATTGCAGGATTGTGACGATGGTCTGCAACCATTACATGTTTCCTTTGTTATTATCTTTACTATGACGTGTAATGCTGAATATTTTAATTGATTTTGCGTAGTTTATTTCGCTGGATAATTTCTGTGCTCACACATGCATTCTAGTTTAGATTGTCTTGCATCAAATTTGGTATCAAAGCTTTAGGTTTTGCATGGTTTTTGTTAGATCGAGTTATCTGAACTTAGGATCATCCGTTTTCTCATCTAGGATAGTCTAGATAATTCCAAATCTACATCCCATAGAAATTGCGAACCTAATTTTTTAGATTCACAGTCTTGTGAGATATAAATATGAATTTCCAGATTTGTGTTTTCATTCTAGTTTAATCTGAAAATCTGCAACATTCATACATCATATAGAAATAGGATCATTCATCTATATTGAGGTCTGTTCAAACCTTAGAGTCGAGTTTAGGAAAATTTAGTTTGAATTTTTGGTGTATGCTCACTAGAAGTGGTAAGGGTTTTGGCTAACACCCTATCATGAGTAACGAGCAATTAACCAATCACCTCACTTAGTTATTCCAAAAGATAATTGCCATAGAGACATCCAACAAAAATATCGAATGAAAACTGACCGCCACCGAAACTAGACTTGAGCGATTAGAGGCATCCCAAAGGAAAAACCCCACTGTTGGGGGAGATATGCAGTCGAAGGCAGGTGGTGTTGATGAGGAGCTAGCCCTTAGACAAACCCCCACCAATGGTGGGCATGTGGGTAGAGAACGGGCATATCAGGACCACTTTGATCCTGATGAGAGGGCTATGAAGAATGTTAGGATTGATGCCCCGAGCTTTAATGGTCGCTTTGACCCCAAGGCATTCCTTGTTTGATTAGTTGACATGGACCACTATTTTGAGTGGCATGAGACGTTAGAGAATAGACAAGTGTGGTTTGCCAAAATGAAGCTTGTGGGGCAAGCGAAGATGTATTGGACCAATAAAGAGCATAGGATTGAACGGGTGGGAACTTTCATTACCCAATGGAGCGAGATGAAAATTATGCTAAGAGAGAAGAACCTTCCTCTCTCTTATCGCCAGAAGCTCCTAGAACAATGACAATTTCTACGCCAAGGATTCATGCCTGTCACGGAATACATTGCAAAATTTGAGGAATTCATGATGCGGTGTGACATTGAGGAAGACCCTCTAGTAACACTCACGCGCTTCAAGACGGGCCTTCGATTGGATCTTCAGTTTGAGTTTTGGGCTTGTCCCGTGACAGATTTGGACGAGATGTACCAAGTGGTGCAGGAATTAGACCAATATTTGAAGACTCCTATCCTAAGATAGTTCGATTCCCGAGACTCTAATGTTAGGACTGGTTCTCAGGGAACTAGACCTAACATTTGTAATCAATCCAAGGTATAGGCGAATGTTTCGCCTAGGCCTAGGGATGACAAGGGAAAAGGCGTCCTTGGTGCTAGTTCAGGTGGAGGACAAAATGTGCAAGCTACGAATGTGGGAATATTGACCATTTTGCAACTTAGTGTCTCACTAAGAGCAAAGGAAAAACCTTAGTTATAGGCAATTCCCAGGATAACGAGTATAATCAGGGCGACTCTGAAGTTGAAGAATATTAGCCCGTAGGATTATTGAGTGATGAGGATGAGGTGGGTGATGATGCCACATTAGCAGTTGCTAGGTGTGTGCTAGTCCAGACTAGAAGTAGTGTTGACTGACGTCGCAACACTATCTTCTACACGATCGCCAAGTGTGGCGAGAAAAATTGTAAGGTGATAGTGGACAGTGGGAGTTGCTAGGATGTAATTTTCACTAGCACCTTAGGCCGTCTAAAGTTAGAGGCCACCCCTCATCCTGACCCATACAAAGTCTCATGGGTAGACAAGGCTTCCCTTCTTATCACCATCAATGTCTTATACCTATCGAGTTCGGGTCTTATAAGAAGTCCCTGTGGTGTGGTGTGTTGCCCATGGATGTAGGTCACGTCATCCTAGGCAGACCATGGGTATTTGATAATGACGTCATGATCTACGACCGTTCTAATGCGTGTACCTTCATGCATAATGGCAAGATGATCAAAATTAATCCTATGCCATCACAAAACACTGCACAAAAGAAAGGTGAGAAGGCTAGTAAGCCTAAAGAAGTAGGGAAATCCACACCCAAGTCTCTCCACATCATCACAACTAAAGAGTTTGAAAGAGAGACTGAGGAGGATTCGATAGTGTATGCCTTGGTGGCTATAGAGGCTACACCAAAAGTATCAGTAGAGTTACCCCATGAGGTAACCCCAGTCTTAGAGGAGTACAGAGATGTATTCCCTGAGGATTTGCCAGATGAGTTACCACCCATGAGGGACATCTAGCATGCCATTGATCTTGTCCCTGGGTTGACTCTATCAAACCTTCCTCGCTATAGTATGAACCCTACATAGCATGCAGAGTTGAAGAAGCAGGTAGATGAGCTCTTGCGAAAGGATTTCATTTAGGAGAGCATGAGCCTGTGTGCCGTACCTGCTTTATTGACACCTAAGAAAGACGACACTTGGCACATGTGTGTGGACAGTAGAGTCATCAACGAAATCACGGTCAAGTATAAGTTTCTCATACCTAGACATGATGACATATTAGACATGATGGCTAAATCCACCATTTTCTCCAAAATAGATCTCAAGAGTGAGTATCACCAAATCTGTGTACGCCCCGTGTTGAGATGTGGAGCCACATCTGGGGGTCGCTCGACCAGTCGAGTGCCCTGCTCGATCGGTCAAGTGGCCCACTGGACTAGTCGAGGACTGACTCGACTAAAAGTCCAGCGAGCGTCAGTTTTTGGGTTCCGCAGTACTCGACCGGTCGAGACCCATGCTCGACCAGTTGAGGGTCCGCTCGACCAATTGAACAGCCTGCTCGACCAGTCGAGGTTACGCAGATTCGTTTTCGGATTTGATGCGGACTGCGGATTTTTGAGTCGGTTTTCACAAAGGTGCAAAAGGGAAGTTGGCTAAACTATAAATAGGTTTCCCTAGGGCTTTTCTAGAGTATGAGAAATAATTCTAAGGTGTGGGCAAAGGGTTTTCTCTATACTTCCAAGGGAGAGGTTAGTATATTGCCTTGTAATCTTTGTTTTTCTTCATAGTGGAAGTTTGCATCCGTGGTTTTTTACTCTTGTTTGGGGTTTTTTCACGTATATCTTATCTTGTAGTTTGTTTGGAATGCTTTGATTCTGTTTCTAGTCTATATTTCTTCTTGTTTATTGTTTGTGGGTGAGATTGAAGATTAGATCTCGGTTCACTGCGTTGTTGGCGTGCTGCGCAACAACTGGTATCAAAGCTATTGGTTTAGTTCTATTGGGAGCAATGACGGAAGAAGGGAAGACTAGAATTGAGAAGTTTGATGGTTCAAACTTTGCCTTCTGAAAGATGCAGATGGAGGATTATCTGTATCAGAAGGACCTCTATATTCCTCTAGGAGGAAAAGAAAAGAAACCAGAAAAGATGACAAATGATGAATTGTTTTTATTGGATCGGAAGGCTTTAGGAACGATCCAACTCTCTTTGTCTAAGAGTGTCGCCTTCAATATATCCAAGATGAAAACTACAAAAGAATTAATGGAAGCCCTAGCTACCATGTATGAAAAACCCTCGGCGTCCAACAAGGTTCATTTTATGAAACAGTTATTCAACATGAAGATGTCAGATGGTGGGAGCGTGGCTGAACATCTAAACGAGTTCAATACAGTCACGAGCCAGTTGGAATCCGTTGGCATTGTTTTTGAGGATGAGATCAAGGCGTTCTTGATCTTATCTAGTCTGCCAGACAGTTGGGATGGTTTGGTGATTACTGTGAGCAATTCTTCAGGGCCGACGAAGCTGAAATTTGATGATGTGGCCGGTCTAATTCTTAGCGAAGAATTTAAAAGAAAAGCATTAGAAGTTTTAGGGGATTCAGGGAATGCTCTAAATGTTGAAGGAAGAGGAAGATCGCTGAACAAAGGAGGCAATAAACACGGACATTCTAAGTCGAGGAAGAAGTCCAAGGGACCGAAAGACAAAGACGGGGTGTTGGCATTGCGGCAAGAAGGGGCACATGAAACGTGATTGCAGGGCACTTAAGAAACAAAAAGGAAGCTCTCAAGGTAGGAAGGACTCAGTGAATTTATCTGAGGAGAGTAATACAGAGGCATTGATCTTATATCTTGATGCGAGGAATGAGTCTTGGGTAATAAACTCGGGTGCTTCATTTCATGCCACTTCATGTAAGGAAGTTATGTTTAATTATATATTGGGTGACTTCGAGAGAGTCTACCTGGGTGATGATGAGCCGTGCATTATCGTTGGAAAGGGAGACGTTCATATAAATCAGAAAGACGGAATGACTTTGAAATTGAAGGATGTCAGACATGTACCGAGTTTGAAACGGAACTTGATCTCAGTGAGGCATTTGGCCGATACCGGTTATGTGACGACATTCACTAGTGATTCTAAGAAGATTACAAAAGGTGCCTTGGTGATATCTCGGGGCTAGAAGGAAGGTACTTTGTACGTGACTTTAGGATCGTATAGTTCACTCGCAGTCGCATTAACTAGAGTGAATGGGCAGTTATGGCATCAGAGGTTGGGACATATGAGTAAGAACGGGAAGAAAGTGTTATTGTCAAAAGGGAACCTACCAAGGCTAAAGTCTATTGACTTTGAATTCTGCGAGGACTGCGTGTATGGCAAACAGAAGAGGGTAAGTTTCAAGAAGACAGGACGCACTTCAAAGACGCATCTGTTGGAGCTTGTACACACTGATGTGTGGGGACCGGCACAGGTATTATCTTTTGGTGGTTCACGTCATTTTGTTTCCTTTATTGATGATGCTAGTAGAAAACTGTGGATTTATTTCTTAAAGCACAAATTTGATGTGTTTGATGTATTTAAGAAGTGGAAAATAATAGTAGAAAACGAGACAGGTAAAACAGTAAAATGTCTCAAATTTGATAATGGGGGAGAATACTGTGATAAGAGATTTGAGGAGTATTGTGGAGCAAATGGAATTAAACATCAGAAAACGATTCCAAGGACATCACAACAGAATGGTGTGGCTAAGCGCATTAACAGGACCATCCTTGAGCGTGTCAGGAGCATGAGGTTACATGTAGGGTTGCTCAAGACCTTTTGGGCAAATGCTGTGAATACTGCCGCATATCTCATCAATAGAAGTCCCTCAGCACCATTGGATAGTGGGCTACAAGAAGAAACGTGGACTGAGAAAGAAGTGAACCTTGCACATCTCAGAGTGTTCGATTGTACTTCATATGTTCACATTGATGCAGAGCACAGAAACAAGCTAGATGCGAAGTCCAGGAGGTGCACGTTTATAGGCTACGAGCAACATGATTTTGACTTCAGGTTTTGGGATATAGAAAACAAAAAAATCATCAGAAGCAAGGACCTAGTCTTCAATGAAAAAGTGATGCATAAGGACAGTGCAGGAAAATAAGACCGAGGAGAAAGAATTCATGGAGTTTGAAGAGTTACCGGATATGGGTGTTACAGCGCCACAGGATGATCATGCATAGGAGCAGTATGAGGCAGAGCCGCATACACCGGTTGTGAGGTCTACTTGGGAGAGGAGACCCATAGTTTGATATTCACCTTCCTTACACTATCTACTGCTGACAGATAATGGTGAACCAGAGTGTTTTGAAGAGGCATTACAGTCGGATACACTGGTTAAGTGGGAGTAGGCCATGGATGATGAGATGGACTCTATTGAGTCTAATTATACATGGGAGCTAGTCACTCTACCCAATGGTAAGAAAACTCTTCATAACAAGTAGGTTTACAGATTGAAGGAGGAGCACGATGGTTCGAAACGGTACAAGGCTAGATTGGTTGTGAAAGCATTTCAACAAAAGGCAGGTATCGATTTCACTGAAATATTTTCATTGATAGTGAAGATGTCTACGATTCGCATGGTCTTGAGTATAGTGGCTACAAAGGACTTACATTTAGAGCAGTTAGATGTTAAGACAACCTTTCTTCATGGGGACTTTGAAGAAGATATATATATATATATATATATATATATATATATATATATATATATATATATATATATATATATATATAAAGAAGTTCGACAGTTTCATGTCGGGAAACGGTTTTAGGAGATGTCATGCAGACCATTGTTGTTATTTGAAGAAGTTTGATACATCGTACATCATCCTTCTTCTGTACGTTGATGATATGCTTGTGGCCGGTTCAAGCATGAAAGACATCTCAGATCTCAAAAGACAACTGTCTAAAGAATTTGTCATGAAGGATTTAGGAGCTGCAAAACAAATCCTAGGCATGAGGATAAAGCGTGACAGGGAAAACAAGAAACTGGTTTTGTCACAGGCAGAGTACATAGCCAAGGTACTTAATCGATTCAATATGGGAGGTGGTAAGCCGGTTAGCACTCCATTGGCCAACCACTTCAAGCTTTCTAAGGAGCAAGGTGCAAAGACGCAGGTGGAACGGGACTACATGGTTAAAGTCCCATACGTGTCAGCTATTGGGAGTCTCATGTATGCTATGGTGAGCACGAGGCCAGACATTGCTCAAGCAGTGGGAGTTGTGAGCAGGTTCATGAACAACTCCGGGAAGGAACATTGGGAAGCTGTGAAGTGGATCCTCAGATACCTAGTAGGTATTAAGGATGTAGGGCTGTGTTATGGAGGATCGAAAATCAAGCGACAAGGCTACGTGAATTCAGATTTGGCAGGAGATATCGACAGCAGAAGAAACACTACAAGTTATGTTTTTTCTCTGAGTAGTGCTGCAGTCAGTTGGGTCTCTCAGTTACAGAAGATAGTATCTATCAGTACGACGAAAGCAGAATATATTGTGGCTACAGAAGCGTGCAAGGAGATGGTGTGGATGCAATATTTCATGGAAAGTTGGGTAAGAAGCAAGCAGATTGCAAGCTGTACAGTGATAGTCAGAGTGCATTACACTTGGCTAAGAATTCAGCCTTTCATTCAAGGACCAAGCATATTGCCATCAGATATCACTTCATACGTTCGTTACTGGAAGATGGATCGATTGCTTTGGAGAAGATTCATACTAGTGAGAATCCTGCGGATATGCTAAGGCGGTCACATGGGAGAAGTTGAAGCTCTGTTCAGCTTTGATTGGTCTTTAGGCTTGAAGACGGGGAGGTGATGCACTTCGAATGTAGAAGACGAAAGTTTATAGCAGTGTCTCCAAGTGAGAGATTGTTGAGATGTGGAGCCACATCTGGGGGTTGCTCGACCAGTCCAGTGCCCTGCTCGACCGGTCGAGTGGCCCACTCGACCAATCGAGGACTGACTCGACTCAAAGTCCAGCGAGCATCAGTTTTTGGGTTCCGTGGTACTCGACCGGTCGAGGCCCATGCTTGACCAGTCGAGGGTCCACTCGACTAGTCGAATAGCCTGCTCAACCAGTAGAGGTTACGCAGATTCGTTTCCGGATTTGATGCGGACTGCGGATTTTTGAGTCGGTTTTTGCAGAGGTGCGAAAGGGAAGTTGCCTAAACTATAAATAGGTGTCCCTAAGGCTTTTCTAGAGTATGGGAAATAATTTTAAGGTGTGGGCAAAGGATTTTCTCTGTACTTCCAAGGGAGAGGTTAGTATATTACCTTGTAATCTTCGTTTTTCTTCATAGTGGAAGTTTGCATCCATGGTTTTTTTACCTTTGTTTGGGGTTTTTCCACGTATATCTTGTCTTGTGGTTTGTTTAGAATGCTTTGATTCTATTTTTAGTCTATATTTCTTCTTGTTTATCGTTTGTGGATGAGATCGGAGATTGGATCTCGGTTCACTACGTTGTTGGCGTGCTGCGCAACACCCCGATGATGAATGGAAGGCAACCTTCAAGATGAAGGATGGGCTATATGAGTGGTTGGTCATGCCTTTTGGCTTGACTAATGCACCTAACACTTTCATACGGGTGATAACTCAAGTCTTAAGACCGTTCATGGGGAAATTCTTAGTGGTGTGCTTCAACGATATCCTGATCCATAACACCATCAGATAATCATACCTTGAACATTTGAAGTTGGTCTGTAGCGTCCTTAGGGCGGAGAAATTATACGCTAACCGTAAAAAGTGTTCGTTCATGTCCAGTGTTAAGTTGTGTTCTTAGGGTTTATAGTGTCAACAGAAGGGATGCATGTAGAACTAGAGAGAGTCAAGGCCATAGTTGACTAGCCTGAATCGAGGAACATCCATGAAGTGCGAAGCTTCCATGGCTTAGCCACATTCTATCGTCGGTTCATTAGGAGTTTTAGCACGATTATGACTCTCATTACAGAGTGTATGAAAAAGGGAGAAGTTGTGTGGTCGAAAGCTGCAGTTAAGGCTTTCAAAGAAATTAAGGGCAAGATGGTCGAAGCGCCCGTCATGCGCCTTCCTGACATTTCTAAAGTTTTGAAGTTGCGTGTGATGCATCTGGTGTTGGTATAGGTGGAGTCCCGAGTCAAGAGGGTCTTCCTGTTGCTTATTTCAGTGAGAAACTAAATGAGGCAAAACAAATTCTATGCGGTTGTGCAGTCTTTAAGACATTGGCGCCATGATGCAGGACATGAATTTAAATATGATATGCAAGATTTCAGGCTTAGATCACACCAATTTAGAAACAATCACCCAAATTCCACATCCCACATGAAAATCCAAACATTCAATTAAAGGGGAATCTATGCAGATCCAGGCCTACACACGTTAGGGCTGGATCAATGAAAATTATAAACCAAACAATACTTAAAGGGAAATAGAAATCAACCACACATGCATAAGAATCAGTCCCTAATCTAAGGGATTCCCCAATCTCAATTCAAGGAACCCTAGGACGAGAAAATGGGCAAATCAATTGGGGATAATGTAATCTAGGGTCATGATTTATGAAATCATGTATAAAAGAGGGGAAAATAGGAGGAAATCTGAACCTGAGACAATCCCTGCGTGTGAACAGCGAGGCAGGTGCGGGTGCACGTGCGCCTGAGGCTGGCCGCACGTGTGGTGGGGGACGGAATCCAGAAACGGATTCCTAGGCCTTGGTCGGCCAGGCTTGGGCTGCAAAATTTCCAAATCTAACATCGATCCGAGCTCTGGTCTAAGTGTGGTGCTCCGCCGAAGTTTTAGCTCGCCTGCGGGCCGAAATCTGGAAACCTGCTGTAATGAAGAAATCTGATGCAACAAAAGGGACGAATTTGAAGTACGGATGGTGGGAGAAGATGGAAAAAAAGATGATAGAGGATGGAGGTGAATCGGGATCGATGTGGTTTTGCACCACGGTAGTTAGCCCTTCGAAAAGGGAGGGCTTCGCACCCACTTTTGAATTCTTCCACAACTCACGAAGAGAGCAGAAAAATAAAGCAGGAAATTTTTTATTAACTTCAATGAATCAAAAGAACTACAAGGGGTGCCTATTTATAGGGAAAATCCTATACCCCAAAACTCGCACCATGTGCGCAACCTATTACTTGTCGATGAAGTAAACTAAAATAAAAACCAAATAGAGAAATCTTAAGTGTTCACAATGTTTTAAATAATAACAATAAGCAAAACCTAAAATATGAAATCAATCCGACGAGTGGGCCACGATCATGAGATCCCATGATGGGCTATTCTTGATTATTGGGCTCAATCTTTTGAATCAAACTTCGTCTTCTAGGTAGGAGGCCCTCCCTGGACATCGTCTTCGAGACAGATCGATGGTGGGGCCCTCCTACGTGCATAGGTGAGGTGGCGTGCATGTGCGTATGCGCGAGATATCCCCATCAATTCTCCTCGGCTGCGAAGATTTCACCACTGGCGAAATAAAACTCTTGAACCTCTCTAGGACGTCAAGATCAAGTCTCTAAAACTCCTCCGCAATGAGCCACGTGCTGTCTAAAGCTAGGCGTGACTTCCACTTGACCAGGTACTTCTGAAACTTGCCGTCCGACGTTAGAACTATCTGATGGTCAAGGATATCCTCTATTTTCTCTCTGTATATGTGAAGGTTAGGTATAAGAGGGAGTGACTGAGAAGAAATGTCAGGAAGAATAGGTATGGGAGGTAGAGGCTGAGAAAATGGGTTGGGACGGGTAGGTATGGGAGGTAGAGGCTGGAAAAATGGGTTGGGACGGGTAGGTATGGGACGTAGAGGCCGAAAAAATGGGTCGGGAAGGGTAGGTATAGGACGTAGAAGCTGAGAAGATGGATCAGGACAGGTAGGTATGGGAGGTAGAGGCTGGGAAAATGAGTCGGGACGGATAGGTATGAGAGATAGAGGTTGAAAAAATGGGTTGGGAGGGGTAGATATGGGACGTAGTAACTGGGAAGATGGGTCGGGACGGATAGGTATTGGAGGTAGAGGCTGGAAAAATAGGTTGGGAGGGGGCCATGGATCAATGGAAAGGTCTGATGAATCAGGATGGTTAGGCGAAATGCTAGACAATGCATCAATGGCCCATTGAAATGCAACTAGATCCTGCACATTGAATGTGGAACTAATTCCCATGGAGGGTGGAAGATTTGCCACATACGCATTGAGACCATTTCGTTTTATAATTTTGACGGGTCCAATACTACGCGTGTGTAACTTACGAACGGCCCCCGGAGGATACCGCTCGGGCCTGATGCGGACCATCACAGAGTCCTTTACATTGAATTCTTTGAAACATTTATGCTGGTCTGCAGAAAATTTGTAATGTTCATTACTAGTAGTGCTCTTCTGCCTGATTTCTTGATGCCATGAATGAATATGATGCACAAAAGACTCTGTAGGCTCTGATGGCCTATGGGACAGTGACATAGGGACAAGATCAATAGGTTTCTCAGGTTTATAACCAGTAACGACTTCATAAGAACTCAGACCTGTGGACCTATCGACGGAACTATTAAATACAAACTCAGCTGTAGGTATTACGGTGTCCCATGTTCTGGTGTGCTCTATATCCCTCCTAGGGGGAGACTCATCCCGTAGATCATCAGGAAAGACATCACGAAACTCATCTACTATCGGAATGGCCTCAGTGGGTAACTCTATACTAGCCTTTGGGGCACTCTCTCTAGCCACAATGCCGTACGTGTTGTGTCACTCAAAATAGTGGTCTTGATGCCCCTGTTGGGGTGGGTGCACGGGTGCATGCCCATGACTGATTCCTTGGCCACCTCCATTCATTGGTTTATCCTCCTGGCCACCTGCCTGAGATTGGACATCTACCCTAATGCTGAGATTTGTTCTGGCGGAGGCCTTTAGTTGGGTAATGCGCGCATCAAATTGATCAAAGCGTTGGTCTATATATTGTTCATAGCACTTACCAAAATACTCGATTTGCTGGGACAACTTGTTCATTGACTCTAGCAGTTGCTCCATGCTTAGTGTAGGGTGCAAGCCAAAACCATGACCCGTACGTGTGGGCATACACTGGCTAACTCAACCTAAGGACTTTCTATGACGACTATATGTATCTAAAAACTAAATGATCTTACGAGACTCTATATGAAGGAGACTACACATTGTTACAAAAATTTAGCTATATATGATGGACTAAATGCATGAAGGACTCGAACAAACTAAACCCTAAATATGTGGTGAATTTCCCTACAAGAACCCTAAGCTTTGATACCAAATTTGATGCAGGACATGAATTTAAATATAATATGCAAGATTTCAGGCTTAGATCACACCAATTCAGAAACAATCACACAAATTCCACATCCCACATGAAAATCCAAACATTCAATTAAAGGGGAATCTATGCGGATCCAGGCCTACACACGTTAGGGTTGGATCAATGAAAATTATGAACCAAACAATACTCAAAGGGAAATAGAAATCAACCACACATGCATAAGAATCAGTCTCTAATCTAAGGGATTCCCCAATCTCAATTCAAGGAACCCTAGGATGAGAAAAGGGGCAAATCAATTAGGGATAATGTAATCTAGGGTCAGGATTTATGAAATCATGTATAAAAGAGAGGAAAATAGGAGGAAACCTGAACCCGAGACAATCCCTGCGTGTGAACAGCGAGGCAGGTGTGGGCGCACGTGCGCCTGAGGCTGGCTGCACGTGTGGTGGGGGACGGAATCCAGAAACGGATTCCTAGGCCTTGTTCAGCCAGGCTTGGGCTGCAAAACCTCCAAATCTGACGTCGATCCGAGCTCTGGTCTGAGTGTGGTGCTCCGCCGAAGTTTCAGCTCACCTGCAGGCCGAAATCTAGAAACCTGCTGTAATGAAGAAATCTGATACAACAAAAGGGACGAATTTGAAGTACGGATTGTGGGGGAGGATGGAAAAAAAAGATGGAGGATGGGGGTGAATCGGGATCGATGTGGTTTCGCACCACAGTAGTTAGCCCTTCGAAAAGGGAGGGTTTCGCACCCACTTTTGAATTCTTCCACAACTCACGAAAAGAGCAAAAAAATAAAGCAGGAATTTGTTTATTAACTTCAATGAATCAAAAGAACTACAAGGGGTACTTATTTATAGGGAAAATCCTATACCCCGAAACTCGCACCATGTGCGCAACCTATTACTTGGCTATGAAGTAAACTAAAATAAAAACCAAACAGAGAAATTTAAAGCATTCACAATGTTCTAAATAATAACAATAGGCAAAACCTAAAATATGAAATCAATCCGACGAGTGGGCCACAATCATGAGATCCCATGATGGGCTTTTCTTGATTATCGGGCCTAATCTTTTGAACAAAACTTTGTCTTTTAGGTAGGAGGCCCTCCCTGGACGTCGTCATCGAGACAGATCGATGGTGGGGCCCTCCTACTCTGTGCGTACGTGCGTAGATGAGGCGGTGTGCGTGCGCGTATGCGCGAGATGTCCCCATCACGCCACTACCTCCTACCGAAGGAATTTGTCTTATTTTCTGATCATGAGGCCTTACGTTATCTTCACTCCCAAAAGAAACTTAACCCAATGCATGCTAAGTGGGTTGTGTTCCTTCAAGAGTATTTGTTTGTCTTGAAACACAAGGCCGGAGTAGAGAATAAACTAGCTAATTCCCTTAGCCATAAAGTGGCATTGCTCAATTCTTTGAGTGTCGAAGTTGTTGGCTTTGAACAATTGAGAGACGAGCACCCCACATGTCCAGATTTTAGGGGTACCTATACGTCACTCTCTAGTGATCAGCAAAATGCGGAGGATTTCGTGTTGAGAGATGGATTCATTTTTAAAGGAAATCGTTTATATATTCCCCGTATGTCCCTCCATGAATTCCTCGTCTGGGAGCTTCATTCAGGAAGGATAGCTAGCCACTTTGGCCGCGATAAGACTATTGCCCTTGTAGAGGATCGTTTCTACTGGCCAAGTCTCAAGTCAGATGTCGCCAAAATTTTAGGGCAGTGTAGAACGTGTCAGATGGCGAAGCAACAAAAGAAAAATTCTGGATTATATACGCCATTACCTGTGCCACATGCTCCATGACAAGACATTAACATGGATTTTGTGCTTGGGCTTCCCAAGACGATTAAAAAGCACAATTCTATTTTTGTTGTTGTGGACCGCTTCTCTATGATGACGCATTTCATCCTATGTTCTAAAACTTCGGATGTGTCTAATATTGTTAAGGTCTTTTTCGATGGTGTGGTCCATCTCCATGGTTTACCTAAGACCATAGTGTTTAACCATGATGTCAGATCTACCAACTATTTTTGGAAGACACTATGGCACATGATGGGAACACGTTTGCAGTTTTCTACTGCATACCACCCCCAAACTGATGGCCAAATTGAGATGGTTAATCGTAACCTTGGAAACCTCTTATGATGCTTAGTGGCTGAACATGTGAAAACTTGGGATTTGATTCTACCTATAGCCAAGTTCGCCTACAACAGTTTAGTTAATAGATCTACAGGGTTGAGTCCATTTGAAATTGTTAGTGGGTACAAACCTTAGATGCCCATAGACTTGTTACCCATGTCAATTACCCAAAGATCTTCTGAGTTAGCCGATGCATTTGCATGACACATTCATGACTTGCATGCACATGTTAGATTGCGAATAAATGCGAGTAATGATAATTATAAATGTTCACCTGACCAACATCATAGGTAGACATAATTTAATGAAGGGGATTATGCAATGGTTAAGATTAGACCAGAGCGGTTTCTTTCGGGTTCCGCTAAGAAATTACAAGCTCGCAGTACTAGACTAGTCAAAGTATTGTGTAAAATTGAGTCTAATGTGTACAAGGTAGACCTTCCACCTGAAATGGGAATAAATCTGACGATCAATGTTGAAAATCTAGTCCTCTATTCTAACCCTTCTATTGCTTCTTCTTCGAAACCTTGGCCACTTTCCGACTTTACTTCTCAACCCACTCCACCCCTTCCACCATTAATTGATTGTAAGGAAGAGATTGAAGGGATAGTGGATGAGGAGATTGTTTCCACACGAGATGGGGGCTTCCAAAGGTACCTTGTCAAATGGAAGAACATGCCACCATCCAATTCCACGTGGCTTATGGAGGTGGAACTGCAATGGATTGATCCGGACCTTCTCGAGACGCACAAAAGTTTTAACTCATTGGAGCCGAGTTCTTCTCACCCGAGGAGAGTTGATAAGGACATCAGACCCTTCAAAGTTTATCAAAAATGAAGGCGGTTGACGAATACATCTTTATGGCTCGATGATGGTTCGTGGTACAACTAAGGAGGATTTTGAAGAGCTTACACGTGTCCCTGGATTAATTGAAGGCCCCACATTAGGAGGACACATGTAGGATGAGTTAGAAGACTGATTAGTTATGCGGAATTTTTATTATTATTATTATTTAGAAAGCTTTGTTTTGTGCGTTTTTTTCTTTTGTTATAGGGGTATTTTAGTCATTTTCTTTTCAAACCGAATTTTATAAATAGGATGTTTTCTACCCTAAACCTAATAATGTTTTTTTTTTTTTTTTTTTTTTTTTTTTAAAATTTAATGAAAGCTTGGTGCCTCATTCCCCTTTCTCTCTATGGTAAGTTCTTCTCTTCTCCTAATCTTTTCTCTTCTTCTAAATTCTATTTCTAGCCCTTCAACCTTCTTCTTCTCTTTCAATACCTAGTATTCCTTGATTGCTATTGACCCTGAAAATCTGAGAATTGATCCCAACCCTCTCTTAGATTTTTTTAGCCGTCCTTATTCCAGAAATCCTTTGATTTCCTGGACTAGAGAAGCTGCATTGATTGTTGGATTGAAACCATGGAAGATCGGGTAGTCCCATCTCTCGTTGAATCCAATCTACGCATGATTTGAATACGGTAGTGTAGGATTGTAATGATGGTTTGCAACTATTGCATGTTTCCTTTATTATTATCTTTACTATGATGTGGAATGTTGAATATTTCAATTGATTGGCTTTGTTTATTTCGCTGGATAATTTCTGTGCTCACACATGCATTCTAATTTAGACCGTCATGCATCAGAATCTAAGGGGCTGTTTGAATTTTTAATTCCATTTGTAATTTAGAGTAAATAGGTAATAATTATTTCTAATTGTAATTACGGCTTGCTTCCCAAAGTGACGTTGATAGCCACCGTCTTTGAAAACTTTTCCTCACGTAACCCAAAGGAGGAAAGCCTTAAAATTTTGGGGCCAACCACGATGTTTGTGTCTTATCCACACCATTCCATCCATTCAGCCACATATCATTTTAGGGTATGAGCCGGAAAATGAGGCAGATCCAAAGGTCAAGTGGACCACACCATAGGAAAGAATGAGAATTGAACGCCTACCATTGAAAACTTCTTGGGAGCCCCAGAAGTGTTCGATCAAGCTGATATTTTCCACCCTTTATACATGGTTGTGACCTTATGAACAGGTCAATGACAAATAAACTTCACTGTGGGCCCTAGAGTGAAAGCAACTTTCAACAATGGACGTCTTTAGGACCACTGTTTCCTGAGGTGTGGTCCACTTGAGCTTTAGATCTGCCTCATTTTTGGGGTCATGCCCTAAAATGTGCAGGTAAAACAGATGGATGGCGTGGATAAGTCACATACATCACGGTGGGGCTCACAAATTTAAATCAGTACCAACAAGGTTCTTTCCTAACCAATTTTCAAGGTGGAAATCCTCACCAATTTCTGTCTTAACCAATCAGATTGAAAAAGTAATTATTACCTATTTACTTGTATTTACTATGGTAAATCGAAAATCAAATAGCCCCTAAAGGATTTAAAATTAGTCAGACTAAAATAAAGTATATGGAGTGCAATTCTAGTTGCAATAGGAGAAAATGAGGAATTAGTTAAGATTGCCGGCCAAGAAGTTTCCCAAAATGACCACTTCTGATACCTTCGGTCAATAATTCATGAGAGTGGAGATATTGAGAAGGTTATTGCCCCTAGAATTCAAGCTGGGTGAAAGAAATGAAAATGTGCCTCTAGAGTTCTATCTGCGTGTCTTGTACGACTCAAACTGAAAGGTAAATTTTATAGGATAGCTGTAAGACCAGCTATGCTTTATAGGATAGGATTTTGGGCAGTTAAGGAACAATATGCTTGTGGGATGTGTAGTTGAAGTTAGGATGTTGAGATGGATGAGTGGCAAGACGAAGAAAGATAGAATTAGATATGAACACATTCAAGGGAACTTGGGAGTAACACTAATAAGTAATAAGATGATGGAAAGTAGACTTATATGGTTTGGACATGTGCAACAGAGACCAAGAACTGCATTTGTTAGGAGTGAGTTGGTACAAGTTGAAGGCCCAAAGGAATATGTATGGAGGTAGTAATAAATGACTTGATGACCTATGGTTTTACTGAAGGTGTGGCCCTTGATAGAGTGAAATGGCGGAGCATGGTTCATGTACTGTCAATCCTAATTAATTGGGTAAAAGGTTTAGATGTTGATGACGACGATGATGATCTATCAAAACAGTGGTGGATAAATATCACCTTCCTAAATAAATAAGGTCTAAGATTTACCTCAGTTATCCCAAAAGAAGATTCCTCTAAATCCGGTGCAATTCCATTCTCGTAAGCTATTCCCTTCATCATCTTCAATCTCACTTCCAAACTCGGCTGCCTAGTCGACATCTTCTGGATCATCTACATGTACCAAAGAGAATTATTTGAGAGGGAGGGAGGGAGGGAGGGAGGCAGCATTTGAGACTGAAATCCTACCTACCTTGGGATTCACACCACAACTGTTACGTAATTCAACTGCAGCTTCTACGAATTCCTTTCCAAACCTTGTGATAAAAATGTAACGGATCTCTTGCAGCTCTGGTAACTCTCCACACCTGGATCCTGCGAATATTAGACTTGCTATAGCTTCCTTGAGCTCGTCGGGGCAGTCTCTATGAAGCAACCATCATCAAATAGGAAACAATGAGGAAGAAACCAGAGAAGATCATATGTAAAAGCTGTCAGATTTGTATCAAGACTTCCTTGTTGTGGTCGACTGGAAAATTTACTTTTGGTTTTCGATGAGCACAACCCTTTCCATCAATACATGGCAGTACCCTTCAATCATAATGAACGTGTCCAACATGTTCTGATCATTGATCACATGCTCGACCTGAAACAAAGAAACAACAGTTGGTCCTATATCAGAAGCTCAATTGATTTGCATAAAGAGATTAACGAGCTTTTTTTGCAGCACACATGCCAATGTTTCACGCATGTGCAAGATCTGGGTTGCTGATTAGATCAAACATGCACTGACCCAAATACAAGTCCACTCACCAGGTTGAATGGAGACTGACTGTTGCTCATTCCTTTGTAACTATCAATTATTCTCATGCATGAGTTTTTTTTTTTTGGGTTGGGGAATGTTCCCACCAACCTGATGATTGGCCCAGATCCTCCACATGTAGAAGTTCTACATTGGGATGCATGTCGTATTCTCCTGCTTTTATATCTTCCTTTTTGAATTATTTGGAAATAGAGAATCACCCGAAGATGAGCACGTTCTTGCTGTCGAAGGCGAAGGAGCTGGGCAACATCATTTCGAGCCAGAGAGCAGCGGACTTGGCGCTGGGTCTTGAGGATGGACAACCGAGATACGACAAGGCCAAGCAGTGTCTTGAATTTTGAGGTTTTGAAGGATTTTCTTCGAAGCAATGCATCGAGCTTCTGACCCATGCTTTCTTTGCTTTGCTGCAGAACACCAGCAAACTCCAAGCAGAAGAATCAGATGAAAACGATTGAGCTGCTTGTTTTTTTTTTTTTCTGTTGTTGTTGTTGTTTGCCTTGTTAGCCATTATATATCCTATGTATACATGTATGGGCTTTGTTTCTGCGGTGTTTGTGTTGGTAGTCTTGAAATTTAGGAGGTGGGCTTTGAAAGTTTTACAAGTTTGAGACTTCTAGTTTTACACGCTTCTGATGAACCGGTCTTGTGTGGAAGCGAGTTTCCCAAAGCTCCATGGGGCCCCCTGTGAAATCCAATCTGCCATCAGTTTCTCCCGTTCATGTTAGGATGGGAGCCCAAAATGGAGACAGATCCAAAACTCAAATAGGCTACACCACAGGAAACATTAGGGATGGAAACGCGACTATCGAAACCTTCCTGAGGCCCACCGTAATGTTTATAAACCGTCTAACCCCGTTCATAAGGTAAGTCCCACTAGGATAAAGGGAAAACACAAATATCATCCTGATCCAGAAATTCTGTGGGCCCCAAGAAGGTTTCAATGGTGTACGTTCAGTCCATACTGTTTCCTATGGTGTGGCCCACTTGAGTACTGGATCTCCATCAATTTTGGGCCTTTAATCCGAATATGAGATTGGAAAAATAGATGGAGTGGATTTTACCGGACATCGCAGTGGGCCCCACAGAGCTTTGGGTTAATGTTACAGGAAACTTGCGTCCGTTTTGTTTGGCTTCCAGCGACTAGCGATTTAGCTAAACGTTGATGCTCCGACCCAACGACTAGCGATTTAGCTAAACGTTGATGCTCCGACAGAGTATGATAATCCATACATACGCAGACTGCCAGTTGGCATACATGCATACCTGGATCGGAATTGTTGTTCGGATACTGGGGTCCGCCTTATATGTTGGTTATTACCCATACAATTACAGTTATTGTCCAGTTGGTGGCCAAGGAATGAACGGTTAAAATAAACAACCAGTTTTCAGGATTTCAAATTCCACGAACAAATGCGGATTATCAAATCAATTCAGATTTTACGGTTTGGATGCGGTACATATATCACATCATCGGCATCAACGGTCTTAAGGATTTGGACGGTTTGGATGTGATGCACGTATAGCGTCGAACGGTGTCAGGGCCCTATAGGCATCGACGGTCTTAACGTCCCACCGGGTCTCATGACTCCTTCTAGCCGTGACTTCGGGGGCGCCTTTGGAAGCTTCGGCTCCTCGATATCAACGCCAAACTTGGAAACGTATTTGAGGTTAGTCCTTGTACAGTTAGCTTTTTATTCTATCAGTGGTGGGGGTGGGGCCCACCGGGGTATGGGCATGGCATTCGACCAGTCCAGGAAAGTTTGAAGCCTGGAAGATCAGGCGATCCAAACAATCATGTGCATTTGGAGGTTGCTGAATATGGAGGTGGTGGTGAATATGCCATCCAAACTTGCATTAGGGACGAATCGTCAGGTGGGCCACCGGCGCAGCGAATGCTCCAAGGTTCAAACTTGAGACTTTTTCATTTCACCATTGCCAAGGCTATTATTAGCTAGTCACTGGGGTCAATTTTTGGGTCTTACCCCAGCCAGTACCGGCTCGGGACATCATGGATGTCTCGGGTTCACCATATTGTCCATTCATTTTATTATATCATTTTAATTTATGAAATATGTGCTATTGATGTCCTAGAGGGAGGTGAATAAGATACTATTAAATTTTTCAAAATAAAGTGGAATAAATAATTTTAATTGTTCAAAGTATTGAAACCTCAATTCTAAATAATTCGTAGTACAAACTTCACTTAGTATTTTAGACAAAACAACTTTATATCACGATGTTTTTTAAATCAATCTTTTAAACTAACAAGAGAAGATAAAATAAATACAACATTCACCACAAATAATAAAATAAATATAACATTTACCACAAATAATTAAATAAACAATCACCATATAAGCACAAGGGGTTATAATGCTTTGCTATTTAAATCCACACCTACTCCATTTTCAAAATTACTACCTTTGTAATTTTGGCTTTCACTATACCAAGGTTTTCACAGATTCACCTTAACAACTTCTTACAGTTCTTGTGATTTTCACAGGCCATCACAAATCAATCCCTTTTGCGATTTTCACGAGCTATCACAAATCAACCTATAGATATTTACGGACTATCTCAGAAAAATCCAAATAAAGAATATAATTGACAATTGTACTTATCTTCAAATGATGATTCGAAGACGTTGTCGAAACTTAAAGTAGCGATTTTCTTTCTTGAGTGTCAAGGAGGCAGTATATGCTCAACCAGAAAGAATATAGGGATTAAATTTATTTCAAGAAATATAAATCCTAATGCTACAGATTCAATTCTTTATTTCTCAAGTGAAGTATAGATTACTCTCTAAAATGTATTTGAGATCAGTTTGAGAAAAGAGAATTGAATAAGCTAAATGAAATTTATAAATACCTCACAAATAGCTTGATGAGGACTTGAATTTCTCTCTTACTTGTAGAATGTTTTTGAGTTAATTTCGTTGTAAAATAGAATGAGAGAATATCCCTATTTATAGCCAAATGATTTGGAAATTGGGTCAGCCTACGAATATGTTCGACTTGTCGGATTCCAACGATTCTGTTATAATAGCTATCGGATTATGCGGGATAAGATTTATCCAAAATTTGGCTGCCCAAATTCTCAATTCGGCTTGTTAAATTGCCTAAAAAATCTGAGAATCCTTTGCTGGAAAATGACCTGAGCTTTCCTTGGGTTGGCTGAACTTCAAGTTAGGCTAACCGAATTTGTAATAGATTTTTCAAATTTGAAAATTTGAAAACTTGGCCAAAACTGAAGTTAGGTTAGCCAAAGTAAGTTGGGCTGGCCGAACCTGAAGTTAGGAGGCTGGCCAAACTTTAGTGAACTTATACAGGAGTTAACCCATTTTAATCATTTTTCAAAAGCACCTAATTTAGGGTCATTTTATCTGGTGGTTGGCCTATACAGAGATCTTCTAATCTAGATAAACTTGAAATCGATTGACGCCATTTAAGTCTTAAGATGTTGAGCCGATCTTGAGCCAATCTACTTGAGATGCGATAGACTGTTGTAGTGTACTTACGATCTAACCAGTATATTTGTCTACAAAATTTGACAACTTCATGTATGCTACAAATATAAGTACTTACAATCTCCTCCTTTGTCAATTTTGTGATAAAATACATATATATCATGCATATCATATCATACTATACATACACATCAAACAATCATAACTCATCATCTCAACCATAAAAAATAAAGCTCTGGTTCAACTGTAGATTCAATAATTATTTGTACTCCACCTGTAGCTCTCCTTGAAAAATATACCAAGTACTATGCTATCCAAATATATTCTCAAGTATATTCACAAGCATTCATAAGATATATATTCATGGTTTTTCAATTTCTACACATATCAGATATAAATTCCACAAATTTCCATAAGCTTACCACATTACATATGTATATCATTTATTTCCCCTCTTTTGTCACTAGTTGATAAAGGAAGAATTCATACTATAGATGCATTAACAGTATGAAATGTCAGAATATTATCAATGCAAGTCAAAAGAAGCATAGCATCATAATAAAAATAGCAGACACTGTATAAAATAGCGTATTAAGTCACACTAAACCATCAAAATATAAAGTTACAAACCCAACAATAACAAAAAAATATTCTCACTTTGACTCAGAAGAGGATGGAGTAGGCATATTAGAATCATTAATCTTTAAACTCCGACTAAATGTATGAAAGTTTTTTTGATGTACTTCATATTCTTTTTTTGAGTTTGGACTAATGATTCTTGAGATACTTGCAAAGCATCTACTTTCTCTTCTAATGATGACCTCTCATGAAATTGAGAGGGGTGATAGTTTAAGGCCCATATCTTAGTCTGTACAGTTCCTTAGGATCCTGCGGTCCTCTTGGTTGAATTCCGGTGATCCGTAACCTATAGTCGGCATTTGCGCGCGACCCTAAGTCGCATCTCATGTATTTGACTCGACTCAACCTGAGACTTGTAGTTTAGCGATCGCACCATCGCCACGGTTCCAACGCCGCGTCTTGCGCACTGATGCGATACGCAGGCTAGGAGTTATGGGCCCACGTTTATTTTAAGAAAAGCGTCGTGCGTTATGAATCCTAAGAGAATCTCTACAACCCATTACATCAATCAATCAAGTACTAGTCAAGTACACAACCCCTGCCTCTCCTATCCTTTTCTTATCAATAAAAACAAGCAACCGATACCCCATGCCACCTCACCCCCCACAAGTCAACTCTCTCTCTCTCTCTCTCTCTCTCCACCCATCCTTTTCTTACACCACACCATTCCTCTCTCCCATCCATTCCATCCCTTTCATCCCATCACCTTCTCTCTCTATCTCATTCCATTCTCTACCATCCAAAGCAATAAGAGAGAAAATTCTAAGGAGAGAATAGAGACGGCTCACTTTTTACCCTCTCATCTCACCATCCGACCCTTTAATCTTCATCATCCACCATCAAAGAGAGAGCTTAGGAGCTTAGCATTCCAAGGAGCAAGAAGGAGCGAAATTGGTGGGTGTTCATAGCATTAGATCTTGATTTTGATGTAAGGCCCACTTGTAATGGGACCCATTTTCATGTACGTGTTGTAAGCAAAGAGGGGCCCATAGTGGCGAGGTCCCTCCATCACTCTCTCTCTCTCTCCCTCTCCCTCTCTCTCTTTATCTCTCTCCACTGTTGACAGCCCACCTGATGATTTACATATTTTATCCATGTTGTCCATTTAGTGGACCACACCATAGTCCACTTATGGGGCCCACCTTGCTGCTTGTCCATTTGGACATGCCTTGATGAAGGAAAAACCACAAATATCAATTTATATACAAAGCTGGTGGGCCACCACGTGGACCCACCTTAATGTATTATCCACGCCATCCATCCAGCAGGCGGGGCCTGCCTTGCTACTGGACAGATCGTCCAGCGGGCAAGCCCCATGCCTGGACCGGCCTGGCATGGACGAAGGGAAACTACAAATATCAGCTTGATCCCAAAATGGGTGGGCCACACTGACGTGGCACCACCCTGATGTATGGACGGTGGGACTACATCGTCATGAATGTGTACATCCAGCCGTCCGTCTAGGCCTGGACGCTGGACACTGGTGTACTTCAATAATAATAATAATAATAATACATATATATATATATATATTATAATATATAATACTATGGTGGGCCCCACGTGGGACCCACCTGCTGGGAAGCATATTGGCTGGAATACCAGAAACCAGCAGCACATGGTTACTGTAGACGTTAGCAAGTGCTGTGGCCCACCATGAGGTATGGTTATATCCATACCGTCCGTCCATTTTACTAGTGGGCCACACGTGTGGACTCCATCATGAGTTATGGGTTTTATCCAAACCATCTCACTGCAGGACTCCTCCGTGATGTATCTGTTGTATCCAAGCCGTCCATCTGTGGACTGATCATGAGGTATGTGTTATATCCCACCATCCATGTATGGGGACCGCTTGCAGCTATAGTTACTGGATTGGTGTCAGCAAGTTCTATGGGTCCCACATGATACATCCAAACCATCCATCTACTAGGTCACACCAGTTATATAGCTGCTGTAGTACGTTAGCAAGTGTGGACCTGATCATGAGTTATGTGTTAGATCCAACCGCCCATCTGTTGGACGAGCTCGTTTTAAGGCTTGAGACTAAAGATAAGACATATCTATCTATCAGATGGACCACATTGCAAAATTCAGTGAAGGATTGATCATCTACCATAGAAACCGTTTGGGTTCACTGAAGTTTTGGATCAATATGAAATTTGTTTTCCTCTTAATTCAAGTCTTTGTGACCTTATGAACAGATTGAATGGAAAATAAATGTTATGGTGGGCCCCGTGAATTGTTAATGGTGAAAATCATTATCTCCACTGCTATTTGTGGTATGGTCTAGATGATCTTTCGATATGATTCATTTTTTGGGTAATGCTCTACAATAATCTCTAAGAATAGATGTATGGTGTAGATATAATAAAATGAAAATATAGTGTGTGGGTCCCACCTTGATGTGATGTATATTTGAGGCCTAGATATGATGCCCATTGTGATATGTTGGAGGCCCATGGGTTGTGGCCCATTGTGATGTATTCAAGGCCCATGGGATGTGGCCCATTATGATGTATTTGAGGCCTAGATAGGAGGCCCATTGTGATGTGATGGAGGCCCATGGGTTGTGACCCATTGTGATGTATTCGAGGCCCATGGGACGTGGCTCATTGTGATGTATTTGAGGCCCATGGGATGTGGCCTAATGCAATATATATGAGGCCCTTGTATGAGGCCCAATGTGATGCATATGAGGTCCAAGAGTGAGGCTCTATGTGATGTATATTGACCCATATGATGAGGCCTAATATGATGTATATGAGGCCCATATGATGAGGCCCGATGTGATGTATATTGGCCCATATGATAAGGCCCGATGTGATGCATACAAGGCCCGTATGATGAAGCCCATTGAAAAGTATATTAAGCCCTTGTGTGTGGCCATGGGCCCCACATATTTTAGGCTTTATGTGGGCCACTCCTTAGGAGCAATGTTGGTTAAATGTCCACATTGTGACTTTCCTTTAGGACCTTTGTTAGGCCGATTATCGATACCGATTATGAGTACGTGATAGTATAGCATCATGACACATGCCCATACGCATCATCTGCATACTTGATATGAGATGTGGTTGACCATTACATATGTTATTGGGCAGGTTGTTATGAGGTTCCCTGATAGGCGGAGTTGTCCCACATGAGCGCACGGTATGTGCAGGATTGATGTATGACTGGATTGTGTGACTCGTGCATCTTACGTTGTGTGTTACACTCCAAACTCGAAAACCGAGCTCACAAAATTTCTGATCGCCGAATTCGGTGCCGACAGCCTTCGTAGTACCCCGTTCTCGACTCCCAGCGCCCATACGCCAGATTTCGATCCTGGGATCTTATAAGGAGGATTTTCCAACATACATTTATCTTGTAAGAAGCATAATGACAAGTTTACCCAAATCACAAAGGCAACATCATCATCATATATCCACTAATATAAACAGTTGAATACAGTGTTGAAAGGGAAATACATATATCGAAAATCAAAGCTCCAGAAGACAGCTGCACACTCCAAGCTTAACTCTGCTGCGACCTAACGCCGCCTGCACACATTTATCGTGCATAAGTTTATAGAAAGCTTATAAGGTGGTGAAAGTGTGTGTGTAAGGTAAGTATGCTCAGAATGCAATATCAGAGTAATGTGAAAATATGCTGGTAAGTCCATAAATACCATCGGCCTTATCCAGGCTATGCGAAGTAAAAACATAATAAGCCAATATCATATACTGAGGAAGCAATATAGATCAGCTATGCAATGCGGAGACATAATGAGCTAAATATCATATACTGAGGATGCAATGCAATATGTAAATCCTGAGGAGTCTACAAATTTCGTCATCCTCATTTAGGCCATATAAATGCAGAAACATAACAACCCAAAATACTTATGCCGCGGATGTAGTGCAATATGAGATACGAATGAAATGACCAAGTTGGAGTATGAAGTTGGGATGATAGTACGTAGTATCGCAGGCTCTGGGGTCCATCACAAGGGACTTCTATCCAAACCGGTCCCATACCTAAATTTGGATAGTTAGACTCAATGTGATAAACTCCTGATCTCAGGTTGGTCGTATGCCCCAACCGAAATCCTAACCATTGCAAAGGTATACATAACAATTAGTTACACACCACTAGCTCGAGTGGATAGTGAATAAATGAATGAATGAGTAAAATGCTAGGTATGCGACTCTTGCTCAATAAGTCCACATATCAGTACCGTACATCTCTGGGATCATCACTGGGGTCTAGTACACTCGACGCCACTTGCCGCCCCATCAAGCGCATAACTGGGTAAGTGGAAGAGACCTCACTATTTGCATGCCAACAGTATACCAATGCCTACCCGGCTCGTCGATAGTGGAGCCATTTATGAGCTGGTCAGACTCATCCTAGCGACGCCTACTCTCTCGAGCGGGTAAGGCCACACCCCCTCTCAACCGACCATGACACAGTGGGAGATGTAGCCTACTGGTATTTTGCACTCAGGCGCTCATATATCCACTCGGTCTAGACATTGGGGCATCCTCTGGTACCTAGAGGGTTTAAGGACTTTCACCCAGGGATATTTATAGCATTCCATGTAGAAAAAGATTTTCAGTGTCCCATTTGGCCATCCACGATATGCCTGTGGAGGCTACGACCCTGATGTCGCTAGGGCGTACGGTGGTCATATCACAAAATGTGAGATGCATGAGTTATACCATCCAGTCATGCATCAAACCTGCGCGTACCGCATGCTTATGTGGGGCAACTCCATCTCTTAGGGAGTCCCATAAAGAATCAACCCAATGACACATGCTATGCTCAATCACTCCTCATAACAAGTATGCGGATGATGTGTATGAGCATGTATTATGATGTAATACTATGCATGTTCTCAGTGTGTCCCACTAGACTAAGTACACTTAGCATGATTATCAGATAAGGCAGACAATAATAAACCACGATTGGCTTCCACCGGTATGTCACATACTAAGATTATGAACTAATTGACATGCTTCTTCTATAACTATATGAGTCTATGTGACATGTCCTACGTTAGCCTTTTAAGGTACTGATATATCATATATTCCAAGACGGGGTCTACTGGAAGGATGACAGATCTTGCCCATACATCGAGATAGGCTTTACGTAGAGGATATACTTAATCTGGTACCACATATTCTCCTATATACGGTAAGAGGTAATGGTATATTAATGTCAATGATAGGCCTCACACTTGTCCTAAAGAAGTAAATGGACAGTGTGACGATATATATGTGACACTGAGGTCCTAACAATTGGATACAAGGATAAGATATGTCTCATGGGGCGAGTCAAGTGGGTATATGACAAGTGGGCTTCCTCACTTCCTTTATCATGACAATTAGGATTTCCTATGAGGGCCTTATACGAATATAAGGTGGCCCTTGGTAGGATCCACACATCCAGGACCACGTAACCCTACAAACGGTCCTGCTCATCATCTAAGTGGGACTCGGGTTTGGGTCATTAAGCTTGGATAAACACATGCATCTAGGTGGGCCACATACCCTATGGAAGGCTCAGTACGAATACAAGATGGGCTCCAAGGCTTGGGTGGTCCTATAGGGTATGGTGGAAAGCTTCATTATCAAATAGGGGTCCAACAGATTGGGATAGCCTAATTAAGGGAAAGATGGGTAATATAATCATCAATGGGGGCCTAACGGATTAGGATAGCACAATTAAGGGAAAGATGAGTAATATAATCATTAATAGGAGCCTAACGGATTGTGATAGCCTAATCAAGGGAAAGATGGATAATATAATCATCAATGGGGGCCCAACGGTTTGGGTTAGCCATTAAGGGGAGATGAGGATGTGCCTAACAATGGGCCCTAGGGAGAGTTACAATGTGGACGTTAAACCATCATTGTTCCCAACGTATGACCCATTTAATATTAATTAGGAACATGGATGGGCATCATAAACATCATTACATACATCCTGGTGGAATCACACATCACAATGGGCCTCATATACATCACCTTGGGCCTCACACAAGGGCTTTATATACATCGCATTGAACCTCACGCATGGGCCTCATATAGATCACATTGGGCCTCATACTTGGGCCTCAAATACATTACAATGGGTCGTATCACATGTGCCTAATACATATCACTATGGGCAGCATCACATGGCCCTAATATACGTCACAATGGGCCGCATCACATGGGCCTCGCTCATAGGCCATATATACATCATAATGGGCCACATCCCATGAGACTCATGTACATCACAATGGGCCCCAACACATGGGCCGGGTATACATCACATAAGGCCTCAAACATAGGCCTCATGTACATCACAATGGGCCTTAAAGACGGGCCGCATGCTCATTATAATAGGCCTTATACACGGGTCTCATATACATCACAATGGGCCCCAACATCTGGGCCATATATACATCACATTGGGCCTTACTCATGGGCCTTAAATACATCATACTGTGCCTCATCATATGGGCCATAAATATATCACAATGGGCCACATCCCATGGGCTTCGAATACATCACATCGGGCCACAACCCATGGGCCTCAAACACATCACAATGGGCCTCACATCTGGGCGTCAAATACATCATAATGGGCCTCATATACATCAAGTGGGCTGTATCACATGGGCCGCACCAATGGGCCTCATATCCATCAAGTCGGGCCCACCGTTATAGGTGAACTATCTACACTATACGTCTATTTTTTAGAGATCATTTTAGAACATTACCCAAAAATGAATCATATTGGAAGATCATCTAGACCATACCACAAATAGCAGTGGAGATAATGATTTTCACTTTTAAAATTCAAAGGGCCACCACAACATTTATTTTCCATCCAATCTGTTCATAATGTCACAAAGGCCTGAATTAAGAGGAGAAACAGATTTCATATTGATCCAGAACTTCTATGAACACAAAACGGTTTCAATGGTGGACGTTCAATCCTCCACTAATTTTTGCGGTGTGGTCCACCTGATAGGCAGATCTGTCTTATTTTTCTTCTCAAGTCTAAAGACGAGATCATGAGGTGGATGGACGGCTTGGATCTAACACAAACCTCATGATCAGGCCGCAGGACTGCTGACGTCAAACAACAGCTATATAACTGGTGTGACCTGCTGGCCCACCGTCTAGATGGACGGTTAGATATAATACATACCTCAAAATCAGACCCACATAGCTTGTTGACGTGATACAGCAGCTATTGCTGGTGCGTGGATGGTTTAGATATAACACATAGGGACCCACAAAACTTGCTAACATGAAGCTAACAGCTGCTGTTGCTCGTGGGTCCCCACCGTCTAGATGGACGGTTGGGATATAACATATACCTCATGATCAGGCCGTCCCTAGATGGACGGTCTGGATATAATACATACCTTATGATCAGACGTATAGAACTTGCTGTCGTTAAGGTCACGTGGACCTGGATAGGGCCCACTAATGTTTATTTTTCGTACAACATGGGCCCACTGATATATATATATATATATATATATATATATATATATATATATATATATATATATAGTTTGCCCACGTCTAGCGACCGCCGTCTAGTGGACTGGACGGTGTGGTCGTAAGACACATGCATCACCTGGGCCCCACATCCAGACGCTGGATGTGTGGATGAAACATATACATTACGTGGGTCTCACTGTCTAGCTAGACAGTGGATGGTGTGGATCAAAACGTACATCGTGGTGGGCCACCCCATCCAAAGACGGTGTGGGTTACAATACATTCATCAAGGTGGGCCATCAATAAGGAAAGAGAGAGAGAGATCGGGTGTGTGAGGGAGGAGCTTCGCCACTATGAGCTCCCCTCCATGCCTTACAACACATACATTAAATGGGTCCCACCACATGTGGGCCTACAAACATGAAATCAAGATGGGGATACCATCCCCACCACAAATCTAAGGTCTAGATGACCTCTACATGATGAGCATCAAGTAAACATCATGGTGGGGTCCATTGTAATAGCCCGAATTTTCATGGCCAGAATTTGTACTCGTGCCTGAGGAAACCGAGTGTTATTGATGTATAAATTGGATGTTTTAGAAAATCGCACTTTTTTTTTCTTCTATGTCACATCCAGGTATATTCATGAAGGTAACATTCACAAGAATAAAATCAACTGTATTGAATATATTTCATCAGAGTAAAAGAATAATAAAATGGCCTCATAATGGGAGGTTTATTACAACATCAGAGTTCACAGCGGAAGTATAAAACTAAATAGTAAAATTATCTTCTTAGTCTTCAAGATAATCTTCTATAGGGAAATAGTCCTCTAAGTCTTCAATCTGTACGTCACCTGCGTCATTTGTACGGTTGGGAGATGGTCAATGCCCTACTCATAGTGATGGTTATCCTTTAAGATTAATAATAATTCAAGAGATTCATAAAAGGTAAAGTAAGGGTACTAATACGTCTCGTACTCCACTAATACATGATATATCAGTATGCGCAAACAACCTACATGAGATGCATGCCTAGCATAGTGTGCACGGCTCATCATACGTAGTGATCATCATAATGTGAAATATAATTTATAAGGAATCCGACTCGACCCACATCCCATAATTACGGATATTCGCTAGCATGGCCAACGCTAACATGGATTTACGCGAACATCTCAAGGCAACACAACATGCGATTGGGGGATTTACGTAACATGATGTGTTCATGGAGCGTCTATTTGCGACATGCAATCCCAAAAAGTTGATGTAACATGTATGCTGATTTACATACATTGATTGTGCACCACGTCAATTAACCCACAGAATTACGTGCCGACCAAGAGGGCCACTACCCGTAACGCATTATGTCTAATGATAAGATAATCGATTCACTAGTTGTGATACCTCTTAACACATCACATGCACTTATAGAGAATATAAACTGAATCACGGAGGTTCTGGAATAGCAAGACACATGCCCAAGCCTTAAAGACAGACGACACAGGCCAATATAATAAAGAGAAGAGTGACAATGGTCAACTCAATAAAAGTGGCAATGGCCAACATAATAAGAGAAGAGTGACAATGGTCAACTCAACAAAGAAGAGTGGTAGAGCTAGCTCAAATAAAAAAGACGAGTGGCATAGCCAACTCTAATAAAGAGATGAGTGGTAGAGCCAACTCAAATATAGAGACGAGTGGCAGAGCTAACTCAATAAATTTGATAAGGCAGGGGCAAAGCTTGTATCCATGGCCTCACATAAATTCAGAGAATTCACTTGGATTTGACATCATGTCATAATCCCAAAAGGGCCAATAGTTATAATGATATAAAATAAATCAATTGATAGGATAATTCTCAAAAAACATGTAAACATGAAATACAGGATAATTCATATCGTAAAAGGCACGAAAGAGGTCAAATGAAATAATAGGAATACATGTAAAGGGTAAAATAAATAAACCAACTTAAAGTACTAAAGCTTAAAGGATAAAACCCTCACATTCGAAACTTGATTTCTTCTTAATGTTGGTAGATCTATGTCGTCGGGCCCCAATCCTAACATGATTAGCATGACTCTTCAAGTTAGGCTATCTTCTTATACAAGTTATATGATTAGGATCAATCTTAGGCTAAGATTTAGGACTAGTAATGAATTGATCTTCCTGATTAATCAAATTTGGTGTAAATACCTTTTGTTCCATAATTACCCTCAGACTCGTTGAATTTCGGCTTTACTGAGTCATCCTGCTGAGTCAACTCGGTTTGACTCAATGAGTTGCCCCACATCTAACAGTGGAAAGAGAAGAAAGAAAGAAAGAGATCTAGAAAGTTAACCTTACCAAGATGTGGATCGGTAATTCCCAGTCGGATTTGTCCTTTACTAACGAAACCGAGGTGCCTCTTCTCCTCCTCTTTCTTGTCCTTCTTCTTTCTCTACTTCTTTCTTTCTTCTCCCATTCTTTCCACGTTTAACAGGGAGTTGATGTCCCTCTCTCGATCTCTCTTTCTCTTCCTGATTTTCTCCCTTATGGAGTGAACGGTTGTAGATTTATAGGCTTGGAGAGAGGCTTCTAGACTTCTCTTACAGATCCTGCGTAACTTTACGCAGGGAGTTTCGCCATGTTGGATGGAATCTGTCTGGTTTTACACGGCCCTGTTTTCTTGCGCAGCGAGGATCGGAGTGGCATGAAAGCTCATGGTCCCACTTTCAATCCATTTTGCCTCCATGGAAAGGTTCAGATGGTCCCTAGAGAGCTTGTGGGACCCATAAATTCCTCATTTTGTTTCTCTAATCGGTGGGTTCAGCGGAAACGCGATTGACCTCTATTTTTCTTGCACATGAACCTTGTCGGTTTCGCAGTTCTCTTTTGAATTCCTAGCATCATCGGGATTCTTCCGCACTCCTGTTGTTTCACATTGGAGTTGGTTCTCTCATAAGTGGGGATTCAACGGTTCAAATCTCTTCAAATGTAGGGAGTTTCCTAGTAAGGAACACTTGGTTTCATCGGTTGCTGTTACAACGGCTGACTTCCATTTATCGGTTGATTTTCATGATTTGGTGGGGTCCGCTATTATAGTTTCTAGAAAATCCATTCATTCCATCAGTTTTGTAAGGTAATGTTAGGCTAGGGCCAAAATATGGAACACATTCATGTCCTAGGTGGGCTACACTTTAATCAACGTGGGACTGTATTCACATTGAACCAGGGAAGTCATTTACGTGCATTGATTTCATGTAAATTCTTGACTTTCATTAACGACTGGGGACAAATCAGGTGGGTCCCACCCCGATGTTATTGTGAAAATTTATCCCGTTCATTAGTTAAGTTGGGTCGTGTTGACGTATGAGACCAAATTTGAAGGCGATCTGAGCTTTAAGTGGGCCATATATTGCAAAAGCTTACGGGTGAAACCCACCATTAAAAACCTCCATGAAACCATGTTGATGTGTATATAAGCTCTAACCTTATAATTACAATCTCGCCCTTTTCTTTTGTTATAACTTCTGCCATCCGTATCTCCTAATTGCACCATACAAATGGGCAAAATTTCACCAATATTTGTTATTTTTCATGCTCTTTTTAACACCTAAGTTTGAGTCTTAGTCGCTTACAGATGGCCAAGATACCATTTTAATGGACTACACTAATCTGAGGTTTAATGCGATGTTTCTATACATCTAATCGAAACATTGTCCGGTAGTTTGGACACGTGCCTTAAGATCTTCGAATTGAATAGTTTATTCTGATTTTGGATGGCCCATTTGGCAAATCCAAACATGATGGATGGTCAAATGACTTGCTAAAAATAAGAGAACTTGATGGTTAGCACTTGACCATGTATGTAGGTGGATGTACGGCCAATTTCATAAATTAATGGGCATAAGGCGAGTTTTTGGAGTAATTAGGGGTAGAACATGTACAACGTTAGATTTGAGTGACTTGTTCACATATGTAAATTCCTCAGATTATAGTTCTAACGGTGGATTAGGCATATTCATATGAGGTGTACAAGATGAACGGATTAGAATCTTGATCTGATAAGTGTACGAACGGATGTAGAAATAAAATAGCTACTTTACTATGATCTAAGGGTTGAAATTTGATGTGTACGGTTAATTTTTAATAATTAGGCATGGCATAAAATTTCACATAAAACGGATTGTGGGAACCATGTGATCTAGTGTTCAGGGGTCTAGGTTAATGGCATTTTCGTAATTATTGTTGATCTGTGAGTTTTAGGAAATCTAATGGCTCCACATGGTTATAGGCACGTTTCTAAACAATTCTTACCAAAGAATGTATATCTAGATCATTTTGGATAGGGAGTTATTCGTCATGTCATTCAATGTAAAGTACTTACGTGAAATCACGTGATGAATGATCTTGTCTTGAAATTAATGGTTAAATGGCTTGATCTACTGAATGGAGATCATTTTCAATGGTTAGATTCACATCAGGTTATAGAGGTAAGGTTATGATAGTTAGGTTTGTATCGCACACATGTACATATTACATTAAATTCTTGGTAACGCTTGAGAACTTTCAATACTTGGGTATTAAAACATTCGGGGCGTTACATCTATGGAGAATGGCCCCATCATGGATTAAACATACGAATCATGGTAGGCCATTGGCCACACCTTGGGTCCAAAATGAGATCCTTATCGAGCCCATCAGTAGTGGTTGACCGTCCCAGTCGACCAATTTTAGATCCTTTTGTGGTACAATCAAATGATAGGCCCCACTTGGCCCATCACTAAAATAACAATCTAATCCTACAAAAACACCCACCGATTACTAATCTTCTTAGCTCCTTAGACTCCTAAACTCCTTGGCTTTCCCTTTGATGGAAGTTGATGTAGGTTGGATGGCTAGGATGGGAGATCTTAGGGTAGGAAGTAGGCCACACTTGGCTCTTCTCTCCTTAGTCTTTTTCTCTCTTAGTTGCTAGGGAAAATGGTAGAGAATGAGTGAAAGATGGGAGATGTAAGGAGAGAGGGATGGGATGAGAGGTATGGTGGTGTAAGGAGAGATGACATGAGAGTTGACATGAGAGTTGACTTTTAGGTAAGGCTTGTGTAAGAGAGGGATGGGTTGTGGACTTGCTTGTACTTGATTGATTGATGTGAAAGGTGGTAGAGATTCTCTTCGATTTTGCAAACGTGTAGCATTTTTTTGAAATATGTACGGGCCCACGACTCCTGGCCTGGGTATTGCATTGGCGCATAAGACGCGGCATTGAAACAGCGACGACAACGCAGTCGCTAAGATATAAGTTTCGAGTCAATTCGATATAGATATATAGGATGCAACTTAGGGTTATGCACAAACGCTGATTCAGGTCGCGGGTTGCCGGAATTCGACGGGGAGGATCGCAGAAGTCTAAGGAACGATACGAACTAGGATACAGGCCTTTCATTGTGTGTTATGAGTGCTATATGCCCTAGCGACATCAGGGCCATTGTCTCCACATGCATATCAAGGAGGGTAGGATTGGACACCGAAAATCTTCTCTTTACATGGGGTGCGATAGATGTCCCTCGGTGAAAGTCCCTAAACTTGACGATACCGGAAGACGCTCCAACGTCGATACTAAGTGGATACATGAGCGCACGAGGGCCGAATACCAGGAGGTCGCGTCTTCCACTGTGTCATTGTCGATTGGAAGGGGGCGTGGCCTTACCCACCCGAAGGTCGGGGGTAATTGTTAGGTTGAGTTGACCAACTTGTAAATGGGTCCGCTATCGACGTGCTGGATAGGTATTGACAGGTTATTGGCTAGGCAGAAGGTGAGGTTTCATACGCTCACTTAGACAGCGCGCTTGGGGAAGGGGCAGTGCCATTTGGAGTGTAGTAAACTCCGGTGATTATTCAGAGTGAGAACTGTACTAATATTTGATGCTATAGTGATGAGCTACATTGATATATGAATTCAGATGAGGATTGGTATGCTTAAGTTACATCTCGCATCGCATGGCCTTGGTATGGCTGACATCATTCACGCCTTTCATCGCATGGCATTGATATAGCTGATAGCAGTCATGCCTTGCATCGCATAGCCTTGGTACGACTGATAGTATTCATGGATTCGCCAGCATATTCCGCATTACTCTAATATTACATTTTGAGCATGCTTATATTGCGCATACACTCTCATCACTCTCTAATTTTTCTATAAGCTTATGCACGATTGATGCATGCAGCTGACGCCAGGACACAATCGTAGCTTAGTAGGAGCAGGAGCGTGTAGTCGAGCTTCAGGAGTTTCTGTATTTTTATCATTATATTTCCCTTTATGCGCATTATACCTTAAAGTTTTTTATTATAGTGGATTTTGTGATGGTGTCTTGGTTATTGTTCATGGGTATGCTTGTTACAGAATAAATTTATACTGAAAAATCCTCCTTGTAAGATCCCAGGATCGGAACCTGGTATATGGGTACCGGGAGCCGAGAATAAGGTACTACGGAGGCTGTTGGCACCGGATTTAGTGATCAAAAATTTTATGAGCCTGGTTTCTGAATTTGGGGCATGATAGAAGTTGATATCAGAGCATAACTTCGGAATAACTGAGAGTAACATCACATGTCTGTTATGAGTTTAGAATGATTAGGTCCCGATTTTGGATAGCTTAGCGATCTTCTATTATAGACCTTTGACGTGCATGCCTTCGAGAGTTCTTAAGATTGATAGGCGCCTTTGTTCTTCCCTATAGGACATGCTGCCTAGGAGAGCGACCCGAGAGACTCCCGCTCTACCACCTGCGACTCCCGTTCTACCTCCTACGACTCCTACTCCACCACTGGAGATTCCTACTCCCTAGCTTGAGGATGCCACTCCTTTACCTGAGAATGGTACAGATCCGTCCGTACCCATGAGTGCCTCCTAGTTATAGTAGATGCTGCCTCCAGGGACAGGCCTGCAGGCACCCCACTATTACACCAGCCCAGGAGCGTGCAATCGCCCTTCTTCAAGACTTATGACAACTCGATCCCCCGCGCTTCCAGGGCGAGCCAGACCCATTTGCAGGAGAGAGATGATGGTCTGATGTGGACAAGATTTTTTATATGATGGGATGTACAACCCATCAATGGATCCGGTTAGCTGTATTTCTTCTCCAGGGTGAGGCCGAGCACTGATGGACCTCCGTTACCCATGTTGCAGGTCTTGGTTTCGTTTGGACATGGGAGGATTTCATAGACCGATTTGATCGGCAGTATTTTCCTTACCACATTCGACGACAGCGTGCGCTAGAGTTTGAGATTCTGGTGCAAGGGGATATGATGATGGCTCAGTATGCGGCTCTTTTTGTAGCACTGTCTAGATTTACGCTGTATTTAGTTGATGATGAGGAGCGGAAGGCCTGCCATTTCAAGAAAGGCTTACGTTATGATCTCCGAGGTCGTGTTGTTGGGCATGAGCTCCCGACTTTTGAGGCGGTAGTATGGAGGGCCCAGATTTATAAGGCTAAGTGGGCCAGCACGCAGAGCGATCGAGATCAGAGGAGAGACCAGAAGAGGCAGGCCCCCTCTAATAGCTCCCATCAGCATCAGTGGCTGCAGATGCACAGAAGCCACCCATCTGCCAGAGCACTAGCAACACCAGCAACACCAACGACACCTCTAGCCCCACCTCACAGGCCGTTTACAGGGACTTGTTTTGAATGTGGTGGGATAGGGCACCGCAGGCATGAGTGCCCCCGCCCTCAGCAGCAGCAACCAAGAACACCTCAACAGCCTTCACAGCAGCAATAGCGACCATAGTCACCTCTGCCATAGAGGCCCTAGTCGCAGCCGAGACAGCAGTACAGGCCACCGCAGTAGCGGCAGTAGCAGCAGCAGCATCCTCAGAGGGGATATGCACCTCCCCAGCCAGCTCAGGCTAGGTTTTATACAGCTCAGCAGGACCTACAGTCCTTGGGAGGGATCGTTGAGGGGATACTTCCAGTCTCTTCATGCATCGCCTGAGTTTTGTTTGATTTCGATGCTTGCACTCGTACATGTTTGAGGATTTTTACTGATCGTCTAGATTGCGGGTAGAATCTGTTAGTGAGGGGTTGACTGTATCGACGTCTTTGGGGAAGACTACTATATTAGGTAGCTTCTGTTCATCTTACCCTGTGTTAGTGGGAGAGATTTTCTTGCCTGCCGACTTGTTTGTACTGCCGATGTCAGATTTTGACGTTATCCTGGGTATGGATTGACTTGCCGTGTACTACACCATCTTGGACTACTCTGCGAGGACAGTCACATTCTGTATACCAGGCTTGCTGCAGTTCCAGTTTATTGCCGAGCCCAGAGGAGAGCCATTGTCTTGTTTGATGTCCTACGCCGTTGAGGAGCCCTTGCCTTGTGTAGTGACCAGCTGCTGGTTGTTTGTGGTTTTTCTGATGTATTCCAGGAGATTCCGGGGTTGCCGCCGCGCCGACATATTGAGTTCCAGATTGATCTCGTGCTTGGTACCACGCCTATCTCGAAGGCCCCGTATCGTATGACACCGATGGAGTTACGAGAGCTGCAGCAACAGTTGGACGAGTTGCGAGAGTTAGGCTTCATCTGTCCGATTAGTTCATCGTGGGGAGCGCCGGTACTCTTCATCAGGAAGAAGGATGGCTCGTTAAGGCTCTACATAGATTACCATGAGCTCAATCGGGTCACTATCAAGAACAAGTATCCGCTTCCGAGGATAGATGATTTATTTGATCAGCTGCAGGGTGCATAGTTCTTTTTGAAGATTGACTTGCATTCCGGTTATCATCAGATTCGGGTCCGAGAGGAAGACATCTCAAAGACGGCTTTCAGGAGCACTATGGTCATTTTTGAGTTTCAGGTCATGTCCTTTGGACTGACCAATGTGCCCTCGATATTCATGCGGTTGATTCATGCAGTTGATGAATGAGGTCTTCTGTCCGTATCTCGATCAATTTGTTATGGTGTTCATTGACGACATTCTGATATATTCGAGGACCCATGAGGAGCATGAGCAGCATCTGGAGATTTCCTTGCTGACCCTCCGTACACATCAGCTTTATGCAAAGCTGGAGAAGTGCGAGTACTGGCAGGAGGAGGTGAAGTTCCTTGGAGGGCGTCACAGTAGACCCCTCGAAGGTTGAGGCAGTGCGTCAGTGGGGCTAGCCCACGATCGCGTTCGAGATCCACAATTTCCTTGGTTTGACAGGTTATAACCGATGTTTCATTAAGGGCTTCTCCCGTATTGCAGCCTTGTTGACTCGGAAGGGCGTAGAGTTTGTTTGGAGTGACGCATGTGAGAAGGCATTTACCGAACTGAGGGACCGTCTGATGTCTGCACCTATCCTCACTCTTCCCTCTGGGAGTGATGGGTTCGTGGTTTTTATCAATGCCTCGCATATTGGTTTGAGTGTTGTCTTGATGCAGCACGGGAAAGCAGTAGCCTTCGCGTCTCGCCAGCTCAAGGTCCATGAGCTAACTACCCCACGTATGATTTGGAGCTGACAGGAGTCATCTTCGCACTGAAGGTGTAGAGGCACTACTCTATGGGGTTAGGTTCGAGCTCTTCTCTGACCACAAGAGCTTGAAGTACCTATTCTCTCAGTCCGAGCTCAACATGAGATAGAGACATTGGATGGAGCCCCTAAAAGACTATGATTTTAATCTCAAGTACCACTCAGGCAAGGCAAACATGATAGCAGATGCCCTCAGCTGTCAACTACGAGGCCTGATGGTACACATGATGATTCAGGAGTGGAAGATGCTTGATGATGTGGCTGCATATGACTTCGAGATCGGTCTGCAGTCTTTTATCATGCAGTTATCGAGCCTGTGGATTCAACCCTCTCTTGTTGTAAGGGTGATCGAGGCTCAGCAGATAGATGAGTCATTGCAGAGTTATAGGACAGAGGTGACATCTGAGAGTCAGTCAGATTGGCAGATTGGTTCTGATGGTGGACTTTGCTTCAGAGGTCGATTATGTATCCCGGATATTCTAGAGTTGCGCAGATATCTTATGACTAAGGCACATCGATTGCGGTTTTCTATTCACCCTCGCTCAACGAAGATGTACCATGATATGAGGCGACAATATTTTTAGGCGGGGATGAAGCGTCAGATCGCCAGTTTTGTGGTTGAGTGCAACATATTCTATCATGTCAAGGTCGATCATCAGAGACCCCCTGGTCCATTATAGCCGTTGAGTGTCTCGACGTGGAAGTGGGAGCACGTGTCAACAGATTTTATTATGAGCTTACCGAGGACTTTACGTGGTCATGACGCTATTTGGGTTGTCGTGGATCGCCTGACGTAGTCGGCACATTTTCTCGCGATTCGTACGACTTGGCCGTTGGACCGGCTTGCCAGATTATTCATCGAGGAGATTGTGAGACTGCACGACGTTTCAGTCTTGATTATTTCTGACTGATACCCAAGATTCACGTCTCAGTTTTGAAGGAGCTTTCAAAGAGCAATGGGGTCTGTTTTGCAACTCAGCACCGTGTATCATCCGCAGACCGATAGACAGACTAAGAGGGTCAACCAGATCCATGAGGATATGCTTCGGGCTTGCGTGATTGACTTCGGGGGTAATTGGGATGAGCATCTATGATTGACTGAGTTCGCATACAACAATAGTTATTAGGCGACCATTGGCATGGCTCCTTTTGAGGCACTATATGACAGACTATGAAGATCACCGAGTTGTTGGGCCGAGGTAGGAGAGCAGCGTCTCCTAGGTCCCAAGCTTATGCAGCAAATGTCAAAGGCTATCGATATCATCAGGCAGAGGATGCACATAGCTCAGAGCCTGTAGAAGAGTTTTACTGATCGTCGGCGTTGTCCCTTGGAGTTCGTTGTTGAGGACAGAGTATATCTCAAGGTCTTGCCCATGAAGGGCATAGTTCGATTTGGAGCAAAGGGCATGCTTGCCCTAAGATTTATATGACCTTTCAAGATCATTGGGTGCATTGGCATCGTGGCCTATCGACTTGCCTTGCCATCTCAATTGTCTGACATCCATAACGTTTTTCATATCTCTATGTTGAGGAAGTGTGGTGGGACATTGTTCCTGTTATCGATTGACAGCCGTTAGAGGTTCGTGAGGATGCCTCTTACATTGAGCAGCCAGTTCGTATCCTTGATCGGAAGGAGTAGGTGTAAATGCTATCTTATCTAGCTCCTAGTTTTGTCAAATTTTGCTAAAACTTCTTAAAATCTGTATCTTATTTAGTGGTTATTGTAAGATCAACTTCATGTCATCCTTGCCAATCTTTTCTACATTCAAGTACAAGATTAAGACATTCAAGTACAAGAACAAGTCATGTAAGTACAAGATCAAGAAGTACAAATACAACATCAAGAAGTTCATTTTCAAGAACAAGATCAAGAGGTTCAAGTACTAGATCAAGTCTTCAAGCTTCAACTACTTCAAGAGAATGATATGTGATGAATCAATCTCACAAGTAAGGTTTGTTTGACCTTAGATTAACCTTAAGATAGGTAATATAATTTGCACTTATATCATAAGTCATTTGATAATTTATAGGTCATTTTTCGACCAGTCCTAGTCATGGTTCGACTAGTTCAGACACTGGATCGACCAGTCCAGGAATTCCCACAACCAGTCCAGGTTTGTTGTGAATTTTTGGAATTTTCTGTTGCACCCTTGACCAGTCTTGGAGACTGCTCGACTAGTTGAGTGAACAGTGCTCGACCAGTCGAGCAGGCTTGACTCAAAATACAGCAACATTTCTAGGTCCCACTCGACCAGTCGAGTGTAGGGCTTGATGAGTCGAGCAGGCCACCCGACTAGTCGAGTAAGCCACTCGACCAGTCGAGTGGTGATCTTATCTTATCGCACTATAAATTTTGAAAAGTTGTTGGTCCTTCGACCAGTCGAGCTGACCACTAGGCCAGTCGAATGAACAATATTTTTGCCCATAAATTGAGGACGATTTTTAGAGTTTTTCAATTCATTTAAAGATATTCAAGTCACAACTTTGAGAAACTTCTCCCCACATTCTAGAAGCTAATTGATTAGTATTTAAGATTCTTTTAATAGCTTTTTTACATTTGATTTTGAAATTTCTATTCAATTTTATTTCTTTTGAAAAGAAAATATTGATTTTACCCTTTGTGAGATCAAAATCAAATCAAGCTAGCCCAGGATTGTTTTAATCTAAAAATCATTTAGACGTAAAAACCCTTTCATATGTGAGATTGGACATTAAACATCTACATTGAACATTTACATCGAATTGGTTCTACCAGGCTTCATCAGAAGGAAAATCTTCAAATTAGTACATTTCAATTTTCGGTATTTGGTTTGTAAGATTTCGAAAAAATCTTTCGGTTTAGTTTTGACTGAGATAGCCAGAAAATCTCAGTGTGTGGGGTTTTTTTAATTGTGGCAGTTCTTTTGAAAACACAATTGTGAATGTTTTGGGTGAACCTTGGAAAACCTATTTCATAGTGAAAGCCAATATCCCGTGGGTGAGGATATTGGGAGTGGAGTAGTTATGTGGCTATTTTCTAACAGTTGGTGTACACATAAGAGAATCACTATAAGTACTGGAGTTGTGGTGAATGTTTATATTTGTGCATTTATGGTGAATGATTGTAATTTACTTTCTGCACATGTGGTGAATGTTGTAATAGCAGTAGATATTTATTTCTTTTTTATTCCTCTGTATAGGTTTGGGATTTTGATACATAGACTGTTTTATAAATCAGGTTGTCCTACCATAAGCCATTGGTTTTGGGTCTAAGGTTGTCCTTAGAACAACATCTGTATCAATATCTCAATACTTGTGCATTTGAGCTTGCTATTTATTTCTGCTATTTGAGATTGATAAGTGCTATCTTGTTCTAGATATTTCATTTATTACATATTTAAATTTTTATTTAGCATAGTCTTATTCACACCCCCCCCCCCCTTCTTGGACTTTTAGCTCGACCTTTTTAAGTGGTATCAAAGCCTAATAGCTCATTTATTTAGATTTATTTCTGAGCTAACCGATCTAAGCTTATATCATGTCAAATTTTGATAGCCTTTTAATTACTAGGCCACTACCATTTGATGACTCCAATTATGCCTATTGGAAAGCCAAAATGAGAATTTTCTTGAAATCTATCGATGAAATTGTGTGACAATCCACAATAACTAGATGGAATCCACTTACCATTGAAGTTCTAGGCATTGATGGTATTAAAACACTTAAGGTTGCACCTCATAATACTTGGACCACTCTTCAGAAAAATGAGGGCAGTGCTAATGCCAAGGCTTTAAATGCAATTACTTGTGCACTATCACCAGATGAATTCAAATGGATTATATCTTGTGATACCGCAAAACAAGCCTGGGATATCTTAGAAATGATACACGAGGGTACGACTACTATCAAGAAATCTAAACTGCAAATCCTCACCACTAGGTTTGAGGAAATACGTATGGAAGAAAGTGAAACATTCATGGACTTCTATACTAAGTTAAATGACATAGTCAACTCTTGGAGATAGCATCTCAGAAAGTAAAGTTTGTGCAAAAATACTATGCTCATTGCCTAAAAGGTTCAATTCAAAAGTCACTGTCATTCAGGAACTTCGTGATACGGATAACATGCAGGTTGAACTTATTGGTTCTTTACAAACCTACAAGTTAAATTTTAAGGCTCCTAAAGGTAAATTCATAGCCCTAAAATCTTTTAAAAGTATTTCTCATGATTCTAATAAATCTGATTTCGAAAACTCAGAGGATGATATAACACTTTTAGCAAAGAAGTTTTATAAAATTTTCAAAAGTAAAAAGAGAGTTGATTTTCAAAAACCCTCTGAGAAGAAAAAGGGTAGATCTAAAACCTAGAAATCACTTAAAGACAGCCAATGCTTCAACTGCCATGAATATGGGCATCTAAAAAACAAATGTCCTAAGAAAGACAAGTCTAAAAAGAAAGGTATGTTGGCTACATGGGATGAATCCTCTTGTTCTGAAGTCTCTTCTGAGTCAGAAGATTCTGAAACCGAGTCGGCTAATGATGTTAAAGCCCTAATGACTCTAGCCAAGTTCACTTTCTTAGATAATGATGATTCAACCAGTGAAGAAAATCTGAGTAGTGACCATGAAAATGAAGAAGACCTTTAAGATGCTTATGATGCCCTATATAGGGAAAGTTGCAAAATTGCTGTAAAGTTAAAACTTAAGAAAGAAAAGTTTTCTAAACTAAAAGAGAATTTTGATAATCTAGTCTTAGAAAAATCACACTTTTCAAATTGCTTTGAAAAAACTAAGTGCAACTTAGATTTCAAAGCATTCCATGTCGAAAACTTAAAATCTGAAAATGAAAAGCTAAAATTAGAAGTCTCTTTACTTTCGAGTTTGAAGGACACATGGAGGTATGCCTAAGGTGATCCTATATTAGAAATTTTTTTATCCAGATCCAGAAAATGTGGCGATCGATCTGGATTGGGCTATAATAAAAGTACTCCTAAATATAAGAATACTCTACCTAAATTTGTTAGAGGGGAGTCTTCAAACTCAAAAGGGAAAATTCTAAATCAAAATAATTCTAAAAATGCTAAAACTTTTCAATCTGTTAAACCTAAAAGCAATTATATCAACTATAGAAATAAGAATCATAACCCTTTGGCTGAAAAAATTGTGGATCTACTTAAGGAGCTTCTAAAATCTAACTCAGTGGGTAGGACTTATAACAACTGGAAACATAAGAAGACCAACTATGCTCTTAAACCCAAAACTATAATGAAATGGGTTCCTAAGGTTACTTGTTTGGTTGCTCACACTGCTTTCAAGGCTTCAAGTCAATCAAAGTGGTACCTAGATAGTGAATGCTCTAGACATATGACAGGTGATAAAAATTTGTTCATTAATCTCAAAGACATGACTGATGGTTCAATCACATTCGGTGACGGTAGCAACTGCAAATTGTTGGCCAATGTACGATTCAGCTTTTTAACCTCCCTTTATTTGATAATGTTTTATATGTAAAAGGTTTAAAACATAATCTATTAATCATCTCTCAAATATGTAATAATAATCATAGTGTAAAATTTACTAACCGAAGATGTAAAATTTTGAATAAGAATGGTTCTGTAATATTAACTGGCTGTAGAACTTCTGAAAACTGCTACATAGTCAGTGATTTAAGCTCATCTAAGCTATCATGTTACATGGTCCAAACTGATGAGATTGTATTATGACATAAGCGCCTAGGACATGTACACTACCGCAACTTGTATAGATTGAGCAAAAATGAATTGGTAAGAGGTCTACCCAAAGTAAAGAAAGTGGATAAAATATGTGGCGAGTGCCAGCTTGGTAAACAAAATAGGAGTGCTCACAAAAATGTGAACTCCAATGCCACATCTAAACCACTCGAACTTCTCCACATAGATCTCATTGGACCAACTAGAATGGAGAGTTGAGGTGGCAAGAAGTATATTCTGGTTATTGTAGATGACTTTACCAGGTATACTTGGGTAGTCTTCTTAAGAGAGAAATCAGAAACTCTTGACGAAGTAAAAAGGGTAATTAAACGTATCCAAATTGAAAAAGAATCACAAGTCACTAAGATCCGAAGTGATCATGGTTCTGAGTTTGAAAATAACAGTTTTGAGAAATTTTGCAGTGATCAGAGAATATCACATGAATATTCTGTGCCCAAAGCACCACAACAAAATGGTATAACGAAAAGGAAAAATAGAGTGCTTCAAGAAATGACAAATGTGATGCTAAATAGTATGAAGCTTCCTAAAACTCTTCGGGCTGAAGCCATAAATACTGCTTGTTATATAATTAACCACGTTTATACTAGAAGATCAAACAGTAAAACTGCTTATGAAATGTGGTTTGATAAAAAGCCTACTGTCAAATACTTTCGAGTTATCGGTAGCAAGTGCTACATCTTGCGTGGCTGAGAAAATCTGCGTAAATTTGACACTAAAAGTGATGAAGGGATATTATTAGGGTATGCTCTAAATAGTCAAATATATCGGGTTCTTAACAAGAGGACTGGTGTAATTCAGGAATCCATTAATGTTAACATAGATGATCATTTGAATACATCTTCCACTAGTTCAGAAGATGATGAAGTCTCATTAATTGATAAACCGGACTTTTTATCCAGTCGAAATAATGACACTGAACTACGATCAGTTAAAGACCATCCAACTGATCAGATCCTTGGAAACCCTCTCACTGGTGTGCACACTCGTAAACAATTAGAAGATATGTACAACTATGTGTGCTTTATATCTCAGATAGAACCGGCTAACGTAAAAGAAGCCCTTACTGACGATAATTGGATTGTAGCTATGCAAGAAGAGCTCAATCAGTTTGTTCAAAATGATGTATGACATTTGGTTCTTAGACCTAATGATAAACATATAATTGGAACCAAGTGGATCTTTAAAAATACGTCTAATGAATTAGGTAACATTATAAGAAATAAGGCGAGATTGATTGTACAAGGGTACACTCAGATAGAAGGTATCGATTATGATGAAACCTTTGCCCCAGTAGCTCATATTGAAACTATCAAATTGATCATATCCATTGCTTGTAACAAAAATTTTAAAATCTATCAAATGGATATCAAGAGTGCTTTATTGAATGGTGATTTGCATGAGGAGGTATATGTAGAACAACTTAAAGGTTTTGAAGACCCTAAACATTCTAATCATGTTTATCATCTTAAAAAAGCACTATATGGTTTAAAATAATCTCCTAGGGCATGGTACGAGAAGTTTATTAAGTTTTTACTAAGTCATAACTTTGTAATGGGAAGTGTTGATAAGACACTGTTTGTAAAGAAATACAATAATCACATTCTAATAGTATAGATATATGTTGATGACATTATCTATGGATCTACTTGTGCTAACATGTCTGTTGAGTTTGCAGAATTAATGAAGTCCAAGTTTAAAATGAGCATGGTAGGAGAATTGAACTATTTTCTAGGTCTGCAAGTGAAACAGCTTGCTGATGGGATATTTATCTCTCAAACCAAGTATGCTCTAAACTTGGTGAAAAAATTTGGATTTGAAAGTGGTAAGAACTTCGATACTCCTATGAGTACGACACTTAAACTCTCTAAGGATTCAACAGGTAAAACTGTGATCCTAAGTTGTATCGCAGTATGATAGGTAGTTTATTATATTTAACTGTGAGCCGACCTGATATTGCATTCAGTGTAGGTATTTGTGCTAGATATCAATCAGACCCTAAAGAGTCACACCTGATTGCTGTTAAGCGAATTTTGAGTTATGTCGCTAGTTCTGCTAATCTTGGTCTTTAGTATCCACATGATACTAGTGTGCAATTAGATGGTTATACAGATGTTGATTGGGCTGGTAACATTGATGATCGTAAATCGACCAATGGTTGTTGTTTCTATGTCAAGAACTGTTTGGTTTCTTGCCTAAGTAAGAAACAAAGTTCCATATCACTCTCCACAGCTGAGGCTGAATATATTACTACTGGTAATACATGCACTCAGCTTATGTGGATGAAGAGAATACTAAGCAATTATGGATTTACGCAAGAATCAATGGTTTTATATTGTGACAATTCAAGCGCAATTAATATTTCTAAAAATCCAATTCAGTATTCACGAACCAAGCATATTGACATTAGATATCATTATATTCGTGAATTGGTGGAAGACAAGATAATTTCATTGGAATATATTCAGACCGAGAGTCAACTTGCAGACATATTCACAAAACTACTCGATAAAAATAGGTTTACAAAATTGAAATTTGATCTTGGTATGTGCAATATGAATTGTTGATGTGTGCCTATTTGTATCATAATGTATATATTTATTATTTTAAAAATTTTAAAATTCAAATAAGATGTAAAATTGCATATTTTCAGTGGTGCACGACCAGTCGAGTACACACTCGACCAGTCGTGGCTCAACCAGTCGAGTATGTACTCGACCAGTCGTGAAGCTCGGATTTAGTCTTTTATTTGAGGAAAAACACCTTTTTCTTCACTTGGTTCTTCTCCTCCAACAAGCCCTACTATGACCGGTCGAACCCATCTTCGATTCCTCCATGTTAGTGCATCATTTTCAATTTCCTTGTAGATTTGAGTTCTTTGCTCTTCCATTTCCTTGTTTGTGTTGTTTATTTCATGGTTTATGATTGTTTTGTGGATTTTCTAGCTAAAAATCTGATTTACTAAAAACCCTTCTTGCCTCTTTTGCAATCCTTGTATTCATTGATTTCATTGTTGTAATGGAGAGTAGAAAAAAGAAGAAAGGATCTCGTGGTCCCTCTTCTTCTCATTCCGCTCCTATTACGGTACGCCATCTTCAGTCACCCGAGGAAGATCCCGAGTATGTGCGGGATATTTGCTTACGCAACGTGATAGTTGAACAGACAGTTAACCCTGATTATTTGGCACCATTGGGTATTATTCTACTCCTTCAATTTGTAGGATGGGATAACATTTTACTTTGGGGTGGACCGGCATACCGCTCCATTTCACAGGATATGTTTACTTGCATTATCGACTATTCTTTTAAGAATCTAACGTTTACAATTACGACCAGAGAAGCTCCAATTGAAGTGGACCATCACCTAATTTCTGGGTTGATGGATATACCAATCAATGATGATGGTATTTCCATTCATACATGTAACGCCTCGGAAAAATCCGTACAAAGACCCGAGTATCACCTTAGGCAGAAATCACTAAGGATCGAATTCTGTAGAAATTAGACAAAAATTAATTAAGTACTAAACTGAATTAATCCGTGAATTAGCTCGAATCACTTTCTATACAAACTATAAGACCCAAAACTATTAGAATCACTAACTTAACATTTCCTAAAAACCTAGGATCAGTCTCAAAACTCAGTTGTTCCTGGGAACACATTGAAACTCCGTATCGGACTTGAACCGCGCGTCGAAAGTTCGATGAGCGTGAAACTATAAGGTTATGACCACCTTATTAGGCTTGACAAGCATCGTGGGAATTGAATCCAAATAGTATCTAGAAACGCACAACTTAAGCCCTGAGCAAAGTGTGTGAGAAACACGAATATCTTTAGAAAATGAACCCAAACTTAAGTGAATTGGGCCATTCGCTTGTGGGTGAAATTTAAGGTTTTAAACCATCAGTTTTTGACCAAACTTTACTCATGGATCAGAAAAATTTCCCTACACATGTCAGTATACTTGTGGCCTTGATCGAGTAATGATGACCGTTGAACTGAAACGAGCTCTCCACGATCGATCCACTAATCCGATCAGACCGAAATCTTATCTTGGCATAGATCCATTGTCAAGGAACTTTCTCTAGACCATATGCGAGCAATGGACCTCCAAATGAGCTTCGTTGGCCTGAAACAACCACCCTTTGGTTATACCCTAAGTATACCATAGCCCTGGGGCCATTGACATCACTTCTAGGCCTACATAATGCCCTTAACCCACCCCTTTCATTCCATACGAATTTCTTTAACCCTAGGAGAGAGAAGAGAGAAAAGAGGAGAAAAGAGTAAGGAGAAGAGTGAGAGATCAGGAGATCGTTGCTGGGATTCACTCCCACCACTCCACGTACCGAATCATCTCTCCCTTATCGCTACACTGTCGATTCCAACTTCATTTTGGGTAAGAAATCCTAACCCTAATCTATTTTAGGAATCCAAATAGAGAAATCGGTGAAATAGCTAACCTATTTAAATGTTTAAGTAGGAACATTGTGTACGAACCGAGTTCGTAACAGGCGTACCCACGAAAGGTGCAGACTATAAACGTTTAGGTTATGGTTTTTAAGGCTTTCAATGTCAGTTAATGATTTATGACTAACTTGATTGCTACCACATGTACTTAGATATGATGTTTTCCATGTATTCCACATATATGAACTATGTTGAAATATAATGCATTCCATGTGTTTGTTGAAATGTTTGAATGAAAGTAAAATTATGACTTGTGTTTGTCATGACTATTAATCTAGAATAAGTGACTGTTATATGTATGACAACTCCTTTGTGAAAGGATTTTCCCTAAGATATGTTATAACTAATTTAATTCATGTATGTTGAAATGTGTAGTCTAAGTGCTTGATAAAATGTCTGAATAAGTAATTGTTAATGAAATGCATTTATTAAGGGTGTTGAGATAAGATTCTCAACTACCTTAGCTATATGAATGGATTCCTTCATGTAATTTAAATTCAACTACATGATTTATGTACGAAATACATATGTATGATAATATGTTCACTATGTGTTTACTAAAATGCTCAAATGAGATTTATATTTGAATTGGTTGTTAAATGCTATTTTGACTATCACATATGAATGCCTATTATATTTGAGTATGATTGGGACTAATACGTACTCCAGGCAATCGGTAACGGTTTCCGATCAAGTGGCTAAACTAGTCTCGCCACAACGGATACGTTCGATGAATCCGAGTTGTACGGTGATTATCGGCAGTAGTTAAACCACAAGGAGTGCATATGCACTCCATGTCGATTAATTTTAGCATGCTCTCGTACCAATCGAACTTGTCAAGTAACCCGATTGCCCTAATGTGTGTTTACCATGTATGGACGCTACTGCTTGAATTCAAGGTACCACTTACTAATGTAAAGCCCATTTAACCTTGGTACCATGATCCGGTAAGACTCATGAGCTAGCCATGGTAGTATGGGACACCGTGGTCGAGCTATCGGCCTACGCTGGGGTGACGAGCCTCCCCGTAGTGACCAGTGAGTAACCTAAACTCGTGAGCCAAATATGGTGATATGAGACACTGTATTCGAGCTGTCGGCCTACAATCAGGTGACGAGCCTCTCATAGTGACCTCGAGTATAAAATAGGCCTACGCAGATGGTGACGAGCCTCACATAGTGACCTCAAGTGTAAACTCGTGAACTTGCCTATCCACTGCTTTTAAATTAGGGGTGATGTTGCCCTATAACTTGCCTATCATATGTGATTAAATAAGATTGACGACCCTAGATGGATCATTTTTGGGTAAATGATATAAAGGGAGGTACCTTAGCTTCCCGAATCTGCTGTATTAATAAGCATAATTAAATACTTGGTTAACACGATCATGCATCGCACTGCATGTACTTTGGCGAGGAAGTGCACAGTGGGAGTTGTATGCACGATCATGAGATGAAGTCGCTGAGAGAGTGCAAGAGAGGGCATACATCATTACAACATACCATTCCTGCATTAACGAGAGTACTTAGGACCTGATTGTTGTATTGCTTTATCATTACTGCTTGAATGAAATGATAACATGTTAACCTTTACCTTATAGTATAACTGAGTTGATCACTCACTCCCACTCTGGGACGATGTTTTAAAACATCAACCAGACTCTGTTTTAGCTGCAGATGATGAGACGGCTTACGAAGCGGAGCCAGACTTTTATGACAAGGAGTTCTCCTATGTACAACTATTAGGCGGGTTTATGTAGAACATGTACTGATCGGCGGGATTATAGGGACTATGATTTAGTCTGACATTCACATTTTGTCATTTGGTATATTTTGGAACAAAACATGTATATATTCAACCTAGTAACACACTCATACTGTAGAGGTTGTGAAACACGCATATACTTTGTATATCTATCACAGTTTTCCACTTGCTTAATTTATCTCTCTCTAGAGTATGATATGCTGATTTAGTGTAATCCCATTCATGTTTAATGCACTAATATGGAGAACATTTAATCATCATTATTTATGTTGCATAAGTGATGTGACCGATCTCAGGAGTTGAGCCTTTGTTCGACCCTCGAAATTCGGGGCGTTATAATACACTTGTAGTAAAACCATCTGCATCTAAGAAAAGAATGCTCACTAGAGTTTTATGTAATATGAATGTGGAATAGAGTTCTAGGAAAGCGCTCGCTTCCAAGTTTATGTTACCCAGATACAGGGTTCTCCATTGGATTTTCATTTCAAATTTCTACCCCAGATCTGGTAACAAAACTGAGCTTACTACATTCATGGCTCATATTCTTCATTCGATTATTACTGGTGTTTTTGTTTATCTTCCATCCCTTATATGTTACATCATTATTCAGTTCCGTCTCCACCTAGGTCATAGCGATATACCTTTTGCCTATCTTATGACTGCACTAGCCACACATGGTCTTATGGCAATGTCTGTTGGAGAAGCTCCAATTAACCATCTACCATTCAACAATTCCAACATAAATAAGATGAATTTGAGGTGGCTCCAGGCCAAGTTATTGTAGGTGCTAGAGGAGCAGCAGAAGCAACTAAAGAGGAGGATGCTTTGCCTCCAGATGATGTCAATATAGATGACATATTTGATAAGCTTGAGTCTGACTTTACGGCTGATCTTGATTATCAGCCTTCTGATTTTGATACGCGTTTGCGATCTCTTGAGGAGAAGGTAGAAGGTATGCATGTGTCCCAAGAAATACAATTTAAAAATATGCGCAAATATCCTAGGCGCATTAACAAGGGACTTCATCAAATTGATTCTTCCATACCTGCTCCTTATTCTAGTTCAGATTAGTTTTGAATTTCTGATATGTAATTACTTTCATACTTGAATTTCTCTTGACTCTATATGCTTGGACATGTTTTCGTGTTTTTGTGGACATGTTTAATGGTTATCTTGAACTTACTTCTTATTCTCATTAATCAATGCTCTTATTCTACTCTTACATTTCCATCATATGTTCTTTCCTTTGTCATTGTGGCAAAAAGGAGGAGAATTTGTATTGTATGTTTATTCTATGGAGTTTAAGTTGTTGTGGAGAATATGTGGAGAGAAGTGTGGTTATTTTTGTAAAGTAATTTTTAAAAAAAGTAATTTCTTCTCTTCGCTTCGATTCTATGGAGTATTGTATTAAGGGGGAGTACTGATTTATGCTGACCAGTTTTTAACTGGTGCATGATTCTTTATTGATCTAACTGATGCATGATTCCTAGGTCTTAGTTTGTTTTGTCACAAATAATTTGACAAAACTTCTTGGAATATGTATCTTGTTTAGTGGTTATTGTAAGATCAACTTCATGTCATCCTTGCCAATCTTGTCTACATTCAAGTACAAGATCAAGATATTCAAGTACAAGATCAAGAAGTACAAGTACAACATCAAGAAGTTCATTTTCAAGAACAAGAAGTTCAAGTACAAGATCAAGAGGTTCAAGAACAAGAAGTTCAATTACTAGATCAAGTCTTCAAGCTTCAACTACTTTAAGAGAATGATATGTGATGAATCAATCTCACAAGGTTTGTTTGACCTTAGATTGACCTTAGGATAAGTCGTATAATTAGCACTTATATCATAAGTCAGTTGATTATTTATAGGTCATTTTTTGACTAGTCCTTGTCATGGTTCAACTAGTCTAGACACTGGCTCGATCAGTCCAAGGTTTGTTGTGAATTTTCAGGATTTTCTGTTGGACCCTCGACTAGAGACTTCTCGACCAATTGAGTGAATAGTACTCGACCAGTCGAGCAGGCTTGACTCAAAGTCTAGTAACATTTCTGGGTCCCACTTGACCAGTCGAGCAGGCCACTCGACCAGTCGAGTGGTGATCTTATCTTATTGCGCCAGAAATTTTAAAAAGGTTCTGGTCCTTCAACCAGTCGAGCTGACCACTAGGCCAGTCGAGTGAACAGTATTTTGGCTATAAATTTAGGACGATTTTCAGAGTTTTTTAATTCATTCACAGCTATTCAAGTCACAACTCTAAGAAACTTGTCCCCACATTTCAAAAGCTAATTAGTTAGCATTTAAGATTCTTTTAATAACTTTTTTGCATTTAATTTTGAAATCTCTATTCAATTTTATTTCTTTTGAAAAGAGAATATTGATTTTACCCTTTGTGAGATCAAAATCAAATCAAGCTAGCCAAGGATTGTTTTAATCTAAAAGTCATTTAGACGTAAAAACCCTTTCATATGTGAGATTGGACATTAAACATTTACATTGAACATCTACATCGAATTGGTTCTATCAGGCTTCATCAGAAGGAGAATCTTCAGATAAGTACATTTCAATTTTCTGTATTTGGTTTGTAAGATTGCCAGAAAATCTTTCGTTTTGGTTTTGACTGAGATAGCTAGAAAATCTCAGTGTGTGGGGTTTTTAATTGTGGTAGCCCTTTTAAAAACACAATTGTGAATGTTTTGGGTGAACCTTGGAAAACCTATTTCATAGTGAAAGCCAATATCCCATGGGTGAGGATATTGGGAGTGGAGTAGTTATGCGGCTGTTTTCTAACAGTTGGTGTACACATAAGCAAACCACTATAATTGATAGAGTTGTGGTGAATGTTTATTTTTGTGCATTTGTGGTGAATGATTGTAATTTACATTCTGCACATGTGGTGAATGTTGTAATAACAGTAGATATTTATTTCCTTTTATTCCTCTATATTTGTTTGGGATTTTGATACACAGACCGTTTTAGAAATCAGGTTGTCCTACCATTAGCCATTGGTTTTTGGTGTAAGGTTGTCCTTAGAATAACATCTGTATTATCCTCTCAATACTTGTGCATTTGAGGTTGCTATTTATTTCTATTATTTGAGATTGATAAGTGTTATCTTGTTCTAGTTATTTCATTTATTCCGCATTTAAATTTTTATTTGGCATATTCCTATTCACCCCCCCTCTAGGACTTTTAGCTCAGCCTTTTTAGCAGGTCCTCCGGACCAAGGTCATTCCCTTGGTGAAGGTGCAGTGGGGTCACCATTCTGTTGATGAGGCATCTTAGGAACACGAGGCCAAGATTTGAGAGCGCTATCCCCATCTCTTTGATGATTGATTATATGTTGTATCTTGTAAGCTGTCTCTGATTTTTATATGATGATGCTATATTTTTATTTTCCTTATGAGTCTTGTCTAATTGTGTTATTAGTATAAATTTCAAGGATGAAATTTTTATTAAGAGGGGAGAGCTGTAAGGCCTGTATCCTAGTCCGTATCGTTCCTTATGATCCCACGGTCCTCCCGATTGAATTTCGGCGATCCATGACCTATAGCCGGCGTTTGTGCGGGACCCTAAGTCGCATCCCGTATATCTGACTCAACTCGACCTGAGACTTGTACCTTAATGACTATGCCATCGTCGCAGTTCCAACGCCGCGTTTTGCACACCGATGTGATACCCAGGCCAGGAGTTGTGGGCTCGCATTTATTTCAAGAAAAATGTCGTGTTGCAGATCCTAAGAGAATCTCTACAACTCATTACATCAATCAATCAAGTACTAGTCAAGTACACAACCCATACCTCTCCCATCCCTTTCTTATCAATAAAGACAAGCAACCCATACCTCATGCCACCTCACCCCCATAAGTCAACTCTCTCTCTCTCTCTCTCTCTCTCTCTCTCTCTCCACCCATCCCTTTCTTACACCACACCATTCCTCTCTCCCATCCATTCCATCCCTTTCATCCCATCACCTTCTCTCTCCATCTCATTCCATTCTCTACCGTTCCAAGCAACAAGAGAGAAAATTTTAAGGAGAGAAAAGAGAAGGTCCACTTTCTACCCCCTTATCTCACCATCCAACCCTTCAATCTTCATCATCTACCATCAAAGAGAGAGCTTAGGAGCTTAGCATTCCAAGGAGCCAAGAAGGAGCGAAATCGATGGGTGTTCATAGCATTAGATCTTAATTTTGATGTAAGACTTACTTGTGATGGGACCCATTTTCATGTATATGTTGTAAGCAAAGAGGGGCCCATAGTGGTGGGGTCCCTCCATCACTCTCTCTCTCTCTCCCTCTCTCTCCCTCTCTCTATCTCTCTCCTTCACTGTTGACGGCCCACCTGATGATTTACATATTTTATCCATGTTGTCCATTTAGTGGACCACACCACGATCCACTTGTGGGGCCCACCTTGCTGCTTGTCCATTTGGACAGGCGTTGATGAAGGAAAATCCACAAATATCAGTTTATATACAAAGCTGGTGGGCCACCACGTGGACCCACCTTGATGTGTAATCCATGCCGTCCATCTAGCAGGCAGGCCTGCCTTATTGCTGGACAGATCATCTAGTGGGCAGGCCCCCTGCTTGGACCAGCCTGACATGGACAAAGGGAAACTACAAGTATTAGCTTGATCCCAAAACGGGTGGGCCACACCAACGTGGCACCACCCTGATGTATGTGTTTTGCCTCACCGTCCATCAGGGACGGTGGGACTACACCATGATGAATGTGTACATCCAGCCGTCCGTCTAGGCCTGGACGCTGGTGTACTTTAAAATAATAATAATAATAATAATAATAATACATATATATTATAATATATAATACTATGGTGGGCCCCACGTGGGACCCACCTATTGGGAAGCATATTGGTTGGAATACCACAAACTAGTAGCACATGGCTGCTGTAGACATTAGCAAGTGTTGTGGTCCCACCATGAGGTATGGTTGTATTCATACCGTCCGTCCATTTTGTTGGTGGGCCACACGTGTAGACCCCATCATGAGGTATGGGTTTTATCCAAGCCGTCCCATTGTGGGACTCCTCCATGATGTATTTGTTGTATCCAAACTGTCCACCTGTGGACTGATCATGTGGTATGTGTTATATCCCACCATCCATCTATGGGGACCACTAGCAGCTATAGCTACTGGATTGGCGTCAACAAGTTCTGTGGGTCCCGCATGATACATCCAAACCATCCATCTGCTGGGTCACACTAGCTATATAGCTATTGTAGTGACGTCAACAAGTGTGGGCCTAATCATGAGTTATGTGTTAGATCCAACAGCCCATCTGTTGGACGAGCTTGTCTTAAGGCTTGACACTAAAGATAAGACAGATCTATTTATCAGATGGACCACATTATAAAAATCAGTGAAGGATTGATCATCTACCATTGAAACCTTTTGGGTTCACCGAAGTTTTGGATCAATATGAAATTTGTTTTCCTCTTAATTAAGGTCTTTGTGACCTTATGAATAGATTGAATGGAAAATAAATGTTATGGTGGGCTCCGTGAATTGTTAACGGTGAAAATCATTATCTCCACTGCTATTTGTGTTATGGTCTAGATGATCTTTTGATATGATTCATTTTTTGGGTAATGCTTTATAATAATCTCTAAGAATAGATGTATGGTGTAGATATAATAAAATGAAAATATAGTGTGTGGGTCCCACCTTGATGTGATATATATTTGAGGCCCAGATATGAGGCTCATTGTGATATGTTGGAAGCCCATGGGTTGTGGCCCATTGTGATGTATTCAAGGCCCATGGGACGTGGCCAATTATGATGCATTTGGGGCCCAGATATGAGGCCCATTGTGATGTGTTAGAGGCCAATGGGTTGTGGCCCATTGTGATGTATTCGAGGCCCATGAGATGTGGCCCATTGTGATGTATTTGAGGCCCATGGGATGTGGCCCAATGCGATGTATATGAGGCCCTTGTTTGAGGCCCAATGTGATGCATGTGAGGTCCAAGAGTGAGAGCCGATGTGATGTATATTGACCCATGTGATGAGGTCCAATATGATGTATATGAGGCCCATATGATGAGGCCCGATGTGATGTATATTGGCCCATATGATGAGGCCCGATGTGATGCATACAAGGCCCGTATGATGAAGCCCATTGAAAAGTATATTAGGCCCTTATGTAAGGCCATGGGCCCCACTATATTTTTGGCCTTATGTGGGCTACTCCTTGGGAGCAATGTTGGTTAAATGTCCATATTGATGGGCAATGATGGTTAAATGTACACATTGTACCCTTCCTTTAGGACCTTTATTAGGCCGATTATCGATACCGATTATGAGTACGTGATAGTATACCATCATGACACATGCCCATACACATCATCTGCATGCTTGATATGAGATGTGGTTGGCCATTGCATATGCCATTGGGTAGGTTGTTATGGGGCTCCCTGATAGGTGGAGTTATCCCACATGAGCGCACGGTATATGTAGGATTGATGTATGATTGGATTGTGTGAGTCATGCATCTTGCATTGTGTGTTGTGAGTGTTGTATGCCTTAGCAATATTAGGGCCGTAGTCTCCACAGGCATATCGTGGAGGGCATGATTGGACACCAGAAATCTTCTCTTTATATGGGGTGCGATAGATGTCCTTGGGTGAAAGTCCCTAAACCTAACGGTACCGGAAGACGCTCCAACGTCGAGACTAAGTGGATACATGAGCGCACGAGGGCCAAATACTAGGAGGCCATGTCTCCCACTGTGTCGTAGTCGGTTGAAAGGGGGTGTGGCCTTACCTGCCCCAAGATAGGGAGAAATTGCTAGGCTGAGTATGAGTAGCTCGTAAATTGGTCCGCTATCGATGTGCTAGATAGGTATTAGCAGGCTATTGGCCACATAGATAGTAAGGTTTCTTATACTCAATTGGACTGCGCGCCTAGGGAAGGGGCAGTGCCATTTGGAGTGTACTAAACCCCGGTGATTATCCAGAGTGAGAATTATACTGATATTTGATGCTATAGTGATGAGCTACATTAATATGTGGATTTGGATGAGGATTGGTATGCTTGAGTTGCATCTCGCATCGCATGGCCTTGGTATGATCGACATCATTCACGCCTTGCATCACATGACCTTGATATGGCCGATAGCATTCATACCTTCCATCACATAGCCTTGGTACGGTTGATAGTATTAATGGATTTGCTAGCATATTCCACATTATTTTGATATTGCATTTTGAGCACGCTTATATTGCGCACACACTCTCACCACCCCCTAAGCTTTCTATAAGCTTATACATGATTGATGCGTGTAGGTGATGCCAGGACGTAGCTGTAGATTAGTACGAGTAGGAGCGTGCAACAAGAGTTTTCATATTTTTATCATTGTATTTCCCTTTATGCGCATTATACCTTAAAGTTTTTTTTTATCATAGTGGATTTTGTGATGTTGTCTTGGTTATTGTTCGTGGGTTATGCTTGTTACGGAATAAATTCATACTGAAAAATCCTCCTTGTAGAATCCCATGATCAGAACCTGGTATATGGGTGCCGAGAGCCGAGAATGGGGTACTACGGAGGCTGTCGGCACCAGATTCGGCGATCGGGAATTTTGTGAACCCAGTTCCCGAGTTTGGGGCGTGACAGATAGTCTGAGTCAGTTGCCTTTTCAGAACCTTCCAAGTTATAAAAAATGCCATCCATATTTATGTCTGCTTCCTGTATTTCTTCATGATCGCCTCTTTGTTCAGGAAGGGGAGATAGCCGCATAATGTTAAGATTAGCATTATTGAGTGGAAGTTTAGATTTCGGTGCTTCAAATGAAGGAATTTGAACAAGAGATCGTAATGTAAGGGAAGACATAAGGTGTCTAAATGGAATTGAGCCATGTTTGGGATGCAGTCTATACTGAATGATAAAGGGAGTAAAATCAATCTTATTCTCTACCCTTGGATAGACGTTAGAATTGAAGATGCGATGAAGGGGGCGATATTTGGAAAATAATTTATTAGTGGGTGAGGCATTATCGAACTTCCATTCAGCATTAAAGCCACACAACACACGGGTAAAGGCTTCTTTCTCAGAATTGCTTATTTTATCTGAAATAGTAGAAATAGGTATCCCGTCTTCCGCCATTTCAATTTCCATTAGAGAAGAAATGGTGGATGGTGTTATGATGATAGTTTCTTCTAAAAAATTAATTTTAAAGAATAAATCATCAAAAGAAACTTCAGAAATAGAGGCGTACATGCCTTGAATAATAGACTGATATGTTGTCCCGCCCCATTGCAAAATTTTCTCCCATCCAACATCAGAAAGGATTTCAATTAGACTAAATTGAGCAATATGGTCAACATTAACTGATCTTTCTATGATTATACTCCTTGTTCTAAATTCCAACAAATTTTTTGAGTCATCCTTCGGTGTGGATAGGGTCCGCACATTGCAAGGACCCGATCGGGAAGAGGAACCTCCATGAACCTTGAGTGCAACACGTCTAGATCTTAGTTCCATACTTTAGAACAAAGAAAAATCACAAATAGATAGCAAGAATAATGAAAATCAAAATTTGGAAGAAACCTACCAAGAAAATGGTTTATAGATTCAAGAAAAACCACAAAATGTAGATAGTCAAGCAACCAACAACCTAAATTTAGAAGAAAAATGCTTAAAATCGACTTACAAGAGAGATGAGAAGATGGGTTGGTCGAATGAAGCACTGACAGACCGATGGAGGGTGAAATGAGAAAATGGGAGTTTTCCCCCTTTTTGTGCATTCACGTGCGGTTCGGCTAGCCCGAGCATGAACTCGGCTGGCCGAGTTGCTCTGTCAGCGCTGGGCTAGCCGAAAATTTCATTTTTTTTCCAATTTTCTTTTCTTTTCATGCATACATTATTTACAAATAAAAAAATAGGGAATAAATGAAAAAAGAAAATTAAAAATCGAATTATCATTATTTTACAACACATAATCTAATATCATGCTTTAAATTTGAGAACTTGACACTATCAAGCGGCTTAGTGAGGATATCTGCAAGTTGCTTCTCAGTTTGAATGTATTCCAACATGATAGTCTTATTTTCAACTAATTCTCATATATAATGATATCTTATGTCAATATGTTTTGTAGGAGAATGTTGAATTAGATTTTTTGATATATTTATCGCACTAGTGTTATCGCAATATAAATTCATTGTATTTTGATTAATTCCATAATCAGCTAACATTCGTTTCATCTACATAAGCTGAGTGCAAGCATTTCCTGTAGGGATGTATTATACTTCTGCAGTGTATAATGATACATAATTTTGTTCCTTGCTTAGCCATGATACAAGACATTTTCCTATATAGAAACATTCACCACTTATAGATTTTCTATCATCAACATTACATGCCTAGTCTGCATCAATATATCTTATGATTTGTATAGACATATCATGTGGATAGCACAAACCTAAGTTAACAGTACTCGCAATATATCTGATTATCTGTTTAACAGTAGAGAAATGAGATTCCTTAGGATTAGATTAATATCTGGCATAAATGCCGATAATGAAAGAACTATCAGATCTACTGGTAGTTATGTATACTAGCAATCATGCTGTGATAAAGTCAAGAGTCAACACTCTTACTTGATCCATCCTTTGATAATCTAAGTGTTGTACTCATAGGAGTGTGAAAATTCCTACCATTTTACAAACCAAACTTCTTTACTAAGTTCAGTGCATATTTGGTCTAACAGATGAATATTTCATCTTCGAGCTATTTGACATGTAGTCCAAGAAAGTAGTTTAGCTTGCCAACCATACCCTTTTCAAATTTGGATTTCATAGGATCTGCAAACTTAAAAGAAAGATCCGTACAAGTAGATTTATAGATAATGTCATCTACATAAATTTGAACAATCAAGTTGTCATCATCATATTTTTTGACAAACAGAGTTTTGTTAACACAACCCATCAGAAAATTATGACTAAGCAGAAATTTAGTTAAAATTTCATACTATGCTCTAAGGGCTTGTTTTAAACTATACAGTGCCTTTTTAAGACAGTGTACATGATCAGGAAGTTTGATATCTTTAGAACCCTTTGGTTGTTCAATGTAAATTCCTCACTTAAGTCACCATTTAAAAAAGCTCTTTTAACATCCATTCGATATATTTTAAATTTTTTATAGCAAGCAATGGAAATAAATAGTTTGATAGATTCAAGTCACGCAACTGGCGCAAATGTTTCATCATAATTAATACATTCAATTTGATTATAACCTTAAACAACCAGTCATGCCTTGTTTCTAATAATGTTAACCAATTCATCAATTTATTTTTGAAAATTCATTTATTCCAATCACATGTTTATCAGTTGGTCTCGAAATAAGATATCATATATCGTTTCTTACAAATTGATTTAATTCATCTTGCATGACTAAGATCCAACTTTCATCTGCTAGTGCCTCATTTACATTAGCCAGTTTAATCTGGGAAGTGAAACAAACATGATTGCATATATTTTCATGTTGTCTTCTAGTTTGAACACCAGTGTGAGGGGTCACCAAGTATTTGATTAGTCGGATGGTCTTTGACTAACCTTAACTCAATATTATCTGATTTAGATGATGAGTGTGGTTGATTAACCAAACTGATATCATTATTGTCATCATCTTGATTAAGACTGGGAATGATCGATTTATCATCAATTACTACATTTATAAATTCTTGTATAACCCCAGTTCTTTTATTTAGAACCCGGTATACTCGACTGTTTAAAGCATAATCTAGGAATATTTTCTCATCGCTTTTAGCTTCAAATTTGCCTAAATTTTCTCGGTCTCATAAAATAAAGCATTTGCTTCCAAAAGTTCAGAAATATTTAACAACAGGCTTTTTATTAAACCATAATTCATAAGCTGTTTTGTTTTTAGCTGATCTAATGTAAACACGATTAATTATATAACATACATTACTCACAACTTCAGCCCATAAATATATAGTAAATTCATGCCATTAAGCATTACACTAGCCATTTCTTGTAAAATTCTATTTTTTCTTTCAACAACTCCATTTTGCTGAAGTGTTTTTGGAGCAGAAAACTCATGCAGTATACTATGGTCATTACAAAATTTCTCAAAATTACTATTTTTAAATTCAGTTCCATAATCACTGCTTATTCTGATCATAGATAATTCCTTTTCAGTTTGTATGCGTTTTATAATTTTTTAACTTCATCAAGAGCATCCGATTTTTCTCTTAAAAAGGCTACCCAGAAATATTTGACTTCATCAACTACAACTAGGAAATATTTCTTTTTGCCTCTACTCTTCGTTCTAGTTAGTCTAACTAAATCCATATGGATTAGTTCAAAAAGTCTCTTAGTGGCTAAGGAGTTCACTTTCTTGTGACTACTCATAATTTTCTTTCGTATCTGATAGGCATCACATACATTGTTTTTATCTTTTTCAATTTGAGTAAGCCACGTAAGTGATCTATTTTGCTCAACTTATATAGATATTTATACTTTACATGTCCAAGATGTTGATGCTATAGTTCAGTCTCGTCTATTTAGACCATGTAGCATGAATGATTTGTTAAACAAGAATCATCAATTATATAGCAATTTTCAGACATTCTGCAACCATTTAATATCACATGTCCTTTATTATTAATTATCTCACATCAGTGATCCAAAAATTTCATACTATGCTTATTATCACATATTTAAGATATGCTTAGAAGATTATGTTTTAAGCCTTCAACATATAAAACATTTTTGAAGATAGGTAAGTTAAGAAGTTGTACATTACCTTTGTCAATAATCTTATAGTTGCTACCATTTCTGAATGTAATTAAGCCGCCATCGATTTGGTTGATGTTTGATAGAATAGCTTTATCACCTGTCATATGTTTAGAACATCCACTATCTAGGTACCATCTTGAATGGCTATTTGCTTTAAAAGCTGTGTGGATAACAAGACATTTAACCTTTAAAGCCCATTTCATTATGGTTTTAGGTTTATGAGTGTCTATTACCTCTCGTTGTGTTTGGGAGTTAGGATTTCTCCTATTTCTATATACACCATTCTTACCTTAATTGGATCTCAATAGCTTTTTTAGCAAGTCCACAATTTTATAAGCTAAATGAGGATTTTTATTTTCTCTTCTTTGATATTCGTGGTAGTTGGCACAATTAGAGGTTTCTTGAAAGGGTTTTGCATTTTTGAAGTTCTTCTTTTTAAAGTTTAACTCTTTTAGAGTTTCTGCTTTGGAGTTTGAGGACTCTCCTTTTACAAAAGTAGGAGCAAAATACTTAGACTTCAAAATGTTATTTTTAATATAACCTAGGTCAGGTTTGTCACCACATCGTCGAGATGAGGTTAACAACTTTCCAACTTTCTGGTCACCTTGGGTATATTTCCAAGTATCCTTTGAACTCTGAAGGGAGGAAACTTTAAGTTTTAATATCTCATTTTCAGATTTAAGTTTTTGCAATTTAGAAATTTTCAGACTTCAACCTAACTTAGTTTTTTCAGAATAGTAAAAAAAACTAAGATATTTCAAAAACAACCTTTTCAAGTTCTAATTGAAATTTCACACAGTTTTCTTTTTAAATTTTCAGTTTGGTCACAATCTTAAAACTTTCTCTATATAGGGCATTATGCAACTTAAAGATCATCTTCATCTTTAGTGTCACTTCGTGGAGTTTCATAATTAGATGTTTCGCAATCATCTGAGGAAGCAAGTATGGCTATAGTCATAAAGGTTTTCAGATCATTTGTAGTTTCCTAGTCTGATTCGTCAATTTTTGAATTAGTTTCAGATTCTGATGATTCATCCCAAGTAGCCATCATGCATTTTCTTCTTGATTTATCCTTTTTTGGACATTTAGAGGCAAGATGCCCATATTCAGAATAGTTGAAGCATGGGTGTCTTTTGTTTTAGATTTTCAATAGTTTGAATTTCCATTTCTTTTGTCAAAAGGTTTTTAAAAATCTATTTTTTTCTTATTTTTAAAAATTCTATAGAATTTCTTTGCCAACATAGCCATATCGTCCTCATTTTCCTCAATATCTGAATTTACATTAGAATCTTTTTATCTAGATTTAGAGGATTTAAGGGTGATGGATTTGATCTTAGGAGCTTTAAAATTCAGCTCGTAAGTTTGAAGAGATCTAACTAACTCCTCAACCTTTATAGTATCGGTATCCCTCAATTCCTGTATAGCAGTAACTTTCGAATTAAACCTATCAGGAAGTGATCACAGTATTTTTGTACAAACCTTTCTTTTATGCATTCTATCTCTAAGACCCCATATGGAATTAATTATGTTATTCAATTTTGTATAAAAGTCCATAAAAGACTCATTTTCTTCCATATGAATTTTCTCAAATTTGGTTGTGAGGATTTAGATCTTAGATTTTATTTTATTTTTTTACAATGTTAGTTCCTTCATGTGTCATTTCAAGAATATCCCATGCTTGTTTAATTGTATCATATGAAATGATTTTTTTGAATTCATCTGGTGATAGAGTACAAGTTATTGCATTTAAGGCTTTAACATTAGCACTACTTTCACTTTTTTGAAAAATCGTCTAAAAAGTATAAGCAGATTATCTCATTGATGTGGTTCCATTCTTAACTAAGACTTCCATCATAGGAGGGATCCATTGTGTTAAGTGGCTTGCTTCTGTAGGATCCCGGTCCTTTGTCACACAGTTCAGGCATACAGGTGTCCCGATCTACACTATTGATAGACCATACACTGCAACCTTGTGCACATAGCAACCTCACCCGAGTGATTTTTTTTGGATAAACTTGATACCTCTGTTATGTGGACCACGTCATCGCTACGGTCACCACGATGAAAACCATGTGTCAATCCGATGCTCTATTAGTGAGATACAACCCATCGAATCCACACCAATTAGACTTGAACAACCTTTATTGTGCTAGGCCAATTAGACTTGAGCCCATGTGGGCCTAGAGCCCACTTTCTAGAACATAGGAATTATCACAAGATAAGACAATCACTACATGACAAATAAGGAATTAGCACATATAAGATAATACACTATAAGAAAAATTTAGATTCTACCCCAAAATCCATCATTAGTCCTCTCCCTATGCCTTAGAAACTAATCATGGGCCATGTCCACCTCATCCTACACATGCATCCAATTCATGTCTTATTTTCTACCACATCACTTTAAACAACCAATTGCAACATTCGACTTCATCATCCACCATGCATCACCTACAACCCACAATCCTTATCCATTCATTAGCCAATGTATGCCTAGATTTCTTCTACCTTGGCCAATACATGCTTAGCACCATCCACCTCATCCATCTACTACCCATACCATACACCACCTTCCATGTCACTTTTAGCACTAATAAGATCCCATAAACTTGCCACATTATCTTGCCACCTCAACCCCCAATTCCCTATACACAAGTAGAAGCTCTCTTACAATCATTCTTTTGCTATACTTAGAAAATTCTAAGATTTTAAGAGAGAGTGAGAGAAAGTGGGGCCAAAGTGTGGCCCATCATCAAACCTAGAGGGAGTGGACCACACATCATCATCAAGTCATCCATCCATTTAAGGTGAGTCTACACCTCTCCTTCCATCCTCCTCTTTCTTTCTTTTTTATTTTCTTGATATGTGTGGGATCCACTGGTGTGGAGACCCATGCGTGCATATATTATTGGCCATGGTGGTCAGCAAGGTGGCTTACGTCAGTATGGTTCACCATGATGAACATTATATCCACACCCTTCATATGTAATCCCGTTTTTGTATCTGGACAACAACTTGTAAAAATCATATAAAATTAACCATGCTAAGATCTGAGTTGAAACTTGAGAATAATATGGACCGCAATATGAAATAACTCTGGGCTTTAATAGCCATCTAATGGTCCAATCATCCGTGGCATTAACTTTACTTTACAGCTGTCTAGCAGCACAAAGAGGGTTCCGATTTGCCAAACATGACCTATTTTGGGTCCCTTTATTAAACCTAATAGATAGATATGTTCCATTGGCTTCATAAAAAATTGAAGTATCTTTTCAATGGTATATAATATGCCTTGATTAGAGTTTGGATTGCTGAGATCTTGGCCTTGTATAAAAATGTATTCGAGAGATTATTGTGACCACACATTATATAGGCCAAATCCGTGATTCCAACGGTTAGATGTAGTTAATATTTTTTATTAACATACTTAAGATAGCTAATAATCATATTTACGGTCCCTATGGCCAGATTCTTTCATAAAAGAATTTAGAAAATTTTGAATCAATAGATACTTTTGTAAGGATAAACATTGAATTGTTGTGTGGTCCAGATGGATCCAAGTCTCTGTATGGTTGGAAACCTATATACAGCCTAAATGATGTATTCCCAATCCATCCATTTGCTCGGATTTCCTAACAAAGAATCTGATCATAGAGATTTGATCAAGACATTTCATGTGCTACTTGTATGTTGTATGTATGTTGTCTACAACATTCATCCTCTTATTGTGGACCCATTTGGTAGTGGGACTCCTTTTGATTTATGTACTTTATTAGTTCATTCAATCTAGACAGCCATGTGTATTAATGTGTCTCTTATCTATGTTTTGCCAACGTGTGGGCCCCACTTGCCATTTTATCTATTTCCTTTCTTTTACACTTTTTCTGTTTACTGAAAATTTTCCAAGTACTTAATTGTATTGCATGTAGACCTCTTTGACACCTTGTGGTGAGCCTCAAGATCTTTAGTTAAGGGTCTCACTTTGGAGTATGTTTAATCCTTATACAAGGGCCTTAAGACCTTTAGTTCTAGATCCTTACTCTTGCTCCGGTGCTAAACTCTGATGAGTTTCAGCACTTGGTCAAGGAGTTCAAGTATCCATAGGTGGTGAAATCCCACTGTGTTGTGAGTGTGTGTAAAAAAAAAAAGTTTTTTTTTTTTTTTTCAACTGAGCTGGGATGTCCCACCTTTTTTTTGGGAATGATCCCCAAGTGTTTGGAAAGTGGGCTCTAAGTTGTGATAGACCCCATTGCTGAAAACTATCTAATTATTTTTGTATTTTGTACCAACTTTGGGCCTTTATAATGAATCCCACGTAGAAGATATGAGTACGCCACCACTTGGAATCTTTAACCTATTTCAATGAATAGATAAATAATATTTTACTTGGGCTAAATCAAACCCCACATGATCGTGGAGTTCGTTCAAAAAATGAGGCCAGGCATGGTTGTGTAGAAAATTATGTGCATAAAATTAAAACATCTATGTTTGGCCCTACACCAAATATTATATGTACATAATAGTTGGTCCCATCTTATATTTTTTAAAATCCATATATAGGAATACCAAGGGGACCTGACAAAACACTAAAAGGTGGTCCCTTGTGATCATGTGACGTACTCAAACTTATGCGAAAACTAATTCTGCACTGTGTTTCTTGCACAGTTTCTCCAAGTACCCATGTTTGGGCCATCAGCTTAAGTTGTACACACCCAACCAACGAGGCCCATTTTATAATTTGTAAAGTCCATACATAGAGCTACCAGGTGGCTATTTTCTTTCATTAGATGTAAGCCCTACATGATCATGAATCTGACTCTAAAATGACCCAGAACCAACCTTGCACTAAATGTCTGTTTGATATAGAATTCATGTGGGCCACATTAATGGGGTCCACCACCTTCCTAGGGCATTTAATGCAACATCTAAACCATGAAAAAGAACTTGTTGGTGCTGGTGAATCCAAAACCTTAGGTGGGCCATCTATTGTGGGCTGTCTTGTATGTGCCCTTCCCTTCATCTCATAAGGCCCACCTAACATGTTTTTTAAATGAGTGTTATTTAATCCCGTGATTTGGGTGGTAGACAACCCTTGCCACCCACATATCATCTCTTGGGTTATGAGTGTCCTTGGGCCAATCCAAATGAAGTAACATTAAGGCCTAAGTGGGCTATCTTGTATGAGCCGCAGCCTTGCCAAATAAGGCCCACTTAATATATTGTGTAAATTTGGGAGAGAGTAACAACTGTAGCTCAGGGTGGACAACCTTGTTGCATAATTGTTTCTCCTATATCATATGCGGCATCAGGCCAATCCAAATGAAGTAAAACCCTAAGGCCCAAGTGGGCCCAACACTAAGAGAAATCATTGGGGAGTGAGAAGCCCACCATGGTAACCTTCCTTGAGCCTGGTTGGCAGGCCTATTGCCTAGTGGTTAGTGTGCCTTGCACACTACCTCTAATCATGTGGATCACACTTAGCGATACTTATTTTATAATTCATAAGCTGGATAATTGAGCTTTTTCTTAGTTTACTTGTATATGTGGCTAGTGGGCCCAATATGATGTATGACATGAAAGATGTTAACATGTTGTCTTTATGTTTGAGATTGTGCATTGTTTCTAGTTGATGGTGGAATGTGTAGGATCCACTTAGTTGTGGAGTTGGATCCACACTATTGAAGGCCTTGTGGTTGGAAGTTTATTCCTTGGAGTTAGCCTAATGGTCCACCAAGTGAGATTCACACTTAACATATATGACCCTGAGCCTTGCGTGTAGTCCAAGGTCAATATGAAAGTCACACTAGGTGGGATGCACCTAGTAATGGTTGAGATGATGATACATGTGTGATAACATGATAATAATGATGGTGAGTTGTTAGTTGAAATGATAGACATGGTCTAATTGATGGTGATTATGGTAGTGTTCATATCGATTATGGTGATGATTTAATAGATGGTACATTGATGACATATGCATGATGATGAATTAGTTGTTTACGGTAGTTGCGACATTGCCCATGTTAATCATGAAGTGGAAGTGATTTTCATGCTAATGATGATGATAATATGTACATGTATATGATGATAAAATATGCTAGTTGATCACCATGCTTTACTTGATAATCGTTACATTGGATGATGAGGTTGATATCCTTGTTGATAATCATGAATGTTTTGATACTCATGACGATGATATGTGTATAATCACTATGCTTTTCTTGATATTGGTTACATTGGAGATGATATTGATATCAAAGTGACAATAATGTACACATTGATGGTCGCGATGATCTCATGCATAAGATAATCATGTTTTACTTTATGCCTGAATGATGATAAATAAATGATGTTGGTGAACGTTAGGATAACCTCATACATGATAGAAGCCTAATGCCTAGGGTATGTATGATGCTAGTGTTGGATGATGGTCATGATATTGATGATGCATGTGAATCCTTGTATGTTAAGTACTTTATACACAAGCTTGCATGACTTGGATAATTCAGCATAAAATGTTGGTATGACACCTGATGATTTTTGTGGCATTACATTAGTGATTAGTGCGAGGGTTACACCGAATGTTTGCTAATAGCATTTTCTTTATGTTGACATGACACTTTCTTTATATTGACATGGTACTTTCTTTATATTAATGCGACATTTATTTTATATTAGAGGTAGCATTGCTCATGCATTTAAGTTAGCATTGCTTTATATTGATTTAATCATACTTTATGCTTAATGCAGTATTACACATCTCATGCATAGTGCTTATGATTGTATGTTATCATATCTCATGTGCATCATTTGTATGCATGTTGTGGATGACAATTGTTCATAGCATATACCATTCGGCTTGAGACACTTAGGGAGCTCTATATGAGACAGGGTCACCTCGCATGATTCGTGCGATACGTGCAGGTTTGATGCATGCCTTGAATAGTATGATTCATGCATTCTACGCTATCTGTGTCATGTACATTTACTCTTTAGAGTCACAAGGGAGGTGTCCCGTAGCCTTATTATAGATGGTGGATGATGGACACCGGAAACTATTGAGGTTATAAGGCGTTGTAGGTGTCCCTAGGTGATAGTCCATAAACCATATGGTACTAGTAGGATGCTGTGAACACTGTGAAGTCGGCGCCCATGCTAATTTTTATGGTTTTTATGATGGGGGTGATTAGGCTGATTTGGATTAATGATGCAATAGACTTGGAGTCGTCACTAGCCACTTAACTCAAAATCCCGCAATCGGCTAGAAATTGCAGAATACATAAAACTAAAGAATCTGGAGACTCTTGCTTTAAATTGACTCTTGATCTGCGATTTGAGATTCTGAGTAAGGGACCTCGGTTACAAAAAGGGAAGGTGTTAGGCAGCCTCTTTGCCCATATGGATGTATAGTCTCTACTTCATGTGGTAAGATAGTCTTAAGGGATGGAATGATAAGATTAAATGGGACTAGTCAGACTTGGATTTCTGATGTGGCAAGATTCAAAAATTCGGCAAGCTACAAAGCATACATCTAAAGAATGTTTAGAGGATTTTTTTGAACAAATGTGATGATGCTAAAATATCATTAAAAAGATGACTAAGCTACCATGAGTTTCTGATGTGACAAGATCCGATGTTTTGACAAGTCACAGAGCATACATTCAATAGTAACTTAGAGAAGCAGGGGGTTTGAGAAGGGAAGTAATGATGTGATTGATGAAGTATAAATGCTAATGATGATTGCATGATCTTTGGCTTGCACTAAAATAGCTTGGATGTTTGGATGCACCATGGTTGGAAATGATTGACCAAGTAGGATTGTAAGGCTAAAAGATGGCTGGAGGAGGCTAGAGGGGGGCTAAAAAGATGGGAGCTCGAGAACTTAAGCACTCTATTTCACTCTCACTCACTTACTCTCTCACTCTCACTCTCCTTTCGGTTGGTAATTGCTGGTAATGGGTTGTTATTGAAATGAGGAGAGGAGTGAGGTATTTATAGCCTTTTGGGATGGTCTTTTGGTAATTTTAAGAACTTTGAAGGGTGAATGATGATGTGACGGCTTGTGATTGGTTGAGGAGAGGGTAATGCCACATGGTGCCTCCTTATAGGTTCATAGGTTTGGTAGGATGGTAAATAGAGTGAATTTCGGGGTCAAATTTGTGAAAGTTGACTTTTGGGAGAGTAATAGCTGTAGCTTAGAGAGGCACATTTGTCAAGGCAGGGCGGTAATCAAATTATCGCCTGACTCCACACACATTTTTCGAGAGGGGACGGTAATTCGATTACCGCAAATGGTAGTCCAATTACTGCCCGGGTACAGTTGCTCTCGCAGTGTGACCGGTGGGCCTATTTCAGGCCCAGAGAGTGGCCCAAAGCTCATTTTTGGATATTTAGCTCAAAATAGTTCAAAATTGGCTTGATTATGACCTGAAAATGGCCCAAGAAATGGATCAATTTTGGGCATGCTCTAGCTTGGGTGATGGCTCGAGTTAAGTTAGGGTTTATGGTAATGAAAGGGCTCAGGTTTGGCTAGGGTTTGGATCAGGCTTGGGGAATGGTTATAGTTTTAATTAGGGCGTGGGGTTCAAGTTCAATTCCTAAGGATCATCCATGCCTTATCTAACCTAGGTGGGGTGTCTACAGATGCTCCAATGCCTAGACTGAGTTGATTTATGAGCACACGATGGCTGGATACCGGTAGTCCGGGTCTCCCACTGTGTTGGAGTCGATTGGAAGGGGGTTTGACCTTACCCGCCTAGGTGTAGAGGGTTATATACTAGGTTGAGTTTAATTAACTCATGAATTGGGTTCTCTATCGACAGACCGGATGGTTTTTGTGTACCATTGATGAGGTGGATAGTAAGGTTTTTTGCACTTGCTTGGTCTTGCGCACGATGGGCGGCAACCATTGTCGGAAGTGTACTAGACCTTGGTGATGTTTCCAGATATGAATTGCACTGAAATTTGGACTTACTGAGTGAGACTTGCATGTTCAGTATTTAACTCATGCATTCATTCATCCACTATCCACTCAGGCTGGTGTTGCATAATTAAATCATTATGTGCACCTTCGCAATGGCCATGATTTTAGTTAGGTATGCGACTAACCTAAGATCAGGAGTTTACCACATTGAGTCTAACTATCCAAATTAGGTGTGAGACTGGTTTGGATAGAAGTCCATTGTGATGAACCCCATGGCTTGCGATATCGCATACTATCATCCCGATTAGGGTTGTACATTGAGGCGAGTTGAGGTGGGCCAAGCTTGGCTTGACACATCAGCGCTTTACTCGAGTTCGAACTTGAGCTCAACATTGGAGCTTGGCTTGTTTGCCAATGCTTTTGGGTCGAGCTAGTGAATCGAGTTGAGTTAAGCTTACCTCGAGTCAAGTCGAGCCTATTCCCATGTCAATTTATTATATTTTTTAGTAAAAAATATGAATTAAAAGTCAATGATATTAAGTCTAAAATGTCTCACATGCCACATTACTAAAATTTTTAAAAAAATGTCACATATACCTCTAGATACCACATGTTGGTCCTCATCATAAAATCCAAAAAAGTGAAAATACATTACAAAATATAAATAGCTTAATCAAAATTTTAAAAGCATACATTCCTTCAAGCTATTTTAGATGCATTATGGACCTCGTCTTCACTTCCATTCTCATCCTCATACTCTTCAACATTGAAATTGCTACCGCCCCAAACTGGATACAACTAATCTTGTGTACATATCAGTGCTTCAACTGTATTCGAGGCGAGTGAGCTTCGATACTTGCTGACAACCCCACTCCCCGTGCCAAAAGTTGATTCTGATAATTGGAATTGATAATGTCTCGTGCCATTACCGAAAGTCTAGGGTATTCACGAGCTCTCGACTTCCACCACTACAAAACATCGAAATCATCTTCTTGTAACCTTATGACCGGCTCCTTTATATACTTCTCCACTTTTAATTTAGTTTTACGCATCTTTGTTTCTTCTTTGTCTAAAAAAGACAAAGTCATGAAGTCGCTTTCCTCCAGTAGAAGTAATACCCGAACCTGTAGATTGAGGAGTAACTATTGTATTGGATGTTGCGGCCAAAGTACCAACATATGAAGTGAACAGTTCTTTAATTGCAGCTTGAATAATGGCAGTCTTCGCTGAAACTCTTTCAGAACTGGAATAAAGTGATTTGAAAACACACCTAACAATTGCCATCTTGTAATGTGGATCCATAACAACTGCAATGGCCATTAACAAATGACAGTCAGCCCAATACTTATCGAATTTCATTTCCATTCCCAAAGCCATCATTTATAAAAAAAATCTGTACCCTCATTAGCACACTTTTTTATAGCGTTCATAATGAAAATAATTTCTAAAAGAAACTAATTTGCCGTAGGATACTTATTCCTTGAAAAAATCTCCATGCAGTCATAAAAAACTTTGAGAAAATGACAAACATGTTTAGCTTTCATCCAGTCTTGATCACTAGGCACGTATGTGTACATTTTATCGTGTCCGCAAGTTCAGGGAATGCAACTTTAAATTCTAAAGTTCTATCTAACATTTCATAAGTTGAATTCTAGAGCGTGTAGACATCCAACTTCAACTGTTTTTTAGATTTCAAATCAAAATGTTGGATTATATCATTCCACGTACATAATCTTGAAGGTTACCCCCTTATATATATAACACTATCTCGTATGTTGGCGATCGTGGAGTCAATTTCTTTCAGCCCTTCTTGTACAATCAAGTTCAGTACATGTGCACAACATCTTACTTGGAATATTTTACCCTCAAAGAATAAATTTTCGGCTGCTTTGAATTGACTACGTAAGAAAGAAACCAAAGTGTCGTTGAAAGAGGCATTATCTAAAGTTATTAAAGAGATTTTCTTTTCGATGCCCCACTCAACAAGACAATTGTAAATACAGTCAGACATTATCATACCAATATGAGGAGGATGAACGTAGCGAAAGTTTATAATCTTTTTCGTAGTTTTCAATCTGTGTCAACGAAGTGTGCAGTTAATGACATATCCATTTCTTTGATTCGATGACGTCCACATATCCGAAGCCAAACTTATTCTTGATACAATTGCTAGAAGAGCTTTCAAGTTTGATTTCTCAATCACATACATCTTTATGCACTCGCTTTTCATAGTAAGATGAGAGGCCTTCTCATATTCGTGATTAAGGAATTTGCAAAATTTCATAAAAACTTTACTTTCTACCATGCTAAACGGCTTCTCATTAACTATCACCAATCTTTCATACTACTCTTTCAACTTTTTTGGATCATACTTATAAGTGGAGAGTGTAGCTTGAGAGTTGTCATTTTCAAATGTGGTAAATAAAAGCAGTTGTTATACTCCACTCACTAATGTTCTTAGTCTCTTCACACATTTATTAAGATGCCCCTGATAATGAGTTGTAGAAGAAGCAGAATTCTTGCCGTAAAGAGTTTTATAATACTTGCATCTAACCTTAACTGAACCATCTGGTAGCATGATCTCATCAAAAAAATCCTCTATTGCTGATCTTTTTTTTTCCCTTTCACTGAACTTGAAGTTGTTTTAACTTTATTTTTCAGTATGTCTCCCTCCACTATAAGAGGAGATGTGACTGACGATCGGCACCGGGGGTACTTGGGTTTTCCTCAGTAGTCATCTATAAATTGGAAGATAACAAAAGTAATGTAAGATCAAGGCTTTTAAAAGTTGAAGTAATCAATCAATCACATTTATATGTGTATATATAACTATATAGTACAAAAAATATTGGGGCCCTTCCATAAACTGCAAGACACGAGTGTTTCAAATAGCCCCACCATGATGTATGTCGAGCATTAACACCGTGCATTTGATGGGTCCCCTTTAAATAATGGGTTATCCCAAAAATCAGTCGTACACGGGACTCAGGTGGCCCATACCATATAAAAATCATGTGGAGATATGGTTAAAACATATAAAAGCACTTGCTAGGGTCCACTTGAAATTTGGATGCATCTTAAACTTGGATTGACCCCTTAACCAAGTGGGACACACATAATGGATGGGCTGGATTCATGAACCACGTCTTGGTGGGCCCAATAAATAATTATGAATGTTTAATGGAGGGTAACCCTCTCAACTTTTGTGTGTGGTGTGGCCCACATGAGTCACAGTTTGACTTGATTTTAAGCCCCAGGCCCACCATGGATTGGTGCATCTGACTGATGGTGTTGAGGGTCGGCACGCATCAAGGTGGGTCACACACAACTCAACCTCTCAACCTCATGGGAAATCCCCATGAGCTCCATTGCATAGAATCCTTTGTGAATTCCATTGATGTGTTCACAATGGTATTAGAGTAGTGGGTCCAAAAATGTTAAGGCCCATTTTGAGTGAATGCCATGTGGGCCTATCAGTGGTAGTCTTGTTTGGGCTAACCATTGGGCCTCTTCGGCAAGAGTTTGCGATCTCCATGTTTTGAATGTATGCCGAACTGATATTGTAATTTTTGAAGTGATGATGACAAATCCCTTAAATGGGCTGATTGTGGAAGCCAAATGGACCACCCAACAAGCCACACAAGTAGAATATGACAACCTATTAATTGATCCATTCTAGTAGGTAGTCGCTTGTGATAACAAACAAACATTATTCATGTGTTGGTTACGATTATCTATGCTTTTGATGGTGGGACATGTGTAATGAGGGTGTATATGATGATGACATATGGAGGAGGTTGGATACTATGATAATACATGTGTACACCTATGTAAGACCCAACCCGAGTTCATGTATGTGTGTGAGTATGCATTTCATTTCTCATGATCGCACGGTCCTACCAGTCGAATTTCGGCGACCCGTGACTTTTGGTTAGCGTTTATGGACTTCCTCGAGTTCGATCATGTTGACTTGACTCAGATCGGCCGGAGACCCATGCCATCTTGTCCGTATCAGCGCCGCGGTTTCAACGCTACGTCCCGTGCGTTAATCCGATATGTACATCCCAAGTTATGAGCATCGATCAATATGGGCCATTGATTGCATGATTGGTAGACCCCACCATGGTTTACATGTTTTCCCATGCCCATCATTTCACCTTAGGCTAAATTTTTAAAAAGCCTACTAGGCTATGAGCCTTGTTTGTAACTCCCTACCCTCATCATTTCATTTCTCTACCCTAGGTAAGGAGGCAATCATTACTTTCCTTAAAACCCTCCCTCTCTCTCTCTCTCTCTCTCTCTCTCTCTCTCTCTCTCTCTTCTCTTCCTTCCTTACCAACTCCAAAACCGTCCCCACCCCCTCCTTCTTCCAGCTCTCTTTCCCTAAAAACCCTCCTCATCTATCCCTCCTCACTTGATCTTAGCCACTTATCCATGTTGCTTGGAGCCTCTAGATGATGGTGATGTAAGTTTCAAGGTTGATCTAGGTGGGTGCTTTCTTTATCAAGTAGATCCTTCCTCTTTTTCATATAGATTTTTGTTCCTTATGTAGTCTCTTTCATCTCTCTCATTTAGATATGTAGGACCCACCAATTAATGGTGGAGATCCTACACAATCATTTAGATGTGGCCATGAGGCCCACATTGTACATGCATGTCCATGTATGGGATTCTTCCCTTGATGGACCCCTTGCATGGGGATTTCCCCCATTTTTCTAGGTATGATGGGTCATCTAGACCCTTACATGTGGCTGGGATGGCATTCCAACCATTCATCCTAAAGATCTATGCCATGCATCGCAAGATCTATGTTGTACAATGTGTTTATATTGTTGTTTGTGGTTGTGATCGTGTGGGGACGACTCAATAGTGGCGGAGCCCTACCCTGATGGCCGGATGCTCTTCCTTCTCTTTCCTTCTCTTGTAATCTGATGACATTATGTGTGGTCTACTTAGTGGGCCTGGATTGCCCAGAAAAGCCAAGTAAGGAAGGGACATCTATACTCAACCTACACCATGGTTTGGATGCCCCTTTTTGCCACCTTAAATGTTCATGCAAGGGTGAAAATTTAGGAGTTTGTTCTGGAAAATTGTGAGGCCCACTAGGGTGGGCCATGACACCCAATTTATGGGTCAATCCCTTCCTTAATAGGCCCATACATTTATTTTATTCTATGCATGTATTGCTGTCCAGAAATTTTTGGGCAGATTTTTATTGAACTTTGAGCTTAAATTTGGGACTGATCGGGGGACCTTTTGTACCCATCAAATATGTTTTTCTAAAAGGTGGGGATCCCATCTATATGTCCCCTAAATTTCAGCCCTATCCAACCTCGATTGAGGCCCCAAATGTGTGGCCCAAGTGAGGTGGTTAGCCTGAAATTTCTGGACAGTTTCCAGCAACTTATCAGAGTGGAAATCCTTAATTATAAAATAATTTTTCCACTGGTGGGCCACATCAATGGACCTCACTTTGTATTAAATATATAAAGGGATATAAAAACTATTTTTCTCCAATTTTTAGAGGCCTCTAATCTACCCCATTGGAAGCTCAGATCAGGGCTTGTTTAAAATCTGCACTAAACAAATTTTGGGGACAATCAGTTTTCTTTAAATTAAATAAAATACTTTTCCTATTCCAAAAATTCTAAAATTTTTCAGAGAGGTGGCCCACCCATGGTAGGACCCACCTACCAATGTTTGGGGCCAACGGACCCCTACGAAATTCGTGGCACGGGCTAGACCAGTCCACAAGGCTGGGACGTCCAGCCATGGTTGGTTGTCCACCCCCTTTGTGGGCCCACCTTGATGTGTTGTGAATCCTCGCAGTTCATCTAATTGTGGTCCATGTGGGATGTGACCCACCTCCCTGAGGATTTGTTCATTTTTTTGGGGACCCACTTGATGTGTAATTGGGCTAATTGCTTAGGCCCATAGGACCTTCGACCTTGGGATGCCCAGGCCCATTGGACTATTGCTGGACTTCCAGTCCAGCAATTTGTTTCACCTGTTTTATGTGTGTAATCCAGTCCTCCCATCTGGTGGGACCCACAAAGATATATGTGGGCCACTAGGGAACATATACCTAAGTCATATTATTTATTGTTGGGCTCCAGCAGGCCCATAAATAGGTGGGCTGGAAATTCAGCAATAGGCCCAAATTGGTTGCCCCTAATAGTCTGTTTTGGGGTAGCATGGCCCACCAGATTAAGGATGGATTATGCACATAAGATTGACATTCTCTGAGATGTCTTTCGGCTTCATTTATGTTTACTTGGCGGCCCACCTCCATTGGATTTTTATTTTGGATCTATACTCATAGTTTTGGTTGGCCTTGGTAGGCCCATTCATCTTAGATCTTCTAGTTAGGCCCCTTGACCTTTAGGCCTGTATCTTACTACTTATTGTGATGGGTTTAAGGGCCATAATGTAAGACCCGTGTCCTAATCCGTACCATTCTGTTAGCTTCCGCGGTCCTTCCGGTCAAATTTCAGCAACCTTCGCACCGAATTCGGTGTTTGCGCACGATCCTAAGCCAGGTCCCGCGCACCGACGTCGGCTCGATCCGAAACTTATGTCTTGGCGATCGCGTCGTCGCCGCGGTTCCAACGCCGTGACTTGCGCACCGAACCGATACCCAGGGAAGAAGATGCCGATCAGCGTTTATTCCGAAGAAACACCGCGCGTTGCGGATTTCGAGGGAATCTCTACACAATTAGTCCCACTAATTAACCATAAATGCAACCATACCTCAAAGTACTTCACCGATTCCCTCTTTTTCCAAAAGTCCACCATCTTTCCACCTCACCATTCCTCTTTTCTCATTTTCAACCTCAACCATCCCTCTTCTCCACCAATTTCAAACTAAACCATACCTCTCATCACTCCTTTCTTACAACCATCACTCCACCCATCCCTCCATCCATTATTTCTATCTCTCCCTCTCATTCTCTAGCAATTTTTCCAAATCCCATGAGAAATTTCACTCATCCAACACTCCCTCTCAACTTCAAGTGTGGCCCACCCTCTCATCTCCAATCTCAACCATTCATCCTTCATCAATCTCCATTAAAAGTGAAGGTAAGGAGCTAAGGAGTCCAAGGGAGCTAGGAGAAGGAAGATAAGGTGGGTGTTTTTCCATTAATTTAAATTTTAGGGCCCACTTGTTGGTGGGACCCATTTGGATGTATGTGATTTAATCAAGAGGGCCCATAGTGGCGGGGTTCCTCTATCTCACCGTGTATCTCTCTCTTTATCTCTCTCTCATTCTTTCTTTGTAATGGTGTGGATCCCACCGATAGGTGTTACATCTCCTCCGTCCATCTACATCAGACGGTGTGGCCCACTCTATTATAGGTGATGATCCGCACCCTCTACTGTTGGGATGGGTCCAATGCATCTTTTTATATGTATATATATATATATATATGTATGTTATATTTTATATAATATATGTATATAATATATAATATAATATGTACTTATATATATATACAATATAAGGTAAACATTAAATGTATATGTATATATATATATATTGGTGGGCCACATTCACGTGGGACCCACCACATTTTTTTTGGAATATATACAAACCGTCCAGCGTCCCTGGACGCTGGACGTTGCAACAATGGGCTTTTTTAAAAAAAAAAAAAAAGAGGAAAGGAGTGGTGGGCCACTCATGCAGGCCCCACCTTGATGTATATGTAAGATCCGAGCCGTCCATGTTGTTCCTCAACTCATTTTAGGCGTTGAGCCGAAAAATGAAGTGGATCCCATTTTCTGGCGGGCCGTACCATAGGAAACAGTGTCCCTACCTTTGATTTGCTCCCTGATGCTCCTGTACATCTGAAAAAGCTCAATATTGGACTCTATGGGTTGGTATCAAGCCACAGAAACCAATGGATGGAGTGGATTGTACTGAAGCGGGCCCCACCTAGGAAAAACCGTAGAAAAACCGTTTTTTCAAAAAAAAAAAAGAAGAAAGAAGCAGCAGCAGCCGCTGCCGCTGACGACAGACGCAGGCAGCGCCTGCGCTGCCACTGACGGACGGACGGTCGGGCTGGGTTCACGGCCCCAATTGTGGGCCCCACCGTGATTCCTTTCGACCATCAACACCGTGCATTTGATGGTTCCCTATGGACTGGCCGTCCACCCCAAAAATCAGCCATAAACAAAGCTCAGGCGGGCCATACCATCAAAAATCATGTGAAGACATTCCTAAACATATAAAAACACTTGGTGGGACCCGTCCGAAATTTGGATGAATCTGAAACTTGGTCTGAACGGTCAGTTAGGTGGGACTCACATATTGGATGGGCTGGATTGTGAATCACATCTCGGTGGGCCCCAAAACAAAAAAAAACAATAAAATTTAAAACAGCAGCAGCGGGGGGGGCGGCCAAGAGGCAGGGACCCACGGCTCCATCCGTGGGCCCCACCATGATGTATATTTTGTATCCACACCGTCCATTTGGTGGGCCACTATTTGACATGGACCCCCCTCAAAAATCAGGCCAATCCAGCGCTCGGGCGGCCCACATAACAAGAAACAGTGTGAATTGAACTCTACCATTGAAAACCTTTCTGGGTCCACAGAAGTTTCAGATCAAGCTGAAAATTGTTGTTCCCCTCCTCCCTTGCCCGTGTGACCTTATGAATAAGTTGGATTCCAAATGAACATTTCAGTGGGCCTTACCCAAGGTCCAAGTGACCTTATGAATAGGTTGGATTTCAAATAAATATTATGGTGGGCCCTAGGCCCATGTGGTGGAGCCATATCGATGTATTTCTGGCCGTTGGGGAGGCCCACCTTGATATATATAAGGCCCATGAGGTTAGGCCCATTCGACGTATTGGTGGCCCGATGTCGAGGCCCACTCTGATATATATAAAGGCCATGTTACGAGACCCATTGTGAAGTTTTCAAAGGCTCATGGGTTATGGCCCATTGCAATGTACATAAGGCCCACTAATGCGGCCCACTTGACTTATATAAGGCCCATATGAGATGGCCCATTTGATGTATCTGAGCACTATGGGTCGAGGCCCAATGAGATGTATATTAGTCCATTGCAATGTGTGATTTCCTATGGTTTGTGTAATGGTGCTTTATGGCGGGCTAAGCCTTGGGAACAATGTTGGTTTGACGTCCACATTGTAAGGACAATGTTGGTTAAATGTCCACATTGTCACACTCCTTAAGGCCACTGATAGGTTCATACTTATACTCTGCAAGCCGTCTAGGCCCATTTCTGTGATACGCAAAGCCCATCCCTATATGCATGTTTAGTATAGATCCATGGTTCAAGATCATTCGCATCATATGTATGCCTGACGTGAGGAGTGACCGATCATAGCATATGCCTTTGGGCAGACTGTTTATGGGCTTCGCATCATATGTATACCTGACGTGAGGAGTGACCGATCATAGCATATGCCTGATAATGTGACTCATGCACTTGCATTTGTGTGATTATAGTTACTATATGCCCTAGCGACATCAGGGCCATGGCCTCCACAGATACATCGTGGATGGCAGGATTGGAGACCGGAAATATTTGATTCTAGCATACGGGCACCATAGATGTCCCTGGGTGAAAATCCCTAAACCCGATGGTACCAGAGGATGACTCCAATGTCGAGACCGAGTGGATATATGAGCGCACGAGGGCCGAATACCAGGAGGCCGCGTCTCCCACTGTGTCGTGGTCGGTTGGAAAGGAGTGTGGCCTTACTCGCCCGAGGGTAGGGGGCAATACTAGGCTGAGTTTGACCAGCTCGCGAATGGGTCCGCTATCGACGTGCCGGATAGGTATTGGCAGATTATTGGTCAGGCGGATAGTGAGGTTTCTTACGCTCACTTGGACTGTTCGGCCAGGAGAGCGACAGTGCCATTTGGAGTGTATTGAACCCGGTGATTATCCAGAATGAGAACTGTACTGATACATGTTGAGGATTGGCATGCTTGAGTTGCATCTTGCATCGCATGGCCGTGTTATGGCCGATAGCATTCATATCTTGCACCGCATAGCCTTGGTACGGCTGATTGCATTCATGTGCTCATCATCATGATTCCGCATCACTCTGACCTTGCATTTTGAGCACGTTTATATTGCGCACACACTTACACCACCCTCTAAGCTTTCCATAAGCTTATGCACGATTGATGCGTGCAGGTGACGCCAGGACGCAGTCGCAGCCATAGTCTCGCCGTAGTTGGACCGTGCAGATGAGCTTCTGGAGTTTTGTTTCTTTTATCACATTGTATTTTCCTTTTCTATCGCATTGTACTCAAAAGTTTTTAATCTTAGTGGATTTTGTGGTGGTGTTCTTGTGGTTATTGTTTGTGGGTTATGCTTTTGTTATGCTCATTATGAATCAGACTGATGACTTAAAATCCTCCTTGTAGTATCCCAGGATCGGAACCTGGTGAATGGGTGCCGGGATCCGAAAATGGGGTTCTACGGAGGCTGTCGGCGCCGGATTCGGCGATCGGGAATTTTGTGAGCCCGGTTTCCGAGTTCGGGGCGTGACACATAATGTGCAAGTAGTTGGGCCCTTGGTTGCCTACCAAAATAACCTTGTACTTGGGCCGAGTTGTGAGGCGCAACTCACTTGGATAAAGCATAGAAATTGCCCCTATGATTGGATTATCAGGCTGCCCACTAGGCTCACAAAATATGTGAAAGTTTGACCTTTATGGTTGGGCTCAAACCTTGCTTAAGGGCCCACCATATTGCCTATGTGTTGGGCTTGGTGTATAGCCCGCTAGGCCATGGATTGCTTAGGCCTTGGTCCTTGTTTCTTATTCGAGTAATGGCAGGCTACCTTTTGAGACCTAGTTGAGGTTAGATGTCCTCCTTGGTGGCCCTAAGGTAGGTCCATAGGTTTCTATGCGTGGTTTAAGGCCCACCATAGGCCCTCTTTAGGACCGCTTATTCCTTTAAGCTTATATGGCCCTTCTTAGTTTATGGGCTACCCCAAAGTAATGGGCACCCACTAAGTGATGACCCCTTAGTAATCTTGTCTAAATACCTAGACTCGTTCTCCCCCTTTGGGAAGGAGGAGTACGTTTTAAGTCATCATCGCCGTATGGCGCACCCTCATGACCCATATGCATCATCGAGTGATTAGATTGCATTTGTGTGTGGTCATTGGGTTGATATGATAGAAGGATGGAGTTCCCCTCTTGTGTACATTGTGTTCTTGGAGCTAGTGCATGTTTAGTATGCATGACTCATGCATCTGACATTGCATCTCATGGACATTATCGCCCTTGCTTCATCATGGCCTTGCCTCTACTAGTAAATTTGTGGATGGCTGTATGTGGACACCAAAAATATAATTTGAGCATTAGGGTGCATAGAATATCTCTAGGTGAAAGCCCCTAAACCTTCAAGGTACCTAGAGGATGCATGTAACGTCCCGAATTTCGAGGGTCGAGCAAAGCTCAACTCCCGAGATCCAACGTATCACTTATGCAACATAGATAATGATGTTCAAATGTTGTCCATATTAGTGCATTAAACATGAGAGGGATTATACTACATCAACATATCATACTCCATAATTAATGTAATTAAGCAAGTGGAAGACTGAGATAGATATATAAAGTATATACGTGTTTCACAACCTCCAGAGTATGAGTATATTATCGGGCTGAATATATATACATGTTTTGTCTCAAAATATACAAAATGTCAAAATGTAAATGTCCAACTAATCCATATAACCTTGTAATCCCATCGAAGCAGCACGAGGTCTACATAGACTTGCCAAAGAGCTGAAAATAGGAAAACTCTTCCTCCTCATCCACGAAGTCCAACTCCGCTGCATATACATCCTCATCACCTGTATCTATAACAGAGTCTGGTTGGTGTTTTAAAATACCATCCCAGAGTGGGAGTGAGTGTCAACTCAGTGGTACTATAAGACAAAGGTTAACATGTTATTAATTCAATTAAACAGTAATGATAAAGCAATACAACAAGCATTTCCTAACTACTCTTATTAATGCAGGGGTGATATGTAGTAATGATGCATGCCCTCATACAAAGCTCCCTCAAAGCGACTTTGTCAATCATTCGTGCATGGAAAACTCCCTAAACGTGCACTTCCTCGCCAAAGCACATGCAATGTGATGCATGATCGTGTTAGCCAAGCACTTAATTAGGCTTATTCATACAACAGATTTGGGAAGCTAAGGTACCTCCCTTTATATCATTTACCCAAACCAAAGGATCTATCTAGGGTCGTCAATCCTAGTTAACCACATACGATAAGCAAGTTATAGGGCATCACCCTTAATGAAAAGTAGTGGATAGGTAAATTCAAGAATTTATACTCCGGTCACTACGGAGAGGCTCATCACCTCAGTGCACTCCGACAGCTCGAATATAGTGTCCCATACCACCATATTCGGCTCATGAGTTTGGGTTACTCACTAGTCACTACGGGGAGGCTCGTCACCCCAACGTAGGTCGACAGATCGACCACGGTGTCCCATACCACCATGCCCGGCCTATGAGTCTTAGCGGATCGTGGTACCATGGTTGAATCGGGTCTGTACATTGGTAAGTGGTAACTTAGATTCAAGCAGTGATGTCCATACATGGTAAACACACTATAGGCCCATGGGTTTATTAGACAAGTTCGATTGGTACGGGCGCATGCCGAATTAATCGACATAGAGCGCGTAACCACTCCCCGTGGCCTAACCACTTTCGACAATCGTCGTACGACCCGGATTTGCCGAACATATCAAATGTGGCGAGACTAACTAAGCCACTCAACGAGAATTGTTATCGATTGCCTGGACTACGTTACAGTCCCAATCTTGCTCAGATGTAGCATGTAAATACATGTGAAAATCATATCAGCATTTGACAAATAATTCAAATCAATATCTCATTCATTTCATCAAGCATATTGAGCATGTTACCAAACATTACATTTCATTCATAAACTGCGTAGTCGAAATTAAGATTACATGAAGGAACTATACATATGGGAAGGTAATTGAGAATTCCATCTCAATACCCTTATTTAACATATTTCATCAACAATTTCTTATTCAGACATTTTATCAAACACTTAGACTACACATAACTAATTACATAGACTGGATTAGTTACGACAAGAACTATAACAATTTATTACATAAAGAGATTGTGATACACATGACAAACATGAATCCTAGATCTATAGTCATGACAAGCACAAATCACAATCTCATATTCATTCAAACATTTCAACAAACACATGGAATGCATCATATATTCAACATAGTTCACACATGTATAATTTGTCGAAAACATCGTAACTAAGATCATATGGCAGCAATCAAGTTAGACATAAATCATTGCTGACATTGAAAGCCTTGAAAACCATAACCTAAACATTTATAGTCCGCACCTTTCGTCGGAATACTGGATTCGGACGTGGTTCGAATCCTACATTTCCAAAAATGGAATAACGTATACCTAAATCATGAAATCCATTAACTAGGTCAACAAACGACTATTCTAAACCTTAAATATGGCGTTAGGGTTTGGATTTCTTACCCAAATCATAGTTGAAAGGAGTCGTGTAGCGTAATAGAGAGGTGAATCAATGCGTGGAGTTGTGGGAAAGAATCCCAGCAAAGATCTCCAGGAATCTCTCTTCCTTCCTTCCTCTTTTCTCTCTCCCCCCTCTCTCTCTCTCTCTCCTAGGGTTTGGAGCAAATTCGTATGAGAGAGGGGTGGAGTGGTTTAAGGCCTTTAAATAGGCCTGGAACTGGTGTCAATGGCCCCAGGGCCATGATATACTTAAGTTATTTCCAAATGGTGTCTGTTTTTGACAAACAGGACACTTAGGAAGGTCCATTACTCACCTACATCATAAGAAAAGTTCCTTGACCATGGATTAAGCCAGGCTATGATTTCGGTGCGATCGGGTTAGCAGATCTACCGTGAAGGACCTATATTAGATCAACAGTCATTGTCCCTTGATCAGGACCACAAGTATACAGGTAGGTGCAGGGAAATTTCCCTGATCCATGGGTGAAGTTTGGTCAGAATCTGACGGTCCGAAGTCTTCAATTTCACCCGTTAGCGAATGGCCCAATTCACTTAAGTTTCATTTCATTTTCTAAAGATATTCGCGTTTCTCACACACTTTACTCAAGAATCAAGTTATGCGTTTCTGGATACTATTTGGGCTCCATTCCTGCGATGGTTGTCAAGCCCAACAAGACGGTCATAACCCTATAGTTTTGCGATCATCGGACTTTTGATGTGTGGTCTAGGTCCGATACAGAGTTTCAATGTACTCCCGAGAGTAACAGGCTTTTGGGATTTCTCCTAGGTTTTTAAGTAGTGTTCAGTCAATGATTGTAATGGTTTTTGGGTCTTGTCATTGGTCTAGATAGTGGTTCGAATTAAATCCACCAATTTATTTAGTTTAGTACTTAATTAATTTTCGTCTAATTCCTATAGAATAGGATCCTTAGGGATTTCTGCCTGAGGTGGTGCTTCGGGCTTCATACGGATTTTTTTGAGATGTTACAATCTACCCCCCTTAAAGAAAAATTTCATCCCCGAAATTTATACCTTTTCATACTCGTGGATCTGAGGGTAGTTCTTACGGACCTTGGCTTCTGTTTCCCAAGTAGCTTCTTCCTTAGAGTAGTGAGTCCACAATACCATCACGAGCGAGATAACTTTACTGCGTAACACCTGTTCCTTCCTATCTAGAATACGTGTTGGTCGTAGTACATAGGTAGCGCTTTCACTTAATTGTACTTTCTCCCATTTGATAATATGGGAAGGGTCAAGAACATATTTCTTCAGCATTGATACATGGAACACGTTGTGCACGCCTGCGAGTGGTGTTGGCAAAGCGAGGTGGTATGCCACCACACCCACTCGGTTTAGAATTTGGAATGGGCCAATGAATCTCGACATGAGTTTCCCTTTCTTGCCAAATCGAAGGACTCCCTTCATTAGGAAAACTTTCAGGAATACGTGATCCCCAACTTCAAATTTCAGCTGTCGTCATCTGGTATTGACGTAACTCTTTTGTCTACTCTGGGCTGCAAGAAGTCGACGCTTGATAATGTCGATCTTTTCTAAGGTTGCCTGAACCAAGTCTGGGCCAACCAAGCTCTTCTCGCCAACTTCTGCCCAACAATGTGGTGCTCAACATGGGCGTCCATACAAGGCTTCGTAAGGAGCCATGCCAATGCTTGCTTAAAAGCTGTTGTTATAAGTGAACTCGGCATAAGGGAGACAGTCATCCCAACTGTCCTTGAAATCAAGCACACACGCTCGCAACATGTCTTCAAGTATTTGATTTACCTGTTCCGTCTGCCCATCGGTCTGTGGGTGGAACGCGGTACTGAACTTCAGTTTCACTCCCATTGCTTCTTGAATCTGAGTCCAGAAATAGACGTGAATCATGTGTCTCGGTCCGACACAATCTCCATAGGAACTCCATGAAGTCGTACTATCTCCTTGATGTACAGCTTGGCTAGATCATCTGCCGAGTTAGAAACTCTAATCGGGAGGAAACAAGCTGATTTCGTCAGCTGGTCCACAATCACCCAAATGAAGTCATGCCCCTTTCTCGTCTTCGGTAACCTAGAAATGAAATCCATAGATATGAAATCTCATTTCCATTCAGCTATGGGCATGGGTTGAAGTAAACCAGGAGGTTGACAATGTTCGGCCTTGACCTGCTGGCACATGAGACAACGGGACACGAAGTCTGCTATCTGGGCCTTCATGTTGTCCCACCAGTATGAACGCTTCATGTCTCAATACATCTTCGTACTATCCAGATGCATCGCCATCTTTGAATTGTGAGCAGCTTCTAGAACTTCCCTTCTCAAGTCATGGAGATTCGGGATGCATAGGCGACCACGATATCGTAAACCTCCGTTCGAGCCGACTCTTCATTCGGATTCTTCACTGTCACTTGCTCGTTCTCTCATCTTCACCAACAATTCATCTTCTTTCTGGGTCTCAATGATTCGGTCATCAATGAGTGGCTGCACGTGGATGTGTGCGATGCTTTCGAAAGGCTCCTCAATTGTAAGCTTCTGTTTAAAGTCTCGCACAAACTCTACCATATTCCACTCTTCTATCATCAGAGGAGCTGTAAATTCTATTGTCTTCTTACGGCTCAATGCGTCAGCCATAAGGTTAGCCTTGCCAGGATGGTAGGAGACTTCAAACTTGAAGTCTTTCAAGGTTTTCATCCAACGTCGTTGCCTCAGGTTCAGGTCCCTCTGCGTAAAAATATACTTAAGGCTCTTGTGGTAGTAAAAGAGCTTGAACTCCTCTCCGTAAAGGTAATGTCTCCAGAGCTTTAATGTAAAAATGACTACCACTAATTCCAGGTAGTACATGGGGTAGTTTTTCTCATGTTTCCTCAATTGTCGCGAGGTATAGGTGATCACCCTATCCTTCTGCATAAGTACACATCCTAAACTGACTCGAGATGAGTCGGTGTATGTAGTATATTTAACCCCTTACTCTGGCAATACTAGCATAGGTGTGGACGTCAGCTTGTCCTTTAATTCCTGAAAGGCTGCTTCTGCTTTCTCGTTCAAGGTAAACTTAAGATCCTTTTGAGTGAGTTGAGACAATGGTTTGGCTATCTTGGAAAAGTCTTTAATGAATCGGCAATAGTAGCCGACAAGTGTGAGGAACCAAGCTGTTCCCAGTCCTGTACCGTGGCCACCTTAGTAAGGTCCACAACAATTCCTTCCTTGGACACCACGTGTCCCAGAAACTTAACTTCCTCTTTCCAGAAGTTGCATTTTTGGTATTGTGCAAACAACTGATTCTTCCTGAGAGTATCGAAGACTGCTCACAGGTGTTCTTTGTGATCTTTCTGACTCTTAGAGTATATCAAAATGTCATCTATAAATACGATGACGAATCGGTACAAATACGGCCGAAACACCCAGTTCATGAGATCGATGAACACGGCAGGTGTATTCGTAAGTCTAAACGACATCACGAGGAACTCATAGTGCCCAAAACTGGTTCTGAATGCTGTTTTCTGCACGTCTTCTTCCCTGACTCGCAACTGATGATACCCAGACTACAAGTTGATCTTAGAGAAATATTGTGCCCCTTTTAACTGGTCAAATAGGTCATCTATCCTAGGTAGAGGATACTTTTTCTTGACCATGATGTGATTCAGCCTACGATAATCAATACACAACTGCAGTGATCCGTCTTTCTTCTTTACAAATAATACAGGTGCTCCCCAAGGAGATACGCTAGGCCGTATAAAACCTGATTCCAGCAGATCATTTATCTGTCTCTTCAATTCCTCCATTTCACACAAAGGCATGCGGTATGTTAGTACGAAATGGGCATTGCACCAGGCACAAGGTCAATAGTAAAGTCAATCTCGCGCCAAGGAGGTAGTCCAGGTATTGTTCTGAACACGTCCATGAAATCTTGGACTACAAGTGTGTTCCCAAGTGTTGGAGCATCAACATTTTCCAATAAGGAAGCGCAACAACTTATGTTGTAGGGCCAACTAACCTGAACTGGGAAAGTAAAGGTCGTACTCTCAGGTTCATGGGCTGTCACCAATCTGGTATTGCAATCGATCTTTACCTTCATTTTGGTGAGGCAATCCATGCCGAGGATGATGTCGTAATGATACAGCGGGGTGACGATCAAGTCAATGCACACCGTTCTGCTTCCTAAGTCTATCGAGCAATCTTTACAAAGCTTAGTAGCGAGAAAGTCCCTATTGCACTAAGGACTCTCACCCCAACCATAGGGATAGTATTCAGCCCTAAGCGCTTGACTATAGATTACGATATTATCAAAATAGTGGACCCAATGTTCACCAATAAAAATATAGGTGTAACTTGAATGTGGGCAGTGACTTCAAAGGCTAAAGGCACTGCAGTTGCTGACTCAGATGCATCAGCTACAAGTGCATGTACACATGCTTGTTGAGAACGATTGGGTTGCGCTGCAATAGGTCATTGAGGCGGCCTATTTCGAGGTATGGGTGGTCGGTAAAATGGTTGTGCTGGTGGTGCGGATCATAGAGGTGGAGCTAAAATAGCTTGTGGCAACTGGCGATTGATCTTCTGAGGCAGTGTAAAGCCGTTGGCCCTAATCTTAGTAAAATAATAGGTGTCTGTATGGCCCACCTTCTTACAATAGATGCACTAAAGATCTGATCACCTTGATTGGGTTGTTGGAGCCATTAGCCTGGGAGTCGAATCTGCATGCAGCCTTTTACCGAGGAATGGTTTATTTGGCAGTTCAGGTCGAGGCCTTTGGCCCATGGGTATACGTGTCCATGACAATCTATCTCCATCCTGCTCAGCTCGCAGGGACATGTTCACTAGCTCAACATAGTTGGGAATGCTAGTGCAACACATCTTAGTGCAGATATCAGGCCGCAGACCCTCTGAAAATCACCGCATTCTCATCAGTTCGTCTGTTAGGATCAGTGGAGCATATCTGGCCAGCTCTGTAAAGCGGTTCTCGTATTCAACAATGGTTATCCCTCCCTGTCAAAGGTGGAGAAATTCATCCTCCTTTTCATTATGGTAAGTGAGGAGGAAATACTTTCCATGAAAACGTGTTTCGAACGCGTCCCATGTCCACACATATCCTGCGGGAACGGTTCATAGGATGTTGTCCCACCAAAGACTAGCCTCCTTCTCGAACATATAGGTCACAAGCTCCACTTGCTCTGCCTAAGTATAATGCAATGGCTTCAGCATCTTGGATATACAATCTAACCAATACTCTGCCTCCTCGGGTCAGTAAGTACCCGCAAAAGTAGGAGGACAGAAGCGCTGAAAGCGCTCAAATAGGCCACTCATATTCATCATTCCAGTAGGCTGCACAGGTGGTACAGGCGGGACCATGTTCATATTTTGGGCAATGACCCCCGCAATAGTGGCCAAAAATTGTTGTTGCTGTTGCATTAGGAGCATCATCTGCTCCAACCTATCAGGAGGAGAAGCCACCTGAGGCACGTGTGGCTTCGATGTAGACGCACAGTTCTATCCTAGAACCGGTGGTGCACTAGGTGTTGGCCCATTGGTGGGGCCAGTGGCCGGCTGTGAATCCGGCATTGTCTCAAAATTCGGGCCCAAGCTAGGGTCTGTCTGGCTATCGTTCAGGGGAGGTGCCTCATCAATCGATCCGCTAAGTGCGAGACGTGCTATATTCCGAGTGTTTTTAGGAAGCATCCCCTATATACATCATAGGGTGCAACATAAGTGAGATTAGGATAATGTTACCCGTCTTATCCACACAATCTACACATTCCAAATTAAAAGAAGCTTCACGCATTTCATTTAACCAAAATTGTCACAATACATGAGATGTAGTATTACATGAATCATGACGGAGAATGCATGTGAGCTAATTTAACAAAAGTTTTAACACCAACCACTCTAACATTTAACTAAGCCTACCAAAGCTATTATAAAGTAAAAACAAGAAACAACGAAAACTAGAAGACAACTACAACACATGTCTAGTCCTCTGACTCTGGCAAAGGTGGAGGAGTACCCTTATCCTGCATACAACACAAGAGGGTCTTCAAGGTGTGAGACATTTTTTTTAATTTTTGTTTCAAGTAAGCCTGATTCTCTTTGATCTCTCGCTTCAGGGCGGCCTGGTTTTCTTCAATCCTGGCTATGCGGGCTTCTAAGACGGCCTGATCATGGGGGTCCTCATGTGTAGCAGGAGGGCCCCCATCTGTGTCATGGGCATCCTCTTCCTCTTCCTGCTCTTCCTCCTCACTTCCTTCTTCATCCCCACTACCTTCTTCCTCACTACCTTCTTCCTCAGTGCCTTCTTCCTCACTTCCTTCTTCCTCTTCATTTCACTCCTCATCTTCACTTCCATCTTCCTCTTCACTCTCTTCCTCTATCTCATCCCCATACTCATCAAGTCGGGCTTGGCGTTGCCTAGGGCCAATTCCCATGTTGTTGAGTGTAGTATCATTGATGAGGTGGATTGGTGCAAGATTATCCATGTTTAGTCTGAAACTGAAATTATGACCAATCTTGCAGATAAGTCGGCTGAATGGGAGTGATGCGTTGTAATATCCCAAGTAAATTTTGGTGGTATAATTTATTTATTTATTTATTGGGTTGTTCATTTTTTAAAAGAATTCTCCTATAAATATTAAAACTTGATACTAGTAACTATGATAGGATAACACTTTCCTTGGGTGAACCCTACATCACATTGTCATATATCCCTTATAACTTTTTAACCACTCATTCAATTGATAAACTATCCGTACACTTACTTATTCATATTTTAAGGAACCTAACCACCTGTTTATTTTTTTCAATCTTAAATTCTAAATATTTTTTATATAAATCAAGGGCCACAATTGCATAAGTCCACTTAACCAAATTCCTAACTTTCAGATTATGATATAATTTTCATAACTAAGATTATTATCAGGTTAGATTTCATTAAACGTGATCATACATATCACAGGACCAATACCATAATTATAATTCAAATGGTATATATTAAAAACGACATATATCTTTTAAATATTTTGTCCGATCGTAAAACCCTCCGTACATTTACCTTGAAATCACTAGATATATATTACATTCCATCTATAGGATTTTTGGACATCTCTATCATACCAAACAAAATGTCATATGATCAGATCCACCCATTTTTGGGACCCAAACAAATAGTTCGACATGACTATTATGATTCTTATATTTTTTTATAGAAACCATACCAATGAATTAAGATTCTAACAACTACAACTTGATCAATTTGGGCGCCAAGTAATCCTAGGATAAATACCCACATGTACAGACCTTTCTCAAAAACTAACCATCTGGACATTTTGTAAATGGTTATATGAGAATTCCAATCATCTATTTTATTTTCCAAAAATGTCCATCCAGTGGGTACTTATCAAAATCTGACGGTAGAGATCACCCATGTTCAGTGACCCAATTACAAAATTGAATTCATCATTACGTAGCGCTTAAAAACCCTTAACTGGGAATTTGTTCATTTAAGTTAAATCTTCAAAATGCGAGGTCCATCATCGATCCAAAACATCTAAGAGTGTAGATGCCCATCCACATAGACTATTCTTAAAACCATATTTGCACATGCCCATTTATATCCGAACTTATACCAAGACCTATTCACCTAATTTAAACCAAAATCCCTTAATTTCTACACTTAGATCCATTATGTCACCATCCATTACAAATATGGATCATAACTCTCAAGCGGTCCATCTAAAAACTAACATTAATGGTTCATCATGAAGATCTTGTTATGCCCAACGCTCTTATCGGTCGATTTTGAGAAAATATCTCTTACGAGACAATTAGACCCACAAATCAATGGTGATCTAGGCTTAGAAAGTTAGTTCCGATTTTATATTTTAAAAGAATCTGTGTACACTTATATATATTATTTCACCCTGTACATCACACAACAAACTCTTATACTTTAAACCATCCATGAAACCATCTGTACACAAACTTTGTCTTCTGTCAAGGAACCTAGTGGACCATACACTTCTCATTTACAAAATCATCCAACCGCTCATCATTCATTTTTGTTATTATCATAGATCGTCTTATCTATTCAATCGATCATCGAACCAACGGTACATATTATACAACTTCGAAAATCATAAAACCTTACCGGTTTAGTTTTAGCGTGAGGGGTCATATTTCATATCAAATATGCGGTTCATACCAAACTTTGGATAATTTTCAATATATATGAAATCCATAACTCACTTGCGTTTCGTCCAGCAAAGAGAAAAAAAAAAACACGTGAAGATGAAAAATCACGTGTGAAACCTCCCATGCATTAACATAAAGTGGGACCCACCTTATAATATAAAAGAGAAAGAGGGGAGACGTAAGTGACATCTCACTACCAAGCAGGAGAGAGAGAGAGAGAGGAAAGAGAAAAATGAAGAAAGAAAAGGAGGAAAGAGAAAAAGGAAATATATATATATATATATATATATATATATATATATATATACACTTTTTCTTTTTATAAAAAAGTGAGTATCTCTCACTTGATAATTATATATAAAAGAAAAACTTATATATATTATATATATACATATATTTGTTTGTTCTTTTGTACTTATAATTAATCTTTGCCATCTTAGTTTTTTTTTTTTAATGTAACTACTTACCATGCTTCCTAAAAATGATCTTTAATTTTTAACTTTTTTATTACATCGGTTGTCATTATTTTAATATGCCTTAATTCGAGTTTTATATTGTCTTATTGTTAATCTTACATTAAAATTTTATTTTTTACATTTTAACTTTGTTGTTAGAATTATTGCAAAAATCTTGAGTTTATATATAAATTTCTAAATTCTTAGATGTAATAAAGCACGTTGCATGTTTATTATTATTATTTCTTTTCTTTACGTAGAACTTTAATCAAGATCTAATATATTACATTACATGTTTATTTTTTTTGTAGAACTTTAATCATGTAAGGACAATTTACAGTGATTGAAAATTGTATTTTTAGTTTGATAAATTATATATACAAAGTATTATGGATTGATCGAAGAATAGCAACCATTGAAGATTTTTTGAAATACTTGATTAATGCAATATTAAAATCATGCATCATTAAAATAGTTATGAAACACCAGAAAATAGGTGGGGCGATTAAGTCTTCTGGGTTGAAAATCCCTAAAGCGTAAATAGGTGGGGCGATCAAGACCCTTGGGTTGAAAGTCCCAGAAACCCAATTGGTACCTTTTGGAACCTCTACCGTACCCTTTGAGTGGGTGAGCATGTTAGGATTGCAAAAGGTTCCCACTGCCAGGTTCGGTAGGGTAGTAGTCTGACCAGCTAACGTACAAATGGGTCCCTCACTAAGTGCCCTTTGGATGGGTGAGCATATCATGCAAGAGGTTCCCATTGCCAGGCTAGGTGTTGTATTGGCGTGGGTGTTGGCCAACCGGTGTAAACTGGCCCTGGTGTTAAAAAGAATAAACCACACCTTTTATCATGGAGTATAGCATATGTTGATTTCATGCATTCATATTTCTTTGAATTTACATTGAAATTTTGTGTTTATTAAATCTCCCCATTTGTTGTTTTACCTAAATAGGTATTGTATCTTTTAATACTTTTATTCATGTTATATGAGGTTATTTTGAAACCTGTGTTGAGATTACTTACTAGGCTTCACAGCTTACCCTGTTGGGATTTTAAAATTTCAGGATCGGGATCACATGGAGGAGCTTAAAGAGATTTTCTTTTATTTATTTTTATTTTTTTACCATTTTCTAAATTAGTGTAATGAACATTTAGTAAGACAACATTATGATGACATGTGTTTGATGGTAATCTTGAATAGTCAGAACATGGACATGTTATTCTTCTTTAAATAAATGTTCGATTATAAAAATTTTGGATTGTTATATTTTATGAGTGAGATCATTTTGTCAATATACGTGTGGATTATGAAGTGTAAACATACAAAACATAAGTCATACCTGCGGGTACGGAATCTGGGTCGAATATACCCAGGTGCCGGATTTCGGGGCGTGACATGCGTCTCCCCGAGTAGAGTGTGCAGTCCTAATTATCTAGGACAGGGTGAAGGTAGGCAGGCACAGCTTGTCTCCCTGTCCAGCTTTGTATAGGAAGTCCACCATAAGGCGAGTGCATTCTGTATGGTTACTCCACTACATATGCACATATACCAACATGTAACACCCCGAATTTCGAGGGTTGAGCAAAGCTCAACTCCCGAGATCCAGCGCATCACTTATACAATATGGATAATGATGTTTAAATGTTGTCCATATTAGTGTATTAAACATGAGAGGGATTATACTACATCAGCATATCATGCTCCAGAGTTAATGTAATTAAGAGTGAGATAGATATATAAAGTATATACATGTTTCACAACTTCTAAAGTATGAGTATTTTACCAGGCTGAATATATATACATGTTTTGTCTCAAAATATACAAAATTTCAAAATGTAAATGTCCAACTAATCCATATAACCCTGTAATCCCAATGAAGCAGCACAAGGTCTACATAGACTTGCCAAAGAGCTGAACATAGGAGAACTCTTCCTCCTCATCCACAAAGTCCAACTCCACTGCATGTACATCCTCATCACCTGCATCTATAATAGAGTCTGGTGGTGTTTTAAAATACCGTCTTAGAGTGGGAGTGAGTGATTAACTCAGTGGTACTATAAGGCAAAGGTTAACATGTTATCAATTCAATTAAGCAGTGATGATAAAGCAATACAACAAGCATTTTCTAACTACTCTTATTAATGCAGGGGTGATATGCAGTAATGATGCATGCCCTCGCATGAAGCTCCCTCAAAGCGACTTCGTCAACCATTCGCACATGGAAAACTCCCTAAACGTGTACTTCCTCGGGAAAGCACATGCAATGCGGTGTATGATCATTTTGGCCAAGTACTTAATTAGGCTTATCCATACAGCAAATTTGGGAAGCTAAGGTACCTCCCTTTATATCATTTACCCAAACCAAAGGATCCATCTAGGGTCGTCAATCCTAGTTAACCACATACGATAGGCAAGTTGTAGGGCATCACCCCTAATGAAAAGCAGTAGATAGGTAAATTTAAGAGTTTATACTCGCAGTCACTACGAGGAGGCTCGTCACCTTAGCGCAGGCTGACAGCTTGAATACAGTGTCCCATACCACTATATTCGGCTCACGAGTTTGGTTGCTCACTGGTCACTGCGGGGAGGCTCGTCACCTTAGCATAGGCCGACAGATTGACCACGGTGTCCCATACCACCATGCCCGGCTCATGAGTTTTAGCGGATCATGGTACCATGGTTGAAGCGGGTCTGTACATTGGTAAGTGGTACCTTAGATTCAAGCAGTAATGTCCATACATGGTAAACACACAATAGGCTCATCAATTTATTAGACAAGTTCAATTGGTACGGGCGCACGCCGAATTAATCGATATGGAGCACGTAAGCACTCCCTATGGCCTAACCACTATCGACAATTGTCATACGACTCAGATTCGCCAAACATATCATATGTAGCGAGACTAACTTGGCCACTCAACAGGAATCATTACCGATTGCCTGGACTACGTTGCAGTCCCAATCTTGCTCAGATGTAGCATGTAAATAGATGTGAAAATCATATTAGCATTTGACAAACAATTTAAATCAATATCTCATTTGAGCATTTCATCAAGCATATTGAGCATGTTATAAAACATTGCATTTCATTCATAAACTGCGTAGTCAAAATTAAGATTACATGAAGGAACTATACATATGGGAAAGGTAATTAAGAATTCCATCTCAATACCCTTATTTAATACATTTCATTAACAATTTCTCATTCAGACATTTTATCAAACACTTAGACTACACATAACTAATTACATAGACTAGATTAGTTATGACAAGAATTATAACAATTTATTACACAAAGAGATCCTGATACACACAAAAAATATGAATCCTAGATCTATAGTCATGACAAGCACAAATCACAATCTCATATTCATTCAAACATTTCAACAAACACATGGAATGCATCATATATTCAACATAGTTCACACATGTATAATTTGTTGAAAATATCGTAGCTAAGATCATATGGCAGCAATCAAGTCAGACATAAATCATTGCTGACATTGAAAGCCTTGAAAACCATAACCTAAACCTTTATAGTCCACACATTTCATCGGAATACTGGATTCGGACGCGGTTCGAATCCTACATTTCCAAAAATGGAATAACGGGTACCTAAATCATGAAATCCGTTAGCTAGGTTGATAAATGACTATTTTAAACCTTAATTACGGCGTTAGGGTTTGGATTTCTTACCCAAATCATAGTTGAAATGAGTCATGTAGCGTAATAGAGAGGTGAATCAATGCGTGGAGTTGTGGGAAAGAATCCCAACAAAGATCTCCAGGAATCTCTTTTCCTTCCTTCTTCTTTTCTCTCCTTTTCTCTCTCTCTCTCTCTCATGGGGTTTGAAGCAAATTCGTATGAGAGAGGGGTGGAGTGGTTTAAGGCCTTTAATTAGGCCCAGAAGTGGTGTCAATGGCCACGAGGCCATGGTATACTTAAGTTATATCCAAAGGGTGCCTGTTTTTAACAAACAAGGCCCTTAGAAAGGTCCATTACTCACCTACGTCATAGGACAAGCTCCCTGACCATGGACCTAAGCTAGGTTATGATTTTGGTGCAATTGGGTTAGCGGATCGACTGTGACGGACCTGTATCAGATCAACGGTTGTTGTCCCTCGATCAGGGCCACAAGTATACAGATAGGTGCAGGGAAATTTCCCTGATCCATGGGTGAAGTTCAGTCAGAATATGATGGTTCGAAGTCTTCAATTTTGCCCGTAAGCAAATGACCCAATTCACTAAAGTTTCATTTCATTTTCTAAAGATATTCACGTTTCTCACACACTTTACTCAAGACTCAAGTATGCATTTCTGGATATTATTTGGGCTCAATTCCTATGATGGTTGTTAAGCCCAACAAGTTGGTCATAACCTTATAGTTTCGCGGTCATCAGACTTTCAACGTGCGGTCCAGGTTTGATACGGAGTTTCAATGTACTTCCAAGAGCAATAGGCTTTTGGGATTTCTCCTAGGTTTTTAAGTAGTGTTGAGTTAGTGATTATGATGGTTTTTGGGTCTTGCCATTGGTTAGATAATGGTTCAAATTAAATCCACTGATTTATTTAGTTTAGTACTTAATTAATTTTCGTCTAATTCCTACAGAATACGATCCTTAGGGATTTCTGCCTGAGGTGGTACTCAGGTCTTCGTACGGATTTTTTTGAGACGTTATGGGTCACCTAGTGCTGAAGACCATAGTGGTGCCAAGGTTAAACGGGCCTTGCAATGGTAAGTGGTACCTTAGATTCAAGCAGTAGCGTCCATACATGGTGAACATACATTAGGCCAATTAGGTTACTTGACAAGATCGATTGGTACGAGCGCATGTTGAATTGTTCGACATGGAGCGCGTAAGCACCCCATGTGACCTAACCACTGTCGACAAACAACGTACGACCCGAATTTATCGAACATGCCTTGTGTGGCGAAACGACCTCGGCCACTACTTTGGGAATCATTACCGATTGCCTGGACTACGTAGTAGTCCCAATCATATTCAAACACAATAGGCATTCATATATGATAGTCAAACAACATGTGACAACCGATTTAAATATAAATCTCATTTGAACATTGTAATAAACACATAGTACACATGTTGTCATACATAAGCATTTCATCCATAAAGCACATAGTAGTAAGATAAGTTATATGAAGGAAATTGTAACTATAGATAAGGAAATTGAGATTCATATCTCAACACCCTAATTAAATACATTTCAATGAGCATTTTCTCATTCAGGCATTTTATCAAACACTTAGACTACACATATCAACATACATATAATAAAGTAGTTATAACAGGCATCAATGGATTTGCCACACGTACAACAATCATATATTCTCAATCGATAATCATGGCAAGCACAAATCCTAATTTCATATTCATTCAAACATTTCAACAAACACATGGAATACATTAAAATCAACATAGTTTACATATATGTGTAATATACGAAAAACATCGTATCTAAGCACATGTGATAAAAATTAAGTTAGTCATAAATCATTAACCGACGTTGAAAGCCTTGAAAACCATAACCTAAACGTTTATAGTCCTCACCTTCCACCGGTAAACTTGTATCGAACTCAGTTCTAACACTACGCCTTTGTCTATGGCACAATGACAACCTATAACATGAAATAGGTTAACTATTTCACCATTTACTCTATTTGGATACCTAACACAGATTAGGGTTAGGATTTCTTACCCAAGAACAGAGTCAAAATCGTCGGTCTAGCGACACGGGTAGGATGATTCGACACATGGAGTAGCGGGAATGAATCCCAACAACTATCTCTCACTCTCTCTCTTCTCCTCACTTTCTCCTTCTCTTTTCTCTCTTCTCTCTCCTAGGGTTAGGAATTTCGTATGGAATGAGAGAGGGGTGGGTTAAGGCCCTTATATAGGCCCAGAACTAGTGTTAATGGCCCCAGGGCCATGGTATACTTAGGTTATAGCCAAAGGGTGGTTGTTTCGGGCCAACGGAGCTCATCTGGAGGCCCATTGTCTACATATGGTCCAAAGAAAGTTCCCTGACAATGGATCTATGCCAGGTTAAAGTTTCGGTCTAATCGGATTTGTGGATCGACTGCAGTAGACCTGTTTCAGTTCAACGATCGACGTCTCTCAATTAGGGCCACAAGTACACTGACATGCGTAGGGAAATTTCTCTAATCCAAGGGTGTAGTTGGGTCAGAATCTGATGGTCTGAAACCTTAAATTTGGCCTGCAAGTGAACGGCCCAATTCACTTAAGTTTGAGTATATTTTCTAAAGATATTCGCGTTTCTCACACACTTCGCTTTGGGCTCAAGTTGTGCATTTCTGGGTACTATTAGGACTTGATCCAGTGATAGTTGTCAAGCCCAGTAAGATGGTCATAATCGTATACTTTCACGGTAATTAGACTTTCGACGCACGGTTTAGGTTCGATACGGAGTTTCAGTGTGCTCTCGAGAGCAACTGGGTTTTGAGATTGACTCTAGGTTTTTAGGTAATGTTGGGTTAGTGATTCTACTGGATTTGGGTCTTGCAGTTCATATAGAAAGCAGTTCAAGCTATTCTTCTTATCAATTCAGTTTAATACTTAATTAATTTTCGTCTAATTTCTAAAGGATTTAATCCTTAATGATTTCTACCTGAGGTGGTACTCGGGTCTTTGTACAGATTTTTCCGAGACGTTACAATCTACCCCCCTTAAAGAAAAATTTCATCCTTGAAATTAGTACATTTTCGTACTCCTTAAAAATCTTAGGCTAGTTCTTACGGACCTCGGCTTCTGTTTCCCAAGTAGCCTCTTCCTTAGTGTGGTGTGTCCATAATACCTTCACAAGTGGAATAAATTTACTGCGCAGCACCTGCTCCTTCCTATCTAGAATCCGCGTCGGTCGCAGTACATAAGTAGCATCCTCACTCAATTGTACCTGCTCCCATTTGATAATGTGGGAAGGGTCAGGAATTTATTTCTTTAGCATCGATATGTGAAATACGTTGTGCATGCCTGCAAGTGGTGTGGGCAACGCAAGGTGGTACACAACCACACCCACTCGGTCTAGTATCTGGAGTGAGCCAATGAATCATGGCGTGAGCTTCCCCTTCTTTCCAAACCAGAGGACTCCCTTCATTGGAGAAACCTTCAGGAATACGTGGTCCCCAACCTCAAACTCTAGTAGTCGTCGCATCGTATCGGCGTTGCTCTTCTATCTGCTCTGTGCTGCCAGAAGTCGACGCCTGATAATGTCGATCTTCTCTGAGGTCGCTTGCGCTAACTCTGGGCCAATTAGACTCTTCTCGCCAACCTCTGCCCAGCAATGCGATGCTCGACAGGGACACCCATACAATGCCTCATAAGGAGTCATGCTAATACTCGCCTGAAAGCTATTGTTGTAAGAGAACTCAGCATAAGGAAGACAGTCATCCCAACTGTCCTTGAAATCAAGTACATAAGCTCGCAACATATCTTCTAACACCTGATTCACCCGTTCCATCTGCCCGTTAGTCTATGGGTGGAACGCGGTACTGAACTTCAGTTTCACACCCATTGCTTCCTGGATACGAGTCCAGAAGATAGATGTAAATCACATGTCTGATCTAACACGATCTCCATAGGCACTCCATGTAGACACACTATCTCCTTGATGTACAACCTGGCCAAATCGTCTGCTGAGTTTGAGATTCTAATAGGGAGAAAATGAGCCGATTTTGTCAACCGGTCCACAATCACACAAATGGAGTCATGCCCTTCCTCGTCTTCGGTAACCCTGAAATGAAATCCATAGAGATAAAATTCCATTTCCATTCTACTATGGGCATAGGCCGAAGTATTCCATGAGGTCGGCGATGTTCTACCGTGACTTGCTGACATGTGAGATAAAAGGAACACACAATCTTCTATGTGGGCCTTCATATTGTCCCACCAGTACGAACTCTTCATATCTCGATACATCTTCGTACTGCCAGGATGCATCGCCATCTTCGAATTGTGAGCAGCTTCGAGAACTTCCCTTCTCAAGTCATGAAGGTTTGAGATACATAGGCGGCCACGATAACGTAAACCCCCATCCGTACCAACTCTCCATTCAGAGTCCTCATCGTCACTGGCTCGCTTTCTTAACTCTACTAACTATTCATCTTCCCCCGGAGCCACTATGATTTGGTCATTGATGAGTGACTGTACATGAATATGTGCGATGCTCTCGAACGGCTCCTCTACCGTAAGTTTCTGCTTAAAGTCTCACACAAACTCTAAAATGTTCCATTCCTCTATCATCAGCGGAGCTGCAAATGCTATGTCTTCTTGTGGCTCAACGCGTCTACCACAAGGTTGGCCTTGCCCGGATGGTAGGAGACCTCGAACTTGAAGTCTTTCAAAGTTTCCATCCATCGCCGCTACCTCATATTCAAGTCTCTCTGTGTGAATATGTATCTGAGGCTCTTGTGGTCGCAAAAGAGCTCGAACTCCTCTCTGTAGAGGTAATGTCTCCAGAGCTTCAATGCAAAGATGACGGCTGCTAACTCCAAGTCGTGCATAGTGTAGTTTTCCTCATATTTCCTCAACTGTCGCGATGCATAGGCGATCACTCTTTCCTTCTGCATCAGAACACAACACAAACCAACATGAGAGGCGTCGATGTATATCGTATACTTGACCACTTGCTCTGGCAATACTAGCACAGGGGTGGACGTCAACTTGTCCTTCAGTTCCTAAAAAACCACTTTTGCCTTCTCATTCCAGGAAAACTTAAGATCCTTCCGAGTTAGCTGAGACAACGGTCTGACTATCTTGGAAAAATCCCTAACAAATCGACGGTAGTAACCTGCTAGGCCAAGAAAACTCCTCATTTCAATAACCGAACCGGGCTGCTCCTAGTCCTGAACTACGGTCACCTTAGCAAGGTCCACAGCTATGGCTTCCTTGGACACCACATGTCTCAGGAACTTGACTTCTTCTTTCCAAAAGTCACACTTCTGGTACTAGGCAAATAACTGGTTCTTCCTGATCATATCAAAAACTGCTCGCAGGTGCTCCTCGTGATCTTTCCAACTCTTGAAGTATATCAGGATGTCATCTATAAATACGACGACGAATCGGTACAGATACGGCCGAAACACTCAGTTCATCAGATCCATGAACACGGCCAGTCCAAACGACATCACATGGAACTCGTAGTGCCCAAAACTGGTCTTGAAAGTTATTTTTTGCACATCCTCATCCCTGACGCATAATTGGTGATACCCTGACTGTAAGTCGATCTTCAAAAAATACTGTACCCCTTTCAACTGATTGAACAGGTCATCTATCCTGGGCAAAGGACACTTGTTCTTCACCATCACTTGGTTCAACCTGCGATAATCAATACACAATCGCAGTGATCCATTTTTCTTCTTCACAAACAGCACGGGTGCTTCCCAGGGAGATACACTCGGTCTTATGAAACCCACATCTAACAGATCATCAATCTGTCTCCGTAGTTCCTCTATCTCACATGGAGGCATGTAATACGTCGATAAGGAAATGGGTGTCGTGTCAAGCACTAGAACAAATCGATCTCGCACTGAGGAGGTAATACAGGTATCTTCCTGAACACGTCCATGAAATCCTGAACTATAGGGGTGCTCCCAAGTGCCGGACCATCAACATTCTCTAACAAGGTGGCATAACAACTCATGCGGCAGGGCAAACTGACTTGAACTGGGAAAGTAAAGGTTGTGCCCTCAGGTGTACGGGCTGTCACCACTTTACTATTGTAGTTGATCTCCGCCTTCATCTCGGCGAGCCAATCCATACCGAGGATAACGTCGTAATAGTATATTGGGGCAATAACAGGTCAACAAGTACTGTCCTTCTTCCTAAGTCTATCGCATAATCCTTACAAATCTTGGTAACATTCGAAAAGGTCCCTATGGCTGTAAGGATTCTAACCCCCTTCGTAGGAGCTGTTTCCAACACTAGTCGCTTGACTGCTGCGCATGATATGATCGAAATAGTGGACCCAGTGTCTACCAATAAGAAGACTGGTGTACCTTGAACATGTGTTATGACTTTGAAAGCCATCGGCGCTGTAAGTGCTGTCTCAGATGCCTCAGCTAAAAGCGAGTGCACATGATCTTATTAAGAACGGTTCGGTTGCGGTGTCATAGGTTGCTAAGGCGGCCTAAATTGAGGTACAGGCGGCCGGTAAGAAGGCTGTGCAGGTAGTACCAATCGCAGAGGTGGAGCTGAGATAGCTGGTGGCATCTGCCAGTTGATCCTTTGAGGAGGCATAAAGTTGTTGTCTATCATCCTGGTGAAACAGTAGGTATCAGCATGGCCCGACCTCTTGCTGTAGGTGCACTATATATCAGGTCGTCTCGGCTGTGTTGGTAGAGCCATAAGTCGAGGAGGAGAATCTGCACGCGGCCTCTTGCCGAGGAACAGCCTAATCAGCAAATCTAGTTGAGGCCTAGGAACTATAGGTACACGTGTGTGGGAAAGCCTGTCCCTATCCTGCTCAACTCGCAAAGACATGCTCACTAGCTCAGCATAATTAGATATGCTAGCGCAACACATCTTTGAGCATATCTCGGGTCACAAACCCTTAAAAAATCGTCGCATTCTCATCGGCTCGTTCGCTAGGATCAAAGGAGCATATCTGACTAGCTCTGTGAACCTATTCTCATACTCTGCCACTGTCATTTCTCCCTGACGGAGGCGAAGGAAGTCACTCTCCTTCTCATTACAGTACATGAGGAGAAAGTACTTCTCATGGAAGTGAGTCTTAAAGGCTTCCCATGTCTATACGTAAGCAGCAGGCACTGTCCGTATGACACTATCCCACCAGAGACTGGCCTCCTTCTCGAACATGTAGGTGACCAACTCGACCTGCTCTGCCTCTTCCTCGCTTTCTTCCTCTATCTCATCTCCACCTTCTTCATCACTCTCTTCCTCTTCACTTCCCGTCTCATCCTCACTCTCATTGAGTCGGGCTTGATGTTGTTGTGGCCCAATATTCATGTTGTTGAGAGTAATGTCATTGATGAAATGGATCGGCGCAAGCCTTTTTGAGCCAAGTCTGTAGCTGAATTCATGAGCAAGCTTACATATAAGTTGGTCTAATGGGAGTGAAATGGTTGTCCTAGAAGAGCATGTGATCTGAACTATCTGTAGCAGTACATACATAAACAGGCACAGTTTGTCTCCTTACCCAGCTCGGTATAGGAAGTCTACCATAAGATGCATGCATTCGCTACGATTGCTCCACCTAGGATACACATTGTATGTGAAGATGTGGTGGAGTAGGCAGAAGTCAGGAGTCATCTTGGATGCCAGGAGGCAGTTGCCTGGATTCCAGTGGACCAGTTGGCCACAAAGAAATTGCGTGCGACGGTCCTTTTCACACGCACTCCTGAGGTTCTTCTCGCTAGCATGAACCTCACTAAGCGGTACCCCCATGATTCAGGCTAAGCCCACATTGACAATGGCTTCCCGCCTTCCCACGGGGATAAAGAACTGTAGAGGCTCCAGCAGTGGCTCTCGTATATGGGCGTAGAAAGCTCAGATAGTGCTCTCATTCACACGAGACTTGCCCTCAAATATGGGGCCTCACCCAGCGTCCAATAGAAGATCCATCACCAAATAAAGCCCAAATAGTTTCTCATCCACGTGTGCTTCAAAGAGGACCATACGGCCTTGAAATCTTCCATGTGCCATATCCACTAGTAGAGCTCTCTCTCAAGGAAGCTAGGGATCGATATCCCACTTCGTCCTAATCTCTCGAACGACGCTTGAACTTGCTTCGACGCTTTTCTGCCTACTCGAATAGGTAGGGCAGCTAGGCCCGACTTTATCCGTAGAAGCCCTCTTCTTCCCCATGAGGAAAAGGAGTGTAGAAAGGGAGAAAATTGCCACCACGAGCTCGAAAAGAGCCATTTAAGTGAAACAAGATGGAGGGATGGGATGGATTGTTGGGCCTTGAGATTTTTGAGACACAAAGTAGGGTTTGAGTGCTTAAATGGGAGGAAATGAGGGAGATGGGAAATGAGTTTGAGAGGAATGGTGGGAGGTGTGTATGGAATGAAGAAAATAAAGAAGATATGAGAATGGAGGAAGGATTTGAGAGAGAAAAATGGGATTTTTAGAAGTTTGGAGAGCTTGGAGGGGTAGAAATGAAGGAAAGGGAGCAAATGAAGGGTTTATAAGGGCCCCCACACGATTTTGTGGACCCACTAGCGTGTACAACCATCGGCCCAACAGGCCCGCTATCTATGGACCTCGAGGCCTTGCCGTTACGGCGATGCCATCACCGTCCACTGGACATGTGGGCGATGACTCACCCCAAGGGCGATGCTACCCCCCCCCCCCCCCCCCCAGGGTGTTAAAAACGTGGGGGGTCCACTTTGGATCCCCCCGATTTGCACCGTTTAGGCCCCCGAGTCCGTTTGAGGCGTTTCAGGTCTGATCTCGCGCATATTCACGCTCTTCGGGTTATTTGAGTGTGGAATACGTCGAATTATGGTCTAAACCCGTCAATTGACGGTCTGAAAAAGGATTGGGGCCATATCATATGATCACAGATGCATACGGGTCCCGTTTCTAAGGTTAGTTTCGCTTCAACGGTCATATGATCACTGACAGGCGAAACTTGGAATCCTACGACTGTTTCTACATTTCATTGCTCCCTCATAAGTCAAAGTACATCAGTGTGCGTCATGTGTCCATAACCCAGTTCCAGTTTAATCCAAATCATGCTCTAATACCAACTTGTAACGCCCTGAAAATCGAGGGTCGAGCAGATGCCCAACTCCCGAGTTCCAACGCATCACTTATGCAACATAGATAATGATGATTAAATGTTGTCCATACTAGTACTTTAAACATGAATGAGATTATACCAAAAGAGTATATCATACTCCAGAGACAATTGAATTACGCAAGCGGAAGACTGTGATAAGTATATAAAACATATAAGTGGTTGTAAGTCCCCAGAGTATGAACATGATACCAGGTTAAATAATTACATGTGTAGTTCTAAAATATATAAAATGATAAAGTGTAATGTCATCTAATCCATATCCATGTAGCCCCGGTGATGCAATGTCAGGTCTATATAGACCCGCCAGAGAGTTAAAGGTAGGAGAACTCCTCGTCATCATAGAAGTTAGGCTCTGCCTTGTAAGCCTCGACATCACCTAAAACTACAACAAAGTCTAGTTGGTGTTTTAAAACACCATCCCAAAGTGGGAGTGAGTGATCAACTCAGTGGAGCTATAAGGCAAAGGTTAACATGTTATTAATTCAATCAAGCAGTAATGATAAAATAGCACAACAATCATGCCCTAAGTACTCTTAATAATGCAAAGATGGAATGTGAAAATGATGTATGCCCTAGCTTACACTCCCTCTGCGACATCATCTTACAGTTGCGCATGTAACACTCCCGCTGAGCTCAACTCCAACACCAAAGGCACATGCAATGCAGTGCATATGCGTGATTAACCAAGTTCTTACTTAGTCTTATTCATACAGCAAGTTTGGGAAGCTAAGGTACCTCCCTTTATATCATTGACCCAAATAATGATCCATCTAGGGTCGTCAATCCTAGTTAGTCACATACGATGACAGTTTCAGGTCGCTACGGAGAGGCTCGTCACCTCAGCGCAGGCCTAGTTTATACTCGAAGTCACTACGGAAAGGCTCGTCACCTTAGCATAGTCCTAGTGTATACTAGAGGTCACTACGAGAGGCTTGTCACCTGATCGCAAGCCAACAGCTCGAATACAATGTCCCATACCATCGTATTTGGCTCACGAGTTTGGTTTGCTCACCGGACACTATGGGGAGGCTCGTCGCCCCAGCTTAAGCCAACAGATCGACCACGGTGTCCCATACCACCATGCCTGGCTCATGAGTCTTAGCGGATCGTGGTGCCAAGGTTAAATGGGCCTTGCACTGGTAAGTGGTATCTTAAATTCAAGTAGTAGCATCCATACATGGTGAACATACATTAGGCCAATCGGGTTACTTGATAAGCTCGACTGGTACGAGCACGTTGAATTATCGATATGGAGCGCGTAAGCACCCCGCGTGCCTAACCACTGTCAACAAACAGCGTACGACTCGGATTCATCAAACTTGTCTTGTGTAGCGAAACGACCTCGACCACTAATTCAGGAATCATTACCGATTGCCTGGACTACTCAGTAGTCCCAATCATATTCAAACACAATATGCATTCATATGTGATAGTCAAACAACATGTGACAACGAATTCAAATATAAATCTCATTTAAGCATTTTAACAAACACATAATACACATGTTGTTATACATAACCATTTCATCCATAAAGCACGTAGTAGTAAGATAAGTTATATGAAGGAAATTGTAACTATAGATAAGGAAATTGAAATTCATATCTCAACACCTTAATTAAATATATTTCAACGAGCATTTTCTTATTCAGGCATTTCATCAAACACTTAGACTGCACATATCAACATACATGCAATAAAGTAGCTATAACAGGTATTATAGTGAATCCTTTCACAAAGGATTTGTCACACGTACAATAATCATATATTTTCAATCAATAATCATGGCAAGCACAAATCCTAATTCTATATTCATTCAAACATTTCAACAAACACATAGAATACATTAAAATCAACATAGTTTACATATATATGTAATACACGAAAAACATCGTATCTAAGCACATGTGATAGTAATTAAGTCAGTCAAAAATCATTAACCGACATTGAAAGCCTTGAAAACCATAACCTAAACGTTTATAGTCTACACCTTCCATCGGTAAACTCATATCGAACTCAGTTCGAACACTACGCCTTTGTCTACGGCACAACGACAACCTATAGCATGAAATAGGTTAGATATTTCACCATTTACTCTATTTGGATACCTAACACAGATTAGGGTTAGGATTTCTTACCCAAGAACAAAGTTAAAATCGCCGGTATAGCGACACGGGTAGGATGATTCAGCACGTGGAGTGGCGGGAACGAATCCGAGCAACTATCTCTCACACACTCTCTCTTCTCCTCACTTTCTCCTTCTCTTTTCTCTCTTCTCTTTCCTAGGGTTAGGAATTTCAAATGGAATGAGAGAGGGGTGGGTTAAGGCCCTTATATAGGCCCATAACTGGTGTCAATGGCCCCAGGGCCATGGTATACTTAGGTTATAGCCAAAGGGTGGTTGTTTCGCGCTAACGAAGCTCATTTGGAGGCCCATTTTCTGCATATGGTCCAGAGAAAGTTCCCTGACGATGGATCTATGCCAAGTTAAAGTTTTGGTCTGATCGGATTTATGGATCGACTGCGGTGGACCTGTTTTAGTTGAACGGTTGATGTCTCTCGATCAGGGCCACAAGTACACTGGCATGTGTAGGAAAATTTTCCTGATCCGAGGGTGTAGTTGGGTCAAAATCTGACGGTTTGAAATCTTAAATTTGGCTTGCAAGTGAACAACCTAATTCACTTAAGTTTGAGTCTATTTTCTAAAGATATTCGCGTTTCTCACACACTTCGCTCCAGACTCAAGTTGTGCGTTTTTGGATACTATTAGGACTTGATTCCCGCGATGGTTGTCAAGCCTAGTAAGGCGGTTATAACTATATACTTTCGCAGTAATCGGACTTTCGACGCGCGGTACAGGTCTGATACAGAGTTTTAGTGTACTCCCGAAAGCAACTGGGTTTTGAGATTGACCCTAGGTTTTTAGGTAATGTTGGATTAGCGTTTCTACTGGATTTGTGTCTTACAGTTCATATAGAAAGTAGTTCAAGCTAATCTGCTTATCAATTCAGTTTAATACTTAATTAATTTTTGTCTAATTTCTAAAGGATTTGATCCTTAATGATTTCTGCCTGAGATGGTATTCGGGTCTTTGTACGGATTTTTCTGAGACGTTACAAGGATATATCTTACGCATGGATAAATGTATTAAAGTACGTTTACATGTATCATCAATTTATGGTGCATGAGTATGATCAATATCAACATAAATTTAGTATGCTGGAAAGTAAAATAACGTTAATCAAGATATCAAATCACATACTTCTATTAAACCATAATCACTAATATCATTAATATCATCTATAGCTATCACAATCTTGAAAACTATTCGCATTCACAATCTCACATCATTCGTCATAAGGTAGATATTCCATTAACAGCTTTGGTCCCACATGGTTTTCTACTATTGTTGGGCCATCAAGCTTTACTGTAGTTGGGTCATATGGTTAATGAGCAGCAGTAGACAATTCATACATCAAGTGGCCGGAAGATAGGTGACACGGTTATCCCATATAGCAAGTGAGGTGAATGATGGACGAGATCAATCAAACTTATACATACAATGGGCTCCACTTCTAAGTGAGTCGTCAATTGGTTAGATTGCAAATAATCATCACGGTGGTTCTACAATGGTTGGATGGCACCGACAACACTAATACGATACAAGGGGCCTAAGATGAACGGCTTGGATATACGATATACATCAAAGTTGGCCGCAGTTGGTAGATGTGAGTATAACTTGTACAATGTGGTGGGTCCCACTTCCAAGTGGTCCTGCCAACATATGGGTTCACACATAAACATTAGGGTGGGTCCACAACAAGTGGACAACGTATGTGACTCACATGCTTAACTTGGGTCAAGGATGAAACGTATAGACGTACAATGCACACATCGAGGTGAGGTATATGGCCAGTTCCACGATAGGGACCGTTCAGTTGGCAAAACGATTGAATGGTGTGGATAAAACACATACATCGAGTGAGCTCTAAATTGACACCATGGACATGACTTCGTACATCAAGAAAGGGTTTACAGTGGGCACTAGTGAAGCTTCAATGGTGGCCAATCAATCAGAACCATTTCTGTCATGTGGTTCATATAAGATTTGGATATGTTTCAATTTTTTTTGGAGGCTGGGCCACCTGATAAACAGTGGATAGAACCCATACACTATGGTGATTCATCGAGGGCCCCAAAAATGAGCAGTGTGGATATTGAGTATACTTATTAAGGTTGGTGCTAGCAAGGTTCTAAAGGTGGATGTCCAACTAAGACTGTTTCCTATGATGCGGTCTACTCAAGCATTGGATTACTCACTTTCCCGTCCGGGTCCCAAGTAGGTTCTACAAATTACATCGATGAAGTATATGTATGATGCATATAACATTGTGGGCCTTTAGAAGTTTCCAACAGGGTAGCCCAACACTAATTTAAACAGGGTAGCCCACCTACGACTTGGATCGGCATGGAGTTCAGGAGGTGGTTTGTGTCCAACAGATGGACAGATTGGATGTAACACACATATGGTGGGACCCAGGGATGTTTCAGTGGTAGGTACTGAATTCTGTGGTGTGGCCTACTTTATGAATGGAGTAGATATACTTACATGCAACGGTCATGGGTCCTAGGAGGATTTTAACGGTGTGTGCCGCACACGGTGGGCCTCATGAAGTTTTAACGGTGAGATGATATTGATGCTACCATCCAACAGCGTGATCTAGTAACACCTTGATCCATGGCTCAAGTGGTAGACTGAGTGAAATATACATCGTTCAAACACTACGTCTTGGTATCGATCCCAGGGTGGGGTGGCTGACAGTGAAGTGTCACTTGACAGTGGGTGTACTAACAAGCTAACCCAAAAAACATAAAGAAGAAAAAAAAGAAAAGAAAGAAAAAAACCAAAATCAATAGCAATTGTCTAATTCTTCCTCTTCATTTTTATTTTATTTTATTTTATTTTTATTTTAAAAGTTGGGATGGCACGTGATTATGGGCCTCATGAAGTTTTCAATGGTAGGCATAAAATTCTTGTTGTGTGGCCTATTTCAGATTCGGGTCAAGCAAATTTTGGGCCCATGTCCTAAAATGGGCTGAAAATACTGATGGACGGAGTTGATTAACAGATACATCATAGTGGTAATCAAGGTGGTCCTAGGATGGATTCAATGGTTTGGCATTTGATCTTAAAGTTTTGTATTGTGTGGTACATCTGAGGTTGGATTAACTGATCTTTGGGACAATGGCCTAAAGTGACCCGGTACATAGGCTGGATGGCTTGGATATTTAATACATCATCAGGGTGTGCATTAGAACAATTTCAATGGTAAAAGTTCAATTCTCACCGCATCGGATGGCACGTCCCGCCTGATTTCTGGATTGGCCTGAGTTTTGAAACTATGCCATAAAATGGGCTGGTAGAATGAATGAACGGTGTGGATCTTGCATATATGTCACGGTAGTGTCATGGTGGCCACACATTCATTTGGCCAAAAAAAAGCCATGGATTGGACGTCTCCCTCTCTCTGGACCGAGAACAGATAGGACGTCCTCTCTTAACAACATTATTTATTCTATTTTATTTATTTATTTATTTTTCTTCTCTTTTTTATTTTTGTTTTACTTTGGTTAAACGTAGGTAGTGGGCTCCATAGTCCCCAAACGTGGACGTTCAGCCCACTGCTTCCCTTGGGTGGGGTCCACTTGAAATTTGCACCTACCTCGATTTTGTGTACATGCCCTAAAATGATCTGAAGAAATGGATGGACGGCATGGATTTATCTCAATTCATCGAGATGGGCCCTGAAATAATTTAAACAATAAATGCTCAAATCCCACCGTGCAAGCGGTATGGCCTACCTTAGCTTGTAATCGGCCTGATTTTTAAGCCCATACAGTAGCCCGGGCTGGGAAGATGGATGGACGGTGTGGATTTACCACATGCATCACGGTGTAGCTATGTTAATGCCCACAGTGTGATGGCCCCAAAGGAGGACTGGAAGGTGAGAATTTTTCCACCCGTAAATCTTACCTTTTACAGGCTTTTCAGGACCACCCAAACTTTATTTTGCCATACTAAACCAGTGCTGCACCGTAAACCATTTGCAGAGATGAAAATACGCTTCTGGACCCGTCTTGCTGCCCCATCTAACCCGGTCAACCTAGTTCACACCCAGTTTACCCCCTCTTGCTGCACGTCTAACCTGGTACCGGTCATTCCCATCTCACTGTCCAACTGGACACGGATTAGCTAGTAACAAGTTGAGTAGTGTGACTCTCTGCTAAAGTAACGTCACCAAGTTATGTGGGTCCCACCATGATGTATGTTTTGTATCCACACCGTCCATCCATTTGGAGAGATCATTTTAGGGCGTTAGTCAAGAAATAAGTCAGATCCAAAGCTGGAGTGGACCCCACCACATAAAATAATGGAGAGAGTGATGCCCACCATTAAAAACTTCTAAGGGTCGCAAAAGTTTTTGATCAAGCCGATATTTGTGTTTTTTCCTTATTTCATGTCTGTGTTAACTTATGAACGGATTGGATCTCAAATAAACATCATGTGGACCTTATGAAGGTTTCAACCGTGGGCATCACTCTCTCCGTTGTTTTTTGTGGTGGGTTCCACTTGAGCTTTGGATCTGACTTATTCTTTGGCTAATGCCCTAAAGTGATCTCTCCAAATGGATGTACAGTGTGGATACAAACATACATCATGGTGGGACCCACATAACTTAGTGACATCACTTCGGTAGCGAGTCTCACTACTCAAAGTAATATCGAGATGCCCTGGCATTCTTCTCAACTCAAACTTGACCAAGCACTTCGTGAAATTGACTGAGGACTTCGTGAATTTGATTGAACATTACATGAAATTGACCAAGCCCTACATGAAATTGACGGAGCACTTTATTGGCCGCACATTTCTTGAAATTAATCGAGGATTATATGAAATTGACCAAGCACTACACGAAATTGACGGAACATTATATGAAATTGACCAAGCATTACATGAAATTAACCGAGTACATTTTGAAATTGACCAAGCATTACATGAAATTGACCGAGCACTGTATAAAATTGATCAAGCATTATATGAAATTGACTGAGTATTTCGTGAAATTGGCCGAGTACTTCATGAAATTGACCAAGCACTTAATGAAATTGACCGAGTACTCCTTAAAATTAACATAGTACTTCATGAAACTGATTGAGCATTTCATGAAATTGACTAAGTACTTCTTGAAATTCATCGAGTAATTCATGAAATTGATCACTTTGGATGTTGGACAGATTGAGCCCTTTATCGATGCCATTGAAGAGCTTTTCGATGTCATCAATTGCAGTTCGATGCCATTAAGAATAAATGGATTTTCCTGTGAAAAATTTTTAGACAATTTTGTCCCTTTTTTTTTTTTATTGCATCAATCAGGCCTTTGATGCCATCAAATTTTGAATTCGATACCATCAAAAGGTCTTCGATTCATTGAGAAAAATCAAATTTTCCTTATAAGTTCTCTAGACAACTAATCTATGTTTCGATGCCATCGATCCCTCTTCAATGTCATCGATAAGTTACTTTGATGCCATCGAAAGGGTCTCGATTGCATTGATAATACTTAGAGTATTTCAAAGCTTGCTGGTGACAATTGCCCAAGTTCGATTTTATTGAAGTTGGTTCGATGCCATCGAACTTCCTTCGATGCAATTGATAACTCCCAACATATTTTCAATTTGTTGCTGGACTATTAGGCTACTTTCTCGATGCCATCGAATAGTTGTACGATGCCATTGAACTTGTCTCGATTGTACCTTAATGCAATTGACAGATCATGATTTTCACATTTGTTTCAATTCTCCACCAACTTTAAAATAACTCTAATATAAGCTTACCTAAGGTTTTGTAAATATTTTTTTGGGTAAGTTTAGACCTTTTTAAGTGGGACATATACCTGATAGGGTTTGGTTAAGGAAGTGAGGCTTAATATTCCTATGTTGTGCTCTTGAACTTCTTCAAATTGATGAGTCTTGGTCTTGTAGTTTTCAATTGGGGCTCACTTGACACTAAGACTCAATATTCATGTATATTGACAAATGATGACACTTTCACCTACTGCCTTAGCGATTCATGTGAATTTCATGTAGTGCTCGGTGAATTTCAATAAATGTGATTGTTGCATAGATAATCGTGTGTTCTGGACTTTATTGACGGTTCATCTCATTTGATAGAACTGTCTAAGCAACCAGATACAACTAGGAGTATTATAACTTTTAGTACTCCCACAATATTGGAGCATTTTTCACCAAGCATGTAAGGATTATTGAAAAATACAAAAATAGTTTGGGTTGCAATGGGCCGGGTCTAGACTTGATGGAGCTATCAAACAGGTAAAAAGTTTAACCCGACCAAGTCTGGATTTTATATTAGTGGCCCACCCCGATACAGACCCAATGAAATCTAGTTCTATTCAATGATTCCTGATTTTTTGTTTCCTTAGCTATGAATGCTTCGGGCCGATCTTTCTTTTACTTCTAGAACATAATACAAGAGAATGACTTGTATTTTATTTCTTAACATTAGTCAGCCTTATACAAAACTCTAGTGAGGCCCACCTGAGTTTTGGATGCAGCTAAAACTTGGTCTGATTCCTCATCCAAGTGGGACACACACTATGGATGGGTTGGATTTGTAAACCACATCACAGAGGGCCCAATAAATTATTATGAATGTTTTAATGGGTGTAAGCCCTCTCACCGAGTGTGTTGTGTAGCGATGTGGAATCGACTTTGAGTATACTGTCACTTTAAGTGTATTGTGGAAAGGCTTAAGCCAAGGATCCTATAATTCCTAAATCCGTACATCATCCCCTCTTTCAGGTCATTTGTGAATATAAAGAAACTAAAGGCAGCGATTCACACGATGTATGGACGGGAGGACGGGGATCATTGGTTCAAAGTTTTCAAGTTTGAGTTGAGAGGAATGCCCCAGATGAAATTCACCGAGCACTACGTGAAATTGACCAAGCATTACATGAAATTGACCGATCATTACATGAAATTGACTGAGCATCACAAGAAAATGACCGAGCATTACATGAAATTGACCGACCATCATATGAAATAGACCAAGCATTACATGAAATTAATTAAGCATCACATGAAATTGATCGAGCTTTACATGAAAATGACCGATCATTAAATGAAATCGACCGAGCATCACATGAAATTTAAAAGGAGAGCTAAGGGGGGGGGGGGGGGTGACAATGCCAAATAAATAAAATAAATATGGAATATATAAATAATATAAAAATCACAATCACCTGAGTATTGAAACCTTAATTCTAAATAATTTGTAGGACAACCTTCACCTAAAATATTAGGCATAACAACTTTATTTCACAAATGTCTTTAAACTCAATCTTTCAAACTAACAAGAGAAGATAAAAGAATTACAACATTCACCATAAAGAATGAAATAATAATTAACATCCACTACCAAAAGAATAAAGTATTCTCCATAAGACAGAAGGAGTTATAGTGCTTCGATGCTTAAAACAACCACACCTATTTGTGCACTCACTTTGCACACCATGTTTGTCAATCACGTGACTAGTTGTATCAAGTAGTCGGATGGGTCCTTAGCAAATGAAGACCGATGATGCAACTGGAGCAGAAGCCCAAGCTATAAGTTCAGAATATAAAGAAGCTTCTACGATCTGAATCTTGCTTATTAATGATCCTAACCCAAATAGGAAAACCCACTTAGATCATCTATTCAAGCCATTCTAAGTCTATATTTTCTACCATTTTAATGTTAGCTTTAGAAGATTCAAAGTTACTGAATGAATGGCTGGACAAAAGTTCAAATAAGAAAATCTGTTCAAATTTGGTTGGTAAAGGTGCCACTGAATGGCACCTTCGGTACCACCAAAGACACCTTCAGTATTAGCAAAAGTGCCCAAAATAGTCCAGTAGCTTTCAAAGCTAATTTGGTACCACCGACTGCTATCGAATAACAAAGTTCGGTAGTACCGAAAGTGACAAATATCATCCAGCAACTTAAGGATCTAATTTGGTACCATCGAGTGATATTTCTGTACTACAAAATATTCACTCGGTAGCATAAAAAAATAGCCGTTATAGATCCATTGGGCCCTTTTCTCTATATATATAGGACCTAGAACTTTGTGGACAGTGTGGGTTTAGGCAGTTTAAAGTCTCTAGTGTCTCCTAAGCTTATCCCACTTATTATTGACTCTATTTACATGAGATTCATGCTTTCTTCATTGTGATTTCTCACTTCAATGAGCATTCAAAACTCCTATTGATGAAGAAAATGATCTCGAGCCTCCTTTAGAGTACAGAGATTAAACCTATTGGCAAATCCATAGTCTTGGTGTTACTCTAGAGCATCCATTGGTTGAATCCCTTAGGAAATCCATTCATAACCTTTGATAGGAGATTCAACCCACTCTCATTACCTTGGTAACCTTTATAGGAATATCATATGCAAGGTTCTTGATTGTGAAGTTGAAATAACAAGTAAACTATAGCATAGCGTTTGGGGGAGCATCGGGGAGTTGATTCCAGTACGAAAGAGCGAAGATCAAGCAACCCAACCCAAGCTACAAAAGACGACTCAATCCAATAAGTGTCATTGTTAAGATCCACAAGTTAAACGTAGGCGCCTTGTGTGGGACCTTGGCTGGTGGGCCTAAATGTAGGTGCCTTGTGTGGGACCTTAGCCGGGGGGTGAATAGGACAATGCCAAATAAATAAAATAAATATGGAATATATAAATAATACAAAAATCGTAATTGCCTGAGTATTGAAACCTTAATTTTAAATAATTCGTAGGATAACCTTTACCTAAAATATTAGGCAGAACAACTTTATTTCACAAATGTCTTTAAACTCAATCTTTCAAACTAACATGAGAAGGTAAAAGAATTACAACATTCACCATAAAGAATGAAATAATAATTAACATCCACCACCCAAAGAATAAAGCATTCTCCACAAGACACAAGGAGTTATAGTGCTTCAATGCTTAAAACAACTACACCTATTAGTGTACTCACTTTGCAATCCATGTTTGTCAATCACGTGACTAGTTGTATTAAGTAGTCAGATGAGTCCTTAGCAAATGAAGACCGATGAAGCAACTCGAGCAGAAGCCCAAGCTACAAGTTCAGAATATAAAGAAGCTTCTATGATCTAAATCTTACCTATTAATGATCCTAACCCAAATAGGAAAACCCACTTAGATCATCTATTCAAGCCATTCTAAGTCTATATTTTCTACCATTTTAATGTTGGCATTAGAAGATTCAAAGTTGCTAAATGAATGGCCGGACAAAAGTTTAAACAAGAAAATCTATTTAAATTCAGTTGGTAAAGGAGCCACTAAATGGCACCTTCGGTACCACCGAAGTACCACTCGGTACCACCGAAGACACCTTCGGTATTAGCGAAAGTGCCCAAAATAGTCCAGCAGCTTTCAAAGCTAATTTGGTACCACCGACTGTTATCGAATAACAAAGTTCAGTAGTACCGAAAGTGACAAATATCATCCATCAACTTAAGGATCTAATTTGGTACCACCAAGTGATATTTTGGTACTACCAAATATTCACTCGGTAGCACAAAAAAATAGCCGTTATAGATCCATTAGGCCCTTTTCTCTATATATATAGGACCTAGAACTTTGTGGACAGTGTGGGTTTAGGCAGTTTAAAGACTCTACTGTATCCCAAGCTTATCCCACTTATTATTGACTCTATTCACACGAGATTCATGCTTTCTTCATTGTGATTCCTCACTTCAATGAGCATTCAAAGCTCCTATTGATGAAGAAAATGATCTCGAGTCTCCTCTAGAGTACAGAGACCAAACCTATTGGCAAATCCATAGTCTTGGTGTTACTCTAGAGCATCCATTGGTTGAATCCCTTAGGAAATCCATTCATAACCTTTGATAGGAGATTCAACCCACTCCCATTACCTTGGTAACCTTTATAGGAATATCATATGCAAGGTTCTTGATTGTGAAGCTGAAACTACAAGTAAACTATAGCATAGCATTTGGGGGAGCATCGGGGAGTTGATTCAAGTACGGAGAGCGAAGATCAAGCAACTCAACCCAAGCTACAAAAGATGACTCAATCTGACAAGTATCATTGTTAAGATCCACAAGTTAAACGTAGGTGCCTTGTGTGGGACCTTAGCCGGTGGCCTAAATGTAGGTGCCTTGTGTGGGACCTTAGTCGGTGGGCCTAAACATAGGTGCCTTGTGTGGGACCTTGGCCATTAGGCCTAAACGTAGGTTTTTAGTGTACGACCTTTACTCGAGTGGAGAGCATAAATTATGAGTCCTTTGTGTAGGGATGTAAAGGTTAATGGTGAACCTGATTTAAAACCATTCATAGTGAAATCCGACACACTCTAGGAGAGAGTGCGGTTGTCAGGAGTGGAGTAGGCAAGTAGTCGAACCACTATACATGCTTGTATTTGAAATTGTCATTTGTGTATCTGTTTAAATTATGTGTATGATTTAAATGCTTAATTATATATACATTACTAAATGAATGCCTAAGTTTGATAGGTAATATTTTCCACACACACATGTTCACTATGTTATAGGCTAGTTGCATAATTTGTATATCTTAAATAGTTAAAGTGATTGGATCCTCTATTGGCTTGGAAGCCTTTAGAGTTATATTGTCTTACTTGTTTTAAACTGAAGGATTGTTTAAGTTAGGCAATTAGATTTTTTTTAATAGGCATAATCGACGAAAAGTCCTATTCACCCCTCTCTAGGACTCTTGGACTATTTCATACTTCTACTACAACAATCTAAACCACAATTTCAATTGGTATCAAAGTGAGGTTCCTCTTGAAGGATTTAACAACCTAGAAGGGGATCCTAATAAGAAGTTGGAACAATGATGAAAGGAGGACCAGCTATCTCCCGACCTCCTCTTTTTTATGGTTCAAATTATCCTTATTGGAAGTGCAGGATGTCTTATTTTCTATAAGCTTTGGATCATGACGTTTATGAAATAGTTGAAAATGGATATGTACCACCAACTAAACAAGTGGTACTAGAAAACAATACAACTATTTCCAAATCAAAACCAAAAGAGAAATGAACTCAATATGATAAAGAAATGAAATCATATGAAGCTAAAGCCATGACTGCCCTTTACTGTGGAGTTTCACAAGATGTGTCCAATCAAATATCCATGTGTGGATCTTCAAAGGAAGCATGGGATTTATTGCAAACAAGAAGGAACCAACACAGTAAAAATATCAAAGCTACAACTATTGACATCCTAGTTTGAAAATATAAGGATGGAAGAACATGAGACAGTCATGGAATTCTTCACAAAGCTGAATATCATATGTAATTCCATGGGGGGACTAGGGGAGAAAATTCAGGTACCTAAAATCTGTAGGAAATTCTTAAGATCTCTACCAGAACGATTTAACTCCAAAGTCACCACAATAAAGGAATTTAGGAACATTGATGAAATGAAGGTTGAAGACCTTGTGAGCTCTTTACAAACATTTGAGTTACATTTCAAACCACCCACAAAGTCAAAACACATTGTTCTTAAAGTTTCTAAAACCATAATGGAGGAAGAAGAAAATGAAAATGACGATGATGATGAAGAAGTGGCTCTTCTGGCTAAATGGTTCAAAAGGTTTTTCAATAAGAACCGTGGAAAATCCTTTAAGGGAAAACTACGGACAACAAAACTGTCCTGGATAGATGAATCAGATCCCCTCTCATCGAACCATATGGGATGAATATCTACTTAAGATCAATTGGGTGGGATAATCTATTATACTTTGGAGGAGAGGTCCAATATGACCTCATTCATCAATTCTTAAACTTCTATCATGCCACTCCAGATGATCCTCCATCAATCAATATCAACTTTATGAACAAAACCAAGGAGATCACTCCTTTGGTGCTGAGTAAATTACTACACCTCAGAGCCACATACATTTTCCTAACTGATCATCCTTTAAATCATCTGGGTGTTTGGGGTGAATTAACTTGATTACTATGTGATGGTGCAACAATTCCCCAGAACAAATAAAACTGTCTTCATTCATCACATCTAGATTTAACCACGAAAGTATTGCACAATATTCTGAGTACCAATGCATACCCATGTGAAGTTTCGGGAGATTTTATCTCTCCATTTGTTCTAAATATCCTGTATGACATCTTTCAGGGGATTAAGGTATGCCTACCCACTCTTATCTTGAAACAGTTGATCCTAGTAGTCAAGGGTGTTCATTATACTAGCCTTCCCTTCCCAAGTGTTATTTACAAACTCTCAAAATTCCTTAGTTTGCCACCTACACATGATACAATATATCCTACCATGTGCTTTACCAAGGAGACTCTAAGTCAACTAAATGTATCTGTACCTACACTTGAGAAGAATCATGAATGTAGGAGCGGCGAAGAAGCTCAAAACACTCCTATGGCCATTGCTTGGGACTCCTTCCGCACTCTTGTGCTTGCACCAAGTCCAATTTCAATAAGCACTAGGTGCCTGCTTCATCAGAACGATCCGATCCGTCTTCTTCATGATGGACAATTCAATTTAGAAGCTCATCTTCGAAAGTGCAAAAATCAGCTCTTTGGGATTGAATTGCGTCCTGACACTCATCAACATACTGGGGAGCACATTACTGAGCTGCTTTTGTCTCGCCATACTCATATCCCTCCATATGAGGGTGAACCTTCTAGATGATTTTTTTCTAATGTTGTTGCTGAATCATAATACTTTTCATTTTTGGATGATTATGCCCTTGGGGGTTTGTTGTTCTTTTTGGATGATGGATTATTCTACCCAAGCTTGGGGTAGTAATTTTGATGGAATCATGATGATATCTTTTCTGCTCATATCATTTAATCTGCTTCCTGGTTATATTTCTATTTGAAATGAGCTTATCACATAATGTTTATATATTCCCTACTATTTTATTCTAAACATTATGGTGCATTGAATGTCTTCTCTTCCCTACACTAAACTTTATCATCTATTTATTCTTGGCATGCTTCTTGGTACATCATTTGCTAATGACTGACGAAAAGGGGGAGAAGAAACCTACCCACTAAAATAATGATTCTTTGTTATGCAGAGTTTGTTCTTTCTTGTTACAGGTTGATCATGGTAGAAACTACGGGGGAGCAACATTATTATGTTACATGTTCAAATTGTTTAGAGTTATAAATTGAAATTTTGATATGTAATCTTTTATTATTTTGATATCTCATTGGTATGGGCCATAACAATGTCTTAGGGTAGGTTGTTTTTGTCACGTAATTGACAAAGGGGGAGATTGTTAGTGCACTCACCTTACACACCATGTTTGTTAATCACGTGACTAGTTGTATCAAGTAGTCGGATGGGTCCTTGGCAAATGAAGACGGACAATGCAACTGGAGCAGAAACCCAAGCTACAAGTTTAAAAAACAAAGAAGCTTCTATGATCTAGATCTGGCCTATAGATGATCCTAACCCAAATAGGAAAACCCAATTAGATCATCTATTCAAGCCATTCTAAGTCTATATTGTCTACCATTCTAATGTTGGCTTTAGAAGATTCAAAGTTGTTGAATGAATGGCTAGAAAAAAGTTCAAACAAGAAAATCTGTTCAAATTTGGTTGGTAAAGGTGCCACCAAATGGCACCTTAGGTACCACCAAAGTACCACTCAATACCACTGAAGTCACCTTCGATATTACTGAAAGTTCCTACAACAGTCCAGCAACTTTCAAAGCTAATTTGGTACCACCGATTGGAATTTTGATACCACCGACTACTATCGAAGAACAAAGTTCGGTAGTACAGAAAGTGACAAATACCATCCAGCAACATAAGGATTTAATTCGGTACCACTGAGTAATATTTCGGTACTACCGAATGTTCACTCGGTAGCACCAAAAACTAGTCATTATAGATTCATTGGGCCCTTTTCTCTATAAATATAGGACCCAGAACTTTATGGACAGTGTGGATTTAGGCAATTTAAAGTCTCTAGTGTATCCCAAACTTATCCCACTTATCTTAGACTCTATCCACATGAGATTCATGTTTTCTTCATTGTGATTCCTCACTTCAATGAGCATTCAAAGCTCTAATTGATGAAGGACATGATCTTGAGCCTCCTCTGGAGTACAGAGATCAAACCTATTGGCAAATCCATAGTCTTGGTGTTACTCTAGAGCATTCATTGGTTGAATCCCTTAGGAAATCCATTCATAACCTTTAATAGGAGATTCAACCCACTCCCATTACCTTGGTAACCTTTATAAGAATATCTGTAAGTGCTATGGTCTCATGCCCCTTTGATTGTCAAAGTTTGTAGCCAAAACTTGTCATGCCCCAAACCCGGAGATCGGACTCATAGGAATTTTGATCGCTAAATCCAGTGCCGACAACCTCCGTAGTACCCCATTCTCAGCTCCCAGCGCAGCATACACCAGATTCTGATCTTAGGACCCTATAAGGAGGATTTTTCAACGTACATTTATCTCTTAAGATGCATAACCACAAGTTTACCCAAATCACAAAGGCAACATCATCATCACATATCCACTAATATAAATATTTGAATACAATGCTAAAAGGAAATACATATGCATCAAAATTAAAGCTCCTGAAAACCACTGCATGCTCCAAGCTCAACGCTGCTATGACCTAACGCCACCTGCACACATTTATTGTGCATAAGCTTATAGAAAGTTTAGAGAGTGGTGAAAGTGTGCACACAAGATAAGTACCAAGTATTCAATAAAGCCCATAAATCATACATCATCAGAATAAGCGGAAATGTTGACAAGATCGTGAATCATACGATATCAGAGTAAGCAGAAATATACTGGTAAGTCCATGAGTCATATAATATCAGAGTACATAATGCAAATCATAATGAGCCAAATATCATATACTGCAGATGCAATGTAATATGCAGATCCTGCTAAGTCCGTTTAAGCCATATAAGTACAGAAACGTAGTAATCCAAAATGCTATATGCCGTGGATGAAATGCAATATGCGATGCGAATGAAATGACTAAGCTGGAATGAAGTTGGGATGATAACTGTAGTATCATAGGCTATAGGGTCCATAACAAGGGAATTCTATCCAAACCAGTCCCATACTTAAATTTGAATTGTCAAACACAATGTGGTAAACTCTTGATCTTAGGTTAGTCACACGCCCCAACCGAAATCCTGGCCATTGCGAAGGTACACCTAACAAATGGTTGCGCACCACCAGCCTGAGTGGATAGTGAATGGATGAATGAATGAGTATGCAAATCCTGCTCAGTAGCCTGCTAGCACAGTAGCCTACTAACCATTGGTAGCTCGCCTAGTGTGGTAACTCGCCCACATCTCAGCCCTGCCCACATCACACCCGCCCACATCAGCATCCGCCCACGTGCGCCCACCCACATGTGTAACAGTGACGGGGTATCATACTATCATGTTAGTCCTCATATCAAGTCCACATATCAGTATGGTTCCTCTCTGGGGAATCACCAGGGTCTATTACAATCCACACTGACTGCCGCCTCCCTAGCTGCATAGCCCTGCGAGTGAAAGAAACCACATTATCTGCCTGACCAGTAGTCTGCCAATACCTACTCGGCTGGTCGATAGCAGACCCATTTATGAGCTGGTCAAACTCAACCTAGCTTATAGCCCCCTCACTCGGGTGGATAAGGCCACACCCCCTCCCAACCGACCATGACACAATGAGAGACGCGGCCTACTGGTATTCGGCACTCGGGCGCTCATATTCCACTCGGTCTAGACGTTGGGGCATCTCTTGGCCTTGGAGGTTCTGGGACTTTCACTCAAGGACATTTTAAGTGCCCATAGTGCTAGAACCAAGTATTTTCGATGTCCCATCTGGTCATCCACGATGTGCCTGTGGAAGCTACGACCCTGATGCCACTAGGGCATATAATGATCATGTCACACATATGCGAGATGCATGAGTCACACCGTACAATCATGCAGAAATCCCTCAAATACCACGCGCTCATATGGGTAACCCTTATCCATGAGTCCCATAAATAATATACCCAATGGCATATGCAATGATCAGTCACTACTCATATCAAGCATACATATGATGCATATGGGCATGAGTCATGGAGTTACACTAAGCATGGTATAAGGTGATGAACTATCCTCACAACGAAGATGGGCCTAGATGGCCTACACACCACAAGTATGGGCCTATCAATGGGCCCTAAGGAGAGTTTATAATGCGGACATTTAACTAACATTATTCTTACAATGTGGACATCAAACCATCATTGCTCCCAAGGCACGACCTGTCATAAACATCATTACATAAACTATGGTGGAATCACACGTTGCAATGGACCTTAAGGACATCCCGTTGGGTCTCGACCCTTGGGCCTTAGATACATCAAATGGGCCGCATCACATGGGCCTTATATTGATCAAGTGGGCCGCATCAATGGGCCGTACCTATGTGCCTTATGTACATTGCAATAGGTTATAACCCATGGGCCTTGAATACATCACAATAGGCCTCATAACATGGGCCTCATATATATCAAGGTGGGTCTCAACAACGGGCCTCATACACATCAAGGTGGCCTCAACAAAGGGCTTCATACACATCAAGGTGGGCCTCAACAATGGGCCATAAATATGATAAGTGGGCCACATCACTGGGCCATATGTATATCAAATGGGCCACACCTAAATATAGGTGGTGATAAGGATTTCCACCATTAAAATTCCCAAGGGTCTAATGGTGGACGTTCAAACCCACAGTTTTCTATAATGTGGTCCACCTGATCCTAGATCTGTCATATTTTTAATCCCAAGCCTTAAAAATTATCTGACAAAATGGTTGGATGGTTTGGATGCAACACATACATCATGGTGGGTCTCATAAGGATGGACGATGTGGAGAGGACACATACATCATTAGGTGGGTCCCACCGTCTTGTGTTGTGGATGGTGAGGACAAAACACATACACCATGGTGGGTTCCACCATCCAATACCGTGGACGGTGTGAATAAAATACCTACATTATTGGTGGGTCCCACGTGGGGCCCACCATAATGTTAATTTTCCATCCAATTTGTTAATAAGGTCATATAGACCTGGATAGAGAGGAAAAATAAATTTCGTAATGATCCAAAACTTGTGTCAACCCAAAAAGGGTTTCAATGGTAGACGTTCAATCCTCCATTGTTTCCCTGCCATGTGGGCCACCTGAGCTATGTATAGGGCTGATTTTTGGAGGGGGCCCACCGGAAGAAGGGGCCCACCAAATGCACGGTGTTGATGTTCCACACACATCATGGTGGGGCATGTAGCTGGGACCCACATCCCTACCCCATTCACGGCAGTGCAGGACGTTGCTGCGTCCTTTAACGGTCAGCAGCAGCGCCTGCTGCTTATATATATATATATTAAAATGGTTTTCCTGTGGTTTTTTTTATAGGTGGGGCCCACACCAGAAGACTCCACCCCACCCATTGGATTCTAAAGTTAATAATAGATCCATCAAGCCCAATATTAAGCATGTTTCAGTGTATAGAAACATCGGAATGGGTTTCAACAGTAGAAAACATTGTTTTCTAAGAAATAGCCCGTCAAATAATCGGATTGGCTCCATTTTTCAGCTCAACGCCTAAAATGAGCTAAGGAATGGAATGGATGGCATGGATAAGGTTCATACATCAAGGTGGGGCCCATATGAGTGGCCGACCCAAAAGCCTTAAAAATCACATTGCTTTTTACAGTGAGTACACGTCACTGTCAGTTCACTCTCCATAACGTCTAGCGTCTAGGGACGCTGGATGGACGACATGGGTATTCATGTCATTAAGGTGGGTCCACGTGTGGGGACCACGGCTGGTGGGTCCCACATGGATGTGGCCCACTTGATCAATCTGATATTTGTGTTTTCCCATCGCCATAAGGTAGGGCCCACATGGTTTGGCGGCCATGGGGTCCATTTGATGAACGGTTTACACATCACATAACTCATTAAGTGGGCCACAAAATAAAGAGAGGGAGAGAGAGAGAGACACGTGATGATGGAGGGACCCCAGCACTATGGGCGTTCCCTTCTGTGATTTACAACGTACATCAAGTGGGTCCCATTACATATGGGCCCACCGATCAAAATCAACGGTGGAGATCCTTTCTCCACCAAAATGCAAGGTCTAGATGACCCTACCCATGCAAGGAAAATAAACATCATGATGGGGTTCATGGAGAATGGCCCCATGATGGAATGATCATGGGAATCAAAGTGGGTCATCGGCCATATCTAGGGTCCAAAGTGAGATACATACCATCGATCGGTAGGCCTCACTGGGCCCATCATCAAAATGAGAAATCTAGGCCTATAAAAACATCCACCGTTCAATCTTCTTGGTCCGATAGAATGCCGAGTTCCTTGTGTCTCACTTTGATGGAAGGTGATGAGAGATGAAGGGTTAGGATGATAGATTTGTGATAGGGAGTGGGCCAAACAACATACTTTTCTCTCTTAGAATTGCTTGGATGTCCACTCTTCTTTTGGTCTTTATTGCTTGGAAAATGTGAAGAGAAAGAGAGAGAGAATGGGTGGTTGTAAGAGTGAGGTGATGGATGTGAGGTGATAGTGTACTTGAATTGAGAGTTGACTTGGTTGTTGCTTGACTTGGGGAGAAAGAAAGCATGGGTTGTGTACTTTGATTGATTGATTGATTGATTGATGGGATATGTTATATTGATTCTCTTGAGATTTGCAACGCGTGGTGTTTTTCTCAAAATGAACGCGGGCCCACATCTCCTGACCTGGGCATCGGATCGGTATGCAAGATGCGGCGATGGTGTGGTCGTAATAGTACAAGTTTCGGATTAAGCCGACTCAAATCTATAGGATATGACTTAAGATCACGCGCAAACGTTGATTATCAGCCGCGGGTTGCCGAAATTCGATGAGAATGATCGCGGGAGTCGACGGAATAGTACAGACTAGGATACGAGTCTTACAAAACCACAATCTGTGTCTTGTGTAACACATTAATTTACATGTTCAAGACACAAAGCTTCAAGATAAGACCAAGATCTACTTTAAAGATTTTCAAGATCAAGTACATTGTTCACACCTTTAAGCTTCAAAGCTCAATGTCTTAGAGTGACATCGAAAGACAAGTGAACATTCTTACTCAAGACTCAAGATGAAGTACAACTCAAGTATGACAAAATCAAGCTTCAAAAGATCACAAGTTAAAGCTTCATTATGTGACGCGATATCAAGCTTCATGAACTTCAAAGATCGTCTATTATCTAAAGAAAAGAAGGTTCAATGTTCATACATCATGTTCACGGTATGAATGACCTTAGATTGACCTTAGGGTAGGTCATTTCAGATACATAACTTAAATAATATCATTTTATAAGTGTTTGGTCTGTTCTTAGACTAGTCCTGGACACTGTTCGACTACTCCTAGCATTGACTTGACTAGTCTAAGAAATTTCAAGACCAGTCCTAAGTTTGTTGCAAATTTTTAGAATTTTTTAGTAAGCCATGACCAGTCCTGGAGACTCCTCGATCGGTCGTGTGAACAGTGCATGACTCGTCCTCGACCAGTCCTGCAGCTACGACTTGAACTCCAACAACTATTCCAGGCTCCACACGATCGGTCGTGGGTAGGTCCCGACCAGTCGTGGAACGGTTTTATCTAATTGTGCTCAAAATTTTAAAAATTTGTTGGTCCTACGACCAGTCGTAGAGTCCATAAGACCAGTCGACGGTGTGACTTCTTCACTTACAAATAGAGCACGATTTTCAAAGTTTGATATTGAATTCAAGTAAGATCAAGGTATCACTCTAAGAGATAAGTATGTAAACTTCTTAAGCTATATGTGCTCATTTAATATTCTCTGTTGTTAGCTTTTTATATTTGATTTTGTATTCTACATTCTAATCTGATTTGAAAGAGGGATTGAGGTATTCCCACTTCTTGGAATCAAAATCAAATAGAGCTAGCCCAACTTGATTTAATTTAAAATCAATTTAGAATATAGAACCATTTCAATTGTGAGTGTGGACATTGAAATTCTATTTGAACTTCTACTCCGATTTGGTTCTTCTGGGCTGCAACAAAAGGAGAATATCCAGGTATTTTACATTTGTGTAAATCTTCTTTTTTTGGTTTGTTTTGAGATTAAGCTAGAAAAATCTCATTGTTTTGGTTATCTAAGGAGAGCTAGAAAACTCAGAGTGTGGGGTTTTTGAATTGTGTAAGCCCATTTGAAAGACACAATTGTGAGAGTTTTAGGTGAATCTGAAAAAACCTATTTTGATAATGAACGCTAATATCCACTGTGTGAGGATATTAGGAGTGGAGTAGCTGTGTGGCTGTTGTTTAACAATTGGTGTACACACAGGCGAACCACTATAATTCTTTGTATTTGGATGTGTGATTTATTTTCTATATCTTTTATATTTCAAGTTGGTGGGATGTATTGTGGATGTGAATGTTGTAATCATTTACATTTCAAGCATTGTGGTGAATGTTGTAATAGCTTATATTTCCTTTCAAGCTATTTCTTTTTATTCCTCTTCAGTTTGAGTTTTTGATACTCATATCGTTCTAGTAAGGTTGTCCTGCCATAAACCTTTGATTTTTATGGTGCAAGGTTGTCCTGAGAACATCATTTGTATCAACTTCTCAATACTAAAATTTTGAGGTTGCTTTAGATTTTCATATTGTGGATTATTTATAGTGCTATCTTTCCTTTAATTGATTAAATTCCGCTGTTATCATTTTAATTTGGCATAGTCCTATTCACCCCCCCCCCCCCCCCCACCACCACCCGGACATATAGCTTGGCCTTTTCAAGTGGTATCAAAGCCTAATAGCTTATTTTATTATTATTATTATTTTTGGATTAATTTCCTGAGCTAATCGATCTAAGCTTTTTATAAGATGTCAAATTTTGATAGCCTTTTTGTCACTAGGCCTCCACCATTTGATGGCTCCAACTATGCCTATTGGAAAGCCCAAATGAGGATTTTCCTAAAATCCATGGATGAGAGTGTGTGACAAGTCACAATGACTGAATGGACCCCTCCTACCACTAAAGTGACTGGTATCGATGGATCAAAATCTATGAGAGTAACACCTTATTTCTCATTAACCACTCTTTAGAAAATGGAATGTAGTGCCAATGCAAAAGCACTAAATGCAATCACTTACGCACTATCACTGGATGAATTCAAAAGAATTATATCCTGTGATATTGCAAAGCAAGCTTGGGATATTTTAGAAATGACACATGAGGGTACATCAATTGTCAAGAAATCTAAAGTCCAGATCCTCACAAGCAAATTTGAGAAAATACATATGGATGAAAATAAAATATTTATGGACTTCTATACAAGATTAAATGACATTGTAAACTCTATTCGGGGTCTTAGCGATAAAATCCCAGAAAGTAAAGTGTATACAAAGATACTGCGCTCACTTCCTGAATGGTTCTATTCTAAGGTAACTGCGATCCAGGAACTTCGTGATACGGACAATATGAGGGTAGAAGAACTAGTTGGCTCTTTACAGACTTATGAGTTATCTTTTAAAGCTCCTAAAAGTAAATCAATTGCCCTTAAATCTTCTAAAAATGTTTCTCAAGAAAATAATAATTCTGATTTAGAAAATTCCGAAGATGATATGGCCTTTACAAAATTTTCAAAAGTAAAAAGAAGGTTGATTTTCAAAAATCTAATGATAAGAAAAAATCTAAATCTAAAACTTGAAAATCTTTAAAAGATAGTCAATGTTACAACTGCCAAGAATATGGGCATTTAGCAAACAAGTGTCTTAAAAAGGATAAACCTAAAAGAAAATGTATGTTAGCTACTTAGGATGAATCTTCTGGCTTTGAAGCCTCTTCTGAATCAGAAGATTCTAAAACCGAGTCAGGTAATGAAGTCAAAGCCCTTATGACTCTTGTTAAGTTCACTTTTTCAGATCATGATGATACAACTAGTGAAGAAAATCTGAATAGTGATCATGAAAATGAAGAAGATCTTCAAGATGCTTACAATGCCCTATACAAGGAAAGTTGTAAAATTGCTGTTAAACTAAAACTTCAAAAAGAAAAGTTTTTAAAACTTAAAGAAAATTTTGATTCTCTTATTTTAGAAAAATCTGACATTTCAGATTGTTTTGAGAAATTGAAATGCAATTTAGATTTCAAAACCTCCCTTATTGATAATCTTAAATCTGAAAATGAAAAACTTAAACTAGTAGTCTCTTCCCTTTTGAGTCTAAAGGATACATGGAGGTATGCCCAAGGTGATCCAAAGTTAGAAAAGCTTTTGTTTAGATCAAGAAAATGTGGCGACCAATTTGGTTTGGGCTACGATAAAAATGTTCCTCCTAAACAGAAGTATACTCCTCCTAAGTTTGTAAAAGGAGAATCTTCAAACTCAAAAGGAAATAGTTCAAATCGAAAGTTTTCTAAAAATGCTAAAACTTTTCAATCCTTAAAACCTAAATGCAATCATATCAACTATAAAAATCAAAACCAAAATCCTTTAGCTGAGAAAATAGTTGATTTACTTAAGGAGCTCTTAAAATCTAACTCAGTAGGTCATTCTTACAAAAACTACAAATACAAGAAGACCAACTATACTCCTAAACCCAAAACAGTTATGAAATGGGTTCCTAAGGTTACTTATTTGGTTGCCCACATGGCTTTCAAAGCATCAAGCCATTCAAAGTGGTACCTAGATAGTGGATGCTCCAAACACATGACTGGTGACAAAGGTCTGTTCACCACTCTTAAAGACATGACTGATGGATCTGTCACATTTAGTTTAAGTGATGGTAGCAACTATAGGATTATTGAACCAGGTACAGTTCAACTTTCTAACCTCCCTTTATTTGAGAATGTTTTATATGTTGAAGGGTTAAAACATAACTTGTTAAGCATATTTCAAATATGAGATAAAAATCAGTGTAAAATTTTCCAATCTTAGCTGTGAAATTTTGAATAAACACGGTTCTGTAATATTAACTAGTTGCAGAACTTCTAAAAACTGCTACATCGTAAGTGATGCTAGCTCATCTAATCAATCGTGTTACATGCTCCATACCAATGAAACCAAATTATGGCATAAACGCCTTGGACATGTACACTACCGCAATTTGTATAGATTGAGCAAAAGAGAACTGATAAGAGGTCTACCTAAATTGCACAAATTAGACAATATGTGGCGAATACCAGATTGATAAGCAAACTAGGAGTAGTCATAAAAAGGTGGACTCCAATGCCACATCCAAACCACTCGAACTTCTCCACATGGATCTCATAAGACCAACCAAGACGGAGAGTCGAGGTGGTACAAAATACATACTGGTAATCGTGGATGATTTTACTAGATTCTCTTGGGTAGCCTTCTTAAGGGATAAATTAAAAACCTTTGATGAAGTAAAAAGAGTTCTCAAACGGATCCAAACTGAAAAAGGTTCTCAAGTAAGTAAGATCCCTAGTGATCATGGATCAGAATTCGAGAATAGCAGTTTTGAGAAATTCTGTTGTGATCAGGGATTATCACATGAATTCTCGGCACCCAAAACACCACAACAAAATGGAATTGTTAAAAGAAAAAATAGAGTGCTTCAAGAAATGGCTAATGTAATGTTGAATAGCATGAAGCTCCCTAAAAATCTTTGGGCTGAAGCCATGAATACTGCATGCTATATAATCAACCATGTTTATACAAGTATGTCAAATAATAAAACTTCTTGTGAAATATGGTTTGATAAGAAGCCTACTATCAAATACTTTCAAGTTTTTGGCAGCAAGTGCTATATTTTATGTGACCGTGAAAATCTGGATAAGTTTGACTCCAAAAGTGATGAAGGAATCTTTTTAGGATATGGTTTGAACAGTCAAGCGTATTGAGTATTGAATAAGAGGACCGGTGTAATTTAAGAGTCCATTAATGTGGTCATTGAAGATCACTTGAATACACCTGCCTCTAGTTCAGATAATGATGAAGTTCTCCTAATTACAAACCAGATACTTCATCATGTCAAAATAACTCTGAACTGAGGACTGTCAAAGATCATCCAACCACTCAAATTCTTAGAAACCCTTTCACTGGTGTGCGCACTCGTAGACAACTAGAAGATATATGTAATTACGTGAGCTTTACATCTCAGATCGAACCAGCAAATGTAAAAGAAGCTCTTACTGACGAAAATTGGATAGTTGCGATGCAAGAAGAGCTTAATCAATTTATAAGAAATGATGTTTGGTACCTAGTTCCTAGACCTAAAGATAGACATATTATCGGAACTAAGTGGATTTTTAAAAATAAGTCTAATGAACTTGGTAATGTAATTCGAAACAAGGTTAGACTGGTTGTACAAGGGTACACTGAAATTGAAGGCATTGATTATGATGAAACCTTTGCCCTAGTAGCTCGTCTTGAATTAATCACACTATTTATATCCATTGCTTGCTTTAGAAAATTAAAATTTATCAAATGGATGTAACGAGTGCTTTCTTAAATGGCGATCTACATGAAGACGTTTATGTTGAACAACAAACGGGTTTTGAAGACCCTAAGATTACTAATCATGTATACCGCCTAAAAAAGGCTCTCCATGATTTGAAACAAGTTCCCAGGGCATGGTATGAAAAATTGACTAAGTTTTTACTCAGTCATAATTCTTTAATGGGAAGTGTTGATAAGACTCTTTTTGTTAAGAAATATAATGATCATATCTTAATGGTGCAGATCTATGTTAATGATATTATTTATGGATCTACCTATACTAACATGACTGTTGAGTTTGCAAATCTTATGAAATCTAAATTCGAAATGAGCATGGTTGGGGAATTGAATTATTTCTTAGGGTTGCAAGTGAAACAACAACCTGATGGTATCTTTATTTCTCAAACCAAATATGCTCTGAACTTAATTAAAAAGTTCAGATTTGAGAATAGGAAAAAATTTGATACTCCTATAAGTACAATATTAAGACTCTCAAAAGACTCTATAGGTAAAAGTGTGGATCCTAAATTATATCGTAGTATGATTGACAGTTTAGTTTATTTAACTTCAAATAGACCTGATATTACTTTTAGTGTTGGAATTTGTGCTAGATATCAATCTGACCCTAAAGAGTCTCATTTAACTGCTGTTACATGGATTACGCGATATGTCGCAAGTTCAGCTAATCTGGGTCTTTTGTATCCACATGATACTAGTGTTCAATTAGCTAGTTATATAGATGCTGATTGGGCTGGTAATATCGATGATAGAAAATCAACCAGTGGTAGTTGTTTCTATATTGGAAACTGTTTATTATTTTGGTTTAGCAAGAAACAAAGTTTTGTATCACTATCTACTGTTGAGGCTGAATACATTGCAGCTAGAAATGCTTGCACTCAGCTGGTATGGATGAATAGAATGTTAAGCGATTACGAAATTGCACAGGATTCAATGGTTTTATTTTGTGATAATTCAAGTGCAATTAATATATCTAAAAATCCAATCTAGCATTCATGAACTAAGCACATTAATATTATATATCACTACATTTGTGAATTAGTGGAAGAAAAGACAATTTCATTGGAATACATTTCGATCGAGACTCAACTTGCTGACATTTTCAATAAACTGCTCAACAATAGCAGGTTTAATAAATTAAAATTTGATCTTAGAATGTTCAATTTAAATTGATTATTCATGCATTTCTATATTATAGTTTAATATTTGTTAATTTATTTGTTTAAATTTCAAATTTATAAGAAAAATGCATGTTTTTGTATGCACACGACCAGTCGAGGACGTACTTGACCAGTCGTGGCCCGACCGGTCGAGGATGGTCCGCAACCAGTTGTGTAGCGCGCTGGTGCCTTTTATTTTGGGAAAAACCCCCTTTTCCCTCATTTGCTCTTCTTCTCCAATGAGCCTACGCTCAACCAGTCGTACCCACCTTCCTAGATCTTCGAGGTTAGTGCATTATTTGTGTTTTTCTTGTAGATTCAAGTCCATTTCACTTCATTTTCATACTAGGAGTGATTTATTTCTTATTTCCTTGAGTTTTTGAGGTTTTCTTGTGTAAACTTTGATCTAGCAAAACCCAACTCTACATCTCTTGCATCTTCTTGATTTCTTGTATTCTTAGTTACAAATGGATGCTAGAGGTAAAAAAAACTTCTCATGGTGCATCATCTTCTGGATCTGCACCTATCACACGGCTCCACCTTCAGTCACCCAAAGATGATCCCTCCTATGTGTGGGATTTGCGGTTACACAATGTGATAGTTGAGCGACCTGTAAATGTTTCACATCTTGCTCCTTTTGATCTCTCTCCACTTCTCCAATCTGTAGGATGGGATAACATTCTACATTGGGGTGGGCCGGCATACCGGTCTATTATGCAGGCTATGTTCACATGCATTTCTGATTTCTCTACAGAAAATTTAACTTTTAAAATTGCTATTAGAGACGACCCATTTGAAGTTGATCGTCATCTGATAACTTGCCTAATGGACTTACCCGTTAATAATGAGGGTATTCTTATTAGTTCTCTAGTTTAGAAACCATCTGAATCAGAAAAATGTATGCTTACTAGGGCATTATGCAATATAGATACGCAATAGAGTCAGAATGGGAATGCGCTTGCTTCAAGGTACTTGTTACCCAAATATAGAGTCCTTTACAAGATCTTTATTTCAAACGTCTATCCTCGGTCTAGTAACAAAACCGAACTCACTACTTTCATGGTTCGGATTTTGCATTCCATCATATCTGGTGTTAGTGTCTGTCTTCCTTCATTAATTTGTCATTCCATTATCCAATTCCATCTCCATCCTGGCCACAACGATATTCCTTTTGCATACCTTATAACTGTGTTAGCCACTCATATGTTAGCAGCTATGCCTATTGGAGAGGCACCCATACAACATCTCATCTTCAACAACAAAAATATAAACAAGATGAATTGGAGATTGGCTGATGGTCAAGTGAATGTGGGTGATGGTGGAGTTGAAGCAGTGAATGAAGAAGAAGGTGGTTTACCTAATGATGTGAACATGTATGATATATTTGCTGAGCTTGAATCAGATTCTGAGGCTGACCCTGACTATCAGCCTTCTGATTTTGCTGAGAGGTTGCATTCTCTTGAGGAACAGGTAGCTAAGATTCGTGTAACCTAAGATTCTCAATTTTCTTATATGCGCAAATATATGAGGTGCATTAATACGGGTTTAAACCAAATTAATCCATCTATTCCTGCTCCCTCTTCTAGATCTGATTAAGTGTTTTTTTTCATATGGCCTGTAATAACTCTTATGATTCTTTGCTTTCTTTTAGTTTATGGAACTGACTTTGGATGAACTAGATTCTTGTTGGTTTCTTATATATGCACAATATTTGCTTATATCTTGACTTGTTTGCACCCTTATTCCTCTTGGGTTTATTTTCCTCTTCCTTATGCTCGACCCCCAAATTTTAGGGCGTTACAATATCTTGATTTCTTCCTTTGTCATATTGTGACAAAAAGGGGGAGAAGTTTCGCATGCCTAATATGTGGAAAATGTGGTGATATATATGTTTGGCATGTGGAATGTGGAATTTTTGGTTTTTATTTGTGAAAGGGGGAGGAGTTAAGTAAGGGGGAGTAGTGTTGATGCAAGTTGATGATAACTGGTGCATGATTCTTTAAACTGGTTTCTTTTGATAACTGGTGCTTGATTTTTATATTTATTGGTTATGTTATTATGTAGTGTGTTTTATCACAAATTTAACAAAGGAGGAGATTGTAAGTGTTATGGTCTTATGCCCCTTTGATTGTCAAAGTTTTTAACCAAAACCACAATCTGTGTCTTGTGTAGCACATTGATTTACATGTTCAAGATACAAAGCTTCAAGGCAAGACCAAGATCTACTTCAAAGATTTTCAACATCAAGTACATTATTCACACCTTTAAACTTCAAAGCTCAATATCTTAGAATGACATTGAAAGACAAGTGAACGTTCTTACTCAAGACTTAAGATAAAGTACAACTTAAGTACGACAAAATCAAGCTTCAAAAGATCACAAGTTCAAGCTTCATTATGTGACATGATATCGAGCTTCATGAACTTCAAAGATCATCTATCATCTGAAGAAAAGAAGGTTCAATGTTCATACGTCATGTTCAAGGTATGAAAGACCTTAGATTGACCTTAGGGTAGGTCATTTCGGATACATAACTCAAATAATATCATTTTATAAGTGTTTGGTCTGTTCTTAGACTAGTCCTGGACACTGTTCGACTAGTCCTAGCACTGACTCGACTAGTCCAAGAAATTCCAAGACCAGTCCTAAGTTTGTTGTAAAATTTTAAAATTTTTTGGTGAGCCACGACCAGTCCTGTAGACTGCTCGACTGGTTGTGTGAATAGTGCACGACTCGTCCTCTACCAGTCCTGCAGCTATGACTCGAACTCCAACAACTATTCCAGGCTCCACACGACCAGTCATGGAGACCTCACGATCGGCCGTGCAGTGCCCATGACTAGTCGTGGAACAGTTTTATCTGATCGCGCTCAAAATTTCAAAAATCTGTTGGTCCTACGATCAGTCGTAGAGTCCACAGGACCAGTCGAAGGTGCGACTTCTTCACTTATAAATAGAGCATGATTTTCAGAGTTTAATATTGAATTCAAGTAAGATTAAGGCATCACTCTGAGAGATAAGTTTGTAAACTTCTTAAGCTATATTGTGCTCATTTAATATTCTATGTTATCAACTTTTTATATTTGATTTTGTATTCTGCATTCCAATTTGGGTTATAAATCAATTTAGAATTTAGAACCATTTTAATTGTGAGTGTGGACATTGAAATTCTATTCAAACTTCTACTCCGATTTGGGTTTTCCAGGCTGCAACAAAAGGAGAATATCCAGGTATTTTACATTTGTGTAAATCTTCTGTTTTTGATTTGTTTTGAGATTAAGCTAGAAAAATCTTATTGTTTTGGTTATCTGAGGAGAGCCAGCAAACTCAGAGTATGGGGTTTTTGAATTGTGTAAGCCCATTTGAAAGACACAATTGTGAGGGTTTTAAGTGAACCTGGAATAACCTATTTTCATAGTGAACGCTAATATCCACTGTGTGAGGATATTAGGAGTGGAGTAGCTGTGTGGCTGTTGTTTAATAGTTGGTGTACACATAGGCGAACCACTATAATTCTTTGTGTTTGGATGTGTGATTTATTTTCTATATCTTTTATCATTCAAGTTTGTGGGATGTATTTGTGGATGTGAATGTTGTAATCATTTACATTTCAAGCATTGTGGTGAATGTTGTAATAGCTTATATTTCCTTTCAAACTATTTCTTTTTATTCCTCTTTAGTTTGAGTTTTTGATACTCATATCGTTCTAGTAAGGTTGTCTTGCCATAAACCCTTGGTTTTTATGGTGCAAGGTTGTCCGTAGAACATCATTTATATCAACTTCTCAATACTAGATTTTGAGGTTGTTTTACATTTCCATAGTGGATTATTTATAGTTCTATCTTTCCTTTGATTGATTAAATTTCATTGTTATCATTTTTATTTGGCATAGTCCTATTCACCCCTCCTCTAGGACATATAGCTTGGCCTTTTCAATGTCATATGTAAGGTTCTTGATCGTGAAGCTGAAACAACAAGTAAACTATATCATAGCATTTGTGGGAGCATCAGGGAGCTGATTTAAGCATGGATGAGCGAAGATCAAGCAACCAAACCTAAGCTACAAAAGGGGACTCAATCCGACAAGTGTCATTGTAAAGAGTCCAAAATTCAGTATCTATCTTCGTGTAGGATTGAGGTCAAGAGTTTGCTATCCTCAAACTCGATTAGGTTCCTAGTGTGGGACCTTGGCTTGTGTGCCTAAACGCAGGTATGTAGTGTGGGACCTTGGCCGGTGGGCCTAAACGTAGGTGCCTTGTGTGGGATCTTGACCGGTTGTGCTAAACATAGGTGCCTTGTATGGGACCTTGGCCGGTGGGCCTAAACATAGGTGTCTTTTGTGGGACCTTGGTCGTGGGGCCTAAACGTAGGTTCTTAGCGTAGGACCTTTGCTCGAGTGGAGAGCATAAATTTTGAGTCCTTTATGTAGGGCTGCAAAGGTTAATGGTGAACCTAATTTAAAACCATTCATAGTGAAATTTGACACACTCTAGGAGAGAGTGTGGTTGTCGAGAGTGGAGTAGGCAAGTAGCCGAACCACTATACTTGCTTATTTTGGAATTGTCATTTGTGCATCTGTTTAAATTATGCATATGATTTAAATGCTTAATTATATATACATTACTAGCCTAAGTTTGATAGGTAATATTTTCCACACACACATGTTCACTATGCTATAGGCTAGTCACTTAATTTGCATATCTTAAGTAGCCAAAGTGATTGGAACCTCTATTGGCTTGGAAGCCTTTAGAGTTATATTGCCTTACTTGTTTTAAACTGAAGGATTGTTTAAGTTAGGCAATTAGATTTTAAAAAAAAAAAATAGGCATAATCGGTGAAAAGTCCTATTCACCCCCCTTTAGGACTTTTAAACTATTCTATACTTCTACTACAGCGGCCTAAATCGTAATTTCAACACCTACTCCACTCCCAAAATTTCTACCCTCGTAATTTTGGCTTTCACTATAACAAGTTTTTCACGGGTTCACCTTAACAACCTAATACAATTCCTTGTGATTTTCACAAGCTATCACATTAAAAATCCCTTTTGTGATTTTGATGGATATCGCAAATAAAACCGCTTTTGTGATTTTGATGGGCTATCGCAAATAAAAAAACCCTTTCGTGATTTTCACGGGCTATCACAAATCAACCCACTGAGTTTTCACAGGTTATCTCAAAAAAACCTAAATGAAATCCAGCAGTAAAATACTTATCTTTAAATGTAGATTCAAAGATGTAGTAGAAGCTTGTAGCAGAGGAACCTCTTTTTCTTGAATGAAAAGGAGACAATATTCGCTCAAAAGAAAGAGTATAGGGTTCTGTAGATTTTTACAAATGAAAAACCCAAATGCTACTTGATTCAATTCTCTTTAGATCTCAAAAGGAGTATAAAATACTCTTTAGAATAAGATTGAAATGATCTTAAGAAAAAATAAATTAAATTATAAATACCACATAGATAGCTTGCCAAAGACTTGAGCTTCTCTTTATCTTGCAGAAGATTTAGAGTGATTTTTCATTGTAATTTAGAATGAGAGAAAGCCTCTATTTATAGCCAAAGTTATTGAAAATTCGGTTAGCCTAAGAAAGGCTTCAGCTAGCCGAATTCCAGCAAATTCATTCCAACGACTATCAGATTGTGCAGGATAAGATCTATCTAAAATTTGGCTAGCCCAAGATCGAATTCGATTGGCCAAATTTGCCAATCTGCTGGCCGAATTCCCATAAAAATGAAAACTTTTCATTGCTGGAATTTGACCCGAACTCACTTGGGTTAGTCAAATTTCAAGCTTAGGTTAGCCGAACTAAAAGTTAGGCTCGCTAAATTTTCAACAGAATTTGTTATTTTACCCAGGCTTGAAGTTAGGTTATCCAAGGAAGTTAGGCTGACTGAACCAGAAATTAGGTTGGCGGAATTCCAGACCAAGAACACAATTAAAACCCAAGTTTAATGACTTTTTGAAAGATCCTAACCCAGGTTCTTTCTAGGGTTATACTACCTGTATTTTAGCAAATATATGGGATAACTTGTCTTGAACTTTGACTTGATCTAGTCTTGAAATTGGGCGTTGACTACTTGAGAAGATATGTTGATCTTGAGTTGATCTTCAGGCATGTAGTATAGTTGAGATGCCATTGTGATTCCAAACTTGTGATATGACTTGAAGCACTTTTGTCTTACGAAATCTGACAATCTATGTATACTAAACATAAAAGCACTTACAATCTCCCCCTTTGTCAATTTCGTGACAAAACACACAATATACACAATACATCCACTAACATTTATGATCACACTCATTCACAAGATTCATTCACAAGATTAACAAACTTGAAGTTACCATATGTAAGTTTAATAATCATCTTTGTAATCCTCGTAAGCAACTGTGCTCAACTGATGCTCCCCCTAAGAAATACAACACATTGTATTCACAAAATAGCAAATATACAGTACATTCCAAAATTGTGGTTTACACCGCTAATACTGAAGAATGAATATGAGGCAATGTCCTAGAGGGGAGTGAATAGGACTTTGAAAGTGCCTTTGTTTGTCAATTAATGTGAAGGTTGAGTCAGTCAATACAGTAAGCCCCATATGAAAAGACTACAAGGTGTAGACTCAATACAGTGGACGGATCAAGAGCTTCAAAGGTAAATTAAACCTCACATCCCATGACTAAAACACCTCAGGTAAATAAGACTCATTAAAAAAAAACACTCTAATCTATTCAAAAACTAATAAGGAAAACATGTTTTATAGATTAGGTGATAGAAAACTGTCATGCCTCAAACTCGGGAACCGGGCTCACAAAATTCCTGATCACCGAATCTAGTGCCGATAGCCTCCGTAGTACCCCATTCTCAGCTCATAGCGCCCATATGCTAGATTCTGATCCTGGGATCCTACAAGGAGGATTTTCCAACATACATTTAACTTGTAATAAGCATAACCACAAGTTTACCCAAATCACAAAGGCAACATCATCATCACATATCTATTAATATAAATAGTTTAATACAATGCTGAAAGGGAAATACATATATCGAAAATCAAAACTCCAGAAGACCGTTGCATGCTCCAAGCTCAACATTGCTGCGACCTAATGCCACTTGCATGCATCTATCGTGCATAAGCTTATAGAAACCTTAAAGGGTGGTGTAAGTGTGTGCACAAGATAAGTGTGCTCAGAATACAATATCAAAGTAATGCAAAAACATGCTGGTAAGTTCGTAAATACCAATAGCCTTATTTAGGCTATGTGATGCGAAAACATAATAAGCTAATATCATATACTGAGGAAGTAATGTAGATCAGCTATGCAATGCGGAGACATAGTAAGCCAAATATCAGATACCAAGTCCACGAATACCGTAAACCTTAATCAGGTTATGCAATATAGAAGCACAGTAAACCAAATGTTATGTGCTAAGGATGTAATGCAATATGCGATGTGAATGAAATGACCAAGCTGAAGTGTGAAGTCGGGATGATAGTACGTAGTATCACAGGGTACGGGGTCCACCACAAGAGACTTCTATCCAAACTAATCCCATACCTAAATTTGGATAGCCAGACTCAATGTGGTAAACTCCTTATCTTAGGTTAGTCGCATGGCCCAACCAAAATCCTGGCCATTGTAAAGGTACACGTAATAAATAGTTGCACACTATCAGCCCAAGTGGATAGTTAATGAATGAATGAATGAGTATGCAACTCCTGCTCAATAAGTCCACATATCAATACCCTACATCTTTGAAATCATCATCGGGGTCTATTGCACTCTATGTCAGCTTGCTGCCCCTATCATAATGCACAACTGGGTAAGTGGAAGAGACCTCACTATTCGTCTACCAATATCAGGCCCGACTCATCGATAGCGGACCCATTCCTCAAGCTGGTCAAACTTAACCTAGATATTACTCCCTCACTCAGGCAGGTAAGGTTACACCTCCTCCCAACTGACCACGACATAGTGGGAGGCACAACCTACTGGTATATGGCCCTCATGCACTCATATATATCCACTCAGTCTAGACATTGGAGTGTCTCCTAGCCACGAAGGTTTAGGAATTTTCACCTAGGGACATCTATGACGCCCATATGTTAGAACCAAACATTTTCGGTATCCCATCTGGCCATCTACGATATGCCTGTGGAGGCCACGGCCCTGATGTCGCTAGGGCGCACGGTGGTCATATCACAAAATGCAAGATGTATGAGTCATACCATTAGTCATGCAACAATCCTGTATCGTACGCTCATGTAGGCAACTCCATCTCTCAGAGGGTCCCATAAACAACCTACCCTATGGCATATGTAATGGTCAATCACGTCTCATAACAAACATGCAGATGATGCATATGGGCATGTATCATGATGCTATGCTGTCACATACTCATAATCGGTATTGATAATCGGTATCAATAATCAACCTCGACAATCGGCCTAACAAAGGGCCTAAGGGAAGGTCACAATGTGGACATTTAACCATCATTATCCATCAATGTAAGCATTTAACCAACATCGCTCCCAAGGAGTGACCCTCATATGATCAAACATATAGCGGGCCCATGGCCTCACGCAAAGGCCTCATACACAATATAATGGGCCACATACAATCATGATGGGCTTTACACAAGAATCTCATACATCACAATGGGCCACATACAATCTCAATGGGCCTCATATAGTCTCAATGGACCACATACAATCTCAATGGGCCTCATATAGTCTCAATAGACCACATACAATCTCAATGGGCCTGATACAATCTCAATGGGCCTTGCATACATCACATTGGGCCTCATCATATGGGCCTCACATATCACAATGGGCCGCATCACATGGGCCTCACATATCACAATGGGCCGCATCACATGGGCTTCATATACAACACATCGGACCTCATCATATGGGTCTCATATATAACACGTTGGGTCTCATCATATGGGCCAATACACATCGCACTAGGCCACAACCCATTTGCCTCAAGTACATTACAATGGATCATAAGTACATCACAATGGGCCTCACTAATTGGTCATAAATACATCACATTAAGGTGGGCCCTGCGCATTCCAAATGGGCCCTACCAGATGGATAACTAGGATCAAACACGTACATCACGTGCAGGGGGGGGGGGGGGCAAGTGAATGGATGGTGTGAATATACGGTATATCACAAGTTGGGCTAGATGGCAGGGTAAAACAAATACATTATAGTGAAATCACACATCACAATGGACCTCATATACATCACATTCGACCTCGCACAAATGCCTTACATCTCATTGGGCCTCACTCATGGTCCTTATATACATCACATTGGGGCTCAACCCATGGGCCTCAAATACATCACAATGGGCCTTATATACGTCAAGTGGGCTGCATATACATCAAGTGGGCCACATCAATGGACCACACCAATGGGCCTCATATACATTAAGTGGGTTGCATTAATGGGCCGCACCAATGGGCTCATATACAAAAAGTGGGTCGTATCAATGGGTCGCACCATCTACACCATTTATCTATTTTAAAGATCATTATAGAGCATTTCCAAACAAATGAATCATAACGAAAGATCATCTGGACCATACCACAAATAACCATGGAGATGATGATTTCCATTGTTTAAAATTCTCAATGCCCACCATAACGTTTATTTTCCATCCGATCTGTTCATAAGGTCACAAAGACCTGAATTAAGAGGAAGAACAAATTTCGTATTGATCCAGAACTTCTGCACTCCTAAAAGGGTTTAAATGGTAGGTGTTCAATGCTTCACTATTTTTAGAGTGTGGTCCACCTAATATATCTGCCTTATATTTAGTCTAAAGCCTTAGGGTGATGATATAAAATAGGTGGATGGTGTGGGTGAGTCCCATGCATCATGTAGGACCCACATAACTTGCTGACATCATCAGTAGGGTCCCCACCATCCAGATGGATGGCTAGGATTCCATTAGAGTTGGGTCCCACCTGAAGGACGGACGGTGTGGATGTAACCCACATATATCATGTGGGGCCCACCGAAATTGCGGCATATATGTAACGCCCTAAAAATCGGGGGTCGAGCAAAGCTCAACTCCGAGTTCCAACACATCACTTATGCAATATAGATAATGATGTTTAAATGTTGTCCATATTAGTGCATTAAACATGAGTGGGATTACACTAAAACAGCATATCATACTCCAGAGTTAATGAAATTTAGCAAGCAGAAGACTGAGGTAGGTATATAAAGTATATGTACAAGTTCCATAACTTTAAGAGTAGGATGATGTAGCCGGGCTGAATATATACATAATTTGTTTCAAAATACACAAAATATCAAAATGTAAATGTTCAACTAATTTAATATCCCTGTAATCCCGATGAAGCATCTCTAGGTCTACACAGACCCGCTTGAGAGCTGTACGTAGGAGAACTCCTCCTCGTCAATGAATTTTGGCTTCGTCATGAAAGCCTCATCGTAACCTAGATCTAAATCAGAGTTTGGTTGGTATTTTAAAACACCGTCCTAGAGTGGGAGTGAGTGATCAACTCAGTGGTACAATAAGGCAAAAGTTAACATGTTATCAATTCAATCAAGCAGTAATGATAAAGCAATACAACAATCACTTCCTAATTACTCTTGTTAATGCAGGAATGATATGTAGTAATGATGCATGCCCTCTCCTGCACTCCCTTAGCGACATCATCTAACGATTGCGCATGACAAATTCCCTAGACGAGCACTTCCTTGCCAAAGCACATGTAATGCGGTGCATGGTTGTGTTAGCCAAGTAGTTTATTAGGCTTATTCATACAGCAGACTCAGGAAGCTAAGGTACCTCCCTTTATATCACTTACCAAAACAAGGATCCATCTAGGGTCGTCAGTCCTAGTTAATCACATACGATAGGAAAGTTGTAGGTCGTTACCCTTGATGAAAGCAGTGGATAGGCAAGTTCATGAGTTTACACTCGAGGTCACTACGGGGAGGCTCGTCACCTCAGCGTATGCCTAGTTTATACTCGAGGCTACTTCGAGAGGCTTGTCACTTGAACGTAGGCTGACAGCTCGAATACAGTGTCCCATACCACCATATTCTGCTCACGAGTTTGAGTTGCTCACTGGTCACTGGAGGGAGGCTCGTCACCCCAGCATAGGCCGACAGCTCGACCACGGTGTCCCATACCACCATGCCCAACTCATGAGTCTTAACGGATCATGGTACCATGGTTGAGATAGGTTTTAAATTGGTAAGCAATACCTTAGATTCAAGTAGTGGCGTCCATACATGGTAAACACACAATAGGCTAATCGGGTTATTTGACAAGTGCGATTGGTATGAACGCACATTGAATTGATTGACATGAAGTGCATAAGCACTCCACATGGCCTAACCACTGTCGAAAATCAGCGTACAACTCGGATTCATTAAACGTATCTAATGTAGTGAAATTAGTTCGGCCACTCAATTGGGAACCGTTACCGATTGCCTCGACTATGTAGTAGTCCCAATCATACTCAAATGCAATAGGTAGTCACATATGATAATCATAACAGCAATTAACAAACAATTCTAACATAATTCTCATTTGAGCATTTTATCAAACACATTGAACATGTTGTTATACATATGCATTTCTTCCATAAATCACGTAGTAGCAATTTAGAGTACATGGAGGAAAACTATAAATATGGATAAGGTAGTTGAGAATCCTATCTCATCACCCTCATTTAATACAATTCATCAAACAATTTCTCATTCAGACATTTTATCAAACGTTTAGACTACACATTACTACACACATGAACTAAATTAGTTATAGCATATATTATGGCAAATCCTTTCATAAAGGAGTTGTCATATATACGACAAACATGTATTCTAGATTAATAATCATGGAAAGCACAAATCATAATTGCAATTTCATTCAAACATTTCAACAAACACATGGAATGCATTATATATTCACATAATTCACGCACATGTATAATTTATCGAATACATCATAACTAAGATCATATGATAGCAATGAAGTCAGACATAAATCATTGCTGACATTGAAAGCCTTGAAAACTATAACCTAATTGTTTATAGTCTGCACCTTCCATCAGATTTCTCATTTTGAACTTGGTTCGAATCTTATATCCCTATATACAGAACAACGGTAGCTAAACATCAAAATAGGTTAGCTATTTTGTCAATTCCTCTACTTAGATTCCTAAAACAAGTTTAAGGTTAGGATTTCTTACCCAAATTAGAGTTGGAATTGATGGTGTAGCGAAACGGGAGAGGTGATTCAGCCCGTGGAGTGGTGGGAGTGAATCCTAGTAACGATCTATCTATCTCTCCCTCGTCTCCCTAACCTTTTCTCCTCTTTTCTCTCTTCTCTCACCTAAGGTTTGAGAAATTCGTATGAAATGAGAGATGGGTTGTTTAAGGTCTTTAAATAGGCCTAAAAGTGATGTCAATGGCCTTAGGGCCATGGTATACTTAGGTTATAGCCAAAGGGTGCCTGTTTTTGACAAAAAGGGCCCTTAGGAAGGTCCATTTCTTACCCATGTCATGGAGTAAGTTCCCTGATAATGGATCTATGCCAAGACTATGTTTATGGTACAATCTGACAAGTGGATCGACCGTGAAGGACCCGTATCAGATCAACGGTCGTCGTTACTCGATCAGAGCCATAAGTATACCAATAGGTGTAGGGGAATTTCCTTGATCCATGGGTGTAGTTGGGTCAGAATCTGATGGTCTGAAGTCTTCAATTTCGTCCGCAAGCGAACGGTCCAATTCACTTAAGTTCTGGTTCATTTTCTAAAGATATTTGTGTTTCTCACACACTTCACTCAAGGCACAAGTTGTGCATTTCTGGATACTATTTGGGCTTAATTCCTGTGATAGTTGTCAAGCCCAATAAGGCGGTCATAACCTTATAGTTTCATAGTAATCGGACTTTCGACGCGTAGTCTAGATTCGATGTGGAGTTTTAATGTGCTCCAGAGAGCAACTAGGTTTTAGGATTTCTCTTAGGTTTTCAAGTAATGTTGAGTTAACGATTCTAATGATTTTGAGTCTTGCATTTATATAAATAGTGGTTCAAGCTAATCCACTGATTAATTCAATTTAGTACTTAATTGATTTTTGTCTAATTTTCACAGTATACGGTCTTTAAAGATTTCTACCTGAGGTGGTACTTGGGTCTTTGTATAGATTTTTCCGAGACGTTATAATCTACCCCCCTTAAAGAAAAATTTCGTCCCCGAAATTAGTACCTTTTCGTACTCCTCGAGGATCTGAGGGTAGTTCTTACGGACTTCGGCCTCCGTTTCCCCAGTAGCCTCTTCCTCAGTGTGGTGAGTCCACAATACCTTCATAAGCGGGATAACCTTGCTGCGTAGCACCTGTTCCTTCCTATCAAGAATACGTATTGGTTGTAGTACATAGGTAGCATCTTCACTTAGTTGCACCTGCTCCCACTTGATAATGTGAGTAGGATCAGGAATGTATTTCTTCAGCATCGATACGTGAAATACGTTATGCACGCCGGTGAGTGGTGTGGGCAAGGCGAGATGGTATGCTACCATACCCACTATATCTAGAATCTGGAATGGGCCTATGAATCTCAGCATAAGCTTCCCTTTCTTGTCAAAACGGAGTACTCCCTTCATGGGGGAACCTTAAGAAACACATGGTCCCGAACCTCGAATTTCAACTGTCGCCGTTGGGTATCGGTGTAACTCTTTTGTCTACTCTGTGCTATAAGGAGTCAGCGTCTAATAATATCAATCTTCTCTGAGGTCACCTGAACCAATTTTGGGCCAATCAGGCTCTTCTCACCAACTTCCACCCAACAATGTGGTGCTCGACATGGGGGCCCATACATGCTTCGTAGGGAGCCATGCCAATGCTCGCTTGGAAGCTGTTGTTATAAGCAAACTCAGCACAGGGGAGACAGCCATTCCAACTGTCTTTGAAATCAAGCACACATGCCCACAACATGTCTTCTAATATCTAGTTTACCCGTTTCATCTGCCCATCTATCTGTGGGTGGAACGTGGTACTGAACTTCAATTTCACCTCCATTGCTTCCTGGATTCGAGTCCAAAAAATGGACGTGAATCGCATGTCTCGATCCGACACAATCTTCATAGGCACTCCATGCAATCATATAATCTCCTTAATGTACAACCTGACTAATCATCTACTGAGTTTGTAACTTTAATCGGGAGGAAATGAGCCGATTTCGTCAATTGGTCCATAATCACCAAAATAGAGTCATGTCCCTTCCTTTCTTCGGTAACCTGCAAATGAAATCCATAAATATGAAGTCCCATTTTCATTCAACCATGGGCATGGGCTGAAGTAAACCAGGAGGTCGGCGATGCTCGGCCTTGACCTGCTGGCATGTGAGACAACGGTATACAAAATCTTCTATCTGGGCCTTCATGTTGTCCCACTAGTATGAACGCTTCAAATCCCGATATATCTTTGTACTACCGGGATGCATAGCCAATCTTGAATTATGTGCGGCTTCCAGAACTTCTCTCCTCAAATCATGGAGATTCGGGATGCATAGGCGGCCGCGATATCTCAAACCTCCATCTAAGCCAATTCTCCATTCTGACTCTTCACTGTCACTTGCTCACTCTCTCATTTTCACCAATAGTTCACCTTCTTTCTGAGCCACAATGATTCGGTCATCAATAAGTGGCTGTAAGCGGATATGTGCGATGCTCTTGAACAGCTCCTCTACTGTAAGCTTCTGTTCGAAGTCTCGCACAAACTCTACCATATTCTATTCTTCTATCATCAGCAGAGTTGCAAATTCTATTGTCTTCTTGCAGCTCAACACATCTGCCACAAGGTTTACCTTGCCAGGATGGTAGGAGACCTCAAACTTGAAGTCCTTCAATGTTTCCATCCAACGTCGTTGCCTCATATTTAGGTCTCTCTTCGTGAATATGTACTTAAGGCTCTTGTGATCGCAAAAGAGCTCGAACTCCTCTCCGTAGAGGTAATGTCTTTAGAGCTTTAATGCGAAGATAACTGCTGCCAATTCTAGGTCGTGCGCGGGGTAGTTTTCTTTGTGCTTCCTCAACTGTCGCGAGGCATAAGTGATCACCCTATCCTTCTGCATAAGAACACAACCTAAACCAACACGAGAGGCATCGGTGTAGATAGTGTACTTGACCCCCTACTTTAACAATACTAGCATGGGTGCGGACGTTAGCTTGTCCTTTAATTCCTGAAAGGCTGCTTCTGCTTTCTCGTTCCAGGTGAACTTAAGATCTTTTCGAGTGAGTTGTGATAATGATCTGGCTATCTTGGAAAAGTCATTAATGAAGCGGCAATAGTAGCCAGTAAGTCCAAGAAAACTTCTCACTTCTGTAACTGAACCGGGTTGTTTCTAGTCTTGAACCGCGACCACCTTGGCAAGGTCCACAGCGATACTTCCTTGGACACTACATGTCATAGAAACTTAACCTCTTCCTTTCAAAATTTGCATTTTCGGTACTGAGCAAATAACTGGTTCTTCCTGAGAGTATCGAAGATTGCTCGCAGGTGCTTTTCGTGATCCTTTTGGCTCTTGGAGTATATCAAAATGTCATCTCAAATATGATGATGAACCGGTATAGATACAGCCGAAACACCAGATTTATGAGGTCCATGAACATGACCAATGCATTCGTAAATCCGAACGACATCACGAGAAACTCATAATGCCCAAAATCGGTTTTGAATGTTGTTTTCTACACGTCTTCATCCCTCATGCACAATTGATGATATCTCGACTGCAGGTCGATCTTAGAGAAAAATTGTGCTCCTTTAAACTGGTTGAATAGATCATCTATCCTGGACAAAGGATACTTGTTCTTCACTGTCCCTTGGTTCAACCTACGATAATCAATACACAATCGCAACGACCCGTCTTTCTTCTTTGCAAACAATACCGGTGCTCCCCAAGGGGATACACTAGGTCGTATAAAACCTGCATCCAATAGATCATTGATCTATCTCCTCAACTCCTCCATTTCACATGGAGGCATGCGATACATCGGTAGAGAAATGGGTGTCGCATCAAGCACAAGGTCGATAGTAAAGTCGATCTCGCGCCGAGGAGGTAGTCCAGGTATCGTTCTGAACTAGTCCGTGAAATCTTGGACTACAGGCGTATCTCCAAGTGTCGGACCATCAACATTCTCCAATAAAGAAGCGTAACAACTTATATGGTAGGGCCAACTGACCTACACTGGGAACGAAAAGGTCGTGCCCTCAGGTGCATGTGTTGTCACCAATCTGGTATCGCAATCGGTCTCTGCCTTCATTTTGGTGAGCCAATCCATGCCGAGGATGATATTGTAATGATGCAGCAGAGTGACAATCAAGTCAATGCGTATCGTTTTACTCCTTAAGTCTATTGGACAATCTTTACAAAACATTGTAACGTCAGAGAAAGTCCCCGTTGCAGTAAGAACTCTTACCCCAACCATAGGAGTAGTGCTCAATCCTAAGCGCTTGACTGTAAAGTACGATATTATTGAAATAGTGGACTTGGTGTCCACTAATAGAAATACAAGTGTACCTTGAATGTGGGCAGTAACTTCAAATGTTAAAGGCATTGCAGTTGTTGTCTCAGATGGACTAGCTGCTAGTGCATGTACACGTGCCTGTTGAGGATGATTTAGTTAAGCTACTATAAGTCATTGAGGTAACCTATTTTGAGGTACAGGTGGTTAGTAAAATGGCTGTGCTGGCAGTGCTGATCGCAGAGGTGGAGCTGATATAGCTTACGGTTGCTGATGGTTGATCTTCTGAGGCGGTGTAAAACCATTGTCCCTCATCTTAGTAAAACAGTAGGTGTCAGTATGGCCCATCCTCTTATAGTAGGTGCACCACAAATCTATCACCTCTGCTGGTTCGGTGGAGCCATAAGCCTAGGAGGCGAATCTGCACGTGGCCTCTTGCCGAGCAACGGTCGGTTTGGTAATTCAGGCCGAGGCCTCGGACCCACTGGTAAACATGTGTGAGATAGTCTGTCTCCATCCTGCTTAGCTTGCAGGGATATGTTCACTAGCTCAGCATAGTTGGGAATGCTAGCACAACACATCTTCATACGGATATCGGGCCGCGGACCATCTAAGAAACGCCGCATCTTCATCGGCTCATTTGCTAAGATCAAAGGAGCGTATCTGGCTGGCTCCATAAATTTGTTCTCATATTCCGACATGGTCATCCCTCCCTATCGGAGGTGAAGAAACTCACCCTCCTTTTCATTATGGTAAGTGAGGAGGAAGTACTTCCCATAGAAGTGAGTTTCAAATGCATCCCATTTGTCCTATGGGAACTGTTCGTAGGATGCTATCCCACCATATACTAGCCTCCTTCTCAAACATATAAGTGACCAGCTCAACTTGTTCTGCCTCAGTGTAGTGCAGCAGCTTCAACATCTTAGAGATGCGATCTAGCCAGTATTCAGCTTCCTTGAGCCTGTGAGTGCCCACAAAGGTGGGAGTTCGAAAACGTTGGAAGCGCTCAAAAAGGCCGATGGAATTCATATTTTCAGCAGGCTGCACAGGTGGTGAAGGTGGGACCATATTCATGTTTTGAGCAATGACCCTCGCGATAGTGGCAAAAAACTGTTGCTGCTGTTATATCAAAAATATCATTTGCTCCAACCTATCAGGAGGAGGAGCCGATCGTGGTACTTGTGGCGTCGATGAGGATGCACGGTTCTGTTCCGGAATCGGTGGTGCAAAAGGTGTTGGCCCATTCATAGGGCCAATGGCTGGCTGAGAATCCGACATTGTCTCATGATTTGGGCCCAAGCTAGGGTCCGTCTGGCTATCGTTCAGGGGAGGTGCCCTGTCAATCGATCTGCCAAGTACAAGACGTGTCATATTTTGAGTGATTTTCGGAGGCATTCCCTATATACAACATAGGGTGCAACATGTGTAAGATTTCAAATAACAACACTAATTTTTTTCAAGCATTCTACACATTCCAAATCAAAAGAAGCTTCATGCATTTCATTTAACCAAAATTGTCACAATACATGAGTTATAGTCTTACATGGATCATGTCAGAAGATGAATTTGAACTAATCTAACAAAAGCTTCAAACACTAAGCACACTAACAACCAACCAAGCCTACCAAGGCTATTACAAAGGAAAATAAGAAACAAGGAAAACCCAAAGACGACTACAACATATGACTAGTCGTCCGACTCTGGTGATGGTGGAGGAGCACCCTTGTCTTACATACAGCATAGGAGGGTCTTCAGAGTATGAGACATCCTCTTGAATTTCTGTTTCAAATAGGCCTGATTCTCCTTGACCTCTTGTCTTAGGGCGGGCTGATTCTCTTTAATCTGAGCCATGCGGGCTTCTAAGGCAGCCCAATCATGGCAGTCGTCATGTGTGGCAGTAAGAGGCTCTCTATCTGTATCTTGGGCCTCCTCTTCTTCCTCTTCCTGCTCTTCCTCATCACTTCCCTCTTCATCACTGCCTTCCTCCACACTTCCTTCTCACTTCCTTCCTCTATTTCAACTTCCTCCTCTTCTTCACTACTTTCTTGCTCTTCCTCTATCTCATCCCCATACTCATCAAGCCTTGCTTGTCGCTGCCTGGGGCCTATGCCCATATTGTTGAGCATAGTGTCACTGATAATGTGAATCGGGGCAACGTCACCCATATGGAGTCTAAAACTGAAGTGGCGGGCAATTTTACAAATAAGTCGGCCGAAGGGAAGTGAGGCATCTCCTCGTATAGATCATGTAGTGCCCATAATCTGAGACAATATGAATGTAGGCAGACATAGCTTGTCCCCTTGACCAACTCTGTATGAGAAATCCACCATAATCTGAGTACATTCCGTGTGGTTACTCCACCTGGGGTATACATTATATGTGAATATGTGATGGAGCAGGTGGAAATCGTTTGTCAATTTGGTTAATGCAAAGCTATTTCCTCACCTCCACTACTCAAGCTAGCCGTAGAGGAAACGAGTGTGACAATTCCTTTCTCCCTCAATAAAGAGGTTCGTCTCGCTAGCATGTATAAGTCCACGCTCCATACCCATGATACGAGCTATCATGTCAACATTGACTATGGCTTCCTCTCTTCCCAAAGGGATAGTAAACTGCAACAGCTCCAGTAGTGGGTCCCGTATATGAGCATAGAAGGCACGCACTGCCCCTTCACTCGCATGGGTATTTCCCTCAAATATGGGACCCCATCCATTTTTCAAGAGCATGTCCATTACTGAGTACAACTTGAAAAGCCTTTCATCCACATGAGCCTCGAATACAACTCTTCGATTACGGAACTACCCAATTCGATGCCCGCCGGTAGCGATCTTTCGATAGGGATCTGCGGATCAAGATCCCATTTTGATCTCCTTTCTTTCTCAGCGCTCGTGCTTGCTTCGACGCCCATATTCTTCCTTGAACGGGCTGGGCGGCTAGGCCTGGCTTCATCCACGGATGCCCTCTTCTTCTCCATAAGGGAAAAGAGTGTGGAGAGGGAGAAGATAGTATCAACTAGCTCAAAAAGAGACATGGGGTTAGAAATCTTGAAAGGTGAGATGGGTTTATGTATTTGGAGGGCTATGAGACACAAAAGAGAGCTTTTGTACTCAAATAGGTAGGAAATGGGAAGATGGGGGGTTGTAAGAAAGAGTTTTGAGGAAAATGGTGGAGGATGGGTGTATAATGTAGAAGAAGAAGAAGCCTTGTGTATGGGAGGGAGATTTGAGAGAGGAATGTGAATTTGGAGGGGTTTGGAAGCTTGGAAGGGGGGTGAAATGGACAAAGGGGGCAAAGGGGACCCAAATAGGGTGGTCCCACATGAGTACAAGGCCCCACACATGTGGGTGAGGGCGGGGGGCCGCGAGATCGCGGGCTCACCGCGGCATGCTGGAGGAGGACGCGCTGCGCCTCCATCAAGGCGGTGCCACTGCGGTCCTCTAGATTGGTGGCGGTGTCGCCGCCTGGGGACAGTGGCCTCCCCCTCCTGGGGCTCCAAAATGGTGCGAGGGACCCCCTGGGTCCCACCAGATTTTGCGATATGGGCCCTTACATCCGTGAAATGTGTTTCCTCGGTCCATTTCACACATATTCACACCCTTTAGTGTGTTTTAAGTTTGGGATTAGCCGACTAATAGTTTAGACCCGTCGATTGATGGCCTAAGAAGGAATTGAGATCATTTCACAGGATCTCGGCCGCGTATGGGTCACATTTCGACTGTCAATCTCGCCTGTCGGTGAAACTTGGGATCTTACAATCATTTCTACATTTTCCACCCCCTCATAAGTCAAAGTGCATCATGTTACCATAACCCAGATCCAGTTTAATCCAAATCATGCTCTGATACCAACTTGTAACGCCCTAAAAATTGGGGGTCGAGTAAAGCTCAACTCCCGAGTTCCAACACATCACTTATGCAATATAAATAATGATGTTTGAATATGGTCCATATTAGTGCATTAAACATGAGTAAGATTACACTAAAACAGCATATTATACTCCAGAATTAATGAAATTTAGCAAGCGGAAGACTAATGTGGGTATATAAAGTATATGTACGAGTTCCATAATCTCCAGAGTAGGATCATGTAGCCAGGCTGAATATATACATAATTTGTTTCAAAATACACAAAATATCAAAATGTAAATGTTTAACTAATCCAATATCCCTGTAATAGTAACGACGCAGCTCTAGGTCTACACAGACCTGTCTGAGTGTTATATGCAGGAGAACTCCTCCTCGTCAATGAATTTTGGCTTCATCGTGAAAGCCTCGTCATAACCTATATCTAAATCAGAGTCTGGTTGGTGTTTTAAAACACTGTCCCAGAGTGGGAGTGACTGATCAACTCAATGGTACTATAAGGCAAAGGTTAACATGTTATCAATTCAATCAAGCAGTAATGATAAAGCAATACAATAATCACTTCCTAATTACTCTTGTTAATGCAGGAATGATATGTAGTAATGATGTATGCCCTCTCCTACACTCCCTCAGCAACTTCATCTAACGATCGCATATGACAAAATCCTTAGATGTGCGCTTCCTTGCCAAAGCACATGCAATGCGGTGCATGGTCGTGTTGGCCAAGTAGTTTATTAGGCATATTCATAAAGCAAACTCGGGAAGCTAAGGTACCTCCATTTATATCACTTACCCAAACAAGGATCCATCTAGGGTTATCAGTCCTAGTTAATCATATACGATAGGCAAATTGTAGGGCATCACCCCTGATGAAAGCAGTAGATAGGCAAGTTCACCAGTTTACACTTGAGGTCGTTACGGGGAGGCTCGTCACCTCAGCGTAGGCCTAGTTTATATTTGAGGTCACTACGGGAGGCTCATCACCTGAACTTAGGCGAACAGATCGAATACAGTGTCCCATACCACCGTATTAGGCTCACAAGTTTGGGTTGCTCACTGGTCACTACGGGGAAGCTTGTCACCCCAGTGTAGGCCAACAGCTCGACCACAGTGTCCCATACCACCATGCCCGGCTCATGAGTCTTAGCGGATCGTGGTACCATGGTTGAGATGGGTTTTACATTGGTAAGCGATACCTTAGATTCAAGCAGTAGCATTCATACATGGTAAACACATAATAGGTCAATTGCGTTATTTAACAAGTGTGATTAGTACAAGCGCACGTTGAATAAATCGACATGGAGCACATAAGCACTCCACGTGGCCTAACCACTGTCGACAATCAGCGTACGGCTCAGATTCATCGAACGTATCTAATGTGGCAAAACTAGTTCGGCCACTCAATTGGGAACCGTTACTGATTGCCTGGACTACGTAGTAGTCCCAATCATACTCAAATGCAATAGGTTGTCATATATGATAATCATAATAGCATTTCACAAATAATTCTAACATAATTCTCATTTGAGCATTTTATTAAACACATTGAACATGTTGTGATACATATACACTTCTTCCATAAATCACGTAGTAGCAATTTAGATTACATGGAGGAAAACTATAAATATAGATAAGGTAGTTGAGAATCTTATCTCATCAATCTTATTTAATACAATTCATCAAGTAATTTCTCATTCAGACATTTTATCAAACACTTATTCTACACATTACTACATACGTGAACTAAATTAGTTATAGCATATATTATGGCAAATCCTTTCATAAAGGAGTTGTCGTATATATGACAAACATGTATTCTAGATTAATAACATGGAATGTATTATATATTCACATAGTTCATGCACATGTATAATTTATCAAATATATCATAACTAAGATCATATGGCAGTAATTAAGTTAGACATAATTCATTTCTGACATTGAAAGCCTTGAAAACCATAACCTAAATATTTATAGTCCGCACCTTTCGTCGGATTTCTCATTTCGAACTTGGTTCGAATCCTACGTCCCTGTATACAGAATAACGATACCTAAACATCGAAATAGGTTAGCTATTTCATCGATTCCTCTACTTGGATTCCTAAAACAAGATTAGGGTTAGGATTTCTTACCCAAATCAGAGTTAGAATCGATGGTGTAACGAAATGGGAGATGCGATTCAGCCCATGGAGTGGTGAGAGTGAATCCCAGCAATGATCTCTCTATCTCTCTCTCTTCTCCTCACCCTTTTCTCCTCTTTTCTCTTCTCTCACCTAGGGTTTGAGAAATTCGTATGAAATGAGAGAGGGGTGGTTTAAGGACTTCAAATAGGCCCAAAAGTGATGTCAATGGCCCCATGACCATGGTATACTTAGGTTATAGCCAAAGGGTGCCTGTTTTTGACAAACAGGGCCCTTAGGAAGGTCCATTTCTTACCCACGTCATGAAGTAAGTTCCTTGACAATGGATCTATGCCAGGACTATGTTTATGGTACGATCTGACAACCAGATCGGATGTGAAGGGCCCGTATCAGATCAACGGTCGTCGTTACTTGATCAGGGCCACAAGTATACCAATAGGTGCAGGGAAATTTTCCTGATCCATGGGTGTAGTTGGGTCAGAATTTGATGGTCTGAAGTCTTCAATTTCGCCCGCAAGTGAATGGTCCAATTCACTTAAGTTCTGGTTCATTTTCTAAAGATATTTGCGTTTCTCACACACTTCGCTCAGGGCTCAAGTTGTGCGTTTTTGGATACTATTTGAGCTTGATTCCCATGATGGTTGTCAAGCCCACTAAGGTTATCATAACCTTATAGTTTCACGGTAATCAGACTTTCGACGGGCGGTCTGGGTCTGATACGGAGTTTCAATGTGCTCCCGAGAGCAACTGAGTTTTGGGATTTCTCCTAGGTTTTCAAGTAATGTTGAGTTAGCGATTCTAATAGTTTTAGGTCTTGCAGTTTGTATAGATAGTGGTTCAAGCTAATCCACCGATTAATTCAGTTTTGTACTTAATTAATTTTTGTCTAATTTTCATAGTATACGGTCTTTAGGGATTTTCGCCTGAGGTGGTACTTGGGTCTTTGTATGGATTTTTCTGAGACGTTACAGTATAATAGTTATACAGCTGGCTGCTGGCCAGCATACACTAGCCAATCTGCTTTCATTCAGGAGGTGGGTCCCACCCAATATATATATGCTATATATATCATATATATATATATTATATTATATATATATTATTTTATTATTATATATTTATTTATTATCATTATTATTATTATTTTGTTATCCAGCGTCCAGGCCCCTGGATGCCAAATACATACATATAAAAGGTGGGTCACACCCTACTATACGGTGTGAATAAATCTCGTGCATCATAGTGGTCCCACGTGGGTGGGCCACACATGATGGACCAACCTGATATTCATTTTTTCCTTCAAAATGGGGTCTGCCCAAATGAGCAGCGAGATGGCTGCAATGTGGGCCCTGTTTGGTCCACTTTGTTGGACGGCGTGGATCATACATCAAGGTGGTCCATCATACGAAAAGGAGAAAGAGAGAAGGAGAGAGAGATAGAGATGAACGGCGTAGTGGAGGGACCTCGCCACTATAGGCCCCTCTTAGATCACAACACATACATCAAAGTGGGTCCCATCACAAGTGGGCCATCAAATTGAAAATCAACGGTAGATCACCCACCGATTTCACTCCTTCTAGGCTCATTGAACTCCTAAACTCCTTAGCTTCAATTTTGATGGAGGATGATGAAGTTTGGAGGATGAAGATGGAAGAGCTTAGGGTAAGAAGGTGGGCCACACTCTAAGCTCTCTCATGGGAAGCTTGGATGTTGGATCTCTCCTTGGGTTGCTTGGAATAATGGTGGAGAAAATGAGAGAGAGAGAGGAGATGTAAGGAGAGAGGGATGGGTTATTGTAAGGAAGGTTGACTTTGGGGATGGGAGAGAGAGGGGTGTCATGCTTTATTAGTAAGAGAGGCATGGGTGTTATACTAATTATACTTGATTGATGGGATTGATTTGACATTTGATAGAGATTCTCTTGTGCTGCATTTTTCTCGAAATAAACGCGGGCCCATATCTCCTGGCCCGAGTATCACATCGGCACGCAAGATGCGGCGTTGGAACCACGGCGACGGCGCGGTCGCAATGATACAAGTCTTAGGCCGAGCCAACTCAGATCAACAGGATGTAACTCAGGGTTGCACGTAAATACCAATTATAGATTATAGGTCATCGAAATTTGACAGGGAGGACTGCGAGAGTCTACAGAACAGTACGGTCTAAGATACAGGTCGTACAAAAACTAAGTTGGAAATTTATATGAAAATCATATCAGTTTTCTACCTCCTTCGAGTCATCGAACACTGTTCAATGATATCGAACATTCATGTTCAATGACATCGAAACAGACTCGATGACATCAAAAAGTTGCTTTCAAATAGACATCGAGCTCAAGCAGAGAAACATAAAAAATTCGATGAATCGAGACTACGTTTGATGACATCGAATGGCAACCTTCGATGACATCGAAGGAGTTTCGATGACATCAAAAAAGGACCTTCAGATGTCCAACAAGCTCAGAACGAAAAGCACTTAAAATATTGATGAATTGAACTACTGATTCAATGTCATCGAAATTCAAATTTTGATGACATCGAATCATGTTCGATGACATCGAACAGTGACATGAAAATATCCAGTAAGCTCTAAAGAAAAATCACTTAAAAGACCGAGGAATCGAACTCAATTCGATGACATCGAATCATGTTTGATGACATCGAGTTCAGTCAAGAAACTGTCCAGTAAGCTTTAGCAATTTTTCATAAAAAATCCTTAGTCATTGAACTAGCACTCGATGACATCAAAGGTGGCCTTCAATGACATTGAACTTGATTCGATGACATCGAATGTAGGATGATTCTACCCGTTTTATTTCCATTGGGATTTTTGTCTATATATCTAGAAGTTTGCTTTCTGAGTTTGCATTGAGAAAAAGAGAGAGTTCCAAGAGGGTTACTTCTTACATACCATCATTAATCATTTTTCTCATGGAAGTTGATTCCCCAACCCCTTCTTAATCATTAAATATTCAATACCTTGGATGGAGAATGAACTTCACCATTCAAGGATCCTTAAGCAACTTACTTAATGACAAATCATTATATTGGAATCTCTTGAATGCACAACCCTGGAATCACTCTGTCTCTTAATGATACACATTCATTAGAGTAGATTTCACCAAATACCTTGACCCAAACCCAATTACTATTGGAGCATCTACAAGTGTTGTAGTTCAAGGGATCTAAAGATTCCTCGCCATCAAGGAAGATAATCTTCATCATATGCTAAATCAGGGGCTCACTTACTTACAGGTAAGTGTTTTAAGAGTCCACAGAATTTGAGGATCCTTCCCTGGGTAGGATTCATCTTTAAGTTGTGTTTCACAATCTTACCAAGACCTTTTACAGGCCTCCGATAGGAGAATATGTATAGAGTCCGTATGTAGGATCTATTGTGCCTTGTGTAGCCATGTTTGTTTGCCTTATATAGGCATGTTTGGTTGCCTGGTGTAGGCATGATTGGTTGCCTTGTGTAGGCATTGATTGCCGTGTGTAAGCATGACTCGTTGCCTTATGTAGGCACGTTGAATGCCTTTGGTAGGCAATTCCTTGTGTAGGATATATCTGTCTTGTGTAGACAGTACCTTATGTAGGTTGTGAAGGTTTGTGGTTAACCTAATTCAAAACCATTAGATAGTAAAATCCAGCACACTCTAGGGTGGAGTGCGTCAGCCGGAAGTGGAGTAGCCACATAGCCGAACCACTATATATCGATGTGTTTATGATGATTCTTACATATTTGGATTGATGGCTTGATATGTTTAAATATGCAGTATTTGTGTTCTGTTTAACTTGGATTCTTAAAATACTTTTTATATAATACCCGATCCATCCTATAAGTACGACCGATTGGTTAGTAAATGAGACTCCCCTTCCGAAATAAAACTCGATAATGACTGCATGTACAATTCAAATACTCAAAAGAACCCCTTATAGTACACCCCTCATAATACAACCATAAATAACTGAAACTGATACCATGATGTACACCCTAACCATTCCATACGATTTGCTATGCCTATGTGCACGATGATCAAAGCCTTTGGCTAGACCTAGATCAGCCGTGCATACACACCCAACTGACCAGAACCCCAAGACTTTGAAACCTATTCCATATCAACTGCCAAATCATCACGATCATGGAGGTACCACCTATGCATATGTGCGATGCTCCGTTAGTGAGATACGCCACGAAGAATCGTTGGTGTATCATGTGTGCATGACGCCATATATTGTATCCCACACATGTGCACAACACATGCTCCCACACATGCACCATACCACATAAGAGTGAGAGAATCTCTACCTATGTGTGTGATGCCACACACCCATACCCCTCCCTCTCTCATGTACACCCCAAAGTTAACTCTTCTCCATACCATATCTCATGCATGACATCATCACACCATGTCATCCCATGCCCCTTTAATCCACTATTAATTCATAATCTTGCACAAATTCCCATAATCTTAGCCTAAGCTAAGATTAATCACATTAGCCTAACCTAACCGTATTTTTATCCATTTCTCTACATAAACCACACCACCCCTTAGTATTTTCACCATTTTTCTACAACAAGGGAGAGAGAGAGGAGTGATCTTAGTGGGCCATTGTAACGACCTTGGAATTTTTGTGCTAATCTTTCCTTAAGTAGTTGTTTTTGGGGTAATTAGCGCTTTACTCGATTGCTTGTGAAATTCGCATCAATCACTTTAAATTGTATCTGCATGGCTCTAAACGTGTAGATTAGTGAGCGCTACGTTACTCTGAAATCTGGGATCCATCGCTAAATCCAGTTGTTCTGGAGAATTTTTGGAAGATCTGGATCGGATCTGGACCGCGCGTCGAAAGTCCGATAGCGATGATCTTAGGCTGTTGCGGTCACCGAGTTGGGCTTGGTCTTCACCTCGAAAATCAAGTCGATCTGATGTTCTGGGTCGATTTGGTTGAGCTCGGAGTGAAGAGTGTGAGAACGGTTGGAATTTATTAAGCTTTATTGAAATCTGAGTCGTGTCGCTTGCGCGACGATTTTAAGCTATCTGACCGTTGGATTCTGACCCAATTTCACCCTCTGATCAGGATAGTTGGCCCAGGCATATCCTAGTGCTTGTGGACCTGATCGAGTTTCCGTGACCGTTGAATTAAGTGTGGTCCGCCACGGCTGATCTGAAGAGCCGGTCGGTACGAAAACTCAGCCTGACCTAGATCCATGGTCAATGAGCTTAAGTCCGACCTTTCGTGGTTATAGGCCCACCAGAAGTGCTTCGTTGGATCGAGAAAGGCGTGCTTTGGTTATAACCTAAGTATACCTTGACCACGGGTTATTTCCATCATTTTAAGGCCTATATATAGTCCTTAAACCCTAGCTCTCATTTCCATACGAATTTTCTCTAACCCTAGCTTGGAAAGAGAGTGGAAAAGAGAGAGTTAGTGAGAGAGATTGGCTGGTGATTCATCTTGATTCTTCCTTGTTCTTCTTCACCTTTGAACCTTCACTTTAAATCGTTCTTCTGACGATTCTGAGTTCCTTTGGGGTAAGTTAACCTAACCCTAACCTGTGTTAGAGCTTAGACTAGACTTGGTGTTGTGGTATCTCATTTCTATCCTTATTTTAGGGTATTCTAGCGCCGTTGACGAAGACAACTCGTCTAAATCAGCTCGGCGGTTCTTTCCTCGCTTAAGGTGCGGACTTTAAGTGTATAGGTTATGGTTTTCAAGGCTTTCAATCCCAGTTAGTGATTTATTCTTGTTATGGATGACATTTCACATGCCAAATGTTGTGTTTACATTGCTTTCCTGATATGCATGTGCTATATTGAGATTTGTGTATTCTAGGTGTATTTATAAAGTACCGTATACGTATATATTCTGCACTTATGTTTGCCATGATTATTTGTCATGTATGTATGCTAGATGCATGTATGACGACTCCTTGGTAAAAGGAATTGTCTAAGTGCATGTATTCCAACATACGCCATGTATGTTGTTCCATGTATGTTAAGTGTTGGTAGAAATGCATGAATGATCTAAGTGTAACTAATTACACTTATTGTGGGCGTTGAGAAGTGATTCTCAATACTCCTATTGATGCGCATGATTTTCTTTATGCAGTTACATTCCAAGTTATTTAAATTCAAGCATCTCCTATGCTTACATTTATGTTAAGTTGATATTCTTCAGATGCGTTTGTGCCATGATTTGAGTTATTGTTCCATTACTGTTTTACATTCCATATGAATATCTGTAGTAGTGTAGGATGTTTGGGACTATGCCTTAGTCCAGGAGATCGGCAATTGACCCTATATTCGTGGTTGAGATTGCTTTCGCCACGTAGGACGTATTAGACGAACCCGAGCCGTATTAGAGTTGGCGGCAGTGGTTTGGCCACGCGGAGTGTTTGCGCACTCTATGTCGTTCAATTCAACGTGTGCTCGTGCTAGTCGAGTTTGTCAAATAACCCGATTGTCCAATGTATGTTAACCATGTATGGACGCTACTGTTTGAATCTAGGATACCGAACTTACCAGTGAAATCCTGTTAACTATGGTACTTGATCCACTAAGACTCATGAGCCGGACATGGTGGTATGGGACACCGTGGTCGAGCTGTCGGCCTACGCTGGGGTGACGAGCCTCCCCGTAGTGACCAGTGAGCAACTAAACTCGTGAGCCGATTATGGTGGTATGGGACACTATATTCGTGCTGTCGGCCTACATTGATTGGTGACGAGCCCTTTGTAGTGACCTCGAGCATACCTGGATACCGCAAGGAGGTGACGAGCCGATCTGTGGTAGTAAGGGCATGAAAGGCGTGCATTGATTGGTGACGAGCCCTTTGCTACGACCCCAACTATATGATCGTATGAGATATCTAGGATTGACGACCCTAGTATGGATCACTGTTTGGATGGTGATATGAGGAAGGTATCTTAGCTTCCCAATCCTGCTGTATGAATTGGACTAATAACAACTTGGTAATCATATCCATGCACCGCATTTGCATGTGCTTTGTAGATGTGGAGCACTTTGAGGCGATGTCATGCGTAACGTAAGATGAAGACGCTGAGGGTGTCGCGTGAGGGCACGCATCATATTGCATTCATCCTTGCATTAACAAGAGTACTTAGGATTTATTTAATTGTTCTGCTATATCATTCTTGATTGAACTGATAATAACATGTTAACCAGTGCCTTATTGTTTCACTGAGTTGATCACTCATTCCCACGTTTCTGGGGCGGTGTTACACACCCACCAGACTCTGTCTTAGGCCCTGATGTTGCAGATGTGGATGCGACGTCTGAGGCAGAGCGGGAGCTGGATGACGACGAGGCTGCCTTCTCCTATATGCAGTTTTCAGACGGGTTCTAGCGAGCCTCGGTCTGATGCGCGGGATTTCTGGGATATATTTTTGGGGACTGAAATGATGTAATTTGATACTTATAATTTTGTTAAATAACACTTTTACACGATCTGGTTGTATATGTAATTCAGGGATTTACACTTGTACACATTTTACTATAAGTCTTCCGCTTGCTTTATTCACTTGCCCCTGAATCATATCTGTGTTTTGGCTTAATCTATTCCATGTTTTATGCACTAATACAGTCAACATACATCCATCATTAAATATGTTGCATAAGTGATGTTTTGGAACTCAGGAGCTGAGTTATGCTCGACCCCCGAATTTCAGGGCGTTACAAGTTGGTATCAGAGCATGATCTGGATTAAACCGGACCTGGGTTATGGTCACACACCGCACGTTGTCGCCACTTTAGTGTATTTGGGTGCGGGTCTATCATCGCTTTGTGTTTGTGCTCCGTAGCTTCTATCGGCGAAAGTTTCTTGGAAACCTTTGCCGAGATCGAGTCTATACTCCTACCTGATCACACACAGCGACCCAAAACCTTTCCTAGACCCTCTATTAATGAGTGTAGACGGTTTATCTTCCCTTTTTCATCTTTAAACATTCCAGAAATCGCTGTTTGAAACAGATTTCTGTCAGAATGGCCCGATAGGCCTCAAACTACGCAAGAGGCCATTTGGGGCATTTCCAGTGGGGCCCAGGGGGGGAACCACACTTTTTGGACCAAGGGGGACCAGGACGGCCTCGCCAAATCGGCGAGGCATCGCCGATATGTCCAGAGACCGGCGATGCCATCGCCGGTTCGGCGAGGGATCGCCGGTCGCCGGGCCAGGCGGGCCGGGCCGACGCGGGCCGATCGTTCATGGGGCTTGTGTGGCCCACCCCTCCACGGTTTTCATTTTAAAACCCTTCCTTTTACCTATTTCCTTCACAAAACCCACCCCCAAGCTTTCCTTTTCTTCCAAAACCTCTCCAAACTCTCTCAAATCTCTCCCAAATCTTCATCTTCCTCCCATTTTCGTGCAAACCCATCACCCCATTCACAAATCTTCCATTCCATTGCTGATTTCCTCTTTTTCCCTTCTCATTTGAGCCCTTTCATTCCCTATTTGGCTAATAGTTGTGTGGAAGCTTCACCATCTTCCTATTTCTCTCTTTCTCTCATTTCTCATGGCCCTCTTTGAGATTGTGACGACCATCTTTTCCATTTCTTCCCTTCTTTCCTTGATGGGGAAGAAGAGAGCGCCCGTGGATGAAGCCGGGCCGAGCCGCCCAACCCGTGCACGGAGGCCGAGGGGTGCCGCCGCTAGCACGTCCGCCACGCGCGAGTTCCAGAAGAAGCGCGACCTCGATCCTCGAGCTCCTGTCAGTAGGACCTTGTTGGCGAAATTGTCGCATGGAGTCTATGAGGGGCGTAGAGTCCTTTTTGAGGCTCATGTTGATCCGCGGCTCTTTGGTGAGTTCTTCTTGTTGGAGCGCCTAGAAGGGGCTGGTTGGGGTCCCTTGTTCGAAGGCGAGTATCGCGCGAATGCTAGCACTGTTCGGGCCTTCTATGCCAACATTCTGGAGCCTTCGCTGGATCCTCTGCAGTTCAAGATTCCCTGTGGTAGTGGTCGAGTTAGAATTGTCAATGTTGCTTTGATATCTCGACTCTTGAATGTGCCACTTGGGAAAGTGCATGCCAGCGAGAAGAATGTGGACAGTGTGCGCGAGAAGGATCGTCGCACCCGATTCTTGTGTGGTCGTCTGGTTGAATGGCAGCCGAATAGGAGTCTTCTGGCTTCTTTCATGACGGACGACTTCCGTTTGCTTCATCACATCTTTACGTTCAATGTATATCCAAGGTGGAGCAACCACAGCGAGTGTACGCGCCTGATGGTAGATTTTCTATATCAGGTGGGGCAGGATGCGAAGTTGTGTGTGCCGACGTACGTCCTGCGTCAGATTATTCTCATCGCTCGTTCGAGTAGACGGACCGAGTCTCTTCCCTTTAGCCGCCTTATTTGTAAGATCGCACATGAGTTCGGCTATAGGCTTGGAGCTGAGAAACCGGTCCCTGTTCGCCATATCAATTTGAGGACTCTTAAGCTGATGGAGGTTGGTTCTGGTCGGCTTGCCTTAGAGGGTGAGGCTGGGTCTGAGAGTGGTGATGATGAGAGTTATGCTGAAGGCGGTGCGGAGTCTAGGGAAGAAGCAGAGCAAGATGAGGAAGAGATTGAGGCACAGGATTCGAGTGATAGCTCTCCTCCTGTAGTGCCAGAGCAGGGTGCAGAGCAGATTGCCAGAGATGCCCGTCTTACAAGACTTGAAGAAGGGCAAGCTGCTTTACGCCAGGAGATGGTGGATCTTCGAGGCTTTGTTAAGCATAAGCTTAAGAAGATGTCTCGGACTTTGAAATCTATCTTGTGTTGCTTGCAGGATAAGGGTGCTCCGCCTCCATCTCCTGATTCCGACGAGTAGCATCGTCATGGCCGTCTTTGCTTTGTTGTGTTTTTCTTTCTGTGTGTGGCCGTTGTTGGCTTGTAGTTGGAGTTGTTGTAGTTGTTGTAGTTGTTTGTGGTGGTTGTAGTTGTTGTGGTTGTTTGAAGTGTTAGATGTTGTTATTTTCATGCTTTCCTAGTCGTGATTCATGTATTGCTGCACTACTTGTATTGCGACGATTTTAGTTAATGGAATGCATGTTGTTTGTCTTTGGAGTTGTGCTGTGATTGATCATGTAAGTGGATCGATCCATGTTGATTTGCTAGTCGCACCGCTTTATCACTACGATGTTATTATGGGTATGGATTGGCTCACGAGGGTGCGAGCCGAGATTGATTGTGAAGCGAGATCAGTGACGATCCATGGACCTGAGGGCGAGATTGTTACTTTCCCAGTTCAGCTCAGTTACCCTATTCGTATTGATTTTTATTCTTCTCTGTTGGAGAGTTCGGCCGAGTCGGCGTTGGTCAGTACGCCGGTAGTTCAGGAGTTTGAAGATGTGTTTGAGTCGATTCCTGGATTACCTCCTCAGCGTGAGATTGATTTTGCTATCGATCTTATACCTGGTGCAGCGCCCATTTCTTTTTCCACCTATCGGATGCCTCCGAGTGAAATGGAGGAGTTGAGGAAGCAGATAGATGGTTTGCTAGAATTGGGTTTTATTCGGCCCAGTGTGTCTCCTTGGGGAGCACCTGTTCTGTTTGTGAAGAAGAAGGATGGTTCCTTGCGATTGTGTATTGATTATCGCAGTTGAACTAGGTATCTGTGAAGAATAAGTACCCCTTGCCCGGGATTGATGATCTGTTTGATCGGTTGAAGGGGGCACGGTACTTCTCGAAGGTTGATCTGCGGTCAGGGTATCATCAGTTGCGCGTCGAGGATGGGGACGTGCGAAGACCGCTTTTAGGACCGGCCGGTCATTATGAGTTCCTTGTGATGTCGTTGTCTGACGAACACACCGGCCGTGTTCATGGATCGAATGAACAGGGTTTCGACCATTTCTGTTTCGATTCGTCATTGTCTTTATTGATGACATTTTAATTTATTCAAGGAGACGGGCAGAGCACGAGGAGCACTTAAGAGTGGTTTTGGATACTCTTAGGAAGCATCGGCTCTTCGCACAGTTCAAGAGTGTGATTTTTGGAAAGAGGAAGTCAAGTTCTGGGACATGTGGTGTCCAAGGACGGGATAGCCGTCGACCTTGCCAAGGTAGGTGCAGTGCAGGAAGCCTGGTTCGATTTTCGAGGTGAGGAGTTTTCTTGGCCTTGCAGCTACTATCAATGCTTTATTCAGGACTTCTCGAAGATTGCCGGACCGTTGTCGTAGGTGACACGGAAGGATTTGAAGTTTGCTTGGAGTGAGCGGCGGAGTTAGCTTTTCAGAGTGAAGGACAAGTTGACGTCCGCCCTGTGCTAGTATTGCAGAGCAAGGGGTTAAGTATATTATATATACCGACGCCTCTCGCGTTAGCCCTGGGTTGTGTCCTTATGCGGAAGGACAGGGTGATTGCTATGCTTCGCGTCAGTTAAGGAAACACAAAGAGAATTACCCTACGCACGACTTGGAATAACACATGTCATCTTCGCATTAAAGCTTTGGAGACATTACCTCTATGGTGAGGAGTTCGAGCTCTTTTGCGACCACAAGAGCCTTAAGTATATTTTCACGCAGCGTGATTTGAATATGAGGTAGCGCAGATGGATGGAAACATTGAAGGACTTCAAGTTTGATGTTTCTTACCATCCTGGTAAGGCGAACCTTGTGGCAGTTGCGTTGAGTCGCAAGAAGGCTTTGGAGTTTACGGCTCCGCTGATGATAGCAGAGTGGGATATGTTGGAGTTCGTGCGCGATTTTGAGCAGAAGCTTACGGTGGTTGAGCCATATGAGGTTATCGCACACATTCGTGTACAGCCCGTTATCGACGAGAGGATCGTTGTAGCTCAGGCAGATGATGAGCTTTTAGTGAAGATGAGGCAGCGGGTTGGTGCAGATGAGAGCTCCGACTGGAGTGTTAGTTCTGATGGGGCCTACGTTTTCGTGGCCGGTTATATGTTCCTGACATCCCTGACTTGAGACGTGAGGTTCTCGAGTTAGCCCATAGTTCTAAACTTGCGATGCATCCAGGTAGCACGAAGATGTATCAGGATATGAAGAGGTCTTATTGGTGGGACAATATGAAGGTCCAGATTGCTGAATTTGTTTCTCGTTGTCTCACGTGCCAGCAGGTCAAGGCAGAGCATCGCCGACCTCCTAGGTTGTTGCAGCCCATGCCCATAGCTGAATGGAAGTGGGATTTCATCTCTATGGATTTTATTTCTGGGTTGCCGAGGACGAGAAAGGGATTTGACTCTATTTGGGTGATCGTCGATCGATTAACGAAGTCGGCGCATTTCTTACCGATTCGAGTCACTTACTCTGCAGACGAGTTGGCTAGGTTGTATATCAAGGAGATAGTGCGTCTGCATGGAGTTCCCCTGGAGATTGTGTCTGATAGAGACACGCGTTTTACATCTATCTTCTGGACTCGTATCCAAGAAGCGATGGGTGTGAAACTGAAGTTCAGCACCGCGTTTCATCCGCAAACAGATGGGCAGACGGAGCGCGTGAATCAAGTCCTGGAAGATATGTTGCGAGCTTGTGTTTTGGATTTCAAAGACAGTTGGGATGATTGTCTTCAGTATGCAGAGTTCGCGTATAATAATAGTTTCCAGGCGAGTATCGGTATGGCTCCCTACGAGGCGTTGTATGGTCGCCCGTGCAGAGCACCACACTGTTGGGCAGAAATTGGTGAGCGTAGTTTGCTTGGCCCAGAGTTGGTGCAGGTGACTTCTGAGAAGGTTGACATCATTCGACGTCGACTTTTGACAGCGCAGAGTAGGCAGAAGAGTTATGCGGATATGAGGCGTCGACCGCTTGAGTTTGTAGTGGGAGACCATGTTTTTCTGAAGGTCTCTCCTATGAAAGGAGTTTTGCGGTTCGGTAAGAAGGGGAAGCTGACGCCGAGATTTATTGGTCCATTTCAAGTTCTGGATCGAGTGGGAGCGGTAGCTTACCGCCTTGCTTTGCCCACACCTCTTGCGGGCGTGCATAACGTATTTCATGTTTCTATGCTGAAGAAGTACGTTCCTGATCCTTCGCATATTATCAGTTGGGAGCAAGTGCAGTTGAGTGAGGATGCCACTTATGTACTGCGACCGACGCGTATTCTCGACAGGAAGGAGCAGGTATTGCGTAGCAAGGTTATCCCTCTTGTGAAGGTGCTATGGACGCATCATGGTGTGGAAGAGGCTACTTGGGAATCTGAAGCTGAGGTCAGGAAGACCTACCCTCTGATCCTCGAGGATTATATGAAGGTATGAATTTCGAGGACGAAATTTTCTTTAAGGGGGGTAGATTGTAACGACCTTGGAATTTTTGTGCTAATCTTTCCTTAAGTAGTTGTTTTTGGGGTAATTAGCGCTTTACTCGATTGCTTGTGAAATTCGCATCAATCACTTTAAATTGTATCTGCATGGCTCTAAACGTGTAGATTAGTGAGCGCTACGTTACTCTGAAATCTGGGATCCATCGCTAAATCCAGTTGTTCTGGAGAATTTTTGGAAGATCTGGATCGGATCTGGACCGCGCGTCGAAAGTCCGATGGCGATGATCTTAGTTGCGGTCACCGAGTTGGGCTTGGTCTTCACCTCGAAAATCAAGTCGATCCGATGTTCGGTCGATTTGGTTGAGCTCGGAGTGAAGAGTGTGAGAACGGTTGGAATTTATTAAGCTTTATTGAAATCTGAGTCGTGTCGCTTGCGCGATGATTTTAAGCTATCTGACCGTTGGATTCTGACCCAATTTCACCCTCTGATCAGGATAGTTGGCCCAGGCATATCCTAGTGCTTGTGGACCTGATCGAGTTTCCGTGACCGTTGAATTAAGTGTGGTCCGCCACGGCTGATCTGAAGAGCCGGTCGGTACGAAAACTCAGCCTGACCTAGATCCATGGTCAATGAGCTTAAGTCCGACCTTTCGTGGTTATAGGCCCACCAGAAGTGCTTCGTTGGATCGAGAAAGGCGTGCTTTGGTTATAACCTAAGTATACCTTGACCCTGGGGTTATTTCCATCATTTTAAGGCCTATATATAGTCCTTAAACCCTAGCTCTCATTTCCATACGAATTTTCTCTAACCCTAGCTTGGAAAGAGAGTGGAAAAGAGAGAGTTAGTGAGAGAGATTGGCTGGTGATTCATCTTGATTCTTCCTTGTTCTTCTTCACCTTTGAACCTTCACTTTAAATCGTTCTTCTGACGATTCTGAGTTCCTTTGGGGTAAGTTAACCTAACCCTAACCTGTGTTAGAGCTTAGACTAGACTTGGTGTTGTGGTATCTCATTTCTATCCTTATTTTAGGGTATTCTAGCGCCGTTGACGAAGACAACTCGTCTAAATCAGCTCGGCGGTTCTTTCCTCGCTTAAGGTGCGGACTTTAAGTGTATAGGTTATGGTTTTCAAGGCTTTCAATCCCAGTTAGTGATTTATTCTTGTTATGGATGACATTTCACATGCCAAATGTTGTGTTTACATTGCTTTCCTGATATGCATGTGCTATATTGAGATTTGTGTATTCTAGGTGTATTTATAAAGTACCGTATACGTATATATTATGCACTTATGTTTGCCATGATTATTTGTCATGTATGTATGCTAGATGCATGTATGACGACTCCTTGGTAAAAGGAATTGTCTAAGTGCATGTATTCCAACATACGCCATGTATGTTGTTCCATGTATGTTAAGTGTTGGTAGAAATGCATGAATGATCTAAGTGTAACTAATTACACTTATTGTGGGCGTTGAGAAGTGATTCTCAATACTCCTATTGATGCGCATGATTTTCTTTATGCAGTTACATTCCAAGTTATTTAAATTCAAGCATCTCCTATGCTTACATTTATGTTAAGTTGATATTCTTCAGATGTGTATGTACCATGATTTGAGTTGTTGATCCATTACTGTTTTACATTCCATATGAATATCTGTAGTAGTGTAGGATGTTTGGGACTATGCCTTAGTCCAGGAGATCGGTAATTGACCCTATATTCGTGGTTGAGATTGCTTTCGCCACGTAGGACGTATTAGACGAACCCGAGCCGTATTAGAGTTGGCGGCAGTGGTTTGGCCACGCGGAGTGTTTGCGCACTCTATGTCGTTCAATTCAACGTGCGCTCGTGCTAGTCGAGTTTGTCAAATAACCCGATTGTCCGATGTATGTTAACCATGTATGGACGCTACTGTTTGAATCTAGGATACCGAACTTACCAGTGAAATCTTAATAACCATGGTACCTGATCCGCTAAGACTCATGAGCCGGACATGGTGGTATGGGACACCGTGGTCGAGCTGTCGGCCTACGCTGGGGTGACGAGCCTCCCCGTAGTGACCAGTGAGCAACTAAACTCGTGAGCCGATTATGGTGGTATGGGACACTATATTCGTGCTGTCGGCCTACATTGATTGGTGACGAGCCCTTTGTAGTGACCTCGAGCATACCTGGATACCGCAAGGAGGTGACGAGCCGATCTGTGGTAGTAAGGGCATGAAAGGCGTGCATTGATTGGTGACGAGCCCTTTGCTACGACCCCAACTATATGATCGTATGAGATATCTAGGATTGACGACCCTAGTATGGATCACTGTTTGGATGGTGATATGAGGAAGGTATCTTAGCTTCCCAATCCTGCTGTATGAATTGGACTAATAACAACTTGGTAATCATATCCATGCACCGCATTTGCATGTGCTTTGTAGATGTGGCGCACTTTGAGGCGATGTCATGCGTAACGTAAGATGAAGACGCTGAGGGTGTCGCGTGAGGGCACGCATCATATTGCATTCATCCTTGCATTAACAAGAGTACTTAGGATTTATTTAATTGTTCTGCTTTATCATTACTGTTTGATTGAACTGATAACATGTTAACCAGTGCCTTATTGTTTCACTGATTTGATCACTCACTCCCACGTTTCTAGGGCGGTGTTACACACCCACCAGACTCTGTCTTAGGCCCTGATGTTGCAGATGTGGATGCGACGTCTGAGGCAGAGCGGGAGCTGGATGACGACGAGGCTGCCTTCTCCTATATGCAGTTTTCAGACGGGTTCTAGCGAGCCTCGGTCTGATGCGCGGGATTTCTGGGATATATTTTTGGGGACTGAAATGATGTAATTTGATACTTATAATTTTGTTAAATAACACTTTTACATGATCTGGTTGTATATGTAATTCAGGGATTTACACTTGTACACATTTTACTATAAGTCTTCCGCTTGCTTTATTCACTTGCCCCTGAATCATATCTATGTTTTGGCTTAATCTATTCCATGTTTTATGCACTAATACAGTCAACATACATCCATCATTAAATATGTTGCATAAGTGATGTTTTGGAACTCGGGAGCTGAGTTATGCTCGACCCCCGAATTTCAGGGCGTTACAGCCATCAATCCCATCCTTCTATCCATCTCAACCATCCATTCCATCAATTTCATCCCTTCCATCCATCTCAACCTTCCATCCAACCCATCAAGGTGAGCACATCCCCCCTCACTTATCTTTGGAATGTTTTATTCACTTTGGAGTGTGATGTTGAAGTGATAATGATGATGTAGGACCCATCGATCGTAGGGCCCATTTTGATATACGGTTACACACATAAATGATGGAATGAAATAAATATTAATTGATCTAAAGCTTGTGTGTGACCCACTAGTTGTGGGCCCACCGTGATGTATACTAAACCATCATACAAGTGTATATGGTCACAAGGATGTGGATGAAGAGAAAACATAAATTTCAACTTGGTCAACAAGACATGGCCCCACTATGAGCCATTGTGATGTGTATACACAATCTAACCGTATAGATTATGGACCCCTCTAACTAGACCCTCACTCTCTCACACACGTGCATATATATATATATATACATATATGTATATATATAGAGAGAGAGGAGGAGAGACGTTGCTGCTAGCGTCCAGAGGACATTGTAGTAGGCAGCGTCCCACCTGTTTCAAGAGTGGACGAGCTGTGGGACCACAACAGGCCCCACCCCTGATGCATGTAGTTGATCCACACCGTCCATTTAATTTCCCAATTTATTTTAGGCATTGAGCTAAAAAATGAAGCCAATCCAAATCGCTGGCGGGCCACATCATAGAAAACAGTGATATTTACGGCTAAAGTCTGTTAAGGCCCACTGTAATGTTTCTGCACGTCAAAAACTACTGAATATTGGGCTCATTGGACCCATCTTGTGTTAGAGAACCCAGTAGATGGGCTAGATCGTCCTGACGTGGGCCACACCATTGAAAAACCATAAAAAAATAAACAGAAGACGCTATTGCTGTCAGCATCCAGATGACGCTGTAGCGAGCACCGTCCTGCTGTTAGATGCTGGAGGGAGGGTGGGTCCCACCACAGGCCCCACCATGATGTATGGCAAGCATTAACACAGTGCATTTGATAAGCTCCCTTTAAAAATTAGGATATCTCAAAAATCAGTTGTACACGGAACTCAGGTGGCCCACACCATCTAAAATCATGTGAAGGCATGTTAAAACATATAAAAGCACTCACTGGGCCCCACCTAAAATTTGAATGCATCTGAAACTTGGGCTGACCCCTTAACCAAGTGGGACACACGTAATGGATGGGTTGGATTTGTGAACCAGTTCTCAGTGGGCCCAACAAATGATTATGCATGTTGACCCCTCTCAACCTTTATATGTGGTGTGGCCAACACAAGTCAATCATTTACTTGATTTTTAAGCTCTAGGCCTACCATGGAATGGTGCATCTAACTAATGGGGTAGAAGATCAACAAGCATCACGCTGGGCCCACACAGTTTGACCTCATGGGAAGTCCTCATGTGTTGGACTGTAACACCCCATCCATTCCATACTATTTTCTATGCTTATGTACATGATGATCGACGCCCTTAACTAGACATGGATTGGCCGTTTATAGTACACACCCAACTGACCGGAACCTAAGACCTCGAAACCCATCTCATATCGACCGCCCCGTCACTGCGATCGTGGAGGTACAAACCGTGCGTCTGTACGATACTCCATTTGTGAGATATGTTGTGAAGAATAATTAGTGTATCATGTGCGCAAGGCGCCATGTACTCCACTCCACACATGTGCACAACACATGTCATACACATATGCACATGCCACACATGGGTGAGAGAATCTCTACCCATGTGTGTGATGTCACACACCCATACCTCTTATCTCTCATGTGCATGAAAAGTCAACTCTCTTCCATGCCACACCTCATGCATGACATCATCACACCATGCCATCCCATACTCCTTTAATCCAACATTAATTACAAAGCATGAATTAATTACCATAATCCTAGCCTAAGCTAATATTAATCACATTAGCTTAACTAAAATTTTATCCATTTCTTTATAAATACCCCTCCATCCCTTAGCATTTCACCATTTTCCATAGGAGAGAGAGAGAGAGAGAGAGAGAGAGGAGTGACCTTGGTGGGCCATCAACTCCATCAATCCCATCCCTTCCATCTATCTTAACCATCCATCTAATTCATGAAAGTGAGTACACCCACCCTACTCATTCTTATTTTGTTTTTGTTGTGTTTTTGTATGGTGGAGATGATGTTGATCATAATGATGTGATTAATCGAGTGGATGATGAAGATAGTATGATTGATGGTGATGATAATTGCAATAAATGTTAGGAATGGTGTGGATGATGAAAATAGTATGATTGATGGTAAAGAAAATTGTAATAATGATGATGATGTTATTGATGGTGTGGATGGAAAGGAGAAAACATATAAAAATAAAATAAAAAATTAATTTATTATAGAGTTCATGTGGGACCCATTAATAGTGGGCCCCACAAAAATGTTTGTATGACATTCAAATCATCCAAGTGTGGCCCAATTGCAATAAATGTTAGGAATGGTGTGGATGATGAAAATAGTATAATTGATGGTAAAGAAAATTGTAATAATGATGATGATGTTATTGATGGTGTGGATGGATAGGAGAAAACATAAAAAAATAAAATAAAAATTAATTTATTATAGAGTTCATGTGGGACCCATTAATAGTGGGCCCCACAAAAATGTTTGTATGACATTCAAATCATTCAAATGTGGCCCATTAGGCTGGCCACACACTCTCACACACACACACCCTCATACACACACGTGCACAAAATATATATATATATATATATATATATATATATATATAAGAAAATAAATAAATAAATGAATTAAAATATATATATATAAAGGGAGTGAGACACTACTGCCAGCGTCCCAGCTGCATTGTAAAAGGGGCTGGGGCTGTGGGTCCACATCGGGCCCCACCCATAATGTATGTATTTAATCCACGCCGTCCATCCAATTTTCCAGCTCCTTTTAGACGTTGAGCCAAAAAATGGAACTAATCCAGTTCTCTGGTAGGCCACACCATTAAAAATCATGTGACGACATGCTAAAACATATAAAAGTACTTGCTGGGGTCCCACTTGGAATTTTTATGCATTTGAAACTTAGACTGACCCCTCTACCACGTAGGACACACACAATGGATGGACTGGATCGTCCTGTTGTGGGCCCAAAATATGAAAACAAAAAAAAATACAAAACAGCACTGACATTGTTGCTGCCAGCGTCTGACGCTGCAGCAAGCAGCGTCTCTGCTGACGCTGGAAGAATGTGGGCCCCACTACAGGCCCCACCTTGATGTGTCTTGAATATCAGCACTGTACATTTAATGGGTTCCGTTTAAAAATGGGTCACCCCCAAATTTTAGCTGTACACAGAGCTCAGGTGGCCCACACCATCAAAAATCATGTAAAGACATGCTAAAACATATAGAAGTACTTGTTGGGGCCTACCTGAAACTTTCATGCATCTGAAACTTGCACTAACCCCTTCACCAAGTGGGACACACACAATGGATGGGCTGGATCTCTCAAGTAACCTACCTTGATGAGAAAATATACAAATAATAATAATAATAATAATAATATCAAAATAAAATAATGGGGGAGGAAGTGACGTCCTCACTGGACGTCCACATTTGGGGTAAAATTTTGTGGGCAGATCATGGCCACACCATGATGTACGTGCTAAATTCACACCATTCATCCATCTTACTAGTACCATTTATTGTATGGTCCCAAAAATCAAGCCGATTAGAAGTTCATGTAGGCCATGCCACTTGGACAGTGGAAATTGTACACAAAATACTTAGATTTTCCTGGTGCCCACCTTGGTGATGAAAGGTATATCTGGGCCATTCATCCACTCCTTAAGACCATTTTAAGTCATGAGTAAAAGAATGAGGCAGATCCACAACTTAGGTGGACCACACTATAAGAAACAGTGGGAATAAAATTCCCTACTATTAAATCCTTTGAGTTCTACTGTGATGTGTGACTGCCACCAAAGTTGGGTCAGCCATTAGATCATGGAGCCAACTCGTACATGTATTTTACATCCCAGTCGTCCATCATTTAGACCATCCATGTGTTATAAGTCCCACCCGACGTATGTACCTTATATCCATGTCATTCATCTAGTGGGTGGTATCAACTATGATGTTGTTTGTTATATGAATTGTTCATGGGGTGAACCCCACCATGTTAATGGGACCCACGATTATACAAAATATAATAATAATAATAATAAGGAAAGGGAATTGCATCCTTACCAATGAAAGCTTCCCTGGAAATAATGCGATCCATGTGAAGCCCACCTGGGTGCATGTGTTGTATACCCACACTACCTATATATTTTCCAATCACTTGGGAAGTGAGCCCACCTCTTACCCGTGAACAAAAGATGAAGTAGAACTCAATTTTAGGTGGGCCAGGCCACACTACAAGTAAAAACAGTGTAATAACCATTGAAAATTCTTAGGCTCTAGTGTGCCCTTATATGCGGGGATGCTTCCTTGACCATGGACTCCACTTTATAGTATGATGTAGATCCATACCTTTTATCAGTTTATCCTCATCATTTTAGGGTATGGTTCCATAGACTAGTCAGATCCAAATCTCATGCCATGGGAGCAATATTGATCACTTGTCCACCGTTAAATATTTCCTAGAGTTGTAGTAATGTTTGTGAGAAATCTATCCATCTATTCCTTTTAACCAGTCATGGACCACCTAATATACATGTTTTACCGGTCATTCATCTATTTTGATTAGATCATTTTAGAGTGTGGGGCTGCCTATATATTTACTGCAATCTAAGTCGTTTTCATAGTGCCTATTGTAATAGTTATTCCTCATTTAGTCCGCCAGTTGGTAGGAATCATGTGGATCACTACACTATAGGAATTTGGGATCTTGGGTGGCCCAACTAGTAGTGTGGATTGGGGAAAGTGTGTGGACCACCACATGTGAGTGCTTGATTTTTATAGCCCACCTAACTGTATGAAAATTGGGGTAATTGTGTGACTACTTGTCTAAGAAGATTTATGATTGTTGTGGCCATTAATCATATGATCACTGACGGGATGAGTGATAGCTAGATTTGACAAAATGGTGCTAAATATATAGCTCATAAATCTTGTGATCATGGGTGACATGGATAGCCGTAAATCATGTGGGTATGTGGGGAATGTGTAGCCCAACCTTATGATCAAATAGTGCTTTGATGACTACTAAACTATGTGAAATTATGGTACCGGCTACTCGGCTACATGAAAATTTAATAAAGTGGTTGCCCCATTATGCGGAATATGGTATAATAATAATAAGTAACCATCTCACCTTAAGTCTCTTATTATGACAAGTAGAGTGACATTTGTGTGGCCACTCAACCATTCGGACTTCTGATAATGGAGTGGCCATAAGACCATGTGGGCATATGAGAAATTGTGTGATTACGCAGACTCATGGACTATGCCGATGGTGTAACTTCCTGGGTTGTAACGCCCTGAAATTCGGGGGTCAAGTTCCAAAACATCACTTATGCAACATATTCAATGATGGATGTATGTTGTCTATATTAGCCCATAAAACATGGAATAGATTAAGCCAAATAGCAAATATAATTCAGGGATAAGTGAAGAAAGCAAGCGGAAGACTTATAGAAATAAATGTGTACATGTGCAGATCCCTGAAATACATATACATACCAGGTCGTAATTCAAGTGTTACTATCAAAATTATAAGTATCAAATTACATCATTTAATTTTCAAAAGAAATCCCAGCATCCCGCGCATCAGAACTAGGCTCACTAGAACCCGTCTGAAAACTGCATAAAAGAGAAAGCAGCCTCATCATCATCAATCTCCCGCTCTGCCTCAGAAGTCGCATCAACATCTGCAACATCAGCAACTAAGACAGAGTCTGGTGGGTGTTTAAACACCGCCCCATAATGTGGGAGTGAGTGATTAACTCAATGGAACAATATAGCATAGGTTAATATGTTATCAATTCAATGAAGCAGTAATGATAAAGCAGAATAATTAAACATGTCCTAAGTACTCTTGTTAATGCAAGGATGTATGCAAAATGATGCGTGCCCTCACGCGTACACCCTCAGCGTCTTCATCTTACGTTACGCATGACATCGCCTCAAAGTGCTCCACATCTACAAAGCATATGCAAATGCGGTGCATGAACATGATTACCAAGTTGTTATTAGTCCTTTTCATATAGCAGGATTGGGAAGCTAAAGTACCTTCCTCATATCACCATCCAAACAGTGATCCATACTAGGGTCGTCAGTCCTAGACATCTCATACGATCATATGGTTTCAGGTCGTTGCAAAGGGCTCGTCACCAATCAATGCACGCTTATCATACCTTCGTTACTACACTAAGGCTCGTCACCTCAATGCGGTATCCAGGCATGCACGAGGTCACTACAAAGGGCTCGTCACTAATCAATGTAGGCCGACAGCACGAATATAGTGTCCCATACCACCATAATCGGCTCACGAGTTTGGTTGCTCACTGGTCACTACGGAGAGGCTCGTCACCCCAGCGTAGGCTGACAGCTCGACCACAGTGTCCCATACCACCATGTCTGGCTCATGAGTCTTACCGGATCAAGGTACCATGGTTAATAGGATTTCATTGGTAAGTTGGGTACCCTGGATTCAAGCAGTAGCGTCCATACATGGTGAACATACATCGGACAATCGGGTTACTTGACGAACTCGACTAGCACGAGCGCACGTTGGGTTGAACGACATAGAGTGTGCAAACACTCCGCGTGGCCAAACCACTGCCGACAACTCTAATACGACTCGGGTTCGTCTAATCACGTCCTACATGGTGAAAGCAACCTCAACCACGATCTTAAGGTTGATTACCGATTTCCTGGACTATTCACAGTCCCAAACACATTACACTACAACAGATATTCGTATTGAATGTAGAACAGTAATGGAATAACAACTCCAACCATGTGGTACACAAGCATTTGAAGAATATTAACTTAACATGAATGTAAGCATAAGTAATGCTTGAAAATAAACAACAAGGAATGTAACTTGCATATAAGAAATCATACACACTAGTGGGAGAGTTGAGAATCGCTTCTCAACGCCCATACTAGGTTGATATATCACATTTTAGATCATTCAGACTTTTCTACAAACAGTTAGAATACATAGTCCAACATACATGACGTATGTTGAAATACACGCATTTGGACAATTCCTTTTACCAAGAAGTTATCGCATATACATCTAGCATAAGTACACGACAAATAATCATGGCAACCACATGTTCATATTTTATACGCATACGGTACTTTATACATACACATAAAATACACAAATCTCAATAAATCACATGCATATCAGGAACGCAACATAAACATAACATTTGACATGTGAAATCTCATCCATAACAAGAATAAACCATTCACTGGCATTGAAAGCCTTGAAAACCATAACTTATACAATTAAAGTCTGCACCTTAATCCAGAAAAGAACACCGAACTGATTTTAGACGATATGTCTTCGTCAACGGCGACAGAACAACCTAAGATAAGAATAGAAATGAGATACAACAACACCAAGACTATTCTAAGCTCTAACACAGATTAAGGTTAGGTTAACTTACCCAAAGATGAACTCAGAATCGCCGGAATAGCGATTCAAAGTGAAGGTTAAAGGATGAAGAAGAACAGGAATGAACCTAAGATGATTCACCAACTTCTCTCTCACTTTCCCTCTCTTTTCCTCTCTCTCACTTAGCTAGGGTTAGGAAATTCGTATGGAAAAGAGAGCTAGGGTTTTAAGGTCTATATATAGGCCAAACATTGATGAAAATAACCCCAGGGCCAAGGTATACTTAGGGTATAACCAAAACCGGCCTCTCACGATCCAACGAAGCACTTTCGATGGACCTATTACCACGAAAGGTCGGACTTAAGCTCAATGACCACGGATCTTGGTCATGCTGAGTTTTGGTACCGACCGGATCTTCAGATCAGCCGTGGCGGACCACACACAAATCAACGGTCACTGAATCTCGATCAGGTCCACAAGCACAAGGACATGCCTGGGCCACCATCCCTGATCAGAGGGTGAAATTGGGTCAGAATCCAATGGTCAAATTGCTTAAAATCGTCGCGTAAGTGACACGACTCAGATTTCATAAAATCACATTTACTTTCCAACTGTTTCACACTCTTCACTCCGAACTCAATCAAATCGACCCAGAGCATCACCTGGACTTGATTTTTGAGGTGATGACCAAGTCCAACATGGTGACCGCAACAGCCTAAGATCATCGCTATCGGACTTCCGATGCGCGGTCCAGGTCTGATCTAGAACTTCCAAAAATTCTCCAGAACAACTGGATTTAGCGATGGATCCCAAATTTCAGAGTAACATAGCGCTAGCTAATCTACAAGTTTTGAGTCATGCAGATCGAATTTAAAGTGATTGATGCAAATTTCACAAGCAATCGAGATAAGCGCTAATTACCCCAAATAGCTACTAAGGAAAGAATAGCACAAAATTTTCAGGGTCATTACATGGGTACATGAACTTAAGACTTGTGACAGATTGAACATAGGCCCATTGAGATATATTTCCGGCCCATATGATGAGGCTCATTGTGATGTATTTCCTGCCCATGTGATGTGGTCCATAGTGATGTGTATTAGGCCCAGGTATGTGGCCTACCTGTGAAATAGATTTAAGGCCACTTGCAATGTATTCAAGGCCCATGGGCGAGGCCCAATGTGATGTATTTGAGACCCATGGGCATGACTCATTGAGATGTATTTTAGCCCCATGGGTTGTGGCTCATTGTGATGTATTTGAGGCCCATGTGTAGGGCCCACCTCTTGTGTATTTGAAGCCCATGGGTCGTAAAGCCTGATGTGGTGTATTCATGGCCCATGAACTGAGGCTCATTGTGATGTATAGTGTACATATGATACGGCCCAATGTGATGTATATGCGGCCCATGAGTGAGGCCCAATGCGATGAATGTGCGACCCTTGTGTGAGACCCAAAGCGATGTATCTAAGGACCGATGTGATGTGTGATTTCGCCATGATGTATGTATTGATGTTTATGTGGGCCATTCCTTGGAGGCAATGTTGGTTAAATGTCCACATTGTTGAAGCCGATTGTTGAGGCCAGTTATTGATACCGATTATAAGTATATGATAGCATAACATCATCATACATGCCCATACGCATCATCTGCATGTTTTGAGATGTGGTTGACCATTACATATGTCATTGGGCAGGTTGTTATGAGACTAACTAATAGGTGGAGGTTATCTCACATGAGTGCACAGTATGCGCAGAATTGATGCATGACTGGATTGTATGACTTATGCATCTTGCATTGTGTGCCCTAGCGACATCAGGGCCGTAGCCTCCACAGGCATATCGTGAATAGCTAGATGGGACACCGAAAATATTTGGTTCTAGCATACGGGCGACATAGATGTCCCTGGGTGAAAATCCCTAAACCTCCGAGGTCAGGAGACGTCCCAATGTCGAGACCGAGTGGATACATGAGCGCCCGAGTGCCGAATACCAGGAGGCCGCGTCTCCCACTGTGTCGTAGTCATTTGGGAGGGGGTGTGGCCTTACCCGCCCGAGGGTAGGGGGCATTACTAGGCTGAGTTTGACCAGCTCGTGAATGGGTCCTCTATCGATGTGCCGGATAAGTATTGGCAGACTATTGTCCAGGCGAATAGTGAGATTTCTTACGCTCACTTGGACTGTGCTGCTAGGAGAGAGACAGTACCATTTGGAGTGTACTAAACCCCGGTGATGATCCCAGAGATGAACTGTACTGATATGTGGACTTATTGAGGAGGAGTTACATACTCATTCATTCATTCATACATGATCCACTCGGGCTGGTGGTGCGCAACTATTTGTTACGTGAACCTTCGCAATGGCTAAGATTTCGGTTGGGATGCGCGACTAACCTAAGATCAGGAGTTTACCACATTGGGTCTGACTATCCAAATTAGGTATGGGACTAGTTTGGATAGAAGTCCTTTGTGATAGACCCCATAGTCTGCGATACTACGTACTATCATCCCGACTTCACTCTAGCATAGTCATTTCATTTGCACCACATATTGCATTGTATTAGTAACATTTAGCATTTTAGGTTACTATGTTCAGTATTTAAATATGAATGACGGTATTCGTGAACTCATCAGGAACTGTATATTGCATTGCATCCTCGACATCTGATATTGGGCTCTTTATAACCCCTCATTTGCATAGCTGATTTATATTGCGTACTCTGATATTGTACGACTCATGGACTTGTCAGTATTTCTGATATTGTATAATTATGGCATGACAATATGATGATGATGATGATGTGATTATGGATGCATGTAATATGGTTATGGCTGTGGTATGATTTCCTTGTAGCATATTTATCTTGCTTGCATGTAGGACACACTGCACACACGTGTGTACTCACTAGGCTTTTTACCTAAGCCTCCTATTTTCCATTTTTTTCAGGGCTGGAGTAGCTTGGAAGACTTTGCTTTCTCGATGCATTGCATCTATTTTTCGATTTGGCAATGATGATGTTGTGTACCTTTGGAAAGCATTATACTTGTAACAATCAGGATTTCTATTGGAGAGTGTTGCTTGGTATTTGATCATGGATCTTCATGCTCAGGTATTACTATGTATATTTTAAAAAAAATCAATAAAAAAATCTTTCTTGTGATGCGCCGAACTCGGGACTTGGTGAATAGGAGTCGAGTGCCGAATTCGGGGCATCACGGAAGCTGTCCATCCCTAGGTTTGGGGCATGACATGGACCACATAGAACCTTTTCATATATATATATATATATAATTGTTAGATGGTTAGTACACCCTACTATTAATTCACACTTCACTGTTAGCCACCCCCACTAGGGATCGATACCAAGACCTAAGTGTTGAAATGAGGTATCTTCACTCAATCTACCACTTGAGCTATGGATCAGGGTGTATATACATAAGACATCTCTGGTGGAACTAAATTTTGGGCCTCTCAATAATTCTACGTTCTCCTCATCAAAGCCCAATCCAAAACCCATATAAGCCCATCATGAATACTTTGGTGTGTATTGGACTTAAGGCCACCCTGTTTGACAGGAATTTGTGGCCCAATTTCATGAATATCTTAAGTAGTCACACTAGGCATCTAAATCGCCCAATACAATGCAATGATCAAATTGAGGAGTATGCAATTAGATTGTTAGTAGAACATTCACACATAAGAAGGGATGTTAATTTATAGAAAGGAGTAATAACTAAAATTACAATCAAGTGCCCTAGTTTAGAAATTGCAAGGACTACAATTTGATTAGTCATGATTAAGTAAGAAAAGAAATGTATTTTATAGTCGAAAGTAACAAGCTAAGAGACCACAAGTTGACAGCATCATGTAGGGATTGGTTATCCAGGTACGTGGTACTTTAATGATCTTGCACCCTACATATCGGCATACATTGAGTTCTAGTTATCCTTGATTCGCTTATCATTAGCATCACTATGCATTCCATGGCATGATATATGATGAGAAATAGTATCCAAATTCTTTATAACATCACGGATTGACCGTATTACGATAAGTATGATGATATTAAATCATGGACACCGAAAATATGAAAATAGTAGGGGATGGTGTGCCCCTTGGGTTGAGAGACCCTAAACCCCAATGGTACCTTGGGATGCCTCACCGATGGGTCCGATGGACACATGGGCCATGGATTTGACTCCCACTATTAAGGCCAGGTTAAGAAGGGGTATGTCCGATCCGCCTTAGGGCTAAGGTGGCAAACGGGGACCGGTTTGACCCGCCAACGAGGAGAAGCGCAAACGAGGTTCACTACTAGTATACACAATGGAGGTTGTAACCCCATTGGTGGGTAGCGAGGTTGATAGTTGGTGTCTGGTGCATGGGCATCGACCCCGGTGGATCCTAAGTTCCAACAGTATAGTGATCATAGTCGATACGATGATGTTCATGAGTAGTGCAGTCAATTCCGTGGTGAGAGGAATATTGGCAGGTGTTTCTACAGTTAGCATATAATTATTTTATGCATTTCACACATGATCATGCTCCATCATTCATTAAGACATCGCTTTGCACAGTTTATTACTTTTGGTGGTTCTTTCATTATACTTTTATGTTAACTTATCTTGCGTACTTATCATGAGGACTTTGCACTTGTTAATTATATCTTTTATGTTAACTTATCTTGCGTACTTATCATGAGAACTTTGCACTTGTTAATTATATCTTTTATGTTAACTTATCTTGCGTACTTACCATGAAGACTTTGCACTTGTTAAGTTATAAGACTTACTTGTCTTTTAACCACTCAGGTAAAGGATATAAAGAAGAAAAACAAGTAACGACTACGAGTTAAGTGCCACGTCAAGGGGACTGATTTGACTTTTAAAATTTTGAATTGTACATGATGTATATATGTATCATGTAGACTGATGTTGTACTTTTGGAATTTTGTAGTACCGAGTTTACTTGTATGCAGATGTTACTTATCTTATCTCTGATATTCCTTTTGTGAAGAATGAATGGTGAGATTTATCCTTTACATTACCTTGTAGGACGTCGAGATTAGGACTTAGTGTGTGAGCATAGGGTACCAATCCTGGAGTTTGACTTGTCGCATGCCAGATCCGGTAGATATAGCGATATTATAAGACTATTGGGTTTGGGCTATGACAAAGTTGGTATCATAGCATGAGATAAGGGATTTCTTGTGGACAAGTAACCATTTAGGAGAAAGCTAGAGTTCTAGAACTTGAAAACTGACTTAAAAACTTGTTTTCCCTTAATGAACTTAGAAAAAGTTACTTATATAAGAGGTTAGGAAGATACACTTCTTGTTATTTGACCTTGAGAGACTATTCTAGGTTGTAACTAACCTAGGCGTCCATTTTCTATTGTAGATCATGGCGCCTAAGAAGGCCACTAAAATGAAAACAACAGTAAAACACGAGCCATCTGAGGACCATTAGGCCAAGGCACCAGATACTTCTCAAGATACTGCTTCGATTCAGGAAATCCTTTGTTCCATGGAATCTCTGATGGAACATCAGGAGAGGAGGTCTGCAGAGGCATCTTCCATATCATAACAGTCAGCTTTGATTTAGGAATTCCAGGCTTTGCGACCCCCTCAATTTAAAGGGCAGCCAGATCCGCTTGAGGTAGACCGATGGAGGACCCAAGTTATCAAGATTTTAGACTTGATGGGATGTCTTAATTCCTAGAGAGTGTCGCTTGCTACCTTCACACTAGAGGGAGAAGCAGAGTTATGGTGGCAGTTAGTTAAGAAGGAAGTTGGGTCGAGTATAGTATGGAGTTGGAGCATGTTTAGCGACAAGTTTGACCAAAAGTATTTTCCTGATAGTATTCGAGAAAAGATGGCATCAGAATTTATATCTCTTGAGCAAGGAGCTTTATCTGTGGCCCAATATAAGGGCAGATTCGTTGAGCTATCCCGTTTCGCATCAAATTTGATTTCGACCCCCAGTATGAAAGCTCATAAATTCGAGAAGGGACTTAGTCCTGGCTTGAAGAGTAGGGTAGTACCTTTGCGACTCCCTACGTTTGAGGAGGTGACGGACTGAGCTAAGATCATAGAAGTAGATTTTGAAAAGATGAACAAGACTCGTGAGCAGCCGCTTCGAAGATAGGATAATAAGAATAAGAGGAAGGGAGGCCCAACCAAATAGTTTCATCCATCGAAAAGGCTTGCTAGGCATGGACCAGCCGCTTGGGAACCCCAGCAAGATTCGCAGCGATTAACATTTCAAGGGACATGTTTTAGGTGTGGTGAAGTAGGCTATCAGGTTAGGTCTTACCCTAATCCGCCAGATGTCTTTGTAGAGCGGAAGGATAGGTCTTCTTACAGACAACAGCCTCATGGTCACCCCCAGCAGAGACCTTTTTAGCAACACTAGACTCAACAATACCATCCTCAACAACAGACTTAGTAGTATCGGCCTCAACAACGCTAGCAGCAGCAGCCACCCCAAAGTCGAGATTACTCTCAGCAGTACCAGAGACCTCCCCAGAAACAACAGGCAAGATTTACAGCGACTGCCCAACCTCGTGTATATGCTATTCAGTAAACTGATCCTCAATCATCAGCAACGATCTTGAGGGTACGACTACTCTCTTCTCATCATTTGCACACACCTTATTCAACTTAGGTGCATCCCATTCATTCATATCATTATCACTCATAAACACGTTGGGGTTAGAGCCAGAAAGGGTAGTGGAAGAGTTATTAGTAGCCACACCATTAGGTGAGTATTCTAACCTAAGCCTTATCTGCAAGGATTACCCAGTGATGATTGGAGATCACATCTTACCCGCTAATTTATTGTTATGAAGATGTCGAAGATGGATGTTGTTTTGGGTATGGATTGGATGGCTGCATATCATGCATCATTAGATTGTTTCGAAAGGACAATCACCTTCTCTATAATCGGCCAACGACAGTTCTAGTTCAAGATTCTACTAGCAGAGCAGACAGGAACATCCTTGGCCTACCTAGTAGAAGAAGAAAGGACCCTAAGGATCGAGGAGATCCCAATCGTATGCGATTATCTCGACGTCTTTCAAGACATCCCAGGCCTACCTCCTCAAAGGGTAGTGGAGTTTTGTATTGACTTGATGCTAGGTACTGCACACATCTCAAAGCCGCCGTATCGCATGGCACCCATGAAGGTGGAAGAATTGAAGAAGCAGTTGGAGGAACTTCGGGCTTTGGGCTTTATTCACCCAAGTAGTTCTCCTTGGGGAACGCCGGTCCTATTCGTTAAGAAGAAGGACGGGTCATTGAGACTTTGTGTGGATTACAGGGAGCTAAATAAAGTGACCATCAAGAACAAGTATCCATTACCAAGGATTGACGATCTGTTTGATCAGCTTAGGGAGGCGCAGTTCTTCTCAAAGATCAACCTACGTTCTGGATACCATCAAGTTCGAGTTTGAGAGGAGGACATCCCTAAGATGGCTTTTCGCACCAGATATGGCCACTTCGAGTTCCTAGTCATGTCCTTCGGACTGACAAATGCCCCGGCCGTATTTATACAATTGATGAATGAGGTATTTCGCCCTTATCTCGACCAGTTTGTGGTAGTATTCATAGACAATATTCTTATATATTTGCGTACCCAAGAGGAGCATGAGCATCATCTATGCACTGCTCTGTAGACGCTTCACGATCATCAGTTATATGTTAAATTTTGGCAGGAAGAAGTGAAGTTTCTTGGCCACGTCATTACTAGAGAAGGATTAGCCGTAGATCCGGCTAAAGTCAAGTCCGTGCTTAAGAGGCAGCAACCCACTAATTTCATGGAAATTCGAAGCTTTTTGGGTTTAGCGGGATACTACAGACGGTTTATTCGAGGGTTTTCTTGTATAGCAGAACCTCTGACATGATTGACCCATAAAGGAGCACCTTTTGATTAGAGTGAAGCCTGCGAGAAGGCATTTGTGGAGTTGAAAGATAAGTTGACAACGTCACTAGTTCTCACCTTGCCATTTGGAAATAAAGGGTTCGTAGTATACACAGATGCCTCACGAGTTGGATTGGGTTTTGTGCTGATGGAGCATGACAAAGTTATAGCATACACTTCTTGACAGTTGAAGGCTTATGAGAAGAATTACCCAACGCATGACTTAGAGTTGGCCAAGGTAGTGTTTGCAGTAAAGATATGGCGGCATTATCTATACGGGGTCAAATTTCAGCTGTTCACTAACCACAAGAGCCTTAAATATTTATTTTTTCAGAAGGAGCTTAATCTGCAGCAGAGAAGGTGGTTAGAGTTGTTAAAGGATTATGATTTTTCTCTTCAAAACCACCCAGGTAAGGCCAATGTTGTAGCTTATGCCCTCAGTCGTAAGCCACAAGGAATTATTGCTCAACTTTTGGTTCAACAGTGGCAAATGTTGGAAGAATAAGGGACTTTGATTTCGAGTGGAGATTACAGTCAGCTACTAAGCATTTTGCAAGCTTATCCATTCAACCATCACTTATATCTCGAGTCATTGAGGTGCAACAGGCAGACCCAGCGATCATCAATCGCCATAAGGAAATGACTGATGATGGTTCGTCCGAGTGGCAAGTCAGTGTAAATGGTGGACTTCGCTATAAAATGCGATTGTATGTGTCAGAAGATGATGAGCTGAGGCAAGAAATATTAACCAACGCACACCAGTCCAAATTCACGATCCACCCTGGTAGTACAAAGATGTCCCGCAATGTTAAGAGACAATATTGGTGGCCAGGGATGAAGTGTCACATTACTGAATTTGTCGCCCAATGCGATACATGTAAAAGGGTCAAGGCAGAGCATAAACTACCCTTTGGTACCTTGCAACAACTAGAGATTCCTTAGTGGAAGTGGGAGCACATTACAATGGATTTCATTATGGGATTACCGCGGACTCCTCAAGGTCATGATGCCATCTAGGTCATCGTTGATTGACTAATGAAGTCAGCGCATTCCCTACCTATATGTGCTACCTACTCTATGGACCGACTTGCTCAGTTATTTGTTAGTGAGATCGTCAAGCTGCATGGAGTGCCGGTATCAATAGTATCCGACCGTGACCTGAGGTTCACGTCGCAATTTTAGAAGAGCTTTCAGCAAGCCTTGGGTATGACTCTGAAGTACAGCATCGCCTACCGCCCCCAGACAGATGGGTAGACTGAGAGAGTCAATCAGATTCTGGAGGATATGCTTAGAGCGTGTGTGCTGGATTTTCATAATAGCTGGGATACTCATTTGCCGTTAGCCGAATTTGCATATAATAATAGTTATCAAGCAACCATCGGTATGGCTGGCTCCATATGAGGCCTTGTACGGCCGACCTTATAGGTCACCCAATTGTTGGACAGAAGTTGGAGAGTGGAGTTTGCTTAGGCCCGAAATCGTTCAGCAAACCTCGAAAAAGATAGAGCTTATCAGATAGAGTATGTGCACCACTCAAAGCCGACAGAAGAGTTATGTTGATCACCGGCGTAGAGAATTGGAATTTACCGTCGGAGATTATGTCTACCTCAAGGTCTCGCCCATGAAGGGCGTATTTTGATTTGGCAAGTAAGGAAAGCTCGCCCCGCAATATATAGGCCCCTTCGAGATAGTAGAGCGGATTGGCCAAGTGGCATATCAACTAGCCTTACCTCCCCAGCTGTCAAGTGTTCACAATGTATTTCATGTGTCCATGTTGAGGAGGCATGAGCTGGAGACAGAGAACATTATCGACTAGCAACCAATCAAAATCTGTGAGGATGTGTCATACATAAAACATCCTATTCGTATCTTGGACCGAAAGGAGCAGGTCCTTCGGTCAAAGAAGATTCCATTGGTAAAAATTCAATGGGGACACCATAACGAAGCAGAGGCCTTGTGGGACCGTGAGGAGGACATTCGAAAGAAATATCCCCATTTGTTCTAATGAACTTTATAAACACTGTAAAAAAAAAACATCACCGATGTATGATATCCTTTTTGCAATAAAAAAAGGGGTTTTCTGTCAATTCACTTTTTTAAATCATGAAGCCTGCATTTTATCCAATATAGTAGAAATTTTGAGACGAAATTTTTACAAGGAGAGGAGAATTATAATACCTGATCCATCCTATAAGTACGACCGACTAGTTAGTAGATGAGACTCACCTTCTGAAATAAAACTCGATAATGCCTGCATGTACAATACAAATACTCAAAAGAACCCCCTATAATACACCCCTCATAATACGACCATAAATAACCAAAACCGATACCATGATGTACACCCTGACCATTCCATAACATTTGCTATGCCTATGTGCACGATGATCGACGCCTTTGGCTAGACCTAGATTAGTCGTGCATAGTACACACCCAACTGACCGAAACCCCAGGACTTCGAAACCTATTCCATATCGACTACCAAATCGTCGCAATCACAGAGGTACCACCCATGCATATGTGCGACGCTCCATTAGTGAGATACGCCATGAAGAATCATCGGTGTATCATGTGCACATGACGCCATATATTGTATCCCACACATGTGCACAACACATGCTCCCACACATGCACCATACCACATAAGAGTGAGAGAATCTCTACCCATGTGTGTGATGTCACACACCCATACCCCTCCCTCTCTCATGTACACCCCAAAGTCAACTCTTCTCCATACCATACCTCATGCATGACATCATCACACCATGCCATCCCATGCCCCTTTAATCCATCATTAATTCTTAATCATGCGTAAGTTCCCATAATCTTAGCCTAAGCTAAGATTAATCACATTAGCCTAACCTAATCGTATTTTTATCCATTTCTCTACATAAACCCCTCCACCCCTTAGCATTTTCACCATTTTTCTATAATAAGAGGGAGAGAGAGAGAGAAGTGATCTTAGTGGGCCATCAATCTCATCCCTTCCATCCGTCTCAACCATCCATTCCATCAATTTCATCCTTTCCATCAATCTTAACCTTCCATCTAATCCATCAAGGTGAGTACACCCCCCCTCATTTGTCTTTGGAATGTTTTATTTACTTTGGAGTGTGATGTTGAAGTGATGATGATAATGTAAGACCCATTGATGGTAGGGCCCATTTTGATATACAGTTACACACATAGATGGTGGAATGAAACAAATATTAGTTGATCTAAAGCTTGTGTGGGACCCACTAGTTGTGGGCCCACCGTGATGTATACTAAACCATCATACAAGTGTATATGGTCATAAGGATGTGGATGAAGAGAAAACATAAATTTCAGCTTGGTCAACAAGACATGGCCCCACTATGAGCCATTGTGATGTGTACACACCATCTAACCGTTTAGACTATGGACCCCTCTAACTAGACCCTCGCTCTCTCACACACTCTCACACACGTGCAAATATATATTTATATATATATATATATAGAGAGAGAGAGATAGGAGGAGGAGGAGGAGGAGGAGAGACGCTGCAGCAGGCAGTGTCCCACCCGTTTCAAGAGTGGATGAGCTGTGGGACGACACAGGCCCTGCCCCTGATGCATGTAGTTGATCCACACCGTCCATTTAATTTCCCAATTTATTTTAGGCATTGAGCTGAAAAATGAAGCCAATCTGAATTGCTGGCGGGCCACATCATAGAAAATAGTGATATTTACAATTAAAGTCAGTTAGGGCCCACTGTAATGTTTCTACACGTCAAAAACTACTAAATATTAGGCTCATTAGACCTGTCCTGAGCCAGAGAACCCAGTAGATGGGCTAGATCGTCCTGACGTGGGCCCCACAATTGAAAAACCATAAATAAATAAATAAATAAATAATAAAATAAATAGTAGACACTGCTGCTGTCAGCATCCAGATGATGCTGCAGCAAGCAGCGTCCTGCTGCTGGACGCTGAAGGGAGGGTTGGTCCCACCACAAGCCCCACCATGATGTATGGCGAGCATCAACACTGTGCATTTGATGTGCTCCCTTTAAAAATTAGGATATCACAAAAATCAGCCGTACACGAAACTTAAGTGGCCCACACCATCTAAAATCGTGTGAAGACATGTTAAAACATATAAAAGCACTCGTTGGGCCCCACCTGAAACTTGGACTAACCCCTTAACCAAGTGGGATACACATAATGGATGGGTTGGATTTGTGAACCAGTTCTCAGTGGGCCCAACAAATGATTATGCATGTTGACCCCTCTCAACCTTTATATGTGGTGTGGCCGACACAAGTCAATCATTGACTTGATTTTTAAGCTCTAGGTCCACCATGGAATGATGCATCTAACTGATGGGGTAGATGTTCAACAAGCATCACGCTGGGCCCACACAGTTTGACCTCATGGGAAGTCCCCATGTGCTGGACCACATAGAACCTTTTCATATATATATATATATATATATATATATATATATATAATTGTTAGCTAGTTAGTACACCCTACTATTAGTTCACACTTCACTATTAGCCACCCCCAGTAGGGATCGATACCAAGACCTAAGTGTTGAAACGAGGTATCTTCACTCAATCTACCACTTGAGCTATGGATCAGGGTGTATATACATAAGACATCTCTGGTGGAACTAAATTTTGGGTCTCTCAATAATTCTATGTTCTCCTCATTAAAGCCCAATCCAAAACCCATATAAGCCCATCATGAATACTTCAGTGTGTATTGGACTTAAGGCCACCCTGTATGACAGGAATTTATGGCCCAATTTCATGAATATCTTAAATAGTCATACTAGGCATCTAAATCGCCCAATACAATGCAATGATCAAATCAACGAGTATGCAATTAGATTGTTAGTAGAACATTCATACATAAGAAGGGATGTTAATTTATAGAAAGGAGTAATAACTAAAATTACGATCAAGTGCCCTAGTTTAAAAATTACAAGGACTACAATTTGATTAGTCATGATTAAGAAAGAAGAGAAAAGTATTTTACAGTCGAAAGTACCAAGCTACGAGGCCACAAGTTGATAGCATCATGTAGGGATTGGTTATCCAGGTACGTGGCACTTTAATGATCTTGCACCCTACATATCGGCATACATTGAGTTCTAGTTATCCTTGATTCGCTTATCATTATCATCACTATGCATTCCATGGCATGATATATGATGAGAAATAGTATCCAAATTCTTTATAACATCACGGATTGACCGTATTACAATAAGTATGATGATATTGAATCATGGACACTAGAAATATGAAAATAGTAGGGGATGGTGTGCCCCTTGGGTTGAGAGACCCTAAACCCCAATGGTACCTTGGGATGCCTCACCGATGGGCCAGGTGCACATTTGGGCCATGGATTTAACTCCTACTAACGAGGCCAGGTTGAGAAGGGGTATGTCTGACCCACCTTAGGGCTAAGGTTGCTAACGGGGACTGGTTTGACCCGCCGACGAGGAGAAGCGCGAACAAGGTCTGCTACTAGTATACACAATGGAGGTTGTAACCCCATTGGTGGATAGCGAGGTCGATTACTGGTGTTTGGTGCATGGGCATCGACCCCAGTGGATCTTAAGTTCCAACAGTATATTGATCATAGTTGATACGATGATGTTCAGGAGTAGTGCGGTCAATTCCGTGGTGAGAAGACTATTGACAGGTGTTTCTACAGTTAGCATATAGTTATTTTATGCATTTCACACATGATCTTGCTCCATCATTCATTAAGACATTGCTTTACATAGTTTATTACTTTTGGTGGTTCTTTCATTATATCTTTTATGTTAACTTATCTTGCATACTTATCATGAGGACTTTGTACTTGTTAATTATATCTTTTATGTTAACTTATCTTGCATACTTATCATGAGGACTTTGCACTTGTTAACTATATCTTTTATGTTAACTTATCTTGCGTACTTTCCATGAAGACTTTACACTTGTTAAGTTATAAGACCTACTTGTCTTTTAACCACTCGAGTAAAGGATCTAAAGAAGAAAAACAAGTAGCGACTACGAGTTAGGTACCATGTCAAGGGGACTGATTTGACTTTTAAAAATTTGAATTGTACATGATGTATATATGTATCACGCAGACAGATGTTATACTTTTGAAATTTTGTAGTACCCAGTTTACTTGTATGCAGATGTTATCTTATCTCTGATGTTCCTTTCGTGAAGAATGAATGGTGAAATTTATCCTTTACATTACCTTGCCGGACCTCGAGATTGGGACTTAGTGTGTGAGAATTGGGTACGAATCCCGGAGTTCGACTTGTCGCACGCCAGATCCGGTAGATATAGTGGTATTATAAGACTATTGGGTTTGGGTTGTGACATTTTAACCATGAATGTGAATGATTCTCTGATAATCTTGTTGAACTAATTTAGATTAGTAAACATTACAAGTCAATAAGATTAGAATTTTTGAAAAGTCCTATTCACACCCCCTCTAAGTCACTTTGCCTAATTCCATACTTCTACTTTAGCGGTACCACCACAATTTTAGACTTTTCAATTATTTTTGCCTATTTAAAAACTTGATTGCCTTACTTAAATGATCATTCAATTTAAAGCTAATAAGGCAATATAACTCTAATGGCTTCCAAGCCAATTAGAGGTTCCAATCACAAAGGCTATAAAGGATATGCGGAATATAACAACTAGCCTAGTGTTGTAAGCTTGTGTGTAGAATGTGCTTTCTATCAATCCATAGCATTCATTCAATCATTATTAAGAAGTTAAAATATTCAAGCATACATAAGCATGATTAAACAGATGCGCTAATAACAATTCCAAACACAAGCTTTTATAGTCGTTCGGGTACGTGCCTACTCCACTCCCGGCATCTACACTTAATCCTAGAGTGCACCGGATTTCATTATTAATGGTTTTAAACAGGTTCAACAATAACTTTTACAATCCTACACTAAGGACACAATTTATGCTCTTCGCAAGAGCAAAGGTCCTACACCTAGAACCCACGTTTAGGCCCACCAATCAAGGTCCCCACATAAGGCACCTATCATTTATGCCGACCGGCCAATGTCCCACATAAGGCACCTACCTTTAGGCCCACCAGCCAAGGTCCCACACTAGGAACCTAATCGAGTTTATTGATAGCAAACTCCTAGTCTCAATCATACACGAGGAAGGAGACTAAACTTTTGAACTCTTAAAATGACACTTACTTATTTGGTAGAGTTCTATCTTATAGCTTATCTCGGGTTGATGGATCTTCATGCTCTCGTGCTTGAATTAGCTTCCCGGTGCACCCCCGATCATGTAGCTTGGATTTACTTGTTGACTCAGCTTCATGATTAAGAACCTTACATAAGATGTACCTAAAAAGGTGACCAAGGTTATGGGAGTCGATTGAATCTCCTATCTAGGATAATGAGTGGATTTCCTAAGGGATTCAACTTATGGATGCTATAGAGTATCAAAGAACTAAGGATTTTATTATTAGTTTGGTCTTTGTAGTTTCGAGAAAGCATGAGTTCATGTTCTTCATTAATCAGAGCTTTGAATGCTCATATGAGTGAAAGATCACAATGAAGAGAACATGAAACTTATATGAATAGAGTCTAAATGGGCTAGGATAAGCTTGGGATATACTAGAGACTCTATGGTGCATATTTCCACTAATTTTGCAAGTTCTTACAAGCCACTTTTATAGATAAAAGCTTCCAATGGATAGAAAATGGCTAGTTTACGGTGCTACCGAAGTGACCTTCAGTACCACCGAACTTGCTTAGGTGGTACCGAATTGTCTATCGATAGTACCGAATTAAATTCCCAAGATACTAATTGAAAATGATCTCTTTTGGTGGCATCGAATTTTAATCGTCGGTGGCAGTTGGTGTCACCGAAATATCCAGTCGGTGACACTGAATTAACATTGTAAGTTTGCTGGACTATTTTGAGCCCCTTCGGTAATATCAAAGGTGCTATTCAGTGGTACCTTCGTCCTACCGACAATGGACAAATTTTTCCTATTTTGTCTAATAAATCATTCAACAACTTGAGATATGCAAAAGCCAAGACTATAGGATATCAAATGTGAACTTGGGATTGGCTTAGAATAGATTACTTAAGTAGGTATTCCTATTTGGGTTGGGATCATCTATTTGCAAGGTCAAGATTGTAGAAGCTGTTCTTTGTCTTCAATGTAACTTTGATGCTTCTGATCTAGTTACGTCGCCGGTCTTCACTTGTCAAGAACTCATCCGACTACAAGACACAACTAGTCACGTAATTGACAAACATGAGTGCAAACAAGTGCACTAACAATCTCCCTCTTTGTCAATTAAGTGACAAAAACAACCTAACCTATGACCATGTCATGGTTCATACTAATGACATACCAAAACCATAAGAATTACATATCAAACATATAGATTTACAACTCAAGACTTAACATATAATGCAAAATCATGCTGCTCCCCCTTAGTGTTTACCAAGAATAACCTGTAACAAAGGAAACAAACAATTTTTGCAAGAAACAAATATTATTTTGGTGGGTAGGTTTCTTCTCCCCCTTTTTGTCAGTTATTGGTAAAAAGTTTATCAAGAGATATTCTAATAAGATATGAAAAATGATAATGTAGAGGGTAAGAGAATAAAATAGACAGATCATATAATAATATGAGCATAAAGATTATCATTCATACAATGAAATATAACATCAGAATCAGAATGGATAATGCCATAAGGTTGTCAAAAGTACTACAATAGGATTTGGTACTTTTAACCATCATCCAAAAACAAAACAAGTCCTTAAGGACATACCACAAAAAAAATATCAGATTATCATACAGCCTAACTGATTGCTAAAATATCAGGCTGTAAAGGTTAAGTGTAAGGCAAGTCAAACATCCATATATATAGACTAATCTTGCATGCACAAAAAGAGATCAGAGAGGACTCGGCTCCAAAGCATTGGTGGAGTCATCCTGGCGACATGAGAGATGGGTTGCAATGCGTTGCATGGTGCGCTGGATAGAAGCCACCATTCTTTCCAGCCAAGTCTTACGTTCTTTGAGCTCCTGTTGCTGCTTGCTGAGATGGGCGAGAGTGGCCTCTAGTGAGGCAGAAGGGGCAAGAGGTGCAGCTGCAGCCTCTTCTGAAGGTATAGGAATTTTTGCTAAAGGTGCATCAACCTTAGGGTGAGGTCTCGTCCCGTGTCTAGTTGAAAGTTACATGCGTGTAATGTTGAGAGGTATGACGCTGGAGGTAGTGAGAACTTTGCCCGAGTTTCCCTTTATCCCAAATTGGTTTGCCATCCGACAGAGCAACCATCCAAATGGGATTCCACTGTTATTTGACTCAAAGGCCAATACAATTTGATCCAATATTATGGTGGGAAGGCACATGGGTTCCCTCGTTCCAAGTTTATAGAGAGTTTCGACCATGAATGGGGTCAGTTCGGTATAGTTACCCGACTGAGTGTAGACATTTGACACGAAAATGTGATGTAAAATGCGAAAGTCATTTGACATGGTAGTAGCATGGAGACCATTCCCTTTGTTGCATTGGATATTATGACCATTGCAAAGAAATTTGATCCAAATAATGTACTTTTCACCATCGATCATATTAAGCTTAGATGGGCAAATAGGAATTTTAATCAAGGAAGCTATTTAAGAATTGTAATAGTTCTCCCATGATAGTTAACTGTGGCCAATGAGTCATGATCTTCTAGCTGTGTACAATGAGACAGAAGGGCTTTGGCAAGATTGACATCAACTTCCTCTCCAAAGGACAAAATAGGAACCCAACCGCAGTTGTGAAGAATGTCATCGACATTATATGGCTCAAGACATGAGGCATCAACATTCCTCTCACATATGATTTTTCGAAATGCAAAAAGTGCCACAATAGGACTTGGAGGGGGATAGTGATCGTTTGGAGGATTGGAAGGTCGAGTATTTTGACGAATATTTCAACCTATTTTTAGGGCACAGAGTTTGGTCTTAGTGCCAGACGATTCTCCCCGATAGTGTTTCTTTTTAGTTATTCCCTCCCTTAGAGGAGAGTAACCATGACCTTCCATATGGGAATGGGGTAGATAACATAGAGAAAGAAAAAGAAAGAAATCCTAAGATGAGATGGGTAAATGGCAGGAAAATACCTGAGGAATACTTGGGAACTACCAGATTTCGGTAGGAAGACTTCCGGCCAAAGGGCAAGGGAAACCGATAAGAATTAGGGCAAAAGGCCCTTTTAGATTAACTAACTTTTATAGGTACGCCTACCCGATTTCAGTACTACCAAAAGTTATTTCGGTGCTATCGAAGGTACCCAAAATAATGTATTTGTAGGTATTTTCAGATTGATGTACAAGAAAATATCTTTCATAATTATTTTGTACATACCAAAAAAAATGGATAACATATATGTCAAAAGGTGAGTGAAGCTCATAAAGAAAATTGAATTGACATATATGTTCAAAAAGAACTGAGGCTAAGATTCCTCAAATATGATAATTAGTGCAAATGGCCTATTTGGTTGTGTTTATATCGCATGTATCTCAACAGATTTTTAGAGATTTCCAAATCTGTTGGCATCTAGTGGTTTTGTTAATATATCAACGACTTGTTGCTTGGTAGGCACATGTTCCAATATAATGATGTTTTCTTCGACAAGTTCACGAATAAAGTGATCTTGAATGTCTATGTGCTTGGTACGAGAATGTTGGATTGGATTATTCAAAATATTGATGACACTTGTGTTGTCACAAAAAAGTGTTATTGTTGATTGTGCAATACCATAATCCAGTAACATTTGCTTCATCAATAGTGGCTGTGTGCAACAACTCCCTGCTGCAATGTATTCGACCTCAGCAGTGGATAGTGTGATTGAATTTTGCATTTTTTTATGCAATGATACAAGACAATTACCGATATAAAAACAACCTTCGCTGGTTGATTTATGATCATCAATGTTTCTAGCCCAGTCAGCATCTTAATACCCAGCAATAATGGTAGATGTGTCAAAGGGGTACCATAAGCCGTGGTCAGTAGTCCCAGCCACAAATCGTATGATCCTTTTTACCACAGAGAAATGTGATTCTTTAGGATCGGCCTAAAACCTAGCGCATGCACTAACACTAAACGAGATATCTGGCCAACTCGTGGTTAGGTAAAGTAAGTTGCCGATCATATTGCGATAAAATTGTTGATCTACACTCTTCCCATTAATATCTTTAGAAAGTTTAAGAGTGGTGCTCATGGGAGTATTATGAGTGTGGCTAGAATCAAGTCCAAATTTTTTTATTAGATCTTTTGCATATTTGGATTGGCATATGAATATTCCATTAACCATTTGTTTCACTTGTAATCCCAGAAAGAAGTTCAGCTCACCAACCATGCTCATCTCAAATTCAAATTTCATCAATTTAGTGAATTCATGAGCTACATCTTCACAAGTGGATCCAAAAACAATATCATCCATGTAAATCTGAAGATATTCCCAGTCTTTTACATAAATAGTGTCTTATCAACACTCCCCCTACAAAAATTATGGTCGAACAAAAATTGTGTTTGACGCTCATACCATGCACGGGGAGCTTGCTTCAGACCATAAAGTGCTTTACTCAATTTGTATACATGTTGAGGGTATTTAGGATCCAGAAATCCTTTTGGTTGTTCTACATATACTTCTTCCTCAAGTATACCATTGAGAAAGGCGCTCTTAACGTCCATTTAAAATAATTTGAATTTTAATCCACACGCAATAGATAAGAGAATTCTTATAGACTCAAGGTAAGCTACAGGGGCAAATATCTCATCAAAATCTATGCCCTCAATTTGTGAGTAGCCTTGTGCCACGAGTCTAGCCTTGTTCCTTACTACATTACCAGATTCATCGGATTTTTTCTTGAAAATTCATTTGGTTCCGATGATATTTGTATCATGTGGCCTAGGAACTAGCTGCCACACCACATTCCTTTTAAATTGATGGAGCTCTTCTTTCAGAGCTGCTATCTAGAATTCATCTTAGAGAGCTTCTATGACATTTTTAAGCTTAATTTTTTAGGTGAAGCACAGATGATTAACAATATCCTCAAGTTGGCATCCAGTTTTCACACCATCAGTAGGATCTCCATTGATTTGATTGATGGGGTGGTCCTTAATAAATGGCAAGTTATTCAACGGTTGAGGTTCAAGAGGTGTAGTGACTTTGTTATCTGATTTGTTCATTGAAAACGTGTCCACTTCATCCTCTATATCAATTTCAGGACTAGTTTCATCATGTGGTTGGTCATCAACAAGCACATTGATTGATTCTTAAATAGTTAGTGTCCTTAAATTGTATACTCTATAAGCATGACTATTAGTAGAATATCCAAGGACAATACCTTCGTCACTTTTAGAGTCAAACTTACCTAGATGTTCTCTGTCTTTAAGAATATAACATTTACTACCAAAGACACGAAAATATTTTACACTAGGCTGTTTTCCACTCCATAATTCATATGGATTCTTGTTCAGTCCTACCCTAAGATATACTCTATTAATTATGTAGTAGGCTATGTTGACGGCTTCGGCCCAAAAACTTTTAGCCATGTTTTTACTAGTTAGCATTATTGAGCCCATTTCCTGTAATACCCTATTTTTCCTTTCTACCACTCCATTTTGTTAAGGTGTCTTTAGAGCTGAGAATTCATGTCGAATTCGATTCTTATCACAATATGATTTGAATCAATCATTCTCAAACTCTCCACTGTGATCACTCCTTATTCGATTTATGAAATACCCTTTTTCATTTTGAATCCTTTTTGTTAACTTCTGGAATTCTTCAAATGCATCGAATTTTTTTTGAAGAAAGGCAACCTAAGTGAATCTTGAATAATCATCCACTACTACCAAGAAATGTCTTTTTCCCATGGCTCTCAACTTTAGTAGGTCCCACTAAATCCATGTGCAATAGGTCAAGAGGTTTGGAAGTTGCTATGGTGGTTGTTTTTTGTGTCCAACTTTTATCCGTTTGCCTTTTAGATAATCACCACACACAATCTTCTCCTTTTTCCTGATCTTAGGGAGACCTTTCAGCAAATTTCTTGAGCTTAACTTCACCAAATTCCGATAATGGACATGACCAAGTCTTTGGTGCCACGACTTGGATTCATTATTTAAGGCCATGTGGCACTTTGTAGATGGGACACTCTCTCTACTGCTTTCAATTACATAGCAGTTGTCACTTGTGCGAAGACCTTTTATAACTAGTTTGCCTATATGATTTGAGATCTTGCACACATTTTTGGAGAAGGTTACAGAATGCTCATTGTCATAAATTTGAGAAATGCTTAGGAGATTGTGTTTCAGTCCTTCTACACAAAGAACATCTTTAATCTTGGGCAAGCCAGGCCCAACTATTGTCCCTCATCCAACAATCTTAGCCGAGCTCCCATCACCCAAAGTGACTGACCCACCATCAAATTCTGAATGCTCACAAAAGTGGGTCCGATCACCTATCATATGTCTGGAGCATCCACTATCAAGATACCACTTGGAACTACTGTCTGCCTTAAGTGCAGTGTGAATTACAAAGCAGTTGTTCTTGTTCTATACAACCCATTTGGCAATAGTTTTCTTGGGAGATGTTACTTTATCTTTATTTTGGATTTTTTTGGAATTTTCAGGTATTCGTACCAAATTTCCCTGTTTCATCAGTTCCCTAGTTTTTTTATTCAATTGATTCACTTAATTCAACAGCTCCACCATCCTTTCAGTTATCTTGGGTGGAGTGGGGTATTTTCTACCTTCATTTGATGTACGTTTTGAAGGACTCTTACTTTTTTAGACAATTCTTCCTGCTGATTTAGATTTTTCTGTATGGTTCAGCCTAAAAGTGAAATGAGACTTACTGGATACAAGACACTCAGACTTGTAGTGTCCCAAGTTTCCACAGGAGTGATAGATTGGAGTGATTTTTGTGTTGCTTCTAAATACAATAGTCTTCCTAATTACAGGTGGTGTCGAGACCAGGCTTGGTTTTTTGGATTTATGGCCTAATCCTCTTTTGTCTTTATGGCTTCTTCCCATCCCTACAATTTATCCAATTTTTCACTGCTTTGTGAAAATTTGTAACTAAGTTCAACATACCTTTTAGACCTTTCTAAATCAAATCTTAGTTTGAGGTTTTCATTTTTTAGTTCTTCTTTTTCTGATTCTAAAAGTTTGATCTGTTTCTTTAGTTTTTGACTTTCAGATTCAAGGGATATGGAAGTTCTTTCAAGGTTATCATCTTCAATATGATATTACTGAAGATCATTTATCATTTGTGTGTTTATTTTTGATGTTTTATTTAGATCTTTTTGCAATTGTTTATTTTTATTTTTTGAAATGTTAAGTTTTTTTTAGTATACTAATGTTATGTATGTAGAGTTGATCATAAGCATCACATATACTTTCTTTTTCTTCTTCTTCTTTTTCCTCATTGATATGATATTCAATTATTTCTTCAGTATCAATATCTTCCATTTTTGTCAAGATCTCCCTCAAGGTTGTTAAACCCTCCAAGAGGATCCTGGATCTGATACCAATTGAAATTGTGGTTTACACCACTAATACTAAAGAATGAATATGAGGTAATGTCCTAGAGGGGGGTGAATAGGACTTTTCAATTATTTTTGCCTATTTAAAAACTTGATTGTCTTACTTAAATGATCACTCAATTAAAGCCAGTAAGGCAATATAACTCTAACGGCTTCCAAGCCAGTTAGACGTTCCAATCACAAAGGCTATAAAGGATATGCATAATATAACAACTAGCCTAGTATTGTGAGCTTGTGTGTGGAATGTGTTTTTTATCAATCCATAGCATTCATTCAATCATGTATGAAAAGTTAAAACATTCAAGCATATATAAGCATGATTAAACAGATGAGAAAATAATAATTTCAAACACAAGCATTTATAGTGGTTCGGCTACGTGCCTACTCCACTCTCGGCATCCACACTCAATCCTAGAATCACCAGATTTCACTATTAATGGTTTTAAACAAGTTCACCAATAACCTTTATAGTACTACACCAAGGATACAATTTATGCTCTCTACAAGAACAAAGGTCTTATACCTAGAACCCATATTTAGGCCCATCGGCCAAGTTCCCACACAAGGCACCTACCGTTTAGGCCCACTGACCAAGGTCCCACACAAGGCACATACGTTTAGGCCCACCGGCCAAGGTCCGACACTAGGAACCTAATCGAGTTTGTTGATAGCAAACTCTTAGTCTTAATCCTACACGAGGAAGGAGACTAAACCTTTAAACTCTTAAAATGACACTTACTTATCAGATAGAGTTCTCTCTTATAGTTTATCTCGGGTTGTTGGATATTCACACTCTCGTGCTTAAATCAGCTTCCCGGTGCTCCCCCAATCATGTAGCTTGGATTTACCTGTTGACTCAGCTTCACGATCAAGAACCTTGCATAAGATATACCTAAAAAGGTGACTAAGGTTATGGGAGTTGGTTGAATCTCCTATTTGGGATAATGAGTGGATTTCCTAAGAGATTCAACCTATGGACGCTCTAGAGTATCAAAGAGCCAATGATTTTTCTATTGGTTTGGTCTTTATACTCTAAAGAAGGCATGAGTTCATGTTCTTCATTAATCAGAGCTTTGAATGCTCATATGAGTGAAAGATCACAATGAAGAGAACATGAAACTTATATGGATAGAGTCTAAATGGGCTAAGATAAGCTTGTGATACACTAAAGACTCTATGGTGCCTATTTCCACTGATTTTGCAAGTTCCTACAAGCCACTTTTATAGATAAAAGCTTCCAATGGACAGAACATGGCTAGTTTATAGTACTACCGAAGTGACCTTCGGTACCACCGAACTTGCTTCGGTGGTACCAAATTGTCTATCAGTAGTACCAAATTAAATTCCCAAGCTGCTAATTGAAAACAGTCTCTTTCGATATGGCACCAAACTTTATTAGTTGGTGGCAATCGGTTTCATCGAAATATCTAGTCGGTGACACCGAATTAATGTTGTAAGCTTGCTGGACTATTTTGAGCCCCTTTGGTAACACCGAAGGTATTTTCAGTGGTACCAAAGGTGCTATCTAGTGGTACCTTTGTCCTACCGATAATGGACAGATTTTTCCTATTTTGTCCAATAAATCATTCAACAACTTAAGATATGCAAAAGCCAAGAGTATAGGATATAAAATGTGAACTTGGGATTGGCTTAGAATAGATGAACTAAGTAAGTATTCCTATTTGGGTTGGGATCATCTATTGGCAAGGTCAAGATTGTAAAAGCAGTTCTTTGTCTTTAATGTGGCTTTGATGCTTCTGATCCAGTTGCGTCGCCGATCTTCACTTGTCAAGAACTCACCCACCTATAAGACACAACTAGTCACGTAATTGACAAACATGAGTGCAAACAAGTGTACTAACACATTCCATATTCATAATTCTTCACAAGCATTCCACCCCCACATTACTAACGTTAAATTCTCCCCCTCTTTGTCACAAGTTGACAAAGGAAGAATAAATTATATGATATATTAAGAAGCATATCAAGGTAGGGTAAAATAACATGAATATTAATAGTCATAAATAACAATAAGCAGGAATATCAGGGAAAATATAGCATCAATATAAATAACACTGTATAGGATAATGTATAAAATGAAAGTGCCCTGGTTTGTCAATTAGCGTAAGTGTTGAGTCAGTAAGACAAGTGAGCCCCATAGGAAGATCATTCAAGTGTCTGCCTCAACAGGATGTGTGCCCAAACTCGTCAACAGTAAACTTAGCCTCACATCTCATGTCCTAAAACACCAGGTATATAAAACCCTTAAAAATGATTAGAAAAACTTAGGGTTTAAGGTGAGAAAACTATTTTGTAAAATCAGGAAATCTCTAAGTTTTCATCCTGCATTGATTTATCGATAAGTGGTTTGATGAAATTGACTTATGTTATCAATGTCCTCGAAACTAACTCGATATTATCAAAATAAGGACTTCAGATATCCAGCAACCACAAAGAATCTTGGACTGAAATATCGATGAAATCAATGGAATTCTTAATATCATCGGCTTTCAAATCTCGATTTTATCGAGATGGCTCGATAAAATCGACATTTGATCAGTTTGCACCCAATATGCAGTTAAAGAAAATCATGTAATTTTTGATATCTCGAAGAGAGCCTTGATATCCTCAAAATTCAAACCTCAATGATATCGACGAACCTTCGATGATATCGGATTGGGACACAAATCTGACCAGCAAGCTTTCAAGTAAATTCTTTCAAGTATCGAGGATCACTCAAAGATATCGATATTCAAATGTTAATCATATCGAGACAAGGTTGATGTCATCAAAAGAGGACAAAAACTATCCAGCAAGCTTATAAGAAAATGCCTTGAAAATGATCAATAAATCGAAACTGTAAATGATATCATCGACATTCAAAATCAGATGATATCGAGGGGTGCTCGATCATAACAATTCCTATTAAGTTTCAAAGGCAAGATTACTCTCACATTTTTCAAATGTCGAGGAATCGAACCATGCGTCGATGAAATCGGAGTTCGAAATCTGATGACATCGAAGCATATTCGATATCCTCAACCAGTTAGCAAAAAGGTTCAAAAGTGTCTAATAGATTGAGTTTTTGTCATCGAGCAACCATTCGACGTTATCGAGAGTATACGCTTGATGATATCGAACTCTATAAAAAAATTTAACTGTTTTATTTCCATTGGAACTTTTTACCTATTTAACAAGAGCTTGCCTTTGGTTGTTGGTAGAGAAACTAGATAGTGCTTTTAAGCGTTTAAATCAGATTATCTACCCTAAGCCTTTTTCTCTCATGGGAGTTCATCTTCCAATCCACCCTCATCATTGATATTCAATAGAGTGAATTGGGGAATAAACTTCTAGATTCAAGGATCCTTCAGCTACCACCTTAATGGAAAATCATTGAGCTGGGATACCTTGAATGCTTAGATGCTTGGAATCACTCCATCTCTAAAATAGGAAAAAATTTATTAGAGTAGGATTCCAACATAGCCTTGACCCAACCCGTCGCTATACATTGGAGCATCATTTGTGTTGCGGTTCAAGGGCGCTTAAGATTCTTCATCATCAAAGGAAGAGATCTTCATCAACGTGCTTAATGGGGCTCATCTACTTATCTGTAAGTCATTAGAGTCTAGAGACCCTTTTGATCATTCCTTTTATAGGATTAGGTCAAAGGTGCTTCTCAACCCTTTCAAGTCCTCATAGGAGGCCTCCGACGGGAGAGTATGTGGGGGTATTGTGTGTTAACCCTTGCTCTGTGAAGAACATAAACTTAGGTCCTTTGTGTAGGCCCTTGACTTGTGTGGTCTAAAACTTAGGTACTGTGTGTTGACCTTTGCTCTTGTGTAGGGCATAAACTGTTAGGTTCCTTGTGTGAATCCTTGGCCTGTGTGGCCTAAAATTTGGGTTTTGTGTATTGACCCTTACTCTTGTGTAGGGCATAAACTGTTAGGTTCCTTATGTGGATCCTTAGCCTGTGTGGCCTAAAATCTAGGTGTTGTGTGTTGACCCTTACTCCTGTGTGGGGGCATAAACTTGTGTCTCGTGGAGACATGTTAGGTACCTTATGTAGGTCCTAGAGTCACCCTTGTGTAAGTTGTACTGGTTTGAGGTGAACTTGATTTGAAACCTCCGTTAGTGAGACCAGTACACTCAAGGGTTGAGTGCATCTGCTGAAAGTGGAGTAGACACGTAGTCGAACCACTATAAAATTGACTGTGTTTGGGATTACTGTTTACTTTTACTACTTGTGTGATTTCTCTGAATGTTCTTATAATGCATGTTTACATGATTACCTAGAACTAATTTTAATCACATCTCACACACACAGTCACATCTATTATGAACTATGTTATACATCTTGCTTATGTTTTGAATAGTCTTATGATTGGATCCTCTATTTGGCTTGGAAGTCAATAGAGTTACATTGAAGAAATCCTGTTATTTGCATATTAGTGCAGGATAGGGTTGATAGGTTTTAAATCATCTTAAAATTTTTAAAAAGTCCTATTCACACCCCTCTAGGACATCTTGGTATATTCCCACTTCGACTAGAGCAGTCATTACTGTAATTTCAATTGGTATCAGAGCGGGTCTCTCTTAAGGGCTTCACCGCCTAGAGAGTGATCTTGACTGAAGTTGGTAATATGGCCAAAGGAGAGGGCTCATCTGTAACTAGATCTCCTGTATTTGATGGATCGAATTATGTATACTGGAAGGCTAGTATGCATTACTTTATGAGATCTTTGGATCATGATGTTTGGGATATTTTTGAAAAAGGATATGTGCCGCCAACCAAACAAATAGTACTTGAAATTGGCACAACTACCATTAAACCAAAATCTAAAGAAATGTGGATAGCATTCGATAAAGAAAAACAAACCTCTGAAGCTAAAGCAATTAATGCTATCTACTGTGACGTGCCCCAAGAAGTCTTCAATCAAATTAGTATGTGTGGAATAACTAAAGAAGCATGGGACTTGTTGAAAACAACTCATGAGGCAACCAGCATAGTAAAAAGATCTAAGCTACAACTCCTAACATCACAGTTTGAAAGTCTCAGAATGGAAGAGCATGAGTGTAACGACCTTGGAATTTTTGTGCTAATCTTTCCTTAAGTAGTTGTTTTTTGGGTAATTAGCGCTCTACTTGATTGCTTGTGAAATTCGCATCAATCACTTTAAATTGTATCTGCATGGCTCTAAACGTGTAGATTAGTGAGCGCTACGTTACTCTGAAATCTGGGATCCATCGCTAAATCCAGTTGTTCTGGGGAATTTTTGGAAGATCTGGATCGGACCTAGACCGCGCGTCGAAAGTCCGATGGCGATGATCTTAGGCTGTTGCGGTCACTGAGTTGGGCTTGGTCTTCACCTCAAAAATCAAGTCGATCTGATGTTCTGGGTCGATTTGGTTGAGTTCGGAGTGAAGAGTGTGAGAACGGTTGGAATTTAATAAGCTTTTTATGAAATCTGAGTCGTGTCGCTTGTGCGACGATTTTAAGCATTCTGACCGCTGGATTCTGACCCAATTTCACCCTCTGATCAGGATGGTTGGCCCAGGCATATCCTAGTGCTTGTGGACCTGATCGAGTTTCCGTGACCGTTGAATTGAGTGTGGTCCGCCACGGCTGATCTGTAGAGCCGGTCGATACGAAAACTCGACCTAGATCCATGGTCGGTGAGCTTAAGTCCGACCTTTCGTGGTTATAGGCCCACCGGAAGTGCTTCGTTGGATCGAGATAGGAGTTCTTTGGTTATACCCTAATTATTCCTTGACCCTTGGGTTTTTTCCATCTTTTTTAGGCCTATTTATAGTCCTTATACCCTAGCTATCATTTCCATTCGAATTTTCTCTAACCCTAGCTTGGAAAGAGAGTGGAAAAGAGAGAGTTAGTGAGAGAGATTGGTTGGTGAATCATCTTGATTCTTCCTTGTTCTTCTTCACCTTTGAACCTTTACTTTGAATCGTTCCTCTGACGATTCTGAGTTCTTTTGGGGTAAGTTAACCTAACCCTAACCGGTGTTAGAGCTGAGATCAGACTTGGTGTTGTTGTATCTCATTTCTCTCCTTATTTTAGGGTATTCTTGCGCCGTTGACGAAGACAACTCGTCTAAATCATTCGGCTATTCTTTCTTCGCTTAAGGTGCGGACTTTAAGTGTATAGGTTATGGTTTTCAAGGCTTTCAATCCCAGTTAGTGATTTATTCTTGTTATGGATGAGATTTCACATGTCAAATGTTATGTTTACATTGCTTTCGATATGCATGTGCTATATTGAGATTTGTGTATTCTAAGTGTATTTATAAAGTACCGTATACGTATAAAATACGCACCTATGTTTGCCATGATTTTTGGTCATGTATGTATGCTAGATGCATGTATGACAACTCCTTGGAAGAAGGAATTGTCTAAGTGCACGTATTTCAACATGCGTCATGTATGTTGTTCCATGGATGTTAAGTGTTTGTAGAAATGCATGAATGATCTACGTGTAACTTGATTACACTAAATGCGGGCGTTGAGAAGTGATTCTCAATACTTCTATGGATGCGCATGATTTCCTTATGCATTTACATTCCAAGTTATTTAAATTCAAGCATTCCTATGCTTACATTTATGTTAAATTGATATTCTTCAGATGTGTATGCACCATGATTTGAGTGGTTGTTCCATTCCTGTTTTACATTCCATATGAATATCTGTCGTAGTGTAGGATGTTTGGGACTATGCCTTAGTCCAAGAAATCGGTAATTGACCCTTTGGTCGTGGTTGAGATTGCTTTCGCCACGTGAGACGCATTAGACGAACCCAGTCGTATTAGAGTTGTCGGCGGTGGTTTGGCCACGCGGAGTGTTTGCGCACTCTATGTCGTTCAATTCGACGTGCGCTCGTGCTAGTCGAGTTCGTCAACTAACCCGATTGTCCAGTGTATGTTAACCATGTATGGACGCTCTTGCTTGAATCTAGGGTACCGAACTTACCAGTGAAATCCTAATAACCATGGTACATGATCTGCTAAGACTCATGAGCCGGACATGGTGGTATGGGACACCGTAGTCGAGCCGTCGGCCTACACTGGGATGACGAGCCTCCCCGTAGTGACCAGTGAGCACACAAGACTCGTGAGCCGATTATGGTGGTATGGGACACTATATTCGCTGTTGTCGGCCTACATTGATTGGTGACGAGCCCTTTGTAGTGACCTCGAGCATACCCGGATACCGCAAGGAGGTGACGAGCCGATCTGTGGTAGTAAGGGCATGAAAGGCGTGCATTGATTGGTGGCGAGCCCTTTGCTACGACCTCAACTATATGATCGTATGAGATGTCTAGGATTGACGACCCTAGTATGGATCACTGTTGGATGGTGATATGAGGAAGGTATCTTAGCTTCCCAATCTTGCTGTATGAATTGGACTAATAACAACTTGGTAATCATATCCATGCACCGCATTTGCATGTGCTTTGTAGATGTGGCGCACTTTGAGGCGATGTCATGCGTAACGTAAGATGAAGACGCTGAGGGTGTCCGCGTGAGGGCACGCATCATATTGCATTCATACTTGCCTTAACAAGAGTACTTAGGATTTATTTAATTGTCTGCTTTATCATTCTTGTTTGATTGAACGATAGCATGTTAACCAAATGCCTTATTGTTCCACCGAGTTGATCACTCACTCCCACGTTTCGGGACGGTGTTGTACACCACCAGACTCTGTCTTAGGCCCTGATGTTGCAGATGTGGATGTGACGTCTGAGGCAGAGCAGGAGCTGGATGACGACGAGGCTGCCTTCTCCTATATGCAGTTTTCAGACGGGTTCTAGCGAGCCTCGGTCTGTTGCGCGGGATCTATGGGATGATTATTTTGGGAACTGAAATGATGTAACTTGTACTTATAATTTTGATAAATAACACTTTTACACGATCTGGTTGTATATGTAATTCAGGGACTTACACTTGTACACATATTTTACTATAAGTCTTCCGCTTGCTTTATTCACTTACCCCTGAATCATATCTGCGTTTTAGCTTAATCTATCCCATGTTTATGTGCTAATACAGTCAACATACATCATTCATTAATTATGTTGCATAAGTGATGGTTTGGAACTCGGGAGCTGAGTTATGCTCGACCCCCGAATTTCAGGGCGTTACAATGAGACCTTCATGGAGTTTTTCATGAAACTGAATATCATCTAAAACTCCATTGGTGGATTAGGAGAAAAGGTTTCGGTTCTGAAAAACTATAGGAAAATTATGTGATCCCTACCGAAATGTTTTAACTCAAAAGTTACAACCATTGAAGAGTGTAGAAACATGGATGAAATGAAAGTAGAAGAACTCATAGGTTCCCTACAAACATTTGAACTACACTTGAAACAAACTCCTAAACCCAAAAATATTGTCCTCAAAACTTCAAAGAACATAACAAATGAGGAAGATGAAAGTGAAAGGGAGAATGAAGATGAGGAAGTGGCCTTTTTGGCTCAACGGTTTAGAAAATTCTTTCATAAAAATCGTGGCAGAGCATTTAAAGGAAGACAGTTGGACAATAAACATTTTACAAGTAAATCTGATAAAAAGTCCAAAGAACTACAGTGCTACACTTGCTAAAAGTTTGGACACCTATCCACTGAATGCCCAAATAGGAAAACCAAAGGAAAGACGATGGCTGCCACATGGGATGATACTGAAGAGTTAAATTCAGAATGTAGTGACTCAGAGAGTGATGGAGAGCAAAAATCCCTGAAAATTCTTATGGTCTCTACAGCCTCCAACATTTCCATAAAAACTGAGAAAATCAAAAAACCTCAAGCCACTGAATCATTCCCATCTGATGATGAGGAGACAGAGAAAGAAGAAGAAGATGAAGAGAAAGATAAACTGAAGGATGCCTATAATCAACTTTATATCCATAGCATCAATATCCTTAAAAGACTTGGGATTAGTGAAAATAGAAATAAATTGCTGCAAATGGATCTAGATAAAACTTCAAAAGCCAATACACACCTAATTAATGATCTACAACTATACCACTCTGAAAACGATAAGCTGGAAAGAATCAATCTGTCTTTAAAATCTAAATCATCAAAACTCACTAAACAGATTGATCTATTGAAAGATGAAAATGAGCATCTAAAGAATGTGAATCACACACTTAGGTTTGATGCAGAACAATCCAGGAAGTCAGTTGAATTAAATAACAAATTCTCCCAAAGTAGTGAAAAATTAGAAAAACTCTTAGGAATGGGGAGACCTAGAAGAGACAAGAGTAGATTAGGATATGACAAATTCAAATCAAAATCCAAAACTGCAGTACCAATGTTTGAGAAATTGGCTACATTAGGGAGTAAAACAAAAGCTACTTCTATCTGTCATTCATGTGGAGACTCTGGCCATTTCAAATTTGAATGTATTGCTTCAAGGTGGACTCAATCTAATTCCGGTCCGAATCATACTGGTAAATGCAAACAAACTGAAAAATCAATATAAAATGCCAAGAGCCCACTAAACAATATGGCAAAAGGAACTCATCCATCTCCACCTAGAATGACCAAGAGAATGAAGGAGCTATTGAATCAGGTGACCGAACTAAATCAGAAAACAAATGAATTTATGAAACAAGGAAACTGAAAAGGCCAAGTTAAGAGTCCTAAAGGGGGGGTGAATAGGACTATGCCAAATTAAAAAATTAAATGTGGAATTAGACAATTATAAATAAAAATAGCACTTAACAATCCCACAAAGCATAAATAAATAACAACCTCAAATGTACAAGTATTGAGATGTTGATACAGATGTTGTTCTAAGGACAACCTTACACCAAAAACCAATGGCTTATGGTAGGACAACCGGATTTCTAGAACGGTTTTTATATTAAAATCCCAAACCAATACAGAGGAAAATAACAATAGCAAAGAAAATAAACTAAGTTATTACAGCATTCCCACACTTGCATAAAAGAGATTACACCATTCTCTATAAAGGCTTAAAAAAGAAATTATAACATTCACATAAAACCACAATCAACCATCCACCACAACACCAGGAAATATAGTGGTTCGCTTGTGTGTACACCAACTGTTTAGAAAAATAGCCACACAACTACTCCACTCCCAATATCCTCACACAGTGGATACTGGCGTTCACTATGAAATAAGTTTTTCAAGGTTCACCAAAAACCTTCACAATTGTTTGTAACGCCTCGAATTTCGAGGGTTGAGGAAAGCGCAACTCCTGAGATCCAACGCATTACTTATGCAACATAGATAATGATGTTTAAATGTTGTCCATGTTAGTGCATTAAACATGAGGGGGGGGGGGGGGGTTATACTAAAATAGCATATCATACTTTAGAGACAATTTAATATAGCAAGCGGAAGACTGAAACACATATATATAAGTATGTGAGGGTGTCGTAACCTCAGAGTATGAGTATGACACCGGGCTAAATATAAACATGTATTGTTTCAAAATTTACAAAATATCAAAATGTACATGTCCAACTAATCCATGTATCCCTATAATCACGTCGAATCAGCACGAGGTCTACATAGACCTGCCTGATAGCTGAACATAGGAGAATTCCTCCTCCTCATCTACGAAGTCCAGATCAGCTGCATAGACTCCGGCATCACCTGCATCTAAACCAAAGTCTGGTTGGTATTTTAAAACACCGTCCTAGAGTGGGAGTGAGTGATCAACTCCGTGGTACTACAAAGCAAAGGTTAACATGTTATCAATTCAATCACGCAGTAATGAAAAAGTAGTACAACAATCATTCTCTAACTACTCTTATTAATGCAAGGATGATATACAGTAATGATGCATGCCCTCGCACGACACTCCCTCAAGTGACTACATCAACCATTCGCGTATGACAAACTCCCTAAAGTGTACTTCCTTGCCAAAGCACATGCAATGCGGTACATGATCGTGTTAGCTGAGTACTTAATTAGGTTTATTCATAGAGTAAATTTTAGAAGCTAAGGTACCTCCCTTTATATCATTTACCCAACCGAAAGATCCATCTAGAGTCGTCAATCCTAGTTTATCACATACGATAGGCAAGTTGTAGGACTTACTCCTAATGAAAAGTAGTGGATAGGTAAGCTCGAGAGTTTATACTCGAGGGCACTACGGGGAGGCACGTCACCTCAGCGCAGGCCAACAGCTCGAATACAGTTTCCCATACCACCGTATTCGACTCACGAGTTTGAGTTTCTCATTGGTCACTACAAGGAGGCTCGTCACCCCATCGTAGGCCGACAGCTCGACCACGGTGTCCCATACCACCATGTCCAGCTCATGAGTCTTAGCAGATCATGGTACCATGCTTAAAATGGGCTTCTACACTAGCGGAGGTATCTTAGATTCAAGCAGTGGCATCCATACATAGTAAAAATAGAATAGGCCAATCGGTTTATTAGACAAGTTCAGTTGGTACGAGCACACGCTGAATTAATCGACATGGAGTGCATAAGCACTCCACCTGGCCTAACCACTATCAACAATCATCGTACGACCCGGATTCACCGAACATATCAAATGTGGCAAGACTAATCCGGCCATTCAAATGAGAACTATTACCGATTGCCTGGACCACGTTGTAGTCCCAAACTTACACAAATGTAGCATCTAAATACATGTGTTAATCATATTAACATTCGATAAACAATTCTAATCAATTCCTCATTTGAGCATTTCATCAAACGCATTGAACATGTTACTAATTGTTCGCATTTCATCCATAAATTGCGTAATCAAAATTAAGATTACATGAAGCAAACTATACATATAGATAAGGTAATTGAGAATCCTATCTTAATGCCCTTATTAAACACAATTCATTAATAATTTCTCATTCAGACATTTTATTAAACACTTGAACTACACATTACTAAATACATAGACTAGATTAGTTACGACAAGAACTATAGTAAAACCTTACACAAATTAAGTTATAAAGCATATGACAAACATTAACCTTAGTTTAGAAATCATGGCAAGCATAAATCATAATTTCACATTTAATCAAACATTTCAACAAACACATGGAATGCACCTTGTATTCTACATAGTTCACACATGTATAATATATCAAAAACGTTGTAACTAAGATTATATGGCAGCAATCAAGTCAAACATAAATCATTGCTAACATTGAAAGCCTTAAAAACCATAATCTAAACGTTTATAGTCCGTACCTTTCGTCAGATTGCTTGTTTCAAACTCGGTTCGAATTCTACATCCCTAAATATAGAATAGCGGGTACCTAAATCACGAAATAGGTTAGCTATTTCATTGATTACTCTATTTGGATTCCTAAATCAAGATTAGGGTTAGGATTTCTTACCCAAATCATAGTTAAAATGATTTGCATAGCGATGGCGGGGAGGTGAATCAGCACGTGGAGTAGTGGGAGTGAATCCCGGCAATGATCTCCCTATCTCTCTCTCTCTTCTCCTCACTCTTTTCTCCTCTTTTCTCTCTTCTCTCTCCTAAGGTTAGAGAAATTCGTATGAAATGGGAATGGGGTGGTTTAAGGGCATTATATAGGCCTAGAACTGGTGTAAATGGCCCCAGGGCCATGGTATACTTAGGTTATAGCCAAAGGTGCCTGTTTCTGACAAACAGTGCCCTTAGGAAGGTCCATTTCTCACTTACTGTAACGCCCTGAAAATCGGGGGTCGTGCATACGCTCGACTCCCGAGTTCCCGGGGTCACTTATAATCGGTTTTCATTGATATGAGATTAATCCAGTCTAAATGCGCATTCTGGAACTTCCTGGAACATGAAGCACAACCACACAAGTCTACTGAAATGGAAGGAAAACAACTATACCTATATATACACATGACTAAAAGAATACAGACGGGCGCACAAGGTGATGCCCAACAAAATTCACAAAAAGAATGACATGATCAAAGAAGTAAAGCTGAGCCGCTGCTCGGCAATCCAACGACCCATCTACTGATCCGACGGGGTCCTGCTCATCAACTGGAAGAAGAGAACCTGTCCTCCTCCTCCTCAAGGCTCGTATCGCCAGGATCCACGAAGACTAAATCACCTGCATCTATCAACGGGTCTGGTTGGTGTTTTAAAACACCGTCCCAGAGTGGGAGTGAGTGATCAACTCAGTGGGTGCTACTAGCCTTAAGTTGCAACAAGCATCAATTATAATAAGAATTTAATGAAAAACAATCAATCATAAACATCTATCTAGTCTTGTTAATATGCATGGATGCAAGATGATATGATGTATGCCCTCACCACAACGCTCCCTCGTGCGACAACATCTAACGATCGCCAATGCAACACTCCCTCAGTGCGACCTCGACTGCCGAGTCGCCAACCTAGCTAATGCCATGCAATGATGATGTTAACCAGGTTCTTAGTTAAGTCCATTCATCCAGCAGATTTGGGAATCTGATACACCCCACATATGAATTTGGGGTAGGAGAAGCCGATCTACGCAATGAGTCTAGTGGTTTCATGAGATTCTCCCTGTTTAGCAGTCAAAATATTATTTTTCTACATTTTCCTCCATTTTCGGTAAATTTTCATTCACCCTCAAGTCTTCAGCCTAGAGCAGGTCAGAATCATCAAATTTAGCCCGGTATCCACTCATTTGGTCTAGAACGATGTTTTTGACCGTCAAATCCTTCGATTTCCGACTCGTTCCTACCAATGTACCCGGGAAATTCATGAATAGGGTGATGCCGGGTAAATATTTAAAGAGATATGTTAGAGAGAGAGATTTCGACTTATACCTATCTGGCTAAGGGCATTTAATTCTGCTAAATGGGGTTGCAATGCTACTCCCAACTCAAGATTTGGGAATGGCATGTGGGGAATGGGTGTAGGACGAAATTTAAAGCTTATTTCATAGGCTTTGTAGAATGAGTCTTGTATTGGAAGGTGTGATATGTGATTTTCAAGTGTAATTTAAAAGGAAATCCAGCGATTTACCTTTAATTGCATGCATCCCAAACCAGGTATTAGAAAACATGGGATACAGACAATCTAGAGACAATACCTTACATATGTATGTATTGCTACTCTTACCATTCCATTCACCTTAATCCCACCTAACGCAGTTGGCCAAACGGGCCCTTAAGGATTAGGTGGCCTAGACTACCTAAACCTCCTACTTAGTCGGATCGGGTCTCGCCGTTAAGTTCCTAAGTTTTTGCCCGGGGATGGGCTGAAGCGTGTCGTAAGGCTCCTACTTATTCTCGCTACCCACCCTAACACTTTGTAAGTCTTACCTTTCGTCTAAGAGCGTCAGCCTAGGGGCTGGGGTGGTACCTAGCATTCTAAGTCCCCGTTCCGTTTCCTAATACGTATCCTCTCAAGTCAGCGGACGCGTTAGTGAGTTCATGACCCATGGCCCAAGGGATTCCAAACTATTGCTCTGATACCATCTTGTAACGCCCTGAAAATCGGGGGTCGTGCATACGCTCGACTCCCGAGTTCCCGGGGTCATGTTCCTAAACATACAATTCAAATTTCAAATCATTAATATTATAAATAAAGTGTATGTGTGTGGTGTGGGTTAATGAGGAAGTTAACACTTCCTCCATGTTGAGAAATCATATACATAAGAGTAATGAAATCATACGAAATATGAAGCAACAACGTATAAAAAAATCAACACGGCATGAGCATATGATCATCCATACATCAAATCATGTGAGAAACATAAACGACATCATGAGAGAGAGTTAAACATATAAATCCATACCATTTCAACCAACCTACAATTCCTAGGATTTCCTAGGCTTTCAAAAATAACATCCAAGCAATCAAAATCATTAATCTCGTATTAAAATTGGTGCTAGGTCACCTAAGAGTAATAGTCCGCACCTTAAGAGGAGATTTCCATTCTTTGAGATCTTAGGGTTTGGGGATTTGGGTAAAACCACCATTTCCTAAATCAAAATCAAGAAGACAACATTAATGCCTATAAATCTACACTAAGTTTCTCTATTGAAGGAAAATATACCATTCTTACCTCCTCTTCTTGGCATGGGTGGGTTTGGTGGAGGTTTTCTTAGAGAATGGGTAGAGAGTTTGCAAGTTTGAGCTTCCTTGGGCCCCACCTCCTACCACATACTCTTTTCCTTTCTTCTTCCTCTCTCTTTCTCCTCCTTTTCCCTCTTCCTCTTCTCCCTTTCTCTCTTTTCTCTCTTCTCTCTTTCCTTTCTCTAGGACAAATTCGTATGGGGAGAGGGGTGCCCCAAATGAGGCCTTTTATAGTCTCAGGTTTGGTGTAAATGGCCCTAAGGGATGGGTTTTCACTATACTAGACCTATGAGAGGGTCTTTCTAGCCTCTAGGGCCCACTATGGGGTGTACAAGTCAATATACACCGTAGGATAGCTAGCCCTAGTGATGATCTATGTATGGATATGATCGGCCCGCCATTTGGATGCGCCGATCGACATTTATGATAAGAAATCTGTTCAACGGTCACCGATAGTCGATCAGGGCCGCGGCTATACGGATATGAGCAGGGAAATATCCTTACTCTATGGGTAAAGTTTGGTCGCAAACTGACGGTCCGAAATCCTCAACTTTGCATAAGAGTGGACGACTCAATTCACTTAAGTTCCAACTCCTTCCTTTAGGGTATTTGCACTTCTCATGCACTCGTCCTTCGGCTCAAGTTAACCGGTTCTGGACCGTACCCAGGTCCAATTCCCGCGATGGACGTCAAGCCCAATGAGACGGACATTATTCTATAGTTTTGGAACTAGTGGTCCACCAACGAGCGGTCTAGAGTTTGTTTAGATAAGTAAGGCAGTTCTGGTGGTCCTCTGGCTATGAAACTTATAGAATAGGTGCTCCATGGCCCGATGAAGGGCCATGCAAAATTTGGAGATGATTGGATATGGGGTTTGGTCGCACGGGTCTGATTTGCGATCAACGGTCACCGTGCCACGATCGGGACCCAGATTTTGTGGACGGGTGTAGAAAAATAAATTAGACCCTCATCGTAAATTATGAAGAAATCTGATGGCTGAAATGTCTTACATTTCAGTTTTTATTTACACGTGCCAGATTCTAATTTTGGCATTGGTGGGGCGCATCTGGCAAGTGCCAAATTACACTTCTGGGTGTCCACTGGGTCCGTGGTCCACGATAGTCCCCAAGCCCAGTGAGATCTATGCTCCCCTTAATTTTTATAATTTTCTAATCTTCCCATGTGGCGGTATAGCCCGCACGGGCTGCTGCCAAGTGTAAATGGTCATTTGGCTTAACGGCCTGCACTTGGCCTAATCACAACCCGACTGGTCTACTCTAATGGGCAAATCCTAACTTAATTTAGTTATGGCACCAAACCATGAGTAGTTTAAACGAACGGTCCTGCAGCAAATCCTACGAGGACGCCTCAGTACACTGTTCTGGTTGGACGGGACGTTACATGATTAACTGGACTTGTGCGGTCCTTCACTGGTACACCCTGTATAAACTGACATTGAGTGCTAATGGTCATTAAGTAATATTTAGGTTAATAAAATAAAATAAAAATAAAAATAAAAATTGATGGATTTTTAGAAATCCAAAACAGTGAAAATCAAGGATGTTACAATCTACCCCCCTTAAAAACAATTTCGTCCCCGAAATTGCCTAAGGGTAGTAAGTAAAGACTTCATTTTTTTCATTTGCCTAGGTTTGTTGATTTCAAGTTTATATGCCTGGTAGAGTGTATACTATCTATGCTAGGCTGGCTCATTTTAGTCTACCCCCCTTAAAACTTTTTCACCCTGATAGTTTACTAAAATTTATTTATAAAGATTTAGATTCATGGCGAGGGTTTTCTTCTATCTAGAGTAAAAAATATTTGTTTTCAATGGTAAATCAATACGGAGAGACGGTTGTAGTAGGCTTGAACCCGATACGTCGATCATCTACCTGATCAGGGTAAAAGGCTCATCGTATCCCTTCTTCGTCCTGGTGGATCCTGGTCTTCTGCTCGGCCAAAGCAGTGAGTCCATTAGTAGTCGCCCAGGATTGAGAATTGGGTCAAGCCGCGAATGCTTCGCAGGCGTATACTTCCGTAATTCCGTAGTCTGATCAATCTAAATGTTTAGGGAATGGCCCATTATTGGAATGTTTAAATCTTTTATTTATAAGGTTGTCCTTTGGGTCTTGGTCCGAGAGAGTTCTCATTTTAATTCTTGTCTAACTTAGTGATCTAAATCTCCCACAGTGCTTATGGTCAAATGATTATCTTAAAAAGGTTTCTAATAGTATAAATTCTTATATATATATATCACCATTTCGATCCCATGTCTAGTGGGTTAAGAGCAGACTGCACTTTAGTTTCATAAATTTCAAGAATAAAGGAATAGTCGAACATTTTAAAGTATTCTGGTGGTTTGAAGTGCTAATAACATTAACAAGGACGCAGTAAGGCAATCATACATACAAACATTCACAAGGCAACAAGAAAATTTCAAGATAATCCATACATACATATTGGATTCAAAGTGCCATTAGTATGGCCAGTTACATCTTACAGTATGGATTTCAGCATAGATATTCCAAACATAAGGAAAATATAACCTAGTCAAGCAAAAGTTCTAATTATCCTTCAACACATGGAAATAGTCCTAACTGACTCAAAACAAACTACTAATTATCCGTGTGTTAAGCTTCTATTATTCTGGGTCGGACGAGGGTGGGGGTGCTTTTTTTCCATGAGGGAAAGAATCATAGAATAGAGAAGGAGGCAACAGTTGCTAGGAATGCCACTTCCCTTGGCAAGGAAATGGATTGTTGATGAAAATATTTTAGAAAAATGAAATAGGTTTAGTGTTGGATTTATGAAGGGGGTTTGAGATGGGTTTGAAGTAGATCTATAATAGGAGAGTTCTCTCTAGGGTTTAGAAGGGATGGTGACCCTAGAAAGGCCGCGGGAATGAAAAGAGGAAGAACATCATCTCCTCAATGTGGTATGAATCTTGATTACATAAGAAAATAAGAAAACTTACAATATTTTAGTGAAGTCCATATCGAATATGAACTTAGAAAGAATTAAACAATCAAACTCAACCCTATTCAAGAGTCAAAGTTCAACAGTACTAGAAACTATTTGAAGTAGAAAAATATACTAAAAATATTCTAATTATAACCATACAAGACGATTTCTATCATAATTAGAAGTAATTTTTTAAAAAGAAACAAAATACTAAAACTCAAATATGAAAAAATACACTTGGTTCATTGGCAACCCACGGGGCATCAATCTTCATCTGTTAACTGATGTTATGGATATACCAGAAATTTCAAGGAGGCTATTCCATGAAACTGGGCATTTTGACACATTTTGTAGGTTAAGAGGTTCCTACATGTATAGAAAATTCTAGAGTAGTAGAAGAATGCATTGTAGAGACTACGTAAGATTATCTAGATGGTTTCTAAAGTTTTCTTAGAACCAGGATGACATCGTAAGTCTTATCTTAGCTATTTATGTAAGGTAGCTAAAATGATCTTAGGTCTACATAAAGAAGACGGGTCCTCATTTATAACTAACCACATAGACCACATTCTTAAGTTCTAGTGTAACAAATTCGCTTACCTTGAAGGCTCTCTTATATTACTCTCCACTCCAAAATAGCGTGACTACACTATGGTGGTAGGCTGACTCATTCGCAACGAGGCTGTGTGCGAGAGCTTGTGGTTTGCAATTAGGAAAATACTCCAGATATGACACTAGGACCCAAGAACCGGCCATGGTGGAGACTCACATTGACTACACTCGCATCTTGACATGGTCTCATTCAGTACTAAACCCAACACAATTATTACATGCACACCTCAAATGGCGAAGTCGAGCAAGCAAACTAGGCGATAGAGTCAAGCGAGCTATATCATGTATATACATATATAATTTAAATCTCACTTTCTTTACAATAGGCTTTAATCGACGAAGTACAATTAACCCCATTCGGCAAAATACCCTTCTCACCCATCAACAGCAAAATGTCTAATGCAACTTCTGTCTTACCCAGCTCACACCATCCATCAATCAATAAATGACAAGTTACCACATGTGGTTCCATCTTATCAAATATTATAATGAACTCAACCTAGACAGGACCTAAATCAGACCTAAGAAAATTATTTATTAGTTAATATAAGAAAGTCTACAGGGTCTTTTAAAACAAGCATGCATGTATGATAAGTACCAACCCTTTTCTTTCTTTTTTTTTTCTTTTTGTGTTCTAAGGCATCTAGATACTTGGATTTCTTAAGGGACAATGCATCATAGAGTAGAAGATTCTAGAAAGCAGTGATTGGAGGAAATTGTTGAAATGCCTAGGAACGAAACACAATAGGATCTTGAGTACCCAATCCACTGAAGTGCACACATATAATTCATAATTAGAATATGTGCAAAATCATAACTAACCATAAGGAAACAACACAGAGAAACATGGTGAAAGAAAACTTTCTAAGCTCTCTAAATCAGCCTTCTTGAAGGAAAACCCATCATTTGAAATGTATCCTTCAGTGTGCACAAGGTCTTTAACAAGAGGAGGTTCTATCCTATCATCCTCAAGCGAATCTTCAATTTCCATAACCTCGTCAACTGTAGTAAGCATTAGTCTTCCATCACCTTCAGCCCGAACGGGCTTGTAAACAACAGAATCAACATCAGTTGAGGAAGACTCAAAACAACTAAATTTTTTTTTTTCGAGAGAAGTCTCTTAAACGTGATCTCCACCGTACATCTCCACATCAACGAACACTTCTTTTATTTAAAATCATCCACATGCATTGACAAATGTAAGATTTGAAATGTGTGGTTGGAGGGAAGGGAAATATGAAGAAGAAGAATGTGGTTTTGGGATTTGGTTTTGAGAATAGGAGAGGGAGAGGTCTTTCTAGGGGTTTAGAAGCAATGAAGGGAAGTGAGAGGGGAGGAATGAGGGGTTTGGGTCCTTAAAACTGCAATAGCAATGGGTCCCACTCGTGTGTACATTGAAAGGGAGAAGGGGACCCATCTTGTAATGTTTATTATACTTTAGTTAACTAAATTATTTAAAAAAAATTTATGATGATTTATCATCAAGTTTTAAGTCATCTCATAAAATTTTATATCATTTGGAAGTATAGATAAATTATTAAAATTCTAGGAGCAACAGCTGTCTGAAATTAATAATTTTTAGATAGTTGGTGAAATACCTTAATTTTAACTATATTATAATTTTTATTTTATTTTTTTCTTATTTTTATATAAAACTAGACTTATCAAGCTTCAATCTGGCTTTTGAATCACCTAAATCGGAGTTGTAACGAAGGAGATATGAATTTTTAAAGTTGACCCAATATTGCAGAAAATTTCAGCGGGGCAACTCGGGCCGGGCGGGGTAGCGCGCGCGCTGGGCGGGGTCCCGCCGAGTCTCTGGAGCCCGGGCGGGGTGGCGCGCGCGGGCTGGGCGGGGTGCAACGCCCAATGGGCGGGGTGGCCTTGCGAAGGGCATATCTCACAAATCGGAAAGAGTTATTCGACGTACCACATATGAATTTGGGGTAGGAGAAGCCGATCTACGCAATGAGTCTAGTGGTTTCATGAGATTCTCCCTGTTTAGCAGTCAAAATATTATTTTTCTACAGTTTCCTCCATTTTCGGTAAATTTTCATTCACCCTCAAGTCTTCAGCCTAGAGCAGGTCAGAATCATCAAATTTAGCCCGGTATCCACTCATTTGGTCTAGAACGATGTTTTTGACCGTCAAATCCTTCGATTTCCGACTCGTTCCTACCAATGTACCCAGGAAATTCATGAACAGGGTGATGCCGGGTAAATATTTAAAGAGATATGTTAGAAAGAGAGATTTCGACTTATACCTATCTGGCTAAGGGCATTTAATTCTGCTAAATGGGGTTGCAATGCTACTCCCAACTCAAGATTTGGGAATGGCATGTGGGGAATGGGTGTAGGACGAAATTTAAAGCTTATTTCATAGGCTTTGTAGAATGAGTCTTGTATTGGAAGGTGTGATATGTGATTTTCAAGTGTAATTTAAAAGGAAATCCAGCGATTTACCTTTAATTGCATGCATCCCAAACCAGGTATTAGAAAACATGGGATACAGACAATCTAGAGACAATACCTTACATATGTATGTATTGCTACTCTTACCATTCCATTCACCTTAATCCCACCTAACGCAGTTGGCCAAACGGGCCCTTAAGGATTAGGTGGCCTAGACTACCTAAACCTCCTACTTAGTCGGATCGGGTCTCGCCGTTAAGTTCCTAAGTTTTTGCCCGGGGATGGGCTGAAGCGTGTCGTAAGGCTCCTACTTATTCTCGCTACCCACCCTAACACTTTGTAAGTCTTACCTTTCGTCTAAGAGCGTTAGCCTAGGGGCTGGGGTGGTACCTAGCATTCTAAGTCCCCGTTGCGTTTCCTAATACGTATCCTCTCAAGTCAGCGGACGCGTTAGTGAGTTCATGACCCATGGCCCAAGGGATTCCAAACTATTGCTCTGATACCATCTTGTAACGCCCTGAAAATCGGGGGTCGTGCATACGCTCGACTCCCGAGTTCCCGGGGTCATGTTCCTAAACATACAATTCAAATTTTAAATCATTAATATTATAAATAAAGTGTATGTGTGTGGTGTGGGTTAATGAGGAAGTTAACACTTCCTCCATGTTGAGAAATCATATACATAAGAGTAATGAAATCATACGAAATATGAAGCAACAACGTATAAAAAAATCAACACGGCATGAGCATATGATCATCCATACATCAAATCATGTGAGAAACATAAACGACATCATGAGAGAGAGTTAAACATATAAATCCATACCATTTCAACCAACCTACAATTCCTAGGATTTCCTAGGCTTTCAAAAATAACATCCAAGCAATCAAAATCATTAATCTCATATTAAAATTGGTGCTAGGTCACCTAAGAGTAATAGTCCGCACCTTAAGAGGAGATTTCCATTCTTTGAGATCTTAGGGTTTGGGGATTTGGGTAAAACCACCATTTCCTAAATCAAAATCAAGAAGACAACATTAATGCCTATAAATCTACACTAAGTTTCTCTATTGAAGGAAAATATACCATTCTTACCTCCTCTTCTTGGCATGGGTGGGTTTGGTGGAGGTTTCCTTGGAGAATGGGTAGAGAGTTTGCAAGTTTGAGCTTCCTTGGGCCCCACCTCCTACCACATACTCTTTTCCTTTCTTCTTCCTCTCTCTTTCTCCTCCTTTTCCCTCTTCCTCTTCTCCCTTTCTCTCTTTTCTCTCTTCTCTCTTTCCTTTCTCTAGGACAAATTCGTATGGGGAGAGGGGTGCCCCAAATGAGGCCTTTTATAGTCTCAGGTTTGGTGTAAATGGCCCTAAGGGATGGGTTTTCACTATACTAGACCTATGAGAGGGTCTTTCTAGCCTCTAGGGCCCACTATGGGGTGTACAAGTCAATATACACCGTAGGATAGCTAGCCCTAGTGATGATCTACGTATGGATATGATCGGCCCGCCATTTGGATGCGCCGATCGACATATATGATAAGAAATCTGTTCAACGGTCACCGATAGTCGATCAGGGCCGCGGCTATACGGATATGAGCAAGGAAATATCCTTACTCCATGGGTAAAGTTTGGTCGCAAACTGACGGTCCGAAATCCTCAACTTTGCATAAGAGTGGACGACTCAATTCACTTAAGTTCCAACTCCTTCCTTTGGGGTATTTGCACTTCTCATGCACTTGTCTTTCGGCTCAAGTTGACCGGTTCTGGACCGTACCCAGGTCCGATTCCCGCGATGGACGTCAAGCCCAATGAGACGGACATTATTCTATAGTTTTGGAACTAGTGGTCCACCAACGAGCGGTCTAGAGTTTGTTTAGATAACTAAGGCAGTTCTGGTGGTCCTCTGGCTATGAAACTTATAGGATAGGTGCTCCATGGCCCGATGAAGGGCCATGCAAAATTTGGAGATGATTGGATATGGGGTTTGGTCGCACGGGTCTGATTTGCGATCAACGGTCACCGTGCCACGATCGGGACTCAGATTTTGTGGGCTGGTGTAGAAAAATACATTAGACCATCCTCGTAAATTATGAAGAAATCTGATGGCTGAAATGTCTTACATTTCAGTTTTTATTTACACGTGCCAGATTCTAATTTTGGCATTGGTGGGGCGCATCTGGCAAGTGCCAAATTACACTTCTGGGTGTCCACTGGGTCCGTGGTCCGCGATAGTCCCCAAGCCCAGTGAGATCTATGCTCCCCTTAATTTTTATAATTTTCTAATCTTCCCATGTCGCGGTATAGCCCGCACGGGCTGCTGCCAAGTGTAAATGGTCATTTGGCTTAACGGCCTGCACTTGGCCTAATCACAACCCGACTGGTCTACTCTAATGGGCAAATCCTAACTTAATTTAGTTATGGCACCAAACCATGAGTAGTTTAAACGAACGGTCCTGCAGCAAATCCTACGAGGACGCCTCAGTACACTGTTCTGGTTGGACGGGACGTTACATGATTAACTGGACTTGTGCGGTCCTTCACTGGTACACCCTGTATAAACTGACATTGAGTGCTAATGGTCATTAAGTAATATTTAGGTTAATAAAATAAAATAAAAATAAAAATAAAAATTGATGGATTTTTAGAAATCCAAAACAGTGAAAATCAAGGATGTTACACTTACGGCATAGGGTAAGTTCTCTGACCATGGATCTAAGCCAGGTTATGATTTCAGTGCGATCGGGTTAGCGGATCATCCGTGGAGGACCCGCATCAGATCAACGGTTGTTGTCGCTCGATCAGGGCCATAAATATACAGATATGTGCAGGGAAATTTTCCTGATCCATGGGTAAAGTTCAGTTAGAAACTAACAGTATGAAATCTTCAATTTTTCCAACAAACCAATGGCCCAATTTAGTTAAGTTCTAGTTCATTTTCAAAAGATATTCGCGTTTCTCACACACTTTGCTCAAGGTTCAAGTTGTGCGTTTCTGGGTACTATCTAGGCTCAATTCCTGTGCTAGTTTTTAAGCCCAATAAGATGGTCATAACCCTATAGTTTCATGGTTATTGGATTTCGACGTGTGGTCCAGGTCTGATACAGAATTTCAATGTGCTCCCAAGAGCAATTGGCTTTTAAGATTCCTCCTAGGTTTTTAAGTAGTGTTGAGTTAGTGATTTTAACGGGTTTGGGTCTTACCATTTGTATAGATAATGTTTCAAGCTAATCCACCAATTAATTCAGTTTAGTACTTAATTAATTTTCGTCTAATTTCTACAGAATACGGTCCTTAGGGATTTCTGCCTGAGGTAGTACTCAGGCCTTTATATAGATTTTTCCGAGACGTTACATTGTGTCTTTCAAGTGGGATTACATAATTCAAAAACCCCACACTCTGACTTTTCTGGATCACCTCAGACAAACCAAAAAAGAAAGAGAGATTTTTCTGGCATAATCTTAAAAAAAATAAAAAATCAAAGAAAGATTTACAGAAATGTAAATATACTTATCTGGATATTCTCCTTTGATGATGCCCGATAGAACGAATTCGAAGAAGATGTTCAACGTAGATGTTCATTGTCCACACTCACTTATGAAAAGGTTCTAAGTTCTAATTAATTTTTAGATTAAATCACTTTAGGCTAGCTTGATTTGATTTTGATTCCAAGAAATGGGAAAACTTAAATCCCTTCTTCAAATAAGATTGGAATATAGAATCTCAAAATCAAATCCAAAAAGCTAAATTAAAGAGAATATTAAATGAGCACTAAATAGCTTAAGAATATCACAAACTTATCTCTTAGAGTGGTGTCTTGATTTTACTTGAATGAATTATCAAATTCTGAAAATCGTGCTCTATGTTAACTGTAGAAACTGTTCACTCGACTGGCCCAGAGATCAGCTGGACTAGTCGAAGGACCAACAAGAATTCAAAATCCGTTCCACTACTGGTCGAGTGATTGGTACAACCGGTCGAGTGGCCTGCACGACCGATCTAGCCATACACTCGACTGGTCGAGTGGGACCAAAAATGGTTGCTGGACTTTGAGTCGAGCCTGCTCGACTGGTCGAGCACTATTCACTCGACTAGTCGAGCAGTCTCCAGGACTGGTCGAGGGTCTAATAGAAATTCTAAAAATTAGTAACAAACCTTTGACAGGCCGAGGACATTCTTGGACTAGTCGAACTAGTACTTAGACTAGTTGAACATAGGCTAAGACTAGTCGATAAAAAGCGTATAAAATTATATAGTAACCCAACTTAAGTATGCAATCAATATGACTTAACCTATGGTCAATCTAGGGTCATTCATACCTTATAAATAATATTTGAACATTGAATCATCATTTGCTTCGGTTGATAGTTGATCTTGAAGTGCATGAAGCTTGACATCTTGAAGTATGTTGAAGCTTGAACTTGAAGTACTTTGAAGCTTGAACTTGAAGTACTTGACTTGTATTTCACCTTGAGCTTTGAGTAAAGCATATTGTCTTAACATAGTTGAAGCTTGAAAGCTTGATCTATCTCTTGTGCTGCTTGAATCTTGAATTAGAACATCTTGAACTTGTACTTGAATTGCTTAATATTGAATATGAAGATGAGCTACATAAGATACAGATTCTAAGAAGTTTGGGCACTACAAAATTTGACAATCATAGGAGCTAGATAGAATAGCATTTACAGGAATGTGGTTCAGTTACCCAACATGTGTACCAAAATTCTCAATGAAGCAAGAACTACCAAAATAAGAAATCCAGTCACAAAATGGGCATTGAAAGAAAAGAAAAATTGTCTTGTTATTCACTCAAATCATTCAACAAGCAATAGTACTGAATGGCACCTAGACAGCGGGTGCTCAAGGCATGTCACGGGTGATGAATCCCTTCTCTCAAATTACTCAAGTCTTAATGATGGGATAGTCACCTACGGGGATGGAAGCACCACTAAGGTAATAGGGCAGGGAACCATCAAAGGAATGGATATGTTCAAAAGTGAGAATGCCTTTTGCATAAAAGGATTGACACATAATCTTCTAAGCATTTCTCAAATATGTGACAACAAGCATGTGGTTACATTCAATAAGTAAGAATACAAGATCCTAGACATATCAGGTAAGCCAATGATGAAGCGTCGTTGCACAAGTAACCACTGTTATGTCATTAAAGGCAATGAGAAGAACGATCCATGTGCCCGGTAATAATTGAGCATGGAAAACAAGTCCAGGTCATAGCATCTAGACTTGGATGGATAGTTGAAATGATGCATTTTTTATGACTTTCATGATATATCTGAGGTTTCTACACCTCAAACATGTTTTTTTTTTTTTGTGAATAAGCATTACTGATGTTTATAATTTTGGATGGTACAACATTTGTACAAATTTTTTTATGTATACAGACTGATATGAAAATATACTAAGTTATACATATAAGAAACATCATCGAAGTACTAAAAAATGTTATACACCTTCTCTTCGATAAGTCTGTCGATGAATCGTATGAATCCTCAATTAGATCGAACCAATATTGATATTATCGACGCCCCTTCAGAATCAGAACTGTCACATGTTCTAGAATGTTATCAAGGACCTCTTCGATAACATTAAATGGGGTATATCAATTTCATCAAATAAAACTTCGATGACATCGAAGGTTACCGCCCAATAAAAAGCGGGTGAGCGGGAAAAATTCATTTTTGCTTCCCTTTCTAACTGTTCGACTTCTCTGGGAGTTTTTTCCTTGTTTCTCTTCTTTTGTCGACCGTCTACCGTCTAAGGTGACTTGAATCAGGTAATCTCTTGCACATACTCTTGATTCCTCAACATATACTTCATTGTGTTAGGGTCTTTCTAGATTGATTGATAACCTTCAGTTGAAAATTTCGGGTTGGTCCTCATAATCTTCAATCTTGTCAGATTCCTTTATTTTTCTTTGACTTTCCCTTCTGAGTTATTTGTGGTTCAAATGAGTAAGGAGAAAGGAAAATCTCCTATCATCGGTGAGTCATCCAAGCCTACTAGAAAGAAATCTGTGGCCTCAAGAGAAAGAGGAAGGGCTCAGTCTCAACGATCCCCTACACGCCCACGGAGCTCCTCTACTCGGCAATCGTCATGTAGGGAAGCTCCGCCTGCAGCACCTACACCTCCACATACTGTTGTGGGCCCTCCTCCACACATTCTTGAAAAGTACTCAGGGAAGTGCTTGGTGTATGAGCGCAGGATTGACAAGGAATGCATCAAACCCTACAATGTGGAAACCCTGTTAGAAGTAATCGATTGGCTACCCCTTCTTGATTTTGGGGGTCCATGTCATGACAAACAGACTTACTGCTTTCTTGCATACTGTCATTCTCCAACACTAGATCCACCATCCATTGTTGTCACAGTCGGGGATGATTGCGTTGACATTACTACAGAATCCATCGCTAGCATTTTCGGTCTAACTTTGTCTCTAGTTGGGTTGTCTAACTTTGATCTTGAGAATCCAATCACTCGGTCTACAATTATAAAATTCTTGTGTCATGACCGAGATATCCCATGGTACCAAGGGAATGCATTGAAAGCTAAATATATGCACCCTCAATACCAAGTCTTGCACGGAATATTTTGCTCCAACGCTTACCCTCATGGACCGAATCGAGCTGATTTGACCGGATTCATGGTCATGGCTATGTATTGTGTTGCCACTGGAATCAAGTTGTGTCTGCCTACCTTGATTCTTCACCAATTGGCAAGTGTCATCCACCAGTCTAGAGAAGTTCATTTGCTCTTTTCTCACATCATTTATGTGATTTGCGATAAAATTGGTATTCCTCAAACAGACGATCCTGAGCATCCTCTCAAGCATTTTCACAAGGTCAATCTTCAAAAACTGGACTTTAAATTTCATCCCTATCCGGAAGATCAATCTAAGGAAGCTATTCATGAAGGCGGTGAGATGGGAGAAGATGTAGTGCCACTAGGAGGAGATCCTCTAGAGCCTCAACAAGTTCCAGCTCTGAGTGGTTCGGCTCAAACCTAACGCTTCAAATTTCATCAAGATAGGGTCAGGGCAACGTAGCGAGGATTGGCTTGAATAGAGGATAAGCTGGAGAGACATGATGCACGGTTCTCGGCATTGGAGAAAATGGTGTCTAGCGTACAACACATGGTCCAGTAACTCGTTGATCTGCTGACATGATGTCGAAATGATACAACACCATCTTCCTCAGCTCTAGCACCTTATAATCGACAGCTCTCATGCCACTACATACATCGACTACTCATCTACACGTACGGGCATGGATATCTTTTTTAATGTCTTGCGGTCTTGTGTGTGTATGTGGTGGCTAGCTAACATGAAAAGTCTAACAAATTTTATTTTTTTGGGTGTGGTTTATGAATATCCTCTGCATAAGGAAAATATTTGTATTTTTGTAAGCCCATGGTTGGGCTAGATGTTTGGTTGTGTTGGTTTGGGATGGATGATGAAATACTGCCAAGCTTGGGCAGTTTTTATTTTGGATATTTTGTTAATGGCTGTTTAATAATTCATATATCTTTGCTGCCATGTCTCTCTGCTCTCAATTATGCATTAAATTCTGTGAAATGCTTGTATGAGTTGTGATTGTCTTCTCCTGCATATTCCTTAACAATTGAGATTTCATTTGTGAATTATGTCATTTAAAGCTATACTACTATTTTCTGTTAGAATCACAGCTCTCCTTTGACCTGGTATGCATAAATGGTTTCCATGCAAATAGAGATGCCATTATCTATTATACATCTGTCTCTTACTGATTATGCATTTTAGAGATGTATCTGGTATGTATGGTAATTGATTCTTCCATAGTTCAACTTCAGTCAACTAGCATTGCTAGATTGCCCTTTGCCAATGACTGACAAAAAGGGGGAGAACAAATCCCCCCACGGAGAAAATTGTGTGTATGAATGGTGGTACAGGTGCTAGGGAGAGCAGCTGCATGAAGACAGGGGGATCAGCTACATACTTGTGTACTAGTGTGCTTAAACTTGCAATAGCATTATAAAATTGTGTAAAGAGTTATGTACACACAATTTAGGGCGTTGGTCTAGATGCTGTTCTAGGACTTTAGGTGTTTTATCACGTAATTGACAAAGGGGGAGATTGAAAGTGCCTTGGTTTGTCAATTAGCGTGAGTGTTGAGTTAGAAAGATAAGTGAGCCCCATAGGAAGATCATTCAAGCGTCTACCTCAACAAGATGTGTGCCCGAACTCATCAATGGTAAACTTAGCCTCACATCCATGTCCCAAAACACTAGGAATATAAAACTCTTAAAAATGATTAGAATAACTTAAGGTTTAAGGTGAGAAAACTATTTTGCAAAATCAGGAAATCTCTAAGTTTTCTTCCTTCGTCAATTTATCGATAAGTGGTTCGATGAAATCAACCAATGTTATCGATGTCCTCGAAACTAACTCAATATTATCAAAATGAGGACTTCAAATATCCAGCAACCATAAAGAATCTTAAACTGAATTATCGATGAAATCGATGGAATTCTCGATATCATCGGCTTTTGAATCTCGAATTTATTAAGATGGCTCGATAAAATCGACATCTGATTAGTTTGCGTCCAATATACGGTTAAGGAAAATCATGTGATTTTTGATATCTCGAAGAGAGCCTCGATATACTGAAAATTTAAACCTCGATGATATCGACAAACCTTCGATAATATCGGATTGGGACACAAATTTGACGAGCAAGCTTTCAGGTAATTCTTTCAAGTATTGAGGATCACTCGATGATATCGATATTCAAATGTTGATCATATCGAGACAAGGTCGATGTCATCAAAATAGGACACAAACTGTCCAGCAAGCTTATAGGAAAATGCTTTTAAAAAGATCGATGAATCGAAACTATGATCGATATCATCGATGTTCAAAATTAGATGATATCAAGGGGTGCTCGATCATAACAATACTGTTAAGTTTCAAAGGCAAGATTGCTCTCACATTTTTCAAATGTCGAGGAATCGAACCATACATCGATGAAATCGGAGTTCGAAATCCAATGACATCGAAGCATATTCTATATCCTCAACCAATTGGCAAAAAGGTTCAAAAGTGTCTGAAAGATTGAGTTCGTGTCATCGAGCGACCATTCGACGTTATCGAGAGTATACGCTTGATGATATCGAAGCCTGCTCGTTGATATCGAACTCTGTCAAAAATTTAACTGCTTTATTTCCATTAGAACTTTTTGCCTATTTAATGAGAGCTTGCCTTTGGTTGTTGGTAGAGAAAACAAGTAGTGCTTTTGAGTGTTTAAATCAGATTATCTACCCTAAGCCTTTTTGTCTCATGAGAGTTCATCTTCCAATCCACCCTCACCATTGATATTCAATAGATTGGATTGGGGAATGAACTTCTACATTCAAGGATCCTTCAACTACCACCTTAATGGCAAATTATTGAGCTGGGATACCTTGAATTCTTAGATGCTTGGAATCACTCCATCTCTAAAATAGGAAAACATTTATTAGAGTAGGATTCCAACATAGCCTTGACCCAACCCGTTGCTATACATTGAAGCATCATTTGTGTTGCGGTTCAAGGGAGCTGAAGATTCTTCATCATCAAAGGAGGAGATCTTCATCAACGTGCTTAATGGGGCTCATCTACTTAACTGTAAGTCATTAAAGTCCTGAGACCCTTTTGATCAGTCATTTTATAGGATTAGGTCAAAGGTGCTTCTCACCCCTTTCAAGTCCTCATAGGAGGCCTCCGAGGAGAGAGTACGTGGGGGTGATGTGTGTTGACCATTGCTCTATGGAGAGCATAAACTTAGGTCCTTTGTTTAGGTTCTTGACCTATGTGGTCTAAAACCTAGGTGTTGTGTGTTGACCTTTGCTCTTATGTAGGGCATAAACTATTAGGTTCCTTATGTGGATCCTTGGCCTGTGTGGCCTAAAATCTGGATACTATGTGTTGATCCTTGCTCTTGTATAGGGCGTAAACTGTTAGGTTCCTTGTATGGATCCTTGGCCTGTGTGGCCTAAAATCTAGGTGCTATGTGTTAACCCTTGCTCCTATGTGGGGCATAAACTTGTGTCTCATAGAGACATGTTAGGTACTTTGTATAGGTCCTAGAGTCAGCCTTGTGTAGGTTGTATTGTTTGAGGTGAACCTAATTTGAAACCTCCGTTAGTGAGATCCGGTACACTCAAGGGTTGAGTACGTCTACCGAAAGTGGAGTAAACACATAGTCAAACCACTATAAAAATGACTATGTTTGAGATTGCTATTTACTTTTACTACTTGTGTGATTTCTCTGAATGTTCTCATAATGCATGTTTACATGATTATCTAGAACTAATTCGAATCACATCTCACACACACAGTCACATCCATCATGAACTATGTTATACATCTTGCTTATGTTTTTAATAGTCTTATGATTGGATCCTCTATTTGGCTTGGAAGCCAATAGAGTTACATCAAAGAAATCCTGCTATTTGCATATTAGTGCAGGATAGGGTTGATAGGTTTTAAATCATCATAAAAAAAATTTAAAAAAAGTCTTGTTCACCCCCTTCTAGGATATCTTGGCATATTCCCACTTCGACTAGAGTGGTCATTACCGCAATTTCATAAAATATTCAAAATATCCATACAACCATAATATAGCATTAAGATAAAATATCCAAACATCCAAAATATCCAAGAAAATCATCAAATAAGTTTAGTACATATCCAACACAATCAAAGAAAATAAGCAAATCTAGCTCAATTTGACCCTGAGGATGATGGTGTAGGCATCAAAGCATCATTAATCTTCAAACTCTGATTGATTCGATGGAAGAACTTTTTCATGTACTTCATAGTAGACTTTTGGGTTTTGGGCTAATAATGCCTAGGATACGTGCAGTGCATTAACCTTCTCCTCTAGTGCATATAACCTCTCCTCAAATTGAGAGGGATGAAAGTCAGAGTCAGCTGGATCATCTAAATCTTCTAGTTCATTAAAGATATCTTCCATGGTAGTGTTCGCCTTTTGTGGTTCTTCTTGACCTTCTCTTTGTTCTGCTAAGAGAGTGAGGTTCAACATATTCAAATTTGAGTTATTGAAGGGGAGTTCGGATTCCGATGCCTCAAATGTAGGGACTTGGACATTGTAGTGAAATACAAGACTTGACAAGATGTCCAAACGGAATCGACCCATGCTTAAGATGCAAATGAAATTGAATGATAACGTAACAAATCAAAGAAGGTAAGCAAATATGAATACCCGTGACAACGACATGGAAGACATAAAGCATAAAGGGAGTAAGATCAGTCTTATTCCCAGCTCTAGGATATACATTTGATGTAAAGATGCGATGTAAGATGTAGTATTTAGTAAATAACTTGTTGGAGGGCAAGGCGTTACCGGACCACCATTCTGCATTGACACCACATAATGCCCTTGTAATCGACTATTTTTCAGAGTTAATCATTTTCTCTAAAAATGTTATGATTGTTATTCCATTATCTATTATGTTAATGTCCATTACAGAAGAAATAATAGAAGGCGTAATGATGATTATTTCCTCTAAAAATTTAATTGAGAAAGTTAATTCTTCAAGAGAGACATAACAAATTAAGGCAAACATGCCTTACACAACGGACTGATAAGTCGTCCTACCCCAATGCAAAATTCTTTCCCATCCAACCTCAGAAAGGATTTCTACAAGAACAAAATAAGCAACATGGTCTAGATTCACTGATCTTTCTATAATAATATTTCTCATGCGAAAATCCCAAACATTTTTCGGGTCATCCTCCGGTGAACACAATGACCGTACACTAACAGGGATGGATCAAAAAGATGAACCGGCTCTTGACTTACATACAGATCTTTTAACTCTTGGTTACATCTTATAACATAAGAAAAATGAAAGGAAGAATATATATTAGATTTTGAGGAAAATCGAATAAGAAAAAGGGTTTCAAGATGAAGAAAAACTACACAAACTTACAAATCTTGGAATGGACAATCTAAATCATGAAGGAAATTGAAATAAAATTACTTACAAGAGAGTTGGGATGATGGGTTGGCCGAATGAAGCACCAAAGAGTCGAACAAGAACAAGTGGAGAATGAAAAAATTAGAGGTTTTTCCCTTTTTTGTTCAATCGGCGCACACTTCAGCTAGCTCGAGCATGTGTTCGACTAGTTGAATTTGTCGGTCAGTAATGGGCTAGCCGAAAAATCCCCAAAAATTTTGATTTTAAAATTTTTCAACATTTATTTTTATTTTTATTTTTTGTTTTCATGCCTTTCTTAATTACAAATAAAAAGTGAAATTAATCCAAAGAAAAGAATAATTATTTAACAATACACAGTCCAATATCATACTTCAGATTTGAAATTTTAACACTATCAATCGGCATTGTCAGTATATTTCCAAGTTGCTTCTCAATTTAAATGTATTCCAGCATGATAGTCTTATCTTCGACTAATTCTTGAATATAGTAATATCTTATGTCAATATGCTTTGTACGAGAATACTGAATTGGATCTTTAGAGACATTTATTGCACTTGAATTATCACAATATAAAATCATCATTTCATGTGTAATTCCATAATCAGCTAGCATTCTTTTCATCCACATTAGGTGAGTGCAAGCATTCCTTGCAACAATATATCCAGCCTTTACAATGGAAAGAGATACGAATTTTTGTTTCTTGCTAAGCCATGATACCAAGCAGTTTCCAACATATAAACATCTACCGCTAGTAGATTCTCTATCATCTACATTACTTGACCAGTCTACATCAGTATAACCTGCGATTTGTACATATGTATCATGTGGATACCATAAGCCTAAGTTCATAGAACTTGCGACATATTTGATTATCCGTTTGACAGTGGATAAGTGAGATTCTTTAGGATCCGATTGATATCTAGCACAGATGCCAACACTGAATGAAATATTAAGTCTACTATCAGTTAAATAAAGAAGACTAACAATCATATTGCGATATAGTCAAGAATCTACCCTTTTACCTGATTCATCTTTTGAAAGTTTAAGAATCGTACTCATCAGAGTATTAAAATTCTTATCATTTTTGAAACCAAATCGCTTTACAAGGTTCAATGCATATGTTCACAATCCCAAGTTCAGGGTCATGATGTAGTAATAATCTCGGTAAGATCGAGGTCGAATCCAGATGGACTAAACTTGTGTGTATTCTAAAGGTAACTAGAATCAAAACTAGAAGAAGATCTAAATCTAAATTGGGAAATAAAAGGAAGTAATTGTGAGATATTTAATAAAAACTTGTAAATTCAAAGGTGGGGACTAGGGTGCCCAGGGATCCACTTGCAACCATTAGGATGTTTCCTTATTTAATTCATGGAACACAATCGGAATTGGAGTCCAATCCTATCCAATTGGAAGATATATTAATAAACTCATATTTGAACTTCCATTGACCTAATTCTCAACAGATGAGAGTTGTGAGGATTGGAAGTGATTTCATCATCTAACCATAACCTAGAGACAATGGCAAACAACAGGATATACCAATCCCACAACTGAACATAGAAGAATTGTGAAGGTTAGAAGGGATTCCATCACCCAACCATGTCCAAGGGACGATGGTGAACAACTGGATTTACTATCTTCACAATCTCAAATCAGAATAAGAAGATACTCAAAACTATTGCAGATCTATTGTAATTTGAGTCACAACAAAACTTTTAAAACTAAAAGTATTCCTTAAATATCAAATTAGAATCAACAAAGTTCAATAAGAACAAGAATCAAACATGAAAAACATCTCAACCATGCTACAAGCTTCACCCCTTCACCCTAGCTAAGGGATTTAGCCAACCATAGACATGATTGGATTCAAAACCCTAGAAGAAAACATTAAAAACTAAGAAAAAGAGAAGAAACTCTTGGATGATGGCTCAACCCCTTTGCTCTACTCCTTCAAACCCTAGATATCCTAAAAAGACTTAGGAAACCCACATTTATAGGCTAGTTTTCGCAAAATCACAAAACCACCTTAAATTTACGCACTCCGCGTAAGCTCTGCCTAACACTTCGATGTCATCAAAGGGTTTGAATCCAGAAGTCGCGCCTTATCTCCTTTCGCACTGCGTAGGTCTCCATGTCATCGAACCTTCCTTTGATGTCATCGAGCGAAGCTTCGAGTCATCGAATAGGTCCTTGATCCATAGATAAAGTATCCAAAATAGTCCAGCGAGTTACTTCAATTTTTTCAATAAATTTGATGCCATCGAACAGTCTTCGGTGTCATTAAGCATCTTCTTCAAGTCATCGAACATGTCTTTGATTCATCAAAAATTGCATCCATTATGTCTAGCAACCAACTTGATTTTCATGTGAAAATTTAATGTCATTGAGCTGTGTTCGATGTCATTGAACCATGGCTTCGATGTCATCGATCAGTGGTCGATAACACAGGTAATGAAGCAAATTTCAGCACTTTGTTCTTTCGACTTCCTTCCTCCTCCACTTGGTTATCTTGGATCTTGGGGTCTTGAAATCTTCAATCTTGGTCTCCAAAGATCCATTCTATGCCTTGGCAATTCTTAAGCATTAAATCCATGCTTTTAACATTCTTTTCAATCAAAGCACTTAAACTCGCCTTGCAACACAAACATGTATAAAATATACTATTAAGCATTATCATGTTCATAAAACCAAGATATAAATGGGGGAGAATATGCAATATTTGAGTCTCAACACACTCCCCAACCAGCATTTTGCTAGTCCCAAGCAAAAATATGGGTAAAATAATCTTCCATCTTTAAAGTTCAAAACCTTTTTTAGAAGATAATCTTTTGTGCAATCAAGTATAAATGAGTAGAACCAAGACAAGGAAGTGAGATTTTGAAAACCTAGAGCTGAATCACATAAGCAATCAATTCATGTATCAAGTTTTTCCAGTGTGCCTAGTGAATATTAACTTACTTCCCCTGAGAATACTATCATTTCATAATGTTAGCCATGTTCATCATATCAAGAGTAGTTTAAAAATTCAAGTACTGATTCCGAACATATCCCCCCTTTTCTTCTTTTTCCAGTTTTTAATTTTATATCGATGGTTACTCTTATTCATTCTTTTTTAGACATTACATCCTTTGCAGAGACCTTTTTCATTCTCCTCAAAGATGTTGTCATTCTTCATTCTTCTCAACATTCATAGCATTTTTATCGATCTCCTATTTTTTAACTGGTTTTTCATCTTTTAGGGTGGATAAAATTCTCCAGACTCAATTCTTAATATCTATCAATGATTCACATGCTACCAATCAGAAATCCTAGCATATCTCAAGGAAGCAAATTGAATGTGTTTTGTGATTTATATTAATCATGATATACAAATTTCCTCTTAATCATTCGAGAACCCTAGGTGAAAGTCGACTTGGGTGATCAAACTCCAACAATTCAAGATTCAATCTTCATCTTATTATACTACTTAATGCATTCTTAATTACACAAACTATCGCTTCTAAACAAGTTTTAGTTTGAAAAATCCCAAAAATTTCACAATTTCTGCTCAAAGCTAAACACAATACTAATTAGTTTACCTAATCCACACCCCCCAACCTAAAATCTACATTGTCCTCAATCTAAAAGAAATAAACATGTAATGCACATGACACAATGAAAAGAAATGGAGTAGTGATGGAAAGATAGTACCTGGACGAAGGAAATTTGAGGCTTGTTCATGAATCTTAGCATAACATGGGTTAGCACAGAATAAAACTAAAACAAGTGGAAAGCAAACTACCTATAGAGGTATAAAATTCATTACAAGAAGAAAGAAGAATCCTCAAAAAGAAGATAAACTTTTCCCCAATTGAGTTTTGCAGCGCACAATAGAAGGTTATTAAAGAGAAGCATTGTGCAGTGCATAATGAGAGTTGTTAGGAGAGTATGGTTGTGTGGCGCACAAAGGAGTGGACTGCACAACTAATGGGACCGCACAACAGGTGTTGGGCCACAACAGGTGTGACCACATAAAGGGTCAGCGCATAACGTATTCGATGAGAGGTTGGCATGTGTGGAAGTCTATAAATACCCCACTATCCCCCATAGATGATTCATTCAAGCAATACTAGGATAACAGAGAGAGATCCAGACTTCAGAAAGATTCAGGTATTGGAGGTATTCATTGTGCGGCGCACAACCTATATGGTCACACAACTCGTATGGGTGCACAACAGTTCTGCTTATATAAGGGAACCACTGAGTAGACAATCAGCTCAGCTCAAGTAATGACTACTCAGGAACCCTAGAACATCAGAAGCATGGAATCAATCGGAATGAACATTTGTCCACCACAACAATGTTTCTACATTGAAGATCATGATCCGATTGGAGATGCTACAGAAATTAATATTGAACATTTAATATTTGTATTGAATTATGTAAATGCTTTACTTTGGAATCAAAGGAGATAAATGATGTAAAATGAATCCAGATTTAATGAATATAGTGTGATTGTTCTCTTCATTCTTCTTGTGTTAATTACTAAGTAAAATAATTATCCCAAACCAAATGCATTTGTTTCTTGTCGAAACAAAATGACAACTCTGCTGGGAAATTTATTTTACTTGATATTAACTTAGGAACAATACAGAGAATTTTCACCACTGTTTGGCGTCGTATAGACGCCAAAATGGCGACTCTCAACAGGAACATCCTCCTTTTCATCTCCAGAGTAAAGTATGATCTCATTTAAGTACTGATTTATGTTGTTTTTTTTTAACAACTTATGATGATTTAGGAAAAACTGTAATCAATCAATGGTAATCACTTTGAACATGAAAATCTTCTATTTCACGTCAACAGGATTTGTCATAAGATACGCTAGTAAATAGGCTTTGCATCGTAAGGAAGAATCCATGCCAGTCAAAAGTAAGGAATCGCGAGCAACTGCTGCAGTTGTAACTACTTCATCAATAGCATAGGAGGATGGGAACGATTGGATTGTCATTTCGCGTAGGAGATCAAGAACCCGAAATATCCCGGCTGCAAGAACAAGTTCGTCATTATAAAGAATCAGGGGGCCAGTGACATAAAACGTAGCCAGAAGGAACCCCGAGCTTGCCCCTCCAGCAATATACCCTAGGAAAATCATTTCTCCGTTGTCGATGCACAATTTCCCAGCCCTGCCTACTGGAGGAACTCAATGGACAAAGGGACAGAAGGGTAAGTCACTGCTGACAAGCTCGCCAGCCCTCGCATTACCTTAATCAACCCACTGCTATGGAAGTATAGGAAAATCAAATGAAACTCCTCTTTTGGTGAGCCCCATTACATCGATATATTCCTACTCTACCCCAACCACAGCTTCTTCAGGGAATAAAGAGGCCACTGTATGTATGGTCGGAACAAGCCAAGGCCCACCGCCAACTACAGAAGATCGTATGACTGAAATGGCATAAGCACAGAGAACACTGATGGAGGAATGCAGAAGCCTTTGGGAGGCCTTAGCAACTCTCGCTCATAATGTAGCCTAAATGATGGCCCCTCCAATAATGGTCACCATGAATGAACAAGAACAACAACTGAAGGCTCCAAACCATAGAGAGCAGGATCACTTGGGTCCACTCCTACAGTAAGGGTGATAACTCAAAAGGAAGTGCCACAAGTTGTCGAAGAAACCGTTAGAACAAAAAGAGAACGTGAGAATATCGAAAGGTTTAGATATCAAACACCATATCCAAGAGAGGTGGAAGTATCCCTTTTTCGGCTAATTTTAAGCATCCTGATTTTTAAAAATTCAATGGAGATGGATCATCGGAGGAGCATCTAATGCACTTCATCACCAGCATGGGGAATTTCTTTATAATGTCGCAATACTGCCTTCAGCTGTTTGGGTCTTCTCTGACAGGTAAGGCATTTTGATGGTACTCCAGTTTAGCGCCATGATCGATGCGGACTTGGGAGTAGGTGCAAGATGCCTTCATGTCGAACTTCTTTTCATCAGAGCGTGACATCAGTATCATAGAATTAGCTTCAGTACGACAGAGAGAACGGGAGCCTGTAGAGAAATTCATAGACAGATGAAAGACATTAGGAGCTTCTTGTAGACAATTGTTAGAGGAGAAAGAGCAGATGAAGATGTGCTTGAACTCTATGGAGACAAGGATCACATTCGATCTTTCCAGTGCCAATATTAGAACTTTCCGTGATCTAGCCACAAAAGCTCAAGCTTTGGAACCAATAACCAGGAAAATGCCAGCATTTCACTATAAAACAGTTAGAAGGGGACTAAATAGGTTGATTACAAATGTAGTCGATCACGAAATAAGAGGAAAGAAGTTCGAAAGGAAAGAAAAGAAGAGTCAAATCGTCGCAAAGGTATATTCAGTGATAAAAGGCCCAGATCGATTAACTCTCATGAGGGGTTTGCATTCAAAAAGGAAGATGTAGTCCTTATGATGAATCAATTGTTGAAGGCTGGTACGATAGAATTACCTCCATCCAAATGCACTGAAGAAGGAGCAAAAACAAGGGAAAGAGACTTCCGTCGCTATCATCATTTGATAGGACACCCAATAGAAAATTGCTTCACACTAAAATGCATAATACAAAGAATGATAAACAGAGGTGATATAATAATTGGAAAAGAAAAAGAGAGAGATGCAAAAGCAACTGTGAATGTATTAACTGCCCAAGAAGATACTCATGAAAGAGTAGGGAAAGAACATCATAAGATGATAGGCAAAGCCGCAATTATCACATTAAGATCGGGAAAAAGGGTGATGAGTCCCCCAAAACAGAAAGCTGAAACAACAAAAACAGAGGTTACCAAGAATCATTTTCACAGTAATAAGAAAGATGAGAAGAATGAAATAAGGAAAGTAACTTATGATGTGAAAAGTCATCTGAAAGGCATACTGGCTCGATTAAGTGTTTACGATGCATTAAGGTTGTCAGAAGACTCCCGACAAAGCTTGATTCAAACCCTATTTGACAGTGATGTTAGAGAAGCATTACTTATGGAAATGGAAAGTGTGGAGCTTAAGGAGCAGGTGGATTGCATTCTAATAGTTTCCTTTTCTGATGATAATCTAGCTTGTGACAAGGAGCACAATAGGCCATTGATGATCGTAGGGCATATTTACGGCAAATAGGTCAAGCGAATAATGCTGGATAATAGGTTTGCAATGAATCTACTATCATTAACAATGTTGAATGAATTAGGATACCGTCAATCTAATTTATGCCCTAGCGGAATGATCATACAGGGCTTTAACCAAGATGGGCAATGTGCGCTTGGTAAGATTACAGTAACACTAAAAATAGGAGAGTTAACTACAAATGTTGTTTACCATGTTATTAATGCAGTGACAACATACAACCTCTTATTGGGAAGACCATGGATGCATCAGTATGGCATTATACCTTCCACCCTACATCAGTGTTTTAAATATTGTAAAGATGGGGTACAATATAAAGTTATAGCCGATACGAGGCCATATACAGAAGCCAAAGCCTTCTTCATTGATGCTATTTACTATGATGGATTCGCCAACAAGGTAGAAAAGGAGAACGATGAAAATGAAGCCCCAAGAAATGCTCACGTGAAGGTGATGAGAAAAGAAACTACAAAGACGGAATCATCCAGGATAGTGAGTGTGTGGAAGAAGTTTTACTTCATACCAAAGCGCTTAAAATAACCGGGACAGCCTCTGTTGACGTTATTATCACCCGAATAGTTGGAAATCTTACAGTCAAACTATACAGTACCACTGTCGTATGCTGAGAGGAATAAACTATTTCTGGCTATTCCAAGAAGATTTCATGTCAAATCTAGCACAAGGTACCCAGAGCCAATTGAATTTTATGCCCATTCAAAAGAGAAAACAGAGGAAAGGGCCGATAACAACACAAGTTATGGAAAATTGACATCCTAAGATCTTAAAAGGTACAGTCTAGCTAGCAGGAAAAACATGGGTTTTAATAATGAAGAATCGACCGGCCTAAATCATGGGAAAGGAATTTAGATTCCGATCGAGGTAAATCAAAAAAAGCGAGAAAAATTTCGAGGATTGGGGATAGAGTCTTCAGTGAATATGGTTATAGTCGACCTGGCAAAAGAAACACATTCTGAAATAATTAAGCATCCTGAAATAGCACCGAAGCAGATAGAAGACGGGGGCAGCCAACAATTTATAGTTTACGAGAAATAAATCTAGGAACGAAAGAAGAGTCATGGAATACATTCATAAGCGCTAGCCTCCTCGAACAAGAAGCCGATCAATATATCAAGCTCTTGAAAGAGAAAAAAGATGTATTCACTTGGACATATGCAGAAATGACGGGCTTAAAACCATCGATAGCAATGCATCGACTGAATATCTCCAAAGACAAGAAGCCAATTAAGCAAGCACAAAGGCGATTCCATCCAGACCTAATTCCTCTGATAAAAGAAGAAATAAATAAACTAATAAAAGTCGAGTTCATCAGAGAGGTTAAATATCTTAAATGGATATCAAATGTTGTCCCAGTAAAGAATAAAAGTGGACAGATCGTGGTTTGTGTTGATTTCAGGGATCTAAATGAAGCCTCCCCGAAAGATGATTTCCCGTTGCCGATAACTGAATTGTTAATTGACAGTACGATGAAATATGTTGTCATGTCTTTCATGGATGGTTACGCCAGCTAGAACTAAATAAGAATGGCTCTTGAAGACGAAAAAGCCACGACATTCAGAATTCATTGGGAATTTATTGCTATAAAGTTATGCCGTTAGATTTTAAGAATGTCGGTGCGACATAACAAAGGGCAATGCAGAATATTTTTCAGGACATGATGCATAAACATGTTGAATGTTATGTGGATGATTTAGTAGTCAGATCAAATGATCATGAAGAACATCGTGAACATCTGACTTCAGTCTTCCATCGACTCAGAAAGAAATAGTTGAAGATGAATCCGGCTAAATGTGCCTTTGGAGTATCGTCAAGAAGATTCCGCGGCTTCCTCATAAGGCACAGGGGAATCAAGATTGATCCAGGGAAAGTCAACGCTATCCAAGATATGCCGCCTCCGAAAATGTCGAAAGAATTGAAAAGCCAGCAAGGAAAATTGGTGTACATTCATTATTTTATATCAAACTTAGCAAGAAGATGTCATCCCTTTTCTCATCTAATGAAGAAAGGAATGGAGTTTGTGTGGGACAAGTCCTGTCAGAATGTGCTCCATTCGATAAAGGAATTTCTAAAACAACCTCCAGTATTGATAGCTCCTATGAAAGGTAAACCACTTATTCTATATATATATATCTGCAACTGAAAATTCGTTGGGGCCCTATTTACAAAGGTGAATGAACACGGGAAAGAAATAGTGCTTTATTATCTGAGTCAAACTCTAATAGGCGCATAATGAAATTATTCTCTAATTGAGAAAGTATGCTTGGCATTAATACTTGCAGTATAGAAACTGAGACATTATTGCCTTTCTCATAATATAATTTTAATCTTACGAGCAGATCCCATAAAGTTCTTAATGACATGGCCAATGTTATCAGGAAGATTGGCCAAATAGATGTTGTTGCTTTCAGAATATACGATCACTTATGAGCCGGCGAAACTAGTTAAGGGGCAAGTAGTGGTGGATTTCTTGGCAACTCATCCTATAACAGAGAGTGAAACTATCAACGATGACTTTCCCGATGAACAAGTTATGATGATTGAATCACCAAACTCATGGCAAATGTACTTCGATGACGCTTCTTGAACGTCAGGAACAGGTGTCAGAGTGATATTTATTACTCCTCTGGTGACTTATTGCCTTATTCTTTTACATTGGGCACTTCATGCACAAATAATGAAGCCCAATATAAGGCTTTCATCATCGAGATGGAGATAGCTCAAGAAATGAAGATAAAAGTGCTATCAATTTTCGGGGATTCTAAGTTGATTATAAATCAACTAACGACCAAGTTTGAATTAAGAAAGAAAGAGCTCTTACCATACTGCCAGAGAGCACAGCAATTGTTAGAGCAATTCCTTCATGTCGAAATCAAGCATATACCGCGATGTGAGAATGCAAGGGCAGATGCTTTAGCTAGCCTAGCAGTAGCTTTATCCTGTCCAGACTGGAGTCCTCTTCAAGTAACAATAGAAGAAAGAAGGTTCTTGCCATCATCAGAAATTATCAATGAAGTTGCTGAAGCACTCCCTATATCATGTCTGGAGGTGACAACCAATGATTGGCGCCAGCCTTTTATAGATTACCTCAAATATAATATTCTACCAAAAGATTCAATGCAAAGATAGCAAATCAAACAGAGATCGAAAAGATTCATTATGTGTAGCGAAACGCCATACAGAAGGTCTTACAATGAAATGCTATCACGATGTTTAGATAGACAAGAAGCAAGTCAAATGTTGTGAGAGGCTCATTCCGAAGAATGTGGAGCACATCAAGCCCGTCAAAATCTATTCCATCGGATGCATCGAATGGGATATTACTGGCCCACAATGTTCAAGGATATTATAGAATATGCGAAGCAATGTCACAAGTACCAGATCCATGTAGATATCATACATATACCCCCATAAGATCTTCATCAAACAGTCGCTTCTTGGCCTTTTATTGCCTGGGGACTCGATGTCATTGGTCCCATAAATCTGCCCTCGTCCAAAGGAAAGTAATATATATTGGCAATGACAGATTATTTCTACAAATAGACAGAGGAAATTGCATTGCAAAATGTCAAAGAAAAGGATGTCGTCAATTTCATTGGACATGTGATAATATATCGCCATGGCATCCCGAAGAGAATAATCACTGATAATGGTACTCCTTTCAAGAATAGAGGTATGGAAAACTTATGTCAGAAATTCGGTATTCACCACTCATTTTTGACACCTTACTATCCTCTAGCCAATAGATTAGCAGATTCATTCAACAAGATAATCGTGAAAATACTAAAGAAAACGGTAACTGGAAATAAGCGTGACTGGGATGAAAAGTTGCAAGAAGCACTATGGGCTTACAGGACTACTCACCGAATGGCAACGAAAGCTACGCTGTATTCATTGTTATATGTGTGGAAGCTGTCATCCCGATTGAAACACAAGTTGCGTCACTTAGAGTAATAGTACATCAGTTAATTACAGATGATGAAAATGAAAGAATAAGGCTAGCAGAATTGGACATACTAGATGAAAAATGACTGGCAGCTCAACAGCGATTGCAATTATATCAAACAAGAATCTCCGCCGCCTTCGATAAGAAAGTAAAGCATCGCTCTTTCAAGAAAGGTGACATGGTGTTGATGTTAAAAAGATCGATAGTGGTCACCTGCATAACAGGGGGCAAGTTTGACCCCAAATGGGATGAGCCGTACATAATAACCAAAGTATATTCTAATGGGGCATACAGTGTAAGGCTCGTATCCTGGTATCATACCATTTTACCAATTCCCATGATCCTCCCCGTTGAATTCCGGCGACCCGCGACCTGTAAACAGCGATTGTGAGTGACCTTAAGTCGCATCCCGAAGACATGAGTTGACTCAACCCGAAACCTATACCCTAGCAACCGCACCATCGCCGCGGTTCTAACGCTGCGACTTACACACCAATGCAATACCCAGGCTAGGAGTAGTGGGCCCGCGTATATCTCGAGGTAACACCGTGCATTACGAATCCCTGGAGAGAGAATCTCTACCCATGCCTTTCCCATCAATCAATCAAGTACAACTCATCACTCACCCATGCCTTTCTTTCCACTAAGACAAGCAACCCATCCCTCTCTCATCCAAAAGTTAATTGTCACGTCACTCCTCTTACACCACTGTACCTCTCATCCCATCTCTCCTTACAACACCCATCATTCCTCTTACACAACACCACTCCTCTCTCATTTTACTTCATCTCTCCTCATTTCTCTACCCAAATTCCTAGCAACCAAGAGAGAAAAAGACTAAGGAGAGAAAAGAGCCCAAGATTGAGACCCACTTTCCTACCCCAAATCTCACCATCCAACCCTTTAATCTTTATCATCCTCTATTAAAGAGAAAGCCTGGGAGCTAAGGAGTCCAAGGAGCCAAGAAGATAAGTTATAGGTGGGTGTTTATCGGATTAGATTGTAATTTTTTTATGATGGGCCAAGTGGGGCCTACCGATTGATGGTATGGATCCCATTTTGGACCCAAGGTGTGGCCAATGGCCCACCATGATTCATATGTATAATCCTTGATGGGGTCATTCTCCATGGACCCCATCATGATGTTTATTTGATGATCAACATGTAGAGGGTCATCTCGACCCTTGATTTTATGGTGGGGATGGTATCCCCACCTTGATTTGTTGTTTTAAGGGTCCACATGTTTTGAGACCCATCTTGATGAATGTAATATGGCTCAAGGGAGCTCATAGTGGCGGAGCTCCCTCTACTACGCATTTCTCTCCCTCCATCCCTCTCTTTCCTATTGATGGCCCACCTTGATAATGTATGTAACTTACCCACACCGTCCCGTTTGTGGGATGCCTCCACTGTCCAAACTAGGGCTCACCTCGCTATTACGTCCAGTTGTCCGACGGCCCTGCTACCTGTTCATTTTGGACAAGCCTGTTTGTAGGGAAATGTTAATATCAACTTGATTTAAATAAAGGGGTAGCCTACTCACATGGACCCCACCTTAATGTATGCGTTATGTCTCCACCGTCCAGTAGCTGGGATGGTGGGACGCACCTGATTTATGTATTTTATCCACCATTCAGCGTGGGATGGTGGGATCCACCTAACATATGCATTTTATCCACAGTCCTGCTGGGACGGTGGGACCCACGTGATGTATGTGTTGTATCCACCATCGTCCAGCTGGGATGGTGGGACCCACTTGATGTATGTATTTTATCCACCATCTAGATGGGACAGTGGGACCCACCTGATGTGTTGTATCCCACCGTCCAACACGTGGGACCCATTGGTATGTGTTGTATTCATACCCTCCATCAGTGGGACAGCAGGCCCACCATGTATATGTGCCACATCCAGGCCGTCCGTCAGTGGGGCGACGTAAGGCCCACCAGTGTATGTGAAGCCTACTAGCTGTATGTGAGGCCCCCTTACTGTATGCAGGGCCCACTTGCTGTGTGTGAGACCCATTGTGATGGTATGAGACCCATTATGATTGTGTGAGGCCCATTGTGATTGTATGAGGCCCAACTATGATGTATGAGGCCCATTGTGATGTTTGAGGCCCAACTATGATGTATAAGAGGCCCATTGTATGTGTGAGGCCCATTATGTGTGTGAGGCCCACCATGATGTGTGTGTAGTACATGCACTATCCATCTAGTTCTAGAGATTTTAAAAGGCCGAGGCCCCCATTGTGATTCTGATTCCAATCTTAAATGGACTGCACCTTAGGACAATGGTGGTTAAATGTCCACTATTGTAAACTATCCTAGGGCCCAGTGCTGAGCCCACTTCCACCCTTACCCTAGTGGGCTAACCCAAACCATTGGGTCCCCACCGATGTTAGTAATACCCATTAGGCTAACCCAAACCGTTGGGCCTCCATTAATGATGGTGCTTTCCACCATGCCTTGTAGTAATTACCCAAACCTTGGAGCCCACCTTGTATTCATATCAGGCCCCATAGGAAGGCCCAGTTTATTGCACGATAAGAGGGTGAGAAAGCTCACTTGTTATACATAGTTTCACCCTCTCAACCCACCTTGTTAACTCACCCATAAGGCCCGTTCTTAATGTAAGTATGACGCTTAGACTATCCATTATTTAGTACATCATCACCCCTTGCCGTAGATGGAAGAATATGTGGTATCAGATTTAGTATATCCACTATTGAAGCTTATCTCGATTCGTGGGTTAAATTCAGTCCTTGCAGGGGATCCCGCCTTAGGATATATGATATGCTAGTACCTTGAGTAGGTTATAATAGTCTAACATGGACCATTCCATATAGACTGCTTTATGTCTAGTGGGGAGTATCGTTCAGCCCTTACTCTTGTAAGTGACATATCGGTTAAGGCCAAACATCGCCTACTATATCTGATAATCATGCTAGTGTACTTAGTCTAGTAGGACACACTGAGAACATGCTTAGTATAACATCATGATACATGCCCATATGCATCATTTGTATGTATGTTATGAGGAGTGATTGATCATAGCATATGTCATTGGGTTGAGATGTTTATGGGACTCTCTGTGAGATGGAGTTGCCCCACGCGATCGTGCGGTATGCGCAGGTTTGATGCATGACTAGATGGTATAACTCATGCATCTCATATTTTGTGTGACATGAGGGTTATGGCTTCCACAAACACATTGTGGATGTTCAGATTGGATACCAAAAATATTTGGTTCTAACATATGGCCACTTTGAATGTCCGTGGGTGAAAGCCTCTAAACCCTTACGATACTAAGAGGTTGCTCTAACGTTGAGACCGAACGGATACATGAGCACCCCAGTACTGAATACCAGTAGGCCGCATCTCCCACTATGTCATGGTCGGATGGAAGGGGGTGTGGCCTTATCTGCCCAAGGGTAGGGGGCAAAGTTAAGTTAAGTTTGACCAGATCGTAAATGGGTCCGTTATTGACGAGCCGAGTAGTTATTAGTAGACTACTGTCTAGGAAGGTAGTGAGGTATTTTTCAATTACATGGTTGTGCATCCAGTTTGAGTGGCAATCTGGTGTAAAGTGTACTAGACCCCGGTGATATTCCAGAGATGAACTGTATTGATATGTGGACTTGATGAGGATTGACATGCATGCTTTGCATCTTACATATGACATTTGGTTATGTAGGCCTTGCATCACATAGCCTTGATATGGCTGACAGCATTCATGGACTGCTAGTATTTTCACTTACTCTAATATTGTATGCTTGATACATGCATTGCACACACATACACACATCCTCTAAGCTTCGTTGTAAGCTTATGCACGACCGTTGCATGCAGGTGACGTTAGGTCGCCGCAGCACTGAGGCATGAGTGTGTGACAGATCTTCTTGAAGCTTTTGGTTATACTTATATTTCCCTTTCCACATTGTATTCAATGATTTATTATAGTGGATATGTGGTGACGTTGTTTTACGACTTGGCTATGCTTGTAGTTATGCTCCCTTACAAAAATTCATATAAAAAATCCTCCTTGTAGGATCCCAGGATCGAAATCTGGCATATGGGTGCCGGGAGCCAAGAATGGGGTACTGCAGAGGCTGTTGGCAACGAATTCGGCGATCGGGAATTCTATGAGCCCGATTTCCGAGTTTGGGGCGTGACAGTTGTGGATCAGGATGGACGGGGTATCGGCATACCAGTCAACGCTCGATTCATTAAAAAGTATCGTCCTTGAAAACGGATGAAATTCAAATCTAGAAGATTATAAAAATAATCTTTCTACATCAAAAGGGGGTAAAAAGAAGCAAAATGATGAAACAGTCTCAAAAGGCAATGAGTAATGCCACGTATTCTTCTATACACAAATGAATAAAAGGAAATTCTCAAGTACATCAGTCATATTAGTTTTATCACCTATCATTGCCAAGCATCTGGTTATAGTTATCACCAAATGAAGATTATCGCCATCGTTAATCGTCAAAATGATATTATCGCCAAAATTAATGCTCAAGACACTATCACAAATGTTGTCATCAGTATAGTAATATCACAAGTTTCATGACAGCAATGGCGATCTATCATTTATGACAGCGATGGAATAAGCCTAAAGGGCCAACCATGCATCCACTACTCTCGATAAAGTATTTAAAATTATGTAGGCAGCAGTGAGAAGCCAGTGGCCTTAAAAAGCCTATATAGGCTATCACATGCTTAGACCCATGCGGGCAGGGGATGAAGCCAATCACTACTAAAAGTTATAAATGACCAAGGGTAGAAGGGGCTAATCACGAGTGAGACCAATGTTGTCTATATAGCTTCCAACAGCGTCACAGGGGAAGGTGAGAGAAAATACCCTCCCGTGAATGGGTCTGACCTTGCAGATGAAGAAAAAGCAAGTTGCAGTGTGTGCTCTTTAGCCATTGTCCATAGATAGGCCAACCATGCGTAAGAACCCCCAGATTCCTGGCTTGATTTTAGTAGTAACTCATGAGAATAGGGTTTCTAAAAATATATATGCCCCCACATTAATGGAATGGCAGCTTTGGATTTAGTACCCTAAGGTAGCCTTGTGTGCCCCGTGAACTCTAGAGAGTTACATCGGCCAACCTTATTCATAAATCTCACCAAGTTCACGGCCCCGGTAGCTTCACTAGGCCCCTCTGATGGATCGTGATTTGTGAACTCCCCGATTGTGATAAGTCCAGTGAACTCTAAAGAGTTACAAGGACCAGTCACGTGAGACCCGACTCCAACTACTTATGAGTCTAAAAAATTGTAGTTGCTCCACTACTTAAGAGCTTAAACTGTGTACAAGACTAACCTCAAAACCAAAATTACCCCCGCCCATTAGAATAAATACCACATTGGGGATACATTGTACTACCGATTATGATAGATTGTCAATATATTATATGATGGATTAAAGCATGATTATGTGAATTAGTAGAGGAAATACTATATCAATATGTGCTCAAAATTAATGATAGCATTTCTGCAAACATATCTATTTCAAATAAAATATTAAAATTTATTTATGAATATTACAAGGCAAAAGGAATAAAGGAATTACATGCAAAAGAAAAATCTCTACAACTCCTCTGACATGCCTAATGCTGATACATATCTCTATAAATCTTCTCTTAATCGATTTGTGTTGAAGCTTGGGTTTGTTCAGCTTCAAGAATAATCTTGGCCTGATCAGGAACATCAGCCAGTTCTCACTCCATGGAGGCAGCCACTTCTTTGTTTTTCATCTGCTCAGTTCTCTCGATCTCAGCAATACGAGCATTGACTTCAATTTCTTCCTTAATCTTGTAAATATTCAATTCCTCATCTTGCTTCTTCACTTCAAGTAGAGCTATCTCTTTTTGCAGAAAAGCAATGTGGTTTTTAATAATCACCCTGTTCTTATCAGAAGCTTTCAGTCTATCATGAAAAGACTGATGCTCAACATCATAACCGGATATTAGGACATCGGTTCGAGAAATCTTCTCCTTAAGGGACATTAGTTCTCGTTGAAGATCCAAAATCTCTAGAGCAATAACTATACTTCATGCTGATTCCAAATTATTTATAGAATTATAGAATTGTGAGAAGGAATTGTGCAAAGGAAGAACGTTGATATGAGCAAGCCTCCTTAAATGTTCAAGAATAGCTAAAGCACTGTCCAAGAAGGGCCATTGTGTAGGATCTTTGAAGGCATTTATGATAATGGAGATAGTGTCCTTGAAGAATACAAGCATAAGAGGTGATACTTTCTCCAAAGAGATTCTATCAAAGATTGTGGCTAGAGAGTTGGAACATGCAGATCCACTTGGAGTCGGCATAATTGTAGCTAGAAAGGAAAAGGAGAACGTAATTAGAAATGTTAAAGTTAAATATATAAGAATTCAAAGAATATATATATATATATATATATATATAAGAGAGAGAGAGAGAAGGAAGAGAAAACATGCCCTCTCTGGGGGTAATCTGGGAAGTGGCCCATACAGAAGATGCTCCTACTTCAGAAGACACAGGTATTTCTACAGCTGCAACCGCAATAATGAGATAAAGTTCACGGACCCCAGTACTCAAATCCAAGGTTGTTGGAGTCAGAATGTCAATAGGATCAGAGAAGAATTCCAAACTCCGAGCTACCGGTTGGATGGGAGACGGACGCGCAATGGGGGATTTCTTAACATGGACAGGGACATCTGAAATCGCAGTAACAGCCGGTGGAGCTTGTACAATATCTTGACTCACCTTTATGCTCTAAGGAGAAAATACATTCTCCGCTCCTACCTAAGTATTCGATAAGGGAATTTCTGCTTCCCTAGACGCTGAAACCTCCGTTATAGTTGGGAGGGGAACATGACCTTATGTAATTGCCTCAGCAGCCTCCACGATGCAAGGGGAATATGAAGTATCAAAAGAGATGAAAATGTTTTCACTTGGGGAACAGCTTGAACCCTCGTAATCAAGTTACTCTTCTTCAAGAGAAGCCGCTCTAACTAGGAAAGAAATGTCTAGATGACTCAACTGAATTTTGATAGGTGGGATATCAGCCCCAACTTCATCTTCCTCACCGATATCCACTGCAGCATTCGCTTCTTGGTTGTCATCCATCAAAATATCCCCTTCATCAGTGAAACTAGTGAAAGAAGATGCTTCACTGATCGAAGTATCTACCAAATAATTTGATGAGCTATCTTCTTCAAAAATTATTTGTTTTCCTTTATAAACAGTCTTTACAGGAAAAAGACAAACACCTCGAGAAGGAGAAGGATGTTGTTGTGCTAAAACTTCTGGGGATAAAGATTTGGCTCGTAAGCGAGTCATAGGAGAAGTTGTAGCAGCAGTCTGACCCACAACAGGAGAAATTGCAGTCGTAGTATGATCTACAGTAGGGGGAGCCATGGCTATGGTTTGACCCTCGACCTCTCGAGTGGGAGAAGAAAGAATGGCACCAAGGACCTCGAATTCATCCACAAGAGTGGCTTGTCTTTCTGTTTGCCATATAAGATCTAGAGGGTATCTGAAGGCAATCCATCCTTCTAATGTGTTTGGCAGCTTTATCTCCCTAATGGGTTCTTTTGTGGAAATCTTCCGACAAAGCCGCCCTAGAGTAGTAGCATGATCTCTTTCAACAAAGTATTCGATCCCTTGTTCCATTCTGTAATTTCTTAGTCTGGGAGGAGGAATCCAGATGGGAAGGTTGACGGGGAGATAATTACGCACCAAGTAATAGTGGTGTGACCACCAGCACATCTAGGCGTATGAAGCTTGCACCTGATGATTGTAGCCGAGAAGGACAAAGCAAGAACCAAAGTTTCTGGCCCAAAGCTATTTCCATATTAAGGCCCAGTTATATGGACCAACCCCATAACTCTGCATTATGTGGGTAACCTCTTCTCCCGCTTGGGGCACCATTTCGTCATAACCAAATTGCCTCACAAACCTACTAGGGTAGTAGGGCTCCCTCCAAAATTCCACTCCTCGAAGTGGCAGGCTACAAGATTGAATATAGATCAGGAAAGTTCTCCTAATTGGCTCTAGATTATTATTGTCTTCAACCTCCCTATCCTAAGCTTGATGGGTCAGGTAGAAGGGGAAAAAGTCAATGGATTCCATGATTTTAATCTTATCAACAACCCATTCATATGCCTTTTTCACCTTTTTTTCGCTTAAGATAATAGTACAAGGGAGGATGCTTGGGGTTAACATAGGCCTTTTCAGGATCATTATATGTCCATGGAAAGTATATTCCTAACTAACCAGAAAAATAGTGTCATGGGGTGAATGAAGACGTAGCTCCAACTGTCGAGCTTGAACAATGCACCGTGACATTTCCAAAAGCTCTGTATAGAGAGCATAAGACAGGGGGAGCTATAGAGTATTTCTTTTTGCCTTCTACTATGGCTCCTGCAGCCACAAATAAAGTTGGGCAAATAGAATCTGACCATTTTGAATTAGGCAAAATGACTAAACTCAGCCAATACACCAGGAAAGCAACTAGTTCAGTTTCAGGAGTAAAAGTGGTTTGGCCTCTTATTCTTCGGCGAGTGGATTCTAGCTCTAGAGAATGACTATCAGAAAACCTAAAGAGAAGAGGAAAAGTAAGAGGAAACATGAACATGTATGTAAGAGGAAAAGAGAAGAAGTGTTAAAATTATATACCATAGGCATCTCGAGAAGTGTGCGAGCCAATGGAGTGAAAATATTCTGTGAACATTTGGAAAGTGTGACATCTCATGGAAAAGCTCAATAGTAGAGGCAGAAATGTGACGCACTCTTCCAGGGGCGACATAAGCAAACTCTACATTGTTGGGACTATACTTATTAAGGAAAGAGCCAGCGATGGGAAGGCCGGCCATTCGATGAAGATCCCATAAAGTGATACTCACTTCACCCATCGGGTAATGGAAGGAGTTTATGGCGGAAGACCAATGCTTTAGAAATCCTTTATAGATCAGGGTATCTTTGTAAAAGAAATCAGAGGTGGCTTTTATAGCTACATATATGTTCATCACAATGAGGACTTCTTTGTATTTTTGAAGGATGGCCCTGGCCCATGAACTATAGAATTGACGTTGAGACAAGAGACTATGTGTCCTAAATTTGTCTTTTCCCCACAAAGAGTCACGATTGCGAAAGCACCATTGGACTGTTTTGAAGTAATGAGTGGGATATAAAGTATGGGGATTATAGCATGGAGTGAGGAAACACATGTATGATATCTACCCAGTCTTCTGTACTAGACATTTTTACATGAGGTAACCTTCCAGAATATTTGGTTCTTTTATAACCCAATTTGTTATGTATAAAAGTCAGTTCTGCATCATATGATCAGATGGCTTGCTCTGAATCATAGAGAGATGGCGTTGGAGGTTCAGGGGAATAATAACGGTCTCGTCCTTGTAAGGGTTTTTTAACTTGATCACATCTGCCTGGGACTTGATCATGTCCTAGACATTTTGATAACGTCTCTTGTTATGATCTCGTATTTTCTCTTAAAAAGTTTCTTCTTTGCTCTCTTGCTTCTTATTCTTTGAAATAGAGCGAGGAGGGGAAGATTCGACAGGAGCAGGGTGAGAATCGTCATTTCAAAAGTTGGCAGCAGATTTCAGCAAGTTCTCTCAGTCAGATTCATGGCCTTCCATGCGCAATCCTTCCAGTTCCCTCATTAGCACGGCATGACGAATGGGATCAGGCAAACGTTGGATTTGATCAGAGAAGTTGATGATCAGTAGAGCTGACACTTTGAAGGAGGAATAGTCTTCGATGGATTTGGCCCTTTTCTGAAGACAGTCTTCTAACGGTTGAGGATCTGAAGATTCAGCAGCATGTTAGTCAGGGGAGGTGTGAGGTCTTTTAGAATGAGCCATTGGAGAAGTGAGAAAAATTCAGTAAAGGATCGAACACTTGTAGAATTTCAGACCACAAGTCCAGCTTGTGCAAGTCCAGTTGTGTGCAAGTCCAGTTATGTGCAGGTCCAGTTGTGTGCAAGTCCAGTCGTGCACAAGTCTAATTGTGTGCAAGATTCGGTTGTGCGCAAGTTCAGATTGTATGCAAAGTTCAGTTATGTGCAGGAGATCGTTGTGCGCAAATGACTGTTGTACGGAAGAAGATAGAGTATGGGGGGAGATGAATGTGAAGTTCGAATGAGTGTGTCACACCCTAGGCTCAAAAACTGGGCTCACAAATTCTCGATCACCGAATCCAGCACCGATTGCCTTCGTAGTACCCCATTCTCGGCTCCTGGCTCCCATATACCAGGTTCCAATCCCAGGATCCTACAAGGAGGATTTTTCAACATAAATTTGTTTCATAAGAAGCATAACCATAAGCATAACCCACAAACAACATCAATCATCACCACATATCCCCTATAATAATATAAAAAAAAACTTTAAGTACAATATATGAAGGGGAAATACAAGATAGATATCAAAAACTCCAGAAGCTTAGCCACACGCTCCTGCCTCAACTCAGCTATGTCCTAGCATCACTTGCATGCATCTATTGTACATAAACTTATAGGAAGCTCAGAGGGTGGTGTAAATGTGTGCGCAATATACGTGTCAAGTATGCAATATCAGAGTAATGCAGAAGTACTGGCAAGTCCATGAATGTTATTAGCCATACCAAGGCTATGCGATATAAGGTCTACATGGCCGAATGACATATGTAAGATGTAACTCAAGCATGTCAGTCCTTATCTAAATCCACATAACAATACAACTCATCTCTAGAATATACTGGGGTCTAGTACACTCTACTCCAGCTTACCGCCCCATCCAAGTGCACAACTGGGTAAGGGAAAGAGACCTCACTATCCGCCTGCCAATATTGGCCCAGCTCATCGATAGTGGACCCATTCCTTAAGCTGGTCAAACTCAGCCTAACATTGCACCCTCCCTCGGGTGGGTAAGGCTACACCCCCTTCCAACCGACCACGACAGTGGGAGACACGGCCTACTAGTATACGGCCCTCATGTGCTCATGTATCCACTCGGTCTCGACATTGGAGCATCCTCTTGGTACCATAAGGGTTCTAAAAATTTCACCCAAGGACATCTATCGCGCCCCAATGCTAGAGACAAGTATTTTCGATATCCAATCCTGTCATCCATGATACGCCTGTAGAGGCCACAGCCCTGATATCACTAGGGCATACAGTAATCATATCACACAAATTCAAGGTGCATGAGTTACACTATCCAGTCATACATCAATCCTGCGTGTACCGCGCGCTCATGTGGGGCAACTCCGTCTCTTAGGGAGTCCCATAAAAATCCACCCAATGTCATATGCTATGATCAATCACTCCTCATATCAAGCATACATATGATGTGCATGGGCATGAATCATGAAGTTATACTAAGCATATTCTACGGTGATGTTGTACTCTCCTCATATCAAGGATGGGCCTAAATGGCCTACTCATATTAAGAACGGGCCCAAGAACAGGGAGTAGGCTTCCTCATCCATTCTATCATGTCATGAAGAGGGCTCCCTTATGGAGGCTCGGTAAGCACACAAGGTGGGCTTCAAGGTTTGGATAACACTACTAGCATCAATGGGGGCCCAATGGTTTGGGGTTAGCCCTCTAAAGTGAGATGGATCATACTAATAATAGAGGGGGCCCATCAATTTGGGTTAGCCCACTAAGGGGAGATGAGAATGGGCTTAATAATGGGCCCTAGGGAGAGTTACAATGTAGATATTTAACCACCATTGCTCCCAAGGCAAGGCCCATTTAGAACCTATCGTATAATGGGGGCCCATAGTCCTTATTCTAGCTAGGAGATGGATGGGCATCATAAACATTATCACATACATCATGGTAGAATCATACATCACAGTCGGGCCTCATCACAGAGGCCTCTTATGCACCACAATGGGCCTCACACAAGGGCCTCATATACATCACAATGGGCCTCACACAAGGGCCTCATATACATCACATTGGGCTTCACACAAGGGCCTCATATACATCACAATGGGCCTCACATGAGAGCCTCATATACATCACATTGGGCCTCACACAAGGGCCTCATATACATCACATTGGGCCTCACACAAGGGCCTCATATACATCACAATGTGCCTCACACAAGGGCCTCATATACATCATAATGGGCCTCACACAAGGGCCTCACATACATCACATTGGGCCTCACATAAGGGCCTCATGAAATAGCCCATGATCTAGGCACAATGGGAGGATGGTGTGTGTAACACATACACATAGTGGGCCTTATGGGACAGCCCACATGGTCCAAAAAATAAATGGACAGCATGAATATAATCACATACATCATGGTGGGTCCCTTAGGTCAGCCCTATGGTCCAGCAAAATAGATGGACAGCATGCATATAGAACACATACAACATGGTAGACCACTTAGCTGGACATCCAGCCCATCTGGGCCTACTGGACATCCCAAAATCTGGACTGCCTAAATTCACATACACATCATGGCGGGCCTGTATAGTGCAGATGGTCCCCACCAAATGGACAGTGTGGATGAAATATATGCAGCAGGGTGGGCCCTGCACATACAGCAGGTGGGCCCTACGTGTATAGAAAAATGGAAAAACGGCGTAGATATGAAACACATACATCATGTGGGTCCCACCGTACACGTGTGGATGGTGCTGGACACCACACATCAGGTGGGTCCCACTGTCCCACATGTGGATGGTGTGGCTATACAATACATTCATCAAGGTAGGTCTCACTGTCTAGGGATGGATGGTGAGGATAGAACACATACATCACTGTAGGCCCCACGTCCAGGGACTAGACGGCCTGCATAAAACACTTACATCTAGTGGGTCCAAGTGGTGGCCCACCAGCTTTAAAAACAAGTTGATATTTTTTCCCTTCATTCAAGCCTATCCAAACGAACAGGTAGTGTGGATAACATCACAGTGGGCCGCACAAGTGGACGGCATGGATACAAAATGCATACATCACAATAGGGTCCATCAGGGTGGGCCACACAAATTTACGTACCTTGGCGAAGAATTTCTTCTTATCTTGCACTTTCCAATGTGTAGACGTGAAACCTGTGGCAAGATAATTAGCAATATCAGTAAACCAAGGTGAGTGGGAGACTTTAAACAATTGTTCATCAGGGAACATGTCATTTATAGGTGCCGTCTCAAGGGAATCAGGGAGGTCAAGTCTCAAAAGATGGTCAGCCACTACGTTTTCTACTCCCTTTTTATCTTTTATTTCCAAATCAAATTCCTGGAGTAGGAGGATCCATCTTATTAGATGGAGCTTAGCATCATTCTTAGAAAGAAGGTATTAAGCGTCACATGATCGGTGTAGATGATGATCTTATATCCAATCAAATATTATCTAAATTTGTCCAAAGCGAATACCATGGCTAAGAGTTCCTTTTCTGTAGTAGAATAATTCACTTGGGCAGGATTTAGAGTCCTACTTACATAATGCATAACGTAGGGCTTCTTTTCTTTTCTTTTCTCTGGCCTAACACCGCCCCAATAGCATAGTCAGACGCATCACACATAAGTTTAAAAGGAATGCTCCAATCGGGTGGCTGCGTGATTGGTGCAATAGTCAACATGGCCTTGAGCTTAGAGAAAGCTCTTGGCATTGCTCAGTTCACTCATATGGTACATCCTTTTGAAGTAGATTGTATAAAGGACGAGAGAGGTGACTAAAGTCCTTTATGAATCTTCTGTAAAACCCAGCGTGTCCTAAGAAGAATTGCATGTCTCGTATGCTCTTGGGTGGAGGTAGGGTAGAGATAAGATCAATTTTAGATTTATCTACCTCAATTCCCTTGGACGAGATGATATGTCCAAGAACAATTCCCTTACGAACCATGAAATGGCACTTCTCCCAATTCAGTACCAAAAATTTTTCCTCAAATCACTTCAGCACACATTTAAGATTCTCCAAACAATCGTTGAAGGATGGACCAAAAATAGAGAAGTCATCCATGAAGACCTCTAGATATTGCCCCACCATGTCTGAAAAAATACTCATCATGCATCGCTGAAAAGAGGCAAAAAAATTACACTGCCTAAATGGCATCCTTAAATAAGCAAAGGTGTCAAAGGGACATGTGAATGTGGTCTTTTCGTGATCTTCAAGAGCTATCTTTATCTACTTGTAGCTCGAATACCCATCAAGGAAGCAATAGTACGAGTGACCAGCTAGCCTTTCCAAAATTTGATCAATGAAGGGCAAAGGAAAGTGGTCTTTTATCGTGACAGTATTCAATTTCTTATAGTTAATATGCATTCTCCAACCAGTAGTAACTCTAGTTAGCACAAGTTCATTGTTGGCGTTGGCTACGATGGTAATTCTGGACTTCTTAGGAACCACTTGAGTTGGACTCTCCCATTAACTATTGGATGTAGGGTATATGATACCCACATCCAATAATTTAAGTACCTCAGCCTTAACCACTTCCTTCATGTTTCGATTTAATCTACATTGTGGTTGTCAAGAGGTCTTCGCATTATCCAGTAGATAAATGCGGTGAGTGCAAATCAAAGGGTCAATTCCCTTAAGGTCTGCAATCAACCGTCTAAGGGCTCCTTTATGCTCAATGAGAGTAGCGATAAGCATACTCTCATGTTCTTACTCAAGGTGGGAAGAAATCACCACCAGGTATGTCTCATCTTAACCTAAATAGACATATTTCAAATCAGAGGGTAAAGGTTTTAGGTCAAGCTTCGGTGCCTTGAGGTTAGATGGTAGAGGCACTACATTAGTTTGATATAATTCTTCAAATTGTGGCCTCCACCGTTAACTTCAAGTACCTGCATGGTATCTAGCATAGTTCCCATCTTCTTAATCATGTCATCATCTAAATCATGGGAGTGGGCCAGGCACGTCTCTAGAGGGTCAGAGGATAAGGTTAGAAGTGTTCTATCTTCCATGAAAGAATCAATCAAGTTAATATCATGGGCATCGTCATCATCTTCTGCCTATTTACTCATATTGAAAAAGATATTAAGCTCCAATGTCATATTTCCAAAAGACAAATTCATGACTCCATTCCTACAATTAATGATTGCACTTGATGTAGTAAGGAATGGGCGACCAAGAATGACTGGTAGAATTTGTCAACCTGGACCAACACATCCTCAATTATCCTTCTCAGTACACGAATAAGCGATCAGCAAGTTATAATGTGGTTCGAGTGGGTTTTAATTCACCTAAACCTGGTTATTTATAGAGCGAGTATGGGATCAGATTTACGATTGCTTCTAAGTCAAGAATTGCATGCTCAATCCAGTAATTTCCAATTACATAAGCGATGGTTGGGCTACCAGGATCTTTATACTTTTGTGGCACATCTTGCTTTAGGATGGCACTCACTTTTTCTGTTAAGAAGATTTTCTTTTGAATATTTTGCCATCTTTTTGTTGTACATAAGTCTTTCAAAAATTTGACATATGAAGGTATTTGTTTAACAACATCTGGTAGAGGAATGTTGACCTTCACTTGTTTCAGCACCTCTAGAATATCCTAAGAGTTAGAGAAAGGTTTTAGTACAATCAACCATTGGGGAAATGGAGTAATCAGCTTGCCTTGAGGTTCCAGTTCTAACTCATGTGGAGTGTTACTAGGTCTATCAGTTTCATCTATTTTTGGGTCCTTAGAATTTCCAGCCCTTACCAGAATAGATTTGTCAATTGTTTTCCCACTCCTAAGAGTGGTGATAGACTTAGCTTGCTCCATTTGCTTTGAAGAGATCGGGTTACTGATTTCATATTATTGTTTTGGTTTGGGAAGAGGTTGAGCTGGAAGGCTTCCTTTTTCCCCAATCACATTTTTTGTCTGAAGCCCTTATATAGCCTTTATAAGGTCTTGAAAGGCATGTAGCATGCCCCGATTGAAACGCTCTTGATTTTGAAGATGCTTTAGAACCGGATCCTCTCGAGGTTTCCCTTGATTTAGAATTTAATTAGGGAATCCTCGAGGAGAAGAAGTTTATCTATTCCTCCAACTGAAGTTTGGATGATTTCTCCAACTAGGATTGTACATATTTGAGGTGGATCCACTAAAAAGTCTTTGATAATTATTCATGACGTTAGATTGCTCATTCAGTACCTCTTGAAAAGCAGGTATTGTTGGACAATTTTTAGTTGTGTGAATGTTGCAAGCAAAGATACCGCAAACAATTTCCTTAGCCTTATCCTTCTTTAGTTCCATAGCCTCAAGTTTTCTTGTGAGATTAGCCACTTTAGCATTTATATCATTATCTTCTTTCAGAAGATATATTTCTCCCCTCTCCTTTAATTGAGTAGGCCTAGTGTGGTGCTAAATCCCACATATCATCGACTTTTTTGTTCATGAATTCCCCATTGCACATTGTCTTAAACATTTGGCATAAGGAAGAAGTCAGCTCATCGTAAAAAATAAAAAATAAAAAAAAACACTTGTTATTTGCCAAGTTTTAAAACCATGTTGTGGGCATGAATTAACAAGATCCTTGAACTGCTCCCAACATTGGAAGAATGTTTCATCTTCCTTTTGGGGTTCTAAGGGTGTTCATTTTATGATATGGAAAATTTTTCTTAATGAATTCCCTTGTCATGTCGTTCCATCTACCAATAGATCATGGACATCGTGAATGCAACCACATCTTAGCTTTCTCTTTCAAGGAGAAGGGAAAGAGTTTCAGCCTGACCGTGTCCTTAAACACGTTCGAAAAATATAAAGTGGCTATAATCTCATCAAATTCTTTCATGTGTAAATATGGATTTTCAAATTCAAGTCCATGAAATTTTAGAAGGAGTTGGATCACCCCTGGCTTGATATCCATATGTCATATATTTTCTGAAAAAACCATGCATGAAGGTGTGCTCACCCCTACCGGTTGTAAATAATCTCACAAAGTACAAGGTGGGGGTGCTTGATGCACCTTGTTTTCATCCTGAATTTCCTCAACCCTAGGTTGAGGAGGATTTTGAGGATTTACAGTTGATTTGCAGCCATCACTTTAATTAACTCTATGGATCTTAAGTAGTGTCTAATCCGGTGATGAATAGATAACCCCTCAACCAATCCTCCTTCACTCAAGAGACGTCGAGTGTTATCATGAACCCACTTTAGCATGAAACACTCTCAGCCCTTAAGTAACAGCTAACCTAAACCTAAAAGAGAGAGAAGTAAAGCAATACGAAATCTAGAAATAGAAAGAGAGAGAATTAGAAGTTACCAAATTAGAAGTTTCTATATCAAGATCTGCAAAACAGAAAAGCAAGTTAGTTTCTAAAATGAAAACAGGAAAGTAAGTTAGTTTTTAAAAACAAATTAGGAAAGTTCCTAAACTAGAAATAGAAAGACAAGTTAGTTTCTAAAAATGATTCAGAAAAACCGTAACCTAAAAATAAAAAGTAATTAAACCCTAATCTTACCCTAATTCCAAAACTAATTAATCTCATAAAAACGTAACCGTTAGTACCCGGCAACAGCGCCAAAAACTTATTCACAACCCCAAGTGTAGGGTTACGATGTAGTAATAATCTTGATAAGACCAAGGTCGAATCCATAGGGACTAAACTTGTGTGTGTTCCAAAAGTAACTAGAATCAGAACTAGAAGAAGATTTAAATCTAAATTGGGAAATAAAAGGAAGTAATTGTGAGATACTTAATAAAAACTTGTAAATTCAAAGGTGGGGACTAGGGTGCCCAGGGATCCACTTGCAGCCATTAGGATGTTTCCTTATTTGATTCAAGGAACACAATTGGAATTAGAGTCATATCCTATCCAATTGGAAGATATATCAATAAACTCAGATCTGAACTTCCATTAACCTAATTCTCAACGGATGAAAGTTGTGAGGATTGGAAGTGATTCCATCATCTAACCATGCCCTAGAGATAATGACAAACAATAGGATATACCAATCCCATAACTAAACATAGAAGAATTGTGAAGGTTAGAAGGAATTCCATCACCCAACCATGTCCAAGGGACAATGGTGAACAACAGGATTTACTATCTTCACAATCTCAAATCAGAAAAAGACAATACTCAAAGCTATTGCAGATCTATTGTAATTTGAGTCATAACAAACTATTAAAAACTAAAAGTATTCCTTAAATATCAAATTAGAATCAAAGAAGTTCAACAAGAATAAGAATTAAACAAGAAAAACATCCCAACCATGCTACAAGCTTCATCACTTAGCCCTACCTAATGGATTTAGCCAACCTAGACATGATTGGATTCAAAACCCTAAAAGAAAGTATTAAAAACTACGACAGAGAAGAAGAAACTCTTGGATGAAGGCCCTACCCCTTTACTCTGCTCCTCCAAACCCTAGATATCCTAAAAAGAGTTAAGAAACCCATATTTATAAGCTAGTTTTCGCAAATTTGCAAAACGGCCTCAAATTTACGCACTCCGCATAAACTCTGCGTAATGCTTCGATGTCATCAAAGGGTTTGAATCTGAAAGTCGCACCTTTTCTCCTTTTGCACTGCGTAAGTTTCTGTGTCATCGAACCTTCCTTCGATGTCATCGATTGAAGCTTCGAGTCATCAAACAGGTCCTCAATTCATCGATAAAGTGTCCAAAATAGTCCAACAAGTTGCTTCAATTTCTTTAATAAATTCGATGCCATCGAATAATCTTCGATATCATTAAGCATCTTCTTCCAATCATTGAACATGTCTTCAATTCTTCGAGAATTGCATCCAATATGTCCAATAACCAACTTGATTTTCTTGTGAAAATTCGATGTCATCGATCAATGGTTGATGACACAGGTAATAAAGCGAATTTTAGTTCTTTATTCTTTCGACTTCCTTCCTCCTCCATTGGTTATCTTGGATCTTGGGGTCTTGAAATCTTCAATCTTGGTCTCCAAAGATCCATTCTATGCCTTGGCAATTCTTGAGCATTAAATCCAAGTTTTAAACATTCTTTTCAATCCAAGTTCTTTAACTCGCCTTGCAACACAAACATGTGTAAAATATACTATTAAGCATTATCATGTTCATAAAACTAAGATATAAATGGGGGAGAATATGTAATATTTGTGTCTCAACAACATATTTGGTCTAAGAGATGAATATGTCATCTTCAAGTTATTTTACTTATAATCCAAGGAAATAGTTTAGTTCACCAACCATACTCATTTTAAACTTGGATTTCATAAGATCTGTAAACTCAATAGATAAATTAGCACATGTAGATCCATAAATAATATCGTCAACATAGATTTGAACAATAAGGATATCATCATTATATTTCTTAACAAACAGAGTTTTGTTAACACTACCCATAACAAAATTATGACTAAGTAAGAATTTAGTCAATTTTTCATACAATGCTTTGGGGGCTTGTTTTAAACCATAAAGAGCCTTTTTAAGACCGTAAACATGATCAGGAAGTTTGGGATCTTCAAAACCCTTTGATTGTTCAACGTAAACTTCCTCATTTAGATCATTGTTTAGAAAAACACTTTTTACATCTATTTGAAATATTTTGAATTTTTTATGACATGCAATGGAAATAAGTAATCTAATTGATTCAAGATGCGTAACTAGTGCAAAGGTTTCATCATAATTTATACCTTCAATTTGAGTAAAACCTTGTACAACCAGTCATGTCTTATTTCTTATAATGTTCCCCATTTCATTAGTTTTATTTTTGAAAATCCACTTAGTTCCAATCACATGTTTGTCGAAGAGTCTAGAAACTATATACCATACATCATTTCTAACAAATTGATTTAATTTATCTTGCATGGCCATTGTCCAACTTTCATCAGCAACTGTCTCATTTACATTACCCGGTTCAATTTGAGAGATAAAGCAGACATGATTACATATATTTTCAGGTTGTTTTCTTGTCTGAACACCAGTGTGAGGGTTACTAAGTATTTGATTAGTCGGATGGTCTTTGACTAACCTTAACTCAGTATTATCAGGTTTAGATAAAGATTCGGGTAGATTAACCAAATCGATATCATCATCATCTTGATCAAGACTGGGTGTATTCGGTTGATCATCTATTATAACATTTATTGATTCTTATATAACCCAAGTTCTTTTGTTAAGTACTCGATATACCTGACTATTTAGAGCATAACCAAGAAATATTCCCTCATCGCTTTTAGCTTCAAAACTTTTCCAAATTTTCACAGTCACGTAAAATAAAACATTTGCTTCCAAAAGTTCAAAAATATTTGACAGTGGGCTTTTTGTTAAATCATAGTTCATAAGCTATTTTATTTTTAGTTTTTCCAATGTAAACACAATTAATTATATAACTTGCAATACTAACAGCTTTAGCCCATAAATATTTAAGTAAATTCATGTTATTTAGCATTACACTATCCATTTCTTACAAAATTTTATTCTTTCTTTCAGCAACCCCATTTTACTGAGGTGTTTTAAGAGAAAAAAATCCATGCGCTATTCCATGGTCATTGCAGTATTTCTTAAAATTATTATTTTCAAATTCAGTTCCATGATCACTTCTAATTCTGACCACAAATAACTCTTTTTCAATCTGAATGTATTTTATAAGTTTTCTGACTTCGTCAAGAGCATTTGACTTTTCTCTTAGAAAGGCTACTCAAGAATATCTAGTGTAGTCATCAACTACAACCAGAAAATATTTCTTTTTGCCTCTAATTTCCATTCTAATTGGTCTAACCAAATTCATATGGAGAAGTTCAAGAGGTCTTTCTATAGCTGAGTTTACTTTCTTGTGACTACTCCTAATTTTCTTTTCTATTTGATAAGTGTCACACACTTTTTCTATCTTTTTCAATTTGGGTAGGCCACGTAAGTGATCTCTTTTTGCTCTATTTATATATATCTCTATAGTTTACTTGTCCAAGATGCTGATGCCATAATTCAGTCTCATCTATTTGGACCATGTAGTATGAATGATTTGTTAAGCAAGAGTCATCAATTATATAGCAATTTTCAGAAGTTTTGCGACCATTTAATATTACATGTCCTTTCTCATTAATTATCTCACATTTGTGATCTGAAAAATTTATGCTATGATCATTATCACAAATCTGAGATATGCTCAAAAGATTATGTTTTAGCCCTTCAACATATAGAACATTTTCAAAGAGAGGTAGGTTGGGAAGTTGTACATTACCTTGTCCAATAATCTTGCAGTTACTTCCATCTCCAAATGTAACCGAGCCGCCATTTATTTGGTTAATGTTTGAGAGTATAGCCTTATCACCTGTCATGTGTCTCGAACATACACTATGCAGGTACCATCTTGAATGGCTACTTGCTTTGAAATTTGTGTGGATTATAAGATACTTAACCTTTGGAACCCATTTCATTACGGTTCTAAGTTTAGGAGGATCTCTTGCTTTATATGTCTTTCAAAGTTAGGATTTCTCATGTTTCTATATATTCTAGTCTTACCAAAGTTGGATTTCAATACTTCTTTAAGCAAGTCAACGATTTATCAGCTAAAGGAGGATTTCTGTTATTATTCCTTTGATATTTGTGGTAGTTGACACTATTTTTTAATATTAGAGGCTTAAAAAGGTTTTGAATTTTTGAAGTCATTCCTTTTATAGTTTAATCCTTTTAGAGTCTCTGCTTTAGAGTTCGAAGATTCTCCTTTTACAAAAGGTAAAAGTAGAGTCCTTATATTTCAAAAAGTTATTTTTAATATAACCTAGTCTAGACTTTTCACCACATCGCTTAGATGAGGTTAACAGTTTTTTAAGTTTCTGATCACCTTGGGTATATTTCCAAGTATCCTTTGAACTTGAAAGGGAGGAAACTTCAAGTTTTAGTTTCTTATTTTTGGATTTAATTTTTTACAATTCAGAAATCTTAAAACTCAATTCTAGCTTAGTCTTTTCAAAACAATCGAAAAAAATGAGATTTTTCTAAAATAACTTTTTCAAGTTCTAATTGCAGTTTAACATAATTTTCTGTTTGAATTTTTAATTTAGCCGCGATTTTACAACTTTCTCTGTATAGGGCATCATATCAATCTTGACGATCGTCTTCATTTTCAGAGTCACTTCTTAGAGTTTCATAATCAGACAATCACAATTATCTAAAGAAGTGATTCTGGCTATTGTCATAAAGGCTTTTAATTCATTTACATTTTCCAGGTCTGATTCGTCAATTTCTAAATTAGTTTCAAACTCTAATGATTCATCCCTAATAGTTATCATGCCTTTTCTTTTAGATTTATCCTTTTTAGGACATATAGAAGCTAGATGCTATATTCAAAACAGTTGAAACATTGGGTGTCATTTGTTTTAGATTTTCAAATTTTTGAATGTCCTTTTATTTTGTCAAATGGTTTTTGAAAATCTGATCATTTCTTATTTTTGAAAATTCTATAAATTTCTTAGCCAACATAACCATATTATCTTCGTTTTCTTTAATATCATAATTTACATTAAAATCCTTTGAATTAGATTTAGAAGATTTAAGAGCAATGGACTTGATTTAGGAGCTTTGAAATTAAGCTCATAAGTTTGAAGAGAACCAACTCCTCAACCTTCATAGTATCTCTATCCTTCAATTCCTGTATAGCAGTAACTTTTGAATTAAACCTATTAGGAAGTGATCGTAAAATTTTTGTACAAACATTGCTTTTGGAAATTCTATCTCCAAGATCCCATATGGAATTTACTAGTCATTTAATTTCGTATAGAAGTCAATAAAAGATTCATTTTCTTCCATGCAAATTTCCTTAAATTTGGTTGTGAAGATTTGGATCTTAAATTTTTTGACAATGGTAGTTCTTTCATATGTCATTTCAAGAATATCCCATGATTATTTAGCTGTATCGCATGAAATAATTCTTTTGAATTCATCTAGCGATAGAACACAAGTTATTGCACTTACACTGCTTTCACTTTTTTAAACAATAGTCCAAAAAGTGTATGTGGCTTCTTTCATTAATATGGTTTCATCTTTAGCTACTGCATCCATCATAAGAGGGATCCATTTAGTCACAGTGGCTTACCACACACTTTCATTAATGGATTGAGGAAGATCCTCATCCACGATTTCCAATATGAATAATTAGAGCCATCAAAGGGAGGCAGCCAGGTAATGGATAAGCTTTTGAAATTTGACATCTTATAGCTCTAGATCTACCTCAATGAAGTAAATTCTAAAAATAAAAAGAGCAACCCGCGGTGATACCACTTGAAAAGGACAGCTAGCGATGTCCTAGGGGGTGAATAGGACAATGTCGAATAATCAAAATAAATGCAGAATATATAAAGAATATAAAAATTACAATCACCTGAGTATTGAAACCTTAATTCTAAATTATTCGTAGGACAACCTTCACCTAAAATATTAGGCAAAACCACATTATTTCACAAATGTCTTTAAAATCAAACTTTCAAACTATTAAGAGAAGATAAAAGAATTACAGCATTCACCACAAAGAATGAAATAATAAATAGCATCCACCACCAAAAGAATAAAGCATTCACCACAAGGCACAAGGAGTTATTATGCTTCGGTGCTTAAAACAACCACACCCGCTCCACTCCCAAAATTACTACCCTCATAATTTTGACTTTCACTACAACAAGGTTTTCACAGGTTCACCTTAACAACCTAAAACGGTTCCTTGTGATTTTCATGAGCTATCACAATAAAAACCCCTTCTGTGATTTTGACGGGCTATCACAAATAAAAAACCCTTTTGTGATTTTCACGAACTATCTCAGAAAAACCTAATTGAAATAAAGTAGTAAAATACTTATCTTCAAATGTAGATTCAAAGATGTAGTAGAAGCTAGTAGCAGAGGAACTTCTTTCTTGAATGTAGATGAGGCAGTATTCGCTCAAAATAAAGAGTATAGGGTTCTGTATATTTTTAGAAATGAAAAACCCAAATGCTACTTGATTCAATTCTCTTTAGATCTAAAAAGGAGTATAAAATATTCTTTAGAATAAGATTGAAATGATCATAAGAAAAAGGGAATTGAATAAGTTATAAATTAAATTATAAATACCACACAGATAGTTTGCCGAAAACTCGAGCTTCTCTCTCTCTATTGTAGAAGATTTAGAGTAAATTTTCATTGTAATGTAGAATGGGAGAAAACCTCTATTTATAGCCAAAGATATTGGAAATTTGGCTAGCCTAAGAAAGGCTTCGGTTAGCCAGATTCCGCCAACTTCGTTCCAACGGTTATCGGATCGGGCGGGATAAGATCTATCTAAAATTTGGCTGGCCCGAGGTCAAATTCGGCTAGCCGAATTTTCCTAAAAATCAAAAGTTTACATTGCTGGAATTTGACCTAAACTCACTCAGGCTAGTCGAATTTCAAGCTTAGGCTAGCCGAAACAAAACTTAGGTTGGCCGAATTTTCAACAGAATTTGTTATTTTGTCTAGGCTTGAAGTTAGGTTAGCCAAGAAAGTTAGGCTGGCCGAATTCTAGACCAAAAACACAATTAAAACCAAAGTTTAATACCTTTTGAAAGATCCTAACCTAGGGTCTTACTAGGGTTATACCACCTGTGTTTTAGAAAATATATGGAACAACCTGTCTTGAACTTTCACTTGATCTAGTCTTGAAACCGAGCGTCAACTACTTGAGAAGATATGCTGTTCTTGAACTGATCATAAGCCAATCTTGAGCTAATCTTCAGGCATGTAGTGTAGTTGAGATATCGTTATGATTCCAAACTTGTGATATGACTTGAAGCACTTTTGTCTTACGAAATCTAACAATCCATGTGTGTTAAACATAAAAGCACTTACAAAAATTGATCGAGCATCACATGAAATTGACCGAGAATTGGATGAAAATGACCAAGCATTACATGAAATTGACCGAGCATTAATGAAATTGACCAAGAGTCACATGAAATCGACTAAGCTTTACATGAAATTGATCGAGCATCGAGCATCACATGAAATTGACTGAGCATTGCGTGAAATTGACCGAGCTTTACATGAAATTGATCAAGCATCACATGAGATTGAACGAGCATCACATGAAAATGACCGAGAATCACATGAAATTAACTAAGAATCACATGAAATTGACCGAGCTTTACATGAAATTATTGACCAAGCATTACATGAAAATGACCGAGCATTACATAAAATTGACCGAGCATCACATGAAATTGACTGAGCAGTACATGAAATTAGAGGTTTGACATGTTTTGAATCATATGTTACAAAGAAACAAAAAATAAAAGATGCCGATTTTTTAAATATTACTATGAGCATAAAGAAATTGTAAAAAATGATAACGTGTATGGGTGATTACGTGCATGTGAGCAGACATGCATGTCATGCTTGAGGAATGTAAGTAAAGGATGGATGCTACCTTCAAGTATGCTAAGAATAACCAGTTGGCCAATCCTAAAAATTTGAATTGAAAGTATTGAAGGCTATAGAAATTATGATCAAATAATACTTGCAAGTAATGACGGTAATGGTGGTTGAATATGCATGTTGAAAGCAAAATTAAACCAAATGACCACAAAGCGTTACATGCATTACGGAACATTTACGAAATTCTATTTGCAAGGACGACAAGTATGCAATGTGCAATGAGGAGGAACTCCCATAGCAAAGGACTGATTGGTTAAAGGTATCAAGGACATCGTATTCCATAACGGTTACAACCATCACTGTTATCATTTCCATATGGGCCATTATGGCCTCTCTCTCTCTACTTTTTTATTTAAAAAAAAAAAAACTTATTTCGACCCCATAACAGACCATTACAGATCATTTTTTCCCTACTAGTTAAGGGTGTTAGGACCCCACAACTCACAACGATTGCTATAGTTGTTGCTATTAGATAAAGGTCGTCATGGTTGTTACATAGCCATTTTGGAATACCGTAATCAATGATGAAAAGGGCAAGATATGTGGAACAACAGTCAGTCCTAAAGTTCAACTAGTAGCTTGGTGCTTTAGTTTTTACAAGTGAGCCCTATGATTTAATGATCCAAGCCATTAATAAGATAGTCCCCAACACTAGTAGCCCATGCACTAAAAGTCCAAAATCAACATCTGCAAGCTCATTGTCAATGGATGTTCGGGTTATTTTCACTTAAATGTGGACAAGGGTTGTATTTTCATTCTTCATCATCTATTGGCTAGCTATGAATTGAATAGTTAGGATATTTCCATTTGGAAGATTTTTGCCACACAAACCATCCTTCGTGTGGTCCATATATCAAATAGTATATCACTCCAATATGGGCCCCACTTTTTACAAATGGAAAAGCCAAGTGAAATGTATAAACTTATGGCCCAAGCATTGTGTAATACCTTAAAAAAATTGGAAACTACTACCTTCGAAAAATCAACCAGATGTCAGTCCTATTTCTATAAACAATCTGAAGACTACTACGAAATGAATGATTGGTCCTATTTCAACATTCAAGTGTTCATGATAACTACTAGCTCCCAATTGAACAATCATTCAGACAAGCACAATAAAAGAAATTAACAAACAAGATCAAGAAACTGAAAATATCATTTCAATATATTTCATAAATAGAAAATTACATCTAGTCTATAGAAAAGGGTCCTAGGTGAGTCAAGGCAGTAGACCACTATCGCCTACGACCTTGGTGAGTCAGGTGAGGGGGGTGGAGCTCCTTCTTTTTGCACACAGCACAATATGGCTTTGAGTGTGCGATACATCTTCTCGTTCCACCTCTCCTGTTGATCACTCATCTCTTCCACTCTGGCTTCCCTAATAAGATGAAGCAAAGGATGTAACACGATCGATTATTAGTCTGCATACATCCATCGACCCAAACCTCACCCCAATCAATTTCATCTCATCTGCATACAATCTAATCTTCAATTATTAGTCTTCATACATCCAACGACTTATTCAAGTGTCCATGGGTTTACCCTAGGGTTGTTGTTGACCATTCACTCATACCAAGCAACTTGTTCATTTGCAATGAGGCGCCGACTCTTCCTTGGGTGACTTGCTGGCCAATCACTCATACCGAGTAACTTGTTCACTTGCAATGAGGCACCAACTCTATCATGGGTTTGTTGCTGACCATTCACTCATACCGAGTAACTTATTCATTTGCAATGAGGCACCAACTCTACCCTAGGTGACCTGCTGACCATTCACTTATACCAAGCAACTTGTTCATTTGCAATGAGGTGCCGACTCTCATGAATTGGACATTGAAGTGAACCGAGCACTACATGAAATTGACCGAGCATTACATGAAATTGGACAAGCATTACATGAAATTGATCGAGCACTATATGAAATTAGACGAGCATTACATGAAATTGACCGAGCACTATATGAAATTGATTGAGCACTACATGAGATTGACAGAGCATTACATGAGATTGATGGAGCAATACCTGAGATTGACCGAGCACTATATGAAATTGACCGAGTACTTGTTCACAACCCTAAGTGTAGGATCGCGATGTAGTAATAACTCAATAAGACTGAGGTCGAATCCACAGGGACTAAACTTGTATGTATTCTGAAAGTAACTAGAATTATAACTAGAAAATGATCTAAATTGAAATCTGAATAATTGAGAGTAATGGTAAATAATGTTGATTAAAACTTATGAATTTAAAGGTGAGAACTAGGGCGTCATGAATCCACTTGTAGCTATTAAGATCCTACCTTACTTGATTCAAGGAACACAATTAGAATTGGAGTCCTATCCTATCCAATTGGAAGATAAAGCAATTTAAATCAATTCTGAACTTTTCATTGACCTAATTCTCAATGGAGGAGAATTGTGATGAATGGAAGGGATTCCATCACCCCACCATGCCCAAGAGACAAAGGTGAATAGCAAGATTTACCAATATCACAACCTCAAAATAGAAAAAGAAGATATCCAAAGCTATACAGCATCTATTGTAATTTGAGTCACAATAAATCATAGAAAACTGAAAATATTCCTTTAATATCAAGCTAGAAATCAATGAGTTTTAGCATAAACAAGAATTAAAGAAAAATAAATATCCAAACACGCTACAAGCTTCACCTCTTAACCCTAGCTAAGAGGTTTGGTTAACCATAGACATGACTAAACTAAAAACTCTTAAACAAAACATGATAATAAACTAAGGAAAAGGAAAAAAACTCGTAGGAGGCTACTCTACCCTTTGCTCAACTCCTTGAACCCTATAAGATGGTTTGGAACATCCTAGGGACTCCTATTTATAGTTGTGAAACACTATCTTTTGCACGGTCTTGGAATTTTGACCTTAAAATCGCCTCAAATTTACATAGCAGCATTACGCATCAGTTGGACCGAAGTCACCTTCAGTCGGACCGAAGTCAAGATTGAATCATGATAGGATTCTATTTCAGCAATTGCCTGATTTTGGTTACACTGAGCTTGGGTTCAGTCGGACCAACTTAATTCTCGGTCGAACCGAATTAACTCTGAAATTCCTCATTCTTTGTTGGAGCTTTTTGTGCACTTTCAGTCACACCGAATCCTTCATTCAGTCGGACCGAACTTGGGTTCGGTAAGACTAAATTATCCTTCGATCGAATCGAATTAGCTCTAAATTTCATCGTTAGTTGTTGGACTATTTTGTGCGATTTCGGTTGGACCGACCTTGGGTTCGGTCAGACCGAACCTGTCTGTTTTTTGTCGTGAATACTGAAGTCTTCTCAGTCCTTTCTTCATCCTTTGTACTTGATTTTCTTAGATCTTTGGCCTATAAATTCTTCATTTTTACTTTCCTAAGATCCATCCTTTGCCTTGGTAATTCTTGAGCATCAAATCCATGCTTTTATCATTCTCTTCAATCCAAGCTCTCAGATTCATCTCGCAATACAAACATGTATAAAATATATCATTAAGCATTATCATGTCCATAAAATTAAGAGGTAAATAGGAAAAAATATACAATATTTGACACTTAACACACTTCCCAACTAGTAATTTTCTAGTCCCGAGCAAAACATGCATGAAGGAATCCTCACTTCTCAATGTTCAAATTATCTTCAAAAAACAATCTTTTGTGCAATGAAGTATGAATGAGTACAATCCAAAGAGGCAAGAGTGAAACATTGAAAGCCTAAAGCCGAATCACTCAAGCAATCAATCAAAAACGTTCTTCATCAATCCTTTAAGAGCGTAAGTTCATATATCAAGTTTTTCCACTATGCTTAGTGAGTTCCATTTACTTTCCATAACATACTATTATTTCATAATATCATCTCAAGACTAATTGAAAAATCAAGTACTGATTCTGAATTTATCCCCTTTTTCTTCTTTTTTTCAGTTTTTGATTTTATATCGATGGTGACTTTTATTCGTTCATTCTTTTTAGATTTTCTTCATCTTTATTCTTTTCAGAATTTTCATTCTTTTTTCAAACTTTTCCAGTCTTTACACCATTCATGACCTTTTTGTCGATCTCACTGTTTTTTAACTAGTTCTTTTCATCTTTTAAGGTGGAATATATTCTCCAAACTTAATTCTCAACATCTATCAATGATAGACATACTAATAATCAAAAATTCTAACATAATTCATAAAAAAAACAAATTAACTGTGTCTTGTGATTGAGATCATCATGATATTCAAACTTCCTCTTAATCTATTAAGTGCAAGAACTTAAGCAATAGTTTACTTAGTTGATCAAACTCCAACAATTTAAAATTCAATCTCTATCTTATCATCATACTCAAAGCATTCTTAATTACTCAAACTTTTGTTTACCAAACAGGTTTTTGATTTGAAAAATTAAAAAATTTTAAAATTTTTACTCAAAGACTAAGAAAATACTGATTAGTTTACCTAATCCACACCCCCAACCTAAAATCTACATTGTCCTTAATCTAAAGGAAATAAGCATGCAATGCACATGAGACAACGAAAGAAAGAAGTGATGGAAAGGTAGTACATGAAGAAGGAGAATTGAAACTTTTCTAAAGGTCTAAACATATAGATAGGTTAGCATGAAGACTAAACTTATTGAAAAATAAATTATCCTAATCCTAAATCCTATGAAAGTAATAAATCTAACTACACCTCCATCAGACTGGGAGGTCAATCCTAGTACACAAGATCAGTCAGAGGCCTGGACATATCGTCTGAATCAAACTTCTCAACAAATGGCTTTAGACGATGTCCATTCACTTTAAAAACATTGTCATTTGTTGGGTTCTTTATCTCGACACCCCATGAGGATGGACATTCGTAATAGTGAAAGAGTCGGTCCAATGACATCACAACTTACCCAAAAAAAGATGTAACCAAGAATTGTACAAAAGGACTTTTTAACCAGTTGTGAATGATTTTCGAAGAATGTCCCCGTCATAGAACACCTCCATCCTATCCTTATATATTCTCGAGTTCTCATAAGCGTCGTTCCAAATTTCTTTCAATTCATTTAATTGAAGTTTGCGCAGCGAGCCAGCGTTGTCCAAGTTAAAATTCATATTTAGCCTAGTAGGCTCTATGTTCCAGCTCCACAGGTAAGTGGCAAGCTTTCCCATAGACAAGTCTAAAGGGAGACATTCTAATGGGGGGTCTTAAAAGACGTACAGTAACCCATAAAGTATCGGTCAAACGGATTGACCAATCCTTATGGTCAGGGTTAACCATTTTTTTCAAAATTTATTTAATTTCCTTGTTGAAAATCTCAACTTGCCTGCTTGTTTGCGAGTGGTATGGAGTACTCACTTTGTGAGAGATGCTATATTTCTTCATTAAGTTCTCAAATAGCCTATTACAAAAGTGTGAACCTCCATCACTAGTGATGGACCGAGGCATTCAAAAGCAAGAAAGGATATTTTCTTTTAAGAATCGAATGACTGTTTGATGATCATTATTCTGACACGGGATCGCTTTAACCCACTTAGTGACATAGTCTACTATTAGTAAGATGTAATTATTTTCAAGGGATTGGGGGAATGGCCCCATTAAATCGATGCCCTAGCAATCAAATGCTTTAATAATAAGAATTAGGTTCAGTGGCATCATATTTCAACGGGACAATCCTCCCAATTTCTGACAATGCTCACAAGCTTTGCAAAAATCATGAGTGTCCTTGAATAAAGTGGGCTAGTAAAAGCCACACTGCAGAATTTTGGCCATGGTCTTTTTGACAAAAAAGTGACCACCACAGGCCTGAGAATGACAAAAGGAGATGACACTCTGATGTTCATTGTCTGGTACACATCTCCTTAAATTTTGGTTTGGGCAATATTTAAACAAATAAGAATCATCCTAGAAAAATTTACGTACCTCAGCGAATAATTTTTTCTTATCTTACGTAGTCCAATATGTCGGCGCGAAACCTATTGCAAGATAATTCGTAATGTCAGCAAACCAAGCCAATTGGGAGAGTCTAAATAATTGTTCATCAGGAAACATATCATTTATAGGTGTCGGCTCAAGGGCATTAGTGAGATCAAGTCTTAAAAGATGGTCAGCCACTATGTTCTCTACTCCCTTTTTATCTCTTATCTCTAAATCAAATTCCTGGAGTAAAAGGATCCATCTTATTAGGCGGGGCTTGGCATCCATCTTAGAAAGAAGATACTTTAGTGTCACATGGTTTGTGTAGATGATGATCTTGGATTGATCAAGTAGGACCTAAATTTGTCCAAAGAGAATATTACGGCTAAGAGTTCCTTCTCTGTAGTAAAGTAGTTCACTTAAGTAGAATTTAGAGTTCTACTTGCATAGTGAATAATGTAGAGCTTCTTTTCTGTTCTCATGGCCCCAATAGCATAGTTAGATGCATCGCACATAATCTCAAAAGGGATGCTCCAATTAGGTGGCTGCATGATAGGTGCAGTAGTCGACATGCCCTTGAGCTCAGTGAAAGCTTCATGGCATTCTTCACTCCACTCGAATGGTGAATCATTTTGAAGTAGATTGCATAAGGGATGAGAAAGGTGACTAAAGTCCTTTATGAATTGTTTGTAGAACCCAACGTATCCTAAGAAGGATCACATGTCATGTATGCTTTTAGGAGGTGGTAGGTTAGAGATAAGATCAATTTTAGCCTTGGCTACCTCAATTCCCTTGGACGAAATTATATGTCCAAGAACAATTCCCTTAAGAACAATGAAATGACATTTCTTCCAATTCAGAACCAAATTCTTTTTCTCGCGTCGCTTCAGCACTTTTTTTAGATTTTTCAGACACTCACTAAAGGATGGACCAAAGACAAAGAAGTCTTCCATGAAGACCTCTAAATATTATCCCACCATGTCAGAAAAAATACTCAACATGCATCGCTTAAATATTGTAGGGGCATTACAGAGCCCAAATGGCATCCTTCGGTAGGCAAAGGTGCCAAAGGGGCATATTAATGTTGTCTTTTCCTAATCTTCAAGGGATATCTCTATCTAATTGTAGCCCGAATATCCATCAAGGAAACATTAGTAAGAGTGACCAGCTAACCTTTCCAAAATTTGATCAATGAAGGGCAAAGGAAAGTGGTCTTTCCTTGTGACAGTATTTAACTTCCTGTAGTCAATGCATACTCTCCAACTAGAAGTGACTCTAGTTGACACAAGTTCATTATTGGCATTGGCTACGATAGTGATTCCGGACTTCTTAGGAACCACCCGAGTTGGACTCACCATTGACTGTCGGATATAGGGCATATGATACCCACATTCAACAACTTAAGTACCTTAACCTTAACCACTTATTTCATATTTAGATTTAATCGGCGTTATGGTTGTCAGGAGGTTTTCACATTATCTTCAAGATTAATGCAGTGAGTACAAATCAAATGATTAATTCCTTTAAGGCTGTAATCAACCATCCAATAGTCCTTTATGCTCAAGGGGAGTGGAAATAAGCATACTCTCCAGTTCTTTCTCAAGGTGGGAAGAAATCACCACCGGGTATGTCTCATCTTGACCTAAGTAAACATATTTAAGATCAGTGGGCAAAGGTTTTAGGTCAAGCTTCGGTACTTTGAGGCTTAATAGTAGAGGCACTACATCAGTTTGGGGCAATTTTTCAAATTATGGCCTCTATCAGTTAAATTTAAGTACCGGTGCAGCATCAAGCAAGGCATCCATCTCCCTAATTATGTCATTATCCAAATCAAGTGAGTGGGCCAAGCATATATCTAGAGTGTCAGAGTATAGAGTCAGAAGTGCTCTATTTTCCACGAAAGAATCGATCATATTAATGTCATGGGTATCATCATCATCCTCTAGCTGCTTACTCATGTTGAAAAAGATATTGAGCTCTAATATCATATTTTTAAAAGATAAATTCATAATTCCATTCCTACAATTAATGATGGCATTTGATATAGCAAGGAATGGGTGACCAAGGATGATAGGAATTTGAGTGCTCATATACACGATGGGTTAAGTTTCTAAGATAATAAAATGTAGTGGATAGTAGATTTTCTCAACCTAGACTAACACATCCTCAATCATCCCTCTCGATACATGAACTAAGCGATCAGCAAGTTGTAATGTGGTCCGAGTGAGTTTTAATTCACCCAGACCCAATTGTTCATATACCGAGAAGGGGATCAAATTAACGCCCGCTCCCAAGTCAAGAAGTGCATGCTCAATCTGGTGATTCCCAATTATACAGGTGATAGTTGGGCTACTAGGATCTATATATTTTTGTGGTACATCTTACTTAAGGATGACACTCATTTTTTCTGTCAGAAAAAAAAATTTCTTTTGGATACTTTGTCATCTCTTGGTTGTACATAAATCTTTCAAAATTTTGGCATAAGAGGGAATTTGTTTCACAGCGTCCAGCAGAGGGATATTGACTTTCACTTATTTTAACACCTCTAGAATATCTTATAAGTTAACTAGAGGTTTTGGTGTAATCAACCGCTGGGGGAATGACGCAATCGGCCTACTCACTTTTTTCAGTTTTTCCTCATGTAGGGCATTGCCAGGTCTATCATTCTTAGTTTTTTCCAGGTCCTTAGGCTTTTCAGCCCTCACCGGAATGGTTTTGTCAATAATCTTCCCACTCCTAAGAGTGGTGATAGACTTAGCCTGCTCCATCTTATTTTAAGAGCTTGGGTCACTTACTTCATACTGCGGTTTTGGGTTGGGAAGAGGCTAGGCCGAAAGGATCCCTTTCTCCCTAGTCAAGTTTTTTGTATCAAGCCTTTGTATGGCCTTTGTAATGTCTTGAAAGGCTTGTAACATGCCCTGATTGAAAAGCTCTTAATCTTGAATATGTTTTAAAACCGGATCCTCTTGAGGTTTCCTTTGATCCCGAAATTGGTTAAAGATCCCTTGAGGAGTAGTAGTAGTTTGTACATTCCTCCAATTGAAATTTGAATGTTTCCTCCAACTGGAATTGTATGTATTCGAGGTGGGTCCACTGAAAGGTCTTTTATAATTATTTACAGCATTTGATTTCTCATTCAATATCTCTTGAAAAGCAGGAATTGTTGGGCAATTTTCAGTTGTATATATGTTGCAAGCACAAATACCGCAAACAACTTCCGTAGCCTTATCAAATTTGATAGGTACTGCCTTCTTAAGTTCCATGGCCTCGATTTTCCTTGTGAGATTGGCCACTTTAGCATTTATATCATCTTCTTCTTTCAAAATATATATTCCTTCCCTCTCCTTTGATTGAGTAAGATTAGAAGTGTTGCTAGGTCTTGGGGAGATATCCCATGATTATGCATTTTCATCAAGTTTGTCAAAGTAATCCCACACATCATCAACATCTTTATTCATGAATTCCCCATTGTACATCATCTCGACCAATTGGCGCATGGAATATGTCAGTTCATCGTAGAAGAAATTTGTTATGCGTCATATTTCAAAACCATGTTATAGGCATGAACTGACAAGATCATGATGTCTCACCTTCATTTTGGGCAAAGTTCATAATTGACTTCCTGATGATGTTCATCTTATGATATGGGAAGAATTTCTTTATGAACTCCCTTGTCATGTCATTCCATCTGCCAATGGATCATGGATGTAGTGAGTGCAACCATATCTTAGCTTTTTCTTTTAAGGAGAAGGGAAAGAGTTTTAGCCTGATCGTGTCCTTAGGCACGGTAGGAAAGTGTAGAGTGGTTATTATCCTATCAAACTCTTTCATGTGTAGATATGGATTTTCATATTCAAGTCCATGGAACTTCAGAAGGAGTTTAATCACTCTTGGTATAGTATACATATTTCCTGCATTATCTGGAAATCATGCAAGAAGGTGTGCTCACCCCTGTTAATCGTAAATAATCTTGTAGAGTACGAGGCGAGGGTGCATGGTGCACCTCATTCTCACCCTGGCCTTCCTCAATTGAGTGTTAAGGTTAATATGCAGCCATCACTTTTATTGACTCAGAGAGTCTCAAGTGGTGTTTAATCCTGTGATGGATAGGCAACCATTCGACTAATCCTCCTTTACTCAAAAGACGTAAAGTATTGTCATAGACCCACTTGGGCATGAGACACTCTTAGCCCTCAAGTATCTAAACTATTAAACCTAAAAAGAAAACTTGAAGAACTAAAACAAATAAAAGAACTAGAAAAGATAAGAGGAGGGTTGGAATAAAATTACCGTATAAGAGCAGCTATGTTAAGATCCTACAAAACAAAAAACAGTGTTAGTTTCAAAAAAAAATCAGAAAAATCCAAACCTAAAAGCATAACAGAAAAATAAACCCTAATCTTAACCTAATTCTAATACTAATTAATCCCATAAAAAAAACTGTCGTAGTCCCCGACAACGACACCAGAAACTTGTTCATAACTCTAAGTGTAAGGTCGAGATGTAGTAATAATTCAGTAAGACCGAGGTCGAATCCACAGGGACTAAACTTATACGTATTCTGAAAGTAACTAGAATTAGAACTAGAAAAAGATCTAAATTGAAATCTGAATAATTGAGAGTAATGGTGAATGATGTTGATTAAAACTTATGAATTTAAAGATGGCAACTAGAGTGCCAAGGATCCACTTATAGCTATTAAGATGTTACCTTATTTAGTTCAAGGAACACAATTGGAATTGGAGTCCTATCCTATCTAATTGAAACACTATCTTTCGCACCACCTTGGAATTTTTGCAAACCGACCTTGAAATCGCCTCAAATTTATGCAACCGCATTACGCATCAGTCGGACTGAAGTCGAGTTCGAATCATGACAGGATTCTGTTTTAGTTGTTGTCCGATTTCAGTCACACCGAGCTTAGGTTCGGTCGGAACGAACTTCAGTTTTGATCGGACCAAATTAATTCTCAGTCGAACCGAATTAACTCCGAAATTCATCGTTCTTCGCTAGAGCTTTTTATGCACTTTCAGTTGCACCGAATCCTTCCTTCGGTCCGATTGAACTTGGGTTCGATTAGACTGAATTATCCTTCGGTCAAACTCAATTAACTCTGAATTTCATCGTTAGTTGTTGGATTGTTTGGTGCGAACTTGAGCTCAGTCGGACCGAACCTGTCAGTTTTCTGCCGCGAATTCTGAAGTCTTTCCAGTCCTTTCTTCATCCTTTATACTTGGTTTCCTTAGATCTTTAGCCTGTGAATTCTTCATTCTTAGTCTCCTAATATCCATCCTTTCCCTTAGTAATTCTTGAGCATTAATCCTTGCTTTTATTATTCTCTTCAATCCAAGCTCTCAGATTCACGTCGCAATACAAATATGTATAAAATATATCATTAAGCATTATCATGTCCATAAAACCAAGAGGTAAATAAGGGAAAATATATAATGTTTGACACTCAACAGCACTTCATGAAATTGACAGAGCATTACATGAAATTAAGCGAGCACTACATGAAATTGATCGAGCATTAAATGAAATTGGCCAAGCATTACATGAAATTGACCGAGCATTACATGAAAACAACCAAGCATTACATGCAATTGACCGAGCATTACATAAAAAATGATAGAGCACTTTATGAAATTGACCGAGCATTACATGAAATTGATCGAGCACTACTTGAAATTGAAGTTATCGTTCACTTTCACGAAGTTCTCAATCAATTTCAAGAAGTTGTCGATCAATTTCTCATTCAACATGAATTTTATACAAGATATCATTCATAATAAAATACAAAATTTCACAAAATTTCCCTCTTCTTCTCATGTGTGGCTTCTTCAATGGATGCAATTTTCATCCTTCCTTGAAAAAAGAAAATGGAGAAAAAGAAGTAACGATTTGTGGTGGCAAGGGTATTCTCATCTGAAAAAAGATCTAACGAGGAAGAGAGAAGAAGATTTGGAAGAGAAGAGAAGAGAAGATTTCATAAAATGGGTTTTTGGTATAAGGATATTCTCACAGATTTTTTGGTAGTAGGGTATTCTTGTATGAAGAGGAGAAGGTTTTAAGAAATGAGTTTTTGGTGGTAGGGTATTCTCATATGAAGGGGAGAGAAGATCTGAGAAAATGGATTTTTGGTGGTAAGGTATTTTTGTATGAAGGGAGGGGAGAAGATTTCAGAAAATGAGCTTGTATTGCAGGGGTATTCTCATCCGAGAAAAAGGCAGTGGTTTAGTTAGGGAAAGTAAAGTTTGGGTGATTTAGAAAAGCTGGTGGGTAAAAGGTGAGATTTACAATGGGAAAAATCTCTAGGGACGTACTTCCCTGGATGTGCAACGTCCAGAGGACATTACCTCCTCCAAGCTTCTTTCTTCTTCCTTTCCTTTTAATTTAATACTATTTCATTATATGTATATAGGTGTGTGTGGATGGTGGGTAAGAGTATACTATTTCATTATATGTATATAGGTGTGTGCGGTTGGTGGGTAGGAGCATACGTGTGTGAGGGGCTGGCCACCCCAGTGAGTCTCAACGAATGGATGGTTTAGATGACAAGTAAAGATTACGGTGGCTCCATAACTCGAATCATGTTGAAATTTGTACGCTCCCTTCATCCAAGTCCCAGTGACCTTATGAACTGTTTGGATTGCTAATAAACATTATGGTGGGGCCCATGATTAGTGGCTTCCACCTTAAGTTATGATTTAAACATATTTTTTATATCCTCTTTATCCATGTACTTGTAGGGCCATAAAGGGTTTGGATTGCATTCAAACATCATGGTGGGGCACACCATCGGTGGATCCCTCACCATCATTACCATCATCACATCAAGATTATCATTATCATTATTCATGTCATAAAAAAAATCAAAAGCTAAGTGAAAGGGGTGTGTACTCACCTAGATTAAGGGTGTTGATCACCTTAGATGAGTTAGATAGATATGATGGATAACCTTGATGTGTGGCACACAACTCTCTCTCTCTCTCTCTCTCTCTCTCTCTCTCTCTCTCTCAACAAGGAGGGGATAGAATTTAGGCACTAAGGTCCCTAAATTTGTTTAGGGAATGTCTATTTATATACAAGAGGGTAATTAATATGAGTTTTCTATGTTAGGGTGCATGTGGAAGTTCCTCCTTATTTCAAGGGTCATTTGTCCCAACTAATCATGGATTAATGGACTTAATCACACCTTAATCAAGTACAAGGTTCCTCTTCTAGAAAAGTGGGGGACAAAATACTTGGTTCCCCTTGATTTAAGGGAAAAATCTTAACTTTTCATTCATGCGCTTTCTTAACTTTAATATAATCATTGTTTTAGCTTTATTAAATATACTTAGATAGCCTTAATCATTCTTAAATTAGTATAAATTATTTCTAAAAAATGAAGTGTTGGCAATCATCCCTTGAAACAAGGGATTTTGTTGACTTCTAGTTAATGCCACTTTATTAAGGTTAAATAAGTTATCTTTACTACATCTAACCCATTGATTATGGTCCTTAAGCCTAATTAATTAAAACTTAATCATTCTCTAGAACATATGAGATGGCTCTTTCTCCTTAAATCAAGGAGATTCTTTAACTTTATGAAAAAGTATCTCATACCTTTATTAAAACTTAATCAAATGAGTTAATCTAGTTTATGGCTATATTATAACACCATTGAAGCTTGATTAAGAGGCTTAATGAGCTCATGGATTTTCTAGAAAAATAAGTAATTTGTGACACTTTTAAGTCATTTTCAAGTCTCCTTGTGCACATGAATGTTATCGTTCTTTATGTAATAACTCGAGTTCAAGTGTATGCCTTGATGCGTGAGGAGTACCGTTGGATTCATAACGACGGTGTGGTCACACTAACATTGATTTTGGGCTCTCAGAGTTTTGTTTATTCAGGTGTATACTTGCTTGGTTCAAGTTTTGCCAAAAATATTGGGCGTCTTGCGGAAAGTACTGAAAGGCGTACGATTCAGGTTGTATCGGATTAAGAGTTTTACATAGGAAGTCGCGTACATGTGTTGCAAGGGCATCGGATTGATGGGGTATTACAATCTACCCCCCTAATAAAAAAATTGTCCTTGGAATTTCAAAATGCAAACTCACTATTAACTTGTAACCAATTATCAAATATATGCATCAGGCTTCTATGTATAGAGTCTTTAAGTTCTCCAGTTGGGATTGTTATTTTTAGTTGAGTCCTCAAGCAGGGAATCTTGGATTCACATCTCTAAGTTCTTTCGATCCAGGATCCTAACTAGAAGTAGGTTCTCACACCAGGGACCATAGTTTCAAAAAATTTTATGTTCTTTTTCAACTGATTACTGCCTGCAGGTGATCCCAAGTTCATGCGCTGATACCACCTTTGTCATGCCCTAAACTTGGCCTCCCACACAGCCGATCTATGATGGTCGAGTCTAGATCACGATGCGTCGAACTCTGAGTTCGGCACCCGACGTCCACGCACCAAGTCCTGAGCTCAACTCCCGATTATAAATTTTAGGTGAATTTTTTTATTGATATCAAGCATAAAGATTGGCATTTCCCAACACAAGTATATTAACCAGCTTCCATATAAAATTTGTTTACAATACAATTATTGCATAATGGTACATATCCATCAAAATGAATCGGAAGCATAGTGTCTAAAAATAATGTGATAAGCATCATCTGCAACTCCTACTTCTAATACACATATTCTGAATGTATATGCAAACTTTCCTTTATACTTCATTTGTTTCTCTTCCGCTAAACTGCTAACTCTAAAAAGAATATATATATATATACACATACACACACACACACACACATGAAATTTAGCTATGTTAAAGGTTAATGCTCGGGTTTTTGAAAAAATGAGTCATATACTCGAGTTTTGGGAGCTGGGGTGTTATAAGGTGGTATCAGAGCGGAGTTTAGAGAAACCAGGTCTTGGGAAAATGAACTTATATAAACCTTAAATGTCTCAATTTAGGATGTTGGAATTGGAGATTTGAACTTAAGTGAATCTCTCCTAGACTTAGAGAAAATTTAAAAATGTAAAGACATAAACTTAGGTTCCCTTATAAATTATTAAGATATTCATTCAAACTTGTATAGAATCCCCTTAGAATTAGGAGAAATTAGGAATATAGAGACTCAAGATTTTAGGTTCTCTAAAAATTTGTCTAGATAACTATAGAACTTGGAAACAAAACTTAGGTCCCCATTATAAACTATCAGGATAGTTGTTTGGACTTAGAAACTAAACTTAGGTACCGTGGGAGGACGAATACCCACTATGATGTAATTAAGATCAAACAAGAAAATTCCTTAGACTTGACCCTAAAATTTCTTAGTTAGAAATAACATTGTTACAATAATCAACAAATGGAATGAACTTAGGCATTGTAAGAAAATCCTTACACACTATATTGTACATTAGATCGAACATATGCACTCCCTAAGAAATCACACTAGGAATTGCAATTTAAATTCCCTAATACATCTCGTTAGTTAGAGACGATAATTCTCACAAATTTCAGCACTTAGGGCAAACTAAAGGTGAAGTTATTGAATTTTGAATAAATTTTCAACCCTAGACTGAGCATATTGAGACTATATTTAAGAATTTGGATAAGTTTAGTAGATTTCCAACTCAAATTTCATGCAAAAATTTCGGTCCCAAAATTTTTAGGTGGCACATTAGGTGATCAGAGTGCGCAGTGGAAACATGATTCTCATTTGGGTATATTCACATAGATTTCAAGCACTCTCATTGTGAAAATAAAAGATTACATGATAATTCCCAGGAGTCTAGAACAATTGAGATCACGGGCTGATGGAATCATGTTTATGCGAAGTTTACGCAGTTTGATCCAAATTATATATTCTAGCAAATCCCAAAAGTCTCAATGCCTTGATCAGGCAAAAATTGAGATTTACTAAGATTAGAAATTGATGTCAACGAATCCATTATTTTGCATGGGAAGAGGATTGATGTATCGGGCTCAAACCTAATATAATCATCTGTTCATCTTAGCTTAAACACTGGAAATAGAAAATTTATTTTACCATAGTTAGTGGGGAACTATCATTAAAAGTATAAGAATTTTTTTAAAAATAGAGAAGGATGTAGTATTATTACTAATTGTCACCTAAATAAAGTTCTAATCCTAGAAAATATTATAGGAAGTTGTGAGGTTGTTAGGCATTGAAATATATCCCTAGTTTTGATAGATACTAAAAAGACTTTTCAATCTTTAAGGGAACATATATACATTGGTCGATTGGTTAGAATAGCGGTGTAAGAGCATTGGAAAAATTTGGATATAACCTATCAAAACCAAGTTGTGATGTTACACTTGGGCATATCGAAAATAGGCTACACCATTAGTATGATTTTATTAACTGTAATATTAATGGTTGGGATGTACGTTATCAAATCTCAGGAAAATTTTTCTTCAAGGAGGGTAGATTGTGATGAACTTATCCCTGTAGTCAGTCGAGAGCACTTATGCATACAAATAAACTTAATAAAAAGGGTAGGGGGAGGGAGGGTGTGAGGGGGGCTAGTGAATGCATAGAGACACCATGAAATAGATTGTTGTTTCCATTCATATTAGAAGTGCTGAATTTTGGGGGTGAAATTCTTTTTAAGGGAGGTAGACTGTAACACCCCATACTTTTAAGTACTCAGGTGTTACCATTAAAATTAAATATAGCATGAACACATGTGAGAACACGTGCTACCTAAAACTTACACACTGCGTGACACTCACGGTTCACCCATCTTAACCTTCCGATTCGAGACTAATTTACCATTGATCGACCATCCATCCGTTGGTCTGTGATATGAACTATCGCGCCACTGTGGCATCAATACTAAAGGACCTAATTGTGGGGAATCAAATCACACTAAGAATCACATGATGATCTATTTGAACAATTAAACCGTACATCGCTAGCTTAGGGACTCAAGCCAACAAATCTACACATTAGGAGTTGTCTTCGTTCACAGATTAAGTAAATCGAGCCGTCCATCCTAAATTCTAAGAACCGAATCAACAGATCCATTGTTCATCTAGTTTTCAAAACTCCATTGGATAATACATCACTTAACCATTATAATTAGGCCATTTGATCACCAAATTTAATGATGGATTTCACCTAAACTAGGCTAGGAACCCTAGGGATCACCAATGTTAGATTTAGGACTGATTTGACCATCAAATCTTTATAGATCGTAAGATAAGCTTTGGATCTACCTGATCTTTGGTCAAAGGCCTTTCTTAGGACCTCTAAAGTGGAATGGACGGTGTAGATTGTATAGAGCATCATTATGGATCCCACTTTAGGGCTATACGTGTGCATAGTACACGTGCACTCGCGATGCACTGGATCACCAACCCGAGTCAAACAAGGATTAACCCGATAATTCAAAAACTAGAGAGGAATTCTCTCCCTTTTTATTTTTTCCACTTACAGCCATTTAAAACGAAATGCTTTTGGTTGATCGAGATGCAGCGCATCTCCACTGCCCAGCTTGAAAATCCAAACCTCCATCTCGTCGGCCACTCAAATTGAACCAAACCCTATGTCCACCCACATGTTTGTTAGTGCATTGATATTTGCACCCTATTTTTCAATCATATGAGTCGTTGTGTCAAGTAATCGGTTGAGCCTTTAGAAAGTGAAGACCGAAGACACGAGAAGTTAAAGAATGAAAGAAGTAAGAACAGGTAAATGAGGTGCATTGGTAACCCTAACCCTTGACCCAAAACAACTCATAGGCCTCTAGATGATCATGACCTAATATGAACACTTAATTGATCATCCCTTAGCCTTAGAAGATAAAGAAAAACATGATAAATAAAGCTAAAAGAGGTGCAGATCTGTTGTGTATAAGATAGCCCATAACAACAGATTTCAAGTGATGTTCAGTGGCATCAAGCTTCCATCGAACAGTCTTCGATGACATCGATTAAGAGTCAAGAATGTCTAGTAACCAAACTGGATTTTTCTCTAAAATTCTTGATGGCATCAAGGTCCCTTCGATGACATCGAAGCCACCTCGATGACATTGATTGAGAGTCAAAATTGTCTAGCAAGGTTTTGGATTTTTCTTCTGACCTTCTCGATAACATCGATGACTTGATGTTCGATGATATCGAAAGTCCATCGATGACATCAATAATGGTCTAGAATTGTCTAGCAAGAAAATACCATATATTGTTTGGATTGTTTAATGGCATCGAGGAGCCCTTTAATGACATCAACAGAGTCGTTTTCTACCCGTTTTTTTACTGTTAGAGCTCAAAATTTTTATGAAGGCCATTTGGTTCTTAGGCATTTTCATGGATTTTTGAATAACTAGAGGTAGGGTGATTCCATATACATATCCTTCATCCCTAACCTCTATTTCATTGAGTTCCAAGCTATCTCCTTTGACATTATAACTCTAATTATGATTCCAACCTCAACATTGAGATATGCTTGAACTCTTCCATTTTCTAGAGATTGGACTTGAGCAATCTTTGAATACCATTGTTCAAATCATCTACGAGACCTATCTAGTTGAATCCCCTAGGAAAACAACTTCTTCTTAGTTGTAGGAGATTCAACCAACCTCCTATCACCTTGGTCACCTCAAGAGAGCATCATAAGCAAAGTGATTAATCGTGGAGCTGAAGCCTTGGCAAAGTAGTGGCAATATGATCAGGGGAGCATCGGGGAGCTGATTGAAGCACGAGAGAAGGGAGATCAAGCAACCTATGATGGAGCTACAAAAGTAATTCAATCCGACAAGTGTCATGTGTGAGAGTCCAAGTTTAGTCTCCTTCCTTGTGTAAGATTGAGCCTAAGAGTTTGTATTCCTAAACTGTCATGCCCCAAACCCAGAGATCGAACTCACAGGAATCCCGATCGCTGAATCCGGTGCCAACAGCCTCCGTAGTACCCCATTCTCGGCTCCCAGCGCCCATACGCTAGATTTCGATCCTAGGATCCTACAAGAAGGATTTTCCAATGTACATTTATCTCGTAAGAAGCATAACCACAAGTTTACCCAAATCACAAAGGCAACATCATCATCACATATCCACTAATATAATCATTTGAATACAATGCTGAAAGGAAAAATACATATATCAAAAATCAAAGCTCCAAAGGTCCGCTACATGCTCCAAACTTAACATTGCTGCAACCTAACACCTCCTACACGCATCCATCATGTATAAGCTTATAGAAAGCTTAGTGGGTGGTGAAAGTGTGTGCACAAGGTAAGTGTCAAGTAAGCAATATCAGAGTAATCAGAATAAGCGAAAATACTGACAAGCCCATAAATACCATCAGACTTATTCAGGCTATGTGATGCAAAAATATAATAAAAACAACATCATATATAAATGAAGCAATGTAGATTAGCTATAGAATGCGAAGATAGTAAGCCAAATATCAGATGTCGATGATGTAATGTAATATGCAAATCCTGATGAGTCAACGAATACCTTCAGTCATATCAAGGCCCTATACATACAGAAACATGGCAACCCAAAATGTTAAATGCCATGGATGTAATGTAATATGCGGTGCGAATGAAATGAACAAGCTGGAGTGAAGTCGGGATGATAGTACATAGCATCGCAGGCTATGGGGTCCATCACAAGAGACTTCTATCCAAACCAGTCCCATACCTAAATTTAGATAGCTAGACTCAATGTAGTAGACTCCTGATCTCAGGTTAGTCACACGCCCAAACGAAATCCTTGTCATTACGAAGGTACACAACAATTAGTTACGCACCACCAGCCCGAGTGGATACTGAATGAATGAATGAATGAATATGCAACTCCTATCAATAAGTCCACATATCAGTATGGTTCCTCTCTAGGAAATCACCAGGGTCTATTACACTCTAAACCAGATTGTCGCCCTATTGCGCGTAACAAGGTGAGTGAAAGAGACCTCACTATCCACCTGCGAATATCGGGTCCGGCTCATCAATAGCAGACCCATTCCTCGAGCTAGTCAGACTCAGGCTAGCATTATCCCCTCCTCTCGGGCAGGTAAGGCCATACCCCCTTCCAACCGACCACAACACAGTGGGAGACGAGGCCTACCGGTATACAATCCTCATGCGCTCATGCATCCACTCGGTCTAGATGTTGGAGTAACCTCTAGAACCAAGAGGGTTCTGGGACTTTCACCCAAGGATATCTATAACACCCCATATAGAATAGATTTTTGGTGTCCCATCTGGCCATCCACGATATGCCTGTGGAGGCTACGACCCCGATGTCGCTAAGGCATATGGTGGTCATATCATAAAATGTGAGATGCATGAGTCATACCATCCAGTCATGCATCAAACCTGCGCATACCACATGCTCATGTGGGCAACTCCTCCTATCACGGAGTCCCATAATAATCTGCCCAATGGCATGTGCTATGATCAATCATTCCACATATCAGGCATACATATGATATGCATGGGTTTGGGTCGTGAAGCTATACTAAGCATGCTATATGATGATGGTGTGATGTGCATGGGCATGGGTTATTAAGCTATACTAAGCATGCTATATGATAATGGTGTACTTTCCTCATATCAATGATAGGCCTAGACAGCCTACTCATAACAAGAATGGGCCTCACAATGGGCCTAAGGGAAGGTCACAATGTGGACATCTAACCATCATTACCCATCAATGTGGTCATTTAACCAACATCGCTCCTAAGCAGTGCCCCACATAAATATCATTACATACATTATAGTGAAATCACACATTACATCGGTCCGCACCTTCATCGGATTGGGCCTCACTCAAGGGCTACATATACACCACATCAGGTCTCACCATACGGGCCACAAATACATCACAATGGGCCTTATCAAGTGGCCCACAAATACATTACAACGGGCCACATACTTGGGCCTAATACACATCATAATGGGCCGCATGACATGGGTCTAATATACATCGCAATGGATTGCTCACACGAGCCTAACATACATTAAGTCGGGCCTCATCACATGGGCCTAATATGCATCGTAATGGGCCACATGACATGGGCCTAATACACATCACTATGGGCCTCGACATATGGGCCATAAATACATCACATCAGACCTCACTCATGGGCCGCACATACATCACAATGAGCCTTGGCACATGGGTCATAAATACATCACACCGGGCCTCAAATATACATCACAGGTGGGCCTTGCATATAAAGCAAGTGAGCCCTGAAAACTAATGGACTGTAAGGATAAAACATATATCACGATGGTCCCCTGTCCCTGGACGACGTGGATGAAATCACACATCAAGGTGGATCACACGTCCCACGGATGGTATGGATAAAACACACTTTGTGTGGGGTCCACGTCCCATAGACGGTCAGGATATAAGGCACATACATCACCTGTGTCCCACGTGGACAGCAAGGATGAAACACATACATCATGGCAAGCCCACCATCCCATGTTGGATGGTGCAGCAAATACATCACCTAGGTGGGCCCCAAGGTGTAAGTATCATGATGCTATGCTGTCACATACTCAAAATCAGTATCGATAATCGACCTATACAATCGGCCTCGACAATCAGAATCGACCTTAACAATCGGAATCGGCCTTGACAATCGGAATCGGCCTCGACCATTAGAATCAGCCTCGATAATCAGAATCAGCCTCAACAATCGGAATCAGCCTCGATAATCAGAATCGACCTCGACAATCAAAATCGGCTTCAACAATCGGCACCAATGATTGGCATCGACAATCAGCACCGATAATCTACATCGATAATCGGCACCGACAATCAGCATCGATAATCGACACTGACAACCAACACATAAATAAGGTGGGGTCCATAGATGAACAGCTGATTAACCATAATATAAAGATCGGCCCTTGGCCGTGGTTATATCAAATCCGGTAGCACGGAGCCATCCGTCCATGGTGAATGGGGCTCACTTATTTGGGTTAACTCACTAAGAGAATGATGAGAATGGGCCTAATAAGGCCTAAGGGAAGGTCATAATGTGGACATCCAACCATCATTGCACATCAATGTGGACATCTAACCAACATTGCTCCCAAGGAGTGGCCCACATAAGGGATTCATACACAACGTAACGGCCACACATACATCACGTTGGGCCTCATTCATAGGCCTCTCATATATCGCGTTGGGCTTCATACAAGGGCCTCAAATGAGTCACAATAGGCCATGCCCATGGGCCTCAAATACATCACAATGGGCCTCGTCCATGGGCCTCGAATACATCATATTGGGCCTTGCCCATGGGCCTCATATGTCAAGTGGCCACATTACATGGGCCGCATTATATGGGCCACACCAATGAGCTTCATGGTATATCAAATAGGCCGCACCGATGGGCCTCATGTATATCAAGTTGGGCCCACCCTTATGTATTTTTGAGATCCAACCTATTCATAAGTTAACATAGAGATAGATGAAGTGAAAACAAATATCAACTTAATTGGAAACTATTGTGGCCCTTAGGAGTTTGAACGGTGGATGTCATGGTCCACTAATTAAATGGTGGGGTCCACTTGAACTTTAGATCTGACCCATCCTTTTACTCCTGCCATAAAATGATATCTCAATATAGTTGGACGGTTTGGATACAACATATGCATCATGGTGGACCCCACCGTCCAAATAGTGGATGGTGTAGATAAAATACATACATCAATGTGGGGCCTGCAGGCTTGTTGTCATCCAAAGGAGCAGCTAAATAGCTACTGTATATGCAGCTTGCTACACTAAAAAGGCAGAGGTGGGTCCCATGTAGGGCCCACCATCATGTATATATTATATAATATATAATATAATATATTTATAATATATCTAACGTCCAGGCCCTGGATGGCCTGGACAATTACATACATCACACGTGGGTGGGTCCCACTATCCTTGGACAGCACGTGCATGAGGTGTGGCCCATCCCAATGGGTGGACGGTGTGAATGGGTCCCACAGACCCTGCTGACGTCCAATGGCAAGGCAGCTACCTAGCTATGTTACACGTTGCAGCTTTAAATGAAATAAAGGTGGGTCCCACGTGATGGGCTACCCCACCCCCCCTCATATATAATATATATTATTATATTATTATTTTTTGACTAGGTAGTACACCCCACTGTTAGTTAACACTTCACTATTAGCCACCTCCACTGTCTGCTACGTCCAGCGTCCAGGGACGCTAGACGGATGGTGTGGACATATACCTCATCAAGGCGGATCCCACATGGCCCACCTGTTTTGGATCGGTCTGATATTAGTGTTTTCTCATCATCCAAGCCCACTAGATGGCCTGGATAAAACAGATGGATAGCGTCGATAAAATGTATAAATCATGGTGGGTCACACCATTTTGGATGGATGAACAGAGTAGATTAGAATAAATACATCAAGGAGGGCCCCACCCACACATGTGGGGTGGGCCACGTCCTAGATGGACGGTTGGGATGACATATAAACATCATGGTGTGTCCCCACATGGATGGGGTCCACCGGTAGATGAATTAGATGCAAACATCATGGTGGGCCACACACCTCATCATCATCATTACCATACAAAAAAGAAAAGAGAGAGAAAGAAAAAAAGGAGAGATCGGATGGTAGTGGAGGGACCCCGCCACTATGGGCCCTCCATGATCACAATACATACATAAAAATGGGTCCCATCACAAGTGGGCTTCCTAATAGAAAATCAACGGTGGATCACCCACCTATTGGCCTCCTTCTTGGTCCGATGGAACGCCGAACTCCTTGGCTTTGATTTTAATGGAAGATGATGAAGTTTTGATGGTTAAGATGGGAGATGAGAGGGTAGGAAGTGGGCCACATTAGAGCTTCTCCATGAGAGCTTGGGAAGCTCATACGTTGGAGCTTGGTTTGCTTAGGAATTGGTTTTGAGAAATGAGAGAGAGAGGGTTGTAAGGAAAGAGAGAGAGAGAGAGAGAGAGAGAGAGAGGGGGATGGGTGATGGAGTGATGGGTGAGGTGAGTGATGGGTGTGTAAGAGCTTTATTGACTTTTGAGACAATTTGTGTAAGAGGGGTATGGTTTGTATAAGGAATTGTTGACTTATGGGGTTGCTTAGGGATGGGGTGTGAGATGATTGTACTTGGTTGAGGTGATTGATTGATTGATTGATTGATGTGACATGTTGTAGAGATTCTCTCGAAATTCGCACACATGGTGTTTTCCTTGAACTGAACATGGGTTCATATCTCCTGGCCTCGGTATCGGCTCAGCACGCATGATGCGGCATTGGAACTGTAGTGACGACGCGATTGCTAGGGTACAAGTCTCGGGTCGAGCCGACTCTAGTTTGTAGGACTTGGCTTAGGATCGCGCACAAACGTCAGATACCGGTAGAGGGTTGCCGAAATTCGACCAGGAGGACCGCAAAAGCCTACAGAACGGTATGGGATAGGATACAAGTCTCACACAAACTCAACTAGGTTCTTTCGTAGGACCTTGGCCTTTGTGTTGGGCCTAAATCTATGGTTCTTGTGTAGAACCAAGGTTGTTGGTTAGCCTAAGGAGAAACTAACCAAAGTCTCTTGCGGGAGCCTCTAACGAGAGAATACGTATCAGGTTCTTGTATAGGACCTTAGCTCTTGCGTAGGACTTAAAACCTTAGGATCTTGTGTAGGACCTTAACTCCAATGTGGAGTCTAAATTTTGGATTCTTGTGTAGGACCTTAGCTCTTATGTAGAGCCTAGGCTCTTGTGTAGGGCCTAAACCTTGGGTACTTGTGTATGACCATAACTTTTGCGAAAAGCCTAAACCATCGAGTTCTGGAGTAGAACCCTTGCTCTTATGTAGGGCATAAATCTTAGAGTCCTTGTGTGGGGTTGTAAAGGTTAGAGGTGAACCTGATTTAAAACCTCTGATAGTGAAATCTGGTACACTTATGGGTTGAGTGTGTCCGCCGAGAGTGGAGTAGGCAAGTAGTTGAACCACTATACATACTTGTATTTGAGAGTGTCATTTGAGCAATTACTTAATTATGCTTGTGAATTTGAATGTTTACATTTTATATGCATAATTAGATGAATGCTTAGTGTTGATAGGTAGCACACCCCACACAAACATGTTCACTATCATTTTATTGACTAGTTGCTTATTTGCATATCTTTTATAGTATATGTGATTGAACCCTCTATTGGCTTGGAAGCCTTATAGTTATATTTCCTTTCTTAGTTTAATTATTAATTAGCTTAAGCTAGGCAATTTAAATTTTAAATAGGTCCTAATCACCCCCCCTCTAGGACATAGCCTTCATTCTCTAGCTCCACCAAGCTTTTGCACTTAAACACATTGCGGTAAAAACCGCAATTTCAATGTTTTTGTGCGTGTGTGAATGCACAAGCATTAGCTCAGGTGGTGCTACACGTGGCTAGCTTTCAAAAATGAAAGTCTTGTTTCTCCTTAATGTGTTGTCAATCCGCGTAAAGGAGATCTTTGAAATCTTGACCTTCCAAACGAAAGTTTGTTCTCCCTCACAGAGACTAGGGTTCCTTGTAAGAAACTAACGTCACTCTTCTATGGTTTTTAGAAATCGGATACCCTGCCCTTATTCGGATCATTTATTCTTCATCCAACGCTCCAGGAGAGTTAGTGCTTACTATAAGAGAAGAGGGATCGAACAACATCCGGTTCTTCACCATTTCTGTAGCTGAAAGAATAAAAAAATGCCCAAACCCTCGTATGACCAAACCCACCAGGAAATCTTCATTCAAACTTTAAAATCCTTCTTCTACAAGCTCCCTCATACCCATCCGAGCCATCCAACATCTTTGTCTTGAAGAAACAACTCTTATATTGAGATTTGCCATTACCGACCCTCTCCTTCTCCACTGATAGATGTCCATAGCATCAAATCATATTAGGTTTAGGTGGATTGCGCCTATGTATGGCCTTGTCCAAACCTCATTGAGCGTGTTCAGAAGGGAAGGAGAGAAAAGTAGTGGCAATGGTGCGACTATTGTAAGAGAGTCGAGTCATGCCTTGGTCTAAGTTGAGGCGTCGGGGTTGTCTAGTTGAGTCCAAATTCTAGGATTCTTAGGGGGAGAAAGAGGGAAAGTAGTAGGAAGTAAAAGGAAAGATAGAGAAGGAGAGAAAGCAAAAGAAAGAAAGAGAGAAAGAGAGAGGGAATTGGATGGTGCGGCACCGAGTATGCTTTGTTAGTGCACTCATTTTTGCAGCCTTGTTTCTCAATCATGTGAATTGTTGTATCGTAAAGTCAGTTGAGCCTTTGGAAAGTGAAGACCGAAGACACAAGAAAAAATGAAGCATCAAGGAGGCAAGAACATGTAAACAGGTGGCCTTGGTGACCCTAACCCTTGACCCAAAACAACTCCATACACCTCTAGATGATCTTAACCCAATATGAATATAATTTGAACATCCCTTAGCCTTAGAAGACCAAGAAAAACATGATAAATAAGGTTATAAGAGGTGAAAATCTTTTGTGTAGAAGATAACCCAAAGCAACAGATTTTAAGTAATGTTCGATGGCAACGAGCTGTCATTGGAGAGTCTTCGATTGCATCGAAGACCTGGCCGATGCAATTGAGAATGAGTCGAGGATGTCCAGCAACCAAACTATATTTTATACTGGAATACTCGATGGCATCGAGGACCCTTTGATGGCATCGAAGACCCCTCGATGTCATCGATTTGAGATCCAGTTTGTCTAGCAAGGTTTTTAGATTTTCTAATGATTCTCTTAATGGCATCGAAGTATTATGTTCGATGCAATCGAAGGTTGGGTTGATGAAATCGAAAGAGGTCCAGATCTGTCTAGTAAGCAAACATCATTTTTCTTTGGTTATTTCGATGGCATCGGAGAACCCTTTGATGGCATCAACATAACCATTTTCTGCTCGTTTTATAGCCATTAGAGCTCAAACTTTTTAAAAGGGCATTTGATTCTTAGGCATTTAGTTGGGTTTTTGGAGCAATAGAAGGTAGGGTGATTCTATATGTAAATTCCTCATCCTAAGCCTATATTCCATTGAGTTCTAAGCCATCTCCTTTGAGATTACAACTCTAATGAGGATTCTAACCTCAACATTGAGATGCGCTTGAACTCCTCCATTTCTTAGAGATTAGACTTGAGAAATCTTGGTAAACCTTTGTCTAAATCTTTTAGGAAACCCATCTAGTTGAATCCCCTAGGATAAACAACTACACATTAGTTATAGGAGATTCAATCCACTCTCATCACCTTGGTCATCTTGAAGAAGCATTAAATGTAAGGAGATTGATCATGGAGCTGAAGCCTTAGCGAAGCAACGACAACATGATCGAGGGAGCATTGAGGAGCTGATTAAAGTAAGGGAGAGGAGAGATCAAGCAACCTAAGTGGAGCATCAAAAGGGACTTAATCCGACAAATAAGTATCATGTGTAGGAGTCCATGTTTGTGCTCCTTCCTTGTGTAGGTTGGAGCATAAGATTTTATGTACAAACTCACTTAGGTTCTTTCGTAGGACCTTGACATGTGTGGCCTCAATCCGTGGTTCTCGTGTAGGACCTAGGCTGTTGGTTAGCCAAAGAAAAAATCAACTCAAGTCCTTGTGTAGGCCTCCGGTGGGAGAATACATGTTGGGTCTGAGAGTAAGACCTTTGCTCTTGTGTAGAGCATAAATCTTAGGTTTGGGATTAAGACCTTTACTCTTGTGTAGGGCATAAATCTTGGGTTCTTGTGTAGGACCCTGACTTTAGTGTGGAGTCTAAATTCGGATTCTTGTGTAGGACCTTGGCTTGTATGGCCTAAATTGTCATGTTCGATATTAGGACCTTTGTCTTTATATAGGACATAAAGTCTAGGTTCTTGTGTAGAACCTTTACTCTTGTGTAGAGCATAAATTATAGAGTCCTTGTGTAGGGCTATAAGGGTTAGAGGTTAACCTGATTTAAAACATTTGATAGTGAAATCATGTATAGTTTAGGAGAGAGTGCGTCCACCGGGAGTGAAGTAGGCACATAGCCGAACCACTATACATGCTTGTGTTTGGGATTGTTATTTGCGCATGTGTTTAATTATGCTTATGTGTTTGAATGCTTAATTATGTATGCATGATTAGATGAATTCTTAAGTTGATAGGTAGCACATCCCACACACACATGTTCACTATCTATATAGACTAGTTGTTTTTCTTGCATATAATTTGTAGTCTATATGTGATTGGACCCTCTATTGGCTTGGAAGCCTTTAGAGTTACATTGCTTAGTTTAGTTTAATTGGGAATTAGTTTAAACTAGGCAATTGATGCCTTTAATAGGCATATTTTTAAATAGGTCATAATCACCCACCTCTAGGACTTAGTCTACATTATATAGCTCCGCCATAATTCCACACTTAAACATATTGCGGCCCATTACCGTGAGTTCACGCTTCAACCAGATCAAGTCGCGGTTTGGGCTGGTGCATCTGGGCACTTCCAATGTGGCTTGTCTGAGCCCAAGGATTGTTGGACGTCCAGCAGAAGAATGAAGGGGAAGATAAAAGAAAGAAAGAAATAGAGGAAAGGAAAGAAGAGAGGATCGATGCTTGCTGACGAGTCGACTCATCTAAAACTCGCTGAGTTGAGATGTGTGAATCGGGTCGGGTCTTGTTGAGTTTAGCAAGTTATGTCATGAAAGGAAGTAGGGAAGAAGAAAGGAAAATGAGAAAAATAAAGGAGAGAGAGGAAGAAGAGAGAAAGAGAGAGAGGAGAGGAAGTCGAGTTGTCGAGTAACCGTCCATCCAAGTCAAGCCATTTCTGAGGCTATCTTCGGTCCTTCAAGCTGAGTTGGAACCGAGAGTCACCCTCAGCCCATGTTGATTGAAGGTTAGTTTCGGGGGAGTTTGGTTGGAAACCAAGTTGTTGCGGATCGAGTCATTATTGTAGCTATTATTTCATTGTTGAGGGGACTCTATGAACTCTGGTGAGTCTAACGTCAAGTGGAACCTGATTTGGTCGAGCAAGATTAGCGAGTTTTGCTAGTGGCAAGTTCGAGTTCACCTAGTTAATTGGGTGTGCTCAGTTTCATAGCAAGTTAAATCGAGCCTATGTAAGATTTGAGTTAACTCAGTATATTTTGTTGCATTTTTTGCCTTTGAATGGAACCTAATTATGTAACATTTTGTTGCCTTAGCTCAAGGTTGGTTTGGAGTTTCGATTATTAACTTAGATTAAGTTGATCGTATCCAAATTGGGACTGGGTCGGGTTCAAGTTGTCATGGGTGAGTCTTCTTCTATGAGTTTCGGGATTACAACGCAAATTCAGTTAGCTTGTTTGATTTTAAGTCTTAAATCAATTTGTGGCTGGTGAAAATCCCAAATTTAACCCTAAAACTAAACCATAGATCGACTACCCTAGTTTTTCATCAAAAACCCTAACTATAAATAATCCAAGCCCTAGAGTATTATCTTAATCATAGATAGCGTGTAAAACTTGGAACTAATCGTACAATTTTACAATTCATGATATGATTTGATTCAAGGGCACACCCAACTTCTAGTGACATTGTAGGTGATTCAAAACATAATGTGATGACTTTTTCCTATTGGGCTTTCCGCTTTCATACTAGCTTAAGTGATAGTTTTTATTTTAATTTCAACTGATAATTGATATCTCTATTTCATAATTACTTATGCTAGTCATTGGAATTGATTCTCAAATTGTATGCTTATTATTTATCTTGTATAAACACTCGTATGTTACACTTGAATATTTTCTCATACTTGTGGGTGATTTGTATAACTTGAATTGCAACATTTATTAGTGAAAATTTCCACTTATATATGTGTATCTAGGCTTGGGATGTAACTTGATTGATTGTGATTATAATGCACCCTCGACCTAGTGGACATTTTTACCTAATGGATTAAATGGAATTTTATTGTGAACTTACAATCTTTGGGATCGTTGTGCCCTCTATGGCTTTGATTTTATATTTTCCCTATGTGGCTTAAAGGACTATTTTTATATAACCATGCGATGGTAAGTTCCACTTGTTAAACTATGATTGGCCACTAGTTGAGGAGGTTACCATTAAACATCATAATATTGGAGTCTCATAAGCAGGGAATGGTGGTATGTATAAGGCCCGTATCCTAGTACCATACCATTTCACCAACTCTCGCGATCCTCTTCGTCAAATTTCGGCGACCCACGACTTATAGACAGCGATTGCGCGTGACCTTAAGTTGCATCCCGAAAACCTAAGTCGACTCATCCCGAAAGTCATACCCTTGCAACCGCACCGTCACCATAATTCCAACGCTGTGTCTTTCACACCAATGTGATGCCTAAGCTAGGAGTTGTGGGCCCGTGTATATTTTGAGGAACACAGCGCATTACGAATCCTGAGAGAGAAATCTCTACCCAACCTATCATATCACTAGTCAAGTACAACCCATACCTAGCCCATCCCTCTCTTACCAACAAGGCATGGCAACCCATTCCCAAAGTTAACTCTTATGTCACTCCTCTTACACCACTATACCTTCCACCGCATCCTTTCTTACACACCCATCCCTCTCTCCTTACACCTCCCATCTTTCACTCATCCCATATCATTTCTCTACCCAATTCTCTAATAACCAAGAGAAGAAAAATCCTAAGGAGAGAAAAGAAGCTAAGTGCTAGACCCATTTTCCTACCCCAAATCTCACCATCCAACCATCCAAACTTCATCATTCACCATTGAAAAGAGAGCTTAGGAGCTAAGGATTTCAAGGAGCCAAGAAGATAAGTTATAGGTGGGTGTTCATAGGAATAGATCTTGATTTTGATGATGGGCCAAGTGGGGCCTACCGATTAATGGTATAGACCCTATTTGGGGCCTAAGGTATGGCTGATGGCCCACCATGATTCATATATGTAAATCATGATGGGGCCATTCTCCATGGACCCCACCATGATGTTTATTTAATAATTAACATGTAGAGGTCATCTAGACCTTGAGTTTGTGGTGGGGATGGTATCCTCACCTTGATTTCCTTATTTGAGGGCCCATATGTTTTGGGACCCATCTTGATGTATGTGTAAGTGTTATAGTTTATAGCCCTTTTTGTTGTCAAATTTGTGGTGCCAAAGACACTGTTATGAAGCTTACATCTGTGAAGAACAGTGATCTACTTAAGATCAACTTTGTTTGACAAGCACTGTTCACAAGTCAAGAATCTCAAGAAGCTTTCAAGTTTGAGCTCCATCAAGACTTCAAGCTTCACTACTTTTAAAGGTCACTTGTGTCCTATGTTCAATGTCCTTACTTCACTATTAAGGTACGACTAACCTTAGGTTGACCTTTAGAGTAGGTCATTCTAGATACATAATTCATATGTTTTATATAAGTGAGTTTAGGCTATTCTAAGACTAGTCCTAGACCTTGTTCGACTAGTCCTAATACTGTTTCGACCTATCTAAGCATTTCCTAGATCAGTAGTAAGGTTGTTGTAAAATTCAAATATTTTCTGTTTGGCTTCGACTAGTCTTAGAGACTGTTCGACTAGTCGTATGAACAGTGTCGATTGTTTCTTCGACCAGTCGTAGTCCTACGACTCAATGTACAGTGTTGAAAATTAGCTATCTTCAACTAGTCGTGTGAAACCTACGACCAGTCGAAGGGGACCTACGACCAGTCATAAACCACCTACGACCAGTCGTGAAACCGCCGGATCTTATCGCACCTGAATTTTCAAATATCTGTTGGTTCTACGACTATTCATAGAGTTCTTTAGACCAGTCGAAGATGTGATTTGTTCACCTATAAATAGAGCACGAATCTTAGAATTAAATAATGAATTTTAAGCTAATTTAATTTAGCCTTCTGAGAGATAAGTCTGTGCTCCATTTTAAGCTAAGTGTGCATATTTAATATTCTCTTTCTTTAGCTTTCCTTATTTGATTTTGTTCCTGTATTCCAATCTTATTTGAAAAGTAGAATTGTTGTATTCTGTCTTCTTGGAATCAAAATCAAATAAGAGCTACGCCCAATTGGTTTAATTTAAAATCTGTTAGAACTTAGAACCATTATAAAGAGAGTATTGGACATTGAACTTTGACATTCAAATCTCTACTCCGACTTGGTTCTTCTGGGCTGCTACAACGAAGGAGAAACTCAGGTATTTTACATTTATGCAATTTACTTTCATTTGGTTTTTCTTTTGGAATTTGCCAGAAAAATCTCATTATATTAGTTATCTGAGGAGAGCCAGGAAACTCAGAAGAGGGGTTTTTTTTATTGTGTAAGCCCATGGAGAAAAACACAATTGTGAAGGTTTTTGGTGAACCTGAAAAACCTATCTTTAATAGTGAACATTGATATCCCCTGTGTGAGGATATTAGGAGTGGAGTAGCACTGTGTGGCTGTTGTTGAACAGTTGGTGTACACACAGGCGAACCACTATAGCTCTTTGTCTTATAGTTTGAATGCTTGCTTAAGTTATCTCTTTTCATTCAGATTTGTGGAATATATGTGTGGATGTGAATGTTGTAAAATTTACATTTCAAGCATAGTGGGAATGTTGTAATAATTTAGTTTTAAATTCCTGCAATTTATTTCAATTCCTTGCTATTTATTTATTCCTCTCCAGTTTGAGTTTTTGATACAAAGGACATTCTAGAAATAAGGTTGTCCTGCCATAAACCCTTGGTTTTTATGGTGTAAGGTTGTCCTTAGAATTGAATTCGTATCAACCTCTCAATACTTGTTTAGTATGGTTGCTTTTATTTCAGCATTGTGATTTGATTTAGTTTATTTGGCTATCTATCTTTCTTTATTCCACTGTTAAAGTTTTATTTTGGCATTGTCCTATTCACCCCCCCTCTAGGACATATAGCTAGGCCATTTCAGTATGTAATAGCTCAAAGGAGCTCATAGTGGCGAAGCTCCCTTCCACCACGTGTCTCTCTCTCTACCTCTCTCTTTCCCTATTGATGGCCCACCTCGATGCATGAGTTTCATCCACGCTATCCACCCAAGTGGGACGCCCACTGTCTATCAAAGCAGGGCCAACCTGTTGCCCATTTTTTGGGCCTGTGTGACTGATCAGTCACACAAGCTCGAATGAAGGGAAAACATAAATATCAGCATGATCTAGAAGCGGGGTGGCCCACTCACGTGGACCCCACCTTGATATATGTGTTGTATCCACACCATCCAGCCCAAACAGGGCCAGCGGCCGAGCAAGACTGTCCATCCAAGTGAGCAAGGCCCACCATTACTTCCAATTTCCAGCAGCCCACCTGGCCGTCCATTTTCAGATAGGCCCCAAATGAAGGGAGATCACCAATATCAGCTTGATCATGGGCTGGTGGGCCACGCACACATGGACCCACCTTGATGTATGCATTATATCCTAGTTGTCCGTCAGTGGGACACTGCTGGACTACCGTCCAGCAGCTTTAGGGCCCACCTGATGTATGTTTTATCCACACCGTCTAGTAGGTGGGACTATGGGACCCAACATGGTATGTATTATCCACACCATCCAGCAGTGGGCTGACGCCCACCATTGAAACTTTCTGGGGCCTACGGTGAAGTTTGTGGGAGGCCCAGCAGCCAGCCCACTTCTGGGTGGCCCACATCTAATGGGACCCACCATGTGTAGGTGATCTATCGAAGCTGTCCATTAGCTAGACCGCTGGCAGGCCCAGCCGTTGGTGGGTTGGCCGATCACCGAATCGCCCACCTAATGCATGTATTCTATATCTACACTATCCATCTGGTGGGGCCCATCTGCGATATGAAGGCCCACCATGAGGCGTGTGTTTTATCCAGGCCATCCATCAGTGGACCGTCCAGTTGGCCCACTTGCTGTATGTGTGAGACCCACCTGCTGATGTGTGAGGCCCACTTGCTATCTGTGTGGGGTCCACCTACTGATGCGTGAGGCCCACCTGCTGATGTGTGAGGCTCGCCTGGTGATGTGTGAGGCCCACTTGTTGTATGTGTGAGGCCCACCTACTGATGTGTGAGGCCCACTTGTTGTATATATGACGCCCATTATGATGTGTGAGGCCCACCATGAGTGTCTGTTGTATGCACAATATCTATTCATTTATACGGACCGCCTTGTGCAGGCCCACCATGATGTATGAGTTATACGCCCATTATAGGGCTACCTTATGAGGCCCACCATGTATGAATGATGTGCTCATGCGATCCATCCATTTTCTAGATATTTGGAGGGCCGTGGGCCCCGTTGTGATTCTGATTCCAATCCCAAATGGACTGCACATTAGGAGACAATGGTGGTTAAATGTCCACCATTGTAAACCTCCCTGGGCCCATTTCCACCCTTACCTTATTGGGCTAACCCAAACCGTTGGGTCCTCACTTATGTTAGTGATGCCCATTGGGCTAACCGAAACCATTAAGTCCCCATTGATGATGGTGCTTTCCACCATGCCTTGTAAGAATTATCCAAACCTTAGAGCCCACCTTGTGTACAGATCGGGCCCCATAGGAAGGACCAGTTTATTGCATGCTAGAGAGGGCGAGGAAGTGCACTTGTTGTACATAGTTTCACCCTCTCAACTCACCTTGTTGTATAGCCATTAAACTCAACCATGAGGCCCATTCTTGATGTAAGTATGACACCTAGGCCATCCATTGATTAGTACGTCATCACCTCTTATTATAGATGGCAGAATATGTGGTATCAGATTTGGTATATCCACTGTTTAGAGACTATCTGAATGTTTATGCTAGATCCGCCGTCCCTCTGTGGACCCTACCATGTCTTTAGGCCGAGTATTACTTTTACTTGATAGTCATTCTAGTGTACTTAGTCTAGTAGGACACACTGAGAACATGCTTAGTATTACATCATGATACATGCCCATACGCATCATTTGTATGCTTGTTGTAAGAAATGATTAATCATAGCATTGCCGTTGGGCTAAGTTATTTAGGGGACTCTATGTGAGACAGAGTTGCCCCACATGATCACACGGTACGTGCAGGTGTGATGCATAACTGGATGGTATGACTCATCCATCTCACATTTTATCTGACATAATCACTTGACACCCTAGCGATATCAGGGTTGTGGCCTCCATAGGCACATCATGGATGATCATATTGGATACCAAAAATATTTAGTTCTAGCACTGTGGGTACTTAGGATGTCCTTGGGTGAAAGTTTCAGAACCCTTTTGGTGCCAAGAGATGCTCCAACGTCTAGACCGAGTGGACATATGAGTGCACAAGTACCGAATACTAATAAGTCGCATCTCCCACTGTGTCGTGGTCGGTTGTGAAGGGGGTGTAGTCTTATCCTCTCGAGTGAGGGGGCTGCAAGCTATGCTGAGTTTGACCAGCTCGTAAATGGGTCTGTTATCGACGAGGCGAGTAAGTATTGGTAGACTACTAGCTAGGCGGATAGTGAGGTCTTTTTCACTCGCTGGTTGCATGGCTAGAGAGGCGGCAGCCATTGTGTAGTGTACTAGAACCCGATGATATTCCAGAGACGAACTGTATTGACAAATGGACTCAATGAGGACTGGTATGCATGCGTTGCATCTTACATATGATATTTGGCTACATAGGTCTTGCATTACATAGCCTTGGTATGGCTGATAGCACTCATGGACTTGCCAGTATTTCTACTTATTCTGATATCACATGCTTGGTACATGGATTGCGCACATACGCACACAACCTTTAAGCTTCGTTGTAAGCTTATGCACAACCGTTGCATGCAAGTGATGTTAGGTCGCAACAGCATTGAGGTAAGAGCTTGCGGTAGATCATTTTAAAGATTTTATTATTTATGTATTTCCCTTTTAGCATTGTAATTAACTATTTATGTTAGTGGATATGTGATGATGATGTTTTACTTGTGATTTGGGTATACTTGTGGTTATGCTTCTTTATAAACAACAAAAATTTCATATAAAAAATTCTCCTTATAGGATCCTAGGATCAAAATCTGGCATATGGGTGCCGGGAGCCGAGAATGAGGTACTATAGAGGCTATCGGCACCAGATTCGGCAATTGGGAATTTTGTGAGTCCAATTTTTGAGTTTGAAGCGTGATAGTATGGGACACTAAACCCAAGTTGTCAGCCTATGCTAGGTGACAAGCCCCCATAGTTGAAATTGCAGTTTATACCATTAATACTGAAGAATGAACATGAGACAATGTCCTAGATGGGGGTGAATAGTATATTTCAAATATATTTGTCTATTTAAAGTCTTGATTACCTAACTTAAATAATCATTTAATTTAAAGCAAGTAAGGCAACATAACTCTACCTGTTTCCAAGCCAGTTAGAGGTTAAATCACAAAGGCTATTAAAGATATGAAGAAACAACAACTAGCCTAGTGTTGTGAGCTTGTGTGTAGAATGTGCTTCCTATCAATTCATAGCATTCATTCAATCATATATGAGAAGTTAAAACATTTAAACATATATAAGCAAGATTAAACAAAAGCGCAAATGACAATTCCAAATACAAGCATTTATAGTGGTTCGGCTACATGCCTACTCCACTCCCGTCATTCACGCTCAATCCCAGAGTGCACTGGATTTCAATATCAATAGTTTGAAAACAGGTTCACCAATAACCTTTACACTCCTACACTAAGGACAAAAATTTATGCCCTCCGCAAGAGTAAAGGTCCTACACTAAGAACTCACGTTTAGGCCCACCGGCCCAAGTCCCACACTAGGCACCTACCGTTTAGGCCCACCGGCCAAGGTCCCACACAAGGCACCTACGTTTAGGCCCACCGACCAAGGTCCCACACAAGGAACCTAAACGTGTTTGTTAATAGCAAACTCTTAACCTCAATCCTTCATGAGGAAAGACACTAAACTTTGAACTCTTAACTATGACACTTACTTGTCGGATAGAGTTCTCTTTTATAACTCATCTTAGAATGCTTGATCTTCAGGCTCTCGTGCTGGAATAAGCTTCCCGATTGCATCGCTTAGATTTACCTGTTAGGTTCGGCTTCATGATACAAGAACTTGTATAAGATGTACCTATAAAGGTGACCAAGGTAATGGGAGTTAGTTGAATCTCCTATCTATGATAATGAGTGGATTTTCTAAGGGATTCAGCCTATGGATGCTCTAGAGTATCAAAGAACTAAAGATTTTCCTATTGGTTTGGTCTTTGTACTCTAAAGAAGGCACGATTTCATGTTCTTCATTAATCAGAGCTTTGAATGCTCATATAAGTGAAGGATCACAATGAAGAGAACATGAAACTCGTATAGATAGAGTCTAGATAGGTTAGGATAAGCTTGGGATACATTAGAGTCTCTATAATGCCTATTACTTTGGTGGTACCAAAATATCTTTTGGTAGTACCAAATTAATTCCCCAATTTGTTGTCTAAAAATAATCCCTTTCGGTAGCACCGAACATTGGTCGTTGGTGGCAGTCGGTGAAACTGAATTAACGTTGTAAGCTTGTTGGACTATTTTGAGCCCCTTCAGTAACACCGAAGGTATCTTCGGTGGTACCGAAGGCACTATTCGGTGGCACCTTCGTCCCACCGATAGTGGACATATTTTTTTGTGTTCCCTGTTTTGTCCAATAAATCTTTCACCAACTTGGGACTTGCTTAGGCCAAGGCTAAATGATAAAAACTATGAGTTTGAACTTGACTTTGAGTAGATGACCTAAGTAGGTTTTCCTATTTGGGTTGGGATCATCTATTTACAAGGTTTAAGGTCGTAGAAGCGGTCCTTTGTCTTCAGTATGGCTTCGATACTTTTGATCCAGTTGTGTTGCTAGTCTTCATTTACCAAGAACTCATCAAACTACAAGACACAACCAGTCACATAATTAACAAACAAGTGTGCAACATTGGGTGCACTTACAATCTCCCCCTTTGTCAATTACATGATAAAAACAACCTAACCTATGACTGTGTCATGGTGTATACCAATGACAAACCAAAACTATAAGAATTATATATCAAACATAAAAATTTACAACTCAAGACTTGACATGTAATACAAAATCATGCTGCTCCCTCTTAGTATTTGTCAAGAATAACCTGTAACAAGGGAAAAAGTAATTTCTTAAAAAACAAACATTGTTTTGGTGGGTAGGTTTCTTCTCCCCCTTTTTGTCAGTTATTGGCAAAGGATTTACTAAGAAATAAATCAATAACATAGAGATAATAAGCCAAAGGGTAAACAAGATAGATCATATAATGATATAAGTGTAAAGATCATCATCCGAACAAGGAAATATATCATCATAAGCAGGCAAATCATATGTTAGATAGAAAAGATGATAATAAAGAAAGTATCTAACATGAGCAGAAAAGATAATACCATAAATTCATCAAAAATTATTACCCCAAGATTGGGTAGAATAAACTATTATCCAAAAATCAACAGGCCCTTAAGGGCACAATTATCCAAAAAGAAATGTACTATGATTCAGTAATAACACAGTAAAGATCATCGGGACGATCCACCCTCATACGAAAGGATATAAGAACAGCGAGTCAGAAGCAGTTCAGTGATGTGCTCCCCAGTATGTTGAAGAGCATCAAGATGCAGTTCAATCCCGGTGAGTCAATTTTTGCGCTGCGGTAGGCAAGCTTCTATATTGGACTACCCTTTAAGAAGTTGACAAGCTGGATCATTCTGATGATGGAGGCACCCAGTGATGACAGATAGTGGGGTTGGTGTAGGAACTGGGGTGTGACAAGAGTCCCAGCCAACGTCCATGGGAGTGTCTTGAGCATGTTCGCTGCTTCTGCATTCCTGATTCTCCTTAAATATAGTTACGAACACATTTAGTTGAATTAGAGTTTCCTTGGTAAAGCACACAACAGGATATACCGTATCATGCATAGATGGTAAGCCAAGGAATTTTGAGAGTTTGCATATAATACTTGAAAAGGGAAGGCTAGTACAATGAACACCCTCAACAATTGGGATCAATTGTTTCAGGATAAGGGTTGGTAGGCATATTTCAAACCCCTGAAAGATGTCATACAGAATGTTTAGAACAAATGGAGAGGTAATATCTCCAGAGACTTCACATGGTGTAATGACCCAGAAAATTTCGTGCCAAGACCCGAGTACTACCTCTATTTTTCTTAGAAGTTATTTGTGGGTTAATTAGCGCTAAACTCGATTGCTTGTGAAATTAGCATCAATCACTTTAAATTTGATCTGCATGACTCAAAACCTGTAGAATCGTTAGCGCTATGTTACTCTGAAATCTGGGATTCATCGCTAAATCCAGTTGCTCTTGGGAATTTTTGGAAGTTCTGGATCGGACCTGGACCATGCGTCGAAAGTCTGATGGCGATGATCTTAGACAGTTATGGTCACCATGTTGGACTTGACCATCACCTCAAAAATCAAGTCCAAATGATGTTCTGGGTCGATTTGATTGAGTCCGGAGTGAAGAGTGTGAGAACGGTGAGAAATTAAATATGATTTTATGAAATCTGAGTCGTGTCGCTTGCGCGACGATTTTAAGCAATTTGACCATTGGATTCTGACCCAATTTCACCCTCTGATCAGGGAAGGTGGCCCAGGCATGTCATTATGCTTATGGACCTGATCGAGATTCGGTGACCGTTGAATTGAGTGTGGTCCGCCACGGCTGATCTGTAAATCCGATCGGTACGAAAACTCAATCTGACCTAGATCCATGGTCAATGAGCTTAACTCCGACCGCACTTGGGAAAAGGACCACCAGAAGTGCTCCGTTGGATCAAGAGAGGCCTGTTTTGGTTATAACCTAAGTATACCTTGGCCCTGGGGTTGTTTTCATCAATGTTAGGCCTATATATAGACCTTAAAACCCTCACTCTCTTTTCCATACGAATTTCCTAAAACCTAGCTAAGAAAGAGAGAAGAAAAGAGAGAGCAAGTGAGAGAGAAGTTGGTGAATTATTTGAGATTCTTTCCTGTTACTCTACATCCTTAAACCATCACTTTTGAATCGTTATTCCGGCGATTCTAAGTTCATCTTTGGGTAAGTTAACCTAACCCTAATCTATTTTAGAGCTTAGAATAGTTTATGTGTATTGTAGCTCATTTATATTCTTGCCTTAGGTTGTCTAGTCACCGTTGACGAAGACATATCGTCTGAATCAGTTCGGTGCGCTATTTCTGGTTTAAGGTGCGGACTATATTCGTATAGGTTATGGTTTTCAAGGCTTTCAATGTCAGCTAATGATTTATTCTTGTTATGGATGAAATTTCACATGCCAAATGCTATGTTTATTATGTGTTCCTGATATGTATATGTTATATTGAGATTTGTGTATTCTATGTATATGTAGAAAGTACCGTATATGTATAAAATATGAATATGTACTTGCCATGATTATCTGTCATGTACTTGTGCTAATTGTATGTGTGTCAACTCCTTGGCAAAAGGAATTGTCCAAATGTGTGTATTCCAACATACGTCATGTATGTTGACCTATGTAGTCTAAGTGTTTGTAGAAATGTCTGAATGGTCTAAAGGGTAATATATTAACCTAATTGTGGGCGTTGAGAAGTGATTCTCAACACTCCTATTAATGTGTATGATTTACTACATGCAAGTCACATTCTTTGTTGTTTAACTTCCAGTATTACTTATGTGAAAATCCATGGTAAGTTGATATTCTTCAAATGCTCACATATTACATAGTTGAATTGTTGTTCCAATACTGTTCTAAATTGTTGATATGAATATCTGTTGTAGTGGAATGTGTTTGGGACTATGAATTAGTCCAGGAAATCGGTAATCGGCCTTGAGTTCGTGGCTGAGGTTGCTTTCGCCACAAAGGACGTGATTTGACGAACCCGAGTCGTATTAGAGTTGCCGGTAGTGGTTTGGCCATACAAAGTGTTTATGCACTCTATGTCGTTCAACCCAACGTGCGCTCGTGCTAGTTGAGTTCATCAAGTAACCCGATTGTCCGATGTATGTTCACCATGTATGGACGCTATTGTTTGAATCTAGGATACCAAACTTACCGATGAAATCCAGTTAACCGTTATACCTTGATCCGCTAAGACTCATGAGCCAGACATGGTGGTATGGGACACCGTGGTCAAGCTGTCGGCCTACACTGGGGTGACGAGCCTCCCCGTAGTGACCAGTGAGCAACCAAACTCGTGAGCCGATTATGGTGGTATGGGACACTATATTCATGTTGTCGGCCTACATTGATTGGTGACAAGCCCTTTGTAGTGACCTCGAGCATACCTGGATACCGCATTGAGGTGACGAGCCTTATTGTAGTAATGAAGGTATGATAGGCGTGCATTGATTGGTGACGAGCCCTTTGCAGCGACCTAAAACCATATGATCGTATGAGATTGCATAGGACTGACGACCCGAGAATGGATCACTGTGTGGAAATTGATATGAGGAAGGTACCTTAGCTTCCCAATCCTGGTGTATGAAAAGGACTAATAACAACTTGGTAATCATGTTCATGCACCGCATTGCATGTGCCTGGAAGAGGTGGAGCACTTGAGGTGATGTCATGCGTAACATAAGATGAAGATGCTGAGGGTGTACAAGCGAGGGCACGCATCATTCTACATACATCCTTGCACTAACAAGAGTACTTGGGACATGTTTGATTGTTCTTCTTTATCATTACTGCTTGATTAAATTGATAACATGTTAACCTTTGCTTTATTGTTCCACTGAGTTGATCACTCACTCCCACGTTCTGGGGCGGTGTTTAAACACCAACCAGACTCTGTCTTAGATGCAGATATTGATGCGACCCCTGAGGCAGAGCAGGAGTTCGAGGATGATGAGGCTGCATTTTCTTTCATGCAGTTTTCAGGAGGGTTCTTGTGAGCCATGTCCTGATGCGTGGGAATTCTGAGTTTTCTTTTGGAATAGATAATGTCATTTAATACTTATATTTTTGATAGCAACACTTGTAATATGACCTGGTATGTATACGTATTTCAGGGGCTTGCACACGTACACCTATGTTTTTTTAAGTCTTCCACTTGCGTCTATCACTTATCCCTGAATTATGTTTGCAGTTTGGCTTGATCTATTCCATGTTTTATGTACTCATACACACAACATACATCCATCATTAAATATGTTGCATAAGTGATGTTTTGAAACTCGGGAGCTGAGTTATACTCGACCCCCGAATTTCAGGGCGTTACACATGGGTACGCATTTGTACTCATAATGTTATGCAATACTTTCGTGGTTGAGTCCAAATGTGATAATGAAAGGAAGTTTCTTTCGTTTTGGGGGATTATGGCACCATTACACAGTACTCAAGTGATTTCACCCAAAACTCCGAGAAGATTGAGAGAATGATCAGTTGGGGGAATTTGTGTTACTCTTAGGTGCAATAGTTGACTCAACACCAAAGGAGTGACCTCCTTAGTTTGGTTCATGAAGTTGATGCTAATGGATGGAGGATCATCATGAATATGATGATAAGAATTTAGGAATTGATAAATGAGATCGTACTGGACCTCTCCTTCAAAGTATAGTAGGTTGTCTCACCCAATTAATCCTAAGTAGAGATCAATCCCATATGGTTCGATGAGTAGGGATCTGATCAGTCTATCAAAGATTGTTTTGTTTGACATAGCCATTTCAGTAAGGTTGGAATAAGGAGAGCGAATGTTAGTTCGTCTACTAGAGTGTTCTCCTTTTGTAGGAGCCTTGCCTTTTTCTTTAACCATTGTTGTGTTGTAATCATATATTGGAAATATTAATGGAATGGTTAACAAATTTTAACAGTATGCATATGAAGTTTCATATTTTTCAGATATACCAAGAAGAGCAGATGAAATATTTTAGTAAGAATTAAGTTATGCATATGCAACTTTAGATAATCTTATCTTCAAAATAAAGTACCAACTATGAATCAATAAAACAATAGGTTAGAGATTTTTAATTTTCTTGGAAAATCAGTTATGAATGATTGATATATCAATATAACAAAATAAGTCTCCAGTTGTAAAATAAAAGATACATACAACAAAAATAATCCTGATACACAGTTAATCTAAGATCTATCAGTATCTTCTTCAGGGCATGACATATGTGCCACAATCTGTTCCACTGATTGTTAGAGTGAGTAGAGCTTTTCTTCCATTGACTTCATCATCTCGCCAAGTTTTGATTAATCCTCTAAAAGTTGCATAAGAGCATTCTCCTGAGGAGTAGAAATTGTAGGAGCTGAAGTTGGTGAATGGGTTTCTAAGCCTTCTCCAACCATTTCATCTTCCTTCCCCAGAAGCTCTTCTTCTACCGATATTGGAATATTGGTTTCATTCACAGAAGAGAGATTCATTTTCCTGATTCTATTCTCATTGATTTCTAGGGCTGATATGGATTCTCCTTCAGGCACCCTGAATCCACATTAATGGGTCAACTTGCACAACAAATGGCTTAAAGGTATTGTTGTGAAGTTAAATTCAAAACTTGAAATTATTTCATCGTATATCAAGGTAGGTAGACACAATGGTTCCCCTTTACCCATATGATATAGGGTTTCCACCATGAATGGTGTAAGCTCAGTATGATTTCCGTATCTAGGATAGATATTGGAAATGCAAATCAAATGAAGTATACGATAATCATTTGATATATTTGTGGCCCGTAGTGCGTTCCCGTGATGCTAAGAGACATTCTTCCCATTGCACAAAATTTTTGTCCAAACAGCTCTTTTTTGCTTCAGTGGGTTATTTGGAGCTTAATGGTATTCCTGTAAGGGTTGAAATGCAATATGGGGTGATTTTGACTATACAACCATCGTAGTCAACTTCTTCTTCTTTTTTACACATGCACACACACACCCACACACTCACACCGTAGTGGAATTTCACCACCCATGGGTACTCGAACCCTTAACTAGGTGTTGAAACTCCTAAGAGTCTACCACCAGAGCAAGAGTAAGGACCCGTACCTAGAATCTCAAATCGCATTCAACTTCGAAACCCTTAGAGTGCAATGAGACAAGAATGATTGGATTAAGATTTCATTCACTAGCCCTCCAATTGATAGAACTTGTAACCATCCTCATTGTGAAAGAATTTCCTAAACTTTAAATTTTTCAAGACATTTCACATTTACTTTTCTTTCATATACAATCCTTCTCTTCAAAAATCTAGCAGTAATGGGACTGGTAGAATCAAGGTTTGAAGAAGACGAAGGTCTAGATGATTGGTCAGAAGATTGTCCATTGTTCGAAATGCAAAGTTTTTACCTAGTTTTGGTTGAATCTTCTCTGTTATGCTTCCTCTTGGATCTATTTTCTCTAGGTGGTGATGACTTCATTTGGAGAAATGAAGTAGAATGACAAAGACCTATCAAGAGAAGACAAACCTAAGACAATTGATCCCATTTTTGAGATGTATAGAGAAAGCACTAGGAAATACCTTGGTTTTTGCTAATTTTGGTTGTACAGCCCTTCAACCGAACTTTGGAAGAAATAAGAAAAGTGAGAGTCTAAACAGAAATGGGCAGTGAGGGATTTAAGTAACCTAACGCAGCTCGATTTTGGTAGTACCGAAGCTAGGTTCAGTGGTACCAAAATATCCCTAGAACTCAGAAATTGCTATAATAGATTTTCCTGATATAGACATTGTGTTCATGATAAAATTAGCATGAAATCACCAAAAATGTTTAGAGGCCAGAAATCCTCAGATATATCAATTTGGCCAATCATTAGGCTCAATCCTTTGATTTGACTCTAATGTTCATATGGGAGGCATGATCCTTAGATGTAATAATTTCAGCTCAAGTTGACCTTTGGGGTCGCTTTTCACCATTCTTGAGAGGATGATATGATGTGAGCTAATAAACAGCACATTTGGCTCTCATCCTTTATATTTATGTGTTTTTCTTCTATTTTGTTCTTCATATTAGGAATGACTGTAGTTGTAGATGCCATAAGTATTTTTAGTAACTTTCGGTCATCTTCATTTTCAGATTCACTGTTTTCAGAATTGGATTCATCTGTGTCATCCCATGCTGTTGTCAAAGCTTTTTCTTTTGATTTCTTAGATGGACACTCAGTGGATATATGTCCATACTTTTGGCAATTATAACATTGGAGTTCTTTGGACTTTCTAAAGGTTTTACCTATTTGGCGTTTGTGGTCTAGTTGAACTCCTTTGTTATTATATGGTCTCCCACAGTTCTTGTTGAAATTTTTTTTGAACCGTTGGGCCAAAAAGCTACCTCCTTATCAACATCTTCATCTTCATTTTCTTCTTCCTCAATTACATCCATGTTTTTGACAATTTTGAGTGCATTGTTTTTTATTTTTGTAGAAGGTTTAAAATGTAGTTCAAAGGTTTGCAGGGAACCAACAAGTTCTTCTACTTTCATTTCTTCTATATTCCTACACTCTTCTATAGTAGTGACCTTGGTGTTAAAATGTTCCGGTAGGGATCTCAGAATTTTCCTACATATTTCAGGTACCGAAATTCTTTCTCCAAGTCCACCAAGTCCACCCATGGAGTTACATATACCATTCAATCTTGTAAAAAACTCCATGAACGTCTCATTTTCTTTCATCTTCATGTGTTTAAACTGAGATATTAGAAGTTGAAGCCTTGACATTTTTACTGTGTTGGGTAGTTTCTGATAACTCCCATGCTGCCTTAGAGTTTGCACACATGCTTATTTGATGAAATACTTCCTGTGAAACTCCGCAGCAAATTGCATTCATGGCTTTGGCTTCACACATCCTCATCTCTTTGTCATACTAGGTCCATTTGGCCTTTGGTTTTGGTTTGGTGATTGTTGTACCATCTTCAAGAACAATTTGTTCTGAAGGTGCTCTATATCCATTTTCAACAATCTCCCATACATCATCATCTAAGGCCTGGAGAAAAAATATCATTCTTGCCTTCTAGTATGCATAGTTTGTACCATTAAAGATGGGTGGTCATGAGACGGATGGTCACTCTCCTTTGACCATAATTCTTTCTTTAGTCAAGATCTTCCTCTAGGTTATTAAACCTTTTTGAGAGGAACCTCGCTCTAATACTAATTAAAATTGCAGTTTATACCACTGATAGAGGTGGGCATCGAGCTAAGTCGAGTCAAGGTGGGCCAAGCTCAGCTTGGCTTATCCATGAGGTACTCGAGTTCGAGCTCGAGCTCGAGCTTGGCCTTGAGCTCAACATTGAAGCTTGGCTTGTTTGCCAAAGTTGTCAAGTCGAGTTCGAGTCGAGCTAGTGGCTTGAGTCGAGTCGAGTTTACCTCAAGTCGAGCTCGAGCTTGTTTATATCATCATATGTTATATTATTAAAATTTTGGCTAAAAAATACAAATTAAATATCTCATATGCTAATGCCACATTACTAACTACTAAGACATAAATGAAAAACCTCTATATACTATCAATATCATACCATAAAACCATATTTTGTCCTCAATAATCAACATCAACATCAATTCGAAAGAGTTAAAATATATCAAAAATTATAAAACCGCTCATGAAAATTTTTAAAGTTTTCCTTCCTTCAAGCATTCTGACCCACGTTTTCAATTTCATTATCCTCTTCATACTCTTCAGCATCGAAACTGCTACCGCCCCAAACTGGATGTAACCAATCTTGCGTACATATCAGTGCTTCAACTGTATTCGAGGCGAGTGAGCTTCAATACTTGCTAATTACCCTGCTACCAGTGCTAAAAGCTGATTCTGATGCCACGGTCGAAATTGGAATTGATAAAATGTCTCTTGCCATCAACGAAAGTCTTGGGTATTCACGAGCTCGAGACTTCCACCGTTGCAAAACATCGAAATCATTATCTTTTAGCCTTATAACTAGCTCCTTTAGATACTTTCCCACTTCAGATTCAATTTTCTGCGTATCTGTTTCTTCTTCATCTAAGAAAGACATAAAGTCACGAAGTCGCTCGCCCTAAGCATCAGTAGAAGAACTACCCGTAGTTTAAGAAGTACCTATTGCACTTAATGTTTCGGCCGAATTATCAACATATGAAGCAAACAACTCTTCAATCGTAGCATTAATAATGGCGATCTCTGTTGAAACTCTTTCGAAACTGGAATAAAGTGATTTGAAAACATATCTAACCATTGTCATCTTATATCGTGGATCCAGGACAACTGCAATGGCCATTAACAAGTGGCATTCAACACAATACTTATCAAATTTCAACTGCATTCCTATAACCATCGCTTTTAAAAATTTCGGCCCATCACCAGTACACTTTTTTAGTGCTTTCATAATGAAAATAATTTTAGGAAGAAATTGATTTGCCGTGGGATACTGATTTCCTAAAAAAATCTTCATGCAGTCGTAAAAAAACTTTGAAAAATCGATAAAAATCTTCAGCTTTCTTCCAGTCTTCATCACTTGGCATGTCTGTGTACATTTTATCACGCGCTGCAAGTTCAAGAAAATGTAACTTTAAATTGTAAAGCTGTATCCAACATTTCATAAGTGGAATTCTAGCGAATGCAGACATCTAACTTCAACTGTTATTTAGATTTCAAATCCAAACGTTGGATTATATCATTCCACGTACTCAGTCTTGAAGGTGACCCCCTTATGTATTTAACGCTATCTCGTATGTTTATAATTATTAAATCAATTGCTTTCAGCCCTTCTTGCACAATCAAGTTGAGTATGTGAGTACAACATCTAACTTGGAATATTTTACATTCGAAGAATAAATTTCCGGCAGATTTGAACTGAGTACGTAAAAAAGAAACCAAAGTATCATTGGACGAGGCATTATCTAAAGTAATTGAAGAAATTTTCTTTTCAATGCCCCACTCGACAAGATAATTGTAAATGCAATCGGACATGACCACACCGGTATGAGGAGGAGGAACATGGTGGAAGTTTAAAATCCTCTTTTGTAGTTTCCAATCCGCATCAACAAAGTGTGCGGTCAATGACATATATCCCTTTCTCTGATTTGAGGTAGTTCACATATCCGAAGTCAAACTTAATCTAGATTTGGATGCCAGGAGAGCTTTTAAGTTAGCTTTCTCAATAGCATACATCTTCATATACTCTCTTTTCACAGTACTACAAGAAGCCTTCTCACATCTGGGATTTAGAAATTTACAAAATTCCATGAAAACCTTACTTTTTACCATGCTAAATGGCTTCTCATTGACTATCACTAATCTCGTAAACCACTCATTCATTTTATCTGGATCATACTTATATGTTGAAAGTGCATCTTTAGAGTCGTCATCTTCAGAAACAGTTAATGAAAGCAGTTGCCGAACTCCACCCTTTAATGTTCTTGGTCTCTTCACACATTTATCAAGATACCTCTAATAGTGAGTTGTAGAAGAAGCAGAATGCTTGTCGTAAAGAGTTTTACAATACTTGCATCTAATCTTGACTGAACCATCTAGTTGCATGATCTCATCAAAAGATTCTCATATCGCCGATCTTTTTTTCCTTTTCACAATACCTGAAGCTATTTCAACTTTGTTATCTAATTTTTCTTCATCCACCACGGCTAAAGGAGAATTAATTGACGTACCAGGGCCAGGAGTACTTGGATTTTCTTCAGTAGTCATCTAAAAATCAAAAGATAATAAGGGTAGGGTAAGATAAGGGTTTTTATAGGTTGAAGGAATCAGTCAACGATATTTATACTTATATATAAATATATAATACAAACAATATCGGGCCCCTCCATAAACTGCAAGACACAAGTGTCTCAAATAGTCCCCTAATAAATAAATCCACCGAGATACATACATATACATAACTATAAATTGTTCATAATTGTTTCAATTTTTGTTTCCTAATTGTTTCTAAATATCTTATTCCTACTTGTCTCCATCTAGAGGTGCTAATTATCTCTATCCCATTCGGTAACATACCATGTACTGTCCCCATACAATTTACATGCGAGCCAAAATTTTGACAGCAGCTCCCTATATTCTCCAGATATATATAAAATTCAATACTAATTAGTTACCACACCCACATGTAATCCAGTACACATGTAGTGGAAACCAACTAGTAAAGAATCACATATCCGGAGAAAACATAGGGAAACACCATCGAAATTCCAACCACATGTAAATTGAATGATGACAACCTAAGTACATGTTATGGTACCGAACTGTCCAAAATGGGACAATTTAGGAATCCATAAAGAACAAGCATTTTCAGTGGAATGATTGTACTTGTTCAATGTAAATTCCTAAATGGGGAGTATATTGATAAAGCACTAGGTGGCCTAAATATTAATTAACAACATCAGATGATAAATAATCATCAGCATTAACATCAATATGACAATATGTAAAATAATTTAAACAGTTTGATTTGCACTAATTGTAATACGGGAATAAAATTACTAAGGGCATGCATATCATCAATGTAACTCTACAAGAGTATCAAAGCTTTTATATCTTATTTGCTGCGAAGTTCTGTCCTTACCCTGAGATGAAACAAATGGACAAAATCAAGAGAAAAGCATTGATACTCTGGTATGATGTGATAAATGATACACACCTACTTTGATTTTATTTTTTTTAATCTACTTTTATATTTTAATTTTTTAATCTACTAAGATGAAAGTTGTATTTTCAGACTAAGGAGGAAATCTATAAATTATACAAATTCTAGGTATATCTATAAAATGTTTTAAGTTATCTACAAGATATGCACATCTATAAGATATTCTTCCTTATCTATATGATACTAATATAGCTTATGCTAGTCTACTCTCTGGCAAATTATTATGAAAAAAAATATATATATTATGTTTATTTAATTATTTGATTATCACATTGGTAGAGATATATTGGTCCAATGCTCTTATTTCAACAAATAGGTTTCTCATTTCAACAAATAGGCATTCATCAATAGAGGTTGGAATTGTCCAATTTTTCTTTTGCACTATTTTTTCTATAAAAATATTTAAGGTCAATGGTGTAATAGAAAAAGTCATCTCTCAATATCTTAACCGTTAAAATCCTCTTTTGAAGAGGCTTCTTAAAAATGATTTTTGTAAAAGAAAAATAAAAAAAGGGAAATGATATGAAACCTTTTTTCAAACAAACACATTAGAGGAATTTATTTTTTCCTACCATTTTTTATGAGTTTCTTATCAGAATGGGCTCATGATTTGAATGGTTCTCATTGGTGTGCACGTGGACCTTTCTTGGCAATGCAGTTTTTAGACATGGTGATTAGGACAGTTCATCAACTTTCCTATTGTCTTGTGTACTAGAAAATTACATTCGGAGGACCCTGACCGTCTGATTGGAGTAGTTCCGCATGGAAACGGATTGGCTACTCCCCCTGACACCAGCCCCGGGGCTGGTGGTAGGTGCTCTGTGGGCCCCACCATGATGTATGTGTTTCATCCATTCTATTCATCCATTTTTAAAGATCATTTTAGGGCTTGATCCCAAAATTTAGAGATATATAAACCTTAGGTGGACCACACCACATGAAAACAATAGTGATTGGATATCCACCATTAATATCCTCCTAAGGCCCACTGTACTGTTTATTTGACATCCAATCTATTGATTAGGTCATATAGGCCCAGATGAAGGAAAAAAACAAAAATCAGCTTGATCCAAAACTTTTATGGCCCCCAAAATGTTTTTAATGGTCGACGCTCATTAAACACTGTTTCTTGTAATGTGGTCCAATTGAGATTTAGATATATCTCATTTCTGGTCTCATACCTTAAAATGATCTATAAAAATAGATGGACGGCATGGATGAAACACATACATCATGGTGGACCCCACAGAGCACCGACCACCAGCCATTGGCTGGTGTCAGGGGGAGTAGCCAATCCGTTTTCGTTCCGCACATTGAGAATGTAGATCGCACTTACATTTGCTTATATGATGGTGCGACGATCAATCAAACATTTAATATATCGTACCATTGAGTTTGATTTATTTTTTTTAACAATGCAGACCTTCCAAGGTAGGGACGTCTCACCCATGCTGCCACGTGTACAATACCAGTCAAAGAAACAGGATGCAGATTTCCTACGAAAGCCTTTAGCAGGAAGTTCTTGCGCAAGGATTCTAGGTGGGGCACACCGTGATGTTTGTGAGAAATCAAACCCGTCCATCCGTTTTTCGACCTCATTTTAAGACATTCTACCAAAAATGAGTAGGATCCACAACTCAAGTGGGCCATAGGAGATGAAACAGTGGGGAAAGGAATGCGTACCATTGAAACCTTCATAGGCTCTACCTTGCTATTTATATGCCATCTAAACCATTTATAAGGTCATTTTCACTTAGATAAACCAAAAAAATTATATCATTAAAAACTTTTATTGATATATAAATATTTCAACGATGGTCACTAAATCTCCACTTTTTCCTCTCGTGTGGCTCATTTGAGTCTTTGATCCTCCTCGATTTTGGTCCCATGTCATAAAATGAGCTTAAAAAATGGATAGAGGGGTTAGATTTCACATAAACAATTAAGTAGGACCCACACAGAATCTAGCGCAGGAAGAAAGTCTTTCGCTGGAAATCCGTGTCCAAAGTAACCATTAAAAAAGGACGCAGATTAGCTACTGACAGGTTCCCGTGGCTCCCACCATGATAGATGTGTTGTATCCACACTATCCATCCATTCGGAGAGATCATTTTAAGGTATTATTTAAAGAACTAGTCAAATCCAAATCTGTAGTGGACCCCACCACAGAAAATAGTGGAGAGAGTGACGACCACCGTTGAAACTTTCCTAAGGTCCACCGTGATGTTTATTTGAGATCCAACCTGTTCATAAGTTAAAAAAGACATTATATAAGGGAAAACACATGTATCAGCTAGATCGGAAACTTTTGTGGCCCTTAGAGTTTTTTAACGGTGGGCGTCAGTCTCTCCACTGTTTTCTGTGGTGGGGTCCACTTGAGATTTGGATCTCACTCATTCTTTCGATCATGCCCTAAAATGGTCTCTCCAAATGGATGGACGGTGTGGATACAAAACAGACATTATGTTGGGACCCACTGAACCTGGTGATGTCACTTAAGTAACGATTCTCGCTACTCAATCTGTCAGTAGGTAATCCACGTCCATTAAAAAAACGCCCATACCCTGAACATGCTATTCTCAGAATGAAGGTAGGATTTGAAGATCCACTGACATTTCTTTTCATATCCATCATATCTATCATGGAACTGTAAAGATGAGATTTCATGTGGGCCCCACCATTAGGATGACCGCATAGAAATAGGCTTGTCTAGCCGATCTTGCCCATACCCTAGAATATGCCGTTAAAATTTGCGAGATCGGGTGGATCTCCAATGGAATTAAGAAAAAGAAGAAGAAGAAGTAGAAGAAGAAGAAGAAGAAGAGGAAAAGATGCACTCACCTCGTCGGGCGGGCGTGCGGCTATCGACGATCAGCGGGCTGGGTGGGGTAGAGATGGAGAAGAAAGGGGAAAGGGAGAAAGGGAAAGCTGCGGCGAGTGGGGTAGCCGTGTAGGTTTTTTGGAAAACATAAAAATATTTTACTTTTTCTTATTATATATATATATATATATATATATATTATATTATTATATTTATATATAATATATAAATTATATATAATTTAGCCTATTTCTAATCGAGCCGAGTCGAGCTCGAGTTCCAGCTTCGAGGTGAGTCAAGCTCGAGTCAAGTTAAAACGTCCTATGGTCGAAACTCGGCTCGAACTCAACTCGAGCTTCCATATTTCATCTTGACTCGACCCAACTTAGCCCTTCAAGCCAAGTCAATCCGAGCTGACTCGAGCCGAGTCAAGCGAGTTAATTGAGCTAACTTGACTCGTGACCAGCTCTAACCACTGATACTGAAGAATGAATATAAATGTCCCAGAGGGGGGTGAATAGGACTTTTTAAATATATTTGCCTATTTAAAGTCCTGATTGCCTAACTTAAATAATCATTCAATTTAAAGCAAGTAAGGCAATATAACTCTACCTGCTACCAAGCCAATTAGAGGTTCAAATCACAAAGGCTATTAAAGATGTGCAAAAACAACAACTAGCCTAGTGTTGTGAGCTTGTGTGTGGAATGTGCTTCCTATCAATTCATAGCATTCATTCAATCATGTATGAGAAGTTAAAATATTCAAGCATATATAAGCATGATTAAATAGACAATTCGAAACACAAGCATTTATAGTAGTTCGGCTATATGCCTACTCCACTCCCGGCATCCATGCTCAATCCCAGAGTGCACCGGATTTCACTATCAATAGTTTTAAAACAGGTTCACCAATAACCTTTACACTCCTACACTAAGGACACTAATTTATGCTCTCCGCAAGAGCAAAGGTCCTATACTAAGAACCCACGTTTAGGCCCACCGGCCCAAGTCCCACACTAGGCACCTACCGTTTAGGCCCACCGGCCAAGGTCCCACACTAGGCACCTACTGTTTAGGCCCACCGGCAAAGGTCCCACACAAGGCACCTACGTTTAGGCCCACCGGCCAAGGTCCCACATAAGGCACATATGTTTAGACCCACCAGCCAAGGTCCCACACAAGGAACCTAAATGAGTTTGTTGATAGCAAACTATTAGCCTCAATCCTTCATGAGGAAAGAGACTAACCTTTGAACTCTTAGCTATGACACTTACTTGTTAGATAGAGTTCTCTTTTGTAGCTCATCTTGGGATGCTTGATCTTCGTGCTCTTGTGCTTAAATCATCTTCCCAGTGTTCTCCCGATTGTGTCACTTGGATTTACTTGTTAGGTTCGGCTTCACGATAAAAAAAACCTTGCATAAGATGTACCTATAAAGGTGACCAAGGTAATGAGAGTTAGTTGAATCTCCTATCTAGGATAATGAGCGGATTTCCAAAGGGATTCAACCTATGGACGCTCTAGAGTATTAAAGAACCAAAGATTTTCCTATTGGTTTGGTCGTGTACTCTAAAGAAGGCACGAGTTCATGTTCTTCATTAATCGGAACTTTGAATGCTCATAGAAGTGAAGGATTACAATGAAGAAAACATGAAACTTGTATAGATAGAGTCTAGATAGAGTAGGATAAGCTTGGGATACATTAGAGACTCTATGATGCCTATTTCCACTCATTTTGCAAGTTTCTACAAGCCGCTTTTATAGATAAAAAGTTTCAATAGATAGAAAATGGCTATTTTACGGTGCTACCAATGCTAACTTCGATATCACCGAATTTGCTTCGATGGTACTGAAATATCTTTCGGTAGTACCGAATTAATTCCCCAAGTTACTATCTGAAAATAGCCCCTTTCAGTGGCACCGAACATTATTCGTCGATGGCATTCGGTGTCACCGAAATATCCAATTGGTGACACCGAATTAGCATTGTAAGCTTGTTGGAATGTTTTAAACCCCTTCGATAACACCGAAGATGCTATTCGATGGCACCTTCATCCCACCGATAGTGGACAGATTTTTTTATTTTTCCTATTTTGTCCAATAAATCTTTCACCAACTTGGAACTTGCTTAATCTAAGGCTAAATGATAAAAAACTATGAGTTTGAACTTGGCTTTGAGTAGATGGCCTAAGAAGGCATTCCTATTTGGGTTGGGATTATCTATTTGTAAGGTTTAAGGTTGTAGAAGCAGTCCTTTGTCTATAAGGCCCATATCCTAGTCCGTACCGTTCCTTAGACTTCCACGATCCTCCTTGTTGAATTCTAGCACCCCACGATATGTAATCAACATTTGCACGCAACCCTAAGTCGCACTGAGTCGACCCGACTCGAGACTTATACCCTAACAACCATGCCGTCTCCACGATTCCAACGTCGCAACTTGCACACTGATGCGATATCCGAGCCAGGAGTTGTAAACCCGCGTTTATTTTGAGGAAAACACTGCCCGTTATGAATCCCAAGAGAATCCCTACCATCTATCACATTAATCAATCAAATGCAAGTCAAGTACACAACCCATCCCTCTCTTACCAACAAAGCATGACACCTATCTCTCTCCCATTCCTAAAGTCAACCAAGCTCATCCCTTCCTTACGCACACCCATCCCTCTCATCCCATCCCTCTTACAACACCCTCTCCTCTCTCATTCTCTTTACCATTTCCCAAGCTTCCATGAGAGAAAAGCTCTAAGGAGAGAATAGCCAAGTGTGGCCCACTTCCTACCCCCTCATCTCACCATCCAACCCTTTAAACTTCATCATCCACCCTTAAAGAAGAAGGTTAAGAGCTAAGGAGTCCAAGGAGCTAAAGAAGAAGACAATCGATGAGTGTTCATAGTACTAGATCTCAATTTTTGATTTAGGGCCCACATGATTTGGGACCCATCTTGATGTATGCATTGTATCATATATGGGAGCTCATAGTGGCGGAGCTCCCTCCATCACTGCACATCTCTCTCTCTCTCTCTCTCTCTCTCTCTCTCTCTCTCCCCCGCATGTATTTTGTACCCCACTTGATGTATGATCCATGCCGTACCATCCGTGGGGCCCACCTCACTGGCGTCCAGCAGACAGCCACTGCCTGTCCGCCAGGATGGGCCTGGACAGTGAAAACACAAATATCAACCTCATGCAAAGCAGGTGGGCCACACGTGGGACCCACCATGCTTAGAAGTGGATTGGTTTATGTACCTTACAGCAGCTATATAGCTACTGTATTGACGTCAGCAAGTTCTGTGGGTTTGGACATGAGGTATGTGTTATATCCAAACATCCATCCTCACTATCCATGTGGGACCCATTGATGATGTGTTGTATATCCAAGTCATCCACCTCAGGACGTGGGGCCCACCGCGATGTACTATCCTCATCGTTCATCTGCTGGCTATCCAGCGTCCCTGGACAAGGAGCACATGCAAGTATTTGTTTGATCAGGTGGGCCACAACATGGCACTACCCTGATGCATGTATTTTGCTATACCGCGGGGCCTGCTGTGTTGTGTGTAGTAGTCCACACTGTCCAGTAAGGATGGTGGGACGCACCAGATGTATTGTTTCATCTAGCCATCTATCTGTGGGGACGACCGTGATATATGATGGACGGTGGGAAGCATCTTGACTGGAGTACCCCACACCACCTATATAGCTGTTGTATTAACGTCAGCAAGTTCCGTGGGTCCCATCATGAGATATATGTTATATCTCAACCGTCCATCTGGACGGTGGGTCCCATGTAGCAGTATAGCTACTGTTTGGAAGTCTGCAAGTTCTGTGGGCCCCATCGTGAGGCACGTGTTATATCCCAACCGTCCATCTGGATAGTGGGGACTACCCTCCTACCCAGCTGCTGCACTAAGGTCAACAAGTTATGTGGGTTTGATCATGAGGTCTGTGTTATATCCCACTGTCCATCCATAGGGCCACCTTGCACGTGCTGCATGTGCAGGGCATGGGGCCTACCCAAATGTATGTATTTCCCAGCCATCCGTCCATTTGCTGGACGATGGGACCCATCTGCATGTGGACCCCACCTTTTATGTATGTGCCTTGCATCCACGTCGTCCACGTGGGGCCACCTTGATATTGTGGTCCATCCACACCGTCCGTCCGTGGGCCCCCCACAATGATATATGTATTTCAGCCACGCTGTCCATCTTAGGATGTGGCCCAACTTAATGTATATATTTTGTATCCACACCGTTCGACGGTGCTGTGGGACACATCATGATGTATCTGTTTCACCCACGCCTTCCATCTGTTGGCTGGACGTGTGGGACCCACCCCACACGTGTTGCTCGTGTGAGGGTGGAGCCCACCTTATATGTATGTGTTGTACACACACGGTCCCTCCAAGATACCCCTTCGATGTATGGGTTTTATTCATCCTGTCTGTCCTGATGGGCTGGACGTGGGCCCATCATGATGTACATGTTTGATCAAAGCTGTCCATGTGGGACGTGGGGCCACCGTGATATATGTGTTGTACATTCACACTGTCCAAGGCAGCGGCCCACCCTAATGAATGCATTGTACATCCAGGCCACCCATCCATTTTTCCTGGATTATGGGCTGCCCATTAGGCCCATTTTGTGGTGTATTAGGCCCACCTAGATGTATGTAATGTAGGCCCATGGGATGTGGCCCATTGTGATGCATTTGTGACCCATTTGGTGAGGCCTAATGTGATGTATTTGTGGCCCATCTGGAGAGACCCATGTGATGCGGCCCACTTGATGTATATGAGGCCCATGTGATGCGGCCCACTTGATGTATATGAGGCCCATGTGATGCGGCTCACTTGATGTCTATAAGACCCATGTGATGCAGCCCACTTGATGTATATGAGGCTCATGTGATGCAGCCCAATATGATATTTGTGTGGCCCATATGTGCGGCCCAATATGATGTTTGTATAGCCCATATGTGTGGCCCAATATGATATTTGTGTGGCCCATTGTAATGTATGAGAGGCCCATATAATGAGGCCCACTGGGATATATGAGAGGCCTATGTGGTGAGGCCACAATAATGTATGAGATAACATAAGAGAAGTCCATTTTATTCCCAGCCATTTGAGGGCTATGGGCTGTTTCATTAGGCCTTTGTGTGAGGCCCATTATGATGTATATGTGGCTCATGAGTGAGGCCTAATGTGATGCATATGTGGCCCATGGGTGAGGCCCTTTGTGATGTATATTTGGACTCTTGTGTGAGGCCCATTATGTTGTAGTGAGGCCCTTATGTGAAGCCATGGGCCCCACTATATGTTAGGCTCTATGTGGGCCACTTCTTAGGAGAAATGTTGGTTAAATGTCCACATTAATGGGCAATGATGGTTAAATGTCAACATTGTGACCTTTCCTTAGGCCTTGTTAGGCCCATTCTCATATTCTCTAAGTGGGTTGACCCTAATCATTGAGCCCCATTTGCATGATTCATCTATTCTCATTGGGCTATCCTAAGATGTTGAACCCAAATTGGTTGTTAGTAGGATTATTTCTTTTATCTTGGAGTCTATCTAGGACTTACTTGGGCCCCCTAGGGCATCTAGCAGGCTATAGATAGTATGGAGAAGGAACCCTTTCCGGATCCTTAGGTATATAGGTAAGGCCACATAGGCCCAACCTTTATATAAGGAGAGTTCATCTTCACCATAGACGAAAGGATCCATGCTATTAGATTTGGTATATCCACAGTTGAGAATTGACTCTCATGTTATGGATCTACTGTCCATCTATGGACCCCGCCTTGTATAAAAGCCGGTTATCGATACTAATTATGAGTATGTGATAGTATAGCATTATGATTGTATGATGCCCATTGTGCTTATGTGAGACCCATCGTGATTGTATGAGGTCGATTAGGAAGGCCTATTATATTTGTGGGGCCCATTGTATGTGTGAGGCCCAATTGTGATGCGTGAGGCCCACCACGTGTGTGTGTGTGTGTGTGATTATGTGCACACCACTCATTCATTTACATGGGCCATGGACTGCCTTATATAGGCCCACCATGATGTATGTATGATCATGCTAAGTATACTTCATGATACATGCCCATACGCATCATCTGCATGCTTGTTATGAGGAGTGATTGAGCATAGCATGTGCCTTTGGGCTGACTGTTTATGAAACTCCCTGAGCGATGGAGTTACTCCACATGAGCGTACGGTATACGTAGGTTTAATGCATGACTAGATAATATGACTCATGCATCTCGCATTGTGTGGCATGATCACTATACGCCCTAGCGACATCAAGGTCGTAGCCTTCACAATCGTGGATGGCCAGATGGGATACCAGAAATCTTTTTCTACATGGGGTGCCATAGATGTCCCTGGGTAAAATTCCTTAAACCCTCTTGGTACCAGAGGACACTTCAACATCTAGACTAAGTGAAAATACATGAGCGCATGAGGGCCGTATAGCAGTAGGCCGCGTCTCTCATTTGTGTCATGGTTGGTTGGAAGGGAGTGTGGCCTTACCCGCTCAAGGGAGTAAGCAATGTTAGGCTGAGTCTGACCAGTTCATAAATGGGTCCGCTATCGATGAGCCGGGCTAATATTGGTAGGCAGATAATGAGGTCTCTTCCACTTACCCATTTGTGCGCTTGATGGGGCGGCAAGTTGACGTAGAGTGTAATAGACCTCGCTGATGATCCCAGAGATGTACGGTACTGATATGTGAACTTATTAAGTAAGAGTTACATACTTAGCATTTTACTCATTCATTCATTTATTCAATATCCAATCGGGCTGGTGGTGCACAACTAATTTGTTATGTGTACCTTCGTAATGGCCAGGATTTCGGTTGGGGCGTGCGACTAACCTGAGATCAGGAGTTTACCATATTGAGTCTAGCTATCCAAATTTAAGTATGAGACTTGTTTGGATAGAAGTCCCTTGTGATGGACCCACAACTTACGATATTACGTACCATCATCCCGACTTCACACTCTAGTTTGGTCATTTCTTTCGCACCACATATTGCATTGCATCCTTAGCACATAGCATTTGGTTTACTATACTTCTGTATTGCATAGCCTAAATGAGGTTGATGGTATTATGGACTCGCCAGGATCTACATATTGCATTACATCCGCGACATACGGCATTTAGGTTGCTATGTTTCTGCATTTATATCGCCTAGATGAGGCTGATGGTATTCATAGCTCTTCAGAATTGCATTTGTATTGCGTCCTCGGTATCTAATAATTGGCTCATTATGACTCTGCATTGCATAGTCGATCTGCATTGTATACTCTAATAGTAAATGACTTATAGGTTGCCAGTATTTCGCTTATGCTGATATTTGTGTGCTTGGCACTTATCTTGCGCACACATGTACACCACCCTCTAAGCTTTCTATAAGCTTATGCACGATAGATGCGTGCAGGTGATGATAAGACGCAGTCGAGCTGAGATAGGAGCGTGCGGTAGAGCTTTTGGTGCTTTGGCATTTATCTTGTATTTCTCCTTCATATATTGTATTCAAGTTTTTTATATTAGTGGATATGTGATGATGATGTTGCCTTTGTGATTTGGGTACACTTGTGGTTATGCTCCTTTATTTACAAAAAGAATTCACACTAAAAATCCTCCTTGTAGGATCCCAGGATCGAAACCTGGTGAATAGGCATTGGGAGCCAAGAATGGGGTACTATGGAGGTTGTCGGCACCAGATTCGGTGATCGGGAATTCTGTGAGCCCATTTTTCGAGTTTGGGGTGTGACAATGTCTTTAGTATGACTTCGATGCTTCTGATCCAGTTGCGTCGTCGATCTTCATTTGCCAAGAACTCATCCGACTACAAGACATAACCAGTCATGTAATTGACAAACAAGTGTGCAATGTTGGGTGCACTTACAATAGTGACATTTAAGCCTTCCTAAATTGGCTGTTTGTAATTGAAATAATAACGGTTGGGTTAATCATGCATTCATATTATACGAGTTATGACAGGTAGCTAATTCTTAATGTTATAGCACGGTCATTTGTCATTGTATCATTTTGCTAGCTCACAAATTACTAACAATACGGATGACTAATTCTGGATGTTGTAGCATGTGCCCTTAGTCGTAGTATTATTTAACTAGCTCTCAGACCACCGACTATCGACCTACTTTTGGTGAGCGGGTCACTACGCACGCACGTGATGTACTTTCACTGGTGGTGGCTACATGCATGGGTTTTGCCCAAAAGCCGACTGGATGAGCATCCCCAGTTGATGTGCATTCACGCATCCATGTATTTAATAAGATTGCATTTGGATTATTTTATATGATTTCTTATTTAAACTATACTTAACTAATGTGATGGTGTGTAATCTTGAGGGGAATTCACACTAAGCTGGCCACTCATCCTTCAAATATATAACCGTATAGGTAGTGCAGGTAGTTAAATAATACTCATATTCAAGTTGATGAAGAGCAGGGTACAAATACCAAGGATGTATGGTTGTATTCGCCCAATAGAAGTTGTGTGATCTTGTAGCTCAAGTTTAGTTGCATTTTATTCATTTTCATATGTTAAATTATCTCCCTCCTGTACTTGTTAGCATTGAGACATTAGTTTGTATAAGCCTTCCGGGTAGCCGCTCATATATTCTAATTATGTATGCAAACTTTCTTTTATGCTTGATTTGTTTTTCTTCCATTAAATTTCTTACTCTGAAAAGAAAAAAAAAACGTAAAATTTGGCTATCTTTAAAGGTTAATGCTTAAGTTTTTGAAAAACGAATCACATACTCGGGTTTCAGAAATCGGGGCATTACAAAAACTTTTTGTGGTTCCACGTCCATCAATGAGGAATTGAGGTCGACCAAAAATAGTGCAAGTTATAGAGTGTTTTTTCCACTAGTCAAATTCAAGGCTAGAGAAAAATTTATATGGCAAGAAGAACATAAGGCTGCCTTTGAGATCAAGTAGTACTTGGCGAGGCTGCCAGTGTTGATCTCTCCAAAGGAAGGCTGACAATTTCACCTTTATATAACAACAACTAAGGAATCGGTCAGGGCATTATTAACTTAAGAAAATGACGACTGAAATGAGTAGGTGATATACTATTTATCTTAGACTTTACATGAGGTTGAATGACGATATTCGACCATTGAGAAGATATGCTTATCACTTTATTTCACCGCTTCTAAATTTCAACAGTACCTATTAATAAGGACGATCCAGGTCATAGCAATGACCGATCTCATTAAATATATGCTTACATGGCCAATTTTAAGGGAGAAAATATGGAAGTGGGTTCTTGCTTTATTGGAATTCAATTTTAAGTGTCTTCCAAATGATTATTGAAGGACAAGCTTTGGTCGATTTCTGGGCCAACCGTCATTTGCTAGTTGATGACTAAACTACATCAGATATCCTTGGAATATATGCTCATATATTCACCTTACTTTGTGGAGGTTAGTTGTTTTGGATCAAAGACAGATGGTCATCAGACATCGGGATTATTATTATATACCTAAATGAGAAAAGAGAAGATTATGCCTTTCAGCTCGATTTCGAATGCACTAACAATTAAACTGAGTATGAGGCTTTGATCATCGGGCTTGAAATTTTGATGCAACTTGGAGCCAGGGTAGGGGGCATAGCTAGACTGAGTTTGAACTACTCATAAATGGGTCCGCTATCGACATGCCGGGTAGATATTGGCTGACTACTAGCTAGGTGGATAATGAGGTCTCTTTCACTTACATGGTTGCGCATCCAGTGGCAGCGATCGCGTATAGAGTGTACTAGGCCTCGGTGATGATCCCAGAGTTGTACAGTATTGATATATGGACTTATTGAGCAGGAGTTGTATATTCAGCATTTTACTCATTCATTCATTCATCTACTATCCACCCGGGCTGGTGGTGCATGACTAATTGTTATGTGTACCTTTGCAATGGCCAGGATTTCGGTTGGGGTGCACAACCAACTTGAGATCAGGAGTTTACCACATTGAGTCTGGTTATCCAAATTTAGGTATGAACTGGTTTGGATAGAAGTCCCTTGTGATGGACCCCATAACTTGCGATACTACGTATTATCATCCCGACTTCACACTCCAGCTTGGTCATTTCATTCGCACCACATATTGCATTACATCCGCGGCATATGCCATTTTAGGTTGCTATGTTTCTGCATTTATATGGCCTATATGAGGTTGACGGTATTCGTAGACTCATCAGGATTTGCATATTGCATTGTATCTTCAGTATATGATATTTGACTCACTATGTTTCCGTATTGCTCTGATATTGTATACTTGACACTTATCTTGCGCACACACTTACATCACCCTCTAAGCTTTTTATAAACTTATGCATGATAGATGCGTGTAGGTGGCATTAGGTCGATGCAGCGTTGAGCTTGGAGCGTGTAACAGAGCTTTTGGAGCTTTTGACATTTATCTTGTATTTCCCATTCATGTATTGTACTCAAGATTTTGGTATTAGTGGATATGTGATGATGATGTTGTTTTTGTGATTTGGGTAAACTTGTGGTTATGCTTCTTATGAGATAAATGTACATTGAAAAATCCTCCTTGAAGGATCACAGGATCGGTATCTAGCGTATGGGTGCTGGAAGTCGAAAATGGGGTGCTACGGAGGCTGTCGGCACCGGATTCAGCAATCGAAAATTCTGAGAGCTCGTTTTTCGAGTTTGGGGCGTGACATACACCCTACGTACCTACTCGAGTTAGGCAACTCCTGATATGATTGGATGATTTGAGCCATCCAGACATTCTCTTTACTCCTGCAAATAAGTTATTGCTCAGTAATTGCACTTCATTGACTGATGATCTTAACCCTTGATTTTTAATGAGCACCAAAAATCAAGGGTTAAGATCACCAATCAATGACGTGTGATTACGGAGCAATATCTTATTTGTAGAGCTATACATGAACCGAGTTAGCTCGGTTAGCTCACTCGACTCGACTTGAAAACGCTCGATTCGACTTGGTCCGAAATTGAGTTCGAGCTAAGTCAAGCTGATTTTTGGAGCTTGAAAAAAATTCGAGCCAAATTTGTGCTTGTCCTAGCTCGACTTGACTCGGATCGAACCTCAACTCAAATCGATCTCGGATCAAATCAGTTTGGTGACTCGGTTATTTTGATATTGTAGTTGCTCACTAAGTGTTTGATGAAATGACTCAATGAAGTGTTGTTTCGGGTGCATACAATCTCCGCAGGATCAACTAGTGGTGGGGAAGGTATGAATACAAAACAAATCACTACGAGAAAAAGTTTACATGATAAAACTGCTATTTAATTTTGATTTTGATGCTGCCTACCTTGTGCGTTCGATGAAATACCTCTGTTTTGCATACGGTGAGAAATTAAAAGTTGCACTCCATGTGTTTGAGAAAATGCCGCACAGGCTCAAACTGCCCGAGCTGGCTGACCGATTTGAGTCGAGCTGGCCAGTCAGGCTCGGTTCAACTCGTGTACAGCTCCTGTCTCTCTCACTACTACGAAGTGCTCGATATGAGCCATTGTAGGTTTTCGATCGTGACGATCATCTGTTTAGTAGGGTCCTGAGTCGCGACAGAGACAACGATCTCTTTTGTGAGAGAGAGAGAGAGAGGGAGAGAGGGAGAGAGAGAGAGCATTGGAATGGGTTACGTGCAAGAAGCGAGAGAAAATCATGTGAAGAAAAAAGTGGAAGAAGGTAAACCTAAGAAACCCTTTCATCTTCCAATTCTACTCTCTCATTTTACTCACTTGGGCTGCGTTTGGATACACAATCGAATTGGATTGCTATTATTAGTGCAATGACGTAAAAATGGCAATCCCCCTCCTTAGCATTTACGTTGAGGGATTACCGGGCTTCAGTTGGAACGCAGCTGCAAAATTCAGGGCTTCTTTCTCAATCTGAAAAATACTAGGAAACACCATGATTGGAACTCACTTTCTCTTTGATGAAGCTGAGTATTCGTGATTCAGATTTTTTTTTTTTTTTTTGGGTCTCCAAACGCAGCCTCATCTGGATTAGCACATCATGCATGAGGCGGATGCTCAAACTTGGTTATTGGATCAATGACCCAAGACACTGATTCATCTAGAGTGGTACAGACCATGTTTCTTTCATTGGGGAACATTGTCCCTCTAGTTTGATGTCGAAGATCCAACAAGATGGGTTTATTGAGCTGAATGGTTATTTGCTTTTATTCAAATGCTGGAGTCGTGTGTACCATAGCATGATGGTATCAGGGATGGAGAAAAAGGTTGTGGCATACTGATGTGGTCTGAACTCGTGAGTATGGCTTTATGCATTTGTTTTGGAGCGACCATGTTCGGAGATTTTACAGGAGCCCCCACCAAGCTACAGGAAACTAAAGTTCAATTTGAATGGTTGGTAAATTGGACAACTAGGCTAACAAAGCCAGTCTTTCTTAGCTATTTCATTAGCAGATGGAAGGATGGATCGAATCATGTGGTACAATCTTTTCTTCCATCAACACAACGACCACAATTGGACTCCTGCGTGAGGAAAAGCAAGTCCCCTGTGTTGTCAGACAAGGCCCAACAATGCCCAATATTGTCATTTCTAACTTCAAACACCCCCAATGCTGTTATTGGTCCCAAGGCATCAGCCCACCCATCTAGTGTCGCAGTTGGTGGAGATGAAAGACCGATGTGATGAAGGGTTGTGATATATCTCTGGCAGAGAGAATATTTGGGCCACATTATTTCACAGCATGGAGTCACGGGCATATCCAAGGAAGGTGGCTTGTGTCAATGAGTGACCATTGCTAAGTCTCCAAAGGGCCTATGTGGATTTCTCGATTTGATGGGTCACTACAGGAAGTTCGGCAAAGACAATGGATGGATAAATGCTTTTCTCACCTCCTTGCTCAAAAAGATGCCTTTTCCTGTGGGGTCCCAAAGTAGATAAAGTATTCAATTTTCTTAAGATGGCCATGACGACTGCAATGCTAGTAGCCCAGCTAGATTTCATCAAAACATTTGTAATGAAATGTGACGAATCAGGAATTTGAATGGGCAGAGTACTATCCCAAGGGGGCATCCCTTGGTTTATACATGCGAAGCTAAATTAGGTATAAACTTAGGACTTTAGCGTATGCTATGGAAATGCTAACCATCATATTGTCACCACAGATCCATAGCTCAACTGGCAGACTGAGTGGAGATACCTCGTTTCAATACTTGAGGTCTTGGTATCGATCCCTAGTGGGGGTGGCTAACATGGAGTGTGTGTACTGACATGGGTGTGTACTAACAAGCTACCCCCCCCCAAAAAAAAAAAGAAAAAAAAACAACCTATGCAATCCTCATTTAAGAAATCATTTTGGATCATCGATGCTTGAGATAATTCAAATTGTTGGGTTACCACTATGAAATAAGTTGCTGTCAAGGAACATAAAGTTGGGTGTGGGTGCACCGTCCAGAAGGTTAGAACAAGAAAGTAGTATCTCAACAATTTTTACTCATAGTTCACTTGGGTGGAGGAACTCAATAAAGAGTATGAAAGTGAGTTTTGGTTATAAATACCAAAAGAGAAAGATACTCTGACAGTGTGATGGTTGAAATGCAAGCGCTAAGAATTGTACACAAGGCATACATCATCATCATTATCTAAGCGTTACCCCAATTAATTGCGGTCGGCTACATGAATGCTGTTCCGCCATTCCACTATTTGAGTTTGGAATGTCATATTTTTTGGATTCATGATGAAAGTTAAATAGTCTAGATTGTGGGACCTAAATTAGATTGATCATAAACTAAGGATGACATTGATTCAGTTCTAACTGGCTGATTGGTGGACATTTGTTGGATGATTGAAAAATAACACAAATGGGCTCCCCTTGCTCTGACTCATCATGACTTGCCTTGAGTTCGCGTGAATCATCCTAAAATATTACAATTGTGCCAAACTGTTAAGCCATCAAGTCAAAATTTGCCAAGCTCAATTCCAGTTGGGTTGGGGCTATCCTGGCGGTGCTATTTCAGTGATAACTTTTCATTAACTCGCTTTCCAAGAACTCTAACTTCATTAGGCTGTCAAATATTCCTCATGCATTGGTTGTTACATGCAAAACAGAAGACGGTAAGAGTTTTAACATATTCTTAAATAATTTAAACAATTTTTTAGGCAGAACTGTCTTATTAAGTGAACTCACTGCAGTTAATATGTGTTTAAGGCTGTGAGCTGCTGCAAGGTCTGATTTCTTTGCTATGAGCTTTTGGGTCAAATTTTGTTTCTATTATTGCCATTAATCTATAAATTATACAAGGAAAATATTACAGAATTTTTTATTGAGAAAGAACATGGAATTGATGTGGTCTCTAGATTTCTAACCTGAAGAGAGAGATAAGATGGACATTCATAATACCAAGGGTTGATATGCATATGTAGTTTCTGATGTTATCGTTCCATGTTTTTAACCTACTGTTGATATAGTAAAATAAATAGTTGTACCATCCAATCACTTGGTGATTCAGTCCTCTTGCTGCGAGGGTGAAAGAGTGAGTAGCTATTGGATTTTCCTTGGCGTATTTTAATGATATAAAGACAGATCTCTTAAAGGAAATGTCATTGGTGTTCCTATTATAAACATAATTTCATTTCCTTTCCAAGTTCATTTTTGAATCTCATATTGATCTGTTTTGGGCACATGGAGTGCATGGGCATCTAACTATTGATGTTTCCAGCTTTACGCAGCAAAATGAAGCAAAAGGCTCTTAAAGAATGTGATCAATACACGTCGAAGTATGCCGAATGTGCTGTGGGAAGAACTATATCCGTTGTTTGGCATTGTCGGAAACAAGCAAAAGAGTTGAATGACTGTCTCCATCAATAGTAAGTTCAATACTATAGTAGAATTGTTATTTTTGTTTGGTATTGTTCTGATACTGCATTGAAGCCTGGTCATACTGAGATTTGAGTTGGGGAAGCATATGGTGTTAAATGCTGTCATTTGGATGCTGGCCACAACCCATTTTTCACCAATTTATTTAAAGCTACTAGAGTGATGATGATTGCTTGCTTGAGATAGGAGGATGTTCTATATTTAACATACATTTGTGACTACCTAGTACGGCAACCTAAATTTAGGGCTATGGAATTGTAATGGGATCACCCACCCGACGAATGGTTTGGATAACAATCATGGTTCCAAATATCTGCATTTTATTGCTAGTATGGGCATATTAGATTTTTGATGCTAATACTTAATATTATATAGGAAATGGGCCACATAAGAAATCAGTTGGCATATTGGCCCATATTGGCCAGTTTGGGTCGGGTATCAGTACTGCTATGGGCCTGCGTATCGCGTGGTGGTCAATATACTTTTATAAGAGGCCATTATTTATTTATTTATTTATTTTGTATTTTCTTCATTTCAAGTGTAGAGAAGGCTCAGAACTCAGTTTTTTGACTAGATGTAAGCTATTTTGGAGAATAAAAGGGTTTGAGTATGATTTGATGGATTGAAGTTGAGAGGAACTCATCTTGCAGTTATGTTCATGATGACTGTAGATTGTGTAGACATGAAAAAGAGAAGAAAGAAAATAATTGGGTTAGGTTACATGCTCCCACCCCCTATTCTTTATATTTAATTATTAAAAAGCAAAAAATGTCAAAATTGCCCCTAATACATTAAACACAATGTCTAGCATATCCCTTAGACCAAAAAGACTAAGAAATAAGTGGGCCGTAGGCCCATGGCCATAACCATTAACACTCTCCCTCAAGCTAGAGCATAGATGCCTTGCATGTCTAGCTTGGAAACAAGTTTGTCGAACTGAGATTTTCCAAGATCGCTCCTGAATAAGTTTGTGATTTGATCATGAGATGAAAATGGGAACGACATTTCCAAGAAAAAGAAAAAAAAACAGAAATGCTATTTTCATGAAAACGATGTTTCCTCAATTTAAATTTCGGTGAATCCAAACAAGCCCTAAGGTTCTACTCCTACCATGTACCTTCTACGGAGGATCCACTCCTACTTTGAACTCTCACTTCAGAGTTGCACTTCTGCATCCTTGGCTTTTATAATTAACATTTTGAATAAGAGATGCTCCCACCCAAATACCCTTACACATTGTTTCTAAATCCATACATGAGTAACATAGCCAATATAAGAATAGCTACTAGTATTTTCTACTTGGGATGATGCACAACTTTTGAATCTTGTCGTTCCAAGGCCCTTTCTTCTCAAATGCCTAATTTACACTTGATCTCCTCTCTGCTTCATATTCTAGTAACTAAACTGCCATTGTGATAGAGAGATCATCCTTGGAATGTAGTATCATGTTATAGACAGAATAGTACCATTTCGAGGTTGCCATTTGTGTTCTTGTTAGTTTTTGCTACAACTTTTGCTTGCTTTAGGCACATATGGTTGTCAGCTTCTTGTCACATTTCCTTTGACTTTAAAACCGGGTCTTGGCTTTCTACCACACCCATATCACTTCAATTTCTTCCTTTCAGCTGTATCAAGATTTTTTTTCGTAATGGCCGACCCCATAATGCGTAATGGTTACCACCATTATGTACATAACCGTTTACGAATACCATGTGCATGCCCAAAGGGTGAGCAGGCATAATAGGTTCATGCAGGGGCAGTTGCTAGGCTAACAACTAAGCATGAAGTACCACACACATGAAGGGTCCTATTCAAGGTTACTTGGATCGTAGGTTGCTCTGGTACGTCCGTACGTGGTACAAGATTGGGTGCACACGCTAGTTCCTCCAATCTGTGGTACACTAGGGGTAGGAGTAGGATCACGTGGGTTGCTCCAATACATACACTAGTCGTATACAAATACAATATCGTTTTGTATACAAATGGATATTGTAATTTATATATAACGTCATGAATATATTATTATAGGTCTTGTGCGCATAATATATATTATATGTATATGCATGTTGTTTCATAAATCAAAGTATAAGTCTCTATGTTGTGAATGTAGATTTATATTACAAGTTAATCTACAAAGGGAGTACAAAACCATAAATTTGGATTGGTAAAAATAGCAATCTGGATCATAAATGACCCATAATCCAGATCGTAGGATTCGAAATGGAAAACGTACGGGCATTGATGATTTAGGTAACATACTCCTAATCCCGAGGTGATGGATCCATTTTCACAACTTCCCCTATGTGTATATTGTAGAAAATGTGGATTCAAGCCTAATCCATTGAAAGAAAGGAAAAACAAAAACAAAAAGTGGACTTTGCCTCTTTATTGGTTATTAATACAAAGTAATTGAAAATTTCAAAATTCAAATTCTTATTTGCAGCACCAACGACTCAATCTTGGAAGAAATGAAGAAAAACTACATGCTCCAACAGGACAACAAAAGCGCTGATAAGATTTAAGCTCATTGAGCTCCTCCAACAATCTGTAATATTGGGGGAACATCTAAAGGTAGAAACATGCTCAAACTTTTCTTTTAATGTTCATTGGCATATTATCATGAGAAGTGTGTGTTTTTTTTTTTTTTTTTTTTTTTTTTTAATAAATATTTTTTTTAAGTACCTGAAGCTTTACCAGACCATGGTATTTGAAAAGGCTTCTTCTTTCATTTTCATGTTACATTTTGATATGCATTCATGATGACTATCAGCATAGAATGTAGGTAACGCGTGCATTGCAATTTCTTAAAAACATTTTGTGTTCAAACATGTGTCGGAAACGTTGAAACTTCTACTAGGAAAAACCTTAATATATGGTTCCTATACTTCCTAGATAGTTCTTACAGTATTTTGTTTAATAGATATACTTTTTATCTTAATAGTTTTAAATACTTTTTTTTTTGGCAATAAAATGATTATAATAAATATATTATTTTATATTCTCGTGGAGAGAGGCGGAGGGCAAACAAAAATCTCTCTTTCTAAGATCGGAAGAGGCGTGGAAGCCTATTGTAAGGGGGAGTAGGTATAAGGGATCTGGATGCTATGAGCTTGGCTTTATTAGTAAAATGGTTGTGGAGGTTCAACTCAAAAGAAAAGAGCATGTGGAGAGAGGTAAGTGCTAGCAAGTGTGGGGTTTAGGAAGGGGGATGGTGGGTTACGAACTCTTCTCAATATAGGGTGTCAGGTCTGAAGAAAGCGGTTACTAGGGTGGCTCCTAAAAGAGGGGGTGCCCTTGTCCCTTGGAGATGGTATGTGAATTTGGTTTTGCGAGGATGAGTGGAGGAAGCCTGCTCCAGATGGAGTTTCCGAGATTAGCTCGACTATCTTTGGAAAGGAATATGATAGTTGTGGTATGGTTCCCCCCATGCTGTAGGGATCTATTGGATGAGGAAGTGGACAACTTTATTAGGCTCGTAGAGCTCCTTCATTGTTGTCATCCATTAGTGGGCGATAGGGATGCGATAATGTGGCATAAAGACAAGTTGGATCACTTCTTAGTTCACTCCTACAAGCTGCTTTGAAAGCCACTATGGGAAGAGAAGAGTCCACACATGTTACTCTTGGTACTATGTTGCCCCTCCCAAGGTAGTGGTTTTTGTGGTTGGTGGGTAGAAATGGGCCGCTGACAGTTGTCAACCTTCAAAGAACATCCTTGGTGTTCCCCAACATCTACGTGATGTGTGTGAATGATGCGAAGTTGATCAATTGCCTCTACATTCATTGTCCTTTTGTTCGAAGGGTGTGGGTGAGCTTCCTCGCTCTCTTCAACATATCTTAGTGATGTTGGAGTCTATTGGAGATCTCCTTTTAGCTTGGCATGGTGGAGGGGTTTGGGAAGGAAGGAAAGGTTTTATGGCAATTTATCTTTGTTCTTAAACATGTAATGGAGAGAGAAAGAGAAGAGAAATGAGAGAAACAAAGGGGTGAGAGAGGGGACTGCAATAGCCTCCACATGCCCCCACCTCTATTCTTTATTAGATTAGGGCTTCACTAATTAATGTAAAATTACAAGTATGCCCTTCACCTTTTAATTCATTGTAGTACATCAGCCTATGGACCTAAGGCTTAACCCAACACATGTTTTGGCCCAAAAACCAAACCAAATCACATGAGAACCAAACTTGGCCCACTGGACCATACGTGTGACACACCACATGTGTGATCAATATTAGACCATCAACACTTCCCCTCATGTTTTTTTTTTTTTTTTTTTTTTTTTTGTTGAAGAATGAACTAATATATATATATATATATATATATATATATATATATATATATATATATATATATATAGGGAAAAGGTACTATGCGCTTGACCTCACGATAAGCTCCCGTGAGGTAGAGTTGTGTGGGCCCCACTGTGATGCGTGTCGACCATCAACACCGTGCATTTGATGGGTCCCCTCTAAATTATGGGATATCCCAAAAATCAGCCGTATACGGAACTCAGGTGGGCCATACCATCTAAAATCATGTGAAGACATGCCAAAAACATATAAAAGCACTTGGTGGGGACCACCTGAGTTTTGAATGCTGCTGAAACTTGGTCTGAACCCTCATCCAAGTGGGACACACATAATGGATGGGCTGGATTTGCAAACCACATCTTGGTGGGCCCAAAAAATGATTATGAATGTTTTAATGGTGCACGGCCCCTCCCCACTTTTGTATGTGGTGTGGCCCACACAAGTCAAGGATTGACTTGATTTTTGAGACCTAGGCCCACAATGGAATGGTGCATCTGACTGATGGGGTAGATGTTCGAAACGCATCACGGTGGGGTCCACACAGCTCGACCTCATGGGACATTCCCATCAGCTCGAGCGCATAGTACCTTTTCCCATATATATATATATATATATATATATATATATATATATATAGTAAAAACACTCAAAAAGCTCAAAAAATGCAATAAACAAATAAGGGAAGAGAAAGCAAAACAAAAGAAAGCAAAACTTGAGCTATATAACTCGAGACCAAAAAAAAATAAAAAATGCAAAAAAAAAAAAACCTAAACTAAACAAAATGAGATCAATAGATCAAAATAAGAGAAGAAGTCGGAGCAGACATGTTAATTAGGAGTGGTGGAAATGGAGGATCCGTCTCAGAGATTTAAAATGATTGACCAGTCCCAAAGATCCCTGACGATGAGGTTCACCACGGTTGAAGCGGAAGACACACGGTCCCAGAAGCATTGTTGGTTTCTTTTGCGCTAGATAGCCGAAAGGGAGGCAATCACCACCAATCTCTAGAGAGCTTTCGAGTCATCACTGAGACGCAAGCCGTGACAGGCATGTAAGAGACCTTGGATCAAGATTGGCATTACATAGGGAATGTTGAATCTGATCCAGATAGAGGACTAGACCTCCGTAGCAAAAGGGTAAAGGAACAAATGGGGAATGGATTCTGCATCACTAAGGCAGACTTGGGGAGCACCAGACCGCGACGCTGCAGGTTATCTCTCATCAAGACCCTTTAATGCAGGGGCATTTTCACACTGGGCTTGAGTAGGGTAGCAAGTGGGATACGGGAATACACTCGGGGTGGGTGACTCATGTGATTTGGGGCCCACGGGGGAGGTCTTGTGTTCGAGACTCCTCGTCGGGGGTGATTAATGCGCATTTCACACCGGGCTTGAGTGAGGTAGCCTGTGGGATGCGGAGACGCACTTGGGGTGGGTGGCCCATGTGAGGCGGTACCCATGTGATTTAGGGCCCGCGAGGGGGGTTTGATCGAGGTCCTAGCCCATGCGATGTGGGGCCTGGGCTATGAGATAAAAGGATTGATTCGCCATGCTCTAACAGTTCGAGCTTTTAGAGCAAGTGGTTAATTGTCTTGCATCAAATTGGTATCAAAGCGGGAGGTCTCGTGTTCGAGACTCCTCACTGGGGGTGATTAATGCAGGGGCATTTTCACACTGTGCTCGAGTGGGGTAGCCCGTAGGATGCTGGGATAAACTCGAGGTGGGTGACCCATGTGATTTGGGGCCCACGGGAGAGGTCTCGTGTTAGAGACTCTTCACCTGGGGTGATTAATGCGCATTTCACACTGGACTCGAGTGGGGTAGCCTGTGGGATACGGGGATACACTCGGGGTGGGTGGCCCTTATGAGGCAGTACCCATGTGATTTGGGGCCCACGAGGGGGGTTCGACCGAGGTCCTAACTGATGCGATGTGGGGCCTGGGCTATGAGATAAAAAGGATTAATTCGTCATGCTCTAACAGTTCGAGCTTTTAGAGCAAGTGGTTAATTGTCCTGCATCAAATATTAATGTATGAACATTTTCACACCGGGCTCGAGTGTGGTAGCTCGTGGGATGCGGGGACACACTTGGGGTGGGTGACCCATGTGATTTGGGGCCCACGGGAGAGGTCTCGTGTTTGAAACTCCTTACCTGGGGTAATTAATGCGCATTTCACACTGGACTTGAGTGGGGTAGCCTGTGGGATGCGGGGACACACTCGGGGTGGGCAGCCCGTGTGAGGCGGTACCCATGTGATTTGGAGCCCATGAGGGGGGTTCGGCCGAGGTCCTAACCCATGCGATGTGGGGGCTATGAGATAAAAAAGATTAATTCGTCATGCTCTAACAATTCGAGCTTTTAGAGCATGTCGTTAATTGTCCTGCATCACCCTTCCTCTAGTGAGGAGCTAGACAAAAACAGAGACCTTTGGGGGAGCTTTGTAGAACCAGAAGGAGGGTAAGGCAGCTCCTTGAATCGAAGGAGGGTCATGGATGACACTGTAGAAAGATTTGGAGGTGAATTTGCTAGAGAACACGACCAAGAGATGCAGTCTGCTTATCCAGGAACAGGATGAACATGCACTTCCCCTCAAGTTGGATCATATATGTTATGAATGCCCAACTTGACAAAGAAGTGATTTAGCTGAACACGAGTTAGAGCCTTTGTAAACATGTTTGCCACTTCTTGAGACTTGACAAATGACGCACTCATTTCATTGTGAGCAACCTTCTTCTTGAAGAAGTGATAGTCTACTTTAATGTTTTTGCTTCTTTCATGATGAACTGGGTTGTTAGCATTGTGAGAAGCAACTTGATTATCACAATACAATCTCATAGGGATATCAACCATAAATTGAAGCTCGCACGTTAATGTCTTCAGCCAAATTAGTTCACATGTCGTGTTGGCCATTGCCTTGTATTTTGCCTCAACGCTTGAATGGGAAAATACGCTTTGCTTCATACTTCTCCATATAATAAGATTACTTGGAGAAAAACAAAAAGAAGAAAAACATTGAAGCGTACGCTACAAACGCTACAAGCTATATACTTGTAGCGTATGCTACGACCCTTGTAGCACAAGGGATTTATGCTATTTAGCTATGCTACGTAGCACTACGGCTATGATATGCTACATATTGTATGCTATTGCTACGCTACGAGTGCTATTTGAAACACTGGCAAGAATATATACTCTTATAAAGTGTGATGAGAAAGTCAACTTCAGTTGATGGTACTGGTGAAGGCTTAGAGGAATGATCTTCTAACAGGGTAGACGGATTGATAGAGGACACGTTTCTATGTACTCCATCTCTTCTCTTGGAATGTCTAGATCGGACCTACAGATGCGGATCTACACATTGCACGAGAACCTCTTCCATTAATGAAGTTGTCTTGCACTATGGGCGAAGTAATAGTGCTTTCTTCAAATTGCAATGACCATCCTCCCTCAGAGATATATGGAGTATGTTCAAAGAATGTAACATTGGTAGACACGTAACTGTTACAAGTAACAAAAATGATAATATATGTATCCTTGTTAGGTGCGAGAATGCCCAAACAAAATGCACTTCGCAGCTTTTGTTTCAAATTTGTCAAGGACATGGTCAAACTACACAACCAAATACCTTATGAGAAATTTAAAATGTTTGACTACGAGGACATAAGACAGAGAAAGGAGATTCTCCATTGAGGACCGATGAAGGCATTCAATTTATTAGATAGCATGCAGTCAGAACTGTGCAATTCCAAAATGTTTTGAAACCTTCATATTTAAAAATAATTCCCTAGCGACCTCAATTAAATGTCGATTCTTACATTCCACTATTCCAATTTGTTATAGTATGAGTGCATATTAAGTTTGGTGAATAATGCCATGGGATAGGAGATTTGAGTCATAAAGTCATGAGAAACATATTCCTTAGTATTGTCTAAATGTAAAATACACACTTTATCATTAAATTGAGTTTATACTTCCATATAAAATTCTTTTAAACAAGAGAACACTTTAGAATGATCATTCATTATTCGTTAAGTGTAAACCAATGTTTTAAATAGTAAATAGCGTGTAGCATGAAAACTAACTTGTAATGGAAGTTACAAATGGCGTGGAGTGTAGTTTATGTAGCTGTTGCATATGCAAATTATCATGTAGCGTAAGCTATTTGTGAGTTAAGCTGTTTTCATGAGTTATGTAGTGTTATGCCTATTTTATGCTAAGTAGCGTAAGCTACATGCTACGTAACACTAGTATAAGCATGCCATTCTAGAGAGATCATCCAAGAAGATAACAAAATATTTGAAATAAGATAAACTAACAACATGAATTGGAACTCAAACATCATAATATATTACATAGAAAAGTTTATCACTTCTTTGGTCCACATGAGGAAGACAATACTCTGTGATGCTTGCTTAAATAGAAAGCCTCACACTCTAGCCTAGATACATATGATAATGACGAACTGAGACTCTTTAAACTACTTAAGGACGGATGACCAAGCCTGGAAGGCCATTGACGAGGGGAGACATCTGTTCATAGTGCAACTTAAGTTATTCTACTGTAGAGTTAAAATAGTCCATTCACTTCACGTCCTCCACCAATCATCTTACTTGTCTTTAGATCCTGAAATTCACAATAGAAGGATGGAATTTGACAGAATAGTTTGAGGATTTGGTTAGTTTACTCATTGGCAATAAACTCAAAGGAAATTTAGAAATGTAAAGTACTAACAATAATGGAAGAGCTGGAGTAGGATGAGCAGTAATCAACCCATACCCACGGGTTGAAATACCATCAAATAATGTTACAGAGGAAAGAGGTGAAGATTGGACTAGTTGGGAGAACATGTTGTGCTTATCGGTCACATGATCAGAAGCTTTAGAGTTAATGAACTAAGGAACACTCCCGGAAGAAGCATGATCAATCGTACTTGACTGAGCAAGAGTAGCTAAGGAGGATGAAGCATGAGTGGAGTTGTCTTTCAGAAGCTTGGCTTACTCTTCCTTGGACAGTGTAACTGTGTCACTTGAAGTACTTAGTTTAGAATGGACGTGGACAGACTTGGAGACATAACCCTCAAAACCATCTTCCAGAGAGTGAACTTGATTTGTCCAAGCTAGTTTATCAACAAGATCCCCAACATGTATCAGTTATGTGGTTATTGAGACCACAATGAGTATACTGCCAATTACCATGACCATGACCATGACCTTCACCAAAATCTGTGCCGTGATAACCTCATGCACTCCTGCCTCCAAATGATCTCCCCCATAATGTTTACCACCAAACCGTCTGCCATGACTATGACCACCTCGACTTTTCCCTTCTCTTGTATTAAGTGCAGAGAAAAATGCAGACCAATTAGATGAGGATGAACTTTGTGCAATTATACTAGCTATATGCTGAACTCGGGCAAATGCCTCCATTGTGGATGGAATCTCACTACCTCTTAAGGATCTAAGTTTTCATAGGTTTGAACTCGAGATGAAGACTAGAGAGGAATTTAGCAACACGGAATTCCTCCCTCTGCCATTGCATAGTGTCATAATCTGTTAATAATGGTTAGTGCACATTCAGTTCTTCCAATATGCCTCTTAAGGTTGAGTAATATTCCCCCACTCTTATCTCTCTATTGGGAAACAAATATTATGGAGTAACTCATATATATGGGTTATGTTCTTCGTACCCAAATATATCTCCTTCAACTTTTCCCACACTTCTTTGGCTGTCCTGAAGAAGATGACATCCCACTGATGTGAGGTTTCATACTATTTCACAGCAATGCTCTAATCTGGGCATCTTCTATTACCTAATCTTCATATTCTGTCGAGTCTTTTGTAAGCTCAGGGGAAGTCAAATACCTTTCTATCACCTGTAAGAAAACTTCTACAGATATGGTTCATCATATGTAATTTTCTCTATTAAGTTTATTTGATGTGATTTGTAGATTCACTTAAATGGAGACAAGGGATTGCTCTTGGCCAAGGTATTCTGTAATGGTAATGATGACCCCACCACTGTTACCTTCACGATACAGGTTGTAACGGTCGTTACGGCCCCCAAAAAGGCCGTTACTATCTCTCTCTCTCTCTCTCTCTCTCTCTCTCTCTCTCTCTCTCTCTCTCTCTCTCCTTTCCTTTTTTATTGAAGAAAAAACCGAAAAACCTGTATCAGCCTCATAATGGACTGTTACGGTGTTTATGGGGGGCGTAATGGGCTGCTACGGGTTATTTATTTATTTATTTATTTATAACGGCTGTTACGACCCCTGTGATGTGTAACGGTAGCGACCGTGACCTTTATGTAACAGTCTTTTTGGCCCCGTAATGGCTGTAAAGGCACACCATGCTCTTGGCTTCATTTTTAAGATCCATATTAAGAGAAATAAAGAAATCAAACACCCAAGGGAAGAACTTCTCAACTTAATCTTACCAAACACACACTTCAGGATGACATATATCCACAAAAACAATCAATTGGGAACATTACTTGCTTGACCTCTTTTACTCATACACTTTTTCTCTAATCTTAGCCATCAACAACTTCCACACACAACTATTGTCTTCAAATCTGACTGTAAATCTGGCTATAAATTTGACTATAGACACACGATAGCCTGCTTTGACCCATCATAGTGGTAGAATATGAAAGTGGGCCTCACATCCTCACAAAACATGATTACACCACTCAACAAATGGTGATGGTACAATGACGAAATGGATTTAGGTTAAATCAGCCCTAAACATGTTAGGGTTCAATCACAAGAAGAAGAATGAAGAAACGGGAGAAAAAGGAGATGAGACAAAGTATTGGATCAATGATGCTTCTTTAATCAATGGATGCTACATAGGGTGTAGTGTAAGCTATACACCACTTCTAGATTTTTAATTAAGGTTATGCTTGGTGGTGCCAAATATCATGAAATTCTATGACATTTTGCACCAAATTAATCTGATTAATAACGAAATATAATGACATTTGGTGCAACCACACAGCCTAAAATAATAGAAAAAATATGCAATTATTAAATATAAAGGTAAAGAAAGAGCAACCTAATCGATATCATACAATTACTGGTATTATTTTAGTTAAATCTTTGAAAATATTAGCTAATATTTATTTAAAAATGAGAAATGTAACAAATCATTGAAAACCTTAATTGATTTTAATGTTTTAGTGAAAAATAATTTGAAGTGTAAGCTTGCTAGCATGTATCATAGGCTATGTAGTGTGTAGCATATGCAAAATTAGCATGGAACTTAGGCAAGATGTGACTTGAGCTATTTTTGTGATCTACGTGGTGTAAGACTAAGCTACAAGTACGTAGCATAAGCTACATGCTATATAGTGAAGCTGTTTAAAACACTGCCGCCAACCAATGTAAGGATCCACCTAAACCCATCTTCAATAGTCATGAGCAAAACGGAAACTGAAAAATCACCGATCCTTGTTTCCTTGCCTTCAGCACCTAGTCTCTTTGCAATATCCTCAGCCATTCCTTTGGGCAATATTGCAGTAGCCCCACGGTCCATGCCTCTTTAATTTTTTATTCATCCATTCTTTCTTTGTTCCCTATGTCATGTTATTTCCACCTTCCTTTTCCTAACCATATCTTTTAGAAGTCCTCTTATAACGCCTAGCCAGGGCCTCCAATATTTCACCATAAATCTTCATTGGATATCTGATGAGTTAAAAACCCCACCACCCTTTTACCTTGACCAACCTGTCCATTCCTGCTTTTCTTCGCATAGTTCACTGACGATTCAAGCCTGAGAGCCTCCCTCTTTGATCATGCTGCATTGCAGATCCTTTTCCTCTCCCCCATTTCTGTCTCTCTCAGTTCAAAGTTCCTTTGAAAACTAAGCCTAACATGTTACAATCTTCTTGAATCTTAGTGTATGAATCAATAAACTCAGCCTTTGAATTTTCCTCTAACATTGCTTCATCCTCATTCTTGATCTCCGCATCCTCTACCAATTTGCCCTCTCCGTTCACTGATGGAAAGCTGTCTTTTCATGGGAGAGTCCCATTGTCTCTATTCAAGACCTGGAATGTTCTCTCTGTCATTGTTTTCCTCTGTTCGAAATACCTGTGGTAAAAAGATACAATCTTCCCTTATAACACACTCTTGCATCTGGTATCACAGGATCGCACCCACTGTTTGTGGAACTCCATCTCCTGGTTCTCCCTTGACTCGTCTCCCTTTGAGATGTTGTCTGCCGGGTCTCCCTTTTGATTTCTTAACTGTCTCTGGAAGTTCTGCTCTACTTGAGGCACAACTATTTTCTCCTTCAGAATATTTTAGCTGGAGGTTTCTATATGCCAACTCTGTTCTCTGCCCATTTTAGCCCTCCCATTTGACTTGGTATTTAGACCAACCAAGAGAGGGTTCTGAACACTCTTGATTGATGGACTAAAGCTCGGGATTAAAATTTTGAGCCTATGCAACATGTCTTCCTCATCGGGTTGAAGATCTTTTGATGCGGACACAGGTGCATTCAAGGTGTACCAACGAAGAAAGCGCCAACCACAAGTGCCGTCCTTGTGGATAGGCGAATATTGAGGAGCTGAAGACCTTTCACATGTGATTGGACATATAGAAGACCCCACTTAGGGAAGACACATGTGAAGGAAGATTGGAGAAAGAGGACCGAGCGCCCAAACTTTCCCATACTTATGTTATTTGCACGTTTTTTGACTTAGTTAGCGGTCTTTTAGTAATCTTATATCTTTATTTGCTTATCCTAGGGGTATTTTAGTAATTTTATGTCTTTATGTGCTTATTTAAGTGGGGTAAAGCCCTAAACACGAATTTCAACTATTGATGAATGAAAAGCAAACCCTTTGGTTGCCTCCTTCCTCTCTTCTCTCTAATGGTGCTTCTTCTCTCCCCTTGATCTTCTTCTTCTAATTTCTTCTTGTGCCCCTCCAACTTCCTCAAGGTAATAACTTTCTTTCTTCTATTTTTTTGTTTTGGCTAATTCCTCTTCGATCAAAATCTTGAGAACCGATCTAAACCCTAAATCCCCAAATTCTCAAATCCCTAATCCGAGAAACTTCTTGGTTCTTCGGACTAGTGATCTTCATTGATCGATTGGGTGTGACCATGCAAGATCGGGAGGTCTCATCCTGACGGATCCAACCTAAGTAGTAATTGAATTCCATACTCCATGGTTGTAGTGATGGCCCGCTCCATTGCATGTTTCCTTTATGATTTTCTCAATTATGATGATTATTGTTAGACTTTTGGATCATTTATTCCTTTTATTTCCGCTGTTTAATTATCTCCATGAGCATGCATCATAATTAGGGTTGTCCTGCGTCAAATTTGGTATCAAAGCCTAGGCTTGCATGGTTTTTGTCTAGATCGAGTTATCAAATTAGGGTTTTGATTTTTAGGTTTAACTTGGGAAAGTTTCAAGTTTAGAAAGTTTTCAATTTTCGAAACTTTCCAATTTTAGAAAGTTTCTAATCTGGAAAATTTTCAGATTTGAGTTGTTTCCTGTTTCAACTTAATTGTGTCAGTTCATAGTAGTTTTGCATTCATCGCATTCATCTTGAAAGTCATAACACCTAGTAGTCTAGTTAGGTAGAGTTTGGTTCAAGTCTTCATTGTATGCCCACGAGAAGAGGTAGAGGTTTCGGACTTCAACCTACCATGAATAACGAGCAGTTATCTGAGCAACTTGATCAATTGATACAAAAGATAACCGCCCTAGAAGCGAGTAAAAGGCGTGAGTTTGCCCGCCTTGAGAACCAAATTACCACCACCATGACTAAGGTGGAGCAACTAGAGGCGTCCCAAAAGGAAAACCCCGCTGTAGGGGAAGATGCGCACTCCCAAGTGGAAGGAATCATTGAAGAACGTGCTGCCACACGTGGTGGTAGTGAGGATAGAGATCGTGGTAACGGTCGTGGTGTGGTGCGAGAGGCACGAACCACATGTGGTCATCAAGACCGTTATGATCCAGATGAGCGTGCGATGAAGAGTGTGAGAGTTGAGGCCCCGAGTTTTGATGGACGCTTGGATCCCAAGGCATTCCTTGACTGGGTTGCTGACATGGACCACTACTTTGAGTGGTATGACATGTCAGAAAACCGTCAAATGCGGTTTGCTAAGATGAAGCTTGTGGGTCAAGCCAAGCTCTTCTGGACCAACACCGAGCGTAGGGTAGAGAGAGTTGGTAGAGCCCCTATCACACATTGGTATGAGATGAAAGAGAAGTTGAAGGAGAAGTACCTTCCTCTCTCATACCGTCAGAAGCTTCTTGACCAATGGCAATCCTTACGCCAAGGATCAATGTCTGCCGCTGACTACATCGCTAAATTTGAAGAGTATGTGATGCGATGTGATATCCGAGAAGACCCTCTAGTAACGCTCTCGCGTTTTAAGACGGGCCTTTGTGCGGATCTTCAGCGCGAGCTTATTACTCGGCCCTTAACGGACTTAGATGAAGCATATCAAGTCGTGCAGGAGTTAGAGCAATATCTGAAGGCTCCTGTCGTTCGTCGTTTTGAGTCCCGAGACTCCAATACTAGATCTAGTTCCCAAGGAACTAGACCTAATATTGGTAATCAACCTAGGGCACAGGCGACCATTCCGCCTAGGCCTAGGGAGGACAAGGGCAAAGGGGTTCTTGGTGCCGGTCCTAGTAACATGAGCCAAGTGAGGTGCTATGAGTGTGGCAACCTTGGCCACATGTCTAATCAGTATCCTACGAAGAGCCGTGGGAGAGCCTTAGTTATAGGCGAATCCCACGAGGGTGGAGATGACCAGGGTGATTATGAAGTTGAAGAGTATCACCCTGAAGGAGGACTTACTGATGAAGAAGTGGATGGAGAAGCAACGCTTGCAGTAGTCAGGCGTGTGTTAGCTCAGTCTAGAAGTAGTGCTGACTGGCGTCGAAGCACTATCTTCTACACTATTGCCAAGTGTGGTGAAAAGAATTGTAAAGTGATAGTGGACAGTGGAAGTTGTCAGAATGTGATTTCCACTAGCACCTTAGATCGCTTAAAACTGAAATCCACACCTCATCCAGACCCGTATAAAGTTTCTTGGGTTGACAAGACATCCCTACCTGTCACCCAGCAATGTCTAGTCCCCATCGAGTTTGGGTCATACAAAGAGTCCCTGTGGTGTGATGTTTTACCTATGGTTGTGGGGCATTTTATCCTAGGTAGACCGTGGCTATTCGATAATGATGTCACGATCTTTGGCCGTTCGAATGCGTGTACTTTTATGTATAATGGTAAAAAGATCAAACTTAATCCCATGCCACCTGAGAATACACTAGGAAAGAAGAAGGATGAGAAGGCAAGTGAGCCTAGAGAAATGGGGAAATCCAAACCTAAGTCTTTACATATAATCAGCGCAAGAGAGTTTGAAAAAGAGGCTAAGGAGGATTCTATGGTGTATGCCCTTGTGGCTAGAGAAATTACACCTGAGGTTCCATCAGAGTTGCCCTGTGAGGTGATCTCAGTCCTGAAGGAATACAGTGATGTATTTCCTGAAGACTTACCGAATGAGTTGCCACCTATGAGGGACATACAACATGCCATTGACCTTGTCCTAGGGTCTACTCTACCGAACCTTCCTCACTATAGGATGAACCCTGCAGCGCATGCAGAGTTGAAGAAGCAAGTTGATGAGCTTCTGCAAAAGGGTTTCATCCAAGAGAGTATGAGCCCGTGTGCCGTGCCTGCATTGTTGACGCCAAAGAAAGACGGCACGTGGCGCATGTGTGTGGATAGCCGTGCCATAAACAAAATTACTGTCAAGTATAGGTTCCCTATACCTAGACTTGATGATATGCTTGACATGATGGCCAGGTCCACTATATTCTCTAAGATAGACCTCAAGAGTGGATATCACCAAATTCGTATACGCCCAGGAGATGAGTGGAAGACGGCGTTTAAGACGAAAGATGGGTTGTATGAGTGGTTGGTCATGCCCTTCGGCTTGACTAACGCACCCAGTACTTTCATGCGGGTGATGACCCAAGCTTTGAGGCCGTTCATGGAAAAATTCCTAGTGGTGTACTTTGACGATATTCTTATTTATAGTACCACTAAGGAATCACACCTTGAACATTTAAAGAAGGTCTGTAGTGTCCTTAGGAAGGAAAAGTTGTACGCTAATCTTAAGAAATGTGCATTCATGTCTAACCAAGTTGTGTTCTTAGGATTTATAGTGTCATCTGAAGGGATGCAAGCAGACCCTGAAAAAGTCATGGCCATAGTTGAGTGGCCAGAACTAAGGAACATTTATGAGGTGCGAAGTTTTCACGGCCTAGCAACTTTTTCTCGTCGGGTCATTAGGGGTTTTAGCACGATCATGGCTCCCATTACCGAGTGCATGAAAAAGGGAGAGTTCGTGTGGTCTAAAGCCGCCGTCAAGGCTTTTAAAGAAATTAAGGGCAAGATGGTGGAAGCTCTGTCATGCGTCTACCTGACTTTTCTACAATCTTTGTAGTAGCGTGCGATGCGTCTGGTGTCGGTATAGGTGGAGTGTTGAGTCAAGAAGGACACCCGGTGGCCTATTTCGGTGAAAACTGAATGAGTAAAAACTAAAATACTCCACTTACGACAAAGAATTTTATGCGGTAGTGCAATCCCTGAGACATTGGCGACACTACCTCCTACCGCAAGAATTCGTTTTGTTTTCTGACCATGAGGCTTTGAGATATTTGCATTCTCAGAAGAAACTCAACCCAAGGCATGCCAAGTGGGTAGCGTTTCTTCAGGAATATTCGTTTGTTTTGAAACACAAGGCCGGGGTTGAAAACAAACCAGCGGATGCCCTTAGTAGGAGAGTGGCGTTGCTCAACTCTTTGAGTGTAGAGGTAGTCGGATTTGAGCAACTGAAAGATGAATACCCCATATGTCCTGATTTTGGGGGTACTTACACGTCGCTCTCTAGTGACCAGCATATTATGGGTGGATATGTTCTTAAAGATGGCTTTCTTTTCAAGGGAGACAGACTTTGTATTCCCCGTATGTCCCTTCGTGAATTCCTCATCTGGGAGCTTCATTTAGGAGGGATAGCTGGCCATTTTGGTCGTGATAAGACCATTGCCCTCGTGGAAGATCGTTTCTATTGGCCAAGCCTCAAGCGAGACGTAGCCAAAGTTTTAGGGCAATGTCGAACATGTCAGCTGGCAAAGCAAAGAAAGCAAAATACCGGGCTGTACACGCCATTGCCAGTGCCACATGCTCCGTGGCAGGACATTAGTATGGACTTCGTGCTCGGGCTTCCCAAGACTATAAAAAAGCACGATTCCATTTTTGTCGTTGTGGACCGTTTTTCTAAAATGGCGCATTTCCTCCCATGTTCGAAGACGTCGGATGCGTCTCATGTTGCTCGTATCTTTTTTGATGGTGTGGTGCGTCTCCATGGGTTACCTAAAACCATAGTGTCTGATCGTGATGTTCGATTTACTAGCTATTTTTGGAAGACACTGTGGCACATTATGGGAACTCGTTTGCAATTTTCTACTGCTTACCACCCACAAACAGATGGTCAAACTGAAGTGGTAAACCGTAGCCTTGGAAATCTTCTACGTTGTCTAGTGGGTGAACATGTTAAGACTTGGGACCTAATTTTACCAACTGCTGAACTTGCTTATAATGGGTCAGCTAATAGATCTACAGGGTTGAGTCCTTTTGGAATTGTAAGTGGTTATAAACCTAGAATGCCCATAGATCTCTTACCTATGTCTATTACCCAAAGGTCTTCTGAGTTAGCCGATGCATTCGCACGCCATATTCATGATTTGCATACACATATTAGACAGCGGTTAAATAAGAGCAATGATGATTATAAAGTTTTAGCTGATTCTCATCGTAGAGTGCAAGAATTTCAAGAAGGAGACTATGTAATGGTGCGAATAAGGCCAGAGCGATTCTCTCAAGGATCTGCAAAGAAATTACAAGCGCATAGTGCTGGACCATTCAAGATATTACAAAAGGTTGGGTCCAACGCGTATCGGGTTGACCTTCCATCTGAAATGAGCATTAATCCAACTTTTAATGTGGAAGATCTAGTCCGTGCCCATACTCCCATTGTTGATACATCATCCCTTTCATGGCCTTTTTCGAGTTTGCTACCCAACCCCTTCCACCCCCTCCTCCACCCATTACCCATAAAGAAGCAATTGAGGAAATCTTGGATGACGAGATAGTATCCACGAGAGATGGGGGTTTCCAAAGGTATCTTGTCAAGTGGAAGAACAAACCATCGTCTGAATCTACGTGGCTGTCGGGCGACGCATTGCAGGGTATTGATCCAGATCTACTTGAGCGTTACAAAAGTTTCAACTCGTCGGGGTCGAGTTTTTCTCACCCGAGGGGAATTGATGCGGACACAGGTGCATTCAAGGTGTACCAACGAAGAAAGCGCCAACCACAAGTGCCGTCCTTGTGGATAGGCGAATATTGAGGAGCTGAAGACCTTTCACATGTGATTGGACATATAGAAGACCCCACTTAGGGAAGACACATGTGAAGGAAGATTGGAGAAAGAGGACCGAGCGCCCAAACTTTCCCATACTTATGTTATTTGCACGTTTTTGACTTAGTTAGCGGTCTTTTAGTAATCTTATATCTTTATTTGCTTATCCTAGGGGTATTTTAGTAATTTTATGTCTTTATGTGCTTATTTAAGTGGGGTAAAGCCCTAAACACGAATTTCAACTATTGATGAATGAAAAGCAAACCCTTTGGTTGCCTCCTTCCTCTCTTCTCTCTAATGGTGCTTCTTCTCTCCCCTTGATCTTCTTCTTCTAATTTCTTCTTGTGCCCCTCCAACTTCCTCAAGGTAATAACTTTCTTTCTTCTATTTTTTTTGTTTTGGCTAATTCCTCTTCGATCAAAATCTTGAGAACCGATCTAAACCCTAAATCCCCAAATTCTCAAATCCCTAATCCGAGAAACTTCTTGGTTCTTCGGACTAGTGATCTTCATTGATCGATTGGGTGTGACCATGCAAGATCGGGAGGTCTCATCTCTCGCCGGATCCAACCTAAGTAGTAATTGAATTCCATACTCCATGGTTGTAGTGATGGCCCGCTCCATTGCATGTTTCCTTTATGATTTTCTCAGTTATGATGATTATTGTTAGAATTTTAGATCATTTATTCCTTTTATTTCCGCTGTTTAATTATCTCCATGAGCATGCATCATAATTAGGGTTGTCCTGCGTCATCTTTCCATGGAGATGTAACAGTTGTTTCATTATGTGTCATCATTTGATAATTAGCAGCTAAAATGTCATCTCTCACCTCAAATGGCAGCATCTCATATCCTCGTCTCAAGTGAATTAGGGTCACTATCACTCGGCGGAATATGGCTGATGGTTCTCAATAAAATTAGTCACAATAATAGCTAAGCAAGATTTTTTTTTTTATTTTTATAGCAAGGCTACTCCACCCACTAGATGATGGGTTCCTCCATCATTAAAATCACCAGCTACCCCTCCAGCCAAACACAGACACATCCACTGTACCAGAGTTGTGGGTATGGAGAAAGTAATAAGTACCTTCGGGGTTTGAAATTTGAAAGGCAGACGTGCGTGGTTTTAAGAGAGGGATTTGGATTGACTTGTTTGGTCTTGAGTCGAGTCGTACCAGATGAGTCCTGGGTGACTTGGCCTAGTTGATGCCTATTTCCAGTTCTGACAGAAGGGGGGCCATGGTTTGGGAATCGAAACCATTGGTCTGTCAATTCACATCTTGGATAGAGCACGTCCCAACAAATTTCCAAGCTGGAACAGTAAAGCAACCTATACTAGGACCTTTTTTTCAGTTGAATGTGTGTTGTCGTTATTTCTCTCTTCTTAACTGTATAGTGTATATCCATAGGCAGCAAATCAAAAATTAGTTAGTCTCATTGATGAAAACATTTAGGCATAGGCTATCCATGGCAGGAGAACATACAGACGGTCTAGATTGCCCAACTGTGACTACCACTTGCCCAAATTTAAAGGCAGATTACAATGTACAATTTCTCAGCTGGACGAGTTGCCTGGGTTGAGTTGATATGACTTGGCTGTATGGTCTGATTCTGTAGACTCAGATGGAAGTAGGGCTGAATTGCCCCCTGGTTTTGTGAATAAAGTTGTCTAACTGGATCAGGTTTGACTGAATCCGAATCAACTTCGACGAATCACATGGGACATGCTTGACTCTTATAATTAAAACCATACACACGTGTGCTAGCTGTTTCTGGCCCACATCTGCTCCAGCTGCCTTTGGTCTAGAGGGGGCCCACCTCAACACGAACCAACAATAGTGGATCTCTGTCGCTGCTACAAAAGAATCCTTCTGGTAGAACTACAGCTCAATGGATCGAGCCTGACCTCATATCGGGGAGGGAGACTTCGCTGCGACCCTGGAACCAGCTATGTGGATGAGACCTTGACCGTAGGGGCCCACCTTGATGTATCAATTGTATAGCCACGCCGTTTATCTGTCTTTCCAGTTTATTTTAGGCCATGGTCCCAAAACTGAAGCAGATGCAAATTTCAGGTGGACCACATCACAGGAAACAGTGGTTATTGACCATTAAAAACCTTTTACAGGCCACAAAAGTTTTGGATGAAGCTGATATTTGTTTTCTTTTTCCTTTCATTGAAGTCTGTGTGACCTTATCAATAGGTTGGATGGTAAATAAAAATTAAGGTGGACACTAGGAAGTTTTTAGTGGTGGGCATTCAATGACCACTGTTTCTTGTGGTGTGGTACACCTAAAATTTGTATCTACTTCATTTTTTTGGAAAATATTGTAAAATAAGCTGGAAAAACAGATGGATGGTGTGGATATACAATGAATACATCGAGGTGGGCCCTATTCTCAGGGTCTCACCCACATGGCTGGTTCCGGGGTCGCAGCCAAGTCATGCTCCATATCGGGTTTGTTGTCCCATCTTCAACTCCTCGCCCTTTCTCTTGAATAGTATCTTGGTTTTTTTTTTTTTTCCTCCAATTTAATGCGAACCACAAAGGAGATCCTCAACAAATGGCTCCAACTCTTCTTTACCATTGAAGATCTTCCCACTGAAAAATTGCAATCTAGCATATTTGATTACCTCCCCTATTGTTTATCTTTTGGTCTACGTCCATGACCACCCCAAGGCTTGCTCCAAGGTAGTCAACATCTGCCTGAACAATGTGTGAAGACCAATGCCTCTAAATGTTATCCACACTAGTCCCTGTTGCTGCCGAGTGTGTCATTCCACGGAACTATTGCTTTTAAAGCACCTTCCAAACTAGGATACTTCAGGGAGACGAGCATCAATTTCAAATTTTAGTTTTGTGGAGAAACTTCAATCATTCTTGAGTTTTGAGGAGCTCCAAATGTTCACCTTCATCTACAACTTTTCTCATGAATTGTTTGTCCTTTTCACTGGGCATATTAGAGAAGCTGATGCAGGGTGACTTGTAAATCTGACTATGATAATGGCCAAACTGCAGAAAACAAATTCTGGCATGCAGGAATCTGATTCTTGTCTTGTAATTTCAGCTCTTGATGCAAATCAGTTCTCAGTAGCACACAACTATGCAGCAGTGGTGTGATTCCATCCAGATCTGTGCACAACAAGAGTAGCAGAAAACTGTGGTTTATGGACTAGATTGAAAATTGAGCAGCCTTCTAGCAGTGATGCTAGAATTTGTGCAGAAAATTTCCCCTCACTGGGGGGAAGAACTCACGAGAGAATTGTTTTCTTTACTCATTCATAGCATAGAAGAGTTTACATGCACCAATATGCCTTGTTATAAAGCTCACTCATAGAATCCTCTTAGATTTTGACTTACGCTATTTTTAGCTTCTAAATCTCTCTCTAATCAATATAAGATAGACACCTGGAGGTCCTAGACTCCTAATACTGACAAGGAAAATAAAATATCTTTCTAAGATCTCTAAATCGAGAGCGGAATGTTCAAAATAGCCCTCCATATGGGCTGATTCACATTCATAGCATGTATAGGGCATCTTGGTCATTTTCATTATTGCATGGGGGTCATTATGTCATTATTTGGCAATCGGTCCATGCAGGAAATCATTGAGTATTGGATTACATATCAAAGCTGATCTGCCAAACATGTTCAATCAGGTCTTTTGATTGGATTTATGGACCCAGTAGTTTGGAAACTTGAAACATTCCAGATGTGATCTTCTCTGCATTGCCACATCATTATCCGCTTCAATTTTGGGATTCCTTCCAGTGCGCTCTCACCAAAACCTATATATCTTATTAGAATTTCCAGTAACCAAGCCTCCAAGAAAGATCTGGATTGTTCAAAACTGGAAACATGCTTTCCACCTCCACCTGTCATCGTGGAGATGGGGTTTGTAGTTCCTTTCTACCAGTCTAGCTCCCTACCTTTTTCTTAGCTGCTGTCAAAGCATCCTTATTCTCCTTCTGAAGTGTTTACTTTTGTAAACTCAATGTCCATGTTTTGCTCATTCATTGACCGAGTCTCCCTAAATCCCATTGCAATCAGTTAGCTTGAGTGGCTTGGATGCGATCATATGGCAGTCATTCTTGCTTTTAGAAGTGATCTTCTTTGTGTTGCCTCATCATTTTCCACTTCAATTTTGGATTTCTCCCAGTGTAGGCTTGCCAAAACCTATCTTTTTTGTTAGCATTTCTGGTAACGAAACCTTCAAGAAAGATCTGTATCCTTCAAAACCAGAAATAGGCTTTTTACCTCCACCTGTCATCATGGTGATGGGGTTCATAGTTCCATTCAAGCAGTCTAGCTCCCTCCCTTTTCTTTAGCTGGTGGCGAGGCACCCTTAGGGCCTGTTTGGTTAGGTATAAATACCAGTAAATAGTGGTAAATAAGTAATGATTACTTTGGTATTTCCATGTTGACATGTACGAATTTTGAAAGGAGACTTGGGTTGTGTCATGTTGGTACCGTTACTACGTCATGGGCCCCACCATTATATTTGTGTTTGATCAATGCCGTCCATTCATTTTGTCGGATCATTTTAGGGCGTGAGACCAAAAATGAGGCAAATCAAAAGCTCAAGTGGACCATGCCACAAGCAGTGGTAATAAGGACACCCAATGTTGAAACCTACATAGGGCCTACTATGATGTTTATTTTACATCCAACCCATTCACAAGGTCACACAGGGCTAGGGGAAACACAAATATCAGCTTTTTCCAAAACTTCTAAAGCCTCCAACAAGTTTCCAATTATAGACATCCAATCTCCATTGTTTTCTATGGTGGTCCACTTGAGCTTTGGATCCGTCTCATTTTTGGGCTCATGCCATAAAATGATCTGAACAAATGAATAGAGGGCATGAATATAACACACACATCATCGTAGGGCCCATAGAGTTTTGGCTTGGCAGAGGTCGAGTTTTGCTCGGTTTTTGAGGTGAGATTCCGCCTCTCTTCCAAACAGTGAGCACATGTCATCATTATGATTTTACCATCATTTATCGGTATTTATAGCTAACCAAATATGTCCTTACTTCCCTTCCGAGGGATTTACTTTTGAAAACTCAATGTCCATGTTTAGATCAACTATTGGTCGAGTGTCTTCCCAACACCCAATTGTTTATTAAATTTGTACTTTGATGGATCTACCTTTGAAAGGCTTGGGCCTTGATGACCCTTAAAGTTTCCTCCACTGATGATAACTCACAACTAACAAATCTTAGTTGTTGATTGGTCTCCTCACTTCTAGGGATGATTACATCCTTTACCTCGCCGAAACTCCCAGAGACTAGCCAAAGATCCACCTTTAACATTTCAAATGGAATTTTAAAGATGAATAGGAAGACCAACTTCTTAAAGTCCAAAATTCCTAGCTTCGACAAATTCTTCCTAGCAAACCTCTGTCCAAACTTATGTGGTGAAGACCTCAAAACGTCTCGTAGAGAAAGTAGTGAGATTCCCACAGCTTGGATCTCTATCCCTATCCCTCAGGTCAACATTCTTAGGAATTCGACATATGACCTTGGTTCTGTCCTAGCTTGATGCGGACATTGGACCATTCAAAGTATATTAACGCAGGAGGCGTGCGTGACCTGTGTCAATGTGGTTAGATGACGGGTACAGGTCGGGTCTCTAGAGGTTGAAGACCATACATGTGTCCATGACGTGTGTAAGTTACTTGGATGAGATATTTGGACCGTTGGATTGTGAGGATGGTGTGATCGGATCGTTGGATTGTTGCGTCCCACCTTCATTGCCCTATCATCGGGGCTCATCAGGCATCTTGGATTTGAGTTTATTTTATACACATTTTATTTGAGTTTTGAGACTGTGCGTGAACAATTTTTTGTGCAAATCTTTTTTTTAAAAATTTTTTTTATAAGTTTTTTTTATTAGGGGTGATGCTATGCTATGTTTATTAAAAAGAGAGCTTTTGCTTCTTTAAGGCTGGACGATTTCGTCTTCGACTTCCACTGATTGGAAGAGGGCGTGAGGCCCAGGGAAGTCATTTTCCATTTTCTTCTCTTCTTTTCTCAAAGTATTCTCTTCTTTAAACCTCTTTTCTTCATTTATTTATTTATTTTTTTCTAAATTCTCTAGATCTAGAAGACAGTCTCTTTTTTTCTTATTCCAAATCATTAGATCTTAGAAGATTTTGATCCCCACATATACATATTTTGATCTTTTTCAAATCCCTTCACCCAAGGCCCTATATATTTGAAATATAATCAAAGAACCATCTATTTTTCTAAAATTTTCAGATTTCCCAATATAGAAAATTCCTATTTCTCGGATTAGAAAATCCACCTAGATCATCGGACAGATCCATTGCGAGATGAGGTTCAATATAACGTGTTTGTGATGGATGGCCGTGATCATTGCTGAATTTTCTTTACTTCCTTGTTTCATGATGTATAATGTTGAATTTTTATTGTTAATGCTTGCATAAATCTGCCACTTTTAAATTTCGCATTCATTTAGGGTTGGATTAGGCCGTCCTATACAACTGCCCCTCCAATGTCAGAGAAGAACGAGGGTTACATGGCAAAGACCTCGGTTGGAGTGGCAATGCTAGTGGTGTCGATCCTATCTAGCTTGGTCCACTAGGTGACATGTGGACAATCACATCTATGAGAAATAAACGGGTGAGAAATCTTTTGGTGAGGTGGCTCATTGCTAGACACATTTTCCACATGTTTCAGAGGGCATAAGTCTATTTAAATACCTGTCAGTAAGAGATATTTTCACATTTGAAATCCTTGGCTATGGACGTATTACCAAGGATATCTATTGATAAATTCCATAGATAGATGATCGGTACATGCAACTATGAGATGGGTTATATATGTTTCTTGTAGTGTTGGTAGACCAGGTCCTTAAGGCAATCTAACTGAGTTGATGGGAACATCAGAGGACCTACATGTGTGTACCAGAGACGGAGGCGACCATCCACATCAACGCATCTTTCTTTGTGGATGGGAGATGAGTTCCAAATGGGGCCTGTCGGGTTATTTTGAAGATCCCATATACATTGGATGTGCATCAGGAAGACCCCACTTTAAGATGATGCATGTGGGCTGCTTAGGAGACCTTTTTAGTCACATGATTTTTATTTCGTGTCGATCAGATCGTTAGATCTTGTCGATCAGGCCATCAGGCCACCATATCTTCTAGATTTGAGCCCCTTGGACTCTGATCTTGCTTTTTATTTTTTTAGGATTTATTTGATGGATGAGATTGATAATAAGTGTTTTAGTTTTCTTCTTTTGAATGATGGGCCATTTCACTTAAGTGAGTGGCATATATGTAATTATTTCGAGTTTTTAATTATAAAAGCATTTTTTTAATTATATGTAATATATGATGAGTGCCGTCAAATCGAAATTTTTTGGTGCACTGCACTCATCATATATTACACATTCAGATAGGTTGTCTCTTATTAGGGTTGTTTAGTGTATGCAAACGCGAACATGTTGTGGTTTTGGTCTATTCTCCACCATGAATTTGGATTAGATTACTGAGGCTTTCGAAAAGATTAACCACCGTTTGACGACCATTGAGATGCACAATAAGACCACTGCCGCACAATTGATTACCATCAACTAACGTATCACACGGCTAGAGGCTACCTCTCATCGTACCCCCATCACCGGGGAAGACCACCAGTCTCGACAGGAGAGGCAATGGATGAGGACCCAGTTGAGCAGGGTCCAGTTATGGTAGAACCCGTTAGGGGTCGTAATAGGAACTTTGGTCAAGGAGTAGGTTATGTAGGACTACGTGCTCACGTGCCCCATAGAGAGTCACTGGATCGTTATGACCCTGAGGAAGGGGGTTGTGAAGAGCACCAAAGTCGATGCTCCTAGTTTTGATGGTCGCTTGAACTCGAAGCATTTCCTTGACTGGTTAGTTGACATGGACCACTTCTTTGAGTGGCATGATATGTCAGATCTCCATCGAGCGAGGTTTGCTAAGATGAAGTTGATGGGTCAAGGCAAGTTGTTCTGGACCAGGACCAATACAGAACAAAAGGCAAAGTGGTGTGGAGATGAACCCATTACATCATGGGTTGAGATGAAAGAACTTAAAGAAAAAATAAGTCTCGCTCTCCTACCGTGATCGCCTTTTGGACCAATGGCAGTCTTTGAGGCAAGGAGTACATGATGCGATGTGATGCCGATGAGTCCCCTGTTGTGACCCAGTCTCTTTTTAAGACGTGCTTGTGTCCTGAGATTAGGTGTGAGCTCTTCCCTCATGATGTTAGTATACTAGAGGAGGCCTACCTTAGGGTAGAGAAGCTTGAATGATACCTAGTGCAACCGACCATGAAGCGGTTTGGGTGTTGTGATTCTAGTGGTAGTGTTGCTCCTCATGGAGCCAAACCTAACCTTGGGAGCCAGACCAAAGCCGCAACTGGTGCTCCCACCTATAACAAAGATGTTAATGGTAAGGGTCTAGTTAGCGCTAGTTTAAAGTGAAGTGAGCACATGCGGTGTATTAGTTGCAATGGTTATGGTTACCTTGCAAAGGAATGCCTAAACAAAGAAAGAGGTAAAGCTCTTATGATAGATAAGGCAGATGAGGATGACAAGAACAATTGCGACGTAGAGGAACATGAGCCTGATAGGTGCTAGTGATGAGGAGTCTGATGTCAGGAGTCCCACTCTCGCAGTAGTCAGATGTGCCTTTACCCAAGCTAAAGAAAATGATGATTGGCGTAGGAACATGATCTTTTACATTTATGCCAAGTGTGGAGAAAAGAATTGTAAAGTGATCGTGGATAGTGGCAGTTGTGCCAACGTGGTCTCTACTAGCACTGTGAGTCGACTGGGCTTGAAAGCCGAGTTTCACCCTCAGCCCTATAGAGTGTTGTTGGTTGATGAGTTCATTCCGGTCTCACAGCGATGTTGTATCCCCATCCAGTTTGGGTCATATAAGGATTTGCTGTGGTGCAATGTGGTTCCCATGGATGTCGGCCACATCCTCTTGGGTAGGCCTTGGTTATTTCACTTGGATGTTTCAATATTCGGTAGCTCGAATATTTGTACATTTATGTTTGAGGACAAGAAAATTAGATTGAGTCCTCTTCCACCCAAGAGCATACTGAGAAAGAAGGAAACCACCAAGAAGGGTGATCTTGGAACTTCGAGGAGGTCTAGACCTAAGTTTCTTCATATCACTAATGTAAAAGAATTTGAAAGAGAGACTAAGGAGGATTCAGAGGTATATGCCCTCGTGACTGGAGAAGCTACCCCCCAAGTTGGTGTAGAGTTGCCTAGTGAGGTGATTTTGGTGATGGATGAGTTTAGTGATGTCTTTCCTGGCGACCTCCTAGATGAACTTCTAGCTATAAGGGACATTCAGCATGCCATTGATCTTATCCCTGGGTCGACTCTCCCAAACATTCATCATTACAACATGAACCCCAGGGAGCATGCAGAACTTAAGAAGCAAGTTGATGAGCTTCTTCAGAAATGATTCATTCAAGAGAGCAGGAGTCCATGTGCCGTGCTCTCCCTTCTAACACCTAAGAAGGATGGCACGTGGCATGTGTGTGGATTGCAGGGCCATCAACAAGATTACTGTGAAGTACTGGTTTCCTATACTGTGTTTTGATGATATGTTGGACACGATGGGCAATGCCACAATCTTCTCCAAAATAGACCTTAAGAGTGGGTATCATCAGATTCCTATTCGCTCAAGTGATGAGTAGAAAACGGCCTTCAAGATGAAGGATGGGCTGTACGAGTGGCTAGTCATGATTTTGGGCTAACTAATGCCCCAAGTACCTTTATGCGGGTGATGAGCCAGGTGTTGAGACCCTTCATGGGGAAGTTTCTAATCGTGTACTTTGACATCCTCATTTATAGAGACGGTTCATTAGAGGGTTTAGTTCCATCATGGCTCCCATTACCAATTGCATTAAAAGGGGAGAGTTCCAATGGATTAAAGCAGCCTCCAGGATGTTCAAGGAGATTAAGGTCAAGATGACTGAAGCTCCTGTCATGCGACTTCTAGATTTTTCCAAGGTTTTTGAGGTCGCTTGCGATGTGTCTGGTGTAGGTATAGGTGAATGCTTAGTCAGAAAGGGCATGCTATTGCTTTCTTTAGCGAAAAATTGAATGAAGCAGAACAAAAGTATTCTACCTATGATAAGGAATTTTATGTGGTAGTCTAGTCCTTGCGCCATTGGCGACATTATCTATTATCGCATGAGTTTGTCTTATTCTTTGATCATGAGGCTTTGCGTTATCTCAACTCATAAAAGAAGTTAAACCCAAAGCATGCCAAGTGGGTCTAATTTCTCCAAGAGTACACTTTTGTGTTGAAGCACAATGTCGGGGTCGAGAATAAACCTGCCAATGCATTGAGTCGAAGAGTTGCGTTATCCACTCCATGAGCATCGAAGTCACCGGGTTTGAGCGTTTAAAGGAAGATAATCCTAGTTACCAAGATTTTGGAGAGGTGTACGTATCGTTGTTAGATGGTCAATATATGCGTAGCAGTGAATTTGTTTTGGTTAGTGAGTTTTTGTTTAGAGGTGATAGATTGTGTATACCCCGTACGTCCTTTCTTGACTTTCTTGTTTAAGAGCTTCATATCAGAGGGATAGCTAGTCATTTTGGGTGTGACAAGACTATTGCCTTTTTAGAGGAGTGCTTTTATTGGCCAAGTCTTAAGCATGATGTGCCCAGTGTTGTCATGTGTGATCACACATTTGCATATGCACACATTGGAGTGAAAATCACATATGTAATAGTGGCACATGCGATATGCGATCGCATATGCCACTCGTGCGACAATATGCGATTGCATATGCGATGTATGAGATCGCGCACAGGCCAACAACAAAAAATCTGACTACTTGAATATATTTTTTTTTTTTTCAAAATTCAGCCTTTTTTCTCTATAAAAAGGCATTCATACCCTCCTATTTGCATTTTACATGCACATAAACTATCTCTACTCTCATACTAATGTAGGGGCATTTTTACACCGGGCTCGAGTGGGGTAGCCTGTGGGATGCGGAGACACACTCGGGGTGGGCGGCCCCCACCCGTGTGAGGCAGTACCAATGTGATGTGGGCCCCATTGGGGGGGGGGGTGGTTCGGTCGAGGTCATAGCTCATGCGATATGGGGCCTGGGCTATGAGATAAAGGGATTAATTCGCCATGCTCTATCAGTTGAAACTTTTAGAGCAAGTGGTTAATTGTCCTGTATCACATACACTTTCAAAGTCTCGAATATCTCATTCTCTCTTGCATAATTACATTCTCCATCTTTCAACTCTCAAATTCGAAGCCTCCGAGGCCCAAGCTCCATCTTTCTTTCCAGTTTCAATCAAGATTCAAGAAAGTAGAAGCAAGAATACATCGAAATTGAATTCCAAGTCAAGTCTCACATTTCATTTCCTACATCTCTCTCTTTCTAGTTTCTAGATATAATTTCATTTTCTATATCTCATAATTCTCATTCATTTCATTTTCTACATTCTCTTATTTATTATATTCATTCTCTAGTTACATAATATTGATTCGTAATCACACACACACTCTCTCTCTCTCTCTCTCTCTCTCTCTCTCTCTCTTTACATTCAAGAGTCAAGAGATTCATAACCTTTTTTTTTTTAGTTTGTTACAACTTACAAGTTACAAGAAGATTCATAAGATTTAACTTTCAAGAATCAAGTAAGAGTTCAAAGGCAAGAATTTACATTCTACAAGAGCAACAAGACTACAACTACAAGTCTACAACATTCAAGAGTCAAGACAAGAAGTCAAGAATACATTTCCGAATTTTAGATTGTGTAATGTGTGTTTTTTTAATTGTGTAACTCTCTTTCTCTCTCTCCCCTCTTCTACTACAAGTGTAACTCTAACTCTGTCTCTCTCCTTTTCTTCTCTCCCTTTCTACTACTACTAGTGTAAGTGTAACTCTCTCTCTCTCTCTCTCTCTCTCTCTCTCTCTCTCTCTCTCTCTCTCCCTTTCTACTACTACTAGTGTAAGTGTAACTCTCTCTCTCTCTCTCTCTCTCTCTCTCTCTCTCTCTCTCCCCCTTTAATATCTATTTCAATATTTCTCACTCTCCCTTTCCCATCTCTTTAGTCTTAACTCTTTACTTTACTTTTTAGTTTTTAGTAGTTTACAACTTACAAGTTATAACAAGAAGAATTAGTACACACACCACTTCGTGCTTCTTCCCAATCCTCCTTTTTGAAACCCGAGTCGAATGAACCGGGTTGGAAGTATGGGCACTATCGTAGTGCTACGGATAAGACACATAATATGTGAGTTATATGGGTACATGGGTTTCAGTGGCATTGCGTGGCACAAGCAACAACTTGCACATTTACCGGGGTCAAATGCAAAAGCATGCAATAAAATTACTCGAAAAATCCAAAGGGAGATCATGGAGTATATGGATAAACAATAGAGAGAGATGTGATAGTGCCATACGTTACGAGGAATATATGAAACAAGATTTGTACGAAGATATAAACATAGTTGATGTAGATGCAGCTAGTCCTATTCCCCCTACTTAGACAGGTCGGTCTAGACCACCACTAATGGACTCGAAAAGAGCCCGAGGGCATGGGCCGACCGATAGATGGTGTAGACCACACTCTGAGGATGTGGTTGACTAAAGGGGTTGGGACAAAGGGTCGGTTCAAACAACTTTAGAAAACCGGTATAAACAAAAAAAAAAAAGAAAAAAAAAGAAGGAAAACCACTGTTCAACATATTATTAAATGGTTTTACTAAATCGTTATTGCTTTCAACGTAGTTAAATCGAGAAGATTCAAAGTTATGGTTGAGGCTATAAGTCAATTTGGACTTGGGCTTAAACCTTATTTCATGAAATAAGGGAGACGTGCCTCAAAGCCGAAGTTAATTATACATGATCCTTTATAGCCAAATATAAGGAATTATGGAAAACGTATGGGTGTTCACTCATGACCGATGGATGGATCGATAGATTTAGTCTCTCTCTTATTAACTTTTTGGTAAATTGTCCAACTAGGACAATGTTCTTGAAGTCTGTGGATGCATTAGGTCATTCGCATACTGGATAGTACTTGTTTAATTTACTAGATAATGTAGCTGATGAATACGTATCCAAGTAATTACAGACAACGCAGCCTCATATGTAGTTGCCAATTGTCTTCTTATGGAGAAGAGGCACCGTTTATTTTGGACCCCCTGTGCGGCCCATTGTGTTGATATGATGTTAGAAGATATAGGTAGGTTATTTTAAATGTGATTGCAAGGGCTAAAAGAATCACAGCCTTTATGTACAAACGCGCCCTTCTTCTCAATCGGATGAGAAAACACATTGGGGGTAATTTGCTACATCCAACAGTCACCCGTTTCATTACAGCCTTCTTAACACTACAAATATTACATGTAAAAAAATTAAAACATAGAAGCTTTGTAGTGTCGGCTGATTTTACAAGTGAGCCTGGTCGAAGGATGAAGGGAAACTGGTTCACTAAACAATCCTTTCGCAAAATTTTTGGACTTAAGTGGTAAAGGCGCTAAAAGCATCCGAGCCCTTAGTCATTGTGTTGCGATTGGTGGATGGGGATGAGAAGCCTTCAATGGGTTACATATATGATGTGATGGAGAGCGATAAATAATATCATTGACCATTTTAACTATAGAGAGCATGATTACAAGCATATGATGAGCAAAAGAAACTCAACGACTTGGTCTTCATCCAATATAATAAAAAATTGTGAGAACGATTCTAGACTAGAAAATAAAAGCCTGGTTTCTTTGACCCTATCTGCTTAGATGAGATGGATGTAAATAACGAGTGGCTCGTAGAGACAGAGGACCCGGTATTTGCTGGAGAGGACCTGACATGGGCACAAGTTGAAGATACCGCATACGGATCGACATCTAAAGAATGTACTTCTACTTCCACTCGAAGGTGAATGATATGGGGGGCAAGTGGTAGGAGTTAACTTGTGGAAGAGATTGAGGAGATAGGAGGAGAAGGAGATGATGGGATGATTAGGCTGAAGATCCACCGTTGGATGTTGATGAAGTATTAGTACATACAGGTGATGAAGAAATAAAAGAAAAAGAAGTGTATGTGGAAGAAGGAGATGACTTGGATGATGACGATGGTGCTGGTGATCAAATGCTACAATGGCAAATAGATCAATGTATATAGTAGCATTTACCATTTAGTATTATTTCGTTATAATAGATCAATAATAAATAAATATCTTCTTCATTTTGTTTACTTACTAAGTGTGTTGATCGATATTTATTAACTATATTGTTGAATGTTGATGACTTAATGTTTAATTCATTGTTTAATTTTACTCAAATGTATTTTAAACATATAAAATTATTTATCTATTAACTTAGGAAAGTTTTCCCTACTTATATTTTTTTCATTTTTTTTTCTTATTTCCCCCTATTTTTCTGATTTTTCAAATTTTTCGAAAAAAAATGTGATTATGCGATCGCACACGATCGCATATGTGATATGACAACATTGGATGTGGCTAACATTATAGGGCAATGTATGATTTGTTAACTAGCAAAACAGAGGAAGCAGAACAGTGGTTTATATACACTTTTGCCAGGCCCCCATGCCCCATGGGTTGATATTAGCATGAATTTCGTGCTTAGGCTCCCTAAGACGATTAAAAAGTACGATTCCATTTTTGTAGTTGTGGACTGTTTTTCAAAAATGGCTCACTTTCTCCCATGTTCTAAAACATCTGATGCCACTAATGTGGCTAAGATATTCTTTGTGTTAGATCGAGATGTGCGGTTTATGAGTTATTTTTGAAAAAATCTATGGCACATGATGGGAACTAAGTTGCAGTTTTCTTCGGCATACCATCATTAGACTGATGGTCAGACGGAGGTTAGCTGAGTTTGCATACAATAATTTCATCAATAGGTCCACAGGAATGAGTCCATTTGAGATAGTATTTGGTTACAAGCCTAGAACGACTATAGATCTCATACCCATGTCTGTTTCACATAAACCATCTGAGTCCGCAGAAGCATTTGCACGACATATTTGTGACTTGCATAGTGAGATCAAGAAGCGCATTAATGCTAATAATCAATGTTATAAAATCTTTGTAGATTCACATCATAGGTTTAAGGAGTTTCAGGTGGGTGACCACGTCATCGTCTGCATTAGGCCCGAATGATTCCCACAGGGAACCGTAAGGAAATTGTATGCTTGTAGTGCATGTCCATATAAAATTTTGACAAGAATGGGCTCTAATGCGTATGTGGTGGATCTTCCATCAGACATGGGCATTAGTGTAACATTCAACATGGAGGACCTTGTGCTTTGTGACGGACCCACACATCCATCTTCTAGCCCTCCTGTAAACCTTTATCATATTTCAGATGATAGTGTTCCTGACCCCATCCCCAGCCCATGGCCTTTACTTGACTTTACTTCTCACCCATTGCCTTCTCTTCCATCACTACCTGGTCGGAAAGAAGAAATCAAGGATGTTCTGGACCACCAAGCGGTCTTTACCCGCTATGGAGGATATCAGAAATACCCCGTGAAGTGGAAGAATAGGCTAGAGTTTGACAACACCTGGATTACAGAGGCAAAGGTCCAACGCATTGATTCCGATGTCCTCGAGTGTTATCACAGCTTTATTTCACTAGTGGTGAATTCTTCTTAGCCAGAGAGAACTGATGAGGACATCAAAGGACCTACTCTGGTGTACTAGAGATGGAGGCAACCACCCACATCAGCGCGACTTTCTTTGTGGATGAGAGACGAGTTCCATATGGGGCTTGCCGGGCCATTTTGAAAACCCCACATGCATTGGACGTGCATTAGGAAAACCTCACATTGGGATGATGCATGTGGGTTGCTTAGGAGACCATTTTAGTTGTATGATTTTTATTTCGTGTCGATCCGACCGTTGGATCTTGTCGATCAGGCCATCAGGCTAAGAGATCTTCCAAATCTGGGCCCCTTAGACTCTGATCTTGCTTCATGTTTTTTTTTATTTTTTTATTTTTAGAATTTATTTGATGGATGAGATTGAGAATAAGTGTTTTAGTTTTCTTATTCTGGATGATGGGCCATTTTACTTAAGTGAGTAGCATAGTTGTAATTATTCCAAATTTTTAATTATAAAAGCACGGGGGGAGGGGGTTGTGGACGTCCAACCTGAGTGGAGTAGAAGAAGAGAGAAGCTCTCTTGTGTGAAAGAATTTTCCTTCTTGTGTTTTATGGTTTGTGAGAAATCCTCAATTCCTATTGAATTTTAGAAGGGTAGAGGGTTGTTTGGTGGTGGATTCCCCAATGTGGATAATTCATCTTTCTCTTCTTCAAAAGAATTTTGCTTGCATCATTGTCTATTCATGTGGTTGTTGTATTACCCACGCTAGATTGAAAGTCCGTACTTCCAAGTGGGCCACTCTTGAATTAGTTTCCATTTTCGTGCATCGCGTATGTGATAACGTAAGATCTTCGTGTTATAAATCTAAATTTCTGAATCTATTATGTGAATATGCTTGATTTTACATGTTGATTGCTGAAATTAATATGTAATTGATCTCTCATCTTGCATCATAGGATAGTTTCCATCATTCTAAATCACGAGCTTTAGACAACAGTTCTCAATTTGTAGCGGTCAATACTGCGATTTTCACAAACCCTTTCATACCAAAAAAGTATCCTTGGGAGAACTATAATTCCAAATTGTGCCCTTTGTTAGCCATGATGACAAATTCTATAGGGAGATCCAGCGTGCAACTCAGGAGTTTTGTACATGCTAACCTCAATCTCTTCTTCCTTGAGTTAGTCCTCAGATTGGCTAAAAATCGATCATGTTAAGAGGTCAACAAAGTCAAGGAGTGCCTCTATATTCCCACTTCCCCCTCTCGAGTGGTGGAGAACCCAATTTTCTATTGCAAAAGTCAAAGGGTTACTATTTATTCCAACAATTCTAGGTGCAATTTAGTTGACCTTGATAGATAACTCCCTGACACTAGTTCTTCAAGTGCAGCCAAGGTGAGTCAACGAAGGTTCAGTTGGCTCTGAGGTATTCTATAACTGTAACGGTGACCATAATGACTGTTACCACTTTTTTTTTTTTTTTTTACCCCCTAAAGAAAACTTGCATCGACCTTGTAACAGATCATTATTGGGGCCGCTGTTGTTGCTATGGCCCAGTAACGCATAATGGTTACCATTGTTACCATTATGTAATGGCCATAATGGCACACTATGGTTGGCTCTGGTATCTTGGGAGACATTGCGGTCATCCATAATAGATATCTTTCTAATTCGGCATCCCTATGGGTTTAATTGAAGCTTCAGATGATGGCAAAGGTGCTAGAGCATTAAAGGCAAAAGAAGCCAACTTCATCATTATTTTCAACTGAATTGAAGCAAAAGAGACATCGTCAAACTAGAGTAGTTCCAAGAAAAGCAACACTAAGATAGCGAAAGGGATTTAGGAGATAAAGAACCTCGAATTGACAATCAATTATGGGACCAAAAAAGGAGCAACAAGAGAAGTCTACTCTCATGACATGGTTCCCAAATGATATTGGGGTCGCAGAATGTGAGTCAGGAAGTGAAGGAAAAATATTAGCAGTTTAAGAATTGACTCGCATGTAGAGGATGAACATGTGCATATTTCGATTAATGCTTAATCAATAGTGTTCAAATGGAGTGGTGACAAAAAGAGCTTCAGGAATGAAAGTTCCAGTGATTGCGAGTGCACTTTTTTTTTCTTTTTTTTCTTTTTTTTGGGGGGAGAGAAGGAGGATAAGGATTTACAGGATGGTTGGATGGAGGGAAGGAGGATAAGGATTTACAGGATGGTTGGATGGAGGTTTAATGTTACGTCCTAAAATCTGGCACCTGTGTTGGCCAAACCCCAATCCCGCATTCCAAGACATGACTCATATATAAGATGTAAGTAAACTATAAACCACAAATCATTACATCAAGCCACACCATAACATCCCACAACGCATACACTTCACAAATAATAACAAACATGAGGATGTAGCAGGGAAGGATAAGGATTTACAGGATGGTTGGATGGAGTTTTAATGTCACGTCCTAAAATCTGGCACCTGGGTTGGCCAAACCCCGATATTGCATCCCAGGACATGACTCATAAATAAGTAAACCATAAGCCACAAATCATTACATTAAGCCACACCATAACATTCCACAATGCATGCACTTTACAAATAATAACAAACAAATATTCATCATGATTCATGACTAACATGGTACACAATCACTCATCTAATAATGTTCCTTTACAATAATCTCAACCCAAAAGGAAACCACACTAGCTAAACAAAAATAATTTCTAGAATGCTGCTCCACTTGCTCTCCTGATTTATCGTTCTCCTCCACTTTAAATCCTGAAATTGAATTTTAAATCCCAACAAGGGTGAGCTGTGAAGCCCAGTGAGGAAAATTTATGCCAGATTCTGATAATACATACTTTCCAAAAATAACTAGTTTTCCTAAAATGGTAGTTGTCCAAAAATGGCAGGTTTTCCAAAAGTAGCAACTGACAGAAATGGCAGGTGTACTAAAATTAGCAAGATGTCCAAATATAGCAGGTGACTAACATTAGCAGGTCCTCCAATTATAGCAATTTACAATATTTAGCCAAATTACAACATTTTCTCAAGAATAACAATTACAACTAGAGATAACCGCAAAATGAAATGCAATTTCATGATCTCAAGTATGGGAACAACATATATGCGTGTGTACGGGATGCCATCATTCTCAATTCATCAGAACACTCGGGCCTTTTTATCACCAATAGGCCAACACCCTTCCATACAACCCTTGTCCTTTCGTTAAAGTCCACAATCCCAAATGCGCGACTTTACTCGGACCAAGGTGAGGGCCCAACTCAGTGTGGTCGAGCTAAATCACCTGTCTTCCAGTGAGAGCGCCAAATAAGAATGATGCTAATAAGATTAGGTATTACAGATTGATCATCCTGATAAGGTGCATGTACAAAATCATAGCCAGAGTCTTGGATTTGAGGATACAGGAAAGCTTCATATAGCATCATATTCCCCTCACAAAGCCCCTTCACCACAGGAGAAATGTTGTTGACAGACCTTTTATGGCTCACAAATAGTTGACGAATTGAAGGAAAGGAAAGGATTTCACGATTGCTCAGTTGGTTCTTCCGTGCTATATGATGGGCAGAATGGGATTCAGCCAAGGAGGGAGGAGATGGATTAGAGTGTGTTTCGTCAGCTTGGTTCTCCATCTTGATCAATGGATCACCCTTCAATTTCTTTAGGAGTTCCCGGAGTGTTTGCCTGGGCGATGCCATGTCACCTTTGCTGTCACGATTGTGTGTGAGGCCCTTAGCTACTAGAGAGAGTAGTTGCTTCGAGCATCATCCAGTGTATGTTTCTGGGCAACATCCCATCTCCCTGCACTAATTCCCAAGTTGTGGATGACATACTGTTGTTCGGAGACAGGCCTTCCACAAATGCTTAAGCCCTTGAGATCCTTCTTCGATGTTATGAGGTGGTATCTAAGCACAGGATAATATGTCAAAGAGTGACATATTGACATAAATCTGGAAGATCGCAAAATCATGGTGATAGAGAAGGCTGGGGGATGCGGGATCGTGAATTTCCCAAATGCAATCAAATGGATCAAGGATCACCAATATCCACGGCATGTAATCAAATGGATTGAGGATCACCATTATCCGTGGAATGCAATTAAATGGATCAAGGATCACCAATATCCATGGAGGCTTGCTAAAGAAATTGAGATAGTATCTGACATAATCTATTTGATTACTGCCTCTTCCCACATTCAACTTTCAGCAACTTCTAGGGCAGATACCAAAGTCTGTGTCCATCTAAGGGGATTAATGATCACATATCACTTGCAAGGACCGTAGCTATGGGAATGAGCCATTTTCAGCCAATTCTAGCTTTTGCTGGTTTTGGTTCTCTGAAGGGTAGTTATATATCTTTGGGTATTGTATCTTGTTTTTCCTTGAATAAAATCAAGCCATTCATAAATTAATTAAAAAAAAAAAAACCCTTCTTTCTAAACTTGTTTCTCCATTTTCGGTCGATCTCTCAGATTCAAGCGAACCAATGTTACCTAAATTACCAACCTCCCTATGTTTTCCATTCTGAATCACTTGATGCAGATTATGGATCATTTGCAATCCAGATTGCTATTTTTACCAATTTGAAATCATTGTTCTATAATTTTATCTCAACTATTATTCATCAGTTCATGTATAAATCACAATATGAATTCATATATAGAACTATATTTCATATATCTAGTGTATGTATTGGAGGGACCAGCATGATCCTACCCCTAGCCTACCATGTACCTTTAGAAGTAACATAGCGTCTACCCATTCCTGTTCTGCATGCTGGAGTGACCCATGCTGTAGGTAACCTTGAGCAAAACCAGAACAAAACCTTATGACCTGGGAAAGCCAAAAGCCACAGTAGGCATGCAATTCTTTCCCCACACCTGAAGGTCCTGATGGGACAGGTTAGATTTTGCTGTGATCTCAGGTGGCTGGTGGAAAACGAGGACTCTCAGCAGGAGTATTATTTTCCAAAAATTACCACATCCAATGTTTGTAAATAGAACAGACGCCAATTCCAACTATGATCTTGGGTTTGGGAATCCACAACAAAGATTTAAAATAATAAGTTAAAAAAAAGTAAAGATCAGAAACTAGAACTTAAGAATTGAGAAGATGATCTAGAACTTGGATGATGACTATCAAACCTGGGGAAGAACTCGACTTTTATTTTTATTTTTATTTTTATATTTAAGTAAATGTGGGAGCTCACCACCTGTAATTTTGTTGATATGAAAAATGGCTGTACAACCATTCGGGTGGGCGCCACAAAGAATCGGCTCGCACCTATCAAATACACTATACAGAGAACTGACATATGACATTGAGAAAATCCCTGGTTAAGTGTCTACTACCTTTATGAAGTTGAGAAAGTGTAAGCAGATATTAGCCCCACTGCAGCCACTACTTTTAGCAAACTAAAGGGCACCCAAAAAAATAAGAAGAACAAGAAGATATTATTATGAGGAGTTTTATTCAAGTACTTTCTACCAACACTTTGTTTTGTGTGCATTTGTTTTGAAGGACATTTTTGAAATATGGAAGTACAAAATGTTTCCAAACAAATGACTTTATGGCAATTTTCCCTGACCTTTATCATGCTATTTGTCTTTGGCTACTGCAAAGATTAAGGATTGTAGCCTCTTTTGCTTCATTGGTCTACAATCTACATTTTAATTAATCTCACCGCAGCATTTGATCAGGAATGCTAGTTCTGAAAGCCCCATCTTCAAACACTGAAGACAAGTGCACAGCATGTGGTGCCACAACATGTGTCTTCACATATGCATATTAAATGTCAGCCATTGGTTATCACTTCTAACCATCTATTTCTTTGTACATACATGTGCGGCCCACCTGCCAAAATGGGCTGGAGGATTTTACGATAAGGATCTGTCTCTGTGGGGATCACCCACGAACATTATTCTTGTTGGTTCATGCACACATGCTGTCTGGTGCATTTGTTTTTGGTTCTTGAAGATAATCCGATCTACCTCCCAGATTTTGCATATCCAAAGAATACCTTTCTTCTTCTCATTGATCTCCACGTGATGACAGGGCTTCGTTACCACCTGATGGTTCCATGGACGTGTGGAAATTTTGAAACACCATGACATCACCCGCAGAGTAGGTGGAATGGAAATTTAGGACTTTACATCATTCCTTGTTGACTCTTGGTTTAGTACATTTTATGGTAGTTGAGAGTGGAATAGGAGGGCCTTCATTTGGCTACTGAAATAGGGGCCACAGATTCCATCATGGTGGGGCTTGTAATCCTTACAAAATACATTTGTTGATCGCTCTTCCTTTTGTGTTAATTAGAGTTCCCATTGCAGTGGGGATACCATTTTCACTAAATTGTCAATTTGGATGCGCCCATGGGAGCTTTACTTTCTTGTGAAAGGCTATTGATCTGATGGGCCGGATGAGAATTGATCCAAGCCCAGTCTGCAAGATGAAACTGGACTGGAAACTGGCCTGAACCTGTATCAAGCCTAAGCATACAGGGTCGAGCCCAGTCTGTTGTAATGAGGACCACCGTGAATCTCGAGCCCAGCCTGATTTCAGCTTGGGAGATTTGTTAGATGATTTACAGGTTCTGATCACCGGCGAACTTTGGCGACCACTTGTTTGCTTGGCCAGTGTCTGGATGGCCATGATTTGGTTGAATGTTAGTGTGCACTGTAGAGTCAAAAGTCATGCATTGGACCTGTTGTCAAACGTCTTCTCCCATAGGATTGCATTTTTTTTTTTTTGGAGGGGTGTGTGGGGGGAATTTTGGACCTGTTCTATTAAGTCTGCTGTCAGGTGCAAATCGACCCATTCTTTTTTTTTTTTTTTTGCCCTATGTCTTTAAACTTCTTTCGGTTGAATTTATTGACGAGCTTTGAGCGGTCGTCTTGAAAATCTGTCAGAGTTGGGAGACTCGGAAATTTCTTACAGATGGCGATAAGGATCTTTGCGTGGGGAAAATTGCTATTGAAATCCTTTGAGATGTTATAAAACATGACGAGAAATATTTGTTTTTAGTTTTTAGGATTTTTAAAAAAAAAATTTATTTATTATTATTATTATTTATATTCATTTGATTAGAAAGTGGGTTCTAAGTGAAATCGGATTGCCTACCTGAGTTACTCAGTAGGCTCTTATGGTACTGAGTAAACTCTGTTGGGTCCACCGTGAATGTACGTGCCCATTCAAGCGGTTGAGACCAAAATTGAAGCATATCCAAAGCTGGAGTCGACCATACCATAGGAAACAGTGAGAGTAATGATTTCCCCTTGTTGAAACCTTGCTGGCCCCACAGTGATATTTATTTGTCATCCAACCTATTAATAAGATAAATTACGGATGAAAAGGGTAAATCCAAACATAACCTTGATCCAAAACTTCTATGGCCCTCAAGATTTTTTCAACGGCAGATATTCAATTCACACTATTTCCCATAGTGTGATCCATTAGAGCTTTAGATATGCTTTATTTTTAGGCTCAGGCCCTAAAATTATCTGGTAAAATGGATGGAAGGAGTGGATAAAATATATAAATCATGATGGACCCCACAAAGTTTACTCAGTACGCTTAGCGGACTACGCAATCCGCTTCCGTTCTAACTTCTAAGTGGCTCGGGTACAAATCAAGTTCTTCAGTTGATAATGAGTGGGGGTCAGATTGGTAACCTGGACTCTCTGAAGAGATTTAACACTTAAAAAAAATAAAAAATAAAATGAAATAATCTTCATGAATAGGCATCCTTTTTAAACAAATACAGTTCGCAAAATAAGGCAATGGTGATGGCCCACTGCTCAACTTCCTCCAATCCAAAGGCCATTTACATTCGCTTACCAGTAGTACTGACCATTGCCGAAAACTGATATGCTCAGATGATTACTTCTCTAGTTCCTATTACTAAATCGACGCCTCTGACAGGCGAATGCATGGTCGTGCCCTTTTCTAACTTGTTCCTTCATGGCCATGATGCACCTTTTGCTGTACAATGGCCCTTTCCATTTATTGGCATTTGCCTCCTAGCCAAGTTGCCTGCCCATTCGTCGTGGAACTTGTTTTGGACTAAATTGTATTTCTGGGGTTTTTTTTACCTTGATCAGGAAGAGCCTGTTGCAATTACTTGTATGCTCCTGACTAGGGCTGAAAGTCGGGCGGGTTGGGTTGGTGCTCAACCCTAGCCCAACCCAAGGTTCCTATACCTCAACCCAACCCAACCCAACCCAACCCAACCCAACATCGGGTTGGGAATTCTCAACCCAAGCAGGCTTGGTCAGGTTAGTTGGGTTGGTCGGGTGGATACATGCTAATATTTTCGTTATTACAGTATTCTATTATATTTCAATACAGGACTTATTTTTTGTACCTATAAGCTTATTAATTGTATATGTAGTTATTTATTGTAAAAAATTTCATTTTTTCTAAACAAACAAGATAAAATATAGGACATCTACTCCTTTAAAAGTCGTGTTGGGAGAGAAATCCGGCATATCTTAGTAACTCGAATCATCGCAAATGGCGTGGACCAATGAGACCCGATGGCACTGTGCCTTCAACACAAACAATCCACAATCAATTATAATTTGCATGTAACTTATATATATATATATATATATATCAATTGGGTTTGGGTCAGGTCAGGCAACCCGAGACCTCAACCAAAGCCAGACCCAAGTTTTATCGGGTTGGTGTTTATATAGCCCAAGCTCGATACATCATACTTGAGCCCAACCCAATGTCAGCTCGGTCATGGGTCGATCGAGTTGAACTCGCCCAACTTTCAGCCTTACTCCTAACTAAGCAGAATGAACATGATATACATACATAGTCCCTTGCAAAATCAATTCACCATTTTCCAGAAACCAGTTGATTTAGTTTTTGACTTAGTCACTCCCCACCACCAAGTATTTCCATTCCGTGTAAATTCATCATAAGATCAAAGCTTTTCAGATGAGATCAAAATCTAATTTTGAAAAAATAAAATAAAAAGAAAAGAAAATAAAAAAGACTAATCGTAAAGCCTAACAGATTGAGGCCATGTTGGTGTGCCATTAACTGGTTATCCACATTACAAATTGTTGGGGATTGTGTTGCGGAATCACACAGAGATGAATCTAGGATAACAATCCAAGAGCACCAAGCAAACACAAGAGAATATAGAGATTTAACGTAGAAAACCCTTTCGGGAAAAAACCACGACACAAAGCGACATAAATCCACCGTGAAAGCATAAGTTACAAAGAGAAAAGACTTACTCGATTCGAACAACCTCAAATTTCACCCTTTGCTACACCATTTGAAACCCTAAAACTATTTAGAAACCCTCTGGAATAGTTTAGGAAACCTTGAAATATCTTAGAATGATTCTAGAAGCATGCTAGGAACTCCTATTTATAGTTGGGGAATTTCAACTTTCACACCGACTTGGAATAATCTGGAAATCACCACAAATTTACGCAGTCCGTGCACAATCTGCATAAGCTTCGACTAGTCGAACCATAGCTCGGGGGCTAGTCGAAGGACACTTCAACTAGTCGAACTTGTCCTTCGACTGGTCCAATTTCTTGGAAGTTTCAAAATAAATTGTTGCTAGATTTTCACCCAAACTCTCTCAGGCTAGTCAAATTTCCTCATATTTAAGACATCTATTAACAACAATATTCACCATGTCTTCAATATTTAAACGTGTAGCTTCTTGACCTATTCTCTTATCTCTATATCACATCATAGCTTCAATCAATGCTTCTCGTACACACTCCATCTTCCTTTTACACCATCGCCAAGCCCAAAGAAATTGTATAGAACTTGAACTTCTCTATAGGAATGACCTTATGGGCATGTCTTCTAGATTCACGCTGGTGTAAATCTTTTCCAAAGTTACACCTCATTCTTCAAGCACTTATCGGATAAAGTGGTGACGAACACAATGTGTTTAGTACGAGAGTGATAAACGGAAAATTTAGCCAAATTTATAGCACTTTCACTGTTACAATTAACTGGCATAACTTCCTGCCGAAGCTCTAACTGATTTATCATGCCTCTCAACCAAACACCTTCCTTAAATGCTTCTGTCGTTACTATATACTTTGCTTCAGTCGTAGAAAGAGCCATCATATACTGAAGTTTTGACATCCAACTAATTGCTCCACCCGCTAGTACAAATGAATAACCAGAAGTCGACTTCCTAGAGTCCACACTGCATGCGTAGTCTAAATCCACATAGCCTACTAGCTTTGTCCTTGTCTTCCCAAAAGTTAAGACGTAGTCTTTTGTACCTCAAATGTATTGAAATAGCTATTTCACCGCTTCCTAATATTGCTTGCCGGGGTTTGACATGTATTTGCTCACAACACCGATTGCTTGTGAAATATCTGGTCTCGTACAAACCATGACATACATTAAATGCTAATTATATTCGAATAAAGCACATGAGACATAACTTGCTTTTCCTCAATTAATTTAGGACATTGTTCTGAGGAAAGCTTGAAGTAAGCTGCGTGGGGAACGCTCACTGGTTTTGCTTGGTCTATCTCATACTTGATCAATACCTTTTAAAGGTATTCTGCTTGTGATAATCAAAGCCTACTCCTCTTCTTGTCTCTATGAATATCTATGCCGAGAACCCTCTTTGCAGCCCCCAGATCTTTCATCTCGAATATCCTTGCTAGCCGAGTCTTCAGTATGTTGATTTCAGACATATCATGACTGGCGATCAACATATCATCAACATACAATATTAAGTTGATAAACTTGCCATCTCTCAGTGTTTTGTAATAGACACAGCGATCGTATTTACTTTGATTAAACTTTTTACTCAACTTGAACGAATCAAATATCTTATACCACTGTCTAGGTGATTGTTTAAGGCCATACAAAAACCTCATTAATCTGTAAACCTTTTTCTCTACCCCTTTAACTTTTTAGCCCTCTAGTTGCTTCATGTAGATTTGCTCTTCTAACTCCCTATGCAGGAATGTAGTCTTGACATCCACCTGTTCCAGATCGATATCGTATTAGGCAACCAGTCTCAACACAAATCTAATGGATACTTGCTTAACCATCGACGCGAATATCTCTGTGAAGTCGATTCCTTCTCTCTGAGCATATCCCTTTGCTAGCAGCCTCGCTTTGTATCTATCATGTTTCCTTTTGAATAACCATTTGCATCCGATCATTTTTTGACCTACTGAAAGCTTAACCAGCTCCCATGTGTGGTTTTTGTACAACGAGTCCATCTTATCATTTGTAACCACCTTTGTCACGCCTCAAACTCGGGAACCATGTTAACAAAATTCCTGATCGCCAAATCCAGCGTCGACAGCTTTTGTAGCACCCTATTCTCGGCAACCAGTACCCATACGCCAGATTTCGATCTTTGGATCCTATAAGAGGATTTTTAGTGTAAGTTTTTTTTTTTTATATAAAGAAGCATAACCACAAGTATACTCAAATCACAAGAACAACATCATCACCACATATCCACTAATATAAATATTAGACTACAGTGCTGAAAGGGAAATACATAAATAACAAAATCTCCAAAGTGATTTGCCACAAGCTCCTCCCTCAACGCTGCTGCGACCTAACGTCACCTGCACGCAACGGTCGTGCATAAGCTTACAAGAAGCTTAGAGGGTGGTGCGTGTGTGCACAATGGATGTGACAAGCATACAATATCAAAGTAAGGGGAAATACCAGAAATTTATAAATTGTACAATATCAGAGTAAGTGGAAATACTAGCAAGTCCATAAATATCGTTAGCCTTATCCAGACTATGTGATGCAAAGATATAATAAGTCAGATGTCATATGCTGAGGACACAATGTATAAGAAGTGACAAAGCTGGAGTGTGTAGTCGGAATGATAGTATATGGTGTCGCTAGCTGCGGGGTCCATCACAAGGGACTTCTATCCAAACCAGTCCCATACCTAAATTTGGATAGCTAGACTTAATGTGGTAAACTCCAGATCTCAGGTTGGTCACGTACCCAACCGAAATCATGGCCATTGCGAAGGTACACATAATGATTTGGTTACACACCACCAGCTCGAGTGGATAGTGAATGAATGAATGAATGAGTCAAATGCTGAGTACACAACTCCAGCTCAGTAAGCACACATCAGTATCATACATCTCTGGGATATCACCGGGGTCTAGTACACTCCACACTGGCTACAGCCCTCCCTGACCACGCAACCAGCGAATGGAAGTGACCTTATTACTCGCCTGACCAGTAGTCTGCCAATATCTACTTGGCTTGTCGATAGCGGACCCATTTTCAAGTTGGTCAAACTCAGCCTAGCTTTGCCCTCTACCCACGGGCAGATAAGGCCACATCCCCTTCCAATCAACCCTGACATAGTGGGAGACGCAGCCTACTAGTTTTCGGCACTCCGGCGCTCATGTATCCACTCGGTGTAGACGTTGGAGCATCCCCTGGCCACAAGGGTTTAGAGACTTTCACTTAAGGACATACTAAAGCCCATATGCTAGAACTAAACATTTTCAGTGTCCCATCTAGCCATCCACGATATGCCTGTTGAGGCCATAGCCCTGATGTTGCTAGGGTGTAAGGTGATCATGTTACACAAAATGCGAGGTGCATAAATTATATCATCTAGTCATGCATCAAACCTGTGCGTACTACACGATCATGTGGGACAACTCCATCTCACAAGGAGTCCCCTAGATGTCTTAACTCAATGGCACATGCTAGGATCAATCATTCCTCACGACATGCACATAAATGATGCGTGTGGGCATATGTCATGACGACATTATACTAAACATGCTCTCAGTGTATCATTCATGTCACACAAAATGCGAGTTGTATGATGTCATACCATCCAGTTATGCATCAAACCTGCACATACCGCATGATCATGTGGGGTAACTCCATCTCCCAAGTAGTCCCCTAGATGTCTCAACTCAATGGCACATGCTAGGATCAATCATTCCTCACGACATGCATATAAATGATGTTATACTAGCGTGTCCTACTAGACTAAGCACACTAGCATGATTTATCAAATATAAACAATAACCGGCCTAAATACATGATGGGGTCCACAGAAGGATGACGGATCTAGTCCAAAACATCAAGATTAGATCTAAACAATGGATATACAAACCCGATACAACAGATTCTTCCATCTACGACAAGGGGTGATGAGGCACTCACCTATAGATAGTGGATGGTCAAGCTGACATACTCACATCAAGGATGGACCTCATGGGGAGAGTCAAATGGGTCTACCACAAGATGAGTGAAGAGGAGAAGTCTAAGTACAACAAGTGGGCTTCCTCATCCTCTCTATCAGATAATAAACTGGGCTTCCCTATGGAGGTCTGGTAAGTACACAAGGTGGGCTTTAAAGTTGGATAAATCCTACAAGGTGTGGTGGAAGCACTAGCATCAATGGGGGCCCAATGGTTTGGGTTAGCCCAATAAAGGTATGGGTGGAATGGGCTTAGCAACGGGCCCTAAGGAGGTTCACAACGTGGACATTTAACCACCATCGCTCCTAAGGTGCGGCCCATTTGGGATATGGAATCTAGCTCACAATGGGTGCCCATGGCCCTAATACTATCTAGAAGTGGATGGACAACGTATGCACATCACTCACACATGGTGGGCCTCACAAGGCAGCCCCTAATCATGGGCATATAACATATACATCACTGTGGGCCTCTCAAAGCGGCCCATGGCCTAGGGAATGTATGAATAGGACACATATAACACATTCATCATGGTGGGATTCATAAGATAGCCCATGGCCCAGAAAATGGGTGGATAGCTCGTACATACATCATAGTGGGCCTTATAAGTTAGTCCACAGTCCAATAAAATGGATGGGCAGCGTGTATAACACATACATCAAGGTTGGCCTCGCAGGCCAGCCTTATGGCCTAGAAAACAGATGGACAGTGTGCTTACAATACACACATCAAGGTGGGCCTCATCAGGCAGTCCCATGGTGGGACGCCCCAGCCTAGCTAGTCCCTGGTGAGCGTTCACCTGAGATTTGTATCTACTGCAACCATGTTGGACCTACACTGAAAGGTGGGCCGGGAGATAGCTGCTGGAGGGTATAGGGGCCCCACCCATCATCAATGGGCCACAGTGATGTATAGACAAGGAGGATATATAATACATGCAGTAGGGTGGGCCACTATTGGGTGGTTAGCCTAGCTGTATCACTAGCCCAGTTGTGGCGCCCAACAGATGGACAACTTGGGTAAAATACATACACACAGTGGGCCTCATGCATCATAAAGGGGGCCCCACCAGCTGGACAGGATGGATATAAAACACATATAACAGGGTGGGCCTCATGGAGCAGCCCATGGCCCGGTAAAATGAATGTACAACATGTATATAGAACACATATAATAGGTGGGCTCCAATGGCTGGACGTCCAACCCATCTAGGTCTGCTGGACGTCCAAAACTTGGATGACCTAGATAAGTCACATACATAGTGGGTCCTAGCTGGACCTGGGTCGCTAGAAGGTGGGCTTTGGTAAGGCGAGCCTAAAAAATAGATGGATGGCAAAGATAAAACAGATACATCACAGTCGACCGACCCAGCAGCTGCTGGACGCCCGTCCAGCAGTGCCTGGCCCATATGGGCATTGAATCTATTTCATAAATGGGCCCGTGGCCCTGGAAATATTGATGGATGGTGTGGGTACACACATGTAGCAAGGTTGGGTCCACGTGAGTGGCCCACCAGCTGAAACAAGCTGATATTTGTTTTCTTCTGCATCTAAGCTTACTGGACGGTCTGGACAGCAATCGTCCAATAGCTCTTGGCTAGTCACGGCCCACCTGGCCCTGCTGGATCTGGCCACTGATGCAGATGGACGGTGTAGATATAAAGGACATCAAGGTGGGGTCCATGTATGTGGCCCACCAGCGTTTGGATCAATCTGATATTTGTGGTTTCCCTCATCCTCAACGCCTGTTGCTGGACAGCAAGCGGTCCAGTAGTTCACGGTCCCTCTGGTCTGCTAGGCTCTCCATTGGACGGATGGTGTGGATGTAGTTCACATACATTAAGGCGGGGTCCATCAGGGTGGGCCACACAGTGGCTGCAAAGCTGGAGATCTAGCTGATATATGTATTTCCCCATCTAGACTATACATCTGGATGGTCAGTCCAGCAAGGTGGACAGCAAGACCGTCCCACCTGCTGGACGATTTGGATCGCCCATATCATACCAAAAAAAAAGGAGAGGAGGAGAGAGAGAGAGAGAGAGAGAGAGAGAGAGAGAGAGAGAGAGAGAGAGACGTGTGTGTGAGGGAGGAGCTCTGCCACTATGAGCTCGTCTCCAAGTGTTGCAACACATACATCAAATGGGTCCCACCACATGTGGGCCTACAAATCATAAAATCAATGGTGGAAATCCCTTTCCCACCCACAAGATCAAGGTCTAGATGACCTTCTCATAATAGGAAAAATAAACATCATGATGGGGTCCATGGAGAATGGTTCCATCATGGGATGAACATATGAATCATGGTGGGCCGTTGGCCATACCTGGGGTCCAAAGTGAGATCCATACCATTAATCAGTAGGCCCCACTTGGCCCATCATCTAAATCATAAATCTAGTCCTGTAAACGTCCACCGTTGGATCTTCTTCTTGGTTCTTTGGAATGCTTAACTCCTAGGCTTCTTCTTTGATGGAGGTTGATGAAGATTGAAGGGTTAGGATGAGAGATTAGGGGTAGGAAGTGGGCCACACACTTGGTTCTTTCCTCTCCTTAGAGCTTCCACTACTAGAAAACTGGGCAAATTAAATCCATAGCCATAGACCTATGGTTACGGTTTTAGTCCGTAGCACGACCGTCGTTGTAGGTGCCAAGCCAATAGGTCTAAAACCAATGGCTACGGATTTAATTTGTAGCCATAGATTATAATAGCTACAGATATAATCTGTAGCAATTATTTCTGTAGCCAAAAGTACCTATAGCTATGGATAGTATTGGTAGCTAAAAGTAGCATTGGATCCGTAGCAATATGCCGAATTTAATAACAGCCACGGTTGTCAGATTACCAGCTACGGTTAATATTTGTAGCAATTGCTTACATAAAAAAAAATTATAATCATTCATTCATTCAATTACCACCTGCATAATCATTCATTCATTCATTCAATTACAATCATTCATTCATTCAATTACAATCATTCATTCAATAATGAATCAATTACAATCCTTCATTCAAGCATGGAGGACAAACTGCTACATTGCTGCCTAACTGGAGAGCTCGGATTGAGGTTGATTACTCAGCATGCAAAGCTGCAGGAAGAACATTTTCCAGCCAAAAATTCATATGCATGTTAGATACTACACTGGTGATTGGATACATGTTGCCAAAAGAAAATGTATTGTTAAAAGAAGCAAAAAATCCAAGTGGCATGGACTGTAGCTGTATGTTTAGTACAAATAGACTAGTAGAGGCAGGAGTAGAACTTACATCTAGGAGGAAAAACCATTGTCAGGTTAGAAAAATCTTGCCGTATAGAAGTGCATGCTACACATACTCCCCTAGTGACTTTTGAACCTGGGCTTGAACCTTGTCTAACATCTCTCATATTTGAACTTTCAGAACTCCCATGCTGCAAATCTAAGCTCCCTGAAGACTGGTGGTCAAACTGTAAAAGACAGATCCGCAATTAGCTGATAGGCCAAATAAATCTCGATTGATTCCAATCTAACACCTTTATGACGTCCATGGTCCACCATGGCTTGCTGGTGATCAGTTCTATTTAGATTCCCTAGGACCATTTGTTGGTGATTAGTTCTATTTAGATTGAAACATACTCCACTGCTCAAAACTCAATAGTGAAAATTTCTAACAACACAAATAACAAAAGCATGTACACATCAAATTGATAGAAATATTGCTAATAGTTTTCAGTTTTATGATTGATTTGAAATGGGATTAGTCAGCAATTATTCATGGGATGCCTATAGAATTTGATTTGCTAATATCACTTTGCAAAATAAGTCCATTCAATTCAGGGCATTATTACTTTTTTTTTTTTTTTTGCAACTTCAATTTGTTCAATTCATGAATCCAACTCATCTAGTCCACAGTTACATGTTTCTTGTTTGAATCTTCCAAGCCTAACTACATCCCACCAAATGTGCTTATGTGCACAAATTGGAAACAGTTAGAATTTCTTATTAGTTAGGACTTAGCAGCTCCAAACCAACAAGCAAATTCTGATGAATACAAGAGCGTGGAATTCACTTTTAGTTTGCTCAGTTTGTTCGTTTGTTGCAAATGGGGTAAGCTAGTTGAGTTTTTTTTTTTTTTTTGAAGATTGGTAAGCCAGTTGAGTATGGAAAGACCATGTTTAAGAAAGACTGAAATAACATAAATCGCACAGACCAAGTTGCATTTGGATGCTCAATTGAATTGAAATAATTCAATTCAATGAAATTGAAATGACCGTCATGGGAATAACCCCTTTCCATCCACAATGAAGATCTAGCCCCAAATAGCAATTCAGATTATTTCAAGCCGAACTCAAACCACATGAAATTGCATTTAAGGGCAGGCCATCACAATGTATTGAAACAGTCCACCTCCATTTTAGTCCTTTCCTCTATGTTTAACTGAATTTTCACAACCAACTGCAACTAAGCATCCAAATGCATCCTTAAAATTCAAGAGAAGGATAAATAAGATCCAAATCAATGGCAAGATCGCATTCTACACTTGTAAATAGTTTAAATGCAGTCAGGACGCTCCTTCTCTGGGTAATCCAGAAGACATCTGCTTTCTTTGACATATATAGCCCTGGATCGATGATAATAGGCTTCGCCCTTTGAAATCTACAGGACCCAAAAACAAATCCAATTTCAATGCCCAACAAATTCAAAAGAAATAAATAATAATAATAATAATAATAATAAGTAAAGATTTGCATACTCCTTCCAGTCGATGTCGCTCGTGTGATCAATGAAATTAAGATCCCGCGGTATAGAGGAGAACATATAAAATAGATCTGATTCAAAACAAGACACCCATCAAATCAAAATTCAAAATTCAAGATGATAAAGGAACAAATCAAGCCCTGTCTCTAACCATCCTATGTCACAAGGTTTGCCCTCATGTTCATCCTGACATTCCCAACCTCGACAAAGATCGGGTGGCCCATGACTTGTTGCTTGTGAATATCAACACGCTTGTTGATATGTGTAGCCTTGACATATTGTATAAATCAAATTATGCATGTCTGGATTAGTATCTTGGCCTGTAGAGATGAATGCATGAGAATATATTTTCAAAAATTTTATTCCAAGAATAGTGGGGCCAACCTGATAAAGTGTTAAGGCCTACCCAAAGTTGAGCCTGGCAGTATAGTGCTGGGCCAAACAAGAAAATTCCATTTCTTTCAATCAAGCATCATATAACAGATCTGAATTCTAAGAATGGTGCTTTGATGGAAATTCGAGATCTTTGAGTAGGATGCAAAAAGGTTCACTTACCTTGAAGCATTTAAACCACCGAGCGCAACTGTTCCCAAAATCAGAAGAAAGATTTACTAATCATCCAATTTTAGCTGGGCAATTCTCCTTTTTAGTCATGTACAAAAAGACAAAAGAGATTCATAGAACTTGGGAAAAAAAATGAAACATTTGAAGTTTACAAGTGGAGACTCGGAAAGTATGTGCCTTCCACACCAAAACACACAACAGTTATCTCGTTAGGTAGCACGAATGGCCCATTGTTATTATTAGATCAGTTTTACAAGTTCAAACACCTATTAGTAAGAAAATAAATAAATAAATAAATAAGAACTTGAGAAGAACATCCAGCAAAGTTATTGAACCCACATATGCAGGCATTAACCAACTTCTGTAAAACAAAACAGGGATCAATAGAAGTCAACAGACATAATTTGGGGCTGCCTCTTTTCAGTGTCTGATAGTTCAAAATTAAACTTTTCCTTTCAATTGGGGTAGAAATAATCAATATTCTGGGACATGAAAACCTCAGTTAGTAAACATCACATATTATAATGAACATGTCATTACATCAGCATTAAGTAAGTTCATGAAATGGCCAAGCTATACGTGCTAGAGGGGGGGGGGGGGTGAATAGGACTATGCCAAATTAAAAATAAATACAGCGGAATATGAAATAAAGAATAGATAGCAATCACAGAATAGGAATGGAAAGCAACCTAAAATAGAGAAATAGAAACATAAATTGTTCTAAGGACAACCTTACACCAAAAACCAAGGTTTGTGGTAGGACAACCTTATTTCTAGAACAAATAGTGAAACAGAAACTCAACGTAATAAAGAGATAGCAAAAATATAATGCTGTAATGTAAATCTAAATTATTACAACATTCCCCATTGTGTTTGAAATGTAAAATTTACAACATTCACATCCACACATACATTCCACAATTCTGAATGATAAAAGATAGAAAATATAAATCACACATCTGCAACACAAAGAATTATAGTGGTTCGCCTGTGTGTTCACCAACTGTTAAACAATAGCCACACAGAATGCTACTCCACTCCTAATATCCTCACACAGGGGATATTAGCGTTCACTATCAAACAGGTTTTCACAGGTTCACCTAAAACCTTCACAATTGTGTCTTTTTCAAAGGGCTTACATAATTCAAAAACCCTCACTTCTGAGTTTTCTGGCTCTCCTCAGATAACCAACAACTTTGAGATTTTTCTAGCTTAACCTTAAATAAAACCAAACAATGCAAATTACACAAATTGTAAAATACCTGATTGTCTTCTTCGTTGTAGCAGCCTAGAAGAACCAAGTCGGAGTAGAGATTTGAATGTCAAAGTTCAATGTCCAATACTCACTTTATAATGGTTCTAGGTTCTAATAGATTTTAAATTAAAACAAAAGGGCTAGCTCTAATTGATTTTGATTCCAGAAAAAAGAAAACAACAATTCCTCTTTTCGGATTAGATTGGAATGCAAGAAACAAAATCAATTAAGAAAGTTAAAGAAAGAGAATATTAAATATGCACACTTAGCTTATATGGAGCACCGACTTATCTCTCAGAAGACCGAATTAATTTAGCTTAAAGTTCTTATTTTATTCTGAGATTCGTGCTCTATTTATAGGTGAGCAAATCACACCTTCGATTAGTCTAAGGACCTCTACGACTGATCGTAGAACCAACAGATATTTAAAAAATTCGGGCGCGATAAGATTTGACAGTTTTACGACTGGTCGTAGGTGGTCTACGACTGGTCATGGGTCTCCTACGACTGGTCGTAGATTCACACGACTGGTCGAATAGTCCCGACTTCACACTCCAGCATGGTCATTTCATTCGCACCGCATATTGCATTACATCCGCGGCATATGACATTTTAGGTTATTGTGTTTCTGCATTTATATGGTCTAGATACGGCTGACGGTATTCGTGAACTCATCAAGAATTGTATATTGCATTGCATTCTCAGCATCTGATATTTAGCTCTTTATGACTCCTCATTTGCATAGCCGATCTGTAATGCGTACTCTGATATTGTTTGACTCATGGACTTGTTAGTATTTTCGCTTACTCTGATATCATATGATTCATGATCTTACCAGTATTTTCGATATTGTATGCTTATGGCATTGTATTGAGTACTTGACATTTACCTTATGCACACACTTACACCACCCTCTAAGCTTTTTATAAGCTTATACACGATAGATGCGTGTAGGTGATGTTAGGTTGCAGCAGCGTGGAGCTTGGAGCATGTAGCTGACTTCTAGAGCTTTGATATTTTGACATATGTATTTCCCTTTCAGCATTGTATTCAAATGTGTATATTAATGGATATGTGATGATGATGTTGCTTTTGTGATTTGGGTAAACTTGTGGTTATGCTTATTATGAGTAAATGTACATTGGAAAATCCTCCTTGTAGGATCTTAGGATCGAAATCTGGCTTATAGACGAATGGGGTACTATGGAGGCTGTCAGCACCAGATTCGGCAATCGGAAATTTTGTGTGCCCGGTTTCCGAGTTTGGGGCGCGACAAAAGATCTTACCAAAAGCCATGAAATAAATGAATGAAAAGCTCAATTTTTTACATCCAATCGCCATGCACCCAAACATAGAAGAATTTATCTGCATGTATGACAATAACATATGCTTGAATATGAAATATGCAGCTCCAATCCTCTCACATGCAACATCTACCTAAAAGAATGCACATAATCATCATGCATGAGCAATCAATACAGGAATGTACAAGTAAAATCATAAAACCAGAGATACTCACTGCACTTTCAGGATCTTCTCCATAATTAACAATCTCATTCTAAAGCCCTTCTCCCTCCTCCTTTACTCGGGCTTGGGACCGGCAATGTAAGGAGTTGCATTGGCGGAGTTAAAAAAGGACTTAGGCTCCATTTGGTTTGAAAAAAATGTATTCATAAATATTAATGTGATGACCAAATGAAGCCTAAGACTATAAATAAGTTCAAATATAGAGTACAAAATTCATTCAATATTTAAAAAAATCAAATAACATCTAGTGTAACTAGAAAGAACATGTAGACTATAACTATGTTGAACTATAGAGTGCCAAATTAGATCAAAATTAAGAAACAAACAAGCTAAACATCATATAAAGTAACTAAAAAAAAACATGCACACTACACATGTTCAATTATAGAGTACCAAATTTATTCAAATTATTGAATTCTTAAAGCCTCTTTCCCTCATTGCACAAACGATCCTGGACTGGCCTCTCCAAGTATAGATGCGAACCCATCTTCTTTTCACAAAGGAACGCCAGGTTGTATAACCTCAGTCAAGACAACAACAAAAGCTCCATCCTCCAACGGTTCGCAATGGACAGTTGCATTTGGATTAACTTCATGTACTTGACCACGAGCAACTACACCACGTTTTCTAAAACCAAGCAAGTCGCATCTCTTACCGATATATATAATATCCGGCTACATTTACACATAAAATGTCATTGGTATTGTTAGTATTTATAGTATAATTATAAGCTCAATACAGCAAAAAATTTATACTTGCATACTGACGATGCCTGAGTAGATTTAGTGATTGCTGGTGATGAGAGATTTGGAGTATACTGTCCCTCTTTCTACATATCAACCAATGTTTTTTTCATCTCAAATAACTCTTAAGTTATATCAACCAATGATTTCTTCATGTCAAATAACTCTTGAGTTATGCTCTCTTTTTCTTTTGTCACATTCTCTACCTTTGAATGAGCAGGGGCTGACTTCTTCAGTCCTGTCTTGCTTATCGAGCAACCTAGACCCCGTATTCTCCCTCTACTGTTAGAACCAACCAATTGGAAAATATTGTAAATCAAGTTATTAGGATATTCATAATTACCATAAAACTTAAGTAATTTTAAATTTTATTAGTACTTCTGTAAGGGCATCATCCACGCCGGTCATCCTAGAAGTAGGATTGCTACTATAAAGCTCATCTAGTTTTTCCTGTGAAAAAATACAAATGAATGTAAAATAATTCAAAGTTATACATAGGCTTTTTATAAGGGTACTAGTTAGTGGTACGAGGGATGCACTTACAACAAGGTCAGGATACTGGACAACTTTGTCCTTTCTTGTATGGGCTCTTAAGTAGACTTCACATCTACTTATCTCGACATCAAAGCTAAGATTCCTCTCCATCGCCTTTGGCACATTACATATCGTTCAAATACACATCATTAATAGAGTTAGATAAATGATAAGTTAAATTTAAATTCAATTTAAAACTATGGTACTATTTTTAAATACATACCATCTTATAGCGAGTAATAGCCATGCTGCGCCTCCCAAGACACGCAGGTCCTTTTAGCTTGGCTCGATTAACTTTATTCCTTGCACTTGCCCTCTTGAATTCCTCGGTGGTATGTTGATCCACAAAGACCCTCCAATCCTCCATAGGGATACCTGAGGGGCAGGACCATCTCTCACAGCAATAGGATCCTTGTTTTAAATATATTTTGCAGTCAACATTTTCTTATATCTCCTCCATGCTTCATTGATGCGTTGTGTAACGTAATTAAGACTTGCATCCCAACATTGACCCTCAAACTCAAAAAACTTTGACAATCTTTTCGTGACCATATGAATGTGTTCAGAAGGCACCTGGCGAAAGTCCAGGTATATGATCAGGATATGAGAATGGGTGAGGACACCGACATGCAATGCAAAGTCTTTGTGATGGGAACAGTCCTCATTCGGTTGCCTGAATTCATTCGTCTTTAGGAATTTTTTCCTATCAGGTTGCACAAGTAAAGAGACCCCCTTACTAATGCCTCTCTTTCTAGATGAAGAAGAAGCTGACACAATTACATAAAAGGAATAACAGTTGTATATACACATCATTGATTACCGCCAATATATAAGGAAAATGAAATTTACATATCTAATTAAGAAGAAGTATCTTATTATCTTCGAGGTTGCTTGTATCTGTACTCCCAAGCAATTGCACACCCAATACCTCTGGTTGTGAATCCATGTGCCTATTTCTTCACTAAAATGGAAAAAAACACTAATGGTTAAGAAATAATTTAGATCACAGATAAAGTACAAATAAGTCATTATATTATCCAAACCTTGATTAGATTACCTCCAATAAATATCATTTTGTTACATGCTTAGTAAATACAAACAATTTAGTAGATTCTCTTTGATCGTTTTGTTTTCTTTGTTTTCTCGACTACAACACTGATGTCTTCAGGTTCATTGAATATCAACTCATCAATAATTGCTAATGAGGTGAGATCAGGTCTTGCATCGGCATTACTTATAGTCTTTAATCGTTCCGATAAAACTCACGTCTCTTCTTCGACAAAAATCTTTTTTGGAACCTTCAAGACCACATGTCAGTCAGGATTTTTTGGATCTTTGGAGTAGAAAACTTGCGTGGCATGCTCTGCAAGAATGAAGGGCTCATCATCGACTTTGTCTGAATTGTAAAGATTGGACAAATATACTAATCTTAGATTCGCATCGACATTAAAAAAACACCATGATGTGTCACCTTCACCCAATCACACTTAAATAGGACGGGCTTGTACCCTGTTCAATACTCTAATTGGATAATTCTACAAAGGACTCTGTAGTAAGGTTGATTTTCATCCACTGTATTCATATCTTTAGCACTTGATCGGAAGGTTGTCATACCCTCTGTCATAACCCCACTGTTTTGGTTCGTTTTATTCTCCTCATAGTCCTTAGTGATAAAGAGGAAACCATTAATATAATACTTATTGTATTGCATAGAAAAAGCTAGAGGTCCTCTCACTATGTCTTTAAATTCTTTATTGTCAGATTTAATGAACTCTGATTGCCTCTTCAACCAAGGTATGAATTCATCCTCGCTAGGCACCCTGTTGATCCTCTTGTAGCATCGCTGTAAGAAATCTTTGTGCTTCCTGTGCGATATTTGATAACATTGTTATAATGAAATCGCATAAAGTAAGGAATATGAATATATATATATATATATATATATATATATATATATATATATATATATGAGCTTATTGTACATACCCTTCCCACTCATCGTAGCTGGGATGACTCTTCAGTACCCATGTACGAGCTTGTTCGTATTCCATACCCACTGGGATAACACTTTGACCCTAACCTACTGGACTAACATCGTCATCATTATGGTCATCATCAATAATATCTTGTAACTTATGTAGTCTTAGAATCACTCTGTTAAACCATTTTTCCAACTTTTCCAATAGGCTTGTTTTCTATTTTCCTTTATATTGGTTGCAGAATATAATTGTCTCCTCTTAGATGTACCGCTTTGCAATACAACCGTTATGTCATGTCTTGTTACAGACATAGGCCTTGCATGTCTTCATGAACCTAACAAAGTTAATGATACATTATATATATATGCAAATGTAGATGTTAAGCTGATTTGTTCTTATTAAGCTCACAGCGTACCTTTTGAATGGATACATCCATCGATAGTATACAAGACCACATATGCGAGCCTCGTAAGCCAAATGGATCGACAAATGCATCATAATGACAAATATCGATAGCGGGCATATAGTTTCAAGCTGACATAACATCCTAGCCATGCCCCTCTCGAGAGTAAGGACTGTTTGAAGGTCTACGGTTGTTGAGCACAAAGCATTAAAGAAGGTGCAAAAGTTTGTAGTTATAGGACGAATGACCTTCCTATCCTTGAACGCATGCTGGATGAGAACTGGGAGTAGATGTTGCATCAACACATGGTAAGAATGAGACTTCATTCCCTTTAAATCTACGCTATCTTCTTTTACGATGGTCTTCCAATTCGCACTAAAACCGATTGGAACACGCAGCTCATGCAAAGTCTGGATGAAAAGCTTTTTCTCTTCTTTTCTTAGATAGAAAGGACCTTATTTCTGAATCACCTTTCCATTGTTCTTTTTTAGCCATAGACGCTTCTTAATTCCCAATTGTTTCAGGTCTCTGTGCGCATTAGCATCATCCTTGGTTTTGCCAAGCATGTTTAACATCAAGGTAACAAGGATTTCATACATATTTTTCTTAATATGCATAACATCAAGGTTGTGATGCACGGGAATATCTTTCCAATACTCCAGATCAAATAATATAGACCATTTGAAGAACCACGGTGATTCAACATCATCCGCTAGCTCTTGTCGGCCTCCATTAATACCCCTTATATTACTCTTCTCAGTCTTCCCCCACTGCATATTCAAGTTTGCGGTTTATCTTTTGACCTCAATCCCATCCAGACGGATCGGTTGACGTCATATCTCCACCTTCTTATTGAATGTACTAGCACTTGTGTCCTTCCTAGCCTGTTTTGACATTGGCAACCACCGTCTGTGGCCCATATAAATATATTTCTTTCCATATTGGAGTCGCAAAGAATCTGTGTTGGGACCACATATAGGACAACCCCACTTACCCTTGGTCCTAAACCAGAAACATTACCATATGCTGGAAAGTCATGGATTGTCCAGAGCAGAACGACATGCATGTTGAATTTGTTTTCATGGGATGCGTCTAAAAATCGTGACCCCTTCTCGCCATAACTCTTGCAGTTCATTAATCAATGGCTGTAAATAAACGTTAATATCATTTCCTAGTTGTCGCGGTCCCTAAATGAGCAAAGTCAACATAGTAAACTGAGGTTTCATACAAAGCTTTGGTGGAAGTTTATACATCACACACATAACGGGCCATGAACTATACGACGTACTGAAAGCACCGAATGGGTTAAACCCATCTGTAGCTAGACCCAATCTAACATTGCGAGGCTCAGCTGAAAAATCTGTATACTTGTTATTAATATTCTTCCATGCAGTAGAATCAGCCGGATGTTCCATCTTTTTATGTTGAAATTTCCTGGTTGAGTGCTAAGACATTTCTTTCACCAATCATGGCACACTGAACATTCTTTGTAGCCTTGGTTTTAATGGAAAATACCTTAACACCTTCGCAGGTATTTTAGATTGTTTTCTCTCAGAATCCATTTCAGTCTTGAACCTAGGACTTTTACAATTTGGACAAATGGTTTTCATCTTGTTCTCTCTCCAGTATAAGAGACAGTCATTTGGACAAGCATGGATTTTCACATAATTAAGACCTAACTTTGTAATGATCTTCTTCGCTTGGTAGGTATTAGTTGAGGCCTTGTTACCGGAAGGTAACACCTTCTTTAGTATTTGAAGGAGCTCTGTAAAGCTTTTTTTCACTTCATCCATTATTCACCTTTAATTTGAAAAGCTATATAATGAAACTCAGCATGGTGAAATCTTGGGCCCCAGGGTATAGCTCAGTCATCGTGTCTCGTAGATTTGCTTCAAACTCATTAGTTTCATTTTCTCTAAAGACTCCTTCGACTATAGGGGTCACATTTGACTCATCTTGTATAACTTCATCTAGGTTATTACCACCAAGTTCTTGAATGATCGCATTGTGCACCTCATTTAAGTTCGGGACACTATGGTATTGTTGGGAACTTGATTCACATACAGTATACTTAGGTGATATATGCTCCCCATGCATGTTCCAAACCCTATAGCTTGGGTCGAATCCATTTTTCATTAGATGTATTTTCATATCATCATAGGAAACTGGAAAACGTGCACATCTGCAAGTGGTGCATGGTCAAGGAACGGATTTTCTACCAGGAAGGTTTTCTTGTGCAAACTTTTTTAAACTTCTTATCCCAGAAAGAAAACGTGGGTCTAGGAAACTTAGTGTCATCCACTCCCTATTCATTATAGCCAGATCTCGATTAACGAAGGAGTCCATTTTCAACCTGCACCTTACCAAAAATTAAAGTTGAAAATTAGCCTCATGCACCATCCTCCTCAAAGTTAGAAATGAAGGAAGTGCTATTAGATGATTAAACCCAGACAGATATTATCTATCAAATATAATGCATTAAGGAGTTTGCAATCATTTTATTTTTACAACAAATTAATAATGTTGCTAACATTTTGCTCTACCCAATGTGGTTTCTATGAAACCACTACAATGGGATATTTCATAAAAAGTCTCAAAAGAAAGATACTTTCAGTTTTAACATGTTTTTGTAAACATGGTATAAATGGCTCTTAACAGAGAAAATATATATTGTAAGACGGGTCAATGTACTAACTTTATTATCATTTTTCATTTTTATATTGCAAAGGTAGTTATATACATGGGCACAACTAGATGCACTCAACACTAAGAAAGTTGCGCTTTCATATCCTCACCATTAAAAGAAAGAGGAGGGAATCCCTACGTTTTGAAGTTACGCTTTCACTTGGTTATAGAATACAACAAGCTTTGGAGTTCTCCCCACGTTTCTCCAATTTTTCTACTTCTATATTTGTAAGTGCATTATAAATTTTCACAGCAACTCCGACCCAATTGCAGGTTAGGGATGCATTAGTCCAATTCTAGTTTCATCGTCTTTCTAAAATTCTAAATAATGCATCTATACTTTCATCTTGAACCTTAAGCAAATAAAGAAGAACTGCTAGGAAGCCCTTAGGTGTCAGGAAGGAAATGTCCTTAAATTCTTCTTGATGCCCATCACAAGTTAGAAGTTCAAAATTTCATGATTTATAAAAACATGAGTGCCTCCAACATCCTACACAATTTTTTTTAAAAAAATAAAAACCATGATGCCAAGCATAAAATTTCTTAGTGCCTATGGATCAACCATAATGCTTTGCCAGAGTATCAAAGCTTTTCTCTTATATCAAATGGAGATGTTCAATTTTGTGTGGATAGGGTAGCAGAATTCCTAATAAAAAAAAAATATTTGAATGGCACTTAAAGTTAATTTTCAGTCATTTAACAGGCTATACATAGAAATTAGTAATTGTGAAGTCACTGCTGATGAATAGAATCCAACACAAGCCTAAAGTAATGTCCTAAACAATCATGCATTCAATAGTAGGAGTACCATGCTTAAAGCATCAGATTTAATAGAACGGTCACCAATTCAAGTTACAAGAGCATTCTAGTTGAGCAGAAGAATAATTTTGTCAAGGACACCTTTGCTTGTGAGCCAGTCATGGTTTATTGCCAGTCCACTGTCAACGCAGTTGTAAGGTTAGCCAAGCAGATATATGGCAGAATGACCTTCCCAATTAGCTGCCTGATCTGTGGCCATGAAAGGAATGTAAAAAAGGAAGTCAATGATCCATATTCAAAGGTCCAATCATTGTGGTTCTTGTATCCTGGACCATTCATTACAATTCCTACCCGAACTATCCATATTCACCGACCATAAAACTGCATTTACAATGGTGAGGGCACTCAACCAAGACCATTTCATGCAGGAAGATGTCAAAGCTTCTAGGGATTTTCAAGGAGTACAAGAAATATGAACAAACATTTTCTAAGAATAGAACTTCAGATCTATCTCATCCACATGTCCCAAGCATACAGTTTCAGATGTCTGACTTAAGAGTCATGTCCCTTAAACAAAAATCGGGCCCTTTATTTATTTGTTTGTTTTTAGAAACCAAATTTATCAATCATAAAATAAATAACCATGGACATTTAGGAAAACAGGAACACAAGTCCCCACTCAGAATTTTGATTTTCATTCAAAGAACTACGAAAAAGACAAGGAAGCACTCAAAATCTTTGTGTTTAATAATGATAATAATAAAATCTCAGATGCCTCAGCAATCAATAAGTGAGGATACAGAGCACAAAAAAACCAATTGAAAAAAAGAGAGGATATTTACAGCAAGATCATCAGGATTTACATGGACACAAAAAAAGTACAAAATCATAATCGTAAAACGATCATATTCCTTGAAAAACCTTTAAAAGCTCAAATGATATCAATTACCAGATGAAACAATTCCTCAATCGATAAATGAGAGAGCTGTAGAAGTGGAATAAATCAAAATAAATATACACTTCACTCATCAGGAATTACAAGCAGAATGCCATACCTTCCAAGAAATCCTTTAAATTCTCCAGAAAACTGAAATCCATTCACAGCTCCCAATAAAATTGCTCCAAAGGGAGTTATCCTAACATGAAATCTAAATAAACTAAAATTTAAAATTCAATGAAACACAAATGAAAAATTACTGAGATTTCTGAAGACTTACCTGAGAAAACATCAACGAAACTGCATTATTTCTTCAGAAAATCTCTAGACTGGACTATAGAGTACTATTGATTTCACGACATCAAGATTTCTCTGTACTATGTATTGATTTTCAACGAAAAATGAGAAAAATCACTTTAAAGCAAAGCAAGAAAAAAAATGAGCAAAATTATACAACGAATTCAAACAAAAGGTAGGAAAACTAATCTGAAACTTCAGATTCTTAAAAATCTCAATGAAATTACTTCAAACAAGTCATTGAAATCGCTCCTTTTCAAATTTACACCTTTTTCTATAGAGAATCGCTTGATCTTAGGGCCAAAGAGCATGCATTTTCACATGGGAACATCTTGAAGTCTGTCTATACAGAGATCTTCTTCTCCTTCTCCTTCTTATTCTCCTTCTTGTGGCGAAAGGGAGTTTTGAAGATTGAGAGATGGGTTTTGGGAGGTCTGCTGCGTGCAGGAGAAAAGGGCGGATCGAGATGGAGAGGTTGAGCACATGAGGGAGAGCGGGAGATCGAGGGAGGCGAGGGAGATGGAGAGGCTGAGTGCGAGAGAGAGATGGGGAGAGAGATTGAAAGATGGGTTTTGAGAGGTTTGCTACGCGTGGGAGAAAAGGGAAGATTGATTTCATTTTGGGAGGGCGTGTTTCGTTTTGGGAGGGGCGCATGACAAATAATCCCACAGAGACTTTGGGTTTTAGGACCGTGGGGCTCACCGTGATGTATTTTATTTATCCACTCTGTCCATTAATTTTAAAATATTATTTTAAGTGTTGATGCAAAAAATAGATAGAATGAAGCTATAAGAAGACCACACAATATATTAATAATAGAAATTTAATTTTTATTATTTCTTATGGTGTGGTCCACTTAGACCTTTAATCTACATAATTTTTGGGCTCATCGACTAAAATTATTTATCAGAATTGATGGGTGGCTTAGATCAAACACATATATTCCAATGGGCCCCATGGAGCCTGTAAGTGGTATAGTTTATATCCCTGTCTGTTGTCAAATTTGTGATGACAAAATCACTGTTATGTTATATATAACTTGCTCTTTCAAGGATCAACATTCATGAACAAGCTAAGTTCACAACAAGCAAAGCTCACAAGACAAGACTCAAGATCTTGAATGAAAGAACTGCTCACAAGACAAGACTCAAGCTGCAAGACTTCAAGAAGAGTTCAAGACAGTTTGTACACTTTCAAGATTGAGCTACATCAAGGTTTGATCTACATCAAGACTTCAAGGCTCATACTTCAAGGGCTCTTGTTCCTAATGTTTCAATGTCCATACTTTATGGTTGAGGTTTGATTGACCATAGGTTGACCTTAGAAGTAGGTCATTTCGGATACATAAACCGAATGTTTATTTTACATGTGATTGGTCTGTTCTTCGACTTGTCCTAGGCCTTCTTCGACTAGTCCTAGACTTGCTTCGACCAGTCTAAGAAATTCCTCGACCAGTTGTGAGTTTGTTACAAATTCCGGATAAAATCTGTTAGCCTTCGACTAGTCCAGGAATCTGTTCGACCAGTCGTAGGAACAGTGTCGACTGATCTTCGACCAGTCGTACAATCTTCGACTCGAAGTCCAGCAAAGATTTTCAGGACCTACGACCAGTCGAAGGAAACCTACGACCAGTCGTAGGTGACCTACGACCAGTCGTAGGAGAGCTTTGACCAGTCGTAGAATGGTCAGAGCATATCCCGCCGGATTTTTCAAATATCTGTTAGTGCTTCGACTAGTCGAAGAGCACTCTAGACCAGTCGAAGACCCGATCTTCTCACTTATAAATAGTGCACGAATCTCAGAAGAAATCATCGATTTAATTAATTCATTCAAGCCAATCTTCGTCGAACTTCTGAGAGATAATTCTGTGCTCCATCTAAGCTAAGTGTGCTTATTTAATATTCTCTTTCCTTAGCTTTATTTAATTGATTTTGTTTCTACTATTCCAATCTGATTTGATAAGAGGAATTATTATTCCCTTTCTTTGGAATCAAAATCAATTAAGGCAAGCCCTATTTGGTTTAATTTAAAATCTATTAGAACTAGAACCATTGTAATCGAGTACTGGACATTGAACTTGGACATTCAATCATCTACTTTGATTTGGTTCTACCGGGCTGCTATAACGAAGGAGATATTCAGGTATTTTACATATTGTAAATTCCTTTCTATTATTTTGGTTTCTTTCAAGATTTGCCAGAAAAATCTTATTATATTGGTTATTTGAGGAAAGCCAGGAAAACTCAGAAGTGGGGTTTTTTTAATTGTGTAAGCCCACATACAAAGACACAATTGTAAAGGTTTTGGGTGAACCTGGGAAAACCTATTTTTAGTGAACGCTAATATCCCCTGTGTGAGGATATTAGGAGTGGAGTAGCATTTTGTGTGGCTGTTGTATAACAGTTGGTGAACACACAGGCGAACCACTATAAACCCTTATGTTGTGGTTGAATGATTTATAATTCTAATCTTTAATTATTTTTGTGGGATGTATGTATGGTGGTGAATGTTGTAATTATTTAATTCAAGCTTTGTGAGAATGTTGTAATAGCTTAGAATTTATTTTCTGCTATTCCTTTATCGCTTGATTTTCAATTTCATTTGAAAGTTGTTCCAGCAAGGTTGCCCTGCCATTTTTATGGTGTATGGCTGTCCCTAGAACAATACATTTTTAATTACAAGTCATTTCAATTCAGTTTATATTTATTATTGTATTCCTCTTCGATTTGAGACTTGATACAAAGATCTTTCTAGAAATAAGGTTGTCCTACCATAAACTCTGGTTTTTGGTGTAAGGTTGTCCTTAGAACAACGTTTGTATCAACCTCTCAAGATCTGAATTTTGAGGTCATTTTAATTTACTGCATTGTGATTTACTTTGGCTATCATATTCATTTTAATTCTGTTGTTATAAGTTTTAATTTGGCATTGTCCTATTCACCCCCCCTCTAGGACATATAGCTTGGCCTTTTCAGAGCCCCTTAAGCTTCATCAGTATCTAATAAGGTTCTAGTGAGATGTAGGTTTTAGCTACAGATCAATTAGGTTTTAGCTACGGATTAAATCTGTAGCATAATTGTTACAGATTTAATCCGTACCCAAAAACTTTCAAAGTTCATGCCCTTTACTCGATTTTTTGGTAGTGTTCTCCTTGGACATCCTCTCTCTTGGCTTGCTTGGAAATGATGGAGAAATGAGAGAGAAAGGGGATGGGATGGGTTGCTTGTGTAAGAGAGATGGGATGGAGTGATGGGTGTGAGTGATAAGTGGAGTGACATGAGGGTTGACTTGGGGGTAGGTTGCTTGTCTTAGGGAGAAAGAAAGCATGGGTTTGAAGTAATAGTGATGGGTTGTGTACTTGACTAGTTGATGTAAAAGGTGGGTAGAGATTCTTTGGAATCTCTCAAAATTCGTAACTCGCGGCGTTTCCTCGATATATATGCAGGCCTACAACTCCTAGCTAGGGTATCGCACGGGTGTGCAAGATGCGGTGTCGGAACCGTGGCGACGGCGCGGTCGCTAGGGTATAAGGTTCGAGTCGAGTCGACAATGATCTACGAGATGCGATTTAGGATCACGTGTAAATGTTGTCTACAGGACATGAGTTGCTGGGATTCGACTGGGATGATCGTGGGGGTTGGTGGAATGGTACAGACTAGGATATGTGCTTTACAGCCTTTCACTTTTATGCATCAGGCTCACAAGAGCTTCATAAATAGTTGACGAGTTCCTCTCATTTGTAATGAGGGCATATGCGATATTAGAGATTAGAGTCATCCTTGTATCTTGCCAGTAACTTGCGATCACGTGTTGGGTTCCTTCTCACAGGTGGCTGCTCCACCTACTCTTGTACCTCTGTCTGTACATCTATCTCTACCTGAGTATCATCTGTGTCAATCTGGTCATCTACGATCAACCTTTCTGGTTCCTCTTACTTCTCTTCATCATTCTTGCGGAATAGGGAGCTTTCATTGAATTTGGTGTCACGGCTAGTGATGACATTGCGTGTAACCTTGTCGAATAACCTGTAACCTTTCACACCAATACCATAGCCAACAAAGATGTATTTTTTGGCTCTATGGTTTAGCTTATCTCTATCAATTGATGGTACATGAGAGTAAGCCTCACAACCAAATATGCGCAAGTCTGAGTAGTCAGGCTTATGACCACTCTATACTTTCTCTAGGATTTTACATTCAATTACCATAAATGGGGATTGGCTCACCAAGTAACAAGCCATGTTAACGACCTCAGTCCATAAGTCCTTGCCCAACGCAGCATTACTTAACATGCATCGGGCCCTCTCGAAGAGAGTCCGATTCATCTGCTCAGCCACGCCATTTTGTTCGGGCGTGTGGCGCACTATGTTGTGCCTAATGATCCCTTCAGTTTTGTAATATTCATTAAACTTAGTGGAAGTGAATTCTCCACCATTGTTAGTCCTTAAAACCTTTATTTCTCGCTAGAGGTGTACACGAATCGAGCTAGCTCAATTAGCTCGATCGAATTGACTCGAAAAAGCTTGATTCGAGTTGGTTCGAAGCTGAGTTCGAGCCGAGTTGAGCTGATTTTTTGAGCTTGAAAATGAGTTCGAGCCAAGTTCGAGCTGGCCCTAGTTCGACTCGACTCGGATCAAACCCATCTTGAATCGAACTCGGATCGTACCAGTTCAGTGACTCGGTTACTTTGATATTGATGTTGCTCACTAAGTGTTTGATGAAATGACTCAAAGAAGTGTGGCTAGTGGCAAGGAAGGTATGTATATGAAACCAACACCCTTTTTTCTTAATTTTTATGTTTCTTAGAAGGTGTTTGATAAAATACCTGTAAAACCATTGCTGTTGTCTCAAATACAGTGAGATTTTGAAGGTGCAGTCCAAGTGTTTATGAAAATGCTGTAATGGCGAACTTATCTTGATCTTGGTTCGAACTAGCCCGAGCTGCTCGCCAAACCGAGCTGAGCTGGCCAATCAAGCTTGAGTACCGAGTCAAGCCAAGCCGAGTTCAAGCTGAGGTCAGTTAGTGGCTGAGCCGAGTCGAGCTGAGGCCAGCTCGACTCAGTTCGACTCGATGTACACTCCTATTTTTTGCCCTGCCTATTCTTCCACCATTGCTTTCCATTGTTTGAATATGGTGAAAACTTTGGATTTATGTTTTATGAAGTAAACCCAAACTTTCCTAGAGTAGTCATCAATGAATGAAACAAACCATAATGACCCCTCAATGGAAACCTCTGGTGATGGCCCCCATATGGCAGAGTGCACATAATCAAGCACTCCTTTACATTCATATTTTCTAGATTTAAATGATAATCTATATTGTTTACCATATATACAATGCTCGTATATATCTAAATCAAAATTCTTAAAAGTTAGAATCAAACAATGATAGATAGTACCTTCATGCCCCGCTCGCTCATGTGGCGTAGACGAGCATGCCAATATGTACAGACGTAGAATCTATAACAGCCATTGCCGCTCTACCTGCTGAATTGCTCCCGATTAATCTATAAAGGTTTCTGTACCTTTGCACTCTTATAACCACGAGTGCCCCTTTTGAAACTTTAAGGACACCATCAATACCAGTGAACTTGCACCCTATAGCCTTGAATGTACAGAGAAAAATCAGACTTTTCTTCATATCAGAAACGTGCCTTACATCAGTCAAGGTATGCTCCATCCCATTAAACATCTTGATGCTCACTGTACTAATAGCCACAACATTACAAGCATTGTCATTGCCCATAAAGACCTGTCCACCATCGCATTCCTTGTAACTAGTGAACCAACTCCGATGAGGAGTCATGTAATATGAAGTTCCACTCATCTCTAAGATTATCATGCAAGTGTCCGACCATAGACATAGACAAAACATCACCTCCACTTGTTTCTTCATCAGATGTGACAACATTGGCCTCCCTGGAATGAGCCTCCGAGTTTTCTCTCTTCGCTTTAGGATTTGTGCAATCCTTCTTCATGTGTCCATTCATCCCATAGTTCTAGCACTTTAGTTTTTCTTTGCCCTTGCCCTTGGATTTGGATCTAGATCTTGAAGATCCTATACCTTGCTCAATATTTCTTCCCCTTGTAAACAGTACATCAGAAGATGACCCTAAGCCACCGTTCATCTTTCTCATGACCTTCCCTTGAAGGGCTAAGATAACAGTGTCCACACATAGGGTTTTATTTCTAGTGCATAATGAGTCCCTGAATGACTTATACGATGACGGTAGAGTATTCAACAATATACATGCCTGATCTTCATCTTTGATCACTTCCTCCATGTCCAGCAATTTGCAAATTAGTTTATTAAAATTACTGATGTGGGCCTCCACATCTCCACCCTCTGTAATCTAAAGGTGAACAACTATAGCTTCAAGTGTAGGCGATTCTCAGTGGATTTTTTAGCATAAATATCCTCTAACTTTGCCCATAAACCAGCTGTAGTTTTCTCCCTCAAAACATTATAGAGGACTTCATCCGTGAGACATAAACAGATCGAGGATAAGGCCTTCTTATCAAGAGTATTCCATTCATCATCAGTTATGGTAGACTTTCTCTCCTTAAGAGCACCATCATCACTTTGCTTGGTTAAAGAACTGATCATGTTGAACTTCCAGAACTCAAAGTTATTTTTCCCTGAGTACTTCTCAATATAATGCCTAGTGCTTCCCATTGATGCTAATCTTGTCGATTCAAATCTGTCCCAATGATTGCTCTGATACCACTTGTTGGGGATTGTGCTATGAAATCATACTAAAATGAATCTAGGAAAGCAGTCCAAGAGCACCAAGCAAACATAAGAGAATACAAAGATTTAACGTAGAAAACCCTTTTGAAAAAAACCATGGCACAAAGTGACAAAAATCCACTATGAAAGCATAAATTACAAAGAGAAAGGACTTACCTGATTCGAACAACCTCGAATCTCACCCTTTGCTACACCCTTTGAAACCCTAGAACTATTTAGAAACATTCTAGAATAATTTAGGAAATCTTGGAATATCTTAGAATGACTATAGGAGCACCTTAGGAACTCCTATTTATAGTTGAGGAACTCTAACTTTCACACCGACTTGGAATAATCCGAAAATCGCCTCAAATTTACGCAGTCCGCGCACAATTTGCGTAACATTCGACTAGTCAAACCAGAGCTTGGGCTAGTTGAAGGACACTTCGACTAGTCGAACTTGTCCTTCGACTGGTCGAATTTCTTTGAAGTTCCAAAATAAATTGTTGCTAGATTTTCACCTGAACTTCCTTGGGCTAGTCGAATTTCCTCAGATTTAAGACATCTATTAACAACACAAATTACCAATTGAATTAAACTTTAACCAGGCAATTACGATACATATCGCCTATCTTAATGCCAATTCATAATGAGTGTAACAAAAGCAATTGACATTTTTCCATATCATAGATCATTATATAAAGAAAAAGGGTTTTTCACCCAAGGCAAACATCGATCAGACTGCAATCGGGTGGTTTCTTCAATCCCTTATCTTCAGCCCTTGTCCTTACCTTGACTGCATTGGGCCACTTTCCAACAGCTGCAAACATGATGCTCGGTTGTCTGATTAATGCCAAATTCCTCTATCATGAGATTGTAATAAAGCTGTCCCTCATCAACCAGCCCAGAGTGGCTGCAAGCTGATAACAAACTAATGAATGTGCCCCTAGTCCCCCTGATGCCTGATTCACACATCTCGAAAAACAGTTCAATCACTTTTTTGCCGTGCCCATGAAACCCATATGTAGAAATCATTGAATTCCAAGATGCAACAGATTTATCCATCGAATTCCTGAACGCCCAGACAGAAATTTCCAATCTTCCACATTTACTATACTTGTCTACAAGGGTTGCCGATATAAAAGCATTCTGATGCAGCCCAAACCAGAATGCATAACCATTGATTTCCATGCCATGTCTCAAAGCTCCTAATTGTGTACACGTAGATAGAATACTAACAATGGTGATTTCATTTGGATCAAATTCCATGTGATGAAAGAATTTTAAGGCTCTTTTACCATTCTCGTTCTGTGCCAAGCCAGAAATCATACAATTCCATGAGCGAAGGTTCCTACTACAATGACTTCTACAGAATATTGATTCTGCACTTTTAATATCATCACATCTGCAATACATAGTTATCAATGCGTTTCTCACACGAAGATCTGGCTCCATTAATGTTTTAAGTATGAAACCATGGATAAACTTTCCATAGAACACCAATCCAAGATTGCCACATACTGATAGAATGCTTACCATTGTGATAGGATCCAAGTTTACACATGAAAGCTGACGCATTAAATTGAAAGCTTCTAGTCCTTCCCCTAGATAACCATTTTGCACACAACCTACTATGACAGTGTTCCAAGAATCCACATCTGCTATGACCCAAATGCTCTGAAACAATGAGAAACAAGCTACCATGTCTCCACAGTTCATGTACATGAACATAAGTGCATTAACAGTAAAAACATTGTTCAAAAATCCAGATTTCAGAATCGAGCAGTGAACTAATTCACCAAAATCAAGCGCTTCTTGGCAATCGCAAGAGGGTAGAATGGCCAAGACTATAGACATACCGCATTGCATACCTGAACCAATCAATTCTCGGAACAAAACCCGGGCTTCTTTTGAGAACCCATTTTGCGTGTACCTAGCAATCATTGTATTCCATGAAATCAAATCTCTATTGGGCATGGCCTTAAATAGAATCTTTGAAGATCTCAATATGTTGCATTTCGAGTACATGTTCATGAGGCTGTTCATCACCGCCAAATCCAACCACAATCCTCTCCACATTGTGAACCCATGAATCCACCTTCCTTGCTGTGGGAGATTCAATTCGGCACAGAGTGGAAGAATTGTATTTGTTGTGACCAAATCAGGTTGAACCATCCCATCTAACTGCATTTTTCGCAGAAGACCCAAGGCTTCTGAAACTCTTCCTTTCTCTGCAAACCCACCAATCATCGCATTCCATGAGACCACATCTCTTACAATCAATCTGCAGAACACCTTCTCAGCGGCATTGACATCATTGAATTTTAAGTAGAACAAAATAAGTGCATTGACAACTGAAAGATGAGAAATCTTATCATAGTTAGATTTGATCCCCTAACCATGAACAGATTTGCTAGCACCCACCTCTTCCAGACAAAGAACAAGTTGAGATAAAGCAAGATAGACTCACTGCATCGGCTTGTATGCCTGAAGAACTCATTTCCCTAAAATAACTTAGTATTTTTCTAGGATACCCATTATAAAAATACACACCCATTATTGAATTCCAAGATGTGGTATCTCTATATTCAATCCTCAAAAACATTGATTTAGCAGAGTTCAAATCACCTAACTTCCCGTATATGTCAGTAAGAGCATTAACTAAAAAAGAATCCAAATCCAAACATAGCTTAAAGCTTATACTATGTAGAACACGACATTGTTTAAAGCTATTCGATCGAGATAAAGCTGATAGAACAACTAGAAGAGTTGTCAAATCGAATTCCCCTATATCTTTCATCATTTCTCCAAATAGAGCCAATGCAGCTTGGACACGATGATTATAAATATAGGAACTAATTATCACGTTCCATGAAACCACGTCTTTAGTAACAATGTCATTAAAAAGTGCTTGAGCAGAACCCAAATCGCCGGCTCTTGAATAGACAGTTAGGAGCGATGTGGAAGTGGGGGTATCATCTACAGACCCTGTTTTCAGGGCTAGACAATGAAGGGCGTTGACAATGGAAATGTCGGGTTTTTGGGAGGAATGTTTAGTGAGATAGAGAGCCTGAGAGAGGGATGGCTTTTGAGAAGATGAATCTCGATTCAACATTTTATCGAACATGTGTTTTGCAGAGTGGAATGCAGAGGTGCAGACTACCCTAGGGAAAGACTGGATGGTGAGTAATATGAAGACATTGTTGTATTGTATGGAATTGCTGCAAGGAACAAGGGTTGCTAGAATTTTAAAGATTTTCAATCTTATTAGCATTTGCGAAAATGTTGCTGACGGTTTTAGAATTTGAATAATTGAATGGTATGTTTGAGGAATTATAGTCCTTAGATGACTGTGGTTGTAAATGGTAGGGTGAAGCAGCTATACAATCCGAATGGCCCCATGTCATTCCTATGATACGCCAAACAGTAGGGGGGGGGGGGGGAGACGAACCAGAATTCCTCCAGATATGAATGAAGATCCAATCCAAGTATTTTTCCTTGGATCACTGCTTGACTATCTGTTTATTAAACAGTGAGCATTGATTAGGAATTGTGGCACCCATCACATAGTGATTAGGATGAGAAAACCGTTGCCCCACCTGTACATACTTGCACATCGGGAGAGTAAGTCGTTGTGCTTTTGACGGAAGCTGATTGACACCACCGACCTTGGTGATGTCTTGATGTCTTCCGACCATGATATATGTATTATATCTACACTGTTGATACATTTTGTGAGGTCATTTTAGGACATGAGCCACGTCCAAAACTCAATTGGGCTACACCACATGAAGCAGTAGCGACAATGATTCCTATCATTAAAACCCTCCCAGGGTCTACCATGATATTTATTTGCCATTTGACCTGTTCATCGTGTCACAGAGACCTAAATGAATGGATTCATCATGTCACAGATACCTAAATGAATGAAAAATAACAAATATCAAATCAATCCAAAACTTCCATGACCTTAAAAGAAGTTTTCAATGGTAGAGGCTCACACTCCACTGCGTGCTGTGATGTGGTTCATTAGAACTTTGGATCTATCTTACTTTTTCTCTCAATCCCTAAAATGATATATTTAAATGGAAAAATAGTTTGGATATAACACATACATTGTGATGGGGCCATAAAACTTTTTTTGGTTAGCTTGTTAGTACACCCCATTGTCAGTTCACACTTCACTGTTAGCCACCCCACTAGGAATCGATACCAAGACCTCGGTGTTGAAAGGAGGTATCTTTCACTCAGTCTACCACTTGAGTTATGGATGGGGCCATAGAACTTGGTGACATCAGTACCCCACCAATGTGGGTGGTGTGTGGCATACCAGGCAATCCGCTTTTACCGTTGACCGAAAACGGATTGGCTACTCCCCCTGCCACCAGCCAATGGCTGGTGGTCGGTGCTCTGTGGGCCCCATCATGATGTATGTGTTTCATCCATTCCATCCATCTATTTTTCTAGATCAATTTGTAGTAATATACAAAAAATGAGGTATGTCCCAGTCTCAAGTGTACCACATTACAGTAAACAGCGTGGAATGAACTTTGACCATTAAAAACTTTTTGGGAGCCATAAAAGTATTGGATCAAATTGATCTTTGTTTTCTTCCCTTCATCTGGGTCTTTATGACCTAATCAACAGATTGTATGTCAAATAAACAGTACAGTGGGCCTTAGGAGGGTATAAATGATGAATATCCAATCACTATTGTTTGCTTGTGGTGTGGTCCACTTGAGATTTATATCCCTCTCATTTTTGGGATAAAGAGCTAAAATGATATTTAAAAATGGATGAACGGAATGGATGAAACACATACATCATGGTGGGGCCCACAGAGCACCGACCACCAGCTTAGGACTGGTGTCAGGGGGAGTAGCCAATCCATTTCCCCATTGACCACCCGATTCGGATGCGGATTTACTGTGAAAGGCTTTCACAGGAAGTTCATGCGCTAGGAACCCAGGTGGGGCCCACTGTGATGTTAGTGAGAAATCCTACCCGTCCATCCATTTTTTGAGTTTCGTTTAAGATATGGTGCCAAAAATGAACCGTTTCTAAAGCCCAAGTGGGCCGAAAACATGATAATTGAATGTCCACAGTTGAAATATTTGTGGGCTACAGAAGTTTTTAATCATGCTAATATTTATGATTTCAGTTCATCGTAGTAGGAATGAAGTTATTAACGGTATGGACGGCATGTAAACATCATTGTCGAACCTAGGTAGTTCTCAACGGTAGGAATTTCCCTAACCACATTTTCCTTTAGCATGGCCCACTTAAGCTTTAGACACGGTTCATTTTTGGGATCATGTCCTGAAATGAACTCACAAAACTAATGGAAGGGGAGGATTTCTTAGAAACATCACAGTGGGCCCATTTGAGTTCCCAGTGCAGGAACTTCCAGCGAAAGGCTTTGCCAGGAATTCCGCATCCCCCCGATTCATCCCTCACCTAAAATGAGCTGGTAACACAAAATTTATATGTTTAGCATATATTTCCTACAATGTAAACCATCTAAATCGTGTAAACCATCTTAAATTTCTATATTCCAAAAACTATCTCATTTTCCATTGAATTTGGACCATTGATCCTATGTCTTTAGGACCATGAACGTGATGATTAGCATTCTCTTTCATTTGGAAGGTAGACCCCTTTAATTTGTTGGGAAGATCTTCTGTTAAAACTGAATGGAGAATGGAGAATTCTCACCTCCGGTTAATGGACCATTTTGACCTTCCATTTGATGGACTCCATTGAAGAAATTACCATCACTCTTTCAATGTGGAATTTTATATATTTATCATCCATAACTTGCCCCACAATTTCAACGATATAGATTTGTATATAGTCGTACAGTGTGCAGTTTCTAGGGGATGAGCATGAAATTTTGTACTGCCAGAGTATAAAATAACTCCTGATGTTTTTAACGTAGGAGTTGGTAGGTTCTTAGGATGGTTGGGGAAGCGGATTGCTTCCTTCCCAGGCTTGGATGGAATTGGTTTGGGATTGGTCTTGTCGATGAAGATATGAGTAATATAGGAAGCATTCATGAAGAGATCTCGAACATGCTCATGCGGACCACCGAGTTTGGGATTGGTCTTGTCGATGTCTCGAGCCTCACAGTGGATTTCACATGGGATTTCATCAGAAATCGCCGAGCTAAAAGAGGGAAATCCCATTTGCAAGGCGGAAGATATCAGGTGCATTTACACCCTTATCAAACGAGATACGGGGTTATTATGGTGGAATTCCCTGCACTTTCACCACACGCAGAAAAGCAAACAGGTCCTTAATGAAGCTTTAATGTAGCGTAGAAGACATTTGTTGTCCCAAGAAATAGCATCAGAGGGAGAGTTTGTAGAACCTTAGTTTTGTCTGTCTTCTTCTTCTTCTTCTTCTTCACTCTCTTCTCCTACCCATCTCCACTTCAGGGTGGTCATTTTGACCTCTGTTGGCCACTCGTCATAGCTGCATGCCACGGTAGTGGTGCAACACCACTTTGCAGTAACTTGATGAGATGATATAATTTTGGATTTTTAGTTTTATTGTTTATCTTTTATTTTGTTTGGTTATCTTGAGTTATCTGAATTGATTTGAATTTTGAATGTTTTTGTGAGGAAGTTGAGTGTGTTGTCCCTTTTTCTCGGTTTCAATTTCGGTCACATGATTTGTGCGAGCGTGTCAGAATTGAATGGGTGGCTTAATTCAAACCAAATAATTATGACCCCAACTGCCAAGATAGGTAAATACATTGGAAATCAACTGTATATGACTGAGATCGAATATGATTAGTCGCCTATTTAGCCACTCGTACAACATTTGTTGGAAAAATTTGTTAGAAATACCGAAAAATAAAATAAAATAAAATAAATTATTTTCTTTCACCAAGTTGAATCACGTAAAATATATGCTGTCCTTAAAGCTTAATTTGCCCCCTTATCAAATTACTAATGGGTTATAGGCGAATTGCTTCCAAGATAAGAAAAACTTGTTTGGATCCTGCGTTCAACAATCACGAAAGGTCCACCTAGGAATAATTTTAGCGCAACAGATCTTTCGGCAGAATCAAAATGACGATGTGTTAACATTATTCTAAAATAGAGATGCAAGAAGTACAAAGTGTGCCAACTAGCGCAACTACTGCTCACTCTCTTGCCCGAGCGTGCTCCCGTGCGTACGCATTGGAACATGCAACTCGAGTGTCACAATTTCCAAAGCTCCAAGTAAGAATACTACACAAACATCCTTATATAAACCATGATTTTCTTCTTTTCATTTCCTATGTGGGACAAAAGCACACACCGCACTTTTCGATTTGAAATTCCTAAAAAGCGTTTTGGCGGCAAAATCCCAAAATTTTAAATATTTGATTTTAAAAAAAAACCACAAATCTCAACAATCCCCCACTGTTTTTTTTTCAATAATAGAAAATATCTGTCAGAGATGAAGAACAATTATTATGCATAAAGAAAGATATCTTATGATTTGAATCTTTCATTAGTGTAAGTATTTTAAAGTTATGTCAAAATTTCTGGTTACCGCGGCATTGAATCAGGTATTCTTAAATGATATAATTGAAAATACTACACACATAATAGCTTCTGCATTATATGTTCCTTTATATTAATCGCTTAGTACTTTTAACGGCCATGTGCTTATCCTATTTCGTAAATGATCTTAGGATAACTCTGACTCTCATGAGAAGCGGCACCACTTTTATGTTCACATAGGTGAAATCCTTTCAGTGTTTTCATTACTTAAAACACTTGTTCTATTTGACTGGATTTCATTAAGAGTTCCAAGACTCAGCCCTCTTGTTTGTAACGGCTAGCACTTTCATCCTGGATGAGGTTATTTTTAGATTTAGTTCTGAAACTTTTCACTTATTAGTGATTTGTTGTTTCCCATTGAACCTAATCTTTAGAGATTTTCTCAGTTTGGGTTGAGTTTTAATCACTTGTGGAACTTTGATTAAAGAGTTTCAACCCCATCCCTCTAGATGTTGTCCTTACTACCTCTCTCGTTAGAGGTTTAGTAAAAAGATCAGCTTATTACTTGACTTCACAAATGAGATCACAATGATTCCATCCTGAATCAATTGCCTTATATAATCATGTCTTAAACTTATGTGTCTGAAGTTTCCATTATAGGTATCGCTATAGGCTTTCGCTAGAGTGGCTTCACTGTCGCAATGAAGTGAAACAACGGGTATAGGCTTCGTATAGAATGAGATTTCTAATAGAAGATCCCTTAACCACTTAGCCTCTTTTCCTGTTATAGCCAATGTTATGAACTTAGATTTGATTATTGACTAGGTTATACAAGTTTGTTTCTTAGATCCCCAAGATACAGTTGCGCCTCCTAAGGTGAATATCCACCTTGTAGTGGACTTATTGTCTGTTACACTCGATATCCAACTTGCATCGGTATATCCTTCTAACACTGCTGGAAATTCTGAGTAAAATAGCCCTAGTTCTTTGGTTTCTTTTTGTAACGCCCTGAAATTCGGAGGTCGAGCATAACTCAGCTCCCGAGTTTCAAACATCACTTATGCAACATATTTGATGATGGATGTATGTTGTCTGTAAGAGTACATAAAACATGGGATAGATTAAGCCAAACTGCAACATGATTCAGGGATAAGTGAAGGACGCAAGCGGAAGACTTAAAGAAATATATGTGTACATGTGCAAATCCCTGAAATACATATACATACCAGGTTGTACTTACAAGTATTACTATCAAAATTACAAGTATCAAATTACATCATCTATTCCCAGAAAGAAATCCTAGAATCCCACGCATCAGAACAAGGCTCACTAGAACCCGCGTGAAAACTGCATGAAAGAAAATGTAGCTTCATCATCATCGAACTCAGGCTCTGCCTCAGGGGTCGCATCAATATCTGCATCTAAGACAGAGTCTGGTGGGTATTTAAACACCGTCGCAGAACGTGGGAGTGAGTGATCAACTCAGTGGAACAATAAAGCAAAGGTTAACCTATTATCAATTCAATCAAGCAGTAATGATAAAGCAGAACAATCAAACATGTCCTCAGTACTCTTGTTAGTGCAAGGATGTATATAGAATGATGCGTGCTCTCACGCGTACACCCTCAGCGTCTTCATCTTACGTTACGCATGACATCGCCTCAAAGTGCGCCACCTCTTCCAGGCACATGCAAATACGGTGCATGAACATGATTACCAAGTTGTTATTAGTCCTTTTCATACAGCAGGATTGGGAAGCTAAGGTACCTTCCTCATATTAATTTCCAAACAGTGATCCATTCTAGGGTCGTCAGTCCTAGATCATCTCATACGATCATATGGTTTTAGGTCGCTGCAAAGGGCTCGTCACCAATCAATGCACGCCTATCATACCTTCGTTACTACAATAAGGCTCGTCACCTCAATGCGGTACCTAGGTATGCTCGAGGTCACTACAAAGGGCTCGTCACCAATCAATGTAGGCCGACAGCATGAATATAGTGTCCCATACCACTATAATCAGCTCACGAGTTTGGTTGCTCACTGGTCACTACGGGGAGGCTCGTCACCCCAGCGTAGGCCAACAGCTCGACCACGGTGTCCCATACCACCATGTCCGGCTCATGAGTCTTAGCGGATCCAGGTACAATGGTTAACAGGATTTTCATCGGTAAGTCTGGTACCTTAGATTCAAACAATAGCGTCCATACATGGTGAACATACATCGGACAATCGGGTTACTTGACGAACTCGACTAGCACGAGCGCACGTTGGGTTGAACGACATAGAGTGCGCAAACACTCCATGTGGCCAAACCACTGCCGACAATTCTAATACGACTCGGGTTCGTCAAATCGCGTCCTACTTGGCGAAAGCAACCTCAGCCACGAACTCAAGGCCGATTACCGATTTCCTGAACTATTCATAGTCCCAAACACATTCCACCACAACAGATATTCATATCAACAATCTAGAATAGTAATGGAACAACAACTCAAATCATGTGGTATGTAAGCATTTGAAGAGTATCAACTTAACATGGATTCTCGCATAAGTAATACTTGAACTTAAACAACAAGGAATATGACTTGCACGCGGTAAATCATACACATCAATAGGAGTGTTGAGAATCGCTTCTCAATGCCCACAATTAGGTAAATATATTATACTTTAGATCATTCAGACATTTCTATAAACACTTAGAATACATAGTTCAACATACATGACGTATGTTGAAATACACGCATTTGGACAATTCCTTTTGCCAAGGAGTTGACACATACAGTTAGCATAAGTACACGACAAATAATCATAGCAAGTACATGTTCATATTTTATACGTATATGGTACTTACTACATATACATAGAATACACAAATCTCAATATAACACATGCATATCAGGAATGCAAAATAAAGATAGCATTTAGCATGTGAAATCTCATCCATAGCAAGAATAAACCATTCACCGGCATTGAAAGCCTTGAAAACCATAACCTATACAGTTAAAGTCCGCACCTTAAACCAGAAATAGAGTACCGAACTGATTCAGACGTTATGTCTTCGTCAACGGCGACAAGATAACCTAAGGCAAGAATAGAAATGAGCTACAACACACACAAACTATTCTAAGCTCTAAAACAGATTAGGTTTAGGTTAACTTACCCAAGGATGAACTTAGAATCGTCGGAATAACGATTCAAAAGTGGTGGTTTAAGGATGAAGAAGAACAGGAAAGAATCCAAGGATGATTCACCAACTTCTCTCTCACTTTCTCTCTCTTTTCCTCTCTCTTTCTTAGCTAGGGTTAGGAAATTCGTATGGAAAAGAGAGTTAGGGTTTTAAGGTCTACATATAGGCCTAACATTGATGAAAATAACCCCAGGGCCAAGGTATACTTAGGTTATAACCAAAACAGGCCTCTCTCGATCCAACGGAACACTTTCGGTGGGCCTTTTTCCACGAGAGGTCGGACTTAAGCTCACTGACCATGGATCTAGGTCAGACTAAGTTTTCGTACCGATTAACTCTACAGATCAGCCGTGGCGGACCACACTCAATTCAACGGTCACCGAAATTCGATTAGGTCCACAAGCACTATGACATGCCTGGGCCATCTTCCCTGATCAGAGGGTGAAATTGGGTTAGAATTCAACAGTCAGATTGCTTAAAATCATCGCGCAAGCGACACGACTCAGATTTCATAAAATCATATTTAATTTCTCACTGTTCTCACAGTCTTCACTCCGGACTCAATCAAATCGACCCAGAACATCATCTGGACTTGATTTTTGAGGTGATGGCCAAGTCCAACATGGTGACCAATACTGCCTAAGATCATCGCTATCGGACTTTCGACGTGCGGTCCAGGTCCAATCCAGATCTTCAAAAAATTCCCAAGAGCAACTGGACTTATTGATGAATCCCAGATTTCAGAGTAACATAGCGCTAACTATACTACAGGTTTTGAGTTATGCAGATCTAATTTAAAGTGATTGATGCTAATTTCACAAGCAATCGAGTTTAGCGCTAATAACCCCAATAAGCTTCTAAGAAAAATAGAGGTAGTACTCGGGTCTTGGCACAAAATTTTTCGGGTCATTACACTTTTAGATAGCCTAGAACTTTACTTATGGCTTTCCAGTGTTTAATACTTGGATTACTAGTAAACCTACTTAGTTTACTCATAAGTTATGCTATATTTGGTCTTGTGCATTACATAGCATACATAAGACTGCCTATAGTAGTAGCATACTCTAGTTGTGTAACCGCTCTTCCACTATTTTCTTTCAACTTGATACTTGGATCAAATGGGGTTTTTGCCTCTTTGATTTTCAAGTGGTTAAAATTATTCAATATTTTCTCAATAAAATGAGACTGACACAATGCATAACCCCCACTATGTTTTTTAACTTTGATGCCTAATATAGTATCCACTTGTCCAAGATCCTTCATTTTGAAAAATGAAGAGAGAAACTTTTTTGTTACAATTACACCTTCCATTTTGTTACTGATTATTAACATATCATCTACATACATGCATATGATTACAACATAATCAGTACACACTTTTAAGTATATGCATTTATTAGCAATGTTATGTGCAAAACCATAAGACAAAATTTTAGAATCAAATTTATCATGCCACTATTTTGGTGCTTGTTTTAATCCATACAAAAACTTAACAAGTCTACACACTTTCCTTTCATTGCCTGATAGAACAAACCCTTCTGGTTGCTCCATACATACCTCCTCATCGAGGTCTCCATTTAGGAATGCTGTCTTCACATCCATTTGATGGATATGAAGTTGATGTATGGATGCTAGAAAGACTACAATCCTAATCATTGTTATTCTAGTCATTGGTGAATACGTGTTAAAATAATCGATTTCTTCTTTCCGTAAAAAATCCTTAATAACTAATCTCGCCTTAAAGGTTTGAATTGTATCATCAGTGTAATATTTTTCTTAAATACCCACTTACATCCTATCGGTTTAGAACCTGGAGGTAGATCCACCAGTTCCTATGTTTGGTTTGATATAATCGAATCCATTTCATCATTAATGGCCTCTTTTCAAAAAGTGGAGTCTCTTGAAGTTATAGCTTTACTAAATGTTTTAGGTTCATCTTCTATAGTTAAAACTATAGGTATTTTCCTAATGACTTTCTCTTTATCACCCTCTACTAGATGAAAAGAGAGATGCTGAGAGTCTATTTGATTAGGATCAAGACTCTTCTCTACTCTTGATCTTTGACTCTTACGAGGTTCAGTTGGTGTTTGAACTTCTTGTTGTGTTTCTTCTATAGTTTTATTAAGAGATTGAATCTTAGTATTCTTTTTCTCCATGAATAAAGAGCTCTCGAAGAATTCTACATCTCTACACTCTATGATTACACTGGAGTCTAAGTCTAAAAGTATATAGGCCTTACTATTTTGTGCATATCCTGCAAAGATGCACCTGATAGCTCTTGGTCCTAACTTAGTTCTTTTAGATTCAGGGGTTCTATAATATCCGAGATACCCCCACACTCTAAGATATCCTATGTTTAGTTTCATTCCTTTCCATATTTTGTATGAAGAGGTCTTGATTTTCTTAGATGAGATTTTATTCAAAACATGATATGTAGCTAATTGCGCTTCTTCGCATAGGTTTAATGGCAACTTTGCTTGTATTAGCATTGAGTTGACCATTTCAACTAAGGTCATATTTTTTTCTCTTTGCTACACCATTTTGTTGTGGTGTATAGGGTGTTGTGTACTGGTGTAATATGCTGTGTTCCTCATAATATGAAAAAAATTCATTAGAGAAGTATTCTCCTCCTCTGTCACCACGAAGGATTTTAATCTTTTTAACTAATTGATTTTCTACTTCGGATTTATAGATCTTGAATGCATTAAATGCTTCATCTTTTGATTTTAATAAATATAAATACACATATCTTGAACAATCATCTATAAATGTTATGAAGTACCTCTTCCCTTACCCACCATTTAGTTCACATATGTCAGTATGCACTAGGTCTAATATTTGAAATGATCTCTCCACACTTGGGAATGGTTTCTTAGTTATTTTAGACTGTATGCATACTTCACATTTATCATTGTCACTATCATTGTATAATAATAGGCCATTTTTAGCCATTAGTTTTGTGGTACTACAGCTAACATATGCTAGTCTATCATGCCACAACATTACAAACTCAATCATGTAAGAAGAAGATTTCTTTTCATTCAAAGAAATTTTGATCATCCTATTACAAGCATAACCCTTACCCACAAAGTTCCCATTCTTGGACAGGATTAGCTTGCTAGACTCAAACACAATCCTTATCCCAGGTTTGCTCAAGAGATCCCCTGAGACTAAGTTCCTTCTTATGTCTAGACATGCAGTACATTGGTCAGGATTACCTTCTTTATAGAGGTAAATAGTAATTCAACAGTTCCTTTGCCTACGACATTTGATTGACCTTCATTTTCCATTTAAACTTCTTATTGGTCACGTCTTCATAGGTTTTGAAGGCAGATCTATCGTTGCATAAATGGACTGTGACACCTATATCATACCACCAACCGGGGACTTTCTCTTGAACTAAGTTCACTTTTGTGACCATTGCTAGGATATCATCATCTACTGCATTAGCCTCTTTCTTAGGCTTTTTACAGTCCTTAAAGACTCGGGCGAAATGTCCGGTCTTGTCGTAGACATAGCAAGGACCTTTGGGTTTGCCGTTTTTCTTCTTTTGGATTTTCTTAAATTTCTCTTGATCTTTGTTAGTTTTAGGGTATCATTTTTCTCATAGTTATTGTTCTGGGATGGTCTTTCCACTATATTCACCTTGGATGAGGATGCACCATTTGCGTCATCCTTCTTGTCTCGGTTACGAGATTTTTCTTTAATACGAAGATGCTTTTACATTTGTTACAGGGTGAATTCTTCAGATTTATGTAGTAGCTTCTTCCCATAGTCTTTCCAGCTCGGAGGCAATTTGGCGATAATAGGTCCAACTTGAAAGATTCAGGTAGGTCTATTTTTAAAGCCTTTATCTTATTTACAATTAATTGTAATTCATGAATTTGGGCCAGCAGTGACTTATTGTCTATCACCATGAAGTTGAAATACCTGACAATTAGGAATTTCTGTGTACCTCTTCTTCAGCCTTGTACTTGTATTCCAGCACGCTCCATATTTCTTTCGCTAATGTGGTCTCCGTGTACAAATTGTAAAATCAATCAGAGCGAGTGTTGAAAATATGGCCGGGACACAACAGTTCATCTTCTTATCGCTTGATTCTTAAAGCGATCTGTTCTAGTGGGTCAGCATCTATCGCTTCAGGCAGAGGTTGGAGATTCGGGTCCAGGATGTAAAAAATCTTCAAAGCACTCGGCAGGAATTTCAGCTTGTCTTACGACCTAGTGAAATTTGAACCGTCGAATCAGTCCAATCTGATCAGATCCCGGTTCATCAATTTGACTGATACAACACTTTTGGTATCTATATTCACGCTTGAAGATTGTTGGAAAAATGTGTTGGAAATATGAAAAAATAAAATAAAATAAAATAAATTATTTTCTTTCACCAGGCTGAATCATGTAAAATATCCGTTGTCCTTAAAGCATGATTAGCCCCTTTATCAAATTGTTGATGGGTTACGGGTGAATTGCTTACAGGATAAGACAAGCCTATTTGGATTCTGTGTTCAGCAATCACGAAGGGTCCACCTAGGAACAATTTTAATGCAGCAAATCTTTTGGCAGAATCAAAATAAGGATGTGTTAATAGTATTCTAAAATGGAAATGCAATCATTAGGATCGGATGGATGAGGAGAGATGTGAGTTTGAGATGATGAAATTTGGACCGGAATGGTCTAGTTTATATAGGCACTAGGGAGTGGACCGTTGCTAGGTGGCCATCAATGGTTCAAAATGTTTGAAAAAAATTTCTGACCGTTGATCATTAATTTTAGCCGTTTCTGGTCGTCGAATCAAAAGATCTGACCCTTAGATCATCATGGCCTATCCATTTTCTGACCATTATGGCTTTTAAGGCAGCTAGTGCCACTACAGCCACACTACCCAGGCCCATGCCCTCGCCCTCGCCCATGCCCATGCATGTGCCTGAGTGCGCGTGCACATGCTCGTGTTATGCATTGGAACACGCAACCTGAGCGTCACAATCTCCAAAGCTCCAAGTAAGAATACTACACAAACATCCTCATATAAACCACAATTTTCTTCTTTTCATTTTCGATGTGGGATAAAAGCACACACCACACTTTTTGATTTAAAAGTCCCAAAAAGCATTTTGGCTTATGAGCGATCAAGTCAAGATTGACTTATGATCAAGACAAGATCGGCACATCTTCACAAAGAAATCGTCGCCTGTATTCAAGTTAAAACATAAGACAAAGTTTAGGACTAAGTTCAAGACAAGGTGACTCAGATATTTGCTAAAACACAGGAGGTACAACCCTAGAAAGACCATAGGAATATGTGCTTTAAAAAATTCTTTATCATGGATTTTTTTTTAGTGTTTTTGCTTTGGAATTCGGCTAACCTAACTTCTAGTTCAACCATCCTAACTTCCTCAGCCATCCCAACTTCAAGCTCAAGTTAAATAACAACTTCTATTAAAAATTTGGCTAGCCTAAATTCTGGTTCGGCTAGCCTAAGCTTAAAATTTGGCCAGCCCGAGAAAGTTCGGGTGAAATTCCAGCAATGCAATCTTTTGAAATTCGAGGGAATTCGGCCAACTGAATTTGATCTCGGGCCAGCCGAATTTTGGATAATTCTTATCTTGTGTAATCCAAAATCCATTTAACAGAATCTAGTAAACTCGGGCCAGTTAAAGACTATCTTAGGCTAGCTGAAGTTTTAAATTCTTTGCCTATAAATTGAGTCTTTCTTTCATTCCAAATTACAACGAAAATTTACTTTAATCCTTCTGCAAGAGAGAGAGAGAAGCTCAAGTCCTCAGCAAGCTATATGTTAGTATTTATACATTTTATTTTAATAGCTTATTCAATTCCCTTTTTCTTAAGATCATTTTAGACTTAATCTAAAAGAGTAAACTATACTCTTCTTTGAGATCTAAGAGAAATGAATCATTTAGCACTTAGGTTTTCCATTATTAAAATCTATAGAACCATACACTCTTTCTGTCTGATTGAACAATGTGCCATCTACGTTCAAGAAAGAGGTCCTTCTGCTACAAGCTTCTGCTACATGTTCTACATTTAAAGATAAGTATACTTTTTGAAATTCTTTTTAGGTTTTTCTGAGATAGCTTGTGAAAATCTCAATGAGGTTTTGTCTGATATAACATGTGAAAATCTCAGGGAGGTTTTGTGTCACGCCCCAAACTCAGAAACTGGGCTCACAGAATTCCCGATTGCTGAATCCGGTGCTGACAGCCTCCGTAGTGCCCCATTCTCGACTTTCGGCACCTATATGCCAGATTTCGATCCTGAGATCCTACAAGGATGATTTTTAGTATGATTGTTTTTGTAAAGGAGCATAACCACAAGCATAACCAAGTCACAAAACAACAACACTACATATCCACTATATCAAAAACTTTGAGTACAATGCGGAAAGAAAATTACAAATATAGATATCGGAACTCCAAAAGCTCAGCTACATGCTCCTGCCTCAGTGCTGTTGCCATCTAGCGTCACTTGCACGTAACAGTCATGCATAAGCTTCCAAAAATCTTAGAGGGTGGGGTAAGTGTGTGCGCAAGGCAAGTGCCAAGCATGCAATATCAAAGTAATGTGGAAATATGCTGGTAAGTCCATGAATACTATCAGCCATACCAAGGCTATTTGATGCAAGTCGTGAATGCTATCAGCCGTACCAAGGCTATGCGATGCAAGGCATAAGTGCTATCAGCCATACCAAGGCCATGCGATGCGAGGCTTACATAGCCAAATGTCATATGCGAGATGTAACGCAAGCATGCTAGTCCTTATCAAGTACATATATAAGTACAGTTCATCTCTGGGATATCACCGGGGTCTAATACACTCCACATTGACTACCACCTCTCTAGCCGCATAGCCGAGCAAGTAGAAGAGACCACACTATCCGCCTAACCAGTAGTCTGCCAATACCTACCGGGCTCATCGATAGCAACCCATTTACGAGCTGGTCAAACTCAGCCTAGCTTACAACCCCCTTACTCGGGCGTATAAGGCCACACCCCCTTCCAACCGAACATGACACAGTGAGAGACACGACCTACTGGTATTCGGCACTCGTGTGCTTGTGTATCCACTCGGTATAGATATTGGAGCATCTCCTAGTACCAAAAAGGTTCTGGGACTTTCACCCAAGGACATCCTATATGCCTACAGTGCTGGAGCCAATATTTTTGATATCCAATCTGGCCATCCATGACGTGCCTGTGGAGGTCACGACCCTGATGTCGCTAGGGCGTACGATGATCATGTCACACAAATGCGAGATGCATGAATCACACTGTCCAGTCATGCAGGAATCCTGCACATACCGCGCACTCATGTGGACAACTCCTATTAGTGAGTCCCATAAACAATCTGTCTAATGGCATATGCTATGATCAGTCACTTCTCAGATCAAGCATACATATAATGCATATGGGCATGAATCATGGAGTTATACTAAGCATGTTATATGGTGATGAACTATCTTCATAATGAAGATGGGCCTAAAGGGCCAACACACAACACGTATGGGCCTAGCAATGGGCCCTAGGGAGAGTTACAATGCGGACATTTAACCATCATTGCTCTTATAATGTGGACGTCAAACCATCATTGCTCACAAGGCATGGCCCACCATCAACATCATTATATACATCATGGTGGAATCACACATCACAATGGACCTCATATACATCACATTCGCCCCCACACAAGGGCCTCACATACGTCTCATTGGGCCTCACTCATGGTCCTTATATACATCACATTAGGCCTCAACTCATGGGCCTCAAATATATCACAATGGGCCTCATATACATCAAGTGGGCCACATCACATGGGCCGCACCAATGGTCCTCATATACATCAAGTGGGCCGCATTCACGGGCCGCACCAATGGGCCTCATATACATCAAGTGGGCCACATCAATGGGCCGTGCCATCTACACCATTCATCTATTTAGAGAGGTTATTTTAGAGCATTACCCAAATAAATCATAACAGAAGATCATCTGGACCATACCACAAATAGCAGTGGTGATAATGATTTCCATTGTTACAACTCCACAGGGCCCACCATAGCATTTATTTTCCATCCAATCTATTCATACGATCATAAAGACCTGAATCAAGAGGAAAAACAAATATCATATTGATCTAAAACTTCTGTGATACCAAAAGGATTTCAATGGTAGCCGTTCAACCCCCACTGATATTTACAGTGTGGTCCACTTGATGGGTAGATCTATCTTATTTTTAGTCTCAAGCCTTAAGATGAGCTCACATATAACACCTCAAATCAGACCCGCCAAACTGCTGACGTCCATGCACAGTAACACTTTGCTGCTCATCCAATAGATGGACGGTGTAGATATAACATATACTATGATTAGACCCACAGATTGCTGACGTCAGTATAACAACTGTAGGGCTGGTGGGGTCCACAGATGGACAGTGTGGATTAAACCCAAACATCTGGTGGGTCCCACCGTCCAGATAGTGGATGGTGTGGATGAAACACATACATCATGTGGACCCACAGAACTTGCTGACGTCATACCGTAGCTATCGGCTGCGTGGGTTGGCCCACCATCCATCAGATGGATGGTTTGGATAATAGACAGATGGATAGTGTTGATGAAACACACATATCATAGTGGGGTCCTCCGTCCCTGCTGGATGGTGCTAGACTCCACACATGTGGGTTCCACTATCTGGCCAGGTGGACGGTGTTGATGCAACACATACGGGGTGGGTCCCACTTATCCAGGATACTGGACAGTGTGGATGAGACCCTTACATCATAGTGGGGTCCACAGAACTTGCTGGCTAGAATACAACAGCTATATAGCTGCTGTCAGCATACACCAGCCAATCCTTTTCCATCAGGTGGGTCTCACGTGGGGCCCACCATAATATATATTATAATATTATATATATTATTTATATATTTATATATTTATTATTATTATTATTTTAATTAAAAACATGCCAGCGTCCAGGCCTAGATGGCCTGGACAGTGTGCACTCAATGGGGTCCACGGATGGACGGTCTGAATAAAACTCGTGCATCATAAATGGGTCCCACACACACATGGCCCACCTGGTGGTATCAAACTAATATTTGTGGTTTCCCCTCATCCAGGACCTTCTAAAAGGGGCAGCAAGGTGGCTACAACGTGGGCCCCAGTTAGGTCCACTTGGTGCTCAATAAGGATGAAATACATACATCATAAGCGGGCCATAAAATCAGGGAGAGAGAGAGAGAGAGAGAGAGAGAGAGAGAGAGACGGGTGTGATGGAGGGACCCCGACACTATTGGCCCTCTCTTCTATGCATTACAACATACATTAAGTGGGTCCCATTACATGTGGGCCCACCAATCAAAATCAACGGTGGAGATCCCTTCTCCACCAAAATGCAAGGTCTAGATGACCTTTCCAAACTAGGAAAATAAACATCATGATGGGATCCATGGAGAATGGCCCCATCATGGGATGAGCATATGAATCATGGTGGGCCATCTGCCACACCTAGGGTCCAAAGTGAGATCCGTACCATCAATCGGTAGGCCCCACTTGGCCTATCATTAAAAACAAAATCTTAGCCTATAAGAACACCCACCGTTGGATCTTCTTGGTCTGATGGAATGCCAAACTCCTTGGCTCTCTCTTTGATGAAGATAATGAGGATGAAAGGGCTAGGATGAGCGATCATGGGGTAGGAAGTGGGCCACACACTTAACTTATTTTCTCTCCTTAAGATTCTTCTCTCATGGTTACTTGGTAAATGGTGGAGAATGAAGTGAAATGAGAGAGGAGTGATGTGTGTAAGAAGGATGGGATGAGAGGGATGGGTAGTGTAAGAGAGGGATGGGTGTGTGTAAGAGAGAGTTGACTTATGGGGGGTGAGGTGGCATGGGGTATGGGTTGCTTGTCTTTATTAGTAAGAAAGGGATGGGAGCGGCATGGGTTGTGTACTTGGCTAGTACTTGATTGATTGATGTGATGGGTTGTAAAGATTCTCTCAGAATTCGCAACGCATCGCGTTTCTTCAAAATATATACGGGCCCATAACTCCTGCCCTGGGTATCGCATCAGTGCGCAAGACGCGGCATTAGAATTGCGACAACGGTGTGGTCGCGATGGTACAAGTTTCAAGTCGAGCTGACTCAGATATACGGGATGCAACTTAGGGTCACGCGCAAATGCTGATTACAGGTTGCGTGTTGCCGAAATTCGACAGGGAGGATCGGGAGAGTTTACAGAACAGTACGGACTAGGATATAGGCCTTACATTTTGTTTGAGATAGCCTGTGAAAATCTCAGTAGGGTTTTTATTGTGATAACCCATGAAAATAACAAGGAGTTGTATCAGGTTGTTAAGGTGACCCTGTGAAAACTTTTTTATAGTAAAAGCTAAAATTACGAGGGTAGTAATTTTGGAAGTGGAGTAGGTGTGGTTGTTTTAACCACTGAACCACTATAACTCCTTGTGCCATGTGGTGAATGCTTTATTTTTCTTTAGTAATTGGATGTTATTTATTATTTTATTCTTGTGGTGAATGTTGTAATCCTTTTATATACTTTTATTAGTTTGAAAGATTGATTTGAAAGACATTCGTGAAAAAGGTTGTCCTACCTAATATTTTAGGTGAAGGTTATCCTATGAATTATTTGGAATCAAGGTTTCAATACTCAAGCGATTGTGATTTTTATAATCTTTACATATTTCGCATTTATTTCGATTATTTGGCATTGTCCTATTCACCCCCCCTCTACGACATCACTAGCTCTCCATTTCAACCTTCCTGCATGGTGTTTCCACTTAATACATGAAATGTGGATTTCAAACCGGGAGTGATACAACTCCTTCATAAAATTCATAGACTAGACTATGAAAGTCCATACTTGCACTTAAAAGTATTCTACGAGATAGTAGATACATTACACTTCCCAAACATAACGGATGACATTGTAAGCCTGAAATTATTTTTATAAGACCCGTATCCTAGCCCGTACCGTTCTGTACTCCCTCGATCCTCCTAGTCAAATTTCGGTGACACGCAATCTTTTATCGATAGTTGTGCGTGACCGTGAGTCGTATCTCGTATTCTAGAGTCGGCTCAACCTGAGACTTGTACCCTTGCAATAGTTCTGACGCCGTGTCTCGCACGCTGATGCGATACCTGGACGAGGAGATGTGGGCCCGCGTTCAGTTCAAGAAAAATGCCGCGCGTTGCGAATACCGAGAGAATCTCTACAACACATCACATCAATCTATTAATTAATGTCAAGTACACAATCTTACCAAGCTCATCCCTCTCCCATTCCCCAAGTCAACTCTCTCTTACACAACCCATACCCATCCACTACAAGAAAAGGGGGCTTTAGCCTCGGTTCAAAACTGTGGCTAAAAAAGTTAAAAACTGAGGCTAAAGCCTTTAGCCTCAGTTTTGCCTCAATTATCCAAACCAAGGTTGAAACCCCCGTGGCTAAAGGCTTTAGCCTCAGTTTTAGCAACCGAGGCTAAAATGATTTTTATAGCCTCGGTTCTTCAAGTGAGGCTAAAAGAATCTTTTTAGCTTCAGTTATCTCGAAATGAGGCTAAATCAAAATTTTAGCCTCCATTGTTTCCAACTGAGACTAAATCCAAATTTAGCCTCAATTGCCTCCAACTGAAGCTAAAACTATTTTTAACCTCAGTTCTTAACAACCGAGGCTAAAGCCTTTAGCCACGGGAGTTATAGTCTCAGTTTATGTAACTAAGGCAAAACCAAGACTAAAGATGGATTTAGCCTCTTTTGGCATCAACTGAGGCTAAATTCGGTTTTTGACCTCATTTCTCTATCAACCAAAGCTAACAATATCATAATTAACAAATGATTGAACCTATGCATATTTCACCCATTTAACATTCATCAATACAACAATTTTGCACAATAGCAACAAAATAATTAATGGTCTATTTATTTTTTTCAAAACAAAATACAAATGCACATGAACTGCCACATAGCCTTCCACATGAACTGTTTTAGTAAGGTCCCCTTCTGGACCGATCAGATGTCTTCCTTTCCTAGCCACATCTCCTAACAGATGTCTACAACACCAACCTCACTGGCCATGATCACGCGTCCACTATGTGTGATGTAAAAGCGACTGGGGCGCAATCCATTCCAGTCCAATGTCGCTCCAAGATAGCAGCCATCAGTAACTGCATTTATACAATAAATATAAGTTCAAAATACTCATGTCGCATGCAGAATCATTAAAGCATGAAGCAATTCCAGCATAAACTTCACATGATATAAGTGCAAGACCATCTCATGGCTCCATAAGAGCTAAAAAATATTCGTATAAGGCGTTTCTATCACAATCCATGTTTTTAACATTTTGCCACGCCTCAGGTATCATCATCATGATAGCTTTAGGCAGACTTCTGCCAGCATGAATGTAATGCCCTGAAAATCGGGTGTCGAGTAAAGGTCCAACTCCCGAGTTCCAACGCATCACTTATGCAACATATTTGATGATGATTAAATGTTGTCTGTGTTAGTGCATTAATCATGAGTGGGATTATACCAAAACAGTAATTCATACTCTAGATCAATTCATATAACGCAAGTGAAAGACTGGTAAATGTATATAAATGTATATGAACCAAACAGATTACGATCGGTCTCTAGAGTATGAATACATCACTGAGTCATCATATACATGTAATAGTTCAAAATAGTTCAACTACAAAAATAAACCCTGTAGCCCCGTTGATCCAAGTGGCCTAAGCGAAACCACTGGAGAATTGCATATATGAGAACTCATCCTGATCATCATAGTAATCGGGCTCTGCCTCTTGAGTCGCATTGTCATCTGCAACTAAGACAGAGTCTGGTGGGTGTTTGAAACACTGTCCCAGAACGTGGGAGAGAGTGATCAACTCAGCGGAACAATAAAGCAAAGGTTAACATGTTCTCAATTTAATCAAGCAGTAATGATAAAGCGATACAATTAAACATCCCTAAGTACTCTGATTACTGCAAGGATGGAATATAAGCATGATGCATGCCCTCGCCTACACTCCCTCGTGCGACACCATCTTATGGTCGCGGCATGCTTTCTTTCCTCTGTGCTCTTCAACCCAGGGTAGATGCAGTGCGATGACATGAGCGTGATTACCGAGTTATTATTAGTCTTTTTCATACAGCAGGATTGAGAAGCTAAGGTACCTCCCTTATATCAATTCCCAAACAATGATCCATTCTAGGGTCGTCAGTCCTAGTAAATCTCATACGATGATACGGTTCTAGGTCACTGCAAAGGGCTCGTCACCTTATCAATGCAGGCCTAGTGTACTCTTGTTGCTACGTAAGGGCTCGTTGCCTCTACGCAGTCTTAGTGTACGCTCGAGGTCACTACAAAGGGCTCATCACCTTATCAGTGTAGGCTGACAGCTCGAATACAGTGTCTCATACCACCGTATTCGGCTCACGAGTCTGGCTTGCTCACTGGTCACTACGGGGAGGCTCGTCACCCCAGCGTAGGCCGATAGCTTGACCACGGTGTCCCATACCACCATGCCCGGCTCATGAGTCTTAGTGGATCGAGGTACTAAGGTTTAAAAGGGTTTTCAGTGGTGAGTTTGGTACCTTAGATTCAAGCAGCAGCATCCATACATGGTGAACATACATCGGGTCAATCGGGTTACTTGACGAGCTCGATTAGTACGAGCTCACGTTGAGTTAATAGACATGAAGTGTGTAAGAACTCCGTGTGGCCTAACCACTGCCGACATCCCAAGTACGGCTCGGATTCATCGATCACATCCTATGTGGCGAAACAACCTCAGCCACCAAATCAGAACCTATTACCGATTGCCTGGACTATTCCATAGTCCCAAACACATTCAATGATAATAGATAATCATCCAAACTAATCAGAACAGTAATGATCAACAATTGCAATCATACAAGCATGTGAGCATTTGATGAATTTCAACTTAAACATGAATTCACACATAAGCAGTGTCTAAGTAAAACAGACAAAGAATGTAAGTTACATGGAGGAAATCATACACATCGTTAAGGTAGTTGAGAATCTCTTCTCAACACCCATATAAAGTACAATATATTACACACTTATTCATTCAGACATTTCTATAAACACTTAGACTACACATTCCAACATACATTGTGTATGTTGGTGATAGCACACATTAGGGCAAATCCTTTCACCAAGGAGTTGTTACACATACAACTAGCATAAACATACGACAATTAATCATGGCAAACACACATTCAAATTCTATACGTATACGATACTTTCTACATATACATTGAATACACTAAACTCAATATAGTTCATATATATCAGTAACGCGATACAAAGATCGCATTTGGCATGTGAAATTGCACCCACAATAGTAATAAACCATTAACCGACATTGAAAGCCTTGAAAACCATAACCTATACGTTTATAGTCCGCACCTTTCGCCGGTAGACTTGTAACGAACTCAGTTTTAAAGCTAAGTCTTTGTCTACGGCAGATTGGCAGCCTATAGCATAAACTAGGTTAGATATTTCATAACTTACACTATATGAAACCCTAAAACAGATTAGGGTTAGATTTTCTTACCCAATAGTGGAATAGAATTCGCCGGAATAGCGATCCGGTAGTGATGAATAAGCACGGGAAGAGGCAGGGTAGAATACCAGGAATCTTCTCCAAGTTCTCTCTCACTTTCTCTCTCTTTACTCTTCTCTCTCCTAGGGTTTTTCTCAAATTCGTATGGAGTGAATGAGAGAAGGTTTAAGGTCCTTATATAGGCCCAGGTTTGATGGGAATGGCCCCTGGGCCAAGGTATACATAGGTTATATCCAAATATGGGCTGTTCCGGTCCAACGGAGCACTTCTAGTGGCCCCTTTTCCACGTGCGATCAGATTTAAGTTCCCTGACCATGGATCTAGGTCAGGCTATGTTTTCGTAGCGATCGGATTTACAGATCAGCCGTGGCGGACCAGTTTCAGTTCAGCGGTCACGGTCACTTGATCAGGGCCACAAGTACATCGACATGTGTGGGACATTCTCCTGATCCGAGGGTGTATTTGGGTCAGATTTTGACGGTCTGAATCCTTATATTTGGCCCACAAATGACACGACTCAAATTACTTAAAATTGGATTTTTATTTCTAAATATTTTCACGTTTCTCACACTCTTCGCTTCGGGCTCAAGTTGTGCATTTCTAGACACAGTTAGGACTTGATTTTTGAGGGGGTTGTCGAGTCTAGTAATGCGGTCATATTCGTATAGTTTTGGGGAAATTGGACTTTCGATGTGCGGTCAAGGTCCGATACGGAGTTTCATTGTTCTCCCGAGAGCAACCGGGTTTAAGAATGGATTCTAGATTTCAGGGTAATGTAGCATCAATGATTCTGCATGTTTTTGGTCTTGCAGATCATATTTAAAGCGATTAGTGCTAATTTTATAAGCACTCTAGTTTAGCACTTGCTAGCATTAACCTAATTTCTAAAAGGTTTTGGTCCTGGGTGATTTCTGCCTGAGGTGGTACTCGGGTCCTTGTACGGTTTTTTTTTTTGAGACGTTACAATGAACCATAAGCTCCAAGACGCCATCAAATTTCCTAAAACAATCACATATCCAATTCAGAAAACTCCAAGCTTGAAATATGCAATTAAACATGAGTGCATTCATATTTAAATCTGTGTGCACATAAACACAATCACAAGCATGCACATGTATTTGTGCACGCACATCGAAGCAAAGAGACAGAAGTTGGCCTATGCCCACCAACACACATCTATTAAAAAATGCTTGGTAAAGTCACCTGAATCTGAAGAGCTGGCATCAATGATGGGTAGAAGCTTCTTCATTTCATTCTTTGAGAAGCCCAGTTCCGTGCACTTTAGAAGACCACCCGAAAAGTGTTTGTGGAAAACGAGAATGGACCTGTAAGGAAATCAAATAACCACGACATCAAGTCCAAGTTCCATTATATTTCCCTTCACGAAAATGAAAAATTGTCTGAGAAATAAAAAACAATTTTGGATGGGTAAAAATAAAGACACTGCAGAGTCACGATCCATTCGTAAGATGGCTGAAACCAGTTTGATTAATAAAGTAACATACGCTCATTGAATGAAGAGAATATATTTTCAAATATGCAAACAACAATGAAGTGGTATAGTAAGTCACGATCCTACTTTTCCTTTCTCATGATTGGTCTTCAATTCTCAGTCATTGAACCAGAAACAACATGTTCTCAGCAACAAGAAAGGTAGTTCAATACCTCATCAAAGGCAGCACCAATCATTTGCAGTCCAATAGGAAGGCTAGCGGGTCCACCTTCAATCAATCCACATGGCAGCACTAGTGCAGGCAGTCCAGCCAAGTTAACATTCACCTGCACCAATAATAATATCACTTGGTTTTATTTTATTTTATTGATGGAATCATTAAGGAAAAAAAAGCGCAGAGGAAGGTGACCCTATTGTCACTCCACAGCGAACAAGATACAAAACAAAACAAAAGACAAACACACACAAAGCAAATGCATCCTGAACTGAAACACAACCAGTGGCCCAGAAATTCAGCCAGTCACCCAAGAACATGCCATCGATGTTCCAGAGAGTTCTACTTGAATGCAAGCTACTAGTAGGAATAACTAGATTTTAGGTGCCATCATAAAGAAGGGTTTTCCAAAGACCTATATTTTGAATAGATTGAATCTGTGAAGCTAGAAATCCTTATGAGCTACTATCTTCTGTAAATTGACTAGTTCAGAGTAAGCACCATGGAACAATCTATGCAATGTTTGTAGGGAATTGATATCTATAGCGATCCTGCGGGAAAGGGCTGTCATCTCCTTCAACTTTTAGAAACAACTACCCAAATACAACCAAAGACCTACTAGTTTTGGACCTAAAGCTATTCTAGTTGTCCTTCCCCAACCAATGAAAAACTGGCATGTGAACAGCCATACTGTCTTTTATTGGCCCAAGTAACCAATAGGGAGCAATACTAGTCGCAGCCCCTTCCTCTATTCAATTTCTCATGTGAATTTAATTGACATAATTACCCTTCATACAGACAAAATTCTCCCTCCAAAAATAATTCTTCCTCTATATAGTTACCTTTTCTGGAGGGACTCTTATACAAAAGACTTCCCAAAGAACTCTCACATGTGTTGCATGCGAGGCCCATCCTTTATAGATTAGTCTTTCCCATGGAATTCTGCTGATGGAATAAGCTTTTGAAACATAACCCCAACAAATTCAACTAAGACCATTTATCTACAAGTAACGGTTCATAGGAAAAAGAAAATTGATAATTTATAACTACAAAAGATAGAAAGGCAGTGATTTACTTACAAGAATCCAACAACAATTTGGTTCTCATAGTTCAAACCATCAGACATTCCTAGATCTCCAAGGCGATCACCAAGAAGTAACACATTAGTTCTCTTCTTCACTAAGGCATTGCCATCGTTTGGCTCGTCAGTATCTCCTAATTGGTGATGAAGTACTGCAGCCATATCAAGAGCATGCTCAAAATATGAACAGAAGAAAGAAACTGCAATACTAATACAATATACCGACCAGGACTAGCACTGTTTCCTCCAATAGCAGACATAACCAAAAGAAGAAAATGAATAGTTAGAGCATTTTAAAAACTTAGACTAGTTGTTGAAAGTTTGCTGATATCAGAAGTCAACATAATAACCAGCTACAAGCCACTAGCTAATGGAGTTCATTAGCAAACAAAGCATGAAGCAAAAAAGCATGGCCCACCTTTTTCCATTCTACAACCCTCATTTCAAGACCATCACTAAGGCAAATGGCCATCAGCAGCAACAACAGCTACAACTTGACCTGAAAAAGAAAGGACCAACTATTCAATGATGGTGAACTACAAAAAACAAAAGGATAAAAAAACCCATGATGGTGAACTACAAAAAACTCATGAAATGTAATAAAACATAAATATATATATGTAAAATATCACACATAAATGAATCCTAGCATAAAACTACCTATTGATTCTTTGGAACCTTCGACTGAGGTCCCTCAGCCTCGGGTCTATCCCTAGGAGTGGATATTGAGTTGACCTCTACATTTAGTACATTGCCCGAAGTTTGGTCCGTTGCTGCCAATGAGTTCATAGTATCTCTCATTCGTGCCATCATCTGCTCTGTTATTCACTCTGTCGTCCATTGCTGGATACATAATTATGATTAATTATGTATAAGAGATCATAGTCTCTAATACATAATTATGATTAATTAATGAGATGAACCCATTTCTGGGCATCTACCAAATAGGCCTTTAGATCACTCTAATCCTTAACAACACTTAGATATTAAATGAAGTAAACAGAATCTTGTCATGCTAAATGCAAGACTCCATACTTTAGTCACCTAAAAATAGATGGTTAAGAAGAACAAATACAACAAAGGTCCACATTCAACAAAAATTGGCTAACCATTAAAGTATTAATTTCTTATCTTTTTGTTGATGCTTCTAACTCAACATGTTGGGATCATTTCGAGGCAGGTGGAGCTGATGGGGGATCATCTTACAGTGACCAGCAGAGAGAAATATGGATCAACATTTACATTTGAATTGCCTTGTAAAATTTCTTTAATGAAGGAGCCTTTTGATCACTCAGATGAACTCTCAGATATGGCTAATCATGAGGCAGTTTCTGATGCCAACATCGATGAAACCAACATCAGTTATTTCCATTTTCAACCAAACAAATTAGGTTCTATGACAAGGACCAAGAACTTGCCATCAGCCAGCAAATTGTAGAATCCTCTAGAAAAGCTAAAGGGAAACAATGGAAAACAAAAGCGCTGTTTTCAGGATTTCTAACATGAAATCAATGGAAAGGGAAGACAAGCTCCAGATTTTCAGCAAAAGGAAGAAAAAAAAACCCAATGATGAAAAATGTTAAAACAAGTATATTATTTTATATTGCATGAAAAAGTGGGACTTTTCTTTTACTTTTGGTAATCTCGTGCATGCACCACATAGTAACGAGCATGCTTTGTCGAAGAACCATGATTCATTAAGATAATATAAATCTCGTGTCTTGATCTAAGTGGACCGTGGCCCATACGTGGATTATGGCAATCAGAAGATTACAAGACAACCCATTAAAATATGAACAGGAGCTCATGTGTTCCAAGTTGTTGGTTTGGTATAAACGAGATGGTGTTGCATTGAAACAAGTTGCAGGACAAAGCGTAGGAAGAGAAAATTCAGCAAATGTCTTCCCACATGGATTAAGTTGTGAATTGTCAACAATTTTAATAGCAGGGAAGCATGACCAGAGATAATTTCTAACAAGAGATCAGAGTCACATGTACTACTAGTAGATAAGAAGCAATTGAAGGTTCCTAAGAATCTGTGTTTTATTGCAGGTTCATGTATTTCAAATCACTAAAAGAAATAGAAAATGCAATGAAATCTCAAAATGTATTTCAAATACATGATATTACATAAATCAAAGATAAATCTCTAAAATCTAAATACATTCCTAGATGATCGAGGGGAGAGAGAGAGAGAGAGAGAGAGAGAGAGAGAGAGACGGTAGATCTGACGAAGATGAGAGAAATATTGGAGAAGACAGAGAGAAGAGCTAGGGTTTGATTCGGTGAGGAGCTGATATCGGTGTATATGCCCCTTGTTTATCTACCCTGCACGAAAATCGATAATGGAGGAGTAGATTTCGCAGCAAAGAACAAGCTTTTGCTCTCAGATCGAACACCAAACCCTAATCATTGATATTGCAATGCAGAAACTGCTCAAATCCAGCAAATAAGCTAGAAACGACAGGATTTTCCACTTCCTGAGAAAGATTTCAGTGAAATCAGCTAAAAAAAAACACTCCTCAGATCGAACTAAAAAATGTGGAAATTGGATTTTGAACGGCCAAATGGGGAAAACGCACAAAAATGAAGATTTTTGCCCCGATTTCTAATTTTCGATAGGATTTCAGTTGAGAAATCAGTAGAAAAAAGAGAGAGAATGAGTACCTGAAATCGGCGAAGAGATTACTGGTGTGGAGGACAGAATTGACGTTTCTAGGCATTGTAAAGGATCGAATTGCAGAAGTTAAACGCGATTTCGATCCATTTTCCTTTCATAGCTTGGGGATTTTGACAGATAGAATTGCAGAAGTAAAACGTGATTTCGCTCTGTTTTCCTTTCGAAGCTGGGATTTTGAGAGAGAGCTCTGCTTCGAGCTTCCAAGTTCCAAAATGAATAAAAGCCACGGAGAAGATATATTGCATCCGTAAGAAACAAAATATGGTATACTCATCTCTCTACGGTACATGTGGCAGGCAATGCAGAAATCGGGTCCGTTCATTTGCAGGGCCCAAAATGAGATTTGGTTCTTGCTTTAAAATTAATTCTTAATTTTATCAATTTTACGAAAATTCTCAAAAAGAAAAAAATCAAGATTCTTATTTTTTTTTAATTCTAAATTTTTTCAAGATTATAAATTTGTTGAAATTTATTAAAAAAATTTAAAATTCTCAGTTTTTTCAAAATTATCAAAAATAAAAAATAAAATTCAATTCTTAATATTTTTAGAAATTCTTATTTTTTTAAAGAATTTTTAATTATTTGAAATTTCTTAATTTTTAAAAAAAAATTCCAATTTTTTTCAAGATTCTCAAATTCAAAATTCTTATTTTTTTCAAAAATTTCAAAAATTTTCAAAATTCTTAATTTTTTCATACTTTTTAAAAAAATTCTCAATTTTTAAAAAAATTCGTACTTTTTCATATTTATCATTTTTTTATTCTTAAATTTTCAAAAAAAAAATTCTTAATTTTTAAAAGTTCATAAAATTTTTAAAAATTATTGGTTAGAAAATTTAAAATTCAAATATTTTTCAAAACTCTCAATTTTTTTTTTCAAAATTTTCAATTTTTTCACAATTTTCAAAAATTTTAAAAATTATTAGTTCTTTCAAGATTCTCAATTTTTTTTTTTTTTTTTTTTTTATATTCTTAAAGGTAGACTTTTAGCCACAGTTCCTATGCAGCTGAGGTTAAGATGTAGACTTTTGGCCTCAGTTCCTATACAACTGAGGTTAAAAAGTAGAGTTTTGGCCTCGGTTCATATGTAATTGAGGTTAAAGGGTAGACTTTTGGCCTTAGTTCCTATGCAACTGAGGCTAAAAGGTAGAGTTTTGGCCTCGGTTCCTGTGCAACTGAGGCTAAAAGGTAGACTTTTCGCCTCGGTTCCTTTGCAACTGAGGCTAAAAGGTAGACTTTTCGCCTCGGTTCCTATGCAAGTGAGGTTAAAAAGTAGACTTTTCTTCTCGATTGCTATGCAACTGAGGCTATAAGGTAGACTTTTCGCCTCGGTTCCTATGCAACTGAGGCTAAAAGGTAGACTTTTCACCTCAGTTCCTATGCAACGGATGTTAAAAGGTAGACTTTTTGCCTCGGTTCCTATGCAATTGAGGTGAAAGATGAACTTTTAGCCTCAGTTCCTTAGCAACCGAGGCTAAAAGACACATTTAGCCTCCATTTTTTCAACTGAGGCTAAAAAATTGTGGCTAAAGGCCTATTTTCTTATAGTGATCTCATTCATTTCTTACCACAAGTCAACAAGCACCATGTCCTCTCATCCCATCACTCCATCTCACCACTCCTCTCTCTCTCTCTCTCTCATTTTCTCACTCCATTCCATGCTACCAAAGAGAGGAATTGTTCAAGCTTCCCATGAGAGAGATAGTGTGGCCCACCTTCCTACCTCCCATGTCCACCATCCAAAGTCCATCTAAACAGTTGGAATCGTTTCCTTGGAGCTCTAGAGGCTATAGGCGGAAGAAGGAAGAAGAGATCAAAGGTGTGTGTTCTTTAGGTAGATCCTTTCATTTTCTTGCTTTGGGTAAGTGGGACCCACCAATCAATGTTGAGGATCCCATCTTGGTCCCTAGGTGTGGCCAATGGCCCACCTCAATCACATGCATGTATTGTAATGTAAGAGGGGCCCATAGTGGCGGGGCCCTCCCACAACCGTCATTTCTCTCTCTCTCTCTCTCTCTCTCTCTCTCTCTCTCTCTATTTTTCCTTGTATGATGGACCCCACCATGATGCATGCATTGTATATTCACAATGTCTGTCCATTTTGCCAGATCGTGGGGACCACCGTGTTTCATTCCAGGCCGCCCGCCCAGGGCCTGGGCGCTGGAGCTACATAAAAAAATATAAAAAATATATTTATATAATATAATATAACATATGATATTATATGTGGAGGGCCCCATGTGGGACCCACCTGCCTGCTGTTGGTGTCAGTGAGGTCTGTGCGCCTCCATCACAAGGTATGTGTATATCCCAACCGTCCGTCCATTTGCTGGACAATGGGACCCAGCCACACGTGTGAGGTCCTCACTGTCCAGCTAGGATGTGGCCCCCACCTTGATGATGTATGTGTCCATACCGTCCGTCTAGATTAGAGAGGCCATAGGCCTAGTCGTTAAAGAAAAACGGAAATATCAGCTTGATAAAAAAATTTTGGTGGGCTACTCATGTGGACCCCACCTTGATGTATGTATCTGATCCACACCATCCATCCCATTTTCCAGCTCATTTTAGCCCTTGAACCAAAAAAATAAGCCAATCAAAATCTTTGGCGGGCCACATCATAGAGGACAGTGATATTTACTATTAAAATCTGTTAGGGCCCATTGTAATGTTTCTGCACATCAAAACATATTGAATATTAGGCTTGTTAGGCCTGTCACGAGCCCGAGAACTCAACTGGCGGGGTGGATCCTACTGATGTGGGCCCCACCTATGAAAATCCTCACATACAAATTTTTAAAAAAATGCAGACGCTGCTGCTACCAACGTCCTCTGGACGTTACAGCAAGTAGCATCCTGCTACTTTAAATCAAGGCAAGGACGGTGGGCCCCACCATGATGTATGTCAGACATCTACACCATGCATTTGATGGGTCCCCTCTAGGTATTGGGATACCCCAAAAATTAGCCGGACATGAGACTCAGATGGCCCACACCATCTAAAATCATGTGAAGACATGCTAAATCATATAAAAGCACTTGCTGGGGTCCATCTGAAATTTGGATGCATCTAAAACTTGGTCTGACCCCTTGATCAAGTGGGACACACATGATGGATGGGCTGGATTTGTGAACCACGGCTTGGTGGGCCCCACAAATGATTGTGAATGTTTTAATGGAGAGTAAACCTCTCAACTATTGTGCATGGTGTGGGCCACACAAACCACATATTGACTTGATTTTTAAGTCCCAGGCCCACCATGATAGGTGTGTTGCTTACACACTGTTCATCCATTTATATATATATATATATATATATATATATATATATATATATAGACCTTATAGGGTCGTAGGCCCCACATAAAAGAAGCATATCCAGACATCAGGTGGATGCCCACCAGCAACACTTGGGGCGTCCCACTATGGACTGTATTGTCAGGCCCACCATAGTGTATGTGTTGTATATTCACGCCGCCAAGCCTTTTCCAATTAATGCAAGGCCGTGGGCCCCATTGAGAGGCAGGCCTAAATCCCAAGTGGACCATGCTATAAGTAGTGGTTATTGAACATCCACCGTAGGGCCGACTTGAGAGGCCCACCATGTTATATATGTTGTATGCACGCTGTCCATCCATTTCAAAGCGTGTGGGCTGTCCCATTAGGCCCACCATGTTATATGTGTTGTTCATATGCTATTCATCCACTTTTTTTTGGGCCATGGACTGCCCCATGAGGCCCACTTCGATGTATGCGTTATACATACTATCCGGTCATTCTTCAGGCCCACTTTGATGTATTTTATGACCCATTTGAGAGGCCCACTTTGATATACTTATGGCCCATGTGTAGGGCCCACCTATTGTGTATTTAAAGACCATGGGTTGTGGCTCATTGTGATGTATTCTAGGCCCATGGGCAAGGCCATGTGATGTGTTTATGGCCCATGGGTTGAGGCCCATTGTGATGTATTTGGGGCCCATGGGTCGTGGCCTATTGAGATGTATTTTCGGCCCATATGTCGTGGCCTATTTTGATGTATTTCCGGTCCATTGGTAAGGCCCATTGTGAAGTATTTTCGGCCCATTGTGATGTATTTCTGGCCCATATGGCGTGGCCATTGTGATGTTTTTTGTAGCCATTTAATGAGGCCCATTATGAGGCCCATTATGATGTGCATTAGGTCCATGGGTTGTGGCTCGTGTGATGTATCTAAGGCCCATGTGCAGGGCCCACCTGTTGTGTATATGAGGCCCTAAGACGTGGCCTAATGTGATGCACATGTAGCCCTTGTATGAGGCTCATTATGATATATATTACGCCCTGTGAGAGGCCCATTGCAATGTGTATTAAGCTCTTGAGTGAGGCCCGTGGTGCTCTATATTAGGCCCTTGTGTGAGGCCATGGGTCCACGATAAGTTTGGCTTTATGTGGACCACTCTTTGGAAGCAATGTTGGGTAAATGTCCACATTGATGGACGATGATGGCTAAATGTCCACATTGTGACCTTCCCTTAAGCCTGGTTAGGCCCATTCTCATCATTCTCTAGTGGGTTAACCCAAACGAATGGGCCCCATTGATATTGCTTGGACCATCATCGGCCGTCCATCTATGGACCCCGCCTTGCATCGAGATTGATTACTGATTTCGATTATCGAGGTTGATTGTATAGGCTGATTTTGATTATTGAGGCCGATTCTGATTGTCAAGGCTGATTCCAATTGTTGAGGCTGATTGTCGAGATCGATTATGATTGTCAAGGCCGATTCCAATTGTCGAAGCTAATTCCGATTATTGAGGCCGATTTCAATTGTTAAGGCTGATTTTGATTGTCGAAGCTGATTGTTAAAGCTAATTCCGATTGTTGAGGCCGATTTCGATTGTCAAGGCCAATTCCGATTGTCGAGGCTGATTCTAGTTGTCAAGGCCAATTCCAATTGTTGAGGCCGATTCCGATTATCGAGGCCGATTCTGATTATCGAGGCTGATTCTTATTGTCGAGGTTAATTATCAAGGACGATTCTGATTGTCGAGGCCGATTGTATAGGTCGATTATTGATGCCAATTATCAGTGCCGGTTGTCGATACCAATTATGAGTATAACATCATGATACATACCCATACGCATCATCTGCATGTTTGTTATGAGATGTGGTTGACCATTGCATATGTTATTGGGTAGGTTGTTATGAGACTCCCTAATGGGTGGAGATTGTCTTACATGAGTGCACGATAAGCACAGGATTGATGCATGATTGAATTGTATGACTTGTGCATCTTGTATTGTGTGTTATGATTACTGTACGCCCTAGTAACATCAGGGTCGTAGCCTCCACAGGCATATCGTGGATAGCTAGATGGGACACTGAAAATATGTTATTAGCATTGGGCTGCCATAGATGGCCCTGAGTGAAAATCTCTAAACCTCCGAGGCCAGGAGATGCCCCAACATTGAGACCGAGTAGATGTATGACCGCCCAAGTGCCAAATACCATTAGGCCACGTCTCCCACTGTGTCATAGTTGGTTGGGAAGGGGTGTGGCCTTACTCGCCCGAGGGTAGGGGGCATAGCTAGGCTAAGTTTGACCAGCTTGTGATTCGGTCCAATATCGACGTGCCGAGTAGATATTGGCCGACTTCTGTCCAGGCGGATAGTGAGGTCTCTTCCACTTGCATGGTCGCGTGTCCAGTGGGCGGTGATTGCATGTAGAGTATACTAGACCCTGGTGATGATCCTAAAGATGTACAATACTAATTTGTGGAGTAGGAGTTGCATACTCATTCATTATCCACTCGGGCTGGTAGTGCGTAACTAGTTGTTATGTGTACCTTCACAATGGCCAGGATTTTAGTTAGGGCATGTGACTAACCTGAGATCAGGAGTTTACCACATTAAGTCTGATTATCCAAATTAGGTATGGGATTGGTTTGGATAGAAGTCCCTTGTAATGGACCCCATAACTTGCGATACTCGAACTATCATCCCGACTTCACACTCCAGCATGGTCATTCCATTCGCACCGTATATTGCATTACATCCGCAGCATATGACATTTTCGGTTACTGTGTTTTTGCATTTATATGGTCTAGATACGGCTGACGGTATTTATAAACTCATTAGGAATTGTATATTACATTGCATTCTCGACACATGATATTTGGTTCTTTATGGCTCCTCATTTGTATAGTTGATCTGTATTGCGTACTCTGATATTGTTTAACTCATGGACTTGTCAGTATTTTCACTTACTCTGATATTGTATGATTTATGATCTTACCAGTATTTCCGTATTGTATGATTATGGCATTGTATTGAATACTTGGCACTTACCTTGTGCACACACATACACCACCCTCTAAGCTTTCTATAAGCTTATGCACGATAAATGCGTACAGGTGATGCTAGTTTGTAGCAGCATGGAGCTTGGGGCATGTAACTGATTTCTGGAGCTTTTATTTTGATATATGTATTTCCCTTTCAACATTGTATTCAAATGTTTATATTAGTGGATATGTAATGATGATGTTGCCTTTGTGATTTGGGTAAACTTGTGGTTATGCTTATTAGAGTACGTACATTGGAATATCCTCGTAGGATCCCAGGATCGAAATCTGGCGTATGGACGTTGGGAGCCAAGAATGGGGTACTACGGAGGCTATTGGCACCAGATTCGGCGATCGGTAATTTTTCAGCCTGGTTTCCGAGTTTGGGGCGTGACAATTTCCTTTCTCCTTGAAGGAGAAGGCTAAGTTGTGGCTACACTCCTTAAAGTCACAATCCATTAGTACATGGGCAGAGATGACCTGAGAGTTCCTTAAAAAGTTCTTCCCAATTCATAAAATAAACACTTTAAGGAGGGAGATCATGAATTTCGTCCAAAAAGAGGAAGAGACCTTCTTCCAAAGTTGGGAGAGATTTAAAGATCTCATAAATTCATGTCCACGTTATGGCTACGAAATGTGGTAGGTTATAAGCTTTTTCTATAACAGATTGATTTCGCCCATGCACCAATTTATAGAGATGATGTTTGATGGCGAATTCATGAACAAGGAGGCCAATGAAGCATGGGATTATTTTGACCAACTCATAGAAAACGCGTAATCATGGGACACCTCCCCAAGACCCACCACCTCTAAGCCTACTCAGTTAAGAGAAAATGGAGGAATTTACATCTTGAAGGAAGAAGACAACACGAGTGCAAGGGTGGCCAATCTCACATGGAAAGTTAAGGCTATGGAACTTAAGAAGGTGGAAATAGTCAAATCTAATGAGGTTGTGGAAGTTGTCTGCACTATTTTTTATAGCAACATACACTTAACACAGGATTTCCCATAATTCCTGTCTTTTAATAGTGGCTGGATGAGCAATTAAATGCCATAAATAACTTCCAACGTCTATTCAGTGGACCCACCTCAAATACATACAATTCCAGCTGGAGGAACCATTAGAATCTTAGTTGAAGGAACGGACAAACGGCTACCCCTCAAGAGGCCCTTACCCATCTTTTTAATCAAAGGAAACATCGAGAGGATTCGGTTCAAAAATTCATGCAAAACCAATAGCTATTCAACCAAAATACGGTGCAAGCATTCCAGGATCTCAAAACAACAATGAGAATGTTTGCATCTTCTATTCAAAGGACTGAGTCATACTTAGGGATTGGGGAGAAAAGGGCCTTTTCAGCTCAGCCTCTACCCAATCTAAGCCACAATGTGAAATAAGTAATCCAAGCTCTTCAAATCATATTGAGCAAGCCAAGTCTATCACCACTCTTAGAAGTGGAAAGACAATTGACAAAACTATTCTAGTGAGGGATGAAAAGCCTAAGGACTTGAAAGAAGTTGAGGGTGATAGATCTAGTATTACTCCACAAGACCAAGAACAGGTAAAAGCATACAATCTAGTTGCACCATTCCCTTAGTGTTTGATTGCACCAAAACCTCAATTAATTCTCAAGATATTCTAGAGGTGCTAAAATAGGTGAAGATCAACATTCCTCTCTTGGATGCCATTAAACAAATACCACCGTATGCCAAGTTCCTGAAAGATTTTGCATTAATAAAAGATAACAAGGCATATAAAAGAAAATTCTGTTAATTGAAAAAATGAGTGCCATCCTAAAACAAGAAGTACCACAAAAGCATAAAGATCCGGGTAGCCCAACTATCTCTTGTGTAATTAGAGACCACTGGATTGAGCATGCACTTCTTGATTTAGAAGCTAGTGTAAATCAATTCCTTACTCGGTCAACGAACAACTTGGCCATGGTGAATTAAAACCTACAAGGACCACACTTCAATTAGCTGATCGATTGGTTCGTATACCGAGAGGAATGATAGAAGATGTGCTTTTCCAAGTCAACAAATTCTACTACCCAATAGATTTTATTATTTTGGATACAGTACTTATTATAAATGTGAGAACTCAGATTATAGTAATTTTAGGCCACCCATTCCTCGCCACATCAAATGCAATCATTAATTGTAGGAATGGGGTGATGAAATTGAATTTTAGGAACATGACATTAGAGTTGAATATTCTCAATATGTGCAAACAACCTGAGGAATTTGATGATGTCCATGAAATTAACTTGATCGACTCATTCATGGAAGATAGAGCTATCCTGACACTCTACTCTGATGCTTTGGAGATGTGCTTGGCTCGCTCCCATGATTTGGATAATGGCATGATTAGGGAGATAGATGCCTTGCTTGATGCGATGTCGAAATTTAAAATTTACCGGTGAGGGCCACAATTTAAAAAGTTGCCCCTTAATGAGACAAAGCCTCTACTGTCAAGCATCAAGGCACCGAAGCTAGACCTAAAACCTTTGCATCCTAACCTTAAATATGCTTACTTTGGTTAAGATAAGACATATTTGGTGGATGAAGAAAAAGAGAGTATGCTCATGGCTACTCTGAGAGAACACAAAGGAGCCCTTGGATGGACCATCACAGACCTCAAGGGAATAAATCCTTTGATTTGCACTCACCACATTCACCTTGAGAATGATGCGAAAACGTCTCGACAACCACAATGAAGATTAAATCCAAACACGAGAGATGTGGTTAAAGCCAAGGTGCTTAAGCTATTAGATGTGGATATCATATACCCAATATCTGATAGCTAATGGGTGAGTCCAACTCAAGTGGTTCCCAAGAAGTCCGGGATCACCATTGTAGCCAATGCCAATAATGAATTCGTACCAACTAGAGTCACAGCTAGTTGGAGAATGTGCATTGACTACCGAAAACTGAATACCGTCATTAGGAAGGACCACCTTCCTTTGCCTTTCGTTGGCCAAATTCTAAAAAGGTTAGCTGGTCATTCCTACCACTATCTTCTGGATGATTATTTGGGTTATAACTAAATAGAGATAGCCCATGAAGACCAAGAGAAGACAAAGTTTACATGTCTCTTTGTCACTTTCGCATGCTGAAGGATGCCATCCAAACTATGTAACATCTCTGCCACATTCCAGCAATGCATATTTAGTATCTTCTTAGACATGGTGGGGCAATTTTTAGAGATTTTCATGGATGACTTCTCTATATTTGGTTCATCTTTCAGTGATTGCATTGAAAATCTGAAATGAGTACCGAAAATATGCAAGGAAAAGAACCTCGTGCTTAACTGGGAGAAGTGTCACTTCATGGTTCATAAGGGAATTGTGCTTGGACGTATTATATCGTCTAATGGAATCGAGGTGGAAACTAAAAATTGATCTTATCTTTAAGCTACCTCTTCCCAAAAGCATTCATGACGTGCGTTCCTTTTTAGGACATGATGACTTCTACAAAAGATTCATCTACTTTAAAAGGAGACCCAGTTTGAGTGGTTTAAAGAATGCCACAATTCTTTCTCCAAGCTTAAGGACATGTTGACTAGCACTCTAATCATGCAGCCACCTGACTGGAGACTTCCTTTTGATATCATGTGCGACACGAGCGGTTATGTAATTAGGGAGGCATTAGGCCAGAGAAAAGATAAAAATTCCTATGTGATCTACTATGTAGGTAGAACTCTAAACTTTGCCTAGATGAATTACTCTACTACAGAGAAGGAAATCTTAGTCGTAATCTTTGCACTCGACGAGTTTAGGTCCTACTTGATCGGATCTAAGATCATAGTATTTACAGACCACTTGGCTTTGAAGTACTTCTTTTTAAGAAGGATGCTAAGCCTTGATTGCTGAGATTGATCCTCCCACTCTAGGAATTTGACTTAGAAATCAGAGATAAGAAGGGAATAGAGAACGTAGTGACCGATCACCTGTCTAGGCTAGTTATCTTTGATTCATTGAGACGATGAATATCAATGACATGTTCCCTGATGAACAACTTTTTACCGTCTCCCAATTACCCTGGTTCTCTGATATTGCTAATTATCGTGCTACATGTATCACGCTGTCATATTAGACCAATTAAGATAAAAAGAAATTTTTCGCTGAAGTGCATTAGTTTACTGGGACAACCCGTACTTGTTTAAATATTAACAAGATCAAATTATTAGGAGATGTGTTCCTGACAATGAACATCAAAGTGTCATCTCCTTCTGTCACTCTTATGCTTGTGGTGGCCACTTTTTGGCTAAGAAAACCACAATGAAAATTCTTTAGTGTGGCTTTTATTGGCCTACTTTGTTCAAGGACACCGACGAATTTTACAAATTTTATGAGTGCTGTAAAAAATTAGGAGGATCGTCCCATCGAAACATGATGCCACTAAACCTCATTCTGATCATTGAGGTATTTGATTGCTGGGGCATCGATTTCATGGGACCATTCTCCCAATCCTTTGGTAATCTTTATATTTTATTCACAGTAAACTATGTTACCAAATGGGTCGAAGCAATACCATACCGAAATAATGATCATCAAACGTTAAATTTCTAAAAGAAAATATCCTTTCTCGGTTCAGTACGCCTCGAGTTATTATCAATGATGGTGGGCCACATTTTTTGTAATAGGCCATCCAGAAGCTTAATGAAGAAATACGACATTATACACAAGATGAGCACCCCCTATCACCCACAAACAAGCGGCCAAGTTGAGATCTCTAATATGAAAATTAAATAGATTTTGGAGAAGATGGTAAATCTCGACTGTAAAGATTGGTCAATTCGATTGACTGATGCTTTATGGGCATACCGTACTACTTATAAGACATATATTGGAATGTCTCCCTTTAGACTCGTCTTTGGGAATGCTTATCACTTGCTTGTGGAGTTGGAACATAAGGCTTATTGGGCGATAAAAAATCTGAACTTTAATCTAGACAAACGCTGGCTTGATGCACAAATGGTAGATTAATGAACTTGAAGAGATCCAGAATGATGCCTATGAGAGTTTTAGAATTTACAAGGACAAGATGAAGAAGTTCCATGACCAGAACATTCTTCAGAAAACATTCATGATAAACCAGAAAGTCCTCCTGTACAATTCTAGGCTCCATTTATTTCTAGAAAAATTGAGATCTCATTGGACATGCCCCTTTATTGTCAAAACTGTTTATCCTCACGGGGCTGTAGAGATTAAGAATCCAATGAATGGTCATGCTTTCAAGGTAAAGGGTCATCGATTAAAACCATTCATTGAGAAATTTGATTCAGAGGATACGTCCATATCTCTGATTGATCTTGTATACAAGGACTGACTTCCTAGTCTAATGGAGGTGTAGTTATATTTGTTGCTTTCCTAGGATTTAGGATTAAGATAGTTTATTTTCTTTTGTTTAGTTTTTGTGCCTACCCATTTACATACTGAGAACTTTGGAAAAGCTTCAATTCTCATTCTTCAGGTATTATCTTCTAATCACCTTCCTTTTATTTTCGTTGTCTCATGTGCATTGAATGTTTACATCTTTTACATTGAGGACAATGTAGAATTTAGGTTGGGGGTGAGATTAGGTAAACTAATCTGTGTTTTCCTAGTTATGAGCAAAAATCTTTTGGAATTTTAAAAAATTTTCAATTTCAAAACTTGTCTAGAAAGTAAAAAATCTGAGTAATCATTCATGTTTGAGTATTATGATAAGATAAAGAGATGAATTTTTGAAAATTTTGGAGTTTGATCAACTTGAAAGTGCCTTGGTCTGTCAATTAGCGTGAGCGTTGAGTCAGCAAGACAGGGGAGCACCATAGGAAGATTATTCAAGTGTCTGCCTTAACTGGATGTGTGCCCAAACTCATCATAGGTAAAACTTAGCCCCACATCCCATGTCCCAAAACACCGGGTAATTAAAACCCTTAAAATTTCATAGAACATCCCAAGGTTTTTGGTTAGAAAACTTTTTTCAAACTTCAGGAAAATCTAAGTTTTCTACCTTTGTCGATTTATTGACAAATGGTTCAATGAAATCAAACCCTATTGTCGATCTCCTCGAAGCTCACTCGATCTTATCGAAATGAGGACCTAAGATGTCCAGCAACCGCAAAGATATCTGGACTGAATTATTGATGGATCGATAGACTCATCGATATCATCGAAGTTTGAATCTCGAGTCCATTGAGCTGACTTGATAAAATTGACATTTAGTCTGTTGTGTCCATAGTACTGCTAAGGCAAATCATGGGATCCTTGATATATCGAAGAGCTCCTCGATATCCTTAGAATTTAAATCTCAATGATATCGGAAGCCCTTCGATGATATCGGCTTGAGACACAAACAAGTTGTTTTTCTTAGATCGAGGGACACTCGATAAATTCGATATTCAAATGTCCATCATATCGAGGCCAGGTCGATGTCATTAAAACTGGACAAAAACTGTCCAGCAAGCTTATAGGAAAATTTCTTGGAATTATCAATGAATCGATCTTGCTCTCGATATCATCGATATTCAAATTCCGATGATATCGAGTGATGCTCGATCATATCATATTCCCGAAATATCTCAAAGGTAAGTGCTCTCACATTTTCAAATGTCGAGGAATCGAACCTCGTGTCGATAATATCAGAGTTTGAAATTCGATGACATCGACTTGCATTCGATTTTCTTGACCAGTTGGTAAAAGATTTCAAAAGCGTTTGACAGTTGAGTTCATGTCATCGAGCGGCCAGTCGATGCTATCGAGAGTATACGCTCGATGATATCAAACTCTGTAAAAAATGTGACCGTTTTATATCCATTGGAACCTTTTTCTTATTTAATAAGAGCTTGCCTTTGGTTTTTTGTAGAGAAAATAAAGAGTGCTTTTGTGTGTTTAACCCTAGATCATATACCCTAAGCCTTTTCTCTCATGGAAGTTCATCGTCCAATCCACCCTCATCATTAACATTCAATAGAGTGGATTGGGGAATGAACTTCTGCATGTAAGGATCTTGCAGCTACTACCTTAATGGAAAATCATTAAGCTGGGATGCCGTGAATGCATAGATGATTGGAATCGCTCTATCTCCCTTATAGGAAAACATTTAATAGAGTAGGATTCCATCATAACCTTGACCTAACCCATTGCCTTGTATAGGTACAGCTTCTAAGTTGCAGTTCAAGGAAGCTGAAGATTCTTTGTCATCAAAGGAGGAGATCTTCATCAACGCGTTAAATGGGGCTCATCTACTTATCTGTAAGTTATTAGAGTCCAGAGGACCCTTGTGATCATTCCTTCTATAGGATTGGGTCTAAGGTGTTTGTCACCCCTTGCAAGTCCTCATAGGAGGCCTCCAACGGAGTGTACGTCGGGGTGCTTTGTATTGACCGTTGCTCTGTGGAGAGCATATATAACTGCCAAGGTTCCTTGTGTGGATCCTTGGCCTGCGTGGCCTAAAACTTGGGTGTTATGTGTTAACCCTTGCTCATGGGAGCATAAACTGGTGAGGTTCCTTGTGTGGATCCTTGGCCTGTGTAGCCTAAAACTTGGATGCTGTGTGTTGACCCTTGCTCATGAGAGCATAAACTTGTGTTGTGTAGACAAGTTATGTCAGCGTTAAGTGTAGGTTGTACTGGTTAGAGGTGAACCTGATTTAAAACCTTCGGTTTGAGGTGAACCTGTTATAAAACCTCCGTTAGTGAGATCCGGTACACTCAAGGGTTGAGTTCGTCCACCGGAAGTGGAGTAGACAAGTAGTCGAACCACTATAAAAACAACTGTGTTTTCGATTATTATTGCTTATGTGATTTCCTTAAATAGTTTCATATTTGCTTATCTGAGATCACACCTCACACAAAGTCACATCCATCATAAACTATGATTTGCACCTTGTTTATCTTTCAAATAGTTTTTATGATTGGATCCTCTATTTGGCTTAGAAGCCATTAGAGTTACTTTGAAGAAATCTTGATATATGCATATTCTCTTAAGATAAGTTGGATAAGATTTTAAATTACCATAAAATATTAAAAAGTCTTATTCACCCCCCTTTAGGACATATTGGCATATTCCCACTTCAAGTAAAGTGGTCATTACCGCAATTATAATTGGTATCAAAGCGGGTCTCTCTTAAGGTCTTCGCCGCCTAAAGAGTGATCTTGACTGAAGTTGGAATCATGGTCAAAAACACATTAGAGGGTGTGAAATATCGGAACAGTTGCCTAGTAATCCATACTGCTCTGAAAGTCGGCAACAGTTAAAAATGGTATCTGGATAGTGGATGTTCCAGACACATGACTGGTGACCAAACTCATTTTTGTGAGTATTCAGACTTTGATGGTGGATCAGTCACATTTGGAGATGTTATCTCTGCTAGAATTGTTGGACAAGGAACGATAACTGTACTAGGGCTTCGAAAAATAAAAAATGTTCTCTGTGTTGAAGGTCGAAAACACAATCTCCTTAGTATCTCCCAAATCTGTGATAAAGAACATTTGGTTACCTTCTCAAAGGATGTGTGTAGGATCTCAGACCATATAGGAAAATCTATCATAAAAAGGTCTACGCACTAGTGATAACTGTTATGTTATTAAAAGCACGGATGAGAATGTATTATCCACAAAATGTAACATGGCTATAAGGAGTGAATCCAAATTATGACACCAAAGGTTGGGTCATGTTCACTACCAAAATTTAGCCAAGCTAAGTTCAAAAAATTTAGTTAGGGGACTCCCCAAGATTAGAAAAGAAGAAAATGTTGTGTGTGGTGATTGTCTTAAAGGAAAACAAATAAAAATCAGTCATGAAAAGACAACCACCATGGCAACAACAAAACCTTTAGATCTGTTACATATGGACCTAGTTGGGCCAACCAAAGTGGAAAGTCATGGCAAGAAAAGGTACTTCCTGGTGGTAGTAGATGATTACACTAGATTTACTTGGGTCACATTTCTTCAAGAGAAATCAGATGCCTTTGATGAATTTATAATTTTGGCAAAGTGACTTCAAAATGAAAAAGGATGTTGCATAAATCGCATCAAGAGTGATTATGGTGGCGAATTTGAAAATGAGCGATTTGAAAGGTACTGTGATGAGAAAGGAATCTGTCATGAATTCTCAACCCCAAAAATCCCACAGCAAAATTGAGTTGTTGAAAGGAAAAATCGTGTACCGCAGGAAATGGGGTCAGTTATGTTAAATGGAAAAGATATGGCAAAGAGTTTTTGGGCTAAAGCTGTCAACATTGCCTGCTACATCATCAATAGAGTCTATCTTAGAGCAGGTTTGAACAAAACTCCATACGTACTATGGTATGGGAAACAACCTAGTGTGAAATACTTTCATGTTTTTGGAAGTACATGTTATATCTTGAGAGACAGAGATCACCTAGGGAAATTTGAGTCTAAAAGTGATAATGCTATCTTTTTGGGGTATGCGTTGAATAGTCGTGCCTATAGAGTATACAATTTAAGGACCCTCACTATTCAAGAATCAGTCAATGTGGTGATCGATGACCAGTGCCATGAAGAAGTTAGCCCCTTAAATGAATTAGAAGATGATGTAGATTCATGCATTCTAGATAAATTAGATAACAAATCTCCATCATCTAATGAACCACAACTGTCATCCAACATACCCATTATTAAGGATCATCCTCGAGAACAAAATCATTAGAGATCCTAATGATGGTGTAAGAACTCGATGACAGATAGAAAATATCTACAGTCATTTTTGCTTTACCTTAAAGATTGAACCCAAGAATATTATGGAAGCTCTTCAAGATGAACACTGGATAAATGATATGCAAAAAGAACTTCAACAATTCCAGAGAAATGAGGTATGCGAAGTGGTTTCCAGGCCCCTTAATACAAATGTCATTGAAACCAAATGGGTCTTCAAGAACAAATCCGATGAATCGGGCAATGTGATCAAGAATAAAGCAAAGCTAGTAGCTCAAGGGTATTCATAGATTGAAGGCATTGATTTTAATGAAACATTTGCACCTGTAGCCCATCTTGAGTCTATTAGAATACTTATGTTTGTTGCATGTGCGTTGAAATTTAAACTATTTCAAATGGACGTGAAAAGTGCATTTCTTAATGGGGATCTTGATGAAGAAGTTTATGTAGAACAGCCCAAAGGATTTTCAGATCCTAAGTATCCTCATCATGTTTATCGCCTGGACAAAGCTCTCTATGGTCTCAAACAAGCACCATGTGCTTGGTATGAACGATTAACGAAATTTCTTTTGGATCACAAATTTTACAGAGGGAGTATAGATAAAACACTATTTACTTAAATGAAAAAGAATTCATTGCTTATTACACAAATCTATGTGGATGATATTGTCTTTGGTTCAACATGTGAAGATACTGCATACAAATTTGCCAATCTCATGAAATCAGAATTTAAAATGAGTATGGTTGGTGAATTGAACTTCTTTTTAGGCTTACAAGTGAAACAGTTAAATGATGGAATCTTTATATGTCAAACCAAATATACAAACGACTTGGTGAAAATATTTGGGCTCGAATATGGTCGTACTTATCATACTCCTATGAGCACCATACTCAAACTCTCCAAAGATGTTAATGGCAAAAGTGTGGATCAACATCTCTATCGGAGTATGATAGGAAGCCTTTTATATCTCACAGCAAGTCGTCCAGATATATCTTTTAGTGTGGGGGTGTGTGCTCGATATTAGGCAAATCCTAAGGAATCCCACCTAATGGCTATTAAGAGAATCATCAAATACATTGCAGGAACTACCTCTTTCGGGCTGTGGTATCTATTTGAAACATCCACCACCATTGCTGGATACTCTGATGCCGATTGGGCTGAAAATTTGGATAATTGAAAATCAATAAGTGGAGGATCTTTTTATATTGAAAACTGTCTAGTCTCCGGGTAGAGCAAGAAGCAAAATTCAATATCCTTGTCCACTGTCGAGGCCGAATATATTACTACAGGTAGTTGCTGTGCACAACTCCTTTGGATGAAATAAATGTCGTTGGATTATAAGATTGAGCAACCCATAATTAGTCTTTTCTGTGATAACACAAGTGTAAGTGCTATATTTGATAGCCTCTTTTTGTTGTCAAATTTATGGTGCCAAAGATACTGTTATGAAGCTTGCATATGTGAAGAACAAAGCTCTACTCAAGATCAGCTTTAATTGACAAGCACTGTTCATAAGTCAAGATCTCAAGAAGCTTTCAGGTTCAACCTTAAGATCTCAAGAAGCTTTCAAGTTTGAGCTACATTAAGACTTCAAGCTTCATTACTTTCAAAGGTCTCTCATCTCTAAGTTTTAATGTCCTTACTTCACTATTGAGGTATGACTGACCTTAGGTTGACCTTTAGAGTAGGCCATTTTGGATACATAATTCATATGTTTTATATAAGTGTGTTTAGTCTGTTCTAAGACTAGTCCTGGACTTTGTTCGACTAGTCCTAGCACTGCTTCGACCTGTCTAAAAATTTCCTAGATCAGTTGTAAGTTTGTTGCACAATTTGGAAATTTTCTGTTAGGCTTCGACTAGTCTTAGGGATTGTTCGACTAGTCGTATGAATAGTGTCAACTATTTCTTTGACTAGTTGTAGTCCTACGACTCAAAGTACAGTGTTAAAATTTGGCTAGCTTTGACTAGTCGTGAGAAACCTACAACCAGTTGAAGGAGACCTACGACCAGTCGTGAAACCGGCAGATATTATTACGCCTGAATTTTCAAATATCTGTTAGTTCTACGACCAGTGGTGGAGATCTTTAGACCAGTCGAAGACATGATTTACTAATCTATAAATAGAGCACACAGCCTCCGTAGAACCCCATTCTCGGCTCCCAGCGCCCATTCGCCAGGTTCCGATCCTGGGATGCTACAAGGAGGATTTTTAACATCCGTTTGATTCGTAATAAGCATAACCAAAGGCATAACCCACAAACAACAACCAAAAACTCCATCACATTTTCACTCTAATCAAAACTTGACCAGTACACTGAGCATAAGGAAAATACAATGAGGATGACCAAAAGCTCCAAAAAGATCAGCCACGCGCCCAAGCCTCAGCGCTGCTGCGATCCAACGTCACCTGCACGCAACGGTCGTGCATAAGCTTATAGAAAGCTTAGAGGGTGGTGAAAGTGTATGCTCAAGGTGATAATGTAGTCATGCAGTATCAGAGTAATGTGGAACATGCTGATGAATGCTAAGAATCCCATTAGCCGTACCAAGGCCATGCGGTGCAAAGAATGATGTCGGCCATACCAAGGCCATGCAATGCAAAATGCAAGTCAAGCATACAAATCCTCATCTAAGTCCACATGTCAATACGGCTCAAATCTGGAATATCACTGGGGTCTAGTACACTCCAAGCCGATTGCCGCCCCATCGCGCGCAATAAGGTGAGTGGAAAAGACCTCACTATCCGCCTGCCAATATCGGGCTCGGCTCGTCGATAGCGGACCCATTCCTCGAGCTGGTCAGACTCAGTCCCCCTACTCTCGGGCAGGTAAGGCCGCACCCCCTTCTAACCGACCACGACACAGTGGAAAGCGCAACCGTCTGGTAATCGGCACTCAGGCTCATGCATCCACTCGGTCTAGACGTTGGAGCAACCTCCTGGTACCATAAGGGTTTAGGGACTTTCACCCAGGATATCTATCGCACCCCATGTAGACAGATTTCGGTATCCAATCCCGCCAACCACGATACGTCTATGGAGGCCACGGCCCGATGTCGCTAGGGCGTAACTATACCACACAATGCGAATGCATGAATCACACTATTAATCACAATCTCGCACGTATCGTGCGCTCATGTAGGGCAACACCACCTATCCACAATCTATCCGAAGGCATATGCTATGATCAGTCATTTCTCATATCAAGCATACGTATGATGCATATGATCATGAATCATGGAATTAAATATGTCATATGGGGTGGATGATGCTCATAATGAAGACGGGCCTAGACGGCCTACATATTACACATATGGGCCTATCAGTGGGCTCAAGGGAAAGTCATAATGCGGACATTTAACCACACTACACTTACAATGTGGACGTCAAACCAACATTGCTCCCAAGGCACAACTGCCACAAATATCATTTCATAAGTTATTTGGGATCATACATTGCAATGGACCTTAGGTACATCCATTGGGCCCTTAAATACATCAAATTAGCCAAGTCATATGGGCCTTATATTCATTAAGTGGGCCACACCAATGGGCCTTATGTACATTGCAATGGGCTATAACCCAGGGCTTCAGAACATATCAAATAGGCCTAAGCTTATGGGCCTTTCACGTGTCAAATGGGCCTCGACAGTTGGGCTCCATATGTACATCAAATGGGTCTACTCACCTGGGCCTTATATGTATCAAATGGGCCTCACCAATTGGGCCCCATGTGCACATCAAATGGGCCTCAACTCATTGGCCCCATTACATCAAATGGGCCTCGACCCATGGGCCCCTAATACATTGAATGGGCCTCGACCCATGGCCCTTTTATATACATCAAAGTGGGCCTCAACCATGGGTCACAAGTACTGAGGTGGGCCTCCCACCATTAATAAATTATATATATAATATAATATATACACACACACACACACACATATATATATATATATATAAAACATATAATATTATATTTAATATAACATTATATATATATATAACATATATTATACATAATACAATATTATATATATATATATAACATATGATATTATATATATAATATAACATTATATCTATACATATAATATATATTATATGTAATATAATATTATATATAAATATATATATATACACACGCCAGCACACACACGCACGCAGCAACACACGCACACACGTACACAGTGGGCTCCACCGTCCAGGCGGACGGTGGAGGTAAAACACATACATCGCTGTGGGCTCCATGTGGGGCCCACCATAACGTTTATATTTCATCCAACCCATTGATATTGACCCGCGGGCCCAAAAGAATTGGGAGAACAAATTTCGGCCGGATCCAAAACTTCTGTGGCCCAGAGCAGTAGTTTCAATGGTAGACGCTCAACCTCACTATTTCCCTTCGTGTGGGCCACCTAAGTTTCGGATTGAGCTGATATTTTGAGTGGGCCCTCTTAGGGGAGGGACCCACCTCATGAACGGGTTGGATGACATGCAACATCAAGGTGGGGCCCACGGCTACAGCATGGAGAAGGGTTCGCCGGGAAGAAAGAAGGTCGTGATAGCTGAAGGAACTGCCTTTGGCCGTTGTTTTTTTTTTTTTTTTTTTCGTTTTTCCCCCGATTTTGCAGGTGGGGTCCACCTCTTGCAGATCTGCTCCGTCCAAAGACTCCCCATGCCTCGCGACAGTCAAAACAAGCCCAATATTGGGCCTGTTTCAGCATATAAAAGGATTAGGAAAGGTTTCAATGGTGCAAACCTCCATTTGCCACGGTATGGCCCGCCTGAAGGTCTGATGGATCCCATCTTCCAGGTCAACGGCTAAAAAGAGCTTGGGAAGGGAATGGATGGTGTGGATTTAATACATGCATCAAGGTGGGGTCTACACAAGTGCACCACCCCAAGGCTTGGGACAAAGATGATATTTGTGTTTTTTTTTCCCATTTAAACGTCCAGCGTCCAGGGACGCTGGACGGTCTTGAAATTTGAGGTGGGCCTATTCAGGTGGGCCACCACTGATGAATGGCGTGGGTACTATACTCATAAGGTGGGCCCCACTCAAATAAAATGCTTACTACATGGTGGGGTCCATTCAAGTGGGCCACACAATCTCATTAACATCACAAAAATAAAATAAAATAAAATAAAACAAAGGAGCGAGAGATAGAGAGTGAGACCGTGTGATGGAGGGACCCCGGCACTATGGGCCCTCCCTTGCACTAAATCATACATCAAGTGGGTCTCATTTTATGTGGCCCATTAAAATTAAATCCAACGGTGGAGATCCCTTCTCCACCAAATTAAACGTAGATGACCCTAAACATACCAGAAAATAAACATCATGATGGGGTCCATGGAGAATGGCCCCATCATGGAATGATCATGATGATCCAAGTGGGCCATCGGCCACATCTTAGGGTCCAAAGTGAGATCCAAACCATTGATCGGTTGGCCTCACTTGGCCCAACTTAAAAGCATCAAAATCTATCCTATCCAAACACCCACCGCTTGATCTTCTTGCTCCCTTGGCTTCCTTGGCTCCTTGGGCTACCCTTTGATGGTGGAAGATGAGAAATGGATGGTTGAGATGAGAGATGAAGGGGTGGGAAAGGTGGACCTCACAAATAAAATTCTCTCACCATGGGAAGACCATACGTATGGGACTTGCTATGGGAGAGTTTGAATGAGAGAGAGACTTGTAAGGGAGAGAGAGAGAGAGAAGGAGATGGGTGATGGAGTGATGGGGGATGGTTTGGGTTGAAAATGGTAAAAAGAGGTATGGTTGTTGTTGAAATTTGGAAAAGAGGAGTGGTGAGGTGGAAAGAATGGTGGACTTTTGTAAAAGGTGGTGATGGGTTGATGTACTTGAGGTATGGGGTGCTTTGATGGTTGATTGATGGGACTAATAGTAGAGATTCCTTCGAATCGCAAAGCGCGGTGTTTCTTCGGAATAGACGCTGATCGATCTTCTGATACGGGTATCGGTTCAATGCGCAAGTCACGGCGTTGGAACGCGGCGACGACGCGTCGCTATGATATAACTTTCGGACTAAACCTACAACCAGTTGAAGGAGACCTACGACCAGTCGTGAAACCGGCAGATATTATTACGCCTGAATTTTCAAATATCTGTTAGTTCTACGACCAGTGGTGGAGATCTTTAGACCAGTCGAAGACATGATTTACTAATCTATAAATAGAGCACGAATCTCAGAATAACTGATAAAATTCAAGCTAATTTAATTCGGCCTTCTGAGAGATAAGTCTATGCTCCATTTAAGCTAAGTGTGCGTGTTTAATATTCTCTTTCTTTAGCTTTTCAAATTAATTTTGTTTCTTGTATTCCAATCTGATTTGAAAAAGAGGAAGTTTCATTTTTTATTTTTCTGGAATCAAAATCAATTAGAGCTAAGCCCCATTTGGTTTAATTTAAAATCTATTAGAACTTAGAACCATTATAAAGTGAGTATTGGACATTGAACTTTGACATTCAAATCTCCACTCTGACTTGGTTCTTCTAGGCTGCTACAATGAAGGAGAAATTCAGGTATTTTACTTTCATTTGGTTTTCTTTTGGGATTTGCCAGAAAAATCTCATTGTATTGGTTATCTGAGGAGGGCCAGGAAAACTCAGAAGAGGGGGTTTTTTTTAATTATGTAAACCCACAAAGAAAGACACAATTGTGAAGGTTTTGGGTGAACCTAGAAAACCTATCTTTGATAGTGAACGCTGATATCCCCTGTGTGTGGTATTAGGAGTGGAGTAGCTATGTGACTGTTTAATAACAGTTGGTGTACACACAGGCGAACCACTATAATCCCTTGTGTTTTATGGTTGTGTGATTTATATTTCATATCTTTAATTATTCATTTGTGGGATGTATATGTGGATGTGAATGTTGTAATCATTTTATTTCAAGCTCAGTGGGGAATGTTGTAATAGTTTAGATTTATATTTCTGCAATTTATTCCTTACTATCTCTTTATCAGTTTGAGCTTCAGTTTCTCTATTTGTTTTAGTAAGGTTGCCCTGCTATTTTTATGGTGCATGGTTGTCCTTAGAACAATCAATATTTTGAGATTGCATTCCGCATTGTGTATTGATTCATTTATTTGGCTATCTCTCTTTCTTTATTTTTGTTGTATTTATTTTAAATTTGGCATAGTCCTATTCACCCCCCCTCTAGGACATATAGCTTGGCCATTTCAAGTGGTATCAAAGACTAATAGCTCTCTTTCTTATTTAGATTTAATTCCTGAGCTAAGGATCTAAGCTTTATATAAGATGTCAAATTTTGATAGCCTTTCAGTCACTAGGCCTCCACCTTTTGATGGCTCCAACTATGCCTATTGGAAAGCAAGGATGATGATCTTCCTTAAATCAATGGATGAGAGTGTGTGGCAAGCCACAGTGACTAAATGGAACCCACCTACCACTGAAGTGACTGGTATCGATGGTTCAAAATCAATGAGATTAACTCCTTATTTCTCTTAGACCACCCTTCAGAAAAATGAGAGTAGTGCCAATGCAAAAGCACTAAATGCAATCACTTGCGCACTATCACCAGATGAATTCAAAAGAATCATATCCTGTGATACTGTAAAGCAAGCTTGAGATATATTAGAAATGACACATGAGGGTACTATAATTGTAAAAAAATCTAAAGTCCAACTCCTCATAACCAAATTTGAAGAAATTCATATGGAGGAAAATGAAATGTTTATGGACTTTTACACAAGATTAAATGACATTGTAAACTCAATGTGGGGTCTTGGCGATAAAATTGTAAAAAGTAAGGTGTGTGCAAAGATACTACACTCACTTCCTGACCGGTTCAACTCTAAGGTAACCGCGATCCAGGAACTTTGTGATACGGACAATATGAGGGTAGAAGAACTAGTTGGTTCTTTACAAACCTATGAGTTCAACTTTAAAGCTCGTAAAAGTAAATCTATGGCTCTTAAATCTTCTAAATATATTTCTCAAGAAAACTCTGATTCTGAAGATGATATGGCTCTTTTTGCGAAAAAGTTTTACAAGATTTTCAGGAGTAAAAAGAGAGTTGATTTTGAAAAATCAAATGATAAGAAAAGATCAAAACCTAAATCTAAAACTTGGAAGTCTTTGAAAGATAGTCAATGTTATAACTACCAAGAATATGGGCATTTAGCAAAAAATGTCCAAAAAAGGACAAACCAAAAAGGAAGGGTATGTTGGTTACTTGGGATGAATCGTCTGATTCTGAAGATTCTTCTAAATCAGAAGATTTTAAAACCGAGTCGGGCAATGAAGTTAAAGCCCTTATGACTCTAGCCAAATTCACTTTTTCAGATCATGATGATTCAACTAGCGAAGAAAATCTGAATAGTGATTATGAAAATGAAGATGATCTTTAAGAAGCTTACAAGGCCCTATACAAGGAAAGTTGTAAAATTGCTGTCAAACTTAAACTTCAAAAAGAAAAGTTTATAAAACTCAAAGAATGTTTTGAATCTCTTATTTTAGAAAAATCACAAATTTCAGATTGTTTTGAAAAATCAAAATGCGATTTTGAATTCAAATGAATGTTGTCAAGCGGATTATGCGATATGTCGCAAGTACTGTTAATCTCGGTCTCTGGCATCTACATGAAACTGGTGTTCAATTAGCTGGGTACTCGGATGCTGAATGGGCTGGTAATCTTGATGATAGAAAATCAACCAGTGGTAGTTGCTTTTATATTGGAAACTGTTTAGTTTCTTGGTTTACCAAGAAACAAAGTTCTATATCACTTTCAACAGCTGAAGTTGAATATATCGCAGATGGTAATGCGTGTACACAGCTTGTTTGGATGAAACGTATGATAAGTGATTATGGAATTAAACAGGATTCTATGGTATTATATTGTGATAATTCCAGTGCCATAAATATTTCAAAAAATCCAATTCAATATTCTCGTACTAAGCACATTGACATTAGATTTCATTATATTTAAGAATTAGTAGAAGAAAAGGTTATATCTTTGGAATATATCCCTACCGAGAATCAACGTGCTGACATTTTCACTAAACCGCTCAACAAAAGTAGGTTTAATAAAATGAAATTTGATCTTGGCATGTGCATTTTAAAATGAGTATTTATGCCTATTTGTATCATATTATATATAATTGCTTGATTAGATTTCAATTTTTGTATATAATGCTGAAAATCAGATTTTTGGCCGGTACTCGACCAGTCGTGAGTATACATGACCAGTCGTGTTACGACTAGCCGTGTACATCCACGACCAGTCGTGAATCGGGTCAATCACTTAAAATTGGGGAAAATGCTTCATCTTCTTCATTTCCTCTTCACTCTCCAATGAACCGACGCACGACAAGTCGAACCCTTCCTTCAAAATCTTCAAGGTTAGTGCTCCATTTGTTTTTTTGTCTTAGATTTGTGTCTAGATTACTTCTATTTTACTCTTGAAGTTATCTATTTCAAATTTCGTTGAGATTTGGGGTATTTCTTTTGTAAAATTTGATTTGAGAAAACCCTCTTCTCAATCCTTTGCAATTCTTTATTTTCTTGAAATACTTGTTGCAAATGGCATCTAGAGGGAGATAGACAACATCCCGTGGTCCAACTTCTTCCTCCAGATTGGCCCCTATCACTAAGCATCATCTTCGGGCTCCCGAGGACGATCCATCTTATGTTCGGGATATCAGATTGCGTAATATTTTTATTGAACATCCTATTGATATTAATCATGTTGCTCCTTTTGATATCCTTCCTATGCTCTAACCTATAGGTTGGGATAACTTATTGCATTGGGGTGGGCCAGCATACCGGTCCATTGCCCAGTCCATATTCGCATTCATAAGTGATTTTTCATTGGAAAATTTATCTTTTAAGATAGCCATAAGAGAAGGACCATTTGACGTTGATCGTCATTTGATTTTAACTCTTATGGAAATTCTAGTGAATGATGAGGGCATTCCTATCCATAACTTATCTGAAAAACCCTTAGTAACTGAAAACGTATGCTCACTAGAGATTTATTTAATTTGGATGTTCAATGGACACATAAAGGGAATGCGCTTCCCTTAAAAGTATCTGTTACCCAAATACAGAGTTCTTCACCAAATCTTTGTGTCTAACTTGTATCCTCGATCGGGTAATAAATCTGAATTGACTTCCTTCATGGTTCGTGTTCTTCATGTGGTTGCCAGTAGTGCTCATGTTTGTTTACCATCCTTGATTTATCACTCCATTATTCAGTTTCGACTCCATCCAGGTCACAGTGACATTCCTTTTAGTTATTTGATGACTGTGTTGGCTACACATATGTTAGTCGATATGCTAGTTGGAGAGGCCCTTATCCATCATCTGATATTTAACAATTCTAATATCAATAAGATGAAGCTTGATTTCCTACTTGGTCAAGGTGCTAGTGTTTGCAATACTGAAGCTGAACATGAGGGAGAAGCTAGTGATCTTCCTAATGACGATATCAACATGGATGATATTTTTTTGACGAACTTGAATCTGATTTTGCAACTAATCTAGATTATGAGCCTTCTGATTTTGATGCACGTCTGCGTGCATTGGAAGATAAGGTTGAGAATATGAATGTTAAGATGGAAAACATGTCTGTTGCCCATGATTTACAATTCAAGTATATGCGCAAATATCTTAGGCGTATGAACAAGGGCATGCATCAACTTGATCCTTCCATCCCTGCTCCTTCGTCTAGTTCAGATTAGTTCTTTTAAGTTTACTAGTCTATTATAACTTTACTACTCTTGCGCTAACTTAACTAGTTTTGAGATTGTAGCTATCTTTGACTTAGCTCCGTTTATGAATTATGTGGGTTGTTTATGTTGGTTACTCATATCTTATCTTATTACCTCTCATATATCTCTTTACTTATTTCTCCTCAGCCATCTGTTCTGTGCTTCCTTTGTCCTCTTGTGAGAAAAAGGGAGAGAATGGATATGGATGTATGTGATGTTGAATATTGATTTACAGGTTTGCAGGATCATGTTAGTATGCCGGTTGATAACAACTGGTGCATGATTCTTTAATCAGAGATTCTGCGTTATGTAACATATCTTGGAAGTGTGTTTTGTCACAAATTTGACAAAGGGGGAGTTTGTAAGTGCTATAGTTGATAGCCCCTTTTTGTTGTTAAATTTGTGGTGCCAAAGACACTGTTATGAAGCTTGCATATGTGAAGAACAAAGCTCTACTCAAGATCAGCTTTGATTGACAAGCACTGTTCACAAGTCAAGATCTCAAGAACCTTTCAGGTTCAACCTCAAGATCTCAAGAAGCTTTCAAGTTTGAGCTACAACAAGACTTCAAGCTTCATTACTTTCAAAGGTCTCTCGTCTCTAAGTTTCAATGTCCTTACTTCACTATTGAGATATGACTGACCTTAGGTTGACCTTTACAGTAGGCCATTTTGGATATATAATTCATATATTTTATATAAGTGAGTTTAGTTTGTTCTAAGACTATCCTGGACTTTGTTCGACTAGTCCTAGCACTGCTTTGACCTGTCTAAGAATTTCCTGGATTAGTCGTAAGTTTGTTGCAAAATTCAGAAATTTTCTATTAGGCTTCGACTAGTCTTAGGGACTGTTCTACTAGTCGTATGAACAGTATCAACTATTTCTTCGACCAATCGTAGTCCTACGACTCAAAGTGCAGTGTTAAAATTCGGCTAGCTTTGACTAGTCGTGAGAAACCTACGACCAGTCGTGAAACCGCCAGATCTTATCGCGCCTGAATTTTCAAATATCTGTTAGTTCTACGACCAGTCGTAGAGATCTTTAAACTAGTCGAAGACGTGATTTGCTCATCTATGAATAGAGCAGGAATCTCAGAATAAGAGATAAAATTCAAGCTAATTTAATTCGGCCTTCTGAGAGATAAGTTTGTGCTCTATTTAAGCTAAGTGTGTGTATTTAATATTCTCTTTCTTTAGCTTTTCAAATTGATTTTGTTTCTTGTATTCCAATCTGATCTGAAAAAGAGGAAGTTTCATTTTTCCTTTTTCTGGAATCAAAATCAATTAGAGCTAGCCCCATTTGGTTTAATTTAAAATCTATTAGAACCTATAACCATTATAAAGTGAGTATTGGACATTGAACTTTGTCATTCAAATCTCTACTCCGACTTGGTTCTTCTGGGCTGCTACAACGAAGGAGAAATTCAGGTATTTTACGTTTATGTAATTTACTTTCATTTGGTTTTCTTTTAGAATTTGCCAAAAAAATCTCATTTTATTGGTTATCTGAGGATAGCCAGGAAAACTCAGAAGAGGGGTTTTTTTAATTGTGTAAGGCCACAGAGAAAGACACAATTGTAAAGGTTTTGGGTGAACCTGGAAAACCTATCTTTGATAGTAAACGCTGATATCCCCTGTGTGAGGACATCAGGAGTGGAGTAGCTGTGTGGCTTTTTATTAACAGTTGGTGTACACATAGGCCAACCACTATAATCTCTTGTGTTTTGTGGTTGTATGATTTATATTTCATATCTTTAATTATTCATTTGTGGGATGTATATATGGATGTGAATGTTGTAATCATTTTATTTCAAGCTTAGTGGGGAATGTTGTAATAGTTTAGATTTATATTTTTGCAATTTATTCCTTGCTATCCCTTTATCAGTTTGAGCTTCAGTTTCTTTATTTGTTCTAGTAGGGTTGCCCTGCCATTTTTATGATGCATGGTTGTCCTTAGAAAATCAATATTTTGAGATTGCATTCTGCATTGTGTATTGATTTATTTATTTGGCTATCTCTCTTTCTTTATTTCCATTGTATTTATTTTAAATTTGGCATAGTCCTATTCACCCCCCCTCTAGGACATATAGCTTGGCCATTTCTAGTGGTATCAAAGACCAATAACTCTCTTTCTTATTTGGATTTAATTCCTAAGCTAACGATCTAAGCTTTATATAAGATGTCAAATTTTGATAGCCTTTTAGTCACTAGGCTTTCACCCTTTGATGGCTCCAACTATGCCTATTGGAAAGCCAGGATGAGGATCTTCCTTAAATCAATGGATGAGAGTGTGTGGCAAGCCACAGTGACTAAATGGAGCCCACCTACCACTGAAGTGACTGGTATCGATGGTTCAAAATCAATGAGATTAACTCCTTATTTCTCTTGGACCACCCTTCAGAAAAATGAGAGTAGTGCCAATGCAAAAGCACTAAATGCAATCACTTGCGCACTATCACCGGATGAGTTCAAAAGAATCATATCTTGTGATACTACAAAGCAAGCTTGAGATATATTAGAAATGACACATGAGGGTACTACAATTGTCAAAAAATCTAAAGTCCAACTCCTCTCAACCAAATTTGAAGAAATTCATATGAAGGAAATGAAATGTTTATGGACTTTTACATAAGATTAAATGACATTGTAAACTCAATGTGCGGTCTTGACGATAAAATCCCAGAAAGTAAGGTGTGTGCAAAGATACTACACTCACTTCCTGACCGGTTCAACTCTAAGGTAACCGCAATCTAAGAACTTCGTGATACGAACAATATGAGGGTAGAAGAACTAGTTGGTTCTTTACAAACCTATGAGTTAAACTTTAAAGCTCCTAAAAGTAAATCTATCGCTCTTAAATCTTCTAAATGTATTTCTCAAGAAAACTCTGATTCTGAAGATGATATGGCTCTTTTAGCGAAAAATTTTTACAAGATTTTTAGGAGTAAAAAGAGGGTTGATTTTGAAAAATCAACTGATAAGAAAGGATTAAAACCTAAATCTAAAACTTGGAAGTCTTTGAAAGATAGTCAATGTTACAACTGCCAAGAATATCGGCATTTAGCAAAAAAATGTCCTAAAAAGGACAAACTAAAAAGGAAGGGTATGTTGGCTACTTGGGATGAATCGTCTGATTCTGAAGCTTCTTCTAAATCAGAAGATTCTGAAACCGAATCGGGCAGTGAAGTTAAAACCCTTATGACTCTAGCCAAATTCACTTTTTCAGATCATGATGATTCAACTAGCGAAGAAAATCTGAATAGTGATTATGAAAATGAAGATGATCTTCAAGATGCTTACAATGCCCTATATAAGGAAAGTTGTAAAATTGTTATCAAACTTTAACTTCAAAAAGAAAAGTTTATAAAACTCAAAGAATGTTTTGAATCTCTTATTTTAGAAAAATCCCAAATTTCAGATTGTTTTGAAAAATCAAAATGCGATTTAGAATTCAAAACCTCCCTGATTAAAAATCTGAAAATGAGAAACTTAAAAATGAAGTATCTTCTCTTCTAAGTTTAAAAGATACATGGAAGTATGCTCGAGGAGATCTAAAGTTAGAAAAACTTTTATCCGGATCTAGAAAATGTGGGGACAGATCTGGGTTGGGCTACGATAAAAATGTTCCTCCTAAACAAAAGTATACTCCTCCTAAGTTTGTGAAAGGAGAGTCCTCTAACTCAAATGGGAAAAATACTAGTCAAGGTTTTTGTAAAAATACAAAAGCTTTTCAAAAACCTAAAAGCAGCTATGTCAACTTTAAAATTCAGAACAGAAACCCACTAGCTAAAAAGTTAATTGATTTACTCAAGGAGCTCTTAAAATCTAACTCAGTAGGTCATCCTTATAACAATAGACAGAAGAAGACCAACTATATTCCCAAACCTAAAACAGTTCTGAAATGGGTTCCTAAGGTTGCCTGCTTGGTTGCCCACACCGCTTTCAAAGCTACAAGCCATTCAAAGTGGTACCTAGATAGTGGATGCTCCAGTCATATGACAGGCGACAAGGCTTTATTCACTGATCTTAAAGATATGACTGATGGGTCAGTTACTTTTGGTGATGGAAGCAATTGCAAGATAATTGGCCAAGGTATGGTTCAACTCTATAACCTTCCTTTGTTTAAAAATGTTTTGTATGTTGAAGGACTGAAGCATAATCTTCTAAGCATATCTCAAATTTATGATAATAACTAGTGTACGGTTTTCTAATCAAAGCTGTGAGATTTTAAACAACAAGGGTTCAGTAATACTAACTGGACGTAGAACATCTAAAAACTGCTATATTGTTAGTGAATCCAGCTCATCTAATCAATTGTGTTACATGGTCCATACAAACGAGACTGATTTATGGCACAAACGTCTTGGACATGTGCACTACCGAAATCTATATAGATTGAGCAAACGGGAACTTATAAGAGGTCTACCCAAACTACAAAAATTAGATAAAATATGTGGTGAATGCCAGATTGGCAAACAAAAGAGGAACTCACACAAAAAGGTGAATTTCGATACCACATCAAGACCACTCGAGCTTCTCCATATGGATTTTGTAGGACCTACCAGGACGGAAAGTCGAGGTGGCAAAAGATATATCTTGGTAATAGTAGATGACTTTACCAGATATACATGGGTTGTCTTCTTAAGAGACAAATCAGAAACCCTTGAAGAAGTGAAAAAGGTTCTCAAAAGGATTTAAACTGAAAAAGTTTCTTAAGTCAGTAAGATTCGTAGTGATCATGGATCTGAATTTAAGAATAGTAGTTTTAAGAAGTTCTGTAGCGACCAGGGATTATTACATGAATTCTCACCACCCAAAACTCCACAACAAAATGGTATAGCTGAAAGGAAAAATAGAGTGCTTCAAGAAATGGCTAATGTCATGTTGAATAGTATGAAGCTCTCTAAGAATCTTTAGGCTGAAGCAGTCAATATAACTTGTTATATCATTACCCAGGTTTACACTAGTAAAGGTAATAATAAAACGGCTTATGAAATATGGTTCGATAAAAAGCCTACTGTCAAATACTTTCAAGTTTTTGGCAGCAAGTGCTATATTTTACGAGATCGTGAAAATCTGGAAAAGTTTGATACGAAGAGTGATGAAGGGATCCTTTTAGGATACTCTTTAAACAGTCGAGCTTATAGGGTTCTGAACAAAAGGACCGGTGTGATTCAAGAGTCTTTCAATGCAGTCTTTGATGATCACTTAAACACACTAGTCTCAAGTTCAGATAATGATGAAGTTCTAGTAATTGATAAATCTGATACTTTATCTAATCAGACTGATTCTGAACTGAGGACTGTTAAAGATCATCCAACCACACAGATTCTTGGAAACCCTTTCATTGGTGTTCGTACCCGTAGACAACTTGAGGATATATGTAATTACGTATGTTGTACATCCCAGATAGAACCATCTAACGTAAAAGAAGCTCTTACTGATGAAAACTGGATTGTTGCGATGCAAGAAGAACTTAACAAATTTGTGAGAAATGATGTTTGGTATCTCGTACCTAGACCTAAAGATAAACACATCATTGGAACTAAATGGATTTTTAAAAATAAGTCTGACAAGCTTGGCAATATAATTAGAAACAAGGCTAGGCCAGTGGTACAAGGTTATACTCAAATTGAAGGTACTGATTATGATGAAACCTTCACACCAGCAACACGTCTTGAATCAATTAGACTCTTTATATCCATTGCGTGTTTTAGAAAGTTTAAGATTTATCAAATGGATGTGAAAAGTACATTTTTAAATGGCGATCTGCATGAGGAAGTCTCTGTTGAACAACCGATAGGTTTTGAAGACCCCAAAAATGCTGATCATGTGTATCGCCTTAAAAAGCCACTTTACGGTTTAAAACAAGCTCCTAGGGCATGGTACGAGAAACTAACAAAGTTTCTATTAAGCCATAATTTTCAAATGGGATGTGTTGATGAGACTCTATTTATTAAAAAACATAATGATCACATTTTAATTGTACAGATTTATATTGATGATATCATTTATGGATCTACCTGTACTGACATAACTTTTGAGTTTGCAGATTTGATGAAATCTTAGTTTGAAATGAGCATGGTTGGGGAATTGAATTATTTCCTTGGGTTGTAAGTAAAATAAAAACCTTATGGAATGTTTATTTCTCAAATTAAATATGCTATGAATTTGATTAAGAGATTTGGATTTGAGAATGGTAAGAATTTTGATACTCCTATGAGTACAACTTTGAAACTCTGAAAAGATTCTACTGTTAAAAATGTGGATCCAAAATTATATCGGAGTATAATTGGTAGTTTATGTATTTAACTGCTAGTAGACCCGATCTCGCTCTAAGTGTTGGTATTTACGCTAGATATTAGTCTGATCATAAAGAGTCGCACTTGACTGCTGTCCAGCGGATTATGCGATATGTCACAAGTACTGTTAATCTCGGTCTCTGGTATCCACATGAGACTAGTGTTTAATTAGCTGGGTACTCAGATGCTGACTGGGCTAGTAATCTTGATGATAAAAAATCAATCAGCGGTGGTTGCTTTTATATTGGAAACTGTTTAGTTTCTTAGTTTAGTAAGAAACAAAGTTCTATATCACTTTCAACAGCTGAAGCTGAATATATCATAGCTGGTAATGCGTGTACACAGCTTATTTGGATGAAACGTATGATAAGTGATTCTGGAATTAAACAGTATTCTATGTTATTATATTATGATAATTCCAGTGCCATAAATATTTCAAAAAATCCAAGTCAGCATTCTCGTACTAAGCACATTGACATTAGATTTCATTATATTTGAGAATTGGTAGAAGAAAAGGTTATATCTTTGGAATATATCCCTACCGAGAATCAACGTGCTAACATTTTCACTAACCCGCTCGACAAAAGCAGGTTTAATAAAATGAAATTTGATCTTGGTATGTGCATTTTAAAATGAGTATTTATGCCTATTTGTATCATATTGTATATAATTGCTTGATTAGATTTCAATTTTTGTATATAATGCTAGAAATCAGATTTTTAGCCGGTACTCGACCAATCGTGAGTATACACGACCATTCGTGTTACGACCGGCCGTGTACATCCATGACCGGTCGTGAATCGCGTGAATCACTTCAAATTGGGGAAAATGCATCATCTTCTTCATTTCCTCTTCACTCTCCAACGAGCCGACACACAACTAGTCGAACCCTTCCTTCAAAATCTTTAAGGTTAGTGCTCCATTTACTTTTTTCTCGTAAATTTGTATCTAGATTACTTCAAGTTATCTATTTCAAATTTCGTTGAGATTTGAGGTATTTCTTTTGTAAAATTTGATTTGAGAAAACCCTCTTCTCAATCCTTTGCAACTCTTTATTTTCTTGAAATCCTTGCTGCAAATGGCATCTAGAGGGAGAAAGATAACATCCCGTGGTCCATCTTCTTCCTCTAGATCGGCCTCTATCACTAAGCATTATCTTCGGACTCCCAAGGACAATCCATCTTATGTTCGGGACATTAGATTGTGTATGTTATTGTTGAACATGCTATTGATATTAATCATGTTGCTCCTTTTGATATTCTTCATATGCTCCAAGCTATAGGTTGGGATAACTTATTGTATTTGGGTGAGCCAGCATATTGGTCCATTGCCCAGTCCATGTTCGCATGCATAAGTGATTTTTTATTGGAAAATTTATCTTTTAAGATAGCCACAAGTGAAGGACCATTTGTCGTTGATCGTCATTTGATTTTAGCTCTTATGGAAATTCCTGTGAATGATGAGGGCATTCCTATCCATAACTTATCTGAAAAACCCTCAGTAACTGAAAAACGTATGCTCACTAGAGATTTATGCAATTTGGATGTTTAATGCACACATAAAGGGAATGCGCTTCCCTCAAAGTATCTGTTATCCAAATATAGAGTTCTTCACCAAATCTTTGTGTCTAAATTGTATCCTTGATCGGGTAATAAATCTAAATTGACTTCCTTCATGGTTCGTGTTCTTCATGCTGTTGCCAGTAGTGCTCATGTTTGTCTACCATCCTTGATTTGTCACTCCATTATTCAGTTTCGACTCCATCCAAGTCACAGTGACATTCCTTTTGGTTATTTGATGACTGTGTTGGCTACGCATATGTTAGTCGATATGCCGGTTGGAGAGGCCCCTATCCATCATCTGATATTTAACAATTCTAATATCAATAAGATGAAGCTTGATTTCCTTCCTGGTCAAGGTGCTGGTGTTGGCAATGCTGAAGCTGAACATGAGGGAGAAGCTAGTGATCTTCCTCCTGACGATATCAACATGGGTGATATTTTTTTGATGAACTTGAATCTGATTCTGCAACTGATCTAGATTATGAGCCTTTTGAGTTTAATGCCCGTCTGCATGCATTGGAAGATAAGGTTGAGAATATGAATGTTAAGATGGAAAACATGTCTGTTGCCCATGATTTACAGTTCAAGTATATGCGCAAATATCGTAGGCACTTGAATATCGTAGGCACTTGAACAAGGGCATGCATCAACTTGATCCTTCCATCCCCGCTCCTTCATCTAGTTCAGATTAGTTCTTTTAAGTTTACTAGTCTATTATAACTTTATTACTCTTGTGCTAGCTTAACTGGTTTTGAGATTGTAACTATCTTTGACTTAGCTCAATTTATGAATTATGTGGGTTGTTTATGCTGGTTACTCATATCTTGTCTTGTTACCTCTCATATATCTCTTTACTTATTTCTCCTTAGTCATCTGTTCTGTGCTTCCTTTGTCCTCTTGTGACAAAAAGGGGGAGAACGGATATGGATGTATGTGATGTTGAATATTGATTTACAGGTTTGCAGGATCATGTTGGTATGCCGGTTGATAACAACTGGTGCATGATTCTTTAATCAGACATTCTGCGTTATGTAACATATCTTGGAAGTGTGTTTTGTCACTAATTTGACAAAGGGGGAGATTGTAAGTGCTATAGTTGATAGCCCCTTTTTGTTGTCAAATTTGTGGTGCCAAAGACACTGTTGTGCAGCTTGCATATGTGAAGAACAAAGCTCTACTCAAGATCAGCTTTGATTAACAAGCACTGTTCACAAGTCAAGATCTCAAGAACCTTTCAAGTTCAACCTCAAGATCTCAAGAAGCTTTCAAGTTTGATCTACATCAAGACTTCAAGATTCATTACTTTTAAAGGTCTCTCGTCTCTAAGTTTCAATGTCCTTACTTCACTATTGAGGTATGACTAACCTTAGGTTGACCTTTAGAGTAGACCATTTTGGATACATAATTCATATGTTTTATATGAGTTTAATCTGTTCTAGGACTAGTCCTGGACTTTGTTCGACTAGTCTTAGCACTGCTTAGACCTGTCTAAGAATTTCTTGGATCAGTCGTAAGTTCGTTGCAAAATTCAGAAATTTTCTATTAGGCTTCAACTAGTCTTAGGGACTATTCAACTAGTCGTATGAACAGTGTCGACTACTTCTTTGACCAGTCATAGTCCTATGACTCAAGGTACAGTTTTGAAATTTGGCTACCTTCGACTAGTCGTGAGAAACCTATGACCAGTCGAAGGAGACCTACGACCAATCGTAAACTACCTACGACCAGTTGTGAAACCGCCAGATCTTATCCCGCCTGAATTTTCAAATATCTGTTGGTTCTATGACCAGTTGTAGAGATCTTTAGACCAGTCGAAGATGTGATTTGCTCAGCTATAAATAGAGCACGAATCTCAGAATAAGAGATAAAATTCAAGCTAATTTAATTTTACCTTCTAAGAGATAAGTCTGTGCTCCATTTAAGCTAAGTGTGCGTGTTTATTATTCTCTTTATTTAGCTTTTCAAATTGATTTTGTTTCTTGTATTCCAATCTGATCTAAAAAAGAGGAAATTTCATTTTTCCTTTTTCTAGAATCAAAATCAATTAGAGCTAGCCCCATTTGGTTTAATTTAAAATCTATTAGAACCTAGAACCATTATAAAGTGAGTATTGGACATTGAACTTTGATATTCAAATCTCTACTCTGACTTGGTTCTTCTGGGCTGCTACAACGAAGGAGAAATTCAGGTATTTTGCATTTATGTGATTTACTTTCATTTGGTTTTCTTTTGGAATTTGTCAGAAAAATCTCATTGTATTGGTTATCTGAGGAGAGCCAGGAAAACTCAGAAGAGGGGTTTTTTTAATTGTGTAAGCCCACAGAGAAAGACACAATTGTGAAGGTTTTGGGTGAACATGGAAAACCTATCTTTGATAGTGAATGCTGATATCCCCTGTGAGAGGATATTAGGAGTGGAGTAGCTGTGTGGCTGTTTATTAACAGTTGGTGTACACACAGGCGAACCATTATAATCCCTTGTATTTTGTGGTTGTGTGATTTATAATTCATATCTTTAATTATTCATTTGTGGGACGTATATGTGGATGTGAATGTTGTAATCATTTTATTTCAAGCTCAGTGGAGAATGTTGTAATAGTTTAGATTTATATTTCTGTAATTTATTCCTTGCTATCTCTTTATCAGTTTGAGCTTCAGTTTCTCTATTTGTTCTAGTAAGGTTGCCCTACCATTTTTATGGTGCATGGTTGTCCTTAGAACAATCAATATTTTGAGATTGCATTCCACATTGTGTATTGATTTATTTATTTAGATATCTCTTTTTCTTTATTTCTGCTGTATTTATTTTAAATTTGGCATAGTCCTATTCAACCCCCCCCCCCCCTCTAGGACATATAGCTTGGCCATTTCAACAAGTGCTATCAACATCTCAAAAAATCCTGTGCAACATTCTCAGACCAAGCATATTGATATTCGTCATCATTTTATCCGAGAACTTGTTGAAGATGAGATTATTGTATTGGATTATGTTTCTACAGAAAAGCAACGTGCTGATATCCTAACAAAACCTCTTGATATAAATCTGTAACGACCTTGGAATTTTTGTGCTTATCTTTCCTTAAGTAGTTGTTTTGGGGTAATTAGCGCTTTACTCGATTGCTTGTGAAATTCGCATCAATCACTTTAAATTATATCTGCATGGCTCTAATCGTGTAGATTAGTGAGCGCCACGTTACTCTGAAATCTGGGATCCATCGCTAAATCCAGTTGTTCTGGAGAATTTTTGGAAGATCTAGATCGGACCTGGACCGCGCGTCGAAAGTCCGATAGCGATGATCTTAGGCTGTTGCGGTCACCGAGTTGGGCTTGATCTTCACCTCGAAAATCAAGTCGATCTGATGTTCTGGGTCGATTTGATTGAGCTCGGAGTGAAGAGTGTGAGAACGGTTGGAATTTATTAAGCTTTATTGAAATCTGAGTCGTGTCGCTTGCGCGACGATTTTAAGCTATCTGACCGTTGGATTCTGACCCAATTTCACCCTCTGATCAGGATAGTTGGCCCAGGCATATCCTAGTGCTTGTGGACCTGATCGAGTTTCCGTGACCGTTGATTTGAGTGTGGTCCGCCACGGCTGATCTAATCGGAGCGAAAACTCAGCCTGACCTAGATCCATGGTCAATGAGCTTAAGTCCGACCTTTCGTGGTTATAGGCCCACCAGAAGTGCTTCGTTGGATCGAGAAAGGCGTGCTTTGGTTATAACCTAAGTATACCTTGACCCTGGGGTTATTTCCATCATTTTAAGGCCTATATATAGTCCTTTAACCCTAGCTCTCATTTCCATACGAATTTTCTCTAACCCTAGCTTGGAAAGAGAGTGGAAAAGAGAGAGTTAGTGAGAGAGATTGGTTGGTGATTCATCTTGATTCTTCCTTGTTCTTCTTCACCTTTGAACCTTTACTTTGAATCGTTCCTCTGACGATTCTGAGTTCCTTTGGGGTAAGTAAACCTAACCCTAACCTGTGTTAGAGCTTAGACTAGACTTGGTGTTGTTGTATCTCATTTCTATCCTTATTTGAGGGTATTCTAGCGCCGTTGACGAAGACAACTCGTCTAAATCAGCTCGGCGGTTCTTTCTTCGCTTAAGGTGCGGACTTTAAGTGTATAGGTTATGGTTTTCAAGGCTTTCAATCCCAGTTAGTGATTTATTCTTGTTATGGATGAGATTTCACATGTCAAATGTTATGTTTACATTGCTTTCCTGATATGCATGTGCTATATTGAGATTTGTGTATTCTAAGTGTATTTATAAAGTACCGTATACGTATAAAATACGCACTTGTGTTTGCCATGATTATTTGTCATGTATGTATGCTAGATGCATGTATGACAACTCCTTGGTAAAAGGAATTGTCTAAGTGCATGTATTCCAACATACGCTATGTATGTTGTTCCTTGTATGCTAAGTGTTTGTAGAAATGCATGAATGATCTAAGTGTAACTTATTACACTTATCATGGGCATTGAGAAGTGATTCTCAATACTCCTATGGATGCGCATGTTTTCCTTTATGCAGTTATCTTTCAAGTTCTTTAAATTCAAGCATCTCCTATGCTTACATTTATGTTAAGTTGATATTCTTCAGATGAGTATGTACCATGATTTGAGTGGTTGTTCCATTACTGTTTTACATTCCATATGAATATCTGTAGTAGTGTAGGATGTTTGGGACTATGCCTTAGTCCAGGAGATTGGTAATTGACCCTATATTCGTGGTTGAGATTGCTTTCGCCACGTAGGACGTATTAGACGAACCCGAGTCGTATTAGAGTTGTCGGCAGTGGTCTGGCCACGCGGAGTGTTTGCGCACTCTATGTCGTTCAACTCAACGTGCGCTCGTGCTAGTCGAGTTCGTCAAATAACCCGATTGTCCGATGTATGTTAACCATGTATGGACGCTACTGCTTGAATCTAGGGTACCGAACTTAAATGTAAAGACCTATTTCAACTATGGTGCCACGATCCGCTAAGACTCATGAGCCGGACATGATGGTATGGGACACCGTGGTCGAGCTGTCGGCCTACGCTGGGGTGACGAGCCTCCCCGTAGTGACCAATGAGCAACTAAACTCGCGAGCCGATTATGGTGGTATGCGACACTATATTCGTGCTGTCGGCCTACATTGATTGGTGACGAGCCCTTTGTAGTGACCTCGAGCATACCTGGATACCGCAAGGAGGTGACGAGCCAATCTGTGGTAGTAAGGGCATGAAAGGCGTGCATTGATTGGTGACGAGCCCTTTGCTACGACCTCAACTATATGATCGTATGAGATGTCTAGGATTGACGACCCTAGTATGGATCATTGTTTGGATAGTGACATGAGGAAGGTATCTTAGCTTCCCAATCCTGTTGTGTGAAATGGACTAATAACAACTTGGTAATCATATCCATGCACCGCATTTGCATGTGCTTTGTAGATGTGGCGCACTTTGAGGCGATGTCATGCGTAACGTAAGATGAAGACGCTGAGGGTGTACGCGTGAGGGCACGCATCATATTGCATTCATACTTGCATTAACAAGAGTACTTAGGATTTAATTACTTATCCTGCTTTATCATTACTGTTTGATTGAACTGATAACATGTTAACCAGTGCCTTATTGTTCCACTGAGTTGATCACTCACTCCCACGTTTCTGGGGCGGTGTTACACACCCACCAGACTCTGTCTTAGGCCCTGATGTTGCAGATGTGGATGCGACGTCTGAGGCAGAGCGGGAGCTGGATGACGACGAGGCTGCCTTCTCCTATATGCAGTTTTCAGACGGGTTCTAGCGAGCCTCGGTCTGATGCGCGGGATTCCTGGGATATTTTTGGGGACTGAAATGATGTAATTTGATACTTATAATTTTGTTAAATAACACTTTTACACGATCTGGTTGTATATGTAATTCAGGGATTTACACTTGTACACATTTTACTATAAGTCTTCCGCTTGCTTTATTCACTTGTCCCTGAAGCATATCTGTGTTTTGGCTTAATCTATTCCATGTTTTATGCACTAATACAGTCAACATACATTCATCATTAAATATGTTGCATAAGTGATGTTTTGGAACTTGGGAGCTGAGTTATGCTCGACCCCCGAATTTCAGGGCGTTACAAAATCAGTTTAGTGATCTTCAAAAATCAATTGGGGTATGTACTCATTGATGATATCTTAGTGAAAATAATCCACATAGGTAAATCTTCAAGCTGAGATATTCATGGTTAATTATCTGCAACAAATCTAAACCTCATGAATTAACCATGTTAAACAAAAATGCCATATCTTCACATTCTCGATGATATATAGGGGTTTTCGATATCATCGATATTTAAATATCGATGATATCAAGATTCACCATCGATGCAATCGAAGGGTCTCGAGAATGCAGTGTTATAACCACCGGTCCTTCCCAACGGTTGGACTGCCTCAGTTTCCACTGGATATTTACATCTTCCCAACGGTCATCAGCACAGACTTTAATGTCATTATGAGTGTGACTTCGATGCCATCGATGATGTATCGATATCATCGATGACTTGGCTATAAAAGAGAAGCGTACATTCGATTTAAATCAAACCATCCCTTCTCTTCTCTGGTTATTTCTCCTTACTTTTACTTGTCTTTTTTGACTCTTCTCATTGACAAACCATGGTAAAATGCAAAGGTAAGGCTCTTCCTCAATTATCAAAATAAAAAAATAAGCAACCTGAATCTAGTTAGTATTATCCCATTCCGGTGGAAGGGGGTCCAGCCACTGTCGTTGAACGTCTTGTCCTTAACAGTGCCATTGAGTCATTTGGCGTAGATCTTCTCTTGGAGGTAATAGGGTGGTAAAACATACTAAACCTTGGTGGACCTTATCAACTGGGTTTGATTCATGAATTCTTCAATAGTTGTCATATCATTCGTGATAATCCTCCTTGTATTCGAATCGAACTTGTGCATCACTCAAAACTCATCACTCCCATCACCCTTGCACGTCTTCTAAATCTCAAAGTCACTCGCATCCCCGTGACAAATCAGAATCTAAATGGTCTGGGTGTTTGGGGGGGAATAACCGTGCATTATGTCATAACACCATTGTTCCTTGGAATGATGAAAATTCTCTTCACATTAATCATCTTGGACCCTCTTTTAAAATTCTTCATAGCATTTTAGGGTCTAATATATATCCATGTGATGTAAAGGGTAGTCACCTTCCACCCTTTGTGCTAAATGTTCTTTATGATGTGTATCAAGAAATCCAAGTGTGCCTTCCAACTCTTCTTCTCAGGCAGCTCATTCGTAAAATCTGAGGTGATCATCGGGATACACTACCCTTTCCTGCACTCATATGTAAACTTGTTCATTATGTGGGCCTCCCTGCCACATCTGATGCTGTCCATCCAGAGGCATAGTTTTATAGAGACGCAGTCCAGGAGGCATAACAATTGTGCCTTGCTTCCTCTCCCAGAGAATAGTCCTCCCGTACAGTCGGCTGAACACAATGATCAACCCTCATATCCACTTACACCATAGGGATCCAATCGTACACGGCTGATAAGTCTAGAGTCTATCACCAATCACCGCAATCATCACCTTAAACGTCATCTGCTTAATGGTATGGCTGGTATGGAGGAACACCTATACAACTATGAAAGGCGCCTCACTACAATTGAAGATAAAGTTGACGCCCTCCAGCATACCAGTCAACAAGTAGTGGACTTGCTCACAAATGGTGACACTCGCGGATGATAGGTGCCAACTAGATAGTGTGATATTGCTCCGGTCATATTTGGCCAGTTCGGCTCACTTTCTTTTGATGTCTGCATAAGAGTTCTTCTTTTTGTTGTGCTCATGTTTGGGGCAGATTGGATGGTTTTTTTGTTTGTTTTATGTTGCTCACCTGGCAACCTTGGGCGGTACATCTTTTGGATAGTTTTGGATATGGCTGTTTATAATTCCTATATATTTACTGCCATGTTTATATTTTGCGATGTTTATTACTGTTCCCCTGTTTTATATGGTTTATATCAACTATGGCCTATGATGCTTGATCTTTATTCTCATACTATTAGTCATCATAGCTTTTCTTTGATCTGTATGCTTCCAAGGGATGTTCCTTTATATCTATTCTGCTTATCCTCCCTGCATTCTGGTTCTCCCATATGCTTCAACTTTATTCAATATCCATTATTACATTATCCTTTGCCAATGACTGACAAAAAATGGGGAGAACAAATCCACATCCCGAAGGAAAATTGTGTGTATTTGTTTATGGATGGTGGTGCTGGTGTTAGGGGGAGCAGCTACTGAATGATATAGTCATCTGTGTGTATAAACTAGACATCCTTGTAAAATTGTGTAAAGTCCATGTACACACAATTTAGGGTGTTTGTCTAGAAGTTGTTCTAGGGTTTTTTGGTGTTTTGTCACGTAATTGACAAAGGGGGAGATTGAAAGTGCCCTGGTTTGTCAATTAGCGTGAGCGTTGAGTCAGGAAGACAGAGGAGCACCATAAGAAGATTGTTCAAACGTCTGCCTCAACTGGATGTGTGCCTGAACTTGTCACAGGTAAAACTTAGCCTCATATCCCATGTCCCAAAACACCAAGTAATTAAAACCCTTAAAAGTGCATAGAACATCCTAAGGTTTTTGGTTAGAAATCTTTTTCAAACTTTAGGAAAATCTTTAAGTTTTCTACCTTTGTCGATTTATCGACAAGTGGTTCGATGAAATCGAACCCTGTTGTCGATGTCCTCAAAGCTCACTCAATCTTATCGAAATGAGGACCTAAGATGTCTAGCAACCACAAAGATATCTGGATTGAATTATCGATAGATTGATGGACTCATTGATATCATCGAAGTTTGAATCTCAAGTCCATCGAGCCGACTCGATAAAATTGACATTTGGTCCGTTGTGTCCATAGTACTACTAAGGCAAATCATGTAATCCTTCAATGATGTTGGCTTGAGACACAAACCTATCCATCAAGTTTTCAGGTTATTTTTCTTGGATCAAGGGTCACTCGATAAAATTGATATTCAAATGTCGATCATATCGAGGACAGGTCGATGTCATCGAAAGTAGACAAAAACTGTCCAACAGCTTATAGGAAAATTCCTTGGAATTATCGATGAATCGATCCTGTTATCGATATCATCGATATTCAAATTCTGATGATATCGAGTGATGCTTGATCATATCATATTCTTGAAATATTTGAAAGGTAAGTGCTCTCACATTTTCAAATGTCGAGGAATCAAACCTCGTGTCGATAATATCGAAGTTCAAAATCCGTTGACATCGACTCACGTTTGATTTCCTCGGCCAGTTGGTAAAAGATTTCAAAAGTGTTTGACAGTTGAGTTCGTGTCATCGAGCGGCTAGTCGATGCTATCGAGAGTATACGCTCGATGATATCGACCCTGCTCGATGATATCGAACTTTGTAAAAAATGTGACCGTTTTATATCTGTTGGAACCTTTTGCCTATTTAATGAGAGCTTGCCTTTGGTTGTTTGTAGAGAAAATAAAGAGTGCTTTTGTGTGTTTAACCCTAGATCATGTACCCTAAGCCTTTCCTCTCATGGAATTCATCCTCCAATCCACCCTCATCATTGACATTCAATAGAGTAGATTGGGGAATGACCTTCCGCATTCAAGGATCCTACAACTACTACCTTAATGGAAAATCATTAAGCTGGGATGCCTTGAATGCACAAATTATTGGAATCGCTCTATCTCCCTTATAGGAAAATATTTAATAGAGTAGGATTCCATCATAACCTTAACCCAATGTGTCGCCTTGTATTGATACATCTTCTGAGTTGCGGTTCAAGGGAGTTGAAGATTCTTCATCATCAAATGAGGAGATCTTCATCAACGTGCTAAATGGGGCTCATCTACTTATCTGTAAGTCATTAGAGTCCAGAGGACCCTTGTGATCATTCCTTCTGTAGGATTAGGTCTAAGGTATTTCTTACCCCTTGCAAGTTCTCATAGGAGGCCTCCGGCGGGAGTGTACGTGGGGGTGCTTTGTGTTGACCTTTGCTCTATGAAGAGCATAAACTAGTGAGGTTCCTTGTGTGGATCCTTAGCCTGCATGGCTTAAAACTTGGGTGCTGTGTGTTAACCCTTGCTTATGGGAGCATAAACTGGTGAGGTTCCTTGTGTGGATCCTTGGCCTGTGTGGTCTAAAACTTGGGTGCTGTGTGTTGACCCTTGCTCATGGGAGTATAAACTTGTGTTGCATAGACACGTTGTGTCAACCTAAATGTAGGTTGTACTGGTTAGAGGTGAACCTGATTTAAAACCTCCAGTTTGAGGTGAACCTGCCGTGAAACCTTCGTTAGTGAGATCCGGTACACTCAAGGGTTGAGTGCGTCCGCCGGAAGTGGAGTAGACAAGTAGTCGAACCACTATAAAAACAACTGTGTTTGTGATTGTTATTGCTTATGTGATTTCCTTAAATAGTTTCATATTTGCTTATCTGAGATCACACCTCACACAAAGTCACATCCATTATAAACTATGATTTGCACCTTGTTTATTTTTCAAATAGTTTTTATGACTGGATCCTCTATTTGGCTTGGAATTCATTAGAGTTACTTTAAAGAAATCCTGATATATGCATATTCTCTCAGGATAAGTTGGATAGGATTTTAAATTACTATAAAATATTAAAACATCCTATTCACCCCCCTATAGGACATATTGGCATATTCCCACTTCAACTAAAGCAGTCATTACCACAATTTCACAACTAAGTAAACTATTGGCTAAGTTCTCTCAATAATTTAATTAATAGAAAGTTTAAACATCAATTGAATCTGATTCACAATTGATACTTGACTTGTTTTCAATAAATAGTACTAGAATTTTTGATTTTAGCATGCATATCATTGAAAAGTGTTTAGATACCAAGTTTGGAGATCTTTATCCACCTTAAAAGATGAAAAGAACCAGCTATGAAACAATTAAGTCGACAAAAGGCCATGTGCTTCAATGAAATTTTAAGGAAAAAGAAGGAAAAGATTGAAAATGATGTGAAAAGGGCTGTTGATATAAAACCTGAAGTTGGAAAAAGAAGAGAGAAGGGGATAAGTTTAGGATTAGTGCTTGTGTTAATCTATTCACTTGGAAGTGATGAGCATGGCTAACATTATGAAACAATGTTATCTTTCATGTAAAGTGAGTTATGATTTATTGGGCACATTGGAAACTTGATATTTGAACATATTAAATTAGTTAATTAATGTAGGAGAATTTAATTCAACTATTTACCAATGAGATTTGACTCTTGATTTTAATTTGTGACTCTTTCATCTTAGTCTCTTACTCATTCATAATCGATTGCACAGAAGGTTGTATTCTAAAAGAGGTTTGAAAATTGGGAATTTGAAAGTTTACTCCATGCATGTTTTACTCGGGACTAGAAAAATGCTGGTTGGGGAGTGTGTTGAGTTCCAAATATTGCATATTCCCCCTATTTATACTTTGGTTTTATGACCACGATAACACTTAATCGATATATTTATGCATGTTTGTCTTGCGAGGTGATTTTAAGAGCTTAAGGTGAAAATGATCCTAAAAGTATGAATTTGATGCTAAAAAATTGCCAAAGCAAGGATTGGAAATGTGGAAGCCAACATTAAATATTTCAAGGGTCCAATATCCAAGAAAATCAAGTTGAAAAAGAAGAAAATTGAATTTGCAAAGTGCAAAATTTAAAACTGTTGAACTTAACCTATCAATGACATCAACCACACTTCGATGCCATCGAAGTAAGTGTTCGATACCATTGAAGGCAGATCAATCACATTGAGATTTTAGTGAAAAATCAAGTTTGTTGCTGGATAATTGGGTACAAAGTTTAATTCCATCGAAGACCCTTCGATTCCATTAAAGGCAAGGTTCGATGTCATCGAAGCCAGTTTAATGACATGTAGAATTTTTGAGTGAAAAATTAAGTTTATTGCTGGACAATTGGGTGCAAAGTTTGATTTCATCGAAGGTAAGGTTCGATGTCATCGAAGCCAATTCGAACTTGGTGGACAATTCTAAACCATTTTTTATTGCATCGAAGACCTGTTCGATGACATCGAAGATCAGGCGATGACATTGAAGCTATGCAATGCGGAAAGGCGCATAGTTCGAATTCAACTTGGATTGCTACCTTCGATGACATCGAAGGTGTGTAAAGTGCGTAAATTTGAGGCTGTTTCCAAAGTTGGCCAAACAAAGCCTATATATTTGGGTTCTCCAAAGGGATTTTAAACACACTCTATCACCCAACAGCCTCTAAGGTGTTTTTATCTTCTTTCTTAATTTTTTCATATTTTTCTTTAAGAGTTTTAGTTCAATCACATTTAGGATTGGCTAATATCTTAGCTAGGGCTAATAGGTGAAGCTTATAGTTTTTTCTAATGTCTTTCTTACTTTGATTCACATTCATGATCTTTATTTTGGATATTTCATAGTTTATGGTTTGAATTAAATGAGTATTTTGATTATTACTTTGATCTATTGTCAACTTCGGGCACGATGGATGCTTAGGAAATTCATGAATGCTTTCTTTTCTATTTACGGTTGTTTAATCTGTAGAATTCTTTGATCTATCATTGATTATGGGCATGCTAGATGCTTAGAACTCTCTATAATCAGTTCAACAAGACTGTTATGCATGGACCGTTACTATGAATGTTCATAATCTGTTTTGAAACAATTTGTGAGGTTTTAACCGCTCTATCCCCCAACTGGGTATATTAGAACTTCGATTCCACTTGAGGTATTGATTGAATCAAGTAAGGATGCATTAAGATATCTACAAGTGGTTCCTTGGCGCTCTAGCTTCCCATAATTTGATAGTTTCACTTCAAAACAACATCTTTTCAATTTCAACATTAATTTTAGTTTCTAGTTCTAATTCTCAATTGATTCAGAAGTTTCACACATATATTCAGTCCCTGTGGGTACGGCTCGGTCTCACCAAGATTATTACTACATTGCAACCCTGCACTTGGGGTACAAGCCAATAATATTCAGATCTCAAACGCAGGGAATCGAAAGCATCTAAAGCACCTATAGATTATAATAGAATAATTAATTACATAGATTAAATCCATTTCTTATTCAGGCTAAATAATTGTTAAATTAAAGCATTCATTCTACCCGAAGTGCACAACAAATCCAGATATAAACAACTCAAAGACTTAAAGTAAATCCAAATCAAACCAATCTAATATCATCATTCAAAATAATGTTATTGAATCCTATAAACTAAATACTGAAATTAACTACAAGCTTCATCCCTCAGCCTTAGCTAAGATATTAGCCTAATAAGACTACTATCGTAGAAGAAAAACTAAAAGATCTACCAAAACCCATGAAGAAATCGAAGTGGAAGAACATTGTTGGTGCTCCACCTAAGCCTTATCTATCTTTCCAAAACCTTAAAGATTCTTTGGAACGTCCTAAGAACTCCAATTTATAGTTTTGCAACTCTATCTTCAGCATTGCTTCGGAAAAATTGCTGACCGACTTCGAATTTATGCAACTATCGCACCTTCGATGGCATCGAACTCCCATCGAAGGTTCTAAAAAACAAGAAACTGTCTAGCAACGAACTTTTGAAATTACATATTTTCTCGATGTCATTGAATCTCCTTTGATGGGATCGAACTTGGCTTCCATGAGATGATCATGTATTCGATGGCATCGAAGAATGCACAAATATGTCTATTAACAAAATCATATTTTCTGAAATTTTGTGGTAAGATCAAAGTGCCTTCAATGGCATCGACATTTTCTTCGATGGTATCGAAGGTGTCATTGAAGGGTCGATTTCTACACTTTCGATTTTCTGCTCTTTGACTCCTCAATTTTCTTCCTTCCTTGCTTGGTTTTCGTGGATCTTGAACTCTTGAATTCTTCATTCTTAACCTCCATAGATCTAATTCTTCATTATCTTCTTTTAAGCTTTAAATCCATCATTTTAAAGCACATATTCATCTTAGTCTTCCGAATCACCCCGCTTGACAAAAATGTATATAATTAAATTGAATCAACACTTAAATGCTAGAAAAATTAGTGTAATTGAAGGGTTAAATATGCAATATTTGAGTCTCAACACACCCCAACCAACATTTTTCTAGTCCTCAGCAATACATTCGAAAAGTATTTTGAAAATAAATGAATAATTTTCCTAAGCTCAAGTAGTTTTAAAAACAATCCAAATTATAGAAATCTAAATTACATTAATGTTGAGTATTACATTGTTGTAAACTCTAACTCTTTGCAAATGCCTCTATCAAGTTCCTATCATTAATCCTATAATCAAAATAATTCTAAATATTGAGTTCCATGAGTGTATAGTGAAGTCTAAACTTGACACAAGCAAAGGTTCAATTATCTACTTTTATGATGACATTGATAATCAAAAGTGTTCAAAATAACCGAAACTTAAGCCAAAACTTGCCTTACAGTTTAACATTCTACTCTTATAGCTTTTGGTTTTTCCATCAACGACTTTCACACTGTTTTCATCTTTTTCTTCTTTTCTCTTCTTCTTTACAATCCTTTTCATGTAACTTTAATAGGTAGCCCTTTTTTATGCTAACTAATTTTTTAATTGAGTATTACTTCTCTCTTCTTCTTTTTTTTTTATTTTCAAATCTTTTCATTAAACACGATGGACAAATTCCCCAGGTTCGGTTCCTATGATTCTTAATAATCATCAAGTTAACAATTCAATATCAAACTTAAAACTTTAATGTGTAAGCTAGATGTGATATGTGAAATCATGATGTCGGCCTACCATCTCATTCTTTTGGTATTTATTAGGAGGAGCGAACGTAGTCATGCTCAACCCTTATAGTCTTGTGGGAGCATCCAATCTAAGTTCTTTCTCTTTAGGTGTGAAGGACCTATGAGTTCAGGATTGTTCTCGGTGAAGAAAGAAGAACCTTCCCATAGATCCAATGATTGAAAAACTCACTGAGTTCTTTAGATTAGTAGATCTATAGATCTGGATAGAGTCTTGCTCATTAAGGAAGAGTTGCACGCTGTTACTAATAGGGCGCTCGCGCTACTCTGGCTCCCTTTGCTTTTCAAGCTTTGCTCGTTACTTCACAACCAGCTTCAAAACTATGTAGCGCGCTAACGTGCAACAGCTTTGAAGCAGCTAGTAGGAAATGGCTTCAAAGTCATTTCTTGCTGGCTTTAAAGCTTATTCTTATGGCTTTTATGGGTTGAAGCTAGAATGAAATTGGACATTCTTTATTCTGATCCTCAAATGGTCACTACTTTAGTAGCTGACACCCAGGGGCCCCTCTCTGGATCGTCGCTCAATCAATGTTTAAAATTCCCAATTAAAAGATTAAAAACTTCAAACTTAATTTTGAAATTTATTAAATAACTAAAATTAAAAAATTTAAAAATCCTTAACATTATGTATCTTATTTTCTAATCTTTAAATTACTTGAATTCACAAAAATTCTAAATATTTTAAAAAATTTTATACCTCAAAGATTTAACAATTTAACACAAATCTAAAGAATTTTCAAAGGAAACCTATCCCCCAACCTAAATTCTACATTGTCCTCAATGTATAAACATATGCAATAAGAGAAAAATTGAGAGCAACGAAAATAAGGAGTAGATGAAAAGTACTTGAAAGGCGACAAACAGATAAGCAAGTGTAAATTTCTTATCAAAAGATGTATCAACAACTAAACTAAACTAAGTAATTTACTCCTAAGAAAGCAATAAATTCCTAATCCTAACTATCAATCATCTAGAGGCATTGGTTCTTTCTTCGGCAAGTATCTCAACAGATTTCTTAGCAAGATTTAACAAGATCATCCAGAAACCTACTTTAAAGTAAGTTTAGATGTCTTGGACCGTCATCCTCTAGAGAAATCTGTGCACCTCATTAAAGATTTCCTTATTATTGTCATGAGGTGTCAAAAGAATGTATGATTCACCTATGGTAGAAATATTTTCAATGCAGTAGAACCGCTATTATTGAAGTATGAAGTATGACCAAATGTCCTATAGGGGGGTGAATATGACTTTTTTAAATTTATTTTCTGCCAAGAACAAACCATGCCTAACTTTAATTGAAAGAGTAAGGCAAAGCAACTCTATGACTTCTAAGCCAATGGAGGTTCCAAATCACCTAGGCTTATATATATATAAAGAACAAGCCTATTAGGAATAGTGTATATGACAGTGTATGTGGGATGTGATGTCTATTAGTACTTATACATCAACTAAATCATGCATCATAAAAGTATTTTATAATCATAAGCATAAGTAGAATAATGCACAAAAAGTAATCCCAAACACAATCATATATAGTGGTTCAACTACTTGCCTACTCCACTCCCGGCGGACGCACTCTCTCCTAGAGTGTACTGGATGTCACTATCTAACGGTTTTGAATTAGGTTAACCATGAACCTTTACAACCTACACAAGGTTAACTAAGGGACCTACACAAGGTTCCCTTTAATGCCTATTCAAGGTGACGCGTCTTACCTAAGGACACAATAGGAAGCCTACCTAAGGCTATCCAAGCCTACACAAGGCAACTTAAGCCTACACAATGCAATGCCTACACAAGGCAACTAATCTTACAAAAAGGACAATGTATTCTCCCATCGGAGGCCTACAAAGAGGTCTTGGCGAGTTTGTCACTCAAACTATGAATCCCAATCCTACATAAGGAAAGGGCTTCACACTCGACGGACTCTGTATACTTACAATAGTTAGTGAGCCCATTTCTCACACGATGTGAAGATCTTTGATGATGATGAAGAGTCTTCAGCCCCCTTGAACCGCAACCTCTTTTTGATGCTTCGATGAATGCTCTAAGGTTGTGAGGTTTAGGTTTTTGTTCTTTTCTATTTATATGATGTGATCATAAATACGCATAGAGAAGTTTCCCATGAGCTATGCATTTAAGAGTTCCAATAAAAGGTTTACTTAGTTCGAGACTCTCTAAATGCTAGAGTTCATAATTCAATCTTAAGCACATAAGATGGTGAGTTAATGCATATGCCAAGATTGAATGATGAACTCTAATGGGAAAGAGGGAAGGAGGAAGAGGGTATAATTTATGTGAAGCAACTCTCTCAAACTCTCTTGATTTTTAGCTCATTTTACTCAGAAGCAACCTATGGTATTTATAGAAAAAGAATCCTAATGAAAAAAAAACAGGCAGAAATCTATCATTGTTGATACTATTGAATAGTCTTCGATATTATCAAAATTTGAATTTCGATGATATCGAGTCTAATTCGATTGTATCTACACATATGTTTATTTTTGTGTAGGACAGATTTTACTCGATTTTATTGAGTACCATTCAATTGTATCGATGTGTACTTCAATGTCATCAAAAGGTAGTTCGATCCAATCAGGTTTTCTTCAGAAAATTACCTTTAGTTGCTGGAAGATTTTGTCCAGATATTTGATGTTATTGATCATCATTCAATGCAATCAAAATTTAAAGTTCGATTACATCGAATGGTATTCGATGTGATCAAAGAGTTTGTATTTTCTTTGATGGCTTGCTAGATAAAATGTTCCTTATCTTTGATGTAATCGAACACACTTCGATACACTAGAGAACTTACTCTCAATGTAATCGAAGGTGACTCGATTATATCGATGAACACTTTTTAGAATGTTATCTGTGAGGAGGGAGAACCCTATGTCGATGCCATCGAATAAGGTTCAATTCTATCAAAGTTTAAATTTTGATATGATAAAAAACCATTAGATATAATCGACAATTCTCAGCATTTGATCATTTTGTTGCTGGACAGAATGGGCTTAATCTTCTATTTAATCAAACCATGTTCGATAGAATCAAGAATGACTTTGATTGCAAATCGATGTAATTAATTTTATTTGTATATGTCATGCCCCAAACTCGAAAATTCGGCTTACAAAATTTTCGATCGCAAAATCTGGTGCCGACAGCTTCCATAGTATTCCATTCTTGGCTCCTGATGCTCATACGCCAGATTCCAATCTTGAAATCCTACAAGGAGGATTTTTCAACATACATTTATCTCATAAGAAGCATAACCATAAGTTTACCCAAATCACAAAGGCAAGATCATCATCACATATCCACTAATATAAACAATTGAATACATTACTAAAAGGGAAATACATAAATCAAAAATCAAATCTCCAGAAGACAGTTGTACACTCCAAGATCAATGCTGCTGCAACCTAACACTACCTGCATGCATCTATCATGCATAAGCTTATTGAAAGCTTAGAGGGTGGTGAAAGTGTATGCACAAGGTAAGTACTAAGTATGCAATATTAGAGAAATGAAAAAATATGTCGGTAAGACCATAAATACCATCAGTCTTATCCAGGCTATGCGATGAAAAAACATAATAAGCTAATATTATATACTGACGAAGTAATGTAGATCAGCTATACAATGCGGAGACATAGTGAGCCAAATATCATATACTAAAGATATAATGCAATATGCAAATCCTGATGAGTCCACGAATACCGTTAACCTTATCTAGGCCATATAAATGCAGAAACATAGCAACCTAAAATGTCATATGTTGCGGATGTAATGTAAGATGCGGTGCGAATGAAATGACCAAGCTGGAGTGTGAAGTCGGGATAATAGTACCTAGTATTGCAGGCTACGGGGTCCATCACAAGGGACTTCTATCCAAACCAATCCTATACCTAAATTTGGATAGCCAGATTCAATGTGGTAAACTCCTAATCTCAAGTTAGTCCTGCACCCCAACCAAAATCCTGGCCATTGCAAAGGTACACATAACAATTAGTTGCACACCACTAGTTCGAGTGGATAGTAAATGAATTAATGAATGGGTAAAATGCTGAGTATGTAACTCCTGCTCAATAAGTCCACATATCAATACTGTACATTTCTAAGATCATCACCGAGGTCTAGTACACTCTACACATGATTGCCGCCCACTAGACGTGAAACTATGCAAGTGGAAGAGACCTCACTATCTGCCTGGCTAGTAGTCAGCCAATATCTACCCGACACGTCAATAATGGACCCATTTATGAGCTGGTCAAACTCAGCCTAGCTATGCCCCTACCCTCGGGCGGTAAGGCCACACCCCCTTCTAATCGACCACGATGCAGTGCGAGACACGGCCTACTCGTATTCGACACTCGGGCGCTCATGTATCCACTCGGTTTAGATGTTGGAGCGTCTCCTGGCTACAGAGGTTTAGGGACTTTCACCTAGGGACATCAATGACACCCCAAGTAGAAAAAGATTTTTGATGTCCTATCTGGCCATCCACAATATGCTTGTGGAGGCTACAACCTTGATATTGCTAGGGTGTACAGTAGTCACATCCCAAAATGCGTGATGCATGAGTCACACAATCTAATCATGCATTAATCCTGTGCATACCATCTGCTCATGTGGGACGACTTCGCCTATTAGGGAGTCCCATAAACAACTTGCCCTATGGCATATGTAATGGCCAATACATATCATAACAAACATGCAAATGATACGTATGGGCATGTATCATGATGCTAAACTGTCACATACTCATAATTGGTATCGATAATCGGCCTATATGCAAGGTGGGGTCCATAGATGAACAACCGATTTAAACCATAATATAAAGATTGGCCCTTGGCCGTGGATATGCCAAATCCGGTAGTACAGAGCCACCCGTCCACAGCAACAATAGACCATGCAACATCAATGGGGCCCAAAGATTTGGGTTAACCCACTTAGAGAATGATGAGAATGGGCCTAACAAGGCTTAAGGGAAGGTCACAATGTGGACATTTAACCATCATTGCCCATTAGTATGGACATTTAACCAACGTTGCTCCCAAGGAGTGGCCCATATAGAGCCTAATATATAGTAGGCCCATGGCCTCACATAAGGGCCCAATACACATCCCATTGGGCCACATCGCAATAGGCCAACAACAATGGGCCTCTTATACATCAAGATGGGTCGTATCACATGTGCCTTATACATCGCAATGGGCCACAACAATGGGCCTCTTCTACATCAAGATGGGCCGCATCACATGGGCCTTATACATCGCAATGGGTCACAATAATGGGCCTCTTATACATCAAGATGGGCCGCAACAATAAGCCTCATATACATCAAGATGGGCCGCAACAATGGGCCTTATATACATTAAGTGGGCCGCATCACATGGGCCGCAACATTGGGCCTCAAATACATTAAGATGGGCCGCATCTCATAGGCTGTAATAATGGGCCTCATATACATCAAGATGGGCCACACGTTTATCACATTGGGCCTCATTCAAAGGCATCATATACATCACTATGTGGGGTCCACAGGCTGGACTTGGACGACGCTGATAAGACACGTACATCATGTGGGGGCCATCAAACACACACATTAAAGATGGGCCCCGCCCCACAATGGACGTCGTGGTTAAGGCCAATACATCATGGTCGGCCCCCCATACCAATGGACGAGATGTATAGAATACATACATCATGCAGGGCCCACCGAATTTGCTGACGTGAAACAACAGCTATAAGAGGTGGGGTCCACATAGATGGATGGTTTGGATGATCAGACCCCACTTGCTAACGTCAATACATCAGCTATAAGAGGTGGGGTCCACAGATGGATGGTCTGGATGATCAAACCCCACTTGTTGACATCAATACATGAGCCAAGTAGCTGGTGTGTGGTAGACCAGCCAATCCGCTTCCATATCAGGTGGTCCCACGTGGGGCCCACCATATAATATATTATTATTATTATTATATTTTTTTGAGAAGGGGGGGTACTCCAGCGTCCAGGGTCTAGGCCTGGACCGACGACTGCATGTAAAACACATATATCAGGGTGATCCCCAACTTCCAGACCACTGGATGGTGTGGATGATAGGATGCATACATCAATGTCGGCCCCATCTCCCCATGTGCAGTACATGTGGAGTGGGTCCCAATTCATGCCATTGGATGGACGATATGGGATATGCCACATACCTCGTCATCAAACCCATAGAACATGATGACGTCTTGATCAGCAACAACTGCCTGCTGCATGTGGGACCCGCCGTCTTGCTTGGATGGTGTGGATCCAGCACGTTATCAGGGTGGGTCAACAAGTGTGGGGCTAACCAGGTCAGTATCAAGCTGATATTTGCATTTTCCCTCATCTGAGCTGGCCCAAAAATAGGCAGCAAGTGGGCTCCATTTACTGAACGTCCAGAAAATCTGGACAGTCCAGATTTGATCACATCAGGTGGGCCACACACATATATCATCAAAAGAAAAAGAGAGAGAGAGAGAGAGAGGTGAGATGGAGGGACCTCGCCACTATGGGCCCCTCTTTGCATACAATCACATACATGAAAATGGGTCCCATTGCAAATGGGTCTTACATCAAATTCAAGATCTAATGCTATGAACACCCACCGATTTCTCTTCTTCTTGTATCTATGGCAAGCTAAGCTACTTGGCTCCCTCTTTGATGGTAGATGATGAAGGTTGAAGGGTGGAGATGGGAGATTAAGGGGTAGGATGTGGGCCACACCTAGCTTCTCCTCCCTTGGTATGCTTGGACGTTTCTCTCCTTAGGATTGCTTGGAAAAATGGTGGAAAGAATTAGAGAGAAAGAAGATGTAAGGAGAGAGGGATGAGTGATGGATGATGGGTGATGGGTGGTATGGGTTGTATAAGAGAGAGTTGACTTGGGGGAATGACTCGTGTACTTGGGGATGGGATAGAGTGATGGGTTGTACTTTGATCGATTGATGTGATGGGTTGTAGAGATTCTCTTAAGTTTCACAACGCGTGGCGTTTCCTCGAAATATATGCGGGCTCAAACTCTTGGCTTGGGTATCGCATTGGTGTGTGAAACGCAGCGTTGGAACCACGACGAGGGCGCTGTTGCAAGGGTAGAAGTTTCGAGTCGAGTCAACTCAGATATACGGGATGCGGCTTAGGGTCGCCCGTAAATGTATATCATATAGGGGCCACGTGGATGGGCGGTGTGTCACGCCCCAAATTCAAAAATCCGGAATCACCGAATCCGGTGCCGACAGCTTCCATAGTACCCCATTCTCGGCTCCCATCGTCTATACACCAGATTTCGATCCTGGGATCATATAAGGAGGATTTTTTCCAATGTACATTTAACTTGTAATAAGCATAACCACAAGTTTACCCAAATCACAAAGGCAACATCATCATCACATATCCACTAATATAAACATTTGAATATAATGCTGAAAGGGAAATACATATATCGAAAATCAAAGCTCTAGAAGACCGCTTCACGCTTCAAGATCAATGCTACTACAAACTAACATTACCTACACGCATCTATCGTGCATAAGCCTATAAAAAGCTTAGAGGGTGGTGTGTGTGTGTGTGCACAAGGTAAGTGCCAAGTATTCAATACAAGGCCATAATCATACAATATTGGAAATACTGGCAAGATCATGAATCATACAATATCAAAGTAAGCGGAAATATTGACAAGTCTATGAGTCATATAATATTAAAGTACGGAATGTAGATCATAATGAGCTAAATATCAGTTGCCGAGGATATAATACAATATGCAAATCCTGACGAGCCACGAATATCATCAACCTTATCTAAGCCATATAAATGCAAAAACATAGTAAGCCAAAATGCTAAATGTTGCAAATGCAATGCAATATGCGGTGCGAATGAAAATGATTAAGCTAGAGTGACGTTAGGATAATAGTACATAGTATCGCAGGCTATGGGGTCCATCACAAGGGACTTCTATCTAAACCAGTCTCATACCTAAATTTGGATAGCCAGACCCAATGTGGTAAACTCCAGACCTTAGGTTAGTCGCGCGCCCCAACCGAAATCTTTGTCATTACGAAGGTACAAAAAATTAGTTGCACACCACCAGCCCAAGTGGATAGTGAATGAATGAATGAATGAGTATGCAACTCCTGCTCAATAAGTCCACGTATCAGTACTATACATCTCTGGGATCATCACCGGGGTTTAGTACACTCTAAACTAGATTGTCACCCCATCGCGCGTAACCTGGTGAGTGGAAGAGACCTCACTATCCGCTTGGCCAGTAATCAGCCAATACCTACCTGGTACGTTGATAGCGGACCCATTTATGAGCTGGTTAAACTCAGCCTAGTTTTGCTCACTATGAATTGGGTGGATAAGGCCACATCCCCTTCCAACCGACCACAACACAGTGGGAGACACAGCCTATTGGTATTTAGCACTCAAGCACTCATGTAATCCACTCGGTACAGACATTGGAGTATATCCTTGCCACTGAGGTTTAGGGACTTTCACCTATGGACATCCAAAGTGCCCATATTTTCAAACTAAACATTTCTGGTGTCCCATCTGGCCATCCACGACATGCTTGTGGAGGCTATAGCCCTAATGTTGCTAGGCCATACACTAATCACAATCACACAATGCAAGATGCAGGAGTCACACAGTCTATTCATGCATCAATCTTGCGCATCCGTGAACTCATGTGGGATAACTCCACCTATCTGGGAGTCTCATAAACCAACTGCACTATGGCATATACAATGGTCAATCACATCTCATAACAAACATGCAGATGATACGTATGGGTATTTATCATGATGCAAAGCTGTTACATACTCATAATCGGTATCAATAACCAGCCTCATCAATCAGCCTCGATATCTGGCCTCAACAATCGGCTTCGACGATCGACCTCAATAATTAGTCTTAAAATCGGCCTCGATATCCGTCCTCGATAATCGGCCTTGACAATCGGCCTCGATATTCATCCTCGATAATCGGCCTCAACAATTAGCCTCGATGATTGGCCTTGATGATCGACCTCGACAATCAGAATCACCTTCGGCAATTGGAATCAACCTCGATAATTGGAATCAACCTCAACAATCGGAATCAGCCTCGACAATCAGAATCGGCCTCAACAATCAGAATTAGCCTCGATAATCAGAATCGACCTCGACAATCAAATCGGCCTTGATAATCAGAATCGGCCTTAATAATTTAAATCGGCCTCGATAATCGTAATCGGCCTCGATAATCAAAATCGGCCTCGACAATCAGAATCGACCTAGACAATCGGATCGGTAATTGGCCTAACAAAGGGCCTAAGGGAAGGTCTCAATGTGGACATTTAACCATCATCGCCCATCAATGTGGACATTTAACCATCATTGCTCCCAAGGAGTGGCCCACATAGAGCCAAACATATAGTAGGCCCATCCAATGGCCTCGCACAAGGGCCTCATACACAACATAATGGGCCTCACACAAAGGGACACATATACATCCTAATGGGCCTCACATGTACATCACATTGGGCCATATCTCATGGGCTTCAAATACATTATAATGGGCCTCTCTATCTGGGCCTCAAATACATCAAAATGGGCCTCGCTATCTGGGCTATAATTACATCACATCGGGCCTTGCCATATGGACCATAAATACACAACAATGGGCCTCGCTAAATGGGCCATAAATACATAATAGGTGGGCCTTAAACATGGGCCCAATATACATAACAAGTGGGCCCTGTACATGGGCCTCATACACATCAAGTGGGCTATGTCAATGGGCTGCACCAATGGGCCTCATATACATCAAGTGGGCTGCATCATATGGGCCACATCATCTATTTTTAGAGATCATTTTAGAGCATTACCCAATTATATCAAAAGATCACCTAGACCATACTACAAATGGCAGTGGAGGTAATGTTTTCCACTGTTTAAACCACACAGGGCCACCATAACATTTATTTTCCACCCAATCTGTTCATAAGGTCACAACACCTGGTTAAAGAGGAAAAACAAATATCATTTAATCCAAAACTTTTGGGATCCTTAAAGGATTTCAAGGTGGACGTTCAATCTCCACTGATTTCTGTAGTGTGGTCCACCTGATATACGGATCTGCCTCATTTTTTTTAGCCTAAGGCCTCAACACAAGTTTGCCAATTGGATGGACAGTTGAGATATAACACATACATCATGTATGGGCCCCACAGATGGTCGGTGGTCGTACATACATCAATACAAGGTGAGCCCCAGACATTGCCATGGTGGGGTCCACGTCCAATAGATGGGCGGTCTGCATAAAACACATACATCAAAGCAGGGTCCATTTGGATGGTGGATATAACATATACATCAAGGGGACCCACAGAACTTGCTGACGCCAAAAGCAACTCAAGCTGCTAGGACCCACCGTCCGTCGGACGGTCTGGATATAACATTACATCATGGTAGGTCTCGTCCAGATGGACGGACGGTGTGGATAAAATCCACACATTAGGTGGGTCCCACAGAATTTTCTAACGTCAAAACATCAGTTATATAGCTGGTGTAGTCGTACACCAGCCAATCAGCTCCCTGTATAGGTGGGTCCCACGTAGGGCCCACCACACACACATATATATCATCATTGTTGTTGTTGTTATTATTATTATTATTATTATTATTTAACAACAAGGCCAGCGTCCATGGATCCAGCGTCCAGACCATGGATGCTGGACGGTGTGGATTTTAATACATACATCACGGTGGGTCCTACACACATGCAACACGTGTGGGGTGGGCCCCACACGTGCCAGATGGGTGGACGGTTTGCATATCACATCTACCTTGTGATGAGGTCCATGGAACTTCTGACATTCGTGCACATGGCACTGCAGATTCAAAATATACATCAAGGTAGGGCCCCGCACATGTGGATGCAAGGCATCCATCAAGGTGGGCCCACGCCTGTGCATTGGACGGACAACAAGGTTAAAATACATAAATCTCGCACGTCTCATCGTCCAGGGAATGGACGGTACTGGACACCACGCACCAGGTGGGTCCCACGTCTAGTCCAGCTGGACAAATGGTCTGGATGAAATGCCCACATCTGGTGGGTCCCTGCTGGCAAAACAGATGGACGGCTTGAATAGATCACATACATCCAAGGTGGGGTGCATCAGGGTGGGCCACACATATCAAGAGAGAGAGAGAGAGAGATAAAGAGATGTGAGTAGTGGAGGGACCCCGCCACTATGGGTCTCCCTTACAAATCATACATCAAGATGGATCCCACCATATGTGGGCCCTCAATCATCAAATCCAACCAAAATGATACAAATCTAATCTTAGAAAAGCACCCACTTTTGATCTTCTCGGACTTCTCCTCATCTTTAGCTCTAAAGGAACAAGTTTTAAGGGTTGAGATGAAGCTTAGATGGTGGAGATCAGAGATAAGAAGTGGGCCACACAAAGCTCTCTCATGGAGCTTGGACGGTTGCTTGGGAGGAAAAATGAGAAATGAGAGAGAGAGAGAGACAGGGTTGTAAGGAGAGAGAGAGGGATGGGCGTGAGTGAGTGATGGAGTGATGAGAAGTGATAGGTGTGTACTTGACATGTATGGGTGGAGAGAGAGAAAGAGTTGACTTTAGGGGTTGCTTTTAGGGGATGAGACATGTACTTGATTGATGGGATGTGATGTGATTGATTTGAAAGGTTCTCTTAGGTTTTGCAAAGTGCAGTGTTTTCCTTAAACTAAGTGCGCGCCCACATCTCCTGGCCTGGGTATCGTCTCGGGGCGTGAGATGCGGCTTCGCAACCACAGTGACGGCGCAGTCGTAAGGGTACAAGTTTTGAGTCGAGTCAACTCTGATATATGGGACACAACTCAGGATCATGTGCAAACGCCGATAACAGCTCGCGGGTCGCTAGAATTAGGCCGGGAGGACTACGGAAGCCTGTAGAACAGTATAAGCTAGGATATGGGCCTCACACGCACTACAAGAAATTCCACCTTTAGCAACGAAAATTTTCATAAGCTAAATTTTCGTAGATAAAAAGTTTTAGCAACGAAAATTTTCGTCGCTAAATTCGTCGCTAAAAGACCGAAGTAAATAGCTTTTAGCGATGAAAAATTTTAATTGTCGCCAAAGGCAAGCTTTTTTGCGACGAAAATTTTCGTTGCTAAAAGTTTTTTTAGAGACGAAAATTTTCATCGCGAAAAAACTTTTGCAAAACTTTTAAGGACGAAAATTTTCGTCATTAAAAAATGAGTGTTAAATGTTTAGCTAAGAAAATTTTCGTCGCTAAAAATATTTTGCATAACTTTTAGCTACGAAAATTTTCGTCGCTAAAAATATTTTACAAAACTTTTAGCTACGAAAATTTTCGTCGCTGAAAATTATTCGCAAAACGTTTAGCTACAAAAATTTTGGTCAGTAAAAATATTTGCATATCTTTTAGCTACGAAAATTTTCGTTGCTAGAAATATTTGCAAAACTTTTAGCTACGAAAATTTTCGTCGCTAAATATCTCTTTTTTAAAAAAAAATATTTCAGCACAAAATTCCTGGTATACACCTGTTACAATATATTTCATCATATTCATCTTGATATACAACTGTTATATAATATATTTCATCATATTCACATTCACATCCATCTAAACCCAAACTAGTAAATCCATCCAAATATAAACTACATTCATCCAAAAACAAACAATCTTATCCACATCACATTCATTCACGCATAAATACATATAAGCTTAACATCATAAACAAAAATACCCTAAACCTAAACCTAAACCTAAAACTTAAAACCTATAACCTAAACCTTAACCTAAACCAAACCAACCCATAACCTATAAGTTTAGGTTTAGGAAATCGGGTTCGGGTTCGGGTTCGGGATCGGGTTTAGGTTTAGGTTAGGGAGTTGAGATTAGGATTAGGTGTAGGTTTAGGTTTAGGGATTTGAGAATATGTTAAGGTTTAGGTTTAGGAAATCGGGTTTGGGTTATAGGATTAGGTTTAGGTTAGGTTATAAGTTAAGGTTTAGAAAATTGAGTTTAGGCTAAAGGTGGTTTAGGTTATAAGTTAAGGTTATAGGTTAAGGTTTAGGTTATAGGTTAAGTTTTAAGTTTAGGTTAAGGTTATATAGGTTTAGGTTTAGGTTTAGGTTATAGGTTTTCAGATTTAAGAGTAGGTTTAGGTTAAGGTTATAAGTTTAGGTTTAGGAAATCGGGTTCGGGTTCGGGATTGGGTTTAGGTTTGGATTTTCAAGTTTAGGTTTAAGTTTAGGTTAGAGAGTTGAGATTAGGATTAGGTGTAGGTTTAGGTTTAGGGATTTGAGAATACGTTAAGGTTTAGGTTTAGGAAATCGGGTTCGGGTTATAGGTTTAGGTTTAGGTTAGGTTATAGGTTAAGGTTTAAGAAATTGAGTTTAGGTTATAGGTTTAGGTTATAGGTTAAGGTTTAGGTTATAGGTTTTGGAATTTGAGAATAGGTTTAGGTTAAGGTTATAAGTTTAGGTTTAGGAAATCGGGTTCAAGTTCGGGATTGGGTTTAGGTTTGAGTTTTCAAGTTTAGGTTTAGGTTTAGGTTTAGGTTAGGGAGTTGAGATTAGGATTAGGTGTAGGTTTAGATTTAGGGATTTGAGAATAAGTTAAGATTTAGGTTTAGGAAATCGGGTTCGGGTTATAGGTTTAGGTTTAGGTTAGGTTATAGGTTAAGGTTTAGGAAATTGGAAATTGAGTTTAGCATATAGGTTTAGGTTATAAGTTAAGGTCATTGGTTAAGGTTAAGGTTTAAGTTATAGGTTATGTTTTAGGTTTAGGTTAAGGTTATATAAGTTTAGGTTTAGGTTATAGGTTTTGAGATTTGAGAATAGGTTTAGGTTAAGGTTATAAGTTTAGGCTTAGGAAATCGGGTTTAGGTTTGGGTTTTCAAGTTTAGATTTAGGTTTAGGTTAGGGAGTTGAGATTAGGATTAGGTGTAGGTTTAGGTTTAGGGATTTGAGAATACGTTAAGGTTTAGGTTTAGGAAATCGGGTTCGGGTTCAAGATTGGGTTTACGTTTGGGTTTTAGGTTTAGGTTTAGGCTATAGGTTTAGGTTTAGGTTTAGGTTTAGGTTTTAGATTTAGGTTGTAGGTTATAGGTTTAGGTTAAGGTTTAGGTTTAGGTTTAGGTTATAGGTTTTAGGATTTGAGAATAGGTTTAGGTTATAAGTATAGGTTTAGGTTTAGGTTTTTATGTTTAGGTTAAGGTTATAGGTTTAGGTTTAGGTCAGGTTATAGTTTAAGGTTTAGGGAATTGAGTTTAGGTTCAGGGAATTGAGAATACGTTAAGGTTTAGGGAATTGAGTTTAGGTTCAGGGAATTGAGAATACGTTAAGTTTTAGGTTTAGGAAATCGGGTTCGAGTTCGAGATCAGATTTACGTTTGGGTTTTAGGTTTAGGTTTAGGTCATATATAGGTTTTGGTTTAGGTTATAGGTTATAGGTTTAGGTTAGGATTTGAGACTGTGTTCGGGTTTAGGATATAGGTTTTGGTTTTGGTTGTATGTTTTGATTTAGGTTATAGGTTATAGGTTTAGGTTTTAGGTTTTGGTTTTGGTTTTAATTTAAGTTATAGGTTATAGGTTTAGGTTAAGGTTTAGGGAAAAGTAATAGGTTTTGATTTAGGTTATAAGTTATAGGTTTAGGTTTTAGGTTTTGGTTTTGATTTAGGTTATAGGTTATAGGTTTAGGTTAAGGTTTAGGTTTAAGTTTAGGTTTAGGTTATAGGTTTTGGGATTTGAGAATGGGTTCGGGTTTAGGTTTATAGGTTTTGGTTATAGGTTATAGGTTATAGGTTTTGGTGATAGGTTATAGGTTTAGGTTAAGGTTTAGGTTATAGGTTTTGGTTTTGGTTTAAGTTATAGGTTATAGGTTTCGGTTTTGGTTTAGGTTATAGGTTTTTGATTTAGGTTATAGGTTAACGGTTTAGGTTAAGGTTTAGGTTTATGTTATAGGTTTTTGGGATTTGCGAATGGGTTTGGGTTTAGGCTATAGATTTTGGTTTTGGTTTAGGTTATAGGTTTTGGTTTAGGTTATAGGTTATATGATTTGAGATTGTGTTTGGGTTTAGGATATAGGTTTTGGTTTTGGTTATATGTTTTGATTTAGGTTATAGGTTTAGGTTTTAGGTTTTGGTTTTGGTTTTGATTTAGGTTATAGGTTATAGGTTTAGGTTAAGGATTAGGGAAAAGTAATAGGTTTTAATTTAGGTTATAGGTTATAGGTTTAAGTTTTAGGTTTTGGTTTTTGTTTTGATTTAGGTTATAGGTTTTGGGATTTGAGAATGGGTTCAGGTTTAGGTTATAGGTTTTGGTTATAGGTTATAGGTTTTGGTTTAGGTGATAGGTTATAGGTTTAGGTTAAAGTTTAGATTTAGGTTATAGGTTTTGGGATTTGAGAATGGATTCGGGTTTAGGTTATAGGTTTTGGTTTTGGTTTTGGTTATAGGTTTTGGGATTTGAGAATGGGTTCGGGTTTAAGTTTAGGAAAGTGTTTGGATTGGGTTTAAGTTTGGGTTTTCAAGGTTTAGGTTTAGGTTTAGTTAGGAAGTTTCGTGAATTAGGATTAGGTGTAGGTTTAGCTTTAGGAAATCGAGGTTTAGGTTATACGTTGGGAAAGGTTAGGGTTTAAGGTTATAGGGTTTTGGGAGTTTAGGTATTAGGTTTTAGGTTAGGAAGTATAGAGATTAGGATTAGGTGTAGGTTTAGCTTTAGGGAATTTGAGTTTAGGTTATACGTTGTAGGGAAAGGTTTAGGTTTAGGTTATAGGTTTTGGGATTTGGGAATAGTTTTAGGTTATAAGTATAGGTTTAGGTTTAGGTTATAGGTTATAGGTTTAGGGATTTGAGGTTATAGGTTACGGTTTAGGTTAAGGTTTAGGTTATAGGTTTTTTGGATTTGAGAATGGGTTTGGGTTTAGGTTATAGGTTTTGGTTTTGGTTTAGGTTATAGGATTTGAGATTGTGTTCGGGTTTAGGATATAGGTTTTGGTTTTGGTTATATGTTTTGATTTAGGTTATAGGTTATTTTAGGATTTGAGAATGGGTTTGGGTTTATGATTATAGGTTATAGGTTATAGGTTTAGGTTATAGGATTAGGGAAAAGTAATAGGTTGTGATTTAGGTTATAGGTTATAGGTTTAAGTTTTGGTTTTGGTTATTGTTTTGATTTAGGTTATAGGTTTGGGATTTGAGAATGGGTTCGAGTTTAGGTTATTAAGGTTTTGGTTTATAGGTTTTGATTTAGGTGATAGGTTATAGGTTTAGGTTAAGGATTTAGGGAAAAGGTAATAGGTTTTGGGATTTGAGAATGGGTTACGGTTATAGGTTTAAGTTTTAGGTTTTGGTTTTGTTTTGATTTAGGTTATAGGTTTTGGGATTTGAGAATGGGTTCGGTTTAGGTTATAAGTTTTGGTTTTGGTTTAGGTTTAAGGTATATGTTTTTGGATTTGAGGATGGGTTATGGTTTAGGTTTAGGAAATCGGCTTCAGGTTCGGGATTGGGTTTAAGTTTAGGTTTTCAAGTTTAGGTTTAGGTTTAGGTTAGGAAGTTGGGATTTGAGAATGGGTTCGGGTTTAGGTTATAAGTTTTCGTTTTGGTTTAGGTTTAGGTTATAGGTTTTGGGATTTGGGAATAGTTTTAGGTTATAAGTATAGGTTTAGGTTAGGTTATAGGTTAAGGTTTAGGGATTTGAGTTTAGGTTATAGGATTAGGTTACGGTTTAGGTTTAGGTTATAGGTTTTGGTTTTGGTTTTGGTTTAGGTTATAGGTTATAGGTTTTGGTTTTGGTTTAGGTTATATGTTTTGATTTAGGTTATAGGTTACCAGTTTAGGTTAAGGTTTAGGTTATAGGTTTTTTGGATTTGAGAATGGGTTTGGGTTTAGGCTATAGGTTTTGGTTTTGGTTTAGGTTATAGGATTTGAGATTGTGTTCGGGTTTAGGATATAGGTTTTGGTTTTGGTTATATGTTTTGATTTAGGTTATAGGTTATAGGTTTAGGTTTTAGGTTTTGGTTTTGGTTTTGATTTAGGTTATAGGTTATAGGTTTAAGTTAAGGATTAGGGAAAAGTAATAGGTTTTGATTTAGGTTATAGGTTATAGGTTTAAGTTTTAGGTTTTGGTTTTTGTTTTGATTTAGGTTATAGGTTTTGGGATTTGAGAATGGGTTCAGGTTTAGGTTATAAGTTTTGGTTATAGGTTATAGGTTTTGGTTTAGGTGATACGTTACAGGTTTAGGTTAAGGTTTAGGTTTAGGTTATAGGTTTTGGGATTTGAGAATGGGTTCGGGTTTAGGTTATAGGTTTTGGTTTTGGTTTAGGTTATAGGTTTTGGGATTTGTGAATGGGTTCGGGTTTAGGTTATAAGTTTTGGTTCTGGTTTAGGTTTAGGTTGTAGGTTTTTGGATTTGAGAATGGGTTATGGTTTAGGTTTAGGAAATCGGGTTCAGGTTCGGGATTGGGTTTAAGTTTGGGTTTTCAAGTTTAGGTTTAGGTTTAGGTTAGGAAGTTGAGATTAGGATTAGGTGTAGGTTTAGCTTTAGGGAATTGAGTTTAGGTTATACGTTTTGGGAAAGGTTAGGTTTAGGTTATAGGTTTTGGGATTTGGGAATAGTTTTAGGTTATAAGTATAGGTTTAGGTTAGGTTATAGGTTAAGGTTTAGGGATTTGAGTTTAGGTTATAGGATTAGGTTACGGTTTAGGTTTAGGTTATAGGTTTTGGTTTTGGTTTTGGTTTAGGTTATAGGTTATAGGTTTTGGTTTTGGTTTAGGTTATATGTTTTGATTTAGGTTATAGGTTACCAGTTTAGGTTAAGGTTTAGGTTATAGGTTTTTTGGATTTGAGAATGGATTTGGGTTTAGGCTATAGGTTTTGGTTTTGGTTTAGGTTATAGGATTTGAGATTGTGTTCGGGTTTAGGATATAGGTTTTGGTTATATGTTTTGATTTAGGTTATAGGTTATAGGTTTAGGTTTTAGGTTTTGGTTTTGGTTTTGATTTAGGTTATAGGTTATAGGTTTAAGTTAAGGTTTAGGGAAAAGTAATAGGTTTTGATTTAGGTTATAGGTTTTAGGTTTTGGTTTTGGTTTTGATTTAGGTTATAGGTTATAAGTTTAGGTTAAGGTTTAGGTTTAGGTTATAGGTTTTGGGATTTGAGAATGAGTTCAGGTTTAGGTTATAGGTTATAGGTTATAGGTTTTGGTGATAGGTTATAGGTTTAGGTTAAGGTTTAGGTTTAGGTTATAGGTTTTGGGATTTGAGAATGGGTTCGGGTTTAGGTTATAGGTTTTGGTTTTGGTTTAGGTTATAGGTTTTGGGATTTGAGAATGGGTTCAGGTTTAGGTTATAAGTTTTGATTTTAGTTTAGGTTTAAGTTATAGGTTTTTGGATTTGAGAATGGGTTATGGTTTAGGTTTAGGAAATCGGGTTCAGGTTCGGGATGGGGTTTAAGTCTGGGTTTTCAAGTTTAGGTTTAGGTTTAGGTTAGGGAGTTGAGATTAGGATTAGGTGTAGGTTTAGCTTTAGGGAATTGAGTTTAGGATTAGGTGTAGGTTTAGCTTTAGGGAATTGAGTTTAGGTTATAGGTTTAAGTTATAGGTTTTGGGATTTGGGAATAGTTTTAGGTTATAAGTATAGGTTTAGGTTAGGTTGTAGGTTAAGGTTTAGGGATTTGAATTTAGGCTATATGTTTAAGTTTAGGTCTAGGTTTAGGTTTAGGGAATTAAGTTTAGGTTATAGGTTTAGGAAAAGGTTAGGTTTAGGTTATAGGTTTTGGGATTTAGGAATAGTTTTAGGTTATAAGTATAGGCTTAGGTTACGTTATAGGTTAAGGTTTAGGGATTTGAGTTTAGGCTATAGGTTTAGGTTTAGGGAATTGAGTTTAGGTTATAGGTTTAGGGAAAAGTTAGGTTTAGGTTATAGGTTTTGGGATTTGAGAATAGTTTTAGGTTATAAGTATAGGTTAGGTTAAGGTTTAGGGATTTGAGTTTAGGCTATAGGTTTAGGTTTAGGTCTAGGTTTAGGGATTTGAGTTTAGGTTATAGGTTTAAGTTTAGGTTTAGGTTTTAGGTTTAGGTTTAGGTTTGGGTTTGGGTTTTGGGATTTGAGAATGGGTTCGGGTTTAGATTATAGGTTTTGGTTTCAGTTTAGGTTATAGGTTTTGGGATTTGTTAATGGGTTTGGGTTTAAGTTATAGGTTTTGGTTTTGGTTTTGGTTATAGGTTTTGATTTAGGTTATAGGTTAACGGTTTAGGTTAAGGTTTAAGTTTAGGTTATAGGTTTTTTAGATTTGACAATGGGTTTGGGTTTAGGCTATAGGTTTTGGTTTTAGTTTAGGTTATAGGTTTTAGGATTTGAGAATGTGCTCGAGTTTAGGATTTAGGATATAGGTTTTGGTTTAGGTTAAGGGTATGGTCCCTGCAAATACAGATATAAACACGGCCATCCGGCACAAATGGCCAGGCCCTTCCAATGCTGTCCATAAAAAATGGACAGCTTCATCATGATCATAACAGCGGTACCCTCCTTCCAGGGACCCCTGCTCATCCGAATAGCTCCGACGCACATCCGGGTCTGCTCCATTAATTTCGAGCAAATACATAAACACGGCCTGTCCAAATGGTCAGGCCCCTTCAATCCTATCCATAGGAAATGAACAGCTTCATCATGATCATAACAGCGGTTCCCACCTCCAGGGACCCCCGCTCATCCGGATAGCTCCGACGCACATCCGGGTCTGCTCCATTAATTTCGAGCAAATTTAATTGAGCAAATACATAACCACTTGGCCCCACATATTTACTTTATAAAAGAAAATTTCTCCCGTTTTCTTAAATTTTCCATTTCGATCTTTTTTTGCCCAAATCCATGTCAATGCATGAGAATCATGCATAAACATGGATTTTAAGCAAAATACATGAGGAAAATTACAACATAGATATTATGCACATGATATCACATAATGTATTGTTTGATGAACTACACATGTGCATTCTTGACAAGAGACGTATTAGATGCTTGAATCTGAAATACGCAGCTCCAACCCTCCCACATGTAACATCCACCTGAAAGAATGCGCATAACCGTCATGCTTGAGTAATCAATACAAGAATGTACAACATCCACCTATACTTTAAAGCAAATAGCACCCTGCCAAATTAAATGCTTCTTGGAAGTTGAAGTTATTAGAGATCCATATACTTTAAAGGTATTAATAGATAACACCAAATCTGGCCACTGTTGACATTTTTAGAAGAATTATAAGAAGGGAAGTACAGGCTCCACCAATGAGGTCAATCAATCACAGTGTGAAGAGCATCGCACATCAGTGTCTTATGAATATCTTTTGCAGTCTTGAGTTCCAAAAGGATGTTAATAGATGTTTTCCGGAGCTAAGATTTTCTTGATGTAAACAAGTGTAAGTAGATCCATCAGAAAGAAATCCTAGATGAATAACCATATCTGGTTGTATTAGTACAGTAAGCTAGAAAAGAAAAGAAAAAGAAAAAAGAAAAAGCAAGAAAAGGAAAGGAAAAAAGCAGAATGCAGAGTGAAGAATAATTACAATCTGAAGTATTGATGAATAGGACTTGCACAAGAAACAATCTGAAGCATTGATGAATAGGACTTGCACAAGAAACAATCTGAAGTATCTTTATTTTTAGTATTTGCCCTATTTTTCCTATTATTGTAATTAAAAATCTAAAAGTTACCCTACACACTATGTAGCCTATGCCACTCACTACACACTACAAGCATGCAGACTTGGGAATAGATGTGCATGCCTATGTACATATGTATGAAAATACAAATAACCCTGACATTTCTTCATTTGAGGATGTAAACAGTTTACACCACAGATAGAGGGTTTATTAATCTAGAATGAATTGCTTACTAGGTTCGCTCCTGGTATAGCTGTACTTCTGCATAATGATTGGCTACATTTGGTGAACCAACCAAACCTTGGTTTATTTGTACATCCCATCTAGCCTATATGGTGCATATACAAATTTGAAGGAATTAGATCTCTACTTTGTCTAAATAGGAATTAAGTATTAAAATTTGAATGCACATCTACACATTAAAGCTAGCATAAAACAAGATGCATATAAATAGAAAAGGAACCATAGAGATAGAATTAGTGTCTTAGATAGAAAAATATTGCCATGGATTTATTTATGTTTATTTGTATTAATATATGACAGCAACTTTTATTAAGAGAGACATCAAAAAAATAAAATCAAGAAAGAGGCTATGAGGAACCAGTACAGAGGCTAGCAATTTAATATGCACATTGCAATATAAGTGCAAAGTATAAATTTCCATTTTGAACATTCTTTTAAACTAAATAAATATATTACCCAAACAGCCAAGGTTCTCTCCTTCTAGTGTCATGATGGGCATGGCCTCTAAAGAAAGGATAGTAAGCACCTAGCTGATACCAGTGAACTAGCAATTTAGGCTCAGGGTTGCCAAAAAATCCACCAACATCAGCACCTGTATAAAATACATCCATCAAAATGTCATTCAAATTGTCATTTTGGCATATCACAGTTGGTAGGCTATTGCAGTTCCCTGCATAGATAACAGGTAAGTGAAATTGGCATGTAGAAATTAAAACTAGAATCATTTGAAGGTTGAACGCTCACTTCATTTTCATCCCTATGTAACAAACTACATGTGTGAGTGTAGAAACATTGGTGTGAGATCTGGGTCTAGGCTGGCTGCACTGTGTAAGTGCCCTGACTGAAGCCAATCCACTCATCGAACGAGCCACATGCATATGTAAAGTGAGATGTGCTCATATATAAAAGATAAAGAAAAAGAAAAAGAAAAAGAAAAAAAACCTGTACAGTCTAAGGTCAGCCATATATATATAAAAATTAAAAAAAAAAAAAAAACTGACCCAAAACAGGGGATGCACATGGTGTCTTAGGGTGGCTCTCGCTTCATCCTCTACTTCCTTTTCCATTAAGTTTGGCTCTAACTTTGGGGAGAGGATTCTACTTAGGGGCCAGAAATTGCTCCTAGTTGTGTTTCATTTAAAAAAAAAAAGTAGTAAAATTTTTGAAGAGCAATAGTATAAAAAGTACTAGAAACATTGAAGCAAATGAAAATTGAAACACAGGAAAAAATCTCCTGGGGCATGGCTTTAAAAATAGGTTAGCTTGGCAATAACCATATATATATATATATATATATAAAAAAAAAAAACTTGCCTCCATTTCAGCAGCACCAGCTTTACAAGTAGCAATTGACACAACTAATATAGCATTTGCACCAAGTTCCCCCTGCATCCTGAAATGTTGCAGTCTAGATATTATAACTGATAAAGTGGTCATGTAATGAATTTCAATTTACCAAAAAAGAAAAGAAGATTTTCTCTGCATTGGTATATCTATATCATTAAATAGATCAAGTGGATTGAATCATATTGAAAGAAGATACACAGACCCAAAAGAGTGAATTTCAATTTTAAAGCAATTTGCAAATATGCAGATTTTTTATTACTATGATAGTTAGCTAGTAGTGGCACCCATTACAAAGTAAAGAAGAAGTGTTGGGCCCAGGTGCATGCTTGGTCTAGGGCTGCAACTTGGGTTCAGACCCAAGTTCTGGTTGGCCTAGCATTGGAAAACACCAACCCTATTTGAAAAGCCCATCATGGACACCTATCACAATAACATGATATCAACATTGCCACCATCATGGACACCTATCACAATAACATGACATCAGCATTGGAAATATTACTTTCTGAACAATGGCATCAACATTGCCAATGTAGTGGAAGAGAATGCTTCCATCAACTGATGAGTAAGAAAACTTAAACAGGAAGTTAAGAATATAGTAACATGAAATGGCACATAATGTAGTACAGAAAACCAAAACCTTGCATCAGATAACTTATGACAAGAACATGTGGATTTGCATACCCAACCTACCATCAGTGCCTTTCCCATTTCTGCTCAAGAGTGCAGTGCTAATAAGAAACCCACCCACTAAAATCTAGTCAGTACAAATGAATTAAAAAACAAAAAAGAAAAGAAAAGCTAAAACCAATTCTTGAAAACTGCTCATGCATGAGATGCCTTGTAAATAAGAAGATACACTCCTCCCAGTATTTCATAGTCAATCTACACTAAAAACATTATATTTAACATGTTTAAGAATTAGAAGTCAACATTCGCTTTTCTATATATTAGAGTGGCAATGGAGTCATTCACCTGCTTCTTTGTCAAAGGCAATGTAGCCACCTTCACAATAATAGTGAGCAAGATAATTGCAAATCCATATGCATAGGGAATGTGTAAAGTTGCAAGTCCATCCTTCAGCACCTGTCACCAATGCAATAGTTCAATCATTCACACCTACACCAGTCCTCAATGCACCCAAAATCCAGAACAATTGAGCAAATTAAAGACGAAATATTTCACCTATCATGACAAACAACAAAAGCAAAGCAATGGGGAGAATGTTTATGCAAGAATGAGTTCAATCAGATCAGGTTATCTACTGTGCTGAACTTCAAGAAATACAGAGAAAATCCAGAAACTTTCACACAATGTCAGGATGGAAAAATCAAGAAATACAGTAAGTGAATCAGGCTTTTCACAATATGATGGCACAATCATATACATTTCAACTCAAATCCATCGGATCTCAAACCCACAAGACATAGGACGATTGGTTATTCTTAAATCCAAATGAAGGGCCTAAGATCCATAAACTAAATCCTTAAACCAGGCACAGGCCACCACATTGACAACAACAAAATTTTCCAGCAATGCTTCAAAGCAATGAATTATTAAAACTGAGCAAGAAAAATCATGAATCAAGTCAAAATGAAATCAAATGAAAAAAATAAAGCAATCACATAGGATGCACTGAAATTGCAAATGACTTAGCATTTATGGCCAAATTGCACATTTATGACTATAAGCATTTGTGGACTGCCCGCACTCAATGTGCATGGATGGTCCATCACATTGTAAGAGTAGCCTATACTTTGTGCCAGGGTAGTTATACAATGTGCATGGATGGTCCATCACGTGCACACCTAATCAGTTCACATTTTGTAAAGAACGTTTTTACCTATAAAAAAAACTTCCCCATCATAGAAAAAAAAAAAGAAAAAAAAGAGAGAGAGAGAGAGTAAAGAAGAATGAAATGAAAATATAACGTGAAAGATGCATTGTTAGTAGAAAACAATGCAAGTTCCAAGGCCAACACAAAAAAAAAAAACAGAATACAGTTTAAAACAACACCCATGACAGTTAAAACTGAATTAAATTACCATTTACACACCATGGCAACTCTATATTCTTCCAACTCATTGATAACAAGTAAGAATTCAAAATAGGTAAACAATCCAGATAGATCAAGATAACAATGTCAATAAGGAACCAAACAAATGCAAGCTGACATGCAGCTAAGAGATTAAAATATAACAATCCTCCTGTCTTTTGGGATATAGCCTATCCACAAAGGAGTGATTAAAATATCATGAACATCCAATCCGCCATGCTGCTAGGCACTCTATGGCCCATCAACTACATGATATAACGATGTGGGGCCATGATATGTTAATCCAAAATCAACAATCTGTACTATAAAAAAATAAAATAAAAATAAAAAAAATGAAAAACCCAAGAATTGCATGATTTTAACTTCAGAATAAACGACTTAATTACATAAAAAAGAAAAGAAACAAAAAAAAAAGAGTCTCAATTACAGACCCATAATTGCATGTCCTTTCATAGCGTCTCTTGATTTGGTTTTAACTTTCCACCACATTATTCACTAAAAGACTAACTAGTCACTAAAAGGCACCATGAGACAACCAGGAGTCAACAGAAGACACAACCAAGAGACAAAATAATCCTTTTATTTTGAAAATTCACAACACCCATATCCAGGTTTAACTCAAAATACCTTATCACATCCAACTGGCCCAGTGGTACAACCCTTTCTTCGATTTTGATATAATGCAAGGCCCTGCATCGTAGCTACTATGTAGGCCTCAATCCCACCATCAGTTCAGACCAACTTGGTTTTGCCATTCATTTTGTTTCATACAGTACTGTGAACGGCCCAATTTCCAGGCCCCCCAATATATAAGGTACATGCCATCATAGACATGTGCCCAGCTGGGCCATACATGCATTTGTAGAAATAATTAAGCCCTCTACATGTTTTCAAATCAGGTGTTAGATCGTCATACATACCTTGGTCTCATCCTTTTGCAGTGTGATGGTGCAGAATGTGCTTTCATCGGATGGTGCGGAATGTGCTTTTCAGCTTCTTCATTTAAAAACCCAATAAAAAACCACTCAGGAAAAACTCAGCTGCAAAAGAAAAAGAAAAGAAAAGAAAAAAAAACACTGAAATTCCACCCTAATCTGACCACCATTTCAGCACCAATTCAAAGATTCAAAATTCCCGTAGTGTGATTACTGGGGATGCATATAAAGGGATTCATGAAATCAGTTTACAACCTTTATGAAAATAAGATTTAAGAAGAAAAAAAAACCCGTGTTTGTATGTACAATTAAGCTAATGGTGTTCCCTAATTATTGTAATGAAGAAGTAAGCCTCAAACTGGAACCATATTCCTTTCCAATCTGACTTGAAAGTGGCATAGTTGCAACTAGAAGCCAAGTCCTTGAATATGATTGCCAAGTACTTTTGCTTATTTCCACTTTAGTATACTTTTAATTGCAACCAAATTCGATAGCATCCATACACAACCAATTCAAAGTAGGTGAGGCTCCTACTAGTGCAACTCATCTCATACCTATTTAATAAATACAACCAGGAAAAAAAAAAAACACCAACACAACTTTCTGAGTATAGTATTCTTAGTAATAGAAATTTGCAAGATTCAACAAGGAGCTGAGTTAAGAAATCTGACAATACCATATGCAGAAATATGCCACATGTGATGATTAAAAGTCCTCTTAACTTTTGAACAATACCATATGCAGAAATATGCCACAACACTTCAAATTCGGAAGTTGAACTCGAGTTTTGTCTAGTTTTGTCCATATGTACTGCAAGAAAATTAAAGAAGATCATCTGTCATGATAATCATGGAAAGGGACGTACTATGCATGCATAAGAACTTTGAAATTAGAATAGACAAGGCAAAAAGCAAATAGAGCTTACTTCAATAACATGAATAGCATCCCATGCACCTTCTTGCAAATAACTTCTTCAGCCATGCCCTGACTTTGAGCAATCTTCATCCCCAACAACCATCACAAATTAGTGCAATCATATGACATGCATTCGTAGTTGAAAAGCTGACCTTTCGTTATTAGGTAGCAAGCCACAAAGTCTTCATTATCTTCCCACATGTATACTGATGAAATCCCCCCTTCTAATACCTACCAATGCAGTTGTGCAAAAGAATTGCTATTACTTCTTTAGAAACAGAGAATAGTTTCTTTCATTTTCTTCGTACTGGCTTTACTTGCCAAATCATTAGATGAAGGTCATGGACAAAAAATTAAGCCTACTGCAATAGATAAATGGTAAATCAAAGATCCAATCTCGCAACATTTTGTTCTGAATAGAACAAAACAGTGAATGTGCAACATTTTGTTCTGAACAAAACATTTTGATAACTTTGCTTGCTACTTTTTAACTATTATTAGTTTGCCACTTACATATAAGGAGCCTAGTCCCTTGATATGTATGCCAAGCAAGATAATTGCATTTCCACTTTATGGGACTGACTATTGTAATGCAATTTCTTAGTGCATCCAAACATAGATTTCAACTGATAGTGGAATTAACAATTGGAATCATACATAGTTAGAAGTAGGTCCACAAGCATAATGGGTACTGAAAATTAATGCTCCTCAGCTAAATTTAGCCACCCTTCCTCATTTTGCATCTTGAGGTTCTTTGCTCAAAATCACAATCATGTAAGATTGAAGTTGGATTTGAAAGGAATGCCAATGGCTATTTATGGGCTATTTCCTCACAATGAGTAGTTCCACTTGAATGAGCTTAATCATTGTGATTCAATTCAGTTGAGCTTCCAAACACACCTGTTTGTTTAAGTGGAAATTTGTGCAAAAGTTATACAAACTCCACTTAAGAGATGATTTCTTCTGTTTGAAAAATAAAAAATGAGGGGGAAATCAGTTTCCTTTTCCTCGAATAATGAGGAAAACCATTCCACACTCCCCCATGTGAGAGACAAGTCTCACTGTTCAACTGTTGACCTTTTCACATTTACACAAAAGACAGCACTCATAACCAAACAATGGAATTAAGGTTGGTTGGATTTGGTTGGATTTTGTAGTTTTCCATTCCTTAAGGATTCTTTAGGGGTTTTCCATTTCCATATTTTGGATTCTGTTTATCCAAACACGAAATAGAAAGAATGCAGCAAGGGAAAAAAGGAAATGAAAGAAAGGAAACAAGAGGAAATTCTGAACACAAACATAACCAGGTATGTATGCCCTCTGAAGAGCTGAGATATATAACAACCTCAGATTGTTCTGTTCGGAGTTGAAAATTCCACCTTCCTTTATAGCTGCTGTCAAACCCTGTTCGTGGGATAATGTCTCCCATTAAAGCCTGAAGATCGTGCAACATCTGATTCACGGGACTCTTCAAAACCAACCCACTAATCCCATTTACTGACCAAATCATAGCAACTTACAGAGAATGATAGTAACATCCACTATAGCCAACAAGAAACAGAAATCAACTGACCAACGTACTAAATAAATAAATAAATAAAAATCAACAAATTCACATAATGCAAATAAGTTGACATGAAGCCAAATAAAAATAAAAATCATTAAAGAGAACTAAATGAAATAAGGAAATCTCCTCTACCAATCTTCAAGGCTTTCCACATATTGGAAATTATGAAAAACATAGGTATATTTGTTGAATACTCCAGTAGCGAGGAGTAGGTTTGATAGTTGACCTATCTTGGCTCTAGGCTAAGCCCAAACCTGGCCAAGGTGGACTCAGGCTTGCCCCAGGGCAGTCAAGTCCAGTTGCATCTCTAGCTACAGTTTTGGGTTCTAGGAAGTGGCAACAATACTAACTAAGTCTTAGATGGTGATGATGCCTTCATGAGTTCCAGCTAGTTTTTTACATGCATGCAGTCATGAGAAAATACCAACATCCAAGTAGGGAAAACGTGAACCCATCATTTCTTCTTCTTCTTCTTTTTTTTCTTTTTGAACAAAGCTGCCATCCAAGTGTCAAGAATTTCCTTAATTTATGTTATCAAGTACCTCACAGTCCCATTCATTTTATATGCTTTAGTTTTGGCTGAATTAGATTTTCGTTAGTCTGGTTCAATCGCATGTGTCACGATCCTCATGAGCTTCTTATGGTTGCACATGAAAAGGACTTAAATATAAAAAATAAAAAATAAAAACAACGAAAAGTATAGCAATTAAAAATATTCAAAGCACATGTCTACAACACCATTTGCATCATGCATGCATGAGAGAGAGAGAGAGAGAGAGAATAGGAAGAAGGTTGATCTGATCAAATTCTCCTATACTCTCTCCTCTTTTCCTTTTGAAAATTAAACAACATTAGGGTGATGGTTTGCCACCATTTTTAAAATGGAAGCGGATCCAGTCTCGCTCAATCCTCTCATGGTTTCTCTGTCTGGCAGATTATTACAAGGTAACGGTTATAGGCAAGGATAGTTGTCAATTCGTGGTACATAAAGGCAACATCCAGACCATTCATAAGGTGGGTCCCACTGTGAGCATTCCATGGCCAAAAAGACCAGTCTGGTCCACTCATCATTGGACTCCATGTCTACATCACTACCATCAAATAGCCCAGATCTCTCTCTCTCTCTCTCTCTCTCTCTCTCTCTCTCTCTCTCTCTCTCTCTCTCTCTCTCATACACACTTCAATTGACATGTGGGCCACAAATCCCCTCTTCAATCTAATCCTCATGCAAAATAACCTCAGCATTTCTCTTTAGAAATTTCACTCTTTCTTAAACAGGACAAAAACAACAGAATCAACTAAATTTCGACAATTCACGATACAAATTAGAGAGACAGAGAGAAATTCAATGCAATGGCAGCAGAAAATCTCATGAAATTTCTCACGATTAATCAGTCTAATTTAGTGAAAAATGTCATGATATTTCATGAAATCTGGTGAATCAAAGAAACCCTGAAGCAAGAAAACAGCGCCAGTGAAGTACATTGGTGGAATTTTAGAAAGAAGAAAAGAATAAAAAAGAGGAATGAATGACTCTGAAGGCGACGAAAATAGATGCAGAAATCCAATTCCAATCTATTCGTAGGGGATACCAGATAAGCGAAAAATCCATCCCATGCAAAAACGATTCTTGAAAGAGAAAGAGAAGAACCCTAGGAAGCAGTTACCTGTTGAACGCATGTAGGGGGAAGTAGATATCCATGGCAAGAATCCCGCCGTCCTTCTGGGAATCCATTTCCCTCCCTGGAATAGAGAGAGAGAGAGAGAGAGAGAGAGAGAGAGAGATTTCTCGATGGAAGATGAAAGAGGGAAAAGAGGGGCGCTCGATGGATTTGGGATGGATTTGGAAATCCTCTTTCAAATAAGATAACTCTTTGAAATCCGTATGTTGTGAGTTTTACATTAAATAATAACACAAACTCTATTAACGGTCGTACATGCATGGGACCAATTTCTGGATGGTTAATATTGTATTATATAATAAAAATTTATAAATATTTACCATTTACAACTAAACCGATTATTTGGATGGTCTGGATAACTCTATATCTTAGCCACTATTGTTATGAACAAGTCACCACTATTTTATATTAAATACAAAACTCACAGTGAAAAATAGAAAAATAAAAAGGGTAAATTAAGCTTTGGATCTGGTATGGCTCTGTGGGCCCCACCATGATCGATTTGTTTCATCCATGCCGTCCATCCATTTCTTAACATAATTTTATCATTTATCCCAAAAAATGAGCTTGAACTAAAGCTTGGGTTGACCACACAATGCGAAAACAGTAGTGAATTGAACGTCCACCGTTAAAAAATTGGTTTCGCCGGCAGCTTATTTGGGCCTGCCTAAATGTGATTCACATATCTAACCCACTCATTATGTGTGTCCCACTTGGATGAAGGGTCAGACCCAGTTTCAACCGCATTCAAAACTCACGTGAGCCCCACCAAGTGTTTTTATATTTTTTTAGATGTCTTCACATAGTTTTAGATGGGTGGCCCACCTGAGTTTCGTATACAGATGATTTTTGAGATATCTCATAAGCTAAAGGGGGCACATCAAATGCACGGTGTTGATATTCGACACAGATCATGATGGGCCCCACAAGACTTACATTAATTCTTAGGTTCTCAGGGTGTCAATAAGTTGGGTCACAATTTTGACGATAATATTTGACCCATTTTACATGTCTGGTCCGTTCCCTCTATTTTACTGATCATTACCCTCAATTTGACTAGTTACTTGTCCCGATCATGCTACATATGAGAAAGATATTAGGCAAAAAAGATTGATCAACAATTCGGGTGAATTTTGATTTAAACATATGAAGTTATTTATTCTTCAATTTGGACGGATCAAATTGTCCCAAAAAAGTTAAAGGTTGAGTAGACCCTGCATCTTTGCAAATTATACATGGGTTTTCAATTATAAACAAGTGGAGCTCATGGTTTTGTAATTCGGACCAGTGGTCTGTTGAGTAGACCCCACCTCTGATGGAGCATGCCCAAAAAATCTCCTATTGATCAATCACTTTGACTTATATTAGGACCTTTTTCAGTTGAACATGGATTGGTGTTGTGTTTTCACAACATAACCTTTTATCTGCAAGCTAGAAATTAAAAGGTTAAGATTATCCTATCGAGGAGATTCTTAGGCGTAGTCCATCTGTTGTCGGGACAAACAAACATGGGTTTGGATTATTGGACCATGGACCCCACCTGTCATTGAAAACCAAGGATTAAAATCAGTGTATTGGGTATCATATCATTCACCACCGATAAGGCGGCCAATAATTCAAACCTTGTTCAAAACTGTTGTATTATGTGCAAAGATGTAACATTGTTATACGAGGCTCATACAAACATGCCCACCATGATGTATGTGTTTCATCCCAGCCGTCCATCTATTTTTCCATATCATTTTATGGTATGAGACAAAAAATGAGGTATATCCCAATCTCAACTGGACCACATTATAGGAAATAGTGTTGAATGAGCGTCGACCATTAAAAACCTTTTAGGTGGCCATAAAAGTTTTGGATCAATCTGATATTTGTTTTTTTACTTTCATCTGAGCCTGTATGACCTAATCAACAGATTGGATGTCAAATAAAAAGTACAGTGGGCCTTAGGAGGGTTTTAATCGTGGATATTCACTCACTATTGTTTTCATGTGGTGTGTTCCACCTGAGATTTATATCCCTCTCATTTTTTGTATCAAGCCCTAATATGATATGTACAAATGGATGGACGGCATGGATGAAACACATACATCACGGTGGGACCCACAGAGCACTGAGTAGCCAATTTGTTTCCCTCTTGGACGCCCTATGGTGACAACACCAGGTTTTGTAGGCCCCACTATGATGTATTTGTTATATCCATACCGTCCATCCATTTTGAGATATCATTTTAAGTCATGAGCCAAAGAATGAGGCAGATAAAAACTCTATAGTGGACCCCACCACAGAAACTATCTTAAGGCCCATCGCAATGTTTATTTGAAATCCAACCTGTCCAAAAGTTAAAAAAGACATGAAATAAGGGATTTATTCCAAAAATGAGAGGTATATAAATCTTGATGGGCCTGTTTGGATGCCTGTAAGTTCTTTTAAGTTGTAAGTGACTTACCTACAAGTCACTTACAAGTGAAAGTTACTTACAGGTATGGAGTAATAACTCAATTTATGTTATTTTGTTAAGCCCATCAAGATAAATAATGATTTTCACCGTTGATACCTTCCTTGGGCCCACAATAATGTTTATTTGACATCCAACATGTTCATAATATCAAAAAGATATAAATGAAGAGAAAACACAAACATCAACTTGATACAAAACTTCTATGAATGTTATTTTTAATGGTGGACGTTCAGTCCCAACTTTGTAGTCCACTTAAGCTTTGGACGCGCCCCATTTTTTGGTTAATATCTTAAAATGATCTGAGAAAAGCGTTGAACAATATGGAGAAAGTCAATCCATGACTTAGGTGGGCCAAGAGCTTAAAAATAAAGTCAATCCATGACTTGGGTGGGCCACGCCACATAATATAATGGAAAGGGGTTTCCTTAAAACATTTGTAATCATATATTGGGTCTACCTAAATGTGATTCACATATCCAACCCATTCATTATGTGTGTCCCAATTGGATGAGGGGTTAGACCAATATTCAGCCGCATCCAAAACTCATGTGGGCCCCACCAAGTGTTTTTAAATTTTTTAGGATGTCTTCACATAATTATAGATGGTATAGCCCACTTGAGTTTCGTATACAGATGATTTTTGAGATATCTTATAACTTAAAGGGGACACATCAAATCCACAATGTTGATGTTCGACACACATCATGATGGGGCCTACAAAACTTACTAACATCAATTCTTAGGTTCTTACGAGGTCAGTAAGTTGGGTCACAATTTTGACCAGAATATTTGGCCCATTTTACATGTCTGGTCCATTCACTCTATTTTACTGATCAATACCCTCAATTTGACTAGTTACTCGCCTCAATCAGGCTACATATGAGAAAAGATATTGGGTATACTAAGATTGATCAACAATTTCAGTGAAATTTGATTTAAACATCCGAAGTTATTTGCTCTTCAATTTGAACTGATTAGATTGTCCAAAAACGTTTAAAGGTTCAATTAGTGGATGTGCCTAATAATTTAGTAATTTTATTTTTCACAGATAAATTTCAATTTTCTTTTAAAAATAACATTTTTTTAAAAACGTATATTTTTTCTTTTTTAACAAAATATCATTTTTATTAAAAAAATATTTTAAAAAATATTTAAAAATAGAAATTTTGAATTTTTATTTTCGAAATCTCAAAAATTTTCTCATATTTTAATTTTTTCTCAAAAATTTCAAATTGCCAATTTTTTTCTTCAAAAGCATCATTTTGTTCTCTAAATTTTTCTCAAACATTGTTAAAATTTCTAAACTTCTCAATATTCCTTTTTATGTGATATTACAAATCATTTAAACATTACCTTTTCATATATATATATATATATATATATATATAATTTCCACTCATATGATATAAAAACTACACACACACATTTTTATCGACAAAAATTTTTAGAAATTAAAACATTTTTACATTATTACCGATGGTTTTCGGCCGTTGGGAAAAAGATACAGGAAAAACACTTTTACCGACGAACATTTTCTTCGTTAAAAATCTTAGCGCGAATATTTCCAAGACAGCGCGGATTTTTTTGTTAAAATTCAAAACAGCCTTTAGCAACGAAAATTTTCGTCGCTAAAAGTCTCATCCACATTTTTTAGATACGAAAATTTTCATACCTAAAATTTTCATACCTAAAAGTAAACCTTTCGATTAATTTCAAAAATAGCCTTTAGGGACGAAAAATTTCGTCGCTAAAAGTGTCAGCCACGTTTTTTTGCTACGAAACTTTTCGTAGCTAAAAGTGTACCTTTCAAGTTTCTTAAAAAAACTGTTACAGCCTTTAGTGACGAAAATTTTCGTCGCTAGAAGTCTCATCCACGTTTTTTAGCTACGAAAATGTTCGTAGCTAAAAGTATACCTTTCGATTTTTAAAAAAAACTGTTGATAGCCTTTAGCGACGAAAAGTTTCATCACTAAAAGTCTCATCCACGTTTTTTAGCTACTAAAATTTTCGTAGCTACAAGTATAACTTTCGATTTTTTTCAAAAACTGTTTATAGCTTTTGGCGACGAAAAGTTTCGTCGCTAAAAGTCTCATTAACGTTTTTTAGCTACGAAAATATTCGTAGCTAAAAGTATACCTTTTGATTTTTTTCAAAATCTATTTACAGCCTTTAGCGACAAAAATTTTCGTCGCTAAAAGTTTCGTTGCTAAAAACCATCTTTCTTGTAGTGACGGTGTTTATACAACACACATCATGTAGGGCAAACTGTAACAGCCTGAATTTTTACGGCCAGAGTTTGTACTCTTGCCCAAGGAAACTGAGTGTTAATGATGTACAAATTGGATGCTTTATAAATCACACCTTATTATTTTTTTTCTTTTGAGTCACATCCAAATACATTTATGAAGGTAACATTCACAAGAATAAAATCAACTGTATTGATCATAGTTCATCAAAGTAAAAGAATAATCAAATGGCCTCATAATGAGAGGTTTATTACAACATCAGAGTTCATAGAAGAAGTATAAAATTAAATAGTAACACTGTCTTCTTAGTCTTTTAAGATAGTCTTCTATAGGGAAGTAGTCCTCTAAGTCTCTAATCTGTACGTCACTTGCGTCATTTGTACTGTTGGGAGAGGGTCAATGCCCTACTCATAGTGAAGGTTATCCTTTAAGATTAACAATAATTCAAGAGATTCATAGAAATAAAGTAAAGGGTATTGATATGTCTCGTACTCCACTAATACATGAGATATCAGTATGCACAAACGACCTACATGAGATGCATGCCTAACATAGTGTGTGTGGCTCATCATACGTAGTGATCATCACAATGTGGAATATATTTCATAGGAAACTCGACTCGACCTGCATCCCATAACTACGGATATTCGCTGGCATAGCCAACGCTAGCGTGAATTTATGTGAACATATCAAGGCAACACAACACGCGGTTGGGGGATTTACGTAACACGATGTGTACATGGAGTGACTATTTACGACATCCAATCCCGAAAAGTTGATATAACATGTATGCTGATTTACATACATCAATTGTGCACCACACCAACCAACCCACAGAATTATGTGCTGACCAAGAGGGTCACTACCCATAACACATTACGTCCATGATAAGATAATCGATTCACTAGTTGTGAGACCTCATAACACATCACTTGCACTTATAAAAAATATAACTGAATTATGAAGAATATAATTTGAATCACGAAGAATATAAATTGAATTATGGAGGTTCTGAAATGATAAGACACATGCCCATGCCTTTAAAGATAGATGACATAGGGCCAATACAATAAAGAGAAGAGTGACAATGGTCAACTTAACAAAAGAAGAGTGGCAGAGCCAACTCAAATAAAGAGATGAGTGGCAGAGCCAACTCAAATATAGAGACGAGTGGCAGAGCCAACTCAAATAAAGAGATGAGTGGCAAGGCCAACTCAATAATTGATAAGGCAGGGGCAAGGCTTGTATCCATAGCCTCACATAAATTCAGAGAAATTCACTAGTATTTGACATCATGTCATAATCCCAAAAGGGCTAACAGTTGTAATGATATTAACTAAATCAATTAATAGGATAATTCCTAGAGAAACAGGTAATCATAAAAGGCAGGATAATTCACATCATTAAAGACATGGAAAAGTTAGGATAATTCATATCATAAAAGGCACGAAAGAGGCCAGATGAAATAATAGGAATAAATGTAAAGGGCAGAATAAATAAATCAACTTAAAGTACTATAAGCTTAAAAGATAAAACCCTCACCTTTGATGTCAAATCACGCTCATTTGTTCTTGTTTTTACGCCAAAGGATTGAATTCTAAAACAATTCAAAAGGTTAGGATTTTTGCCTAGGATTTAGGTTTAGGCTTAGAAGGATGATGATATTAGACCTTAACCTAGTTTAGGGTTATTGGTAGATGACCGATTTACCCGTAACCTTGATTAGTAAAACTAAAATTTACCTGTTGAGTCTAGCTAAATCAATGGGTTGAATCACTGAGTCATCTTGAGTCGACTCGGTTGGACTCTATCTCCCTCTTTCTTCCTCTTTTCTTCTCTTTCTCTTTTCCTTTCTTCCTCTTTCTCTTTTATTTTCTTTTCTTTTCTTTCTTCCTCTGTTGGACAACAGCAAGTCTGGCAACAACTGCCGGATTTCTCTCTCGCTCCCACGTTTCTTATACTTTCTTTTCCCTCTTAAGTCAGACGGAGGTAGGTATTTATAGGAATAGGTTTTCTAGATGTTTCTTACGCAGGGTGGTTTGCAACCGAGAGTCAGACGCCCTATTTGCGCATCTTGTTTCTGCACTGGGATGATCAGAAGCTGCGCGCGGCCCACTATGTCCCTTCCAATTATTTCTGCCAGCGTGAAAGCGGTCGAATCTCAGGATTTTGGCGTTTAGATGGTCCGGATCATGGCCACGATCTAGACCATGATCATCTAACGGTCTGTGGTGCTTCAAGAGGCGTCTGCTGTTTCCGCGTTCGCACCTTCTGTGGAAATCACAAGTCTGCGATAGCTGGTGGGCCCACAATCAAAGAAGTCTGGGAAATCCGATCCTTCCATTGGTTTTCCCGTGCTGTTTTGATCATCAGGTTCTATCAAAGATCAGATCGGTGGTGGTTCGCAAGATTTCTCAGGTCACCGTTTAGTCTACACTTGAATGGGTGGAAGTCGACCTCGCAGCATCTTTGCAACTTCTCCTTCTAGACTTGATCAGGTGGTCTATTTCGGGTCCAATGGATGGTCCGGATCGGACATGGGAATGAAGATGGTGCCCATCTGAGAGGTCTGTAAGCCCCTATTCGAGAGCCACAACACGAAAAGCCCGCTGGAGAGAGAGGGAGCGGGTCAGCCCTGTGTTGACCACTTCTCAGTCCCAGTGCAGCATGGCTGCACGTATTAGGTGCACATGCACTTGATACGTGGTGTCCCTAGTGGTGTCCCGCGTACATCCACACCATCCACCTGCATTCCCATTTACATTTAAGGGGGTTGGGCCCAATGTAGAAGTGGGTTTATTGATCAAGTGGCCCCAATCAAGCGGTTGTTGTCGGATCTTGTCCCTCGGCCACTTATACATTTATCCAAGGAATGTTATTCACCGTGAATGGCTAATTTGTGTTTCCTAGACGCGTTATGAATTTTCATGCCAATTGGATGGTGGAACGTCATGATTTGGAATTCAAAGCTTGGGTTATTGGCCTTTTCGCGATTGTTTGCGATCTAACGGTTCCACGTGATTGTGGAGATGCTCCCAAATAAGAATTTGTACCAGAATTACCATGATTACTCGTTGCTTTAGTCAGGGGAAAGTGTAAGGTAAAGATGGTGAGATTTGTATTGTATGCGTGTATAGATGATACCAACTTCTTGGTAACGCTCAAGGACTTTCGATGCTCGAGTATCGAAAAGTTCGGGGCGTTACACAAACACATACATTAAAGGTGGGCCCTGCCAGCAATGGACGGTGTGGTTAAAACCAATACATCATGGTCAGTCCCACATACAGTGGACGGCGTGTATAGAACACATACATCATGCAGGGCCCACCGAATTTGCTGACGTGATATAGTAGCTATAGGAGGTAGGGTCCACATAGATGGACGGTTTGGATGATCAGACCCCACTCGCTGACATCAATAGATTAGCTATAAGAGGTGGGGTCCACATAGATGGATGGTTTGGATGATCAGACCCCACTTGCTGACGTCAATACATCAACTAAGTATCTGGTGTGCGGTAGACCAGCCAATCTGCTTCCAAATTAGGTGGGTCCCACGTGGGGCCCACCATATAATATTATATATTATTATTATTATTATTATTATTATTATTATTATTATTATTATTATTATTAATAAACCAGCGTCCAGCATCCAGGCCTGGACGTAAAACACATAACGTAAAACACATATATCATGGTGGTCCCCACCATCCAGACCACTAGATAGTGTGGATGATAGGATGCATACATCAATGTGGGCCCCATCTCCACACGTGCAACGCATGCGGAGTGGGTCCCACTTCATGCCATTGGATGGACGGTATGGGATATACCACACACCTCGTCATTAGACCCACTAAACATGCGGACGTCTTGAGAAGCAGCAGCTGCCTGCTGCATGTGGGACCCACCGTCCTACTTGGATGGTGTGGATCCAACACGTCATCAAGGTGGGTCCACACATGTGGGGCCCACTAGGTTAGCATCAAGCTGATCTTTGTATTTTCCCTCATCCGAGCTGGCCCAAAAACAGGCAGCAAGTGGGCTTTGTTTGCTGGACGTCCAGAAAATCTGGATAGTCCAGATTTGATCACATCGAGTGGGCCACACATATATCATCAAAAGAGAGAGAGAGAGAGCAGTGAGATGGAGGGACTTGGCCTCTATGGGCCCCTCTTTGCTTACAATCACATACATGAAAATGGGTCCCATCGCAAATGGGCCTTACATCAAATTCAAGACCTAATGCTATGAACACCCACCGATTTCTCTTCTTCTTGGATCTATGGCAAGCTAAGCTCATTGGCTCCCTCTTCGATGGTAGATGATGAAGGTTGAAGGGTGGAGATGGGAGATTAGGGCATAGGAAGTGGCCACACCTCTCCTCCCTTGGAATGCTTGGACGTTTCTCTCCTTGGGGTTGCTTGGAAAAATGGTAGAAAGAATGAGAGAGAAAGGAGATGTAAGTAGAGAGGGATGGGTGATGGATGGAGTGATGAATGATGGGTGATGGGTGGTTTGGGTTGTGTAAGAGAGAGTTGACTTGGGGGAATGACATGTGTACTTGGGGATGTGATAGAGTGATGGGTTGTACTTTGATTAATTGTTGTCATGAGTAGTAGAGATTCGCAACGCGTGGCGTTTCCTCGAAATATACGCAGGCTCACAACTCCTGGCCCGGGTATCGCATTGGTGTGCGAGACGCGGTATTGGAATCGCGGCGACGACGCGGTTGTAAGGGTACAAGTTGTAAGTGCTATAGTTCATAACCATTTTTGTTGTCAAATTTATGGTGCCAAAGACACTGTTATGTAGCTTGTATCTGTGAAAAAATAATGCTCTACCCAAGATTAGCTTTGTTTGACAAGCACTGTTCACAAGTCAAGAATCTCAAGAAGCTTTCAAGTTTAACCTCAAGATCTCAAGAAGCTTTCAAGTTTGAGCTCCATCAAGAGTTCAAGCTTTTCTACTTTCAAAGGTCACGTATCTCCTATGTTCAATGTCCTTACTTTACTATTGAGGTATGACTGACCTTTGGTTGACCTTTAGAGTAGGCCATTCTGGATACATAATTCATATGTTTTATATAAGTGAGTTTAGGCTGTTCTAAGACTAGTTCTGGACCTTGTTCGACTAGTCCTAGCACTGCTTTGACCTATCTAAGAAATTCCTAGATCAGTCGTAAGCTTGTTGCAAAATTCGAATATTTTCTTTTTGGCTTCGACTAGTCTTAGGGTTTGTTCGACTAGTCGTATGAACAGTGTCGAATGTTTCTTCGACCTGTCGTAGAGCTACAACTCAATGTACAGCGTTGAAGATTGGATAGCTTCGACTAGTCGTGTGAAACCTACGACCAGTCGAAGGGGACCTATGACTAGTCGTAGACCACCTACGACCAGTCGTGAAACCGCCAGATCTTATCGCGCCCAAATTTTCAAATATCTGTTGGTTCTACGACCAATCGTAGAGGTCTTTAGACCAGTCGAAGACGTGATTTACTCACCTATAAATAGAGCATGAATCTCAGAATAAAATAGGAAATTGAAGCTAATTTAATTCGGCCTTCTGAGAGATAAGTCTGTGCTCCATTTTAAGCTAAGTGTGCATATTTAATATTCTCTTTCTTTAGCTTTCCCTATTTGATTTTGTTCCTGTATTCCAATCTTATTTGAAAAGTGGAATTGTTGTATTTCGTCTTCTTGGAATCAAAATCAAATAGAGCTACGCCCAATTGGTTTAATTTAAAATCTATTAGAACTTAGAACCATTACAAAGAGAGTATTGGACATTGAACTTTGACATTCAAATCTCTAGTCCGACTTGGTTCTTCTGGGCTGCTACAATGAAGGAGAAATTCAGGTATTTTGCGTTTGTGTAATTTACTTTCATTTGTTTTTCTTTCGGGATTTGCAAGAAAAATCTCATTGTATTGGTTATCTGAGGAGAGCCAGGAAAACTCAGAAGAGGGGTTTTCTTAATTGTGTAAGCCCATAGAGAAAAACACAATTGTGAAGGTTTTGGGTGAACCTGGAAAACCTATCTTTGATAATGAACGCTGATATCCCCTGTGTTAGGATATTAGGACTGGAGTAGCGCTGTGTGGCTGTTGTTGAATAGTTGGTGTACATATAGGCGAACCACTATAACTCTTTGTCTTGTGATTTGAATGCTTGCTTAAGTTTTATATCTCTTTTTGTTCAAATTTGTGGAATGTATGTGTGGATCTGAATGTTGTAATATTTACATTTCAAGCACATTGGGAATGTTGTAATAATTTAGTTTTAAATTCTTGCAATTTATTTCAATTCCTTGTTATTTATTTATTCCTCTCCAGTTTGATTTTTTGATACAAAGGACATTCTAGAAATAAGGTTGTTGTAAGACCCGTGTCCTAATCCGTACTGTTCCGTTAGCTTCCACGGTCCTTCCGGTCAAATTCCGGCAACCTTCGCACCGTATTCGGTGTTTGCGCACGATCCTAAGCCAGGTCCCGCGCACCGACGTCGGCTTGGTCCGAAAGTTATATCATAGCGACCGCGTCGTCGCCGCGGTTCCAACGCCGTGACTTGCGCACCGAACCGATACCCAGGCAAGAAGATGCCGATCAGCGTTTATTCCGAAGAAACACCGCGCGTTGCGGATTTCGAGGGAATCTCTACAATTAGTCCCATCAATCAACCATTAAAGCATCCCATACCTCAAGTACATCAACCCATCTCCACCTTTTTCAAAAGTCCACCATTCTTTCCACCTCACCACTCCTCTTTTCCAAATTTCAACAACAACCATACACCTTTTTACAATTTTCAACCCAAACCATCCCCCATCACTCCATCACCCATCATTCTTTCTTTCTCTCTCTCTCCCTTTACAACTATCTCTCTTATTCATTTTTTTCAAAAAAAAAATCCAAATCCAAGAGAGAGCACCATACGTATGAAACCCTCTCCCATTTTCTCCCAAGTTTCAGGTGTGGCCCATCTCCTACCCCTTCATCTCTCATCTCAACCATCCATTTCTCATCTTCCACCATCAAAGAGGAGCTCAAGGAACTAAGGAAGCCAAGGGAGCAAGAAGATCAAGTGGTGGGTGTCTTGATAGGGTAGATTTTGATATTTTAAGATGGGCCAAGTAAGGCCAACCGATCAATGGTTTGGATCTCGCTTTGGACCCTAAGATGTGGCCGATGGCCCACTTGGACCATCATGATCATTCCACGATGGGGCCATTCCCCATGGACCCCATCATGATGTTTATTTCCTTGTATGCTTAAGGTCATTTAGACCATTTATTTTAGTGGAGAAAGGATCTCCACCGTTGGATTTCAATTCCATGGACCCCACATGTAATGGGACCCACTTGATGTATGATTTAGTGCAAGGGAGGGCCCATAGTGCCGGGGTCCCTCCATCACACGGTCTCACTCTCTATCTCTCTCCCTTTTATCTTATTTATTTTATTTTTTTTGTAATAATGAGGTTATGTGGCCCACTTGAATGGACCCCACCATGAGGTAGGTATTTTATCCAAATCATTTAAAAGTGGGGCCCACCTTACATGTGTAGTTCCATGCCATCCATCACTTGGTGGCCCACCTAAGCAGGGCCCATCTCCAAGGAATATGGAACGTCCAGCGTCCCTGGACGTTGCTGGAAAGAAAACACAAATATCAACTTTTCCAAAGTTTTGGGGTGGCCCACTTGTGTAGGCTCCACCCTGATGTATGTATTAAATCCATGCCGTCCATGCTTTTCCCAAACCTGTTTTAGGCGTTGAGCCAAAAGATGGGGTTAATCAGACCTTCAGGCGGGCCATACCATAGTAAATGGTGGTTTTCACCATTGAAAACTTCCTTGATTGGTTGTACCTTGAAATATGTCCAATATTGGACTTGAACTGCTCGTGGTGAGCCATGGGAGAGCACTGGATGGCGTGGATTCCCTGGATATGGACCCCACCTGCAAATTTCTTAAAAACAAAAAAATTCAGAAAAAAAAAAAGCGCACACACATGGACAGTCATGGTAAGTGCCCATTAAATAGACACTGACGACTGGACGTGCCGCATCATGTGGGATGCGACCACCACGGCTGCTAGTGGCCCCACCTTGATGTTTATATGTCATCTAACCCGTTCATCGGGTGGGCCACTACCTGACGTGGGCCCACCCCAAAAATCAGGTTGATCCAAGACTCAGGTGGCCCACACTGTAGGAAACAGTTGGATGGGACTTCTACCCTTGAAATTCTTTTGGGGTCCACAGAAGTTTTGGATCAGGGTGAAATTTGTTTTCACCCTTCATCTTGGCCCACGTGGCCTTATCAAACGGGTTGGATGGAAAGCAAACATTATGGTGGGCCCCACATGAAGCCCACAGTGATGTATGTGTTTTATCTTCACCGTCTGCCTGGACGGTGGAGCCCGTTGTGACGATTGTGTGGGCCCACTTTGATGATTGCGTGGGGCCCACTGTGATGTGTGCATGTGTGTGTATGTATATATATATATATATATATATATATAATATTATATTTCATATAATATTATATGTATTATGTATATATATATTATATACTATATTTTATGTATATATTTTTACCAATGATGAGGCCCGTGATTGAGGCCCACCTTGATATATAGGTAAGGCCCACCTCAGTACTTGTGGCCCATGGTTGAGGCCCACTTTAATGTATATATAGAGCCCATGGGTCGAGGCCCATTGAGATGTAATGTGGTTAATGGGTTGAGACCCATTTAATGCATGTATGGGGCCTAACTGGCGAGGCCCATTTGATACATATAAGGCCGTAAAAATTAAGCCCATTTAATGCATTCTAAGGCCCACGGGTTATGGCCCATTGCAATGCACATAAGGCCCATTGGTGTGGCCCATTGTTGTGGCTCGCTTGATGAACATGAGGCCCATATGATACGGCCCATTTGATGTATTGAAGGCCCAATGAGTTATACCTAAGGTTCATTGCAATGTGCAGTCCCAATATAATTCATGTAATGATGATTACGTCAAGGCTATGCCTTGGGAACAATGGTGGTTTGACGTCCACATTGCAAGTATAGTGTGGTTAAATGTCCGCATTATGACTTTCCCTAGGGCCCATTGTTAGGCTCATACGTCTGATGTGTAGGCCGTCTAGGCCCATCTTTGTTATGATTATCATCCATTCTATATAGCATGCTCAGTTCCATGATTCATGACCATATGCATCATACGTATGCTTGATATGAGAAATGACTGATCATCGCACGTGCCTTCGGGCAGATTGATTAGGGGCTCCCGTATAAGGGGTGTTGCCCTACATGACCGCACGATACGTGCAGGATTGTTGCATGACTGGATAGTGTGATTCATGCATTCGCATTGTGTGTTATGGTTACTATACGCCCTAGCGACATCAGGGCTGTAGCCTCCACAGACGTATCGTGGTTGGCAGGATTGGATACCGAAAATACTGTTCTACATGGGGTGCGATAGATATCCCTGGGTGAAAGTCCCTAAACCCTTATGGTACCAGGAGGTTGCTCCAACGTCTAGACCGAGTGGGTGCATGAGCGCTGGGTGCCGATTACCAGACGGTCGTCTCCCACGTGTCGTGGTCGGTTGGAAGGGGGTGCGGCCTTACCAGCTGAGAGTAGGGGCAATGCTAGGTTGAGTTCGACCGGCTCGAGGAATGGGTCCGCTATTGACGAGCCGAGCCCGATATTGGCGGATAGTGAGGTCTTTTCCACTCACCTTATTGCGCGCGACGGGGCGGCAATCTGGCTTGGTAGACCCCGGTGATATTCCAGATTTGAGCCGTATTGACATGTGGACTTAGATGAGGATTTGTATGCTTGACTTGCATTTTGCATTGCATGGCCTTGGTATGGCCGACATCATTCTTTGCACCGCATGGCCTTGGTACGGCTAATGGGATTCTTAGCATTCATCAGCATGTTCCGCATTACTCTGATACTGCATAACTACATTATCACCTTGAGCATACACTTTCACCACCCTCTAAGCTTTCTATAAGCTTATGCACGACCGTTGCATGTAGGTGACGCTGAGGCTTGGACGCGTGGCTGATCTTCTTTTGGAGTTTTGGTCTATCTTCATTGTATTTCCCTTATGCTCATTGTACCTGTAAAGTTTTTGATTATAGTGGAAATGTGATGGAGTTTTTGGTCGTTGTTTGTGGGTTATGCCTTTGGTTATGCTTATTACGAATCAAACTGATGTTAAAAATCCTCCTTGTAGCATCCCAGGATCGGAACCTGGCGAATGGGCGCTGGGAGCCGAGAATGGGGTTCTACGGAGGCTGTCGGCGCCAGATTCGGCGATCGGGAATTTTGTGAGCCCGGTTTCCGAGTTTGGGGAGTGACAGTTGTCCTGCCATAAACCCTTGGTTTTTATGGTGTAAGGTTGTCCTTAGAACTGAATTCGTCTCAACCTCTCAATACTTGTTTAGTGAGGTTGCTTTTATTTTAGCATTGTGATTTGATTTAGTTATTTGGCTATTTATCTTTCTTTATTCCACTGTTAAAGTTTTATTTTGGCATCGTCCTATTCACCCCCCCTTTAGGACGTATAGCTAGGCCATTTCAAGTGGTATCAGAGCCTAATAGCTCGCTTTTATTGCTTTTTAGTTGAATTTAATTCCTGAGCTAACGATCTAAGCTATATATAAGATGTCAAATTTTGATAGCCTATCAATCACTAGGCCTCCACCCTTTGATGGCTCCAACTATGCCTATTGGAAAGCCTGGATGAGGATCTTCCTCAAATCAATGGATGAGAGTGTGTGGCAAGCCACAGTGACTGAATGGAACCCACCTACCACTGAAGTGACTGGTATTGATGGTTCAAAATCAATGAGAGTAACACCATATTTCTCATGGACCACCCTTCAGAAAAATGAGAGTAGTGCCAATGCAAAAGCACTAAATGTAATCACTTGTGCACTATCACCGGATGAGTTCAAAAGAATCATATCCTGTGATACTGCAAAGCAAGCCTGAGATATATTAGAAATGACACACGAGGGTACTACAATTGTCAAAAAATCTAAAGTCTAACTCCTCACAACCAAATTTGAAGAAATTCATTTGGAGAAAAATGAAATGTTTATGTACTTTTACACAAGATTAAATGACATTGTAAAGTCAATGTAGAGTCTTGGCGATAAAATCCCAGAAAGTAAAGTGTGTGCAAAGATACTACGCTCACTTCCTGAACAGTTCAACTCAAGGTAACCGCAATCCAGGAACTTCATGATATGAATAATATGAGGGTAGAAGAACTAGTTGGTTCTTTACAAACCTATGAGTTAAAATTTAAAGCTCCTAAAAATAAATCTATCACTCTTAAATCTTCTAAAGACAACTCTGACTCTGAAGATGATATGGCTCTTTTAGAGAAAAAGTTTTACAAGATTTTCAAGAATAAAAAGAGGGTTGATTTTAAAAAATCAAATGATAAGAAAAAATGAAAACCTAAATCTAAAACTTGGAAGTCTTTAAAAGATAGTCAATGTTACAACTGCCAAGAATATGGGCATTTAATAAACAAGTGTCCTAAAAAGGACAAACCCAAAAAAAGGGTATGTTAGCTACTTGGGATGAATCATCTGATTCTAAAGCTTCTTCTGAATCAGAGGATTCTGAAATCGAGTCGGGCAGTGAAGTTAAAGCCCTTATAACTCCAGCTAAATTCACTTTTTCAGATCATGATGATTCAACTAGTGAAGAAAATCTGAATAGTGATTATGAAAATGAAGATGATCTTCAAGATGCTTACAATGCCCTATACTAGGAAAGTTGTAAACTTGCTGTAAAACTTAAACTCCAAAAAGAAAAGTTTTTTAAGCTCAAAGAATGTTTTGAATCTCTTGTTTTAGAAAAATCCAAAATTTCAGATTGTTTTGAAAAATCAAAATGTGATTTAGAATTCAAAACCTCCATGATTGAAAATCTGAAATCTGAAAATGAGAGACTTAAAAATGAAGTATCTTCTCTTCTAAGTTTAGAAGATACATGGAGGTATGCCCAAGGAGATCCAAAGTTAGAAAAACTTTTATTTGGATCTAGAAAATGTGGCGACAGATCCGGGTTGGGCTATGATAAAAATGTTACTCCTAAACAAAAGTATACTTCTCCTAAGTTTGTGAAAGGAGAGTCCTCTAACTCAAAAGGGAAAAATACTAGTCAAGGTTTTTCTAAAAATACAAAAGCTTTTCAAAAACCTAGAGGTAGCTATGTCAACTTCAAAAATCAGAACAGAAACCTACTAGCTGAAAAGATAGTGGATTTACTCAAGGAGTTCTTAAAATCTAACTCAGTAGGTCATTCCTATAACAACAGTCAGAAGAAGACCGACTATACTTTTAAACCCAAAACAGTTCTGAAATGGGTTCCTAAAGTTGTCTGCTTGGTTGCCCACACCGCTTTCAAAGCAACAAGCCATTCAAAGTGGTACCTAGACAGTGGATGATCTAGGCATATGACAGGCGACAAGGCATTATTCACCGATCTTAAAGATATGACTGATGGGTCAGTTACTTTTGGTGATGGAAGCAATTGCAAGATAATTGGCCAAGGTACGGTTCAACTCTATAACCTTCATTTGTTTAAAATATTTGTCTGTTGAAGGACTGAAACATAATCTTCTAAGCATATCACAAATTTGTGATAATAACCATAGTGTTCGGTTTTCTAATTAATGTTGTGAGATTCTAAACAACAAGGGTTCAGTAATACTAACTAGACGTAGAACATCTGAAAACTGCTACATTATTAGTGAATCCAGCTCATCTAAGCAATCGTGTTACATGGTCCATACAGACGAGACTGATTTGTGGCACAAACATCTTGGACATATACACTACCGAAATCTATATAAATTGAGTAAACGGGAACTTATAAGAGGTCTACCCAAACTACAAAAATTAGATAAAATATGTGGTGAATGCCAGATTGGGAAATAAATGAGGAACTCACAGAAAAAGGTGAATTCCAGTACCACATCAGGACCACTTTGAGCTTCTCCATATGGATCTTGTAGGACCTACCAGGACGGAAAGTTGAGGTGGCAAAAGATATATCTTGGTAATAGTAGATGACTTTACCAGATATACATGGGTTGTCTTCTTAAGGGACAAATCAGAAACCTTTGAAGAAGGGAAAAATGTTCTTAAAAGGATTCAAACTGAAAAAGGTTCTCAAGTCAGTAAGATTCGTAGTGATCATGGATCCTAATTTGAGAATAGCGGTTTTGAGAAGTTGTGTAGCGACTAGGGAATATTACATGAATTCTCAGCGCCCAAAACTCCACAACAAAATGGAATAGTTGAAAGGAAAAATAGAGTGCTTCAAGAAACGGCTAATGTCATGTTGAACAGTATGAAGCTCTCTAAGAATCTTTGGGCTGAAGCAGTCAATACAGTTTGTTATATCATTAACCAGGTTTACAGTAGTAAAGGTAATAATAAAACAGCTTACGAATTGTGGTTTGATAAAAGCCTACTGTCAAATACTTTTGAGTTTTTGGCAGCAAGTGCTATATTTTACGAGATCGTGAATATTTGGGAAAGTTTGATACGAAGAGTGATGAATGGATCTTTTTAGGATACTCTTTAAACAGTCGAGCTTATAGGGTTCTGAACAATAGGACCGGTGTGATTCAAGAGTCTATCAATTAGTCATTGATGATCACTTAAACATACCAGTCTCAAGTTCAGATAATGATGAAGTACTAGCAATTGATAAATCCGATACTTCATCTAATCAGACTGATTCTGAACTAAGGACTGTTAAAGATCATCCAACCACATAGATTCTTGGAAACCCTCTCACTGGTGTTCGTACCCATAGACAACTTGAGGATATATGTAATTACATATGTTTTACATCTCAGATAGAACCATCTAACGTAAAAGAAGCTCTTGCTGATGAAAACTGGACTGTTGCGATGCAAGAAGAGCTTAACCAATTCGTGAGAAATGATGTTTGGTATCTTGTACCTAGACCTAAAGATAAACACATCATTGGAACCAAATGGATTTTTAAAAATAAGTTTGACAAGCTTGGCAATATTATTAGAAACAAGGCTAGGCTAGTGGTACAAGGTTACACTCAAATTAAAGGCATTGATTTTGATGAAATCTTCACACTAGTAGCACATCTTGAATCAATTAGACTTTTTATATCCATTGCGTGTTTTAGAAAGTTTAAAATTTACCAAATGGATGTGAAAAGTACTTTTTTAAATGACGATCTGTATGAGGAAGTCTATGTTAAACAACCGATAGGTTTTGAAGACTCCAAAAATGTTGATCATGTGTATCGCCTTAAAAAGGCACTTTACGATTTAAAACAAGCTCCTAGGGCTTGGTACAAGAAACTAACAAAGCTTCTATTAAGCCATAATTTTCAAATGGGATGTGTTGATAAGACTCTGTTTATTAAAAAACATAATGATCACATTCTAATAGTACAGATTTATGTTGATGATATCATTTATGGATCTACCTGTACTAACGTGACTATTGAGTCTGCAGATTTGGTGAAATCTCAATTTGAAATGAGCATGGTTGGGGAATTGATTTATTTCCTTGGGTTGCAAGTTAAGCAAAAACCTGATAGAATGTTCATTTCTCAATCTAAATATACTTTGAATTTGATTAAGAGATTTGGATTTGAGATGGTAAGAACTTTAATACTCCTATGAGTACAACTTTGAAACTCTCAAAAGATTCTAAAGGTAAAAATGTGGATCCGAAATTATATCAGAGTATGATTGGTAGTTTACTGTATTTAAATGATAGTAGACCTGATATCGCTCTAAGTGTTGGTATTTGCACTAGATATCAGTCAAATCCTTAAGAGTCACACTTGACTGCTATCAAGCGGATTATGCAATATGTCGCAAGTACTATTAATCTCAGTCTCTGGTATCCACATGAGACTAGTCTTTAATTAGCTAGTACTCGGATGCTGACTAGGCTGGTAATCTTGATGATAGAAAATCAACCAGTGGTGGTTGTTTCAATATTGGAAACTATTTAGTTTCTTAGTTTAGAAAGAAACAAAGTTCTATATTACTTTCAACAGCTGAAGCGGAATATATCGCAGCTGGTAATGCGTGTATGCAACTTGTTTGGATGAAACGTATGCTAAGTGACTATGAAATTAAACAGGATTCTATGTTATTATTATATTGTGATAATTCTAGTGCCATAAATATTTCAAAAAATCCAATTCAGCATTCTCGTACTAAGCACATTGACATTAGATTTCATTATATTCGAGAATTAGTAGAAGAAAAGGTTATATCTTTGGAATATATCCCTACCAAAAATTAACGTGCTGACATTTTCATGAAACCGCTCGACAAAAGCAGGTTTAACAAAATGAAATTTGATCTTGGCATGTGCATTTTAAAGTGATTATTTATGCCTATTTGTATCATAGTGTATATAATTACTTGATTTGTTTTCAAATTTTTGAATATAATGCTGGAAATCAGTTTTTCTTGTCGGTACTCGACCAGTCGTGAATCTATACGACCAGTCGTGCTACGACCGGTTGTGAATCACGTGAATCTCTTATAATTTAGGGAAATGGTTCATCTTCTTCATTTCTTCTTCTTTCTCCTTCGAGCCGACGCACGACCAGTTGAACCCATCCTTCAAAATCTTCAAGGTTAGTGCTCCATTTGCATTTTTCTTGTAGATTTGAGTCTAGATTTCTATTTCTTTTTTCTTTTTTTTCTCTTGAAGTTATTTATTTCAAATTTCATTGAGATTTGGGATTTTTCTTCGGTAAAATCTGATTTGAGAAAACTCACTTCTTAATCCTTTGCAACTCTCTATTTCCTTGAAATCCTTGTTGCAAATGGCATCTAGAGGAGAAAGACAACATCCCGTGGTCCATCTTCTTCCTCTAGATCGGCTCCTATCTCTAAACATCATCTTCGAGCTCCCGAGGACGATCCATCTTATGTTCGAGACATTAGATTGCGTAACGTTATTGTTGAACATCCTATTGATACTAATCATGTTGCTCCATTTGAGATCCTTCCTATGCTCCAAGCTGTAGGTTGAGATAACTTATTACATTGGGGTGGGCCAGCATACCGGTCCATTGCCCAATCCATGTTTGCATGCATAAGTGATTTTCATTGGAAAATTTATCTTTTTAGATAGCTACAAGAGAAGGACCATTTGATGTTGATCGTCATTTGATTTCAGCTCTTATGGAAATTCCTGTGAATGATGAGGGCATTCCTATCCATTACTTATCTGAAAAACCCTCAGTATCTGAAAAATGTATGCTCACAAAAGATTTATGCAATTTGGATGTTCAATGGACACATAAAGGGAATGCGCTTCTTCAAAATATCTGTTACCCAAATACAGATTTCTTCACAAAATCTTTGTATCTAACTTGTATCCTCGTTCGGCAATAAATCTGAATTGACTTCCTTCATGGTCCGTGTTCTTCATGCTATTGCTAGCAGTGCTCATGTTTGTCTACCATCCTTGATTTGTCACTCCATTATTCAGTTTCAACTCCATCCAGGTCACAGTGACATTCCTTTTGGTTATTTGATGACTGTGTTGGCTACGCATATGTTAGTCGATATACTGGTTGGAGAGGCCCCTATCCATCATCTGATATTTAACAATTCTAATATCAATAAGATGAAACTTCCTTCCTGGTCAAGGTGTTGGTGGTGGCAATGCTGAAGCTGAACATGAGGAAGAAGCTAGTGATCTTCCTCTCGATGATATCAACATGGATGATATTTTTGAAGAACTTGGATCTGATTTTGGAAATGATCCAGATTATGAGCCTTCTGAGTTTGATACACGTCTGCGTGCATTGGAAGATAAAGTTAAGAATATGAATGTTAAGATAGAAAACATGTCTGTTGCCCATGATTTACAATTCAAGTATATGCGCAAATATCTTAGGCACTTGAACAAGGGCATGCATCAACTTGATCCTTCCATCCCTGCTCCTTCATCTGGTTTAGATTAGTTTTTTTAAGTTATCTGGTCTGTTATAACTTTATTACTCTTGTGTTAACTTAACTGGTTTTGAGACTGTATCAATTTTTAACTTAGCTTTGTATATGAATTTTATGGGTTGTTTATGCTGGTTAATCATATTGTGTCTTGTTTCCACTCATATATCTCTTTCCTTATTTCTCCTCAGCCATCTGTTCCATGCTTCCTTTGTCCTATTGTGACAAAAAAGGGGGAGAATGGATATGGATGTGATGTGTCTAATGATTATGTGTAAGTGCCATAATTTATAGCCCTTTGTGTTGTCAAATTTGTGCTGTCAAAGACACTGTAATGAAGCTTGTATCTGTAAAGAACAATGCTCTACTCAAGATCAACTTAGATTGACAAGCACTGTTCACAAGTCAAGAATCTCAAGATGCCTTCAAGTTCTACCTCAAGATCTCAAGAAGCTTTCAAGTTTAAGCTCCATCAAGACTTCAAGCTTCACTACTTTCAAAGGTCACTTATTTCCTATTTTCAATGTCCTTACTTCACTCTTGAGGTATGACTGACCTTAGGTTGACCTTTAGAGTAGGTCATTTTGGATATATAATTCATATGTTTTCCTTAAGTGAGTTTTGGTCTGTTCTAAGACTAGTCCTGGACTTTGTTTGACTAGTCCTAGCATTGCTTTGACCTGTCTAAAAAATTCCTGGATCATTCGTAAGTTTGTTACAAAAATTAAAAATTTTCTGTTAGACTTCGACTAGTCCTAGGGACTGTTCGACCAGTTGTAGGTACAGTGTCGACTGCATCTTTGACCTGTCGTAGAGATACGACTTAATGTACAACACTAAAATTCGTCTTGCTTCGACTAGTCGTGTGAACCTACAACCAGTCGTAGGAGACCCGCGACCAGTCGTAAAACTGCCAAATCTTATCACGCACGAATTTTTCAAATATCTGTTGGTTCTACAACCAGTCGAAGAGGTCCTTAGACCAGTCGAAGGTGTGATTTGCTCACCTATAAATAGAGCACGAATCTCAGAATTATTTCATTGAAAAAAAAGGCAATTCAAGTTAATTTAATTCGATCTTCTGAGAGATAAGTCGGTGCTCCATTTAAGCTAAGTGTGCATATTTAATATTTTCTTTCTTTAGCTTTGTTAATTGATTTTGTTTCTTGCATTCCAATCTAATCTGAAAAGAGGAATTGTTGTTTTCCTTTTTCTGGAATCAAAATCAATTAGAGCTAGCCCTTTTGTTTTAATTTAAAATCTATTAGAACCTAGAACCATTATAAAGTGAGTATTGGACATTGAACTTTGACATTCAAATCTCTACTCCGACTTGGTTCTTCTGGGCTGCTACAACGAAGGAGAAAATCAGGTATTTTACAATTTGTATAATTTACATTGTTTGGTTTTATTTAAGGTTAAGCTAGAAAAATCTCAAAGTTGTTGGTTATCTGAGGAGAGCCAGAAAACTCAGAAGTGAGGGTTTTTGAATTGTGTAAGCCCTTTGAAAAAGACACAATTGTGAAGCTTTTGGGTGAACCTGTGAAAACCTATTTGATAGTGAACGCTAATATCCCCTGTGTGAGGATATTAGGAGTGGAGTAGCATTCTGTGTGGCTGTTGTTTAACAGTTGGTGAACACACAGGCGAACCACTATAATTCTTTGTGTTGTGGATGTGTGATTTATATTTCCTATCTTTTATCATTCAGAATTGTGGAATGTATGTGTGAATGTGAATGTTGTAATCATTTCATTTCAAGCACAGTGAGAATGTTGTAATAATTTAGATTTACATTTCAACATTATATTTTTGCTATCTCTTTATTATTACATTGAGCTTCAGTTTCTCTATTTGTTCTAGAAATAAGGTTTTCCTACCATAAACTTTGATTTTTGGTGTAAGGTTATCCTTAGAACAATTTTTGTTTATATTTCTCTATATTAGGTTGTTTTCCATTCCTATACTGTGATTGGTGTATAGTGCTATCTATTCCTTGTTTCATATTCTGCTGTATTTAATTTTAATTTGGCATAGTCCTATTCACCCCCCTTCTAGGACATATACCTTAGCCATTTCAAGTGGTATCAGAGCCTAATAGCTCGCTCTTATTGCTTTTATTTGGATTTAATTCCTGAGCTAACGATCTCAGCTATATAAAAGATGTCAAATTTTGATAGCCTATCAGTCACTAGGCCTCCACCCTTTGATGGCTACAATTATGCCTATTGGAAAGCCTGGATGAGGATCTTCCTCAAATCAATGGATGAGAGTGTGTGGCAAGTCACAGTGACTGAATGGAACCCACCTACCACTGAAGTGGCTGGTATTGATGGTTCAAAATCAATGAGAGTAACACCATATTTCTCATGGACCACCCTTAAGAAAAATGAGAGTAGCGCCAATGCAAAAGCACTAAATGCAATCACTTGCGCACTATCACCAGATGAGTTCAAAAGAATCATATACTATGATACTGCAAAGCAAGCCTGAGATATATTAGAAATGACACACGAGGGTACTACAATTGTCAAAAAATCTAAAGTCCATCTCCTCACAACCAAATTTGAAGAAATTCATATGGAGGAAAATGAAATGTCTATGGACTTTTACACTAGATTAAATGACATTGTAAACTCAATGTGGGGTCTTGGCGATAAAATCCCAGAAAGTAAAGTGTGTGCAAAGATATTAGGCTCACTTCCTGAATGGTTCAACTCTAAGGTAACCGTGATCCAGGAACTTCGTGATATGGATAATATGAGGGTAGAAGAACTAGTTGGTTCTTTACAAACCTATAAGTTAAAATTTAAGGCTCCTAAAAGTAAATCCATTGCTCTCAAATCTTCTAAAGGTATTTCTCAAGAAAACTCGGATTTAGAAAATTCTGAAGACGATATGACTCTTTTAGCGAAGAAATTTTACAAGATTTTTAAAAGAAAGAAAAGGGTAGATTTTCAAAAATCAAATGATAAGAAAAGATCTAAACCTAGATCAAAAAGTTGGAAGTCTTTAAAAGATAGTCAATGTTACAACTATCAAGAGTATGAGCACTTAGCAAACAAATGTCCTAAAAAGGACAAAACAAAAGGAAAGGGAACGTTGGCTACTTGGGATGAATCATCTGATTCTGAAGCTTCTTCTGAATCAGAAGATTCTGAAACCGAGTCGGGCAGTGAAGTTAAAGCCCTTATGACTCTAGCCAACTTCACTTTTTCAGATCATGATGATTCAACTAGCGAAGAAAATCTGAATAGTGATTGTGAAAATGAAGATGATCTTCAAGATGCTTACAATGCCCTATACAAGGAAAGTTGTAAAATTGCTGTCAAACTTAAACTTCAAAAAGAAAAGTTTTCTAAATTCAAAGAATGTTTTGAATTACTTGTTTTAGAAAAATCTCAAATTTCAGACCAACTATACTCCTAAACCTAAAACAATTCTGAAATGGGTTCCTAAAGTTGCCTGCTTGGTTGCTCACACCGCTTTCAAAGCTACAAGCCATTCAAAGTGATACCTAGAGAGTGGATGCTCAAGGCATATGATTGGTGATAAAGGTTTATTCACCGATCTTAAAGACATGATTAATGGTTCAGTCACATTTGGTGATGGTAACAACTGCAAGATTATGGGCCAAGGTATTGTTCAACTCTGTAACCTTCCTTTGTTTAAAAATGTTTTATATGTTGAAGGTCTTAAACATAACTTGCTTAGCATATCTCAAATATGCAACAATAACCATAGTGTACGGTTTTCTAATCAAAGCTGTGAGATCCTAAACAACAAGGGTTCAGTAATACTAACTGGACGTAGAACGTCTGAAAACTGCTACATTGTTAGCGAATCCAGCTCATCTAATCAATCGTGTGACATGGTCCATACAGACGAGACTGACTTATGGTACAAACGTCTTGGACATGTATACTACCGAAATCTATATAGATTGAGTAAACAGGAACTTATAAGAGGTTTACCCAAACTACAAAAATTAGATAAAATATGTGGTGAATGCCATATTGGCAAACAAATAAGAAACTCACACAAAAAGGTGAATTTCAATACCACATCAAGACTACTCGAGCTTCTTCATATGGCCCTAGTTGGACCTACCAGGACGGAAAGTCGAGGTGGCAAAAAATATATCTTGGTAAGAGTAGATGACTTTACCAGATATGCATGTGTTGTCTTCTTAAGGGACAAATCAGAAACCCTTGAAGAAGTAAAAAAGGTTCTCAAAAGGATTCAAACTGAAAAATGTTCTCAAGTCAGTAAGATTTGTAGTGATCATGGATCTGAATTTGAGAATAGCGGTTTTGAGAAGTTCTGTAGTGACCATGGAATATTACATGAATTTTCAACGTCCAAAACTCCACAATAAAATAGAATAGTTGAAAGGAAAAATAGAGTGCTTCAAGAAATGGCTAATGTCATGTTGAATAGTATGAAGCTCTCTAAGAACCTTTGGGCTGAAGCAGTCAATACAGCTTGCTATATTATTAACTGGGTTTACATTAGTAAAGGTAATAATAAAACTGCTTACGAAATGTGGTTCAATAAAAAGCCTACTGTCAAATACTTTCGAGTTTTTGGCAGCAAGTCCTATATTTTACGAGATCGTGAAAATCTGGGAAAGTTTGACATGAAGAGTGATGATGGGATCTTTTTAGGATATTCTTTAAACAGTCGAGCGTATAGGGTTTTGAACAAAAGGACCGGTGTGATACAAGAGTCCATCAATGTGGTCATTGATGATCACTTAAACACACCTATCTTAAGTTCAGATAATGATGAAGTTCTTATAATTGATAAACCTGATACTTCATCTAATTAGACTGATTCTGAACTAAGGATTGTTAAAGATCATCCAACCACATAGATTCTTAGAAACCCTCTCACTGGTGTTCATACCCGTAGACAACTTGAGGATATAAGTAATTATGTATGTTTTACATCCCAGATAGAACCATCTAACGTAAAAAAAGCTCTTGCTGATGAAAACTGGATTGTTGCGATGCAAGAAGAACTTAACCAATTTGTGAGAAATGATGTTTGGTATCTCGTACCTAGACCTAAAGATAAACACATCATTGGAACCAAATGGATTTTCAAAAATAAGTCTGACAAACTTGGCAATATAATTAGAAACAAGGCTAGGCTAGTGGTACAAGGTTACACTCAAATTGAAGGTATTGACTATGATGAAACCTTTGCACCAGTAGCACGTCTTGCTTTAATCAGACTCTTTATATCCATTGCGTGTTTTAGAAAGTTTAAGATTTACCAAATGGATGTGAAAAGTGTATTTTTAAATGGTGATCTGCATGAGGAAGTTTATGTTGAACAACCAATAGGTTTTGAAGACCCCAAAAATGTGAATCATGTGTATCATCTTAAAAAGGCACTTTACGGTTTAAAACAAACTTCTAGGGCATGGTACGAGAAATTAACAAAGTTTCTATTAAGCCATAATTTTCAAATGGGATGTGTTGATAAAACTCTTTTTATTAAAAAACGTTAGGATCACATCTTATTAGTACAAATCTATGTTGATGATATCATTTATGGATCTACCTGTACTGACATGACTATTGAGTTTGCAGATTTGATGAAATCTTAGTTTGAAATGAGCTTGGTTGGGGAATTGAATTATTTCCTCGGGTTGCAAGTAAAACAAAAACCTGATGGAATGTTCATTTCTCAATCTAAATATGCTATGAACTTGATTAAGAGATTTGGATTTGAGAATAGTAAGACCTTTGATACTCCTATGAGTACAACCTTGAAACTCTCAAAAGATTCTGTAAGTAAAAATGTGGATCCGAAATTATATCGGAGTATGATTGGTAGTTTATTGTATTTAGCTACTAGTAGACCAGATATCGTTCTAAGTATTGGTATTTGCACTAGATATTAGTCTGAACCTAAAGAATCGCACTTGACTGCTATCAAGCGGATTATACGATATGTCGTAAGTACTGTGAATCTCGGTCTCTGGTATCCACATGAAACTAGTGTTCAATTAGCTGGGTACTCGGATGCTGACTGGGCTGGTAATCTTGATGATAAAAAATCAACCAGTGGCAGTTGTTTTTATATCGGAAACTGTTTAGTTTCTTGGTTTAGTAAGAAACAAAGTTCCGTATTACTGAATATTGGCAATTAGTGACAAAACACACTTTCAAGATATGTTACATAACACAGTATCTGATTAAAGAATCATGCACCAGTTATTATCATCCAGCATCCTGCAGACTTGTAAATCAATATTCAGTTAAAGAATCATGCACCAGTTATTATCAACCAGCATCTTGCAAACTTGTAAATCAATATTCAGTCCACCTCTGCACACTTCTGCTCACACCTCTGCACATACTCCCCCTGAGTAGCATACTCATAAAACAACTATACAATACAGTGCTACTTCCTCCTCATGACAACATCCATATCCATATACATATCTATAACATATCCATATGCACACTTAGCGAAGAAATTTTACAATATTTTCAAAAACCCTCACTTCTGAGTTTTCTGGCTCTCCTCAGATAACCAACAACTTTGAGATTTTCTGGCTTAACCTCAAATAAAACCAAACAATGTAAATTACACGAATTGTAAAATACCTAATTTTCTCCTTCATTGTAGCAGCCCAGAAGAACCAAGTCAGAGTAGAGATTTGAATGTCAAAGTTCAATGTCCAATACTCACTTTATAATGGTTCTAGGTTCTAATAGATTTTAAATTAAAACAAAGGGCTAGCTCTAATTGATTTTGATTCCAGAGAAAGGAAAATAGCAATTCCACTTTTTCAGATTAGATTGGAATGCAAGAAACAAAATCAATTAACAAAGCTAAAGAAAGAGAATATTAAATATGCACACTTAGCTTAAATGGAGCACCAACTTATCTCTCAAAAGACCGAATTAATATAGCTTAAAGTACTTTTTTTTAATGAAATAATTCTAAGATTCATGCTCTATTTATAGGTGAGCAAATCACACCTTCGACTGGTCTAAGGACCTCTACGACTAATCATAGAATTAACAGATTTTTGAAAAATTTGGGCGCGATAAGATTTGGCAGTTTTACGACTGGTCGTAGGTTCACACGACTAGTCGAAGCAAGTTGGATTTCAGCATTGTACATTGAGTCGTAGCTCCATGACAGGTCCAAGATGCAGTCGACATTATACCTACGACTGGTCGAACAGTCCCCAGGACTAGTCGAAGCCTAACAGAAATTTTTTAATTTTTGTAACAAACTTACGACTGATCTAGAAATTTCTTAGACAAGTCGAAGCAGTGCTAAGACGAGTCTAACAAAGTCCAAGACTAGTCTTAGAACAGACTAAAACTCACTTAAGGAAAACATATGAATTATGTATCCAAAATAACCTACTCTAAAGGTCAACCTAAGGTCAGTCATACCTCAGGAGTGAAGTAAGGACATTGAACATAGGAAACAAGTGACCTTTGAAAGTAATGAAGCTTGAAGTCTTGATGGAGCTCAAACTTGAAAGCTTCTTGAGATCTTGAGGTAGAACTCGAAAGCTTCTTGAGATTCTTGACTTTTGAACAGTGCTTGTCAACCTAAGTTGATCTTGAGTAGAGCATTGTTCTTCACAGATGCAAGCTTCATAACGGTGTCTTTGGCACCACAAATTTGACAACACAAAGGGCTATAAATTATGGCACTTACAATCTCCCCCTTTGTCAAATTAGTGACAAAACACACTTTCAAGATATGTTACATAACACAGTATCTGATTAAAGAATCATACACCAGTTATTATCAACCAGCATCCTGCAGACTTGTAAATCAATATTCAGTTAAAGAATCATGCACCAGTTATTATCAACCAGTTATTATCAACCAGCATCCTGCAAACTTGTAAATCAATATTCAATCCACCTCTGCACACTTCTGCTCACACCTATGCACATACTCCTCCTGAGTAGCATACTCATAAAACAAATATACAATACAATGCTACTTCCTCCTCATGACAACATCCATATCCATATACATATCTATAACATATCCATACTCCCCTTTTTGTCACAATAGGACAAAGGAAGCACAAAATAGATGACTGAGGAGAAATAATCAATGAGAAATATGAGAGGTAACTAGTCAAGATATGAGAACATAGCATAAGCAACACACATAATGCATAGACTGAGCTAAGTTAAAGAGAGTGACAAACTCAAAACAAGTTAGGAGTAATAAAGTTATTACAAACCAGTAAACTTAAAAATACTAATCTGACCCAGATGAAGGAGAAGGAATGGAAGGATCAAGTTGATGCATGCCTTTGTTCAAGCGCCTAAGATATTTACGCGTATATTTGAACTGTAAATCATGGGCAACAGACATGTTTTCCATCTTAACATTTAGATTCTCAACTTTATCTTCTAATGCACTCAGACGTGCATCAAATGAAGAAGGTTCATAATCTGGATCATTTGTAGAATCGGACTCAAGTTTTTCAAAAATATCATCCATATTAATATCATCAGGAGGAAGATCACCAGCTTCTTCCTCATGTACAGCTTCAGCACTGCCAACACCATCACCTTGGCAAGGAAGGTAATCCAGTTTCATCTTATTGATATTGGAATTGTTAAATATCAGATGATGGATATGGGCCTCTCCAACCGGCAAGTCAACTGACATATGTGTAACCAACACAATCATCAAATATCCAAAAGGAATGTCACTATGACCAGGATGGAGACGAAACTGAATGATGAAATGACAAATCAAGGATGGTAAACAAATGTTAACACCTCTAACAATAGAATGAAGAATACGAACCATGAAGGACGTCAATTCAAATTTGTTACCCGACCGAGGATACAAGTTAGACATAAAGATTTTGTGAAGAATTCTGTATTTGGGTAACAGATATTTTGAAGGAAGCGCATTCCCTTTATGCGTCCATTGTACATCCAAATTGCATAAGTCCTTAGTCAGCATACATTTTTCAACGACAGAGGGTTTATCAGATAAAGTATGGATGTGATACTCTCATCATTCACTGGAATATCCATAAGGGCTGAAATCAAATGACGATCAACTTCAAATGGCCCTTCTCTTGTGGAGATAGAAAAAGTTAAATTTTCCAGTGAGAAAGCACATATGCATGTAAACATGGATTGGGCAATGGACCAGTATGCTGGCCCACCCCAAACCAATAAGTTATTCCAACCAACAGATTGAAGTATAGGAAAAATATCAAAAGGAGCAACATGATTAATATTAACTGAATGCTCAACAATAACATTACGCAATCGGATGTCCTAAACATAAGATGGATCATCCTCAGGAGCCCTAAGGTGACGCTTAGTGATAGGGGATGATCTGGAAGAAGAAGACGGACCACGGGACGTTGATTTTCTTCCTCTAGAAGCCATATACAACAATGATTTCAAGAATATAAAGAGTGGCAATGGATTGAGAAATGGGTTTTCACAAATCAGATTTTTCAAAAGAAAGTCCCCAAATCTCAACTAAATTCGAAATAGACAACTTTAAAAGAGAAATAGAAGCAATCTAAACACAAATCTACAAGCAAAGTGCAAATGGAGCACTAACCTTGAAGATTTTGGAAGATGGGTTCGACTAGTCGTGTGTCGGCTTGTTGGAGAGTGAAGTTAAAATGAAGAAGAAAGTGATTTCCCTCAAAATTTAAGTGAATCCACGCGATTCATGACTAGTCATGGATATACACGACCGGTCGTAGCACGACTGGTCATGGATACTCACGACTGGTCGAGTACAGGACAAAATCTAATTTTTGCATATTTTTCAAGATTTGAAAACTAAATTAACAAATATATACACTATGATACAAATAGGCATAATTAATCATTTTAAAATGCACATGCCGAGATCAAATTTCATTTTGTTAAACCTGCTTTTGTCAAGCGGTTTAGTGAAAATATCAGCACGTTGATTCTCGATAGGAAGATATTCCAGATATATAACATTTTCTTCAACTAATTCCCGAATATAATGAAATATAATGTCAATGTGCTTAGTACGAGAATGCTGAATTGGATTTTTTGAAATATTTATGGCACTGGAATTATTACAATATAATAACATAGAATCTTGTTTAATTCCATAATCACTTAGCATACGTTTCATCCAAACAAGCTGTGTACACGCATTACCAGCTACGATATGTTCAGCTTTAACTGTTGAAAGTAATATGGAACTTTGTTTCTTACTAAACCAAGAAACTAAACAGTTTCCGATATAAAAACAACTGCCACTGGTTGATTTTTTATCATCAAGATTACCAGCCCAGTCAGCATCCGAGTACCCAGCTAATTAAACACTAGTCTCATGAGGATACCAAAGACCGAGATTAACAGTATTTGTAACATATCTTAGAATCCGCTTGACAACAGTCAAGTGCGACACTTTAGGTTCAGACTGATATCTAGTGCAAATACCAATACTTAGAGCGATATCGGGTCTACTAGCAGTTAAATATAATAGACAACCAATCATACTTCGATATAATTTCGGATCCACATTTTTACCTGCAAAATCTTTTGAGAGTTTCAAAGTTGTACTCATAGGAGTATCAAAGTTCTTACCATTCTCAAATCAAAATCTCTTAATCAAGTTCATATCATATTTAGATTGAGAAATGAACATTCCATCAGGTTTTTGTTTTACTTGTAACCCGAGGAAATAAATCAATTCCCCAACCAAGCTCATTTCAAACTGAGATTTCATCAAATTTGCAAACTCAATAGTCATGTCAGTACAGGTAGATCCATAAATGATATCATCAACATAGATTTATACTAATAAGATGTGATTCTTATGTTTTTTAATAAACTGAGTTTTATCAACACATCTCATTTGAAAATTATGTCTTAATAGAAACTTTGTTAGTTTCTTGTACCATGCCCTAGGAGCTTGTTTTAAACTGTAAAGTGCCTTTTTAAGACGATACACATGATCCACATTTTTGGGGTCTTCAAAACCCATTGGTTGTTCAACATAAACTTCCTCATGTAGATCGCCATTTAAAAATGCACTTTTCACATTCATTTGGTAAATCTTAAACTTTCTAAAACACGTAATGGATATAAAGAGTCTGAATGATTCAAGACGTGCTACTGGTGCAAAGGTTTCATCATAGTCAATTCCTTCAATTAGAGTGTAACCTTGTACCACTAGCCTAGCCTTGTTTCTAATTATATTACCAAGTTCGTCAGACTTATTTTTAAAAATCTATTTGGTTTCAATGATGTGTTTATCTTTAGGTCTAGGTACGAGATACCAAACATCATTTCTCACAAATTGGTTAAGTTCTTCTTGCATCGCAACAATCTAGTTTTCATTAGTAAGAGCTTCTTTTACGCTAGATGGTTCTATCTGGGATGTAAAACATACATAATTACATATATCCTCAAGTTGTCTACGGGTACAAACACCAATGAGAGGGTTTCCAAGCATCTGTGTGGTTGGATGATCTTTAATAGTCCTCAGTTCAGAATCAGTCTGATTAGATGAAGTATCGAATTTATCAATTACTAGTATTTCATCATTATTTGAACTTGAGACTGGTGTATTTAAGTGATCATCAATGACTACATTGATGGACTCTTGAATCACACTGGTCCTTTTGTTCAGAGCCCTATAAGCTTGACTAAAATGATGCCTTCATCACACTTTGTATTAAACTTTCCCAGATTTTCACGATCTCGTAAAATATAGCACTTGCTGCCAAAAACTCGAAAGTATTTGACAGTAGGCTTTTTATTGAACCACATTTCATAAGTCATTTTATTATTACCTTTACTAGTGTAAACCCGGTTAATAATATAGCAAGCTGTATTGACTGCTTCAACCCAAAGATTCTTAGAGAGCTTCATACTGTTCAACATGACATTAGCCATTTCTTGAAGCACTCTATTTTTCCTTTCAATAATTCCATTTTGTTGTCGAGTTTTGGGCGCTGAGAATTCATGTAATATTCCCTGGTCGCTATAGAACTTCTCAAAACCGCTATTCTCAAATTCAGATCCATGATCACTATGAATCTTACTGACTTGCGAACATTTTTCAGTTTGAATCCTTTTAGGAACCTTTTTTACTTCTTCAAGGGTTTCTGATTTGTCCCTTAAGAAGACAACCCATGTATATCTGGTAAAGTCATCTACTATTACTAAGATATATCTTTTGCCACCTCGACTTTCCGTCCTGGTAGGTCCTACTAGATTCATATGGAGAACCTCGAGTGGTCTTCATGTGGTATTGGAATTCACCTTTTTGTGTGAGTTCCTTGTTTGTTTGCCAATCTGGCATTCACCACATAATTTATCTAATTTTTGTAGTTTGGGTAGGCCTCTTATAAGTTCTCATTTGCTCAATCTATATAGATTTTAGTAGTGTAAATGTCTAAGACGTTTGTGCCATAAGTCAGTCTCGTCTGTATGGACCATGTAACATGATTGATTAGATGAGCTGGATTCGCTAACAATATAGCAGTTTTCAGACGTTCTATGTCCAGTTAGTATTACTGAACCCTTGTTGTTTAGAATCTCACAGCTTTGATTAAAAAACCGTACACTATGGTTATTATCGCATATTTAAGATATGCTAAGCAAGTTAATGTTTAAGACCTTCAACATATAAAACATTTTTAAACAAAGGAAGGTTATAGAGTTGAACAGTACCTTGGCCCACAATCTTGCAATTGCTGCCATCACCAAATGTGACTGAACCATCAGTCATATCTTTGAGATCGGTGAATAAACCTTTATCACCTGTCATATGCCTTGAGCATCCACTATCTAGGTACCACTTTGAATGGCTTGTTGCTTTGAAAGTGGTATGAGCAACCAAGCAGGCAACTTTAGGAACCCATTTCAGAATTGTTTTGGGTTTAGGAGTATAGTTGTTCTTCTTCTCACTGATGTTGTAAGAATGACCTACTGAGTTAGATTTTAAGAGCTCCTTGAGTAAATCTACTATCTTTTCAGCAAGAGGGTTTCGGTTCTGATTTTTAAAGTTGACATGACTGCTTTTAGGTTTTTGAAAAGTTTTTGTATTTTTAGAAAAACTTTGATAAGTACTTTTCCCTTTTGAGTTTAAGGACTCTCCTTTCACAAACTTGGGAGGAGTATACTTTTGATTAGGAGGTGTATTCTTATCATAGCCCAATCCGGATCGATCCCCACTTTTTCTTGATCCGGATAATAGTTTTTCTAACTTTGGATCTCCTTGGGCATACCTCCATGTATCCTTTAAACTCAGAAGAGAAGATACTTCATTTTTAAGTATCTCATTTTTAGATTTCAGATTTTCAATCAGTGAGGTTTTGAATTCTAAGTCGCATTTTGATTTTTCAAAACAATCTGAAATTTGGGATTTTTCTAAAACAAGTGATTCAAAACATTCTTTGAGTTTAAAAAACTTTTCTTTTTGAAGTTTAAGTTTGACAGCAATTTTACAAGTTTCCTTGTATAGGGCATTGTAAGCATCTTGAAGATCATCTTCATTTTCATATTCACTATTTAGATTTTCTTCGCTAGTTGAATCATCATGATCTGAAAAAGTGAATTTGGCTAGAGTTATAAGGGCTTTAACTTCACTGCCCGACTCGGTTTCAGAATCTCCTGATTCAGAAGAAGTTTCTGAATCAGATGATTCATCCCAAGTAGCCAACATACCATTTCTTTTTGTTTTGTCCTTTTTAGGACATTTGTTTGCTAAGTGCCCCTACTCTTGGCAGTTATAACATTGACTATCTTTCAAAGACTTCCAACTTTTAGATCTAGGTTTAGATCTTTTCTTATCATTTAATTTTTGAAAATCTACTCTTTTCTTGCTTTTGAAAATCTTATAAAATTTCTTCGCTAAAAGAGCCATATCGTCTTCAGAATTTTCTAAATTCGAGTTTTCTTGAGAAATAACTTTAGAAGATTTGAGAGCAATGGATTTACTTTTAGGAGCTTTAAAGTTTAACTCATAGGTTTGTAAAGAACCAACTAGTTCTTCTACCCTCATATTATCCGTATCACGAAGTTCCTGGATTGCGGTTACCTTAGAGTTGAATTGTTCAGGAAGTGAGCGTAGTATCTTTGCACACACTTTACTTTCTAGGATTTTATCGCCAAGACCCCACATTGAGTTCACAATGTCATTTAATCTAGTGTAAAAGTCCATAAACATTTCATTTTCCTCCATATGAATTTCTTCAAATTTGGTTGTGAGGAGTTGGACTTTAGATTTTTTGACAATTGTAGTACCCTCATGTGTCATTTCTAATATATCTCAGGCTTGCTTTGCAGTATCATAGGATATGATTCTTTTGAACTCATCCGGTGATAGTGCACAAGTAATTGCATTTAGTGCTTTTGCATTGGCACTACTTTCATTTTTCTGAAGGGTGGTCCATGAGAAATATGGTGTTACTCTCATTGATTTTGAACCATCAATACCAGTCACTTCAGTGGTAGGTGGGTTTCATTCAGTCACTGTGGTTTGCCACACACTCTCATCTATTAATTTGAGGAAGATCCTCATCCTGGCTTTCCAATAGGCATAATTGGAGCCATCAAAGGGTGGAGGCTTAGTGACTGATAGGCTATCAAAATTTGACATCTTATATATAGCTTAGATCGTTAGCTCAGGAATTAAATCCAAATAAAAAGCAATAAGAGCGAGCTATTAGGCTCTGATACCACTTGAAATGGCCAAGCTATATGTCCTAGAGGGGGGGTGAATAGGACTATGCCAAATTAAAAATAAATATAGCAGAATGTGAAACAAGGAATAGATAGCACTATACACCAATCACAGTATAGGAATAGAAAGCAACTTAAAATAGAGAAATTTAAACAAAAATTGTTCTAAGGACAACCTTACACCAAAAACAAAAGTTTATGGTATGACAACCTTATTTCTAGAACAAATAGAGAAACTGAAGCTCAATGTAATAAAGAGATAGCAAAAATATAATGCTAAAATGTAAATCTAAATTATTACAACATTCCGCACTGTGCTTGAAATGAAATGATTACAACATTCACATTCACATATACATTCCACAATTCAAAATGATAAAAGATAGGAAATATAAATCACACATCCACAACACAAAGAATTATAGTGGTTCGCCTGTGTATTCACCAACTGTTAAACAACAGCCACACCGAATGCTACTCCACTCCTAATATCCTCACACAGGGGATATTAGCGTTCACTATCAAATAGGTTTTCACAGGTTCACCCAAAACCTTCACAATTGTTCTTTTTCAAAAGGCTTACACAATTCAAAAACCCTCACTTCTGAGTTTTTTGGCTCTCCTCAGATAACCAACAACTTTGAGATTTTTCTGGCTTAACCTCAAATAAAACCAAACAAAGTAAATTACATAAATTATAAAATACATGATTTTCTCCTTCATTGTAGCAGCCCAGAAGAACCAAGTCAGAGTAGAGATTTGAATGTCAAAGTTTAATATCCAATACTCACTTTATAATGGTTCTAGGTTTTAATAGATTTTAAATTAAAACAAAAGGGCTAGCTCTAATTGATTTTGATTCCAGAAAAAGGAAAACAACAATTCCTCTTTTCAGATTAGATTGGAATACAAGAAACAAAATCAATTAAGAAAGCTAAAGAAAGAGAATATTAAATATGCACACTTAGCTTAAATGGAGCACCGACTTGTCTCTCATAAGACCGAATTAAATTAACTTGAATTACCTTTTTTAAAATGAAATAATTCTGAGATTCTTGCTCTATTTATAGGTGAGAAAATCATGTCTTCGACTGGTCTAAGGACCTCTACGATGGGTCGTAGAACCAATAGATATTTGAAAAATTCAGGCGCGTTAAGATTTGGCAGTTTTACGACTGGTCGTAGGTGGTCTACGACTGGTCGTGGGTCTCCTACGACTGGTCATAGGTTTCACACGACTAGTCGAAGAAAGTCAAATTTCAGCATTGTACATTGAGTCGTAGCTCTACAACAGGTCAAAGATGCAGTCGACACTATACCTACGACTGGTCGAACAGTCCCCAGGACTAGTCGAAGCCTAACAGAAAATATTCGATTTTTGTAACAAACTTACAATTGATCCGAATTTCTTAGACAGGTCAAAGCAATGCTAGGACTAGTCGAACAAAGTCCAAGACTAGTCTTAGAACAAACCAAAACTCACTTATAGAAAACATATGAATTATGTATCCAAAATGACCTACTCTAAAGGTCAATACCTCAGGAGTGAAGTAAGGACATTGAACATAGGAGACAAGTGACCTTTAAAAGTAGTGAAGCTTGAAGTCTTGATGGAGCTCAAACTTGAAAGCTTCTTGAGATCTTGAGATAGAACTTGAAAGCATCTTGAGATTCTTGACTTGTGAACAGTGCTTGTCAACCTAAGTTGATCTTGTGTAGAGCATTTTTTAATAGATGCAAGCTTCATAACAGTGTCTTTGGCACCACAAATTTGACAACACAAAGGGCTATAAATTATGGCACTTACAGGTCCTTTTTGAGAAGAATGAATGGTGAGATTTATCCTTGACATTACCTTGCCGGATGCCGAGCTTGGGACTTAGTGTGTGGGCATTGGGTACCAATCCCGGAGTTTGGCTTGTCATATGCCAAATCTAGTAGATATCGTGGTAGTATAAGACTATTGGGTCTACGGTGTGACAGAGATGGAGAAAATAGCGGTAACAAGCTCAAAGAGAGCCATGAGGTGGAAAGGATAGGAGAATGAAGTAGATTTGAGAGTTTGGGGGTTATGAGACACAAAAAGGTAGGTTTTGTGCTCAAATGGGTGGAAATGAGAGTAATAAGAATATGAAATGGATAGTCATAGGAGAATGGTGGTAGATGGGTGTAGAAGGTAAAAGATTTAAGAGTTTTGGATGTATGGAAGAAGATATTTGAGAGGGAAAACTATTTTTAGAGGGTTTAGAGGTATTTGGAGGGTTGAAAAACATGAAATGATGGTGAAATGGTGTAAAGGGGGTAAAATGAGGGGACCAACACATGGGACAGGCCCCACATGGCCAACTGACCGGCGGCCCGCCACCGCGCCCCTCTAAGGTAGCCGGCGATGGCTCCACCCTGGGGCGATGGCCACCCCCTCCGGGGGTGCCATAAATGTGCGTGGGGCCCTAGGTCCCACTGTATTTTATGGTTTGGGTCCCTAGGCCCGTAGGATGCATTTTCAATGTCCCACACACGCATATTCGCACCTTGTGGCCTATTTCAGATTTGGGATATGTCGACTAATAGTTCAAACCCATCGATTGACGGCCTAAAAATGACTGAGATCATTTCTTATGATTTAGGATGCGTATGGGCTAAACAACAGTAGTCAATCTCGCCCATCGGTGAAATTTGGGATCCTAATATTGTCTCTAAATTTCATCGCCTCCTTCTTAAGTCAAAGTGCATCAGAGTGCGTCGTGTTGCCTATAACCCAGGTCTAGTTTAATCTAAATCATGCTCTGATACCAACTTGTAATGCCCTGAATTTCGAGGGTCGAGCAAAGCTCTACTCCCGAGATCCAGCACATCACTTATGCAACATGGATAATGATATTCTGATTTTGTCCATATTAGTGAGTAAAACATGAGTAGGATTATACCAAAACAGCATAGCATACTCCAGATACAATTAAATCAAGTAAGCAGAAGACTAAAACATATGTATACGAACAGGTAAGTGTTTCACAATCTCCAGAGTATGATTATATAACCGGGCAGAAATTACACATGTGTCATTTCAAAATAAACAAAATATCAAAATATGGAGTGTCCAGTTAATCCGTGTGTCCCTGAATCCCGTCGAATCAGCACAAGGTCTACATAAACCCACTTGAAAGCAGAACGTAGGAGAATTCTTCCTCCTCATCTATGAAGACCAACTCCGCTACGTAGGCTTCATCATCACCTGCATCTACAACAGTCTGGTTGGTGCTTTAGAACACCGTCCCAGAGTGGGAGTGAGTGATCAACTCAGTGGTACTATAAGGCAAAGGTTAACATGTTATCAAGTCAATCGAGTAGTAATGATAAAACAATACAACAATCATTTCCTAACTACTCTTATTAATGCAGGGATGGAATGCAGTAATGATGCATGCCCTCGCACAAAGCTCCCTCACAAGCGACTCCGACAACCAAATTCGTGCATGACAACCTCCCTAAAGTGTACCTTCCTCGCCAAAGCACATGCAATGCGGTGCATGGTCATGTTAGCCGAGTAATTAATTAGGCTCATTCATACAGTATATTTGGGAAGCTAAGGTACCCCCTTTATATCATTTACCCAAATCGAAGGATCCATCTAGGGTCATCAATCCTAGTTAATCACATATGATAGGCAAGTTGTAGGGCATCACCCCTAATGAAAAATAGTCGATAGGCACATTCATTGTTTATACTCTTCTTCTGACTGATGTTGTAAGAAAGACCTACTAAGTTAGATTTTAAGAGCTCCTTGAGTAAATCTACTATCTTTTCAGCAAGAGGGTTTCGGTTCTGATTTTTAAAGTTGACATGGTTGCTTTTAGATTTTTAAAAAGTTTTTATATTTTTAGAAAAACTTTGATAAGTACTTTTCCCTTTTGAGTTTGAGGACTCTCCTTTCACAAACTTGGGAGGAGTATACTTTTGATTAGGAGTTGTATTCTTATCATAGCCCAATCCGGATCAATCACCACTTTTTCTTAATCTGGATAATAGTTTTCTAACTTTGGATCTCCTTGGGCATACCTTCATGTATCCTTTAAACTCAGAAGAGAAGATACTTCATTTTTAAGTATCTCATTTTCAGAGTTCAGATTTTCAATCAGCGAGGTTTTGAATTCTAAATCGCATTTTGATTTTTCAAAACAATCTAAATTTGGGATTTTTCTAAAACAAGTGATTCAAAACATTCTTTGAGTTTAAAAAACTTTTCTTTTTGAAGTTTAAGTTTGACAGCAATTTTACAACTTTCCCTGTATAGGGCATTGTAAGCATCTTGAAGATCATCCTCATTTTCATATTCACTATTCAGATTTTCTTCGCTAGTTGAATCATCATGATCTGAAAAAGTGAATTTAGCTAGAGTCATAAGGGCTTTAACTTCATTACCCGACTCGGTTTCAGAATCTTCTGATTCAGAAGAAGCTTCAGAATCAGATGATTCATCCCAAGTAGCCAACATTCCCTTTCCTTTTGTTTTGTCCTTTTTAGGACATTTGTTTGCTAAGTGCCCATACTCTTGACAGTTTTAACATTGACTGTCTTTTAAAGATTTTCTAGTTTTAGATTTAAGTTTCTTTTTATCAAATGCTTTTTGAAAATCAACCCTCTTTTTACTTTTAAAATTTTTATAAAATCTCTTTGCCAAAAGAGCCATATCATCCTTAAAGTTTTCTAAATCTGAGTTTAAATCATTTTCAGAAGTTTTTAAAGCATTAGATTTACTTTTTGGAGCTTTAAAGGTTAACTCATAAGTTTGTAATGAGCCAACTAATTCCTCAACCTTCATATTGTCCGTATCACGAAGTTCCTGGATTGTAGTTACTTTAGAATTAAACCGTTCAGGAAGTGAGCGTAGTATTTTAAAACATATCTTGCTTTCAGGAATTTTATCGCCTAGACCCCACATAGAGTTTACAATGTCATTTAATCTGGTATAGAAGTCCATGAACATTTCATTTTCTTCCATACGTATTTCTTCAAATTTAGTTGTGAGGATTTGTATCTTAGATTTCTTGACAATTGAAGTACCCTCGTGTGTCATTTCCAATATATCCCAAGCATGTTTTGTAGCATCACAAGATATAATTCTTTTGAATTCATCCGGTGATAGTGCACAAGTAATTGCAGTTAGTGCTTTAGCATTTGCACTACTCTCAGTTTTCTGAAGTGTGGTCCAAGAGAAATACGGTGTAATTTTCATAGATTTTGAACCATCAATCCCGGTTACTTCAGTGGTAGGAGGGGTCCATTCATTCACTGTGGATAGCCACACACTTTCATCCATGAATTTGAGGAAGATCCTCATCCTGGCTTTCCAATAGGCATAGTTGGAGCCATCAAAGGGTGGAGGCCTAGTGACTGATAGGCTATCAAAATTTGACATCTTTTATATAGCTGAGATTGTTAGCTTAGGAATTAAATCCAAATAAAAGCAATAAGAGCGAGCTATTAGGCTCTGATACCACTTGAAATCAAACGACGATCAACTTCAAATGGCCCTTCTCTTGTGGAGATAGAAAAAGTTAAATTTTCCAGTGAGAAAGCACATATGCATGCAAACATGGATTGGGCAATGGACCGGTATGCTGGCCCACCCCAAAGAAATAAGTTATTCTAACCTACAGATTGAAGCATAGGAAAAATATCAAAAGGAGCAACATGATTAATATCAACTGGATGTTCAATAATAACATTACGTAATCTTATATCCCGAACATAAGATGGATCATCCTCAGGAGCCCTAAGATGATGCTTAGTGATAGGGGCTGATCTGGACGAAGAAGACGGACCACAGGACGTTGATTTTCTTCCTCTAGAAGCCATATGCAACAATGATTTCAAGAATATAAAGAGTTATAATGGATTGAGAAATGAGTTTTCTCAAATCAGATTTTTCAAAAGAAAATTCTCAAATCTCAACTAAATTTGAAATAGACAACTCCAAGAGAGAAATAGAAGCAATCTAGACATAAATCTACAAGCAAAATGCAAATGGAGTACTAACCTTGAAGATTTTGAAAGATGGGTTCTACTAGTCGAGTGTCGGCTCGTTGGAGAGAGAAGTTGAAATGAAGAAGAAAGTGATTTCCCCCAAATTTTAAGTGACTCCACGTGATTCATGACTGGTCGTGGGTATACATGACCGGCCGTACCACGACTGGTCGAGTACAGGCCAAAACAATCTGATTTTTACAAATTTTTAAAAATTGAAAACTAAACTAGCAAATATATACAATATGCTACAAATAGGCATAATTAATCATTTTAAAATGCACATGCCGAGATTAAATTTTATTTTGTTAAACCTGCTTTTGTAGAGTAGTTTAGTGAAAATATTAACACGTTGATTCTCGGTAGGGATATATTCCAAAGATATAACTTTTTCTTCTACTAATTTCCGAATATAATGAAATCTAATGTCAATGTGCTTAGTACAAGAATGCTGAATTCGATTTTTTGAAATATTTATGGCACTGGAATTATCACAATATAATAACATAGAATCCTATTTAATTCCATAATCACTTAGCATATGTTTCATCCAAACAAGCTATGTACACGCATTACCAGCTGCGATATATTCAGCTTCAGCTGTTGAAAGTGATATAGAACTTTGTTTCTTGCTAAACCAAGAAACTAAACAGTTTTCGATATAAAAACAACCACTACTGGTTGATTTTCGATCATCAAGATTACCAGCCCAGACAGCATCCGAGTGCCCAGCTAATTGAACACTAGTTTCATGTGGATACCAGAGACCGAGATTCATATAATCCGCTTGACAGGAGTCAAGTGCGATTCTTTAGGTTCAGATTGATATCTAGCACAAATACCAACACTTAGAGCGATATCTGGTCTACTAGTAGTTAAATACAATAGACTACCAATCATACTCCAATATAATTTCGGATCCACATTTTTACCTATAAAATATTTTGAGAGTTTCAAGGTTGTAGTCATAGGAGTATTAAGTTCTTACCATTCTCAAATCCAAATCTCTTAATCAAGTTCATAGCATATTTAGATTGAGAAATGAACATTCCATCAGATTTTTATTTTACTTGCAACCCGAGGAAATAATTCAATTCCCCAACCAAGCTCATTTCAAACTAAGATTTCATCAAATCTGCAAACTCAATAGTCATATCAATATAGGTAGATCCATAAATGATATCATCAACATAGATTTGTACTAATAAGATGTGATCCTTATTTTTTTTCAATAAATAGAGTTTTATCAACACATCCCATTTGAAAATTATGGCTTAATAGAAACTTTGTTAGTTTCTCGTACTATGCCCTAGGAGCTTGTTTTAAACCATAAAGTGCCTTTTTAAGACGATACACATGATCCATATTTTTGGGGCCTTCAAAACTCATTGGTTATTCAACATAAACTTCCTCATGCAGATCGCCATTTAAAAATACACTTTTCACATCCATTTGGTAAATCTTAAACTTTCTAAAACACGCAATGGATATAACGAGTCTGATTAATTTAAGACATGCTACTGGTGCAAAGGTTTCATCATAGTCAATACCTTCAGACTGATATCTAACGCAAATATTCTCGTACTAAAAACCCTCAAAAAACTCTCGTACAAAGGGCTCTAATTGATTTTGATTCCAGATAATGGAAAACAATAATTCATCTTTTCAGATTAGATTGGAATACAAGAAACAAAATCAATTAAGAAAGCTAGACCTTAGGTTGACCTTTAGAATAGGTCATTTTGGATACATAATTCATATATTTTCCTTAAGTGAGTTTTAATCTGTTTTAAGACTAGTCATGGACTTTCTTCGACTAGTCCTAGCACTGCTTTGACCTATCTAAGAAATTCCTAGATCAGTCGTAAGTTTGTTACAAAAATTGAAAATTTTTTGTTAGACTTCGACTAGTCCTGGGGACTGTTCGACCAGTCGTAGGTACAGTGTCGACTGCATCTTCGACCTGTTGTAGAGCTATGACTCAATATACGGCGTTAAAATTCGACTTGCTTCGACTGGTCGTGTGAACCTATGACCAGTCGTAGGAGACCCACGACCAGTCGTAGACCACCTACGACTAGTCGTAAAACTCTCAAATCTTATCGCGCCCAAATTTTTCAAATATCTGTTGGTTCTACAACCAGTCAAAGAGTTCCTTAGACCAGTCGAAGGTGTGATTTGCTCACCTATAAATAGAGCACGAATCTCAAAATTTTTTCATTGAAAAAAAAGGTAATTCAAGTTAATTTAATTCAGACTTCTGAGAGATAAGTCGGTGCTCCATTTAAGCTAAGTGTGCATATTTAATATTCTCTTTCTTTAGCTTTGTTAATTGATTTTGTTTCTTGCATTCCAATCTAATATGAAAAGAGGAATTGTTGTTTTCCTTTTTCTGGAATCAAAATCAATTAGAGCTAACCCTTTTGTTTTAATTTAAAATCTATTAGAACCTAGAACCATTATAAAGTGAGTATTGGACATTGAACTTTAACATTCAAATCTCTACTCCGACTTGGTTCTTCTGGGCTGCTACAACGAAGGAGAAAATCAGGTACTTTACAATTTGTGTAATTTACATTGTTTGGTTTTATTTGAGGTTAAGCCAGAAAAATCTCAAAGTTGTTGGTTATCTGAGGAGAGCCAGAAAACTCAGAAGTGAGGGTTTTTGAATTGTGTAAGCCCTTTGAAAAAGACACAATTGTGAAGCTTTTGGGTGAACCTGTGAAAACCTATTTGATAGTGAACGCTAATATCCCCTGTGTGAGGATATTAGGAGTGGAGTAGCATTCTGTGTGGCTGTTGTTTAATAGTTGGTTAACACATAAGCGAACCACTATAATTCTTTGTGTTGTGGATGTGTGATTTATATTTCCTATCTTTTATCATTCAGAATTGTGGAATGTATGTGTGAATGTGAATGTTGTAATCATTTCATTTCAAGCACAGTGGGAATGTTGGAATAATTTAGATTTACATTTCAGCATTATATTTTTACTATCTCTTTATTATTACGTTGAGCTTCAGTTTCTCTATTTGTTCTAGAAATAAGGTTGTCCTACCATAAACTTTGATTTTTGGTGTAAGGTTGTCCTTAGAACAATTTTTGTTTATATTTCTCTATATTAGGTTGCTTTCCATTCCTATATTGTGATTGGTGTATAGTGCTATCTATTCCTTGTTTCATATTCCGCTGTATTTAATTTTAATTTGGCATAGTCCTATGTTATGTTGAATATTGATTTACAGGTTTGCAGGATCATGTATGCCGGTTGATAACAACTGGTACATGATATAACAACTGGTGCATGATTCTTTAATCAGATATTCTGTGTTATGTAACATATCTTGAAAGAGTGTTTTGTCACTAATTTGACAAAGGGGGAGATTGTAAGTGCTATAGTTTATAGCCCTTTTTGTTGTCAAATTTGTAGTGCCAAAGACACTGTTATGCAGCTTGTATTTGTGAAAAAATAATGCTCTACTCAAGATCAGCTTTGTTTGACAAGCACTGTTCACAAGTCAAGAATCTCAAGAAGCTTTCAAGTTCAACCTCAAGATCTCAAGAAGCTTTCATGTTTGAGCTCCATCAAGACTTCAAGCTTTGCTACTTTCAAAGGTTACTTGTTTTCTATGTTCAATGTTCTTACTTCACTATTGAGGTATGACTAACCTTAGGTTGACCTTTATAGTAGGCCATTCTAGATACATAATTCATATATTTTATATAAGTGAGTTTAGGCTATTATAAGACTAGTCCTAGACCTTGTTTGACTAGTCCTAGCACTGCTTCGACCTGTCTAAGAAATTCTTAGATCAGTCGTAAGTTTGTTGTATAATTTGGATTTTTTTTTTGGCTTTGACTAGTCTTAGGGTTTGTTCGACTAGTCGTATGAACAGTGTCGACTGTTTCTTCGACTTATTGTAGAGCTACAACTCAATGTACAACATTGAAGATTGGTGAGCTTCGACTAGTCATATGAAACCTACGACCAGTCGTGAAACCGCCAAATCTTATCACGCCCAAATTTTCAAATATCTGTTGGTTCTACGACCAGTCGTAGAGGTCTTTAGACCAGTCGAAGACGTGATTTGCTCACCTATAAATAGAGCACGAATCTCAGAATAAAATAGAAAATTGAAGCTAATTTAATTCAGCCTTCTAAGAGATAAGTCTGTGCTCCATTTTAAGCGAAGTGTGCATATTTAATATTCTCTTTCTTTAGCTTTCCTTATTTGATTTTGTTCCTGTATTCCAATCTTATTTGAAAAGTGGAATTGCTATATTCTGTCTTCTTGGAATCAAAATCAAATAGAGCTACGCCCAATTGGTTTCATTTAAAATCTGTTAGAACTTAGAACCATTACAATGAGAGTATTGGAAATTGAACTTTGACATTCAAATCTCTACTCCGATTTGGTTCTTCTGGGCTGCTACAATGAAGGAGAAAGTCAGGTATTTTACGTTTGTGTAATTTACTTTCATTTGGTTTTCTTTTGGGATTTGCTAGAAAAATCTTATTGTATTGGTTATTTGAGGAGAGACAGGAAAACTCAGAAGAGGGGTTTTTTTTAATTGTGTAAGTCCACAGATAAAAACACAATTATGAAGGTTTTAGGTGAACCTGGAAAACCTATCTTTGATAGTGAACGCTGATATCCCTTGTGTGAGGATATTAGGCGTGGAGTAGCGCTGTGTGGCTGTTGTTGAACAGTTGGTGTACACACAAGCGAACCACTATAACTCTTTGTCTTGTAATTTGAATGCTTGCTTAAGTTTTATATCTCTTTTCATTCAAATTTGTGGAATGTATGTGTGGATGTGAATGTTGTAATATTTACATTTCAAGCACAGTAGGAATGTTGTAATAATTTAGTTTTAAATTCCTGCAATTTATTTCAATTCCTTGCTATTTATTTATTCCTCTCCAGTTTGAGTTTTTGATATAAAGGATGTTTTAGAAATAAGGTTGTCCTACTATAAACCCTTGGTTTTTATGGTGTAAGGTTTTCCTTAGAACTGAATTCGTATCAACATCTCAATACTTGTTTAGTGAGGTTACTTTATTTCGCTGTGATTTGATTTAGTTTATTTGGTTATCTATCTTTCTTTATTTCACTGTTAAAGTTTTATTTTGGCATCATCCTATTCACCCCCCCTCTACGACATATAACTAGGCCATTTCACAAGTTTCGAGTCGAGTTGACTCAGATTTATGGGATACGGCTTAGGGTTGCGCACAAACACCGATTACAGGTCGCTGGTCGTCGAAATTCGACTCGAAGGATCGCGCAAGTCTATGGAATGGTACGGACTAGGATATGGGCCTTATAGTGTAGTTCATGTTTTGCTCTAACATTCTAAGAGTTCAAAACTTAACCTTACTGAAGATGATTTTCAAGCAATTGAAGGTAAGACTAAGTTAAATAGGGGTCATTTACCTCAGGGATTTGGTTAGGGAAGTGAGGCTTCATTTACCTATTTGGAGCACTCGAGCTTCTTCTTGGTTGAGGTCTTGATCTTGTAATCTTCATTTTGAGGCTCACTTGAAGACTAACTCAACACTCACATAATTTGACAAAATAGGGTACTTTCATATACCATGGTGAATAAGAGACTACAAATAGTCAAATATCAGATAAGGTTTTAACCAGCACAGTCTTCATAAAATATGATAAGAATTCAGCATTGATGGAAGGAGGATATTCAAAACAATTATCTTCCCGGCTAATGTCAGGCACCAAGACACAATCCCATGAGGCATTCACTATGTCTCTAATCGTAGGATCATTTGAATATGTAAAGTGTGCCGAACATACTTCTAGAGGTTCAATAGTTTCATTCGAAAGAGGCTCTTCTTCTTCAAATATATCAATCAAGTTTACCTTATGGATCACATCCTCTTGTGGCTTGTGCAAATTAAACACATTCAATTTTAAGGTCATATTCTAATATGTGTGTGTGTATATATATATATATATATATATATATATTCATAATCCCATTTTAACAATTTATTATGACATTTACAGTAGACAGGAATGGCCGGCTTAATATGACAGGGATTTGAGTACTCATATTTATAACTAGGTGTGTATCTAACATTAAAGTCTACCAGGTAGTAACATATATCAACTTGTATCAACACATCTTCTACCACACCTCTTGGTATCCTAGTTGAGTAGTTGGCCAATTGTAATGTTGTCTTGGTGGATTGATCATAGGACTTTCGGGATCCTTATATTTCAAGGGAGTATTTTGATTTGTGATGGTACTCACTTGTTCAGTCAAGAAGGCTTTCTTATGTACGTTCAAATGTCACACCCCAAACTCGGAAACCGATCTCACAAAATTCCCGATTGTCGAATCCGACGTCGACAGCCTCCGTAGTACCCCATTCTTAGCTCCCGACACCCATATACCAGGTTCCGATCTTGGGATCTTACAAGGAGAATTTTCAAACCATAAGCATAACCCACAAACAACAACAAACAACATCATCACATTTCCACTATAATAAAAAACTTTAAGGTACAATGCATAAAGGGAAATACAAGATAATATCAGAACTCAAAAGCTCAGCTGCATGCTCCTTCTCCTGCTCGGCTACATCCTAGCGTCACCTACAGCAACGGTGGTGTAACTCCCTGTACTTTCCAGTACTCAGGTGTTACCGTGTAACCTAACTTAGTATAAATACAAACCTATCTTATTCAAACACCTACGTTCGTTCCAATCCGAATCCAACCATTGGAAGAAATCCAATGCCATTTATGGACAAATCTAACCAACTATTTCGGATTTAGCACCCTGAGTCATGAGATCCACTGTTCAAAGTATCCCTAACATCCTATAGAGCAATTAACATCCTATAGAGCAATTAACCATTTGACACACTAAGCAGATAATTTAGGGGTTACATCAAGCATTTAAAGTCCACTTATATAGATTTTAGGACTGCTAGGACTCCTATAAAGGGTTTTAAATCAATCCAACCATGGATTTATAAAAGCAGACATTGTGGTTGAGCATACAACAACAAAGATGCACATTCGCTCAAAGAATAGCTTAATCGGATGGTTGGAGGAAAACATACACCATAGTTTGTGAACTAAATTACTTAAGAAACATGTGGAACCATTCATAACATCTGAAGCAAATCCGACCATTAGATTGGTAAGAATTATTAGTTGGCCATGAGATTACTAAGTATGTCCACCTACAATTTAAAATGATCCAATCTTTCTGATCCAAAGCCCTATAGGGGCCGAGGGAGTAAACAGATGGTGTTGATTAAGATGGGACCCATGTAAACAACTAAGAGGAAGGTAATAGTAATGATAAAAAATAATAATAGTAATAAAGGGAAATAAACTCTAATAATAATAATAGTTTATAACAAGTGATAATAAAATTTATGTTAAGACTATTATGAAGGTCTTGAACGTACATGATTCGCTAGGACTTTTAACCATCGACATTCAATTTCGAAACGTTCCGACCACCAGGTTGTCAGGGATTAGCAAATGAAATCTAAATCCATCTGTAGGGCCCACTTGAATCTTGGATCAGCCTAATTTTTAGTTTGAGATCCTGATTTGGAACCTCTAGAGTGAATGGGCATAGTGTATTTCACTCAAACAGTTCATGTGGACCCCACCTAGCCACTCGTGTGTACACCAGCGTGTGCACATGATGAACACCGAGCTGATGAACTCGGTCAACTGGCGCTAACCTAAAATTCCTCAAAATAGAGAGATTTTTCTCTATTTTTGTCTTTCAACAACGGATGGACGTACGTTCGTGTTTTTGATCGTGGCCTACGAACTAGGGTCCCCACCCATGATCTGAACTGTCTATCTGGTGGAGGCTTTGAAATCGTTCAAAACCCCAAAGTTTCACTCGATCAATCACATGTGTGTGGGCACAATCCTCACTGCAAACAGGTCCCGAAAACACTTATTTCCAGAAATGGAAAATGTTCTCCATGTAAACACACTGGTGATCCGTGTGATAGGTGTTTGACACAATCTAGAACGTCCATTTGGTAAAATCTCAGTTGTCCAATGACAGCAAATCTAGTTGTGTGAATAAAAGGAAAATAAAAAGAAATAGAGAAAGAAAAATTAGTCGTTTTCTTATTCCTTCGAACCCACCAGATGAACCCCTTTAAAGCTTTAAAATCTTCATTCTACAAGCTCCATTGCATCTCTAAGGATAGTCCCACACAGTCAGATTGAAGAAAGAAGCAGCGGGTGGGGATCTGTCATGATCATCTTCCTCTTCTCCATTCGAGCCACACCAAGCCACCTTGAGTCACTGACCGACCCGGGCTGTTTGAATCGAGTTCAAGCCATGCAAAGGTCCAGAGAGAGAGAGAGAAAGGGAGAGAGAGATGAGAAACAGGGAGGAAGAAGCAGTGAAAGAGAGCAAGAGCTCGACTTGAACTGTGCCGCATTGCTGCTGGGTTACGGAATCGGGTCGGGACTCGCTAGCTCGACTCGACTTGGTTTTGAGATGGCTGGGTTGAGTTGGTTTGGGTATGGCCCAAGCTTTGCTGGAGTTCCAGCGGAAAGAGGAGAAGAATGAGGTAGAGAGAGAGAGAGAGATCAGCTAGGTGGCACGATTGCAGCAGGTCCGCCATGTTGTTGGCCTGACCCCAACGAATTTGGAATTCAGGTAAGGCCTAACACCTCTCCTTAATAGCTAAACAACCAAGGGAAACAGAGGTCGGTCCAAGGTCTAAATCATGTTAAGGTGGGGTCGTTGGCCGTCTGTTTCCATTTCATCAGGCAGCCAGGCACACTTGAGAGGCAACCATCAGACATTCTAGGCCAATCCAGGCTTCCAATGGTAGCTCTGGGTCAAGCTAGGCATTTCGACTGAGATCAGGCTAAGAAAAGGTCGAGATGTGGCCGGAACCAGGCCATGAGAAGGCTGAGATATGGGCCAAAAGTAGGCCTTAGCTGGGCCATGCAGTGAGCCAAAAATAGGCCTCAGCTGGGCCATGCAATGAGCTGAAGAACAGGCTGTGATATGAGTTGGAATCGGCCCTTCGGTTGGGCTGTAAACGATACTGGGATCGGGCCTTTAGTTGGGCCAGTATCAGCCACACAAACTGGGCTAAAAGCCGACCTAGGATTGGACCAAAACCGACCCCAACAATGAGCCATAATCAGCCTTTTAACAGGGTTAAGAACTGGGCTCAAAATAACTTTCAAATAGGCCAAAAATCAGGCCCAGTCCAAACTCAATGGGCCTCGCCATAGACCCTTGTGGGCCGCGCTCTGCATGATGCAGGTGGGTCACGTTCAAAGACCATTGGGCCCGGGTCCTTTGAGACCACACAGTGGGCTGCAGTCCCTGTAAAATTAGTTGTGCTGCACATAAAAGTCAGGTGGGCCACACCACATACAAATCTCAGTGGGCCATATCACGTCCAATGATGTGGGCCCAAACCTTTTGGAACCTTGCAGCTGGATTGAACCAGGCCCAGTTTCAGGCCATAGTTGGGCAGCAAGTGCTAGGCCAAATCGGGCTAAGACTAGGCCTAGTCTTGGGTCCCAATGTTAGGCTACAACTGTGGGGCCCGATCGAGGTAGGTGCAGGCCCAATTTTCACTTGGCTGAGTCCCTATATTCCCCACCTACTTGTGGTGGCCTAGAAACATAATGGGTCACTTAACGATAGTAATGCATGTGTCATGGGGCGTATGGGCCTCATTGTCATTGAATGAAAGAAAAACCTGAGTTGAATCGGGCCTAGATAGCTATGAGCTCAAGTCTACCGGGTTAGATCTGAGAGTTAGAATAGAATAAGCCAAAGTAAGCTTGTAAATAAATGAGTCGTAACAATCACCATTGTTACCACCTTTATCATTAATGGGATTATAAATATTAGGCATGATTAACCATTAGTAAATTTTCTATGTTAACATTAGTTATTATATATGGATTATCATTATTAAATATTGGAGTTTTATTTTTTCATCCTTAGATGTTATCATTGGTGATTAGAGCATACTCTTTATCTCATTACAATAACTATTAGTGCCTCGTTAGCTAATTTTAAGTATATTGTTAATATTAATGATCGTTTGAAATTATTATCATTATTAACATTACGACCAACTATACGTTATTAGCCATCATTGGATTACTATTTTAATTAGTAACGTTATTAATATTGTTATTACATCCATTAGAAATTGAATAAAAAAAATCTAAACTTAGATGTAAACTCTAAGGATGAAATCCTAACTCTATATTTAACACCCTAAGTAATCTAAACCCTAGGTTATAATCTAGACCATAGATAATTTTGTAGAACCTTGATTTAACCATACAAGTTCATAATCTGTGGTAGGATCCGAGTCTAAGGGCGTGCACATATCCTAATAACTTTAGAAGGCAAGTCGACAAACAAGGTGATGAATTCTTCTCCTTGAGCTTTCCATTCTCCCATTAGCTTAAGTATGGTTTTATTTTAATTTAAATTGATAATTGATATCTCCATCTTATAATCACTTGTATAATTGTTGGAATCAAATTGCTAGGTTTTATACTTAATATTTATCCTGCATATTATCTCATGCTTGTGGATTATTTGTAGATTGCTTATGGAACTTAAGCTGGTGCATCAGTGGGAAACCCCCACCTATAAATGTACACCCATACTTGGGATGTAACCTGACCGATTGTGATTGAAATGGACCTTCGACTTAGTGTTTATTGAGTGGTGGTTTAAATTGATCAATGATGTGGGCCTACCATCCAGGGTTGTTATGTCCAATGGTTTTAAGGATGGTCTCCTATCGCATGGTTTCAATATTGGCCCAACGTGGCTTAATTTTACTAATCGCCCTTTATGGCTTAGTTTTGATATTCGCCCTATGTGGTTTTGTTTTGTTACTTGCCCTAAATGGGTTCGATGTTTTATTTTATACAACCCCGTGGTGGTAAGCCCTGTCACACCCCAAACTCGGAAACTAGGCTCACAGAATTCCCGATCGCCGAATTCGGCGCCGACAGCCTTCATAGTACCCCATTCTCGGCTCCCGGCACCCATAAGGCAGATTCTGATCCTGGGATCCTACAAGGAGGATTTTCAATATGATTTTTTTTTGTAGTGGAGCATAATCACAAGCATAACCAAGTCACAAAATAACATCACCACACATCCACTGTATCAAAATCTTTGAGTACAATGATGAAAGGAGAATACAAGATGATCAAAAAACTCTAAAATAATCTGCCACGTGCTCCTGCCTCAGCGCTACTGTGATCCAACGTCACTTGCCCACAATGGTCGTGCTTAAACTTATGAAAAGCTTAGAGAGTGGTGTAAGTGTGTGCGCAAGGCAAGTGCCAAGTATGCAATATCAGAGTAATGTGAAAATATGCTAGTAAGTTCATGAATACTATTAGTCGTACCAATGTCATGCGATGCAAGGCGTGAATGCTATCAGTCATACCAAGGCCATGCAATATGAGGCCTATGTAGCCAAATGTCATATGCGAGATGCAAAGTAAGCATGTCAGTCCTCATCTGAATTAACATAACAATACAGCTCATCTCTGGAATATCACCGGGGTCTAGTACACTCCACACTGACTGCTACCTCCCTAGCCACACAGCCCAACGAGTGGAAGAGACCACACTATCCGCCTGACCAGTAGTCTGCCAATAACTACTTGGCTCGTCGATAGTGGACTCATTTGCAAGTTGGTGAAACTTAGCCTAGCTTACATCCCCCCTCACTCGGGCGGATAAGGCCACACCCCCTTCTAACTGACCATGACACAGTGGGATACACGGCCTACTGGTATTCGGCACTCGTGTACTCATGTATCCATTCGGTCTAGACGTTGGAGCATCTCCTAGTACCAAAAATGTTCTAGGACTTTCACCCAAGGAGCCCACAGTGCTGGAGCTAATATTTTCTGTATCAAATTCGGCCATCCACGATATGCCTGTGGAGGCCACAGCCTTGATGTAGTTAGGGTGTACAATGATCGTGTCATACATATGCGAGATGCATAAATCACACTGTCCTTTCATGCAGCAATCCTACGCGTACCGCGCGATCATGTGGGGGCACTCCGTCTCATAAGGAGCCCCATAAATGTCTCAGCCCAACAGCATATGATATGATCAAACACGCCTCATATCAAGCATACATATAATGCGTATGGGCATGAATCATGGAGTTATTCTAAGCATGTTATATGATGACGAACTATCTTCATAATGAAGATGTGCCTAGATGGCCTACACACAACAAGTATGGGCCTAACAATGGGCCCTAGGGAGAGTTACAATGTGGACATTTAACCATCATTGATCTTATGATGTGGACGTCAAACCATCATTGCTCCCATGGCATGGCCACCATAAACATCATTACATACATCATGGTGGAATCTCTCATCGCAATGGACCTCATATACATCACATTCAGCCCTACATAAAGACCTCACATACGTCTCATTGGGCCTCACTCATGGTCCTTGTATACATCACATTGGGCCTGAACCCATGGGCCTCAAATATATCACAATGGGCCACACCAATGGGCCTCATATACATCAAGTGGACCACATTAATGGGCCACATATACATTAAGTAGGCCGCATCAATGGGCCGCACCAATGGGCCTCATATACATCAAGTGGGCCTCATTAATAGGCTACACCAATGGGCCGTACATACATCAAGTAGGCTGCATCAATGGGCCCCATATATATCAAGTGGGCCGCATCAATGAGCCGCACCAATGGGCCTCATATACCTCAAGTAGGCCATATCACATGGGCCGCACCAATGGGCCTCATATACATCAAATGGGCCACACCATCTACACCATTCACCTATTTTTAGAGATCATTTTAGAGCATTTCCAAAAGAATGAATCATATCGAATGATCATCTGGACCATACTACAAATAGTAGTGGAGACAATGATTTTCACAGTTTAAAAATTATAGGGCCCACCATCACATTTATTTTCTATCCGGTCTGTTCATATGGTCACAAAGACCCATTTGAGGGGAAAAACAAATATAGTTTTGATCCAAAACTACTGTGGTCCTAAAAGGATTTCAATGGTAGGAGTTCATCTCTACACTATTTTCTACTGTGTGGTCCACCTGATGGATCTGCCTCATTTTTAGTCTTAGGCCTAAGACGAGCTTACTAATTGGACGGATAGTTTGGATGTAACACATACATTATGCTGGACCTATAGAACTTCTTGATGTACGTACAATAGTGGTGGGACCCACTGATGGATGGTTTAGATGTAAGACCCGACCCAAGTGCACGTGTGTGTATTTGTGTGCATTTCACTTCTCTTGGTCCCGCGGTCCTACCGGTTGATTCCTGGTGACCCGCGACTCTCGGATAGTGTTTGCGGTCATCCTTAAGTCCGGTCATGTAGAACTGGCTTAGATCGAGTTGAAACCTATGCCATCTTATTCATATCGTCGTTGCAGTTCCAACGCCGCGTCTTGTGCATCCCTCCGATGTGTGGATCATAAGTTATGTGCATCTCATTATCTAGCCCTTGATCATGATCATGTGGCCTACCTAGGAGTGGTGCACATGTTTTTTCTAGATGGCTCCCTCCCTATGCATAAGTTCGAACACACACCACCCATACACAACCCAAACTCCCATATCCTACACCACCCACTACCCACAAACTACCCATCCCCTAGCCTATAGCCTTCATTAGGCTTTCTTTTTGCTAGTTCATCATGGAGTTCTCTATCTCAAGCACCTCATTTCTAGCGAAAATCAGAATTTTCTTTTCCCCATACCACTTGCAATCATCTCATTCCTACACCTCTCCCTCTCTCTTCTCTCCTTCTCATTTTCCTCTTTCTCATTTTCTTTCTTGCTAGAGTAGGGTGGGATGTCCCCACCAGCCGTTACTATTCCAGCACCTTCTCCCCTTATTTCCTCCTCATCCTTCCATTAAAGAACTATCTTAACCATCAATCTACCTTTCTTGGAGCACTAGGAGCTAGAAGACATAGTTTTGGTGGAGATCTAAGGTGGGTGCTCCACTATCTCATGTAATTTCTTTTCATAAGTGTAGATCTCCTCCTTCTCTCAATTGGGATGTGTGGGACCCACCAATCAATGGTGGAGATTCTACACAACCCCTTAGATGTGGCCATTTGACCCATCTTATGCATGCATGTCCCATGCATGGGGTTTCTCCTTAATGGACCCCATCATGGAGGTTTCTCCTAATTCCATAGCATGATGGGTCATCTAGACCCTTGCATCATGGTTAAGATGTCATTCCAACCATTCATCTTAAATATAGATCATGGATGACGAAGATCCATGATGTAATATGAATATGAATGAAATGTGTTGGTGTGATTGTGTTGGGAAAGGCTCAATAGTGGCGGAGCCTTCTCCCTATGGCCGGGATGTTCTTCCTCTTCTCTCTCTTTTCTTATATTTCTGATGATGATGAGTGTAGCCCACTTGGTGGGCCCGGATTGTCCAGAAGGCCCAGCTAGGGTGGGATGCCCATACCTACCTACTATGGTTTTGGGTGTCCCATTTGTTCACTTTAATTGATGCATGCAAGTGAGGTAACCTTGGATTTGATTTGGAAATTTGTGGGGCCCCCTTAGGGTGGGCCATAACACCTATTTTTGGGGTAATCCCCTTTTTAATTAACTCATACATTTAATTTAATCCAAGTGCATGTTGTTGTCTAGAATTCTTTGGATAGTTTTTGGTTGATTTTGGACCAGATTTTGGGACTATTTGAGGAACTTTACTTACCCATCAAATATAATTTTCTGAAAGGTGGGGATCCCATCTTGATGTCCCCCAAATTTCAGCCCCAACTAACCTTTATTGAGGTCCCAAAGGTGTGGCCCAAGTGAGGTGGACAGTTTGGATTTTCTGGACTGTTCCAGCAACATGTCAATTTAAAAATATTTAATTATAAAATAACTTTTGCATTAGTGGGCCACTTCTGTGGACCCCACCCTATAGTATACATATGAGGGGATGTAAAAACCATTTTTTCCCAATTTTTGGAGGCCTTCAGTCCACACCATTGGAAGCTCATATCAGGGCTAGCCTAAATTCTGCACTAACTCGACTTTTGGGTAGGTAGTTTTCTTTTAATTCAAATAAATACTTTCCTAATTCTATAAAATTTAAAATTTTTCAAGGGGTGGCCCACCCATGATAGGACCCACCTACCAAATTTTGCTGCGAAAAAATCCCTGAGCAATCTTTGGTGAGGGCTGGACCGGCCCACTAGGCTAGACACTTGAGGCCGGGACGTCTAGCATGGGCTGGCCGTCCACCCTATTTTAGGCCCACCTTAATGCATTTTATATCCACGCCATTCATCCATGATGTGGTCCACGTGGGACGTCCACATGTGGGGCCCACATTGATATATTTTGGGGATTGGCATCGCAGGCCCATAAGACCGTCCAAGCTAGGATGCCTGGCCCATCGGACTGCTACTGAACGTCCAGTCTAACAGCATTGGTCCACATGATGTATGTGTTTTATGAACTCCATTCATCTGGTGGGGCCCATAGTGATGTGTGTGAGTCACCAGTAAATTATAATTTTATAAATTGATTTTTTTTTATTGTTGGACTCCAGCAGGCCCAGAAAATAGGTGGGCTAGAATTCCAGCAATAGGCCCAAACTGGCTGCACTTAATGGCATGTTTTGGGGTAGCATGGCCCACCAAATTTAAGGATGTTATTTGCACTTATATTGTCATTTCCCTGATGTGCTTTTGGGCTTAATTAGTGTACACTTGAGGCCCACCCCAGTAGGGTTTTTACTGGATTAATGTTTTAGCTATTTGTTGGATTTTCTAAGCCCATTTGTCCTGGAACTTTCTAAATAGGCCCCTTGATCTTTGGGCCTACATTTACTACTTATTGTGATGGGTTTGTGGACCATAATATGTAAGTAGTTGGGCCCTTGGTTGCCCACCAAAATTACCATTGTACTTGAGCCAAATTGTGAGGCCCAACTCACTTAAAATAAGTATAAGGATTGCCCTTATGGTTGGATTACGGGGCTACCCATTAGGCCCACCATAATATGTGGGTTTATGACCTTTATGGTTGGACCCAAACCTTACTTGAGGGCTTACCATATTGCCTGTGTTGGGCTTGGTGTATAGCCCACAAGGCCATGGATTGCTTAGGCCTTGGGCCTTGTTTCATATTCGAGTAGTAGCAGGCTACCTTTTGGGACCCAGTTGAGGTTGGATGTCCTCCGTGATAGCCCTAAGGTAGGCCCATGGGTTGCTATGGGTATTTTAAGGCCCATCATAGGCCCTCATTAGACCCGCTTATTCCTTTAGGCTTATATATTGCCCTCCTTAGCTTTGTGGGCTACCCAAAAGTATTAGGCCCCCACTAGAGGATTGTTCTTTAGATTAATTGTCTAAGTACCTAGACTTGATTCCCTCCTTGGGAAAGAGGATTATGTTCTAAGTCATCATTGTCATATGGTGCACCCTCATGACCCATATGCATCATGATGTATTTGGATTTCATTTGTGCGTGGTCATTGGGTTGATATGATAGAGGGATGGAATTCCACTCTTCTGCACATTGAGTGCTTGGGGCTAGTGCATGATTGTTATGCATGACTCTTGCATCTGGCATCGCATCTCATAGATATGATCACCCTTGTTTCACCTGGGCCTTGTCTCCACAGGTATATTCGTGGATGGTCGTATGTGGACACCGAAAATATTCTTCTTGAGCATTAGGGTGTATAGGATGCCCTTGGGTGAAAGCCCCTAAACTTCTATGGTACCAAGAATATGCCCCAGCACTGTGACCGAGTGGAACGTGAGCGCCCGAGTGCCTTACACCATTAGGCCGCGTCTCCCACCGTCATGTAGTCGGTTGGGATGGGATGTGGCCTTATCCACTAAGTGGGAGGGCATTGCTAGGTTGAGTTTGACCAGCTCGTGAATGGGTCAGCTACCATCACGCCTTACTGGTGATTGGTTGTCCACAGGTGGGTAGTGAGGTCTCCTATGCTCATTTGACTGTGCGGGTCTGGAAAGTGGCAGTCATCTTGTAGTGCATTAGACCCCGGTGATATTCCTTATGATGGATCTGTATTGGATATGTGGACTGGTTATGAGCATTGACATTACTTCACATTACATTGGTATCAGTTGTATAAGCCTTATTGCATTACATAGCCTTGGTATGGCTTTCTGCATTCATAGTTTAGCCGTGGTAAGGCTAGTGATATTGGCATTAATCATGTTTCCCTTCTACATCTCCTATTATTCTTCTACGCACCATTGTCACACACTTTCACCACCCTATAAGCTTTCTATAAGCTTATCCTTGATTGATGTGTGCAAGAGATCCTAGATCAGTGTCTTACCAGCAGAGCTTGGATACGAGTTGAACCGAGGACCCCAATGTTGCAGATCTTTCCTTCTTTCTTCTATTACCTTATGTATTTCCTTTTAAGCCTTGTACTTAAACAGTTCAAATTCATAGTGGATTTTGCTGTGTGTTCCTTTGTTATTTCTGAGATTTACTTGTTGTGATCTTTGGTATGCTCTTTTTGCAATGAATATATGATTTATAAAATTTCTCATAAGATCCTTGGATCGGAACATGCTTCAAGAGCCGAGAATGGGGTACTACGAAGGCTATTGCGGCCAGAACTGACTATCAGGTTCCTTGTGAGTCCGGTTACCGAGTCTGGGGCGTGACATTAGATATAACACATATATCATGTATGGGCCCCACAGATGGGTGGTCTAGATGTAATACAGATGGACGGCGTTTATAAAACACATACATCACAGTCTAGTCCACCGTCCATCCATCTAGACGGTGTGGACCATCACATACATCACGGTGGGCTCCATCTAAATGGACAGACGGCTCAGATAAAATACTTACAGCATGGTGGATCCCACCGTCCTTGCTGGACAGTGTGGATTGGCACATGTGTGGATCCCAATGTGGATGGATGGTGTGTATATGATCCATACATTAGGTGGGTACCACGTGGGGCCCACCAAATATATATATATATATAATTAATTATATATATATTATTCATTTAAAAAAAACTGCTAGCGTCCAATCCAGGCCCTGGACGGCCTAGACCGCATGGCTGGTCCACAGATGGACGAGTTGGATGCGTCATGCATCAAGGTGGGGTCCACATCAGTGTGGCCCACCTGATGAATCAAGTTGATATTTGTGTTTCCCCATCAACCAAACCTTCCAAAGGGGCAACAAGGTGGTCCATTCAGTGGACGGTTTGGATAAAAAAAAGCATGCATCATGGTGAGCCACAAAACTAGGGAAGAGAGAGAGAGAGAGAGAGAGAGAGAGAGAGAGAGAGAGAGAGAGAGAGAGAGAGACGCGTGTGATGGAGGGACCGCGACATTATGGGCCCTCCCTTCCATGCATTACAACATACATTAAGTGGGTCCCATTACATGTGGGCCCACCAATTAAAATCAATGGTGGAGATCCTTTCTCTATCGAAATGCAAGGTTTAGATGACCCTTTTCATACAAGGAAATTAAACATCATGATGGGGTCCATGGAGAATGGCCCCATTATGGGATGGATATATGAATCATGGTGGGCTATTGGCCACACCTAGGGTCCAAAGTGAGATCTATACCATTAATCGATAGGCCCTACTTGGCCCATCATCAAAACGTGAAATCTAGGCCTATAAAACACCCACCGTTCAATTTTTTGGGTCTGATGGAATGCCAAACTCCTTGGCTCTCTCTTTGATGGAAGATGATGAAGGTTGGAGGGTTAAGATGGGAGATGAGAGGGGTAGGCAATGGGCCACACTTGCCTCTCTTGGAGCTTAGAATTGCTTCGACGGCCAACCTCTTTGGTTGCTTGAAAAATTGAGTAAAGAAAGAGAGAGAGAGAAAGAGAGAGAGAGAGAGGGTGGTTGTAAGAGAGAAGTGATGGGTGTGAGTGATGGATGGAGTGATGTAAGAGTTGACTTTGGGGTAGCTTATGTAAGAGGGGTATGGGTTGTGTAAGAGAGGTGACATGTGAGGTATAGGTATGATAGGTTGAGTGATGGGTTGAGTACTTGATTGATTTGATTGATTGATAGGATGGGTTGTAGAGATTCTCTCAGAATTTGCAATGCATAGCGTTTCTTCGAAATATTCGCGGGCCCACATCTCCTGGCTTGGTTATCACATCGGTGCACAAGATGTGGCGTTGGAACCGTAGCGATAGTGCGGTCGCGATAGTATAAGTTTCGAGTCGAGCCAACTTAGAATCACAGGATGTAACTTAGGGTCGCTCAAAAATGCCGATTACAAGTCGAGGGTTGCCAGAATTCGATAAGGAGGATCGTGGGAGTCTACGGAACGGTACGGACTAGGATACGGGCCTTACAGCTCTCCCCTCCTAATAAAAATTTCATCCTCGAAATTTATACTATCATCGCAACTAAGCATAACTCACAAAAGGGGAGAAATCACGGCATCATATATAATCAGAGACAATACAAAATACAATCAATCATTAAAGAGATGGAGATAATGCTTGTGAATCTCAGCCTCGCGCCCATAAGACACCTCATCCATACTATGATGACCACATTGCACCTTCACTAAGGGAATGACCTTGGTCCGGAGGACTTACTCCTTCCGATCAAGGATACAAACTAGCTACTTAATATAAGAAGCGTCCTCACGAACCTCCAACGGATGTCAATCAATAACAGGAACAATGTCTGACCCATACTTCCTCAACATAGATACATGGAAAATGTTGTGGATGCCAGACAACTGAGATAGCAAGGCAAGCCGATAGGCTACAGTGCCAATGCACCCAGTGATCTCGAAAGGTCCTATGAATCTTGGTGCAAGCTTGCCCTTCGTTCTAAAACGAACCACACCCTTCATGGGTGAGACCTTAAGATACACATGGTCCCCAACGACAAACTCCAAGGGATGACGCCGACGATCAACAAAACTCTTCTTCCAGTTCTGAGCTATGTGCATCCTCTACTTGATGATGTCGGTGACCTTTGATGTCTGCTGCACAAGCTCAGGACCTAGGACACACCGCTCTCCAACTTCGGTCCAACAACTTGGAGATATGCACTGTCTGCCATATAATGCCTCAAAAGGAGTCATGTCAATGGTCGCTTGATAGTTATTGTTATACGTGAACTTAGCCAATCGCAGGTGCTTATCCCAGCTACCTGATAAATCAATCACGCAAGCCCGAAGCATATCCTTAAGGAACTGGTTGACCTCTTGGTCTGCCCATCGGTCTGTGGATGATACGCGGTGCTGAGCTGCAAAACAGACCCCACCACTATCTGGAAGCTCCTCCAAAACTGAGACGTGAACCATGGGTCTTAGTCAGAAATGATCGAAACTAGAACACCATGTAGTCTTACAATCTCCTCGATAAATATCCTCGCAAGCCGGTTCATAGTCCAAGTTGCATGAATCGCAAGGAAATGTACCGACTTTATCAGATGATCGACAACAACCCAGATGGCATCGTGACCACGCTAAGTCCTCAGCAAATTGATGATAAAATCGGTAGATATGTGATCCCATTTCCACAACGGGAAGCTCAATGACTGCAAGGGACCAGGGGGTCTCTAATGGTCGGCCTTGACACACTGGCATGTGTTGCACTCGGCCACAAAACTGGCTATCTGGCGCTTCTTCCCCGCCTAAAAATACTGACACCTCATATCGCGTTACATCTTCGTCGAGCCAGGGTGGATAAAAAACCGCGATTGATGTGCTTAAGATCTTTGCGCAACTCCAGAATATCCGAGACACATAACCGGCTTCTAAAGCAAAGTCCACCATCAGAACCAATCTGCCAACCCGACTGACTCTCAGATGTTGCCTTTGCCTAATAACTCTGCAATGACTCATCTACCTATTAAGTCTCAATCACCCTTACAACAAGAGAGGGTTGAATCGATAGGCTCGATAACTGCATGATAAAAGACTACAAGCTGATCTCAAAGTCGAATGCTGACACATCCTCAAGCATCTTCCACTCCTGAATCATCATATGTGCCACCAGGCCTCGTGGCTGATGGATGAGGGCATCCATTGCCACACTCTCCTTGCCTAGGTGGTACTGAAGATTAAAATCATAGTCCTTTAGGAGTTTCATCCAATGCTTTTACCTCATGTTCAGCTCAGACTGAGATAATAGATACTTCAAGCTCTTATGGTCAGAGAAGAGCTCGAACTTAACCCCATAGAGATAGTGCCTCCACACCTTCAGTACGAAGACAACTACTACCAGCTCCAAATCATGTGTGGTATAGTTCAGCTCATGGACCTTGAGTTAGCGAGATGCATAAGCCACTGGCTTCCCGTGCTGCATCAGGATATCACCTAAGCCAACTCGCGAGGCATTCGTAAATACAACAAATCCATCACTCACAAAGGCAAGAGTGAGGACAGGAGTGGACGTGAGGCAGTCCTTCAATTTCATAAATGTTTGCTCACAAGTGTCACTCCATACGAACTCGGTGTCCTTCCGAGTCAAACTGGTCAACGGGGCTTCAATACGGGAGAATCCCTCAATAAAACATTGGTAGTAGCCTGCCAAACCAAGGAAATTACGGATCTCGGACATGCTCATGGGTTGGCCCCACTGACGCACCGCATCAATCTTCGAGGGGTCCACTGAGACACCCTGCCTTATCACCACATGACTGAGGAACTTCATCTCCTCCTACCAGAACTCACACTTCTCTAGCTTCGCGTAAAGTTGGTGTGCACGGAGGGTCTGCAAAGTAATCTCCAGATGTTGCTCATGCTCCTCATGGGTCCTCAAATATATCAGAATATCGTCAATGAACACCATAACAAACTGATCGAGATATGGATGGAAGACCTCATTCATCAACTGTATGAATATGGTGGGCGCATTGGTCTATCCGAAGGACAGGACCTGGAACTCAAAATGACCGTAGCGTGTCCTGAATGCTATCTTCGGGATATCCTCCTCACAAACCCGAATCTGATGATAACTGGAATGCAGATCAATTTTTAAAAAGAACTGTGCACCATGCAGCTGATCAAACAAATCATTGATCCCTGAAAGCGAATACTTGTTCTTGATCGTGATCTTGTTGAGCTCGCGATAGTCCATGCAAAGCCTCAATGAGCCATTTTTTATCTTCACAAAGAGTATTGGCGCTCCCCATGGTGAACTGCTTGGACGGATAAAACCAAACTCGCACAACTTATCCAACTGCTTCTGCAGTTCCCGCAACTCCAATAGTGTCATACAATACGAGACCTTCGAAATAGGCGCGGTACTGAGCACGTGATCAATCTGAAACTTCGTGTGCCGACGAGGTGGTAAACCTCGAATCTCTTGGAACACATCGGGAAAACCACAAATGACCGACAACTGGTCAATACTCAAAGCAACTGACTCCTTAACGACACACTACAACAGGTAGGAAAGCTGCTCTCCTCTAGGCTCGGCAACAAACTGGAACTACGACACGCCGGATATCAAGAATGTAATTATCCTCACGGAGCAGTTCAATATGGCATGATATTCGGTGAGCTAATCCATGCTTAGGATGACATCAAACTCGGACATTGGCAATGCAAACAGATTAGCAGGCAAAAAGATATCCCCAATCAGAACGGGGCAAAATAAGCAAAATCGACCCAACACTGCAGTCTTCCCTAAGGGCGTCGATACCCACAAACCCTCACGAGAAAACTCTAATGGTAAACCAGTAGATCGACAAAAATCCTCGGTTACAAAGGAATGCGATGCACCATAATCAAACAATACACGTGCAATGCATGAAGAAACAGGGAGAGTACCCTCGACTACCCCTCCTGATGATTGAGGGTCCTGCTGGGCGGCTTAAAATTTATCATGGGCTAGTTGGGGAGGTTCTTGTCTCCTTTGAGGTCACGATTGCTGTTGCTGCTGTTGTAGCAGCCTGATATGCTACCTCTGCTACTGCGGGGGAGGTCCCAAATACTGGTGCTGCGGTCGTTGCTGTTGCTGTGGGGGCTGTTGTGGAGGTTGATGTAGTGCCCTCGGCTACTACTATTGTGGATGAGGACAATCGTGCCTACGATGTCCTGTCCTACCGCATCCAAAGTAATCACCTAGGAACAGTTCTATAGGTGGTGCTGCGGGTGCCACTGGTGCTTGTAATGCTAGGCAGGTCATGCGTCGCTGCTGTGGACAATGCTTCTGCTGTTGGGAGCTACCGGAGGGTGCCTTCCTCTTTCAGTCTCCTCTCTAGTCACGGGTCATCTAAAAATTGGCCCAATTTGCCTCATAAACCTGTGCCCTCTGCACAATCTACTCAAATGTCGGAAGCATGTGTCTGACCACACAGCTCCTGAGGGCAGGACACAAGCCGTTCTCAAAATAGTGAGCCTTTTGTCGCTCATCATTGACAAGATACATCGTGAATCTTGATAGCTTGACAAACCGTGCCTCATACTGCGACACGGGCATGTTCCCCTGGACCAGAGTCTCAAACTCTAACACGTGCTGTTATTAAACATGCTAGGGAAAGAACTTCTGGTCGAACTGGTCTACAAAGTCCTCTCAGGTCCACTCGAAATCTACCACTACCGCTTAGGCGATTAATGCCCACCAATGCTAAGCCTCTCCCTGGAGAAGAAATACAACTAACGGGACCTGCTGCTGGGTCGTACATCTAATAGTGTCGAATATCTTCTCCACCTGGGAGCACCATATCTCTACTGTAGTAGGGTCTGGCTCGCCCCGGAAATGTGGGAGATCATGTTATCGGAAGTCTCTAAGAAGGGCACTCGTGCGCTCCTGCTCTGCCTGGGCTGGCGTAACAACAAGACGTCTGCCCTGCCCCTAAAAGATAGTAGTCATTGCCTGCAACATCTGCTGAAGCATCTATAGTCATGGGTGCTGTTGGGGCTGCACTGGTCTCAGACGGGGGAGCGGGAGTAGCTCGAGTCACTCTCCTAGGCGGCATGTCCTACAGGAAGGAACAAGGGCCTATCAGCCTTGAGAATCCTCAAAGGCACACACGTTAAGGGTCTATATCCAAAAATTGTTAGGTTATTCAGACTCAGAACCTATCATTCTAAGTCCATAGCAGATATGTGATGTGATCCTTAGGTATTCCCAAGTTATGCTTTGATACCAATTTTTGTCACACCCCAAACTCAGAAACCAGTTTCATAGAATTCCCGATCACTGGCGTCGATAACCTCCATAGTGCCCCTTTCTCGGCTCCCGGCACCTAAGCCAGATTATGATCCTGGGATCCTACAAGGAGGATTTTTAATATGATTTTTTTTTGTAATGGAGTATAACCAAGTCACAAAACAATATCACCACATATCAACTATATCAAAATCTTTGAGTACAATGCGGAAAGAGAAATACAAGATAATTAAAAGAACTCTAAAATAATCTACCACGCGCTCCTGCCTTAGCTGTCACGCCCCAAACCCAGAAATCGGATTCACAGGAATCACAATCGCTGAATCTAGTGCCGACAGCCTCCGTAGTACCCCATTCTCGGCTCCTAGCGTCCATACGCCAGATTCCGATCCTGGGACCCTACAAGGAGGATTTTTTTTAACGTACATTTAACTCATAATAAGCGTAACCACAAGATTACCCAATTCACAAAGGCAACATCATCATCACATATCCACTAATATAATCATTTGAGTACAATACTGAAAGGAAAATACATCACTAAAAAAAAATCAAGCTCCAGAAGACCGCTGCACATTTCAAGCTCAACATTGCTGCAACCTAACATCGCCTGCACGCATCTATCGTGCATAAGCTTATAGAAAGCTTAGAGGGTGGTGTAAGTGTGTGCACAAGGTAAGCGCCAAGTATTCAATACAATGCTATAGTCATATAATACCGAAAATACTGGTAATCCATAAATCGTACAATGTCGAAATAAGCAGGAATACTGACAAGATCATGAATTATCAGAGTAAACAGAAATACTGACAAGATCACAAATCAGAAGATAACAGAATAAGCAGAAATACTGACAAGTCCATAAGTCATACAATATTAGAATACGCAATACGAATCAACTATGCAAATGGGAAGTCATAAAGAGTCAAATATTAAATGCCGAGGGTGCAAATGCAATATGTAAATCCTACTAAGTCCGTCTAGGCCATATAAGTGTAGGAACATAGTAAACAAAAATGCTAAGTACTACGGATGCAATGTAATATGCGGTGCGAATGAAATGACCATGCTGGAGTGTGAAGTCGGGATGATAGTACGTAGTATCGCAGGCTACGGGGTCCATCACAAGGGACTTCTATCCAAACCAGTCCCATACCTAAATTTGGATAGTCAGACTCAACATGGTAAACTCCTGATCTCAGGTTAGTCGCGCGCCCAACCGAAATCCTGGCCCTGTGAAGGTACACGTAATAAATAGTTGCGCACAACCAGCCTGAGTGGATAGTGAATTAATGAATGAATGAGTATGCAATTTCTGCTCAATAAGTCCACATGTCAGTACGGTTACTCTCTGGGGACATCACCGGGGTCTATTACACTCCAAACCAGATTGCCGCCCCATCGCGCTCAACAAGGTGAGTGGAAGAGACCTCACTATCTGCCTGCCAATATCGGGCTCGGCTCGTCGATAGCGGACCCATTCCTCGAGCTGGTCAAACTCAGCCTAGCATTGCCCCCTCCTCTCGGGCAGGTAAGGCCGTACCTCCTTCTAACCGACCACGACACAGTGGGAGACGCGGCCTAATGATATACGGCCCTCATGCGCTCATGCATCCACTCGGTCTAGACGTTGGAGCAACCTCTGGAACCAAGAGGGTTTAGGGACTTTCACCCAGGGATATCTATAGCACCCCATGTAGAATAGATTTTCGGTGTCCCGTCTGGCCATCCACGATATGCCTGTGGAGGCTACAGCCCTGATGTCGCTAGGGCACACAATGCAAGATGCATGAGTGATGCAATCCAGTCATGCATAAACCATGCCATACCGTGCGCTCATGTGAGATAACCTCCGCCTATCAGGGAGTCTCATAACAATCTGCCTAATGAAATATGCAATGGTCAACCACATCTCATAACAAACACGCAGATGATGCGTATGGGCATGTATCATGATGCTATGCAGTCACATACTCATAATCGGTCTCAATGACCGGCATCGACAATCAACCTCGACAATGTGGACATTTAACAAACATTGCCCCTGAAGAATGACCCTCATAGATCCTAACATATAATGGACCCATGACCTCACACAAGGGCCAAATATACAACACCATGGACCTTACTTAAGAGCTTAATACACATCATGATGGGCCTTTCACATGGGCCCAACATACATCACAAAGGACCTTAACTACGAGTTGCATATACGCCATATAGGTCTCGATAATCGGCCTCGATAATTAAAATTGGTTAATAATCGGAATCAGCAAATCGGTCACGACAAACGGCCTCGATCGCTAATAGGCAATCGGTCAAGATAAACAGCCTCGATCGCTAATCAGCAATCGGTCAAGATAAAAAGGCCTCGATCGCTAATCGGCAATCGGTCAAGATAAACGGCCTCGATCGCTAATCGGCAATCGGTCAAGATAAATGGCCTCGATCGATAATCGGCAATCGGTCAAGATAAACGGCCTCGATCAATCGGTCAAGATAAACGGCCTCGATCGCTAATCGGCAATCAGTCAAGATAAACGGCCTCGATTGATAATCGGCAATCGGTCAAGATAAATGGCCTCGATCGCTAATCGGCAATCGATCAAGATAAATGGCCTCGATCGATAATCGGCAATCGATCAAGATAAACGGCCTCGATCAATCGGTCAAGATAAACGGCCTCGATTGTTAATCGGCAATCGGTCAAGATAAACGGCCTCGATCGATAATCGGCAATCGGTCAAGATAAATGGCCTCGATCGCTAATCGGCAATCGGTCAAGATAAATGGCCTCGATCGATAATCGGCAATCGGTCAAGATAAACGACCTCGATCAATCGGTCAAGATAAACGACCTCGATCGCTAATCGGCAATCGGTCAAGATAAACGGCCTCAATCGATAATCGGCAATCGGTCAAGATAAATGGCCTCAATCGATAATCGGCAATCGGTCAAGATAAACGGCCTCGATCTCTAATCGGCAATCGGTCTCGACGCAAGGTGAGGTCCATAGATGAACGACCGATGTGGACCAAACAATATTAATGGGGCCCATTCGCTTGGATTAACATACTAGAGAATGATGAGAATGGGTCTAACTAGGCCTAATAAAATGTCACAGTGTGAACATTTAACCATCACTGCCCATCAATGTGGACATTTAACCATCATTGCCCATCAACGTGGACATTTAACCAACATTGCTCCCAAGGGGTGGACCACATAGGGTTAAACATATAGTGGGCCCATGGCCTCACAAGAAGGCCTAATACACATCGCAATGGGCCTCATACAAGGGCCACATACATATCACTATGGGCCGCATCACATAGACCTCGAATATATCACAATGGGCCTCACTCATGGGCCTCAGATACATCACATTGGGCCTCGCCCATGGGCCTCGAATACATCACATTGGGCCTCGCCCATGGGCTTCAAACACAAAATAGATGGGCCCTACACATGGGCCTAATATACATAACAGGTGGGCCCTACACATAAGTCTCGTATGCATCAAATGGGCTACGTATCTGGGTCTCGAATACATCAAAAGGGCCACGCGTCATGGGCCTAGTACATATCACAATGGGCCTTGCCCATAGGCCATGAATACATCCCGATGGGCCTCGCCCAAAGGCCTCAAATTCAAGCAAGTGGGTCCCATCATATGGGCCTCAAATACAAGGCAGGTGGGCCCCATGGATGGGCCGCACCAATAGGCCTCATATACATTAAGTGGGCCGTATCAATGGGCAGCACCAACGAGTCTCATTTACATCAGGTGGGCCCTGCACATGGGCCTCAAATATATCTCAATGGGCCTCCTATGTCGAGCGGACCACATCACATATGCCGCATTACGTGAGCCGCACCAACGGGCTTCATGTATATCAAATGGGCCACACTGATGGGCCTCATGTGGGCCGAACCTTATGTATATGTGAGATCCGACCTATTCATAAGTTAACATAGAGATAAGTGAAGTAAAAAGAATATCATCTTTTTAGAAACCACCACGGCCCTAGAAGTTTGAACGGAGGATGTCGCTATCTACTATTTAAATGGCGAGGTCCACTTGAACTTTAGATATGATTCACACTATCTTCCCATGCTGTAAAATGATCTCACAAATGGTTGGATGACATGGATACAACACTTGCATCATGGTGGGCCCCACCGTTCAAATAGGGGACAGTGTAGATAAAGCCTATACATAGGGAGTGGGCCCCACCATCGGACGGACGGCGTATGCAAAACACATACACCATGCGGGCCTCTAGGTGCAGCCCACTGCCCATTGTAAGGCAGAGGTGGGTCCCACCTAGGGCCCACCTTTCTCAGATAATATAATATTATAATATAATATATAATATATTATTCCTACTATATGAGGCATCCTTAATAGTGGGACCCACAGAACTGGCTGTCGCCAGATGGCAGTGGCCCCACCATCAAAACAGATGGACGGCATCGAAGATTCACGAGCAGAGGACGGCCGAACTGCAGCAGAGGAATGAGGAGAGAGAGAGAGAGAGAGAGAGAGAGAGAGAGAGAGAGAGAGAGAGAGAGAGAGCACATGGTATTAGGAGATTGGTGCTGAATCATTTTTTAAATTTTGAAACAAACAGAGGTGGGTCCCACGTAGGGCCCACCACAGTAGCATATATCTAATATAATATATATATTATATAATATAATATATCATATATATAATATAATATAATATATAATATATATAATATAATAAAATATATATTATATAACAAACGTCCAAGGCCTAGACAGGTGGGTCCCACCGTCCAAGAACGGTGGACGGTCCAGATTAAACACATGCAACATGGTGCGGCCCAATCAGTGGATGGACGGGGTAGGTGGGTCCCATGGACCCCACCGTCAATCACACTACACCGTTAGCCACTCCCTACAAGGGAATCCAAAACCTTAGTGTTGCAACGAGGTACCTCCATTCAGTCTACCAGTTGAGCTATGGGCTGGGTGTGTCAGGGAGGGCCCCACACGAACTTGGGCCCCACCGTCCAGAAACGGTGGACGGTTTAGATTAAACACATACGTGTGGCCCGCCAAAATGGATGGATGACATGGGTGGGTCCCATGGACCCTACCATCACTCCACACCCATGTCAGTACATAGTCCATGTTAGTACACACTCATGTTAGCCACCCACGTCAGTGCACACCCACTGCTAGCACACCTACGTTTGTGCACACTCACTGTCAGTTAACACTTCACTGTTAGCCACCTCCACTAACGGACGGGTGGCATGCCTCATCAAGGTGGGTCCCACATGGCCCACCTATTTTGGATTAGCCTGATATTTGTGTTTTGCCCATGACATGTACCACCCATGAAAACAGTGGGGGTCCACATCAATGGATGGCGTGGATAAGGTCTTGCATCAAGTGGGCCACAAGCCATCATACCCACAAAAAAAAGGGAAACAAAACAATAGAGAGGGAGAACGGAGAGGATGGAGGGGCCTCGCCACAATGGGCCCCTTTTGATACAAAGCCTACGTCAAGGTGGGTCCCACACATGTGGACCATTAAATCAAGAAAAAGATAAAAGACAAACATCCATGATCATCCACAAATAGTGAAGATTCACCCACCTCAAGATCTCGGACTCTTCCTTCCACCAGTGTGATCTAGAGCTCCAATGGAGAGACTTCAACAGTTGAGATTGAACTTGGTTGGTGGAGATGAAAGGTGGGAAGATGGGCCACACTAGATCTCTCATGAGAGCTTGGACATGGGAGTTGCTTGGGTTGCTTAGGAGAATGAGAGAGAATGAGAAGAGAGAGGGAGAGATGATGGGAGAGAGGGATGGTGAGTGATGTAAGAGAGAGGGAGAGATGGGTGTGATGGGTGAAAAGGTGAGTGATGGGTGTACTTTGTGTAAGAGAGTGTTGACTTTAGGGGTTGCTTGGGGATGGGGTGATGTGTACCTGACATGAGGTGTGATTGATGGGATTGATGGGACATGATTTGAAATCTATCTTGGGTTTGCAAATGCGCGGCGTTTTTCTCGAACTGAACGCGGGCCTACATCTCCTGGCCAAAGTATCGCCTCGGCGCGCGAAACGCGGCATCAGAACCGCGGCGACGGCGCGGTCGCAAGGATACAAGTCTTAGGTCGATCCAACTCCGGAATACGGGATACTGTTCACACCCCAAGTGCAGGGTTGTGATGTAGTAATAAACTCGGTAAGACCGAGGTCGAATCCACAGGGACTGATACCTGTACGTTATCTGAAACCAAGTAGAACTAGAACTAGACTAAGATGTGATCTACACCAAATAGAATTTAAGAAATAATTGTGGAAGAATTATCTAAGACTTTCAGGAATTCTGAGAAAGGGAACTAGGGATTCAGAGGATCCACTTGTAGAGATCAGGGAGATCGTATGCTCGCATATGGAATTCAAACTGAACTTACTTGATTTGGTTCTCAAGAGATGAAAGGTATATAAATTAGGATGGATTCCATCATCTAACCATGCCCAGGAGACATAGCAAACAACAGGGTTAAACTAATTACCAACCAATCAACAATGTATGAAGATCAGGAAGGGTACTGTCATCCTACCATGCCCATGGGACAATGATGAACAACAGGGCTTCCTGAGAATATAAAACTGGAAAGAAAGTATTCAAGGCCATTGCAGATCCATTGTAATTTCAGTCACAACAGATCATTAAAGACACAAAACATTCCTTTAATTAACTAAAAAAAACCACATCAGTTCAGTTTAAACCAAAAGAAGGCATAAATAAAGACTCCCATCACTTTACAAGCTTCACCTCTTAGCCCTAGCTAAGAGGTTTAGCCGAGCATGATATAGGTTAAATTCCAACTAAAAAGAAGAAGAAGGAAAAAAAAAAAAAAAACCGGTTGTCTACCCGAAAATTCCAAAGAGAAGCTGCTGAATGGAGTGGATCTCCTGTCTGAGTTCTAGAATGGGCCCCGATGAACCCCCAACCAGCATTTTGCTAGTCCCGAGCAAAGTATGCGAAAAATAAGTTGAGAATTACAGGAGAAATTCTATGAACTCAAGTGATTTTGGAACACAATCTAGATAAAATTCAATCAATTCATGAATGTTGGGCCTTACTCTCTCCTAGACTCAAACACACGATAAACTTCATAACCAAATTCACAGTATTAGTCCCTTAATTAGAATAATCCTAAACATTGAGTTCCACAAGTGTAAAGTGTAATCCCAACTTTCAACATTAATATTCAAAATTTTTTATTTCAGGATATCGTTGGTAACCAACAAGAGAATTCCTAATAACCAAAGCTTGCCTCAAAGATCATCTTTTCATTCTTTCAGTTCATTTTTTTTTTCTTTTTTTTTTTATTTCAGTCACTAAAAACAACAAGAAGGGGATTAAGTCCTCACCTATAGGGAGCAAACCTATAGTGAAGATTCTTTGCCTAACCTTTTCAACGGTATCTTTTCCTTTTAATTTATCATGACGGGTGATTGTTCAAGTTGGTTCCTTCTATGCTTACTGATCACCAAATTAACCCTTCAGTTTCAAACTGAAATCTTAATGTGTAAGCGAGATGTGACATGTGAAATCATGACTCAATCAATGTTTACAACTTCTAATCATGGATTAATAACTAAACTTAACTGTGAAATCTAAGGAGCAACTGAATCCAAGAGCAGTAAATCACCAACATTCCATATCCTGTAATTCTAAATCAAAGATGGTCGTCCAATCACTTTGAATTCATCAGAAAGTCCAGAAAAATTTAAAAATTTTCACAATTTTTGCTCAAGAAAATACTGATTAGGTAAACTAATCTCCCACCCCCAACCTAAAAGCTACATTGTCCTCAATGTAAAAGATATGAGTATGGAATGCACATAGAACAACAAAAGTAAAGAAAAAGTGAAGGGAAGATAGTACCTGAATGATGAATCATGAGAGACTTTCAAAGAGATCGCAGCATGGAATCCAGTCAGCACGAGAAAAAAAAAAAAAAAAAAAAAAAAAAAACCTACCTATACCACTTTCGCAGGTGCTCTCGATTGCATTTAGCGCATGCAACAAGCCTTTAAACCCCTAGGTTACCCCTAGTGGACGAGTTGCAGTCTCGTGAGGGTTTGCAGTAATGTTACCCACAAACATTGAACTAGCTAGGACGATGAAATAAGTTGAAAAGCTGGGTTGCCTCCCAGGAGCGCTTAAGTTTACGTCTTCAGCCAGACCAAAGCAACTACCATAATCCTATGAAAGCGATAAACCTACCTATATCTCCATCAGACTAGGAGATCAGTCCTGGTAAACAGGATCAGTCAGAGGCATGGACATGTCCTCTGAATCAAATTTCTCGACAAATGGTTTCAATCGATGGCCATTGACTTTAAATTCCTTGCCATTGTCGGGATCTCTTATCTCAACAGCCCCATGAGGAAAAACAGTAACAACAATGTAAGGGCCGGTCCAACGAGATCGAAGCTTACCCGGAAAGAGATGTAATCGAGAATTATACAGAAGGACTTTCTGGCCTGGTGTGAATGATTTTCGTAGAATATGTTGATCATGAAACGCCTTCATCCTGTCCTTGTAAATTCTCGAATTCTCGTATGCGTCGTTCCGGATTTCTTCAAGTTCATTTAATTGAAGTTTGCGTAGCGAGCCAGCGTTGTCTAGATTGAAATTAAGATTTTTGATCGCCCAGTACGCTTTATGTTCCAACTCCACAGGCAAGTGACAAGCTTTCCCATAGACAAGTCTAAAGGGAGACATTCCAATAGGGGTTTTAAAGGCAGTACGATATGCCCATAAGGCATCGGTCAATCGGATTGACCAATCCTTACGATCTGGGTTGACCGTTTTCTCCAAAATGTGTTTAATCTCCCTATTGGAAATCTCAGCTTGTCCACTTGTCTGTGGATGGTATGGGGTGCTTACCTTATGAGAGATACCGTATTTCTTCATTAAGCTCTCGAAGGGTCTATTACAAAAGTGTGAGCCCCTATCACTAATGATGGCTCGAGGCGTTCCGAATCGAGAAAGGATGTTCTCTTTCAGGAATTTAATGACCATGCGATGGTCATTCTTTCGACACGGAATCGCTTCAACCCATTTAGTGACATAATCCACGGCGAGCAAAATATACAGATTTCCAAACGATTGGGGGAATGGTCCCATGAAATCGATGCCCCAGCAATCAAATGCTTCAATGATAAGGATGGGATTTAAGGGCATCATATTTCGACGGGACAATGCTCCCAATTTCTGTAACGCTCACAAGCCTTGTAAAACTCATGAGTGTCCCTGAACATAGTGGGCCAATAAAAGTCATACTGCAGAATCTTGGCCATGGTCTTTTCAGTAGAAAATTGACCACCACAGGCCTGTGTGTGACAGAAGGAGATGACTCTCTAATGCTCATCATCTGGCACACATCTCCTTAGGATTTGGTCTGGGCAATATTTAAATAAATATGGATCATCCTAAAAAAAGTTGGACACCTCGGTAAAGAATTTCTTCTTATCTTGTGCAGTCCAATACGTCGATATGGAACCTGTGGCAAGATAATTAGCAATATTAGCGAACCAAGGTGAATGGGAGACTCTGAATAGTTGTTCATCAGGGAACATATCATTGATATGGGTCGTCTCAAGGGAATCAGAGGTATTAAGGCGAGAAAGGTGATCGGCCACTACGTTCTCTACTCCCTTTTTATCTTTAATTTCTAAATCAAATTCTTGGATTAGAAGGATCCATCTTATCAGGCGGGGCTTAGAATCATTCTTAGAAAGAAGATACTTGAGTGCCGCATGATCTATGTAGATAATGATCTTAGATCCGATCAGGTATGACTTAAATTTGTCCAAGGCGAACACTACGACTAAGAGTTCATTTTCCATAGTCAAGTAGTTGACTTGGGCAGGATTTAGAGTCCTACTTGCGTAATGAATGACGTAGGGCTTCTTTCTTTTCTCGGCCTAGGACCGCCCCAAGAGCATAATCGAAGCGTCGCACATAAGCTAAAAAGGAATGCTCCATCGGGTGGTTGCATGATAGGTGCGGTGGTTAACGTGCCCTTAAGCTTGGTGAAAGCTTCGTGGCATTGTCCACTCGTACGGAACATCCTTTTGAAGAAGATTACATAAAGGACGAGAAAGAAGACTAAAGTCCTTTATGAATCGCTTGTAAAATCCTGCGTGTCCTAAGAAGGATCGCACGTCTCCGATGTTCTTGGGTGGAGGTAGGTTAGAGATAAGATCGATTTTTGCCTTATCTACCTCGATTCCTTTGGCGAGATGATATGCCCAAGGACAATTCCCTTCTAACCATTAAATGACACTTCTCCCAATTAAATACCAATTTCTTTTCTTCACATCTTTTCGACACATTTAAGACTTTCCAAGGACTTGCTGAAAGATGGACCGTAAAAAGAAGTCGTCCATGAAGACCTCTAGATATTGTCCTACCATATCGGAAAAGATACTAAGCATACATCTTGAAAGGTGGCGGGGGCATTACATAGTCCGAATGGCATCCTTCGGTAAGCAAAGGTGGTAGGGACATGTAAATGTGGTCTTTTCCTGGTCTTCGGGGCTATCTCTATTTGGTTGTAGCCGAATACCCGTCAAGAAACGTAATAGGAATGACCAGCTAACCTTTCCAGGATCCGATCAATGAATGGTAAAGGAAAGTGGTCTTTCCTCGTGACGGTAGTCAACTTCCTGTCGTCAATGCACATTCTCCAACCCGTAGTGACTCTAGTTGGCACGAGTTCAGTATTAGCATTGGCGACGATGGTGAGTCTGGACGTCTTAGGGACCACTTGAGTTGGACTCACCCATTGACTATCGGATATAGGGTATATAATACCCACATCCAATAGTTTAAGAACCTCGGCCTTAACCACTTCCTTCATGTTGGGATTTAGTCTACGTTGTGGTTGCCGAGCGGTTTTTGCATTATCCTCAAGGTATATGTGATGAGTACAAATCGAGGGATCGATTCCTTTGAGGTCCGCTATTGTCCATCCTAGGGCTCCTTTATGCTCAATGAGAGTAGATATAAGCATACTCTCCTGTTCTTTCTCCAGGTGGGCAGAGATCACCACCGGGTATGTCTCATCTTGACCCAAATATGCATATTTCAAATCAGAGGGCAAAGGTTTTAGGTCAAGCTTCGGCGGCTTGAGGTTAGACGGTAGAGGCACTACATCAGTTTGTGGTAATTCTTCAAATTGTGGCCTCCATCGGTTAACTTCAAGTACCGGTGCAGTCAAGCAAGGCGCAAGTCTCCCTAATCATGTCATCATCAAAATCATGGGAGTGGGCCAGGCACGTCTCTAGATGGTCGGAGGATAAGGTCAGAGGTGTCGTATCTTCCACGAAAGAGTCAATCATGTTAATGTCGTGAAAATTGCCATCATCCTCTGAGTTGCTGCCGTTATTGAAAAAGATGTTTGACTCCAATGTCAAATTTCCAAAAGACATAGTCATGATACCATTCCTGCAATTGATAATTGCATTTGACGTGGCAAGGAATGGGCGACCAAGAATGACGGGAATCTGAGTGCTCATGTTATTGATGGGTTCGGTGTCTAGGATGATAAAATCTACACGGTAGTAAAATCTATCAACTTGGACCAACACATCCTCAATTATCCCTCTTGGTACACGACAGAGCGATCAGCAAGTTGTAGTGTGGTTAGGGTGGGTTTTAATTCACCCAAACCTAACTGTTTGTATACCGAGTAGGGAATCAGATTGACGCTCGCTCCTAAGTCAAGAAGTGCGTGATCAATTCGATGGTTCCCGATTACACATGATATGGTTGGGCTACCGGGATCCTTGAATTTCTGCGGCACGTCTTGCTTCAGGATGGCACTCACTTTCTCAGTCAAGAAGATTTTCTTTTGAATAATTTTCCGTCGCTTGGTCGTGCATAAGTCTTTTAGGAATTTGGCATATGAAGGTATCTGTTTAACGACATCAAGCAGAGGAATGTTGACTTTCACCTGTTTCAACACCTCTAAGATATCCTGAGAGTTAGAGAGAGGTTTTGGTGAAACCAACCGTTGGGGGAATGGAGCAACTGGCTTCTCTAGAAGTTCCGGTTCCACTTTTTGTGGGGCATCACTGGATCCATCATTGTTGTCCTCTTTTGGTTCTTGAGGCTTCTCGGGCCTAACCGGAAGAGTTTTATCAATGATCTTCCCACTCCTAAGAGTGGTGATGGATTTAGCATGTCCCATCTGATTTGAAGAGCTGGGATCATTATTCTCGTATTGCGGTTTAGGATTAGGGAGAGGTTGTGCAGGAAGCATCCCCTTTTCTATAACCGTCATACGAGAATCTATCTTTTGCATAAAATCTGTGATTCCCCGCATTGCCTGAGCCAGCTCTTGTATGGGATTTTGAACCGGTTCCTCTTGAGGTTTCACTTGATTTGGATTTTGATTGAAGAAACCTGGAGGAGTCGCCGTTTGTCCATTCCTCCAACTAAAGTTTGGATGATTTTTCCAGCCAGGATTGTATGTGTTGGAGTTGGGTCCAGTAAAAGGTCTTTGATAGTTATTTACGGCATTGGCTTGTTCATTCAACACTCCTCGAAAGGCAGGTATTGTAGGACAGTTTTCAGTTGTGTGAATGTTGCAATCACAGATGCCGCAAACAATTTCATTGACCTTATCCTTCTTTCCTTCCATGGCCTCAACTTTCCTTATGAGCGTAGTCACTTTACACTTGAGATCATCCTCTTCTTTCAAGAGATATAATCCACCTTTCTCCTTTAATTGAGTCGGCCTAGACGTGGTGTTCGACTTTGGGTAATAGTCCCAAGATTGTGTTTTTTCAGCCAAACTATCGAGGTAGTCCCATACCTCGTCGATATCTTTATTAATGAACTCTCCATTACACATTGTCTCGACCATTTGGCGCATGGAAGATGTCACCATCATAGAAAAAATTTGTAATGAGCCACGTTTCAAATCCGTGTTGTGGGCATGAATCGACCAAATCTTTGAACCTTTCCCAACATTGGAAAGAATGTTTCATCTTCCTTTTGGGCAAAGTTCATGATCGCTTCGAGGGTAATCGTTTTATGATGTGGGAAGAATTTTTTTATGAATTCCCTCGCATGTCGTTCCATGTGCCAATGGATCTAGGACGTAGTGAATGTAACCACGTCTTAGCTTTCTCTTTTAAGGAAAAAGGAAAGAGTTTCAGCCTAATTGTATCCTCAGATACATTAGGAAAACATAATGTAGCTATAATTTCATCGAACTCTTTCAAATGTAAATATGGACTCTCTGATTCAAGTCCATGGAATTTGGGAAGGAGTTGGATAACTCCTGGCTTGATGTCCATTTGTCCTGTATTTTCAGGAAAAATCATGCATGAGGGCGTACTCACTCCCGCCGGTTGTAGAAAATCTCGTAAAGTACGAGGCGGGGGTGCCTGTTGCACCTCATTTTCATCTTGGGTATCCTCCACCCTGGGTGGAAGTAGAGGAGGTTGGTCTTCAGCCATAACCTCAGTTAACTCAGGGGATTTCGAGCGGTGTCTAATCCTGCGATGGATAGTCAACCCCTCAACCAGTCCTCCTTCAGTTAAGAGACGTCGAGTGTTGTCACGGGCCCACTTGGGCATGAAAACACTCGCAGCCCTCAATTAAAAACCTAATCCTAAGAAAGGAAAAGAAAATCTAGAAGGAAAGAGAGAGTTGGAAAGAAATTACCAAATTGAAGTCCTAAGTTAAAAACCTGCAAAATAAAATAAAAATAAGTTAGATTCTAAAAAGAAAAATAGTAGTAAATTAATTTCTAAAAGAATGAATTCTTAAAAGAAAGTGGAGATTTCTAAACTAAATTAGGAAAGATCTAACTAGAAAGTAGATTATTAAAAGAGAACTGAAAGATAGGAAGTAGGGAAAGAGCTTACCAAATTAGAGATTTCTATCTTAAAGGCCTACAAAATAAGAAGGTTAGTTTCTAAACAAAAATCCTAAAAATAAATGAGGAAACAAATTAGATTTTAAAAAGAGTTAAAAATAGAAAGTGAAAAACAAAAGAGAAAAGTTTCGAAAATTAGAGGATTTTTCTAGAAAGGGAAATAACTACCCTGGTTTCTAAAAATAAATTGCTTCCTAAAAATAGAAAAAAGAAGACTAGAATTAAAAATTTCAAAATTTAAACCCTAATTCTAAAAGGTAGAAAGCGAGAGAGATTAGGAAGGAATTACCAATTTAGAACTTATGTCAGGATCCTACAAAACAGGAAAACAGGTTAAGTTCTAAAAATAGAATAAAATAAAATAAAAACTTCTATCCTAAAGTAAGTAAAATCCTAATCCTAACCTAATTCTAAAACTAATTAATTTCAAAGAATCGTAACCGGCGCCAAAAACTTGTTCACACCCCAAGTGCAGGGTTGTGATGTAGTAATAAACTCGGTAAGACCGAGGTCGAATCCACAGGGACTGATACCTGTACGTTATCTGAAACCAAGTAGAACTAGAACTAGACTAAGATGTGATCTACACCAAATAGAATTTAAGAAATAATTGTGGAAGAATTATCTAAGACTTTCAGGAATTCTGAGAAAGGGAACTAGGGATTCAGAGGATCCACTTGTAGAGATCAGGGAGATCGTATGCTCGCATATGGAATTCAAACTGAACTTACTTGATTTGGTTCTCAAGAGATGAAAGGTATATAAATTAGGATGGATTCCATCATCTAACCATGCCCAGGAGACATAGCAAACAACAGGGTTAAACTAATTACCAACCAATCAACAATGTATGAAGATCAGGAAGGGTACTGTCATCCTACCATGCCCATGGGACAATGATGAACAACAGGGCTTCCTGAGAATATAAAACTGGAAAGAAAGTATTCAAGGCCATTGCAGATCCATTGTAATTTCAGTCACAACAGATCATTAAAGACACAAAACATTCCTTTAATTAACTAAAAAGCCACATCAGTTCCGTTTAAACCAAAAGAAGGCATAAATAAAGACTCCCATCACTTTACAAGCTTCACCTCTTAGCCCTAGCTAAGAGGTTTAGCCGAGCATGATATAGGTTAAATTCTAACTAAAAAGAAGAAGAAGAAAAAAAAGAAAAAAAAAACATTAAAGGAAAGGAATAAAAGAAAAAGGAAGTAGAACACCACCGTTTCCACGTAGCAGCAGCCGAACCCCACTGTTTCCACGTAGCAGCAGAACACCCAGAACGTGCTTCTCTCTCCTTTTTCCTCCAGCCGTCCCCTCTTTTTATAACTTCAAAGAAGACGGTGGCTGGAAGTGCGTAAGAAGCTCTTACGCACTCCCTGTTGCAGCAGGAGACCATTTCTTATGATGAAATTCTCCGGGGCCCATTCTAGAACTCAGACAGGAGATCCACTCCATTCAGCAGCTTCTCTTTGGAATTTTCGGGTAGACAACCGGTTTTTTTTTTTTTTTTCCTTCTTCTTCTTTTTAGAATTCATTCCGTCATCCATCCTTTTGTTGATCACGATTAACGCATACTTGCACGCATGGAGAGAAAAGGACACCTAGGCTTGAACTATAGGGCCCTTAGGCTCCTAATGGACGGCCCTGATTAAGCCAATGGGCCCTGATGGTGGCCCACAAGAGAGGACCGCAACCTCTGTTGCGAAACAGAGATCGCGTACCCGTGCGCTGTGATGGTCGGTGGTGTCCGCAGTGATGTTTTCAATGAAATCCACTCCGTCTATTGAAATGCTGGCGAAAAACAAGTAAGAATTGACTGGTTTTATATTGAATTCCGTGTGGCCCACTGATTCTTTCGTTCCACCGTTCACCATACATTGAACGGTTAGGATTATGCAGAACCTTCCATGGTGGTAAAAAGACGCCTAGGCGAGGGTCTACCCCAACCTCTCGTCACAATGGACGGTCCAGATCTTCGTAATAAGCGCTGATTGGGGCCCACTGCTGAAAAACGGACGGACAGCGTCCGTCCGCTGTTGCTGCGGAAGAAGAAGACGGGTCAGCCCGTCTTTGACCGGGCTGACCGTCCGGTGCGGCGCGGGCAGCGGTGCACTCTGTACACGCGCTGTGTATATAGAGTCCACTGTGATGATCGTGAGAAATCTGCTCCGTCCATCCGCTTTGACACGTGGTTTAAACCGTGTAGAACAATTTTGAAGCATATCCAGATATCAGGCGGGCCCCATAGAATGATTAAAGGGCTGATCTGTCCATTGGGCCACTTCCACAGTGATCCAGGGGCTGAAATTTTACGTGTACGGTTTATTTATGGTCCTCAAGCCACGTGTGAAGTTTCGAACTGATCAGATGGTGGGAACCCTATGATCTTGCATTTTGGACACTTTTCAGGCCACTTGAGCTTCGATTCCTCGATTTCCGCGGACCCCTGGTGTATAATTTCGTCGCTCTTGGTCTTCTGGAGTCCGTCCCCTGCTTTAGTGTCATCAGCTCGGTAAATCCATGCTTTTTAGTGTCCTTTCCCAGTCCAAGCTCATGAAGACGCCCTGCATCACAAATTCATTTAAATTAGGCTATTAAACGGTGTCATGCTTGTAAATTCATGCAATAAGTGGGTCTGATATGCAATATTTGACCCTCAACAGATACGAATCAGGGTCACAAGCAACTGCGGCCTATAGGTCGCGAGTTACCGAAATTCGAACAGGATGATCGCGGAAACCTAGGAATGGTACGAGCTAGGATACGGGTCTTACATTAGCGCTGCTACGATCCAATGTCACTTGCATGTAATGGTCATGCATAAGCTTATGAAAATCTTAGAGGGTGGTGTAAGCATGTGCTCAAGGCAAGTGCCAAGTATGTAATATCAGAGTAATGTGAAAATATGCTGGTAAGTTCATGAATACTATCAGCTGTACCAAGGTCATGCGATGCAAGGCGTGAATGCTATCGGCCATACCAAGGCTATGCGATGCGAGGCCTATGTAGCCAAACATCATATGTGAGATGCAAAGAAAGCATGCCAATCCTCATCTGAATTCGCATAACAATATAGTTCATCTCTAGAATATCACCGGGGTCTAGTATACTCCACACTGACTGCCGCCTCCCTAGACGCACAGCCCAGTGAGTGGAAGAGACCACACTATCTGCTTGACTAGCAGTCTGCCAATACCTACCCGACTCGTTGATAGTGGACTCATTTTTGAGCTGGTCAAACTCAGCCTAGCTTATAGCCCCCCTCACTCCGGTGAATAAGGCCACCCCCTTCTAATCGACCACGACATAGTGGGAGACACGACCTAGTGGTATTTGGCACTCGTGCGCTATGTATCTACTCGGTCTAGACATTGGAGCATCTTTTGGTACCAAAAAGGTTCTAAGACTTTCACCTAAGGACATCTTATGTGCCCACAGTGCTAGAGCCAATATTTTTGATATCCAATCCGGTCATCCATGATGTGCATGTGGAGGCCACAGCCCTGATGTCGCCAGGGCCTATAATGATCATGTCACACAATTGTGAGACGCATGAATCACACTGTCCAATCATGAAGCAATCCTGCACGTACTGCATGATCATGTGGGGCACTTCGTTCATAAGGAGTCCTATAAATGTCTCAGCCCAATGAAATATGCTATGATCAAACACTCCTCATATCAAGCATATATATGATGTGTATAGGCATGAATCATGGAGTTATAGTAAGCATGTTATATGATGATGAACTATCTTCATAATGAAGATGTGCCTAGACAGCCTACACATAACAAGTATGGGCCTAACAATGGGCCCTAGGGAGAGTTACAATATGGACATTTAACCATTATTGCTCTTACGATGTAGACGTCAAACCATCATTGCTCCCAGGGCATGACCTCATATACATCAAGTGGGCCACATCACATAAGCCGCACCAATGGGCCTCATATACATCAAGTGGGCCGCATCTATGGGCCGCAGCAATGGGCGTCATATACATCAAGTGGGCCGCATCAATGGGCCGTGTATACCTTAAGTAGACCACATCAATGGGTTGGACCAATGGGCCTCATATACATCAAGTGGGATGCATCAATGGGCCAAATGACCCTCATATACTTCAAGTGGGCTGCATCAATGGGTCGCACATACATCAAGTAGGCCACATCAATGGGCCGCACCAATGGGCCGCATATACATCAAGTGGTCCGCATCAATGGGCCACACCGATGGGCCTTATATACCTCAAGCAGGCCACATCACATGTGCCGCATCGATGGGCCTCATATACATCAAATGGGCCGCGCCATCTACACCATTCACCTATTTTTAGAGATCATTTTAGAGCATTTCCAAAAGAATGAATCATATCGAAAGATCATCTGGACCATAGCACAAATAGCAATGGAGACAATGATTTTCATCTTTTAAAAATTCCAGGGCCCACCATCACGTTTATTTTCTATCTAGTCTGTTCATAAGGTCACAAAGACCTGGTTGAGTGGATAAACAAATATCATTTTGATCCAAAACTATTGTGGTCTTAAAAGGATTTTAATGGTAGGCGTTCATCTCTCCACTATTTTCTGCAGTGTGGTCCACCAGATAGATCTGCCTCATTTTTAGTCTTAGGCCTAAACGAGCTTGCTAATTGGACAGACTTGGATGTAACACATACATCATGCTAGACCCGCGGAACTTGCTGATGTATGGACAGCAGTGGCGGGACCCATTGATGGACGATTTAGATATAACACATACATCATGTATGGGCCCCACATATGGACGGTCTAGATGCAACACAGATGGAAGGCATTTATAAAACACATACATCACGGTCTGTCCTACCGTCTAGCCATCTGGACGGTGTGGACCATCACATACATCACAGTGGGCTCCATCTAAATGGACGGATGACTCAGATAAAATGCTTACAGTATGGTGGATCCCACCATCCTTGCTGGACGATGTGGATTGCCACACATGTGGAGCCCAATGTGGATGGACAGTGTGTATATGATCTATACATCAGGTGTGTCCCACCATCCAGCCATCTGGATGGTGCGGATGCACACCCCTCATAACCTGGTGTTAACGCACACCAGCCAATCCGATTCCTATAGAGGTAGGTCTCACGTGGGGCCCACTAGATATATATATATATTATTTAAAAAAACTGTCAGCGTCCAATCTAAGCCCTAAACAGCGTGGACAACGTGGCTGGTCCACGGATGGACGGGTTGGATGCGTCATGCATCAAGGTGGGGTCTTCGTCAGCGTGGCCCACCTGATGAATCAAGTAGATATTTATGTTTCCCCATCATTCAGACCTTCTAAAGGGCAGCAAGGTGGTCCATTCGGTGGATGGTTTGGATAAAAAAAGCTGCATCATGGTGGGCCGTAAAAATAGGGAAAAGAGAGAGAAAGAGAGAGAGAGAGAGAGAGAGAGAGAGAGAGAGAGAGAGAGAGACGCGTGTGATGGAGGGACCCCGACACTATGGTCCTTTCCTTCCTTGCATTACAACATACATCAAGTGGATCCCATTACATGTGGGCCCACTAATCAAAATCAAGGTGGAGATCATTTCTCCACCGAAACGCAAGGTCTAGATGACCCTTTTCACACAAGGAGATTAAACATCATGATGGGGTAAATGGAGAATGGCCCCACATGGGATGGATATATGAATCATGGTGGGCCATCGGCCACACCTAGGGTCCAAAGTGAGATCCATACCATTAATTGGTAAGCCCCATTTAGCCCATCATCAAAACATGAAACCTAGGCCTATAAAACACACACCGTTCGATCTTCTTGGTTCGATGGAATGCGAAATTCCTTGACTCTCTCTTTGATGGAAGATGATGGAGGTTAGACGGTTGAGATGGGAGATGAGAGGGGTAGGAGGTGGGCCACACTTGCCTCTCTTGGAGCTTAGAATTGCTTCGACGGCCAACCTCTTTGGTTGCTTTGAAAAGTGAGTAGAGAAAGAGAGAGAGAGAGGGTGATTGTAAGAGAAAAGTGATAGGTGTGAGTGTTGGATGGAGTGATGTAAGAGTTGACTTTGGGGTAGCTTGCGTAAGAGGGGTATGGGTTGTGTAAGAGAGGTGACATGTAAGGTATGGGTGTGATATGTTGAGTGATAGGTTGAGTAATTGATTGATTTGATTGATTGATGGGATGGGTTATAGAGATTCTCTCAGAATTCGCAACACGCGGCGTTTCTTCGAAATATTCATGGGCTCACATCTCCTGGCCTGGGTATCGCATCGGTGTGCAAGACACGGCGTTGGAACCGTAGCGATGGTGCAGTCGCGATGGTATAAGTTTTAAGTCAAGCTGACTTAGAAACTCAGGATGCAACTTAGGCTCGCATGAAAATGTAGTTTACAGGTCGAGGGTTGCCAAAATTTGACAGGGATGATCGCAGGAGTCTACGGAATGGTATGAACTAGGATTTGGGCCTTACAAGCCCCATATACTGTAATATGATTGGGCACTAGTCAACGGGTTTTCATTAAACATCCTAAGATGATAGTCTCATAAGACGGGGATAATGGTATGAGACCTATGCCTGAGCTGTCGGCCTATACTGGTGATAAGCCCCCGTAGTGACCATTGAGCTTATTTAAATTGGCTGGTTATAATTGGACTGGTAACGGGTTGGCTAATCATACATACATGGCATATACCGGCATCTATTGCTATCGTACATGATGTGTATTTTTTCCAAGGGCACAGACCTACATCTATTGCTATCGTACATGATGTACATATTTATCCAACTAGATGTTTTACTCGAGACGATGATTGCATGAGTGACGAGCCTAATGTCCGCATGGACGAGCATCCCCGGGGCGATGATTGCATTCACGCATCCACGCATCTAATAAAACTGCATTATGTATTGTTTTGTATGCCTTGTTATGTTTTTGTAACTATATTTACCTAATGCGGCGGTGTGTAATCTGAGGAAATTCACACTGAGTTGGCCACTCATCCATCAAATATATAACCGTACAAGTAGCACAGGTGGCCCAAATGACATTCATGTTCATATTGATGAGGAGCAGGACTGTATTTGTTAAGGGTTGCTACAGGATTCCACAGCTCAAGATTGTTGTAAATTTACTTTATTTCACAAGTAATATTATTTTATTTTGTAATTGTAAGAATGAGGATGTTGGTTTGTATAAGTCATTATGGGCTGCTCTTGTATATTTAAATGATAATGTAAACTTGCTTTATGTTTGATTTATCCATACTATGCTACTGCTTACTTTAAATGAAAGAATATATATATATATATATATATATATATATATATATATATATATATATATATATGTATGTATATGTGAAATTTTAGCTCTCTAGGGGTTAACACTTGGGTTTTTGGGAAACGGGTCATATACTCGGGTCCTGAAAAGTCGGGGCGTTATAGTTGGTATCAGAGCATAGTTTGGACAAACTAGGGTGTGGGGAATGATCTTATACAAACCCTAAATGTCTCAAGTTAGAATGTTTGAATTTAGAAATGTGAACTTAGGGGAATCTCCCTTAGATTTAGAATAATGGTTGAGAACATAGAAACCCAAACTTAGTCTCCTTTAGAAATTGTTATGGTAATCATTCGAATTGATGTGGAGTCTTGTCGAAATTAGGAGAAATTGAGAACATAGAGTCTAAAAAATTTAGGCCCCCTAGAAATTGTCTGGAGGACTGAAGAACTTAGAAATAAACTGTAGAACACCTTAAGAATACTAAGTTAGACCCTTGAACTTTAGACTTATGTGGGAATTCCTTAGAAATGATTAGGATAGCCATTTGGAAAATAAATGGGTTTCCCTTAGGATTAAGGGAGATTGAAAATATAGATATCAAATATTTTAGGTCCCTTAGAGAGTTGTTTGGATAATCTAAGAAATCACGAACTGAACTTAAGTCCCTTGAAAATTTTTAGCTTAGTCATTTGAACTTAGAAATAGAAACTTTGGTTCCCTTGTAAACTACCAAAATAGTTGTTCGAACTTAGAAATTAAAGGGGGTACCGTGGGAGGACAAATACCGTTGCAATGTACATAAGACCAAATGAAAACAAATCCCTAGACTAGACTCCCAAGATACAATTCTTAGAGACCTAGATTTTGAACTCTTTTAGAAATTTCATTAGTTAGAAGTAATGGCGTCACATTATTTAGCATATGAAGTGAACTTAGACTTCATAAGCAATTCCTTACCCACCACATTGTACATTAGGTTGGACATAAGCACTCCCTAAACTTAAGAAATCGCAATACGAATTCTAATTTGAATTCCTTATTACACCTCGTTACTTAAAATTAATATTTCCTATGTATTCTAGCACGTGAAATTAATTAGAGGTGACGTGATGGGAGTTGGGTGAGTTTTCAACCCTAGGCTGCACATATTAGGATTAGATTTGATATCCCAAGTGAGTTTAGAAATTTCAAACTCAAACTTCATGTAGAAATCTTAGTCCTAAGATTTTCAGCTAGTGCATTAAGGAATCAAAGTGCGCATTGGAAGCGTAATGGGCCACATGGTTTTATCCGTTATGGAGGTAGAAGATCACATGATATTCCCCAGGAGTCTAGAATAATCGAGATCACGGGTTGATGGAACCATATTTAAGCGAAGTTGCGTTGTTTGATCTAAACCCCGCATCCTGACAGATTCTAACGATCTCAATGCTCTGATCAGGTAGAAGATCGAGGTTCACCAGGATTAGGGATTGATACAAAAAATCCTCTGTTCTGTGGGAGACGATCGATGTATCAGGCTCAAACCCACCACAACTGTCTATCCGTGTTAGCTCGAACAATGAAAATGAAAAATTATACCATACTTTAGACAAGGGGGAACTATCATTTAAAGTTTTTTTTTAAAAAAGGAGAAAGATATAATCCTATTAGTAATTGCCACATAAATGAACTAATTACTTTAGTAACTACTATAGGAAAATTTTGATGTTGACGAGCATTAAAACAACTCCATAGATTTGACTAATGTTAGAATGATTTCTAACCTTTAGTGGGACTTAGACACCTTAGTTGATTTGATAGATGAGAAACTTAAGGGTTATGAGGAGTTTAAATAACGCTTGTTGGGATTTCATTCGTAGACATAGGATACATCTTTAGGATGATCGAACCACTCGTAAAATTTATAATAGTTACATATAAATATTGAAGTGGAACTTTATTTATTTTCTTTAAGGGGGGTAGACTGTAATGACCCCTGTTCTAGCAGTATGTCATGAGCGCTGGCATATACAAATAAATTTAGTGTGGAGAACCAGCGGATGCATACGGATACCATAAGATATACCATTGTCCACATTCATAGTTGAAGTGCTGAATTTTGGAGGCAAAATTCTGTTTAAGGGGGTAGTTTGTAACACCCCGTACTTTCTAGTACTCCGGTGTTACTATGTAACCTAACTTAGTATAAATACAAACCTATCTTATTCAAACACCTACGTTCGTTCCAATCTGAATCCAACCATTGGAAGAAATCCAATGCCAATTATGGACAAATCTAACCAACTATTTCGGATTTAGCACCCTGAGTCATGAGATCCACTGTTCAAAGTATCCCTAACATCCTATAGAGTAATCAACCATTTGACACACTAATCAGATAATTTAGGGGTTACATCAAGCATTTAAAGTCCACTTATATCGATTTTAGGACTGCTAAGACGCCTATAAAGGGTTTTAAATCAATCCAACCATGGATTTATAAAGCAGACATTGTAGTTGAGCATACAACAACAAAGATGCACGCTCGCTCAAAGAATAGCTTAATCGAATGGTTGGAGGGAAACATACACCATAGTTTGTGAACTAAATTACTTAGGAATCATGTGAAAGCCAATCCGATCATTAGATTGGTAGGAATTATTAGTTGGCCATGATATTACTAAGTATGACCACTTATAATTTAAAATGATCTAATCTTTTTGATCCAAAGCCCTATAGGGACCGAGGGAGTAAACAGATGGTGCTGATTAAGATGGGACTGACGTAAACAACTGAGAGGAAGGTAATAGTAATGATAATAAAAATAGTAATAAAGGAAAATAAACTCTAATAATAATAATAATAATAGTTTATAACAAGTAATAATGAAATTTATGTTAAGACTATTATGAAGGTCTTGAACATACACATGATCCGCTAGGACCTTTTAACCGTCGACGTTCAATTTCAAAATGTTCCGACGGCCAGGTTGTCAGGGATCAGCAAATAAAATCTAAATCCATTTGTAGGGCCCACTTGAATCTTAAATCCATTTGTAGGGCCCACTTGAATCTTAGATCAACCTGATTTTTGGTTTGAGATCCTGATTTGGAACCTCTGAAGTGAATGGGCGGAGTGGATTTCACTCAAATAGTTCCTGTGGACCCCACCTAGCCACTCGTGTGTACACCAACATGTGCACATGATGAGCACTGAGCTGATGAACTCGGTCAACTAGCGCTAACCTGAAATTCCTCAAAATAGAGAGATTTCTCTCTGTTTTTGTCTTTCAACAGCGGACGGACGTACGTCCGTGTTTTTGTTCGTGGCCCGCGAACTAGGGTCCCCATTCATGATCTGAACCGTCTATCTGGTGGAGGCTTTGAAATTGTCCAAAACCCCAAAGTTTCACTCGATTAATCACACGTGTGTGGGCACAATCCTCGCTATAAACAGGACCCGAAAACACTTATTTTCAGAAATGGAAACTGTTCTCCATGTAAACACGCTGGCGATCCACGTGAGAGGTGTTTGACACGATCTAAAATGTCCATTTGGCAAAATCTCAGCCGTCCAATGACAGCAAATCCAGCTGTGTGAATAAAAGGAAAATAAAAAGAAAAAGAGAAAGAAAAATCAGCTGTTTTCTTCTTCCTTTGAACCCACCAGACCAACCCATTTAAAGCTTCAAAATCTTTGTTCTACAAGCTCCATTGCATCTTTAAGGACCGTCCCACGCAGTCGGATTGAAGAAAGAAGCAGCGGGTGGGGATCTGCCATGATCGTCTTCCTCTTCTCCGTTCGAGCCGCACCAAGCCACCTCGAGTCACTGACCGAATCAGGCTGTTTGAATCGAGTTCAAGCGATGCGAAGGTCTAGAGAGAGAGAGAGAGATGAGAAATAGGGAGGAAAGAAGCAGTGGAAGAGAGCGAGAACTTGACTCGAGCTGTGCCGCATTGCTGCAGGGTTACGGAATCGGGTCGGCACTCGCTAGCTCGACTCGACCTGGTTTTGAGATGGCTGGGTTGAGTTGGGTTGGGTATGGCCCGAGCTTTGCTGGAGTTCCAGGAGGAGAAGAATGAGGCAGAAAGAGATCAACTAGGTGGCGCGACTGCAGCAGGTCCGCCATGTTGCTGGTCCAACCCCAACGAATATGGAATTCAGGGAAGGCCTAACGCCTCTCCCTAATAGCTAAACAACTAAGGGAAACAGAGGCCGATCCAGGGTTCGAATCATGTTAAGGTGGGGCCGCTAGCCGTCCATTTCCATTTCATCAGCTAGCTAGGCACACTTGAGAGTCGTTCAGCAGACATTCTGGGCCGATCCAGGCTTCCAACGGTAGCTCTGGATCAAGCCAGGCGTTTCGACTGAGATTAGTCCATGAAAAGGTCGAGATGTGAGCCGAAACCAGGCCATGAGAAGGCTGAGATATGGGCCAAAAGCAGCCCTCAGCTAGGTCATGCAATGAGCCAAAATAGGCCTCAGTTGAGCCATGCAATGAGCTGAAGAACAGGCCGTGATATGAGTTGGAATCGGCACTTTGGTTGGGCTGTAAACGATACTGGGATCAGGCCTTAAGTTGGGCCAGTATCAACCACACAAACTAGGCTGAAAACCAGCCCAGGATTGGGCCGAAACCGGCCCCAACAGTGAGCCAAAATCAGCCTTCTAACAAGGCAGAGAGCAGGGCTCAAAACAACTTTCAAATAGGCCAAAAATCAGGCCCAGTCCAAACTTAGCGGGCCTTGCCAAAGACCCCTGTGGGCCGCGCCCTACATAATGCAGGTGGGTTATGCTCAAAGAACATTGGGCCTGGGTCCTTTAAGACCACACAGTGGGCCGCACTCCCTGTAAAATCAGGTGGGCCGCACCACATAAAAATCTCAGTGGGCCACATCACGTCCAATGATGTGGGCCGAAACCTTTTGGAACCTTGCAGCTGGACCGAACCAGGCCTAGTTTGGGGCCATAATTGGGCAGCAAGTGCTGGGCCAAACCGAGCTAAGACTGGCCCAGTTTTACATCCTAATGTTGGGCCACAACTGCAGGGCCCGATCGAGGTAGGTGCAGGCCCAATTTTCACTTGGCCGAGTCCCTATAATCCCCACATACTTGTGGTAGCCTAGAAACATAGTGGGTCACTTAACGATAGTAATGCATGTGTCATGGGGTGTATGGGCCTCATTGTCATTGGATGAAAGAAAAGCCCGAGTTGAATTGGGCCTAGATAGCTATGTGCTTATGTCCACTGGGTTAGATCTAAGAGTTAGAATATAATTAACCAAACTAAGCTTGTAAATAAATGAGTTGTAGCAATCACCATTGTTACCGCCATTATCATTAATAAGATTATAAATATTAGGCATGATTAACCATTAGTAAATTTTCTATGTTAATATTAGTTATTACATATGGATTATCATTATTAAATATTGGAGTTTTATTTTGTCAACCTTAGATATTATCATTGGTGATTAGAGCATGTTATTTATCTCATTACAATAACTATTAGTGCCTCGTTAACTAATATTAAGTATATTGTTAATATTAATGATCGTATGAAATTATTAGCATTATTAGTATTACGACCGACTATACGTTATTAGCCATCATTGGATTATTATTTTAATTAGTAACGTTATTAATATTGTTATTACATCCATTAGAAATTGAATCAAAAAAATCTAAACTTAGATATAAACTGTAAGGATGAAATCCTAACTCTACATTTAAAACCCTAAGAAATCTAAACCTTAGGTTATAATCTAGACTGTAGATAGTGTTGTAGAACCTTGATTTAACCATACAAGTTTATAATCTATGGTAGGATCTAAGTCTAAGGGCGTGCGCACATCCTAATAACTTTAGCGAGTCGACAAACAACGTGATGATTTCTTCCCCTTGAGCTTTCCATTCTCCCATTAGCTTCAGTATAGTTTTATTTTAATTTTAATTGATAATTGATATCTCCATCTTATAATCACATGTCTAACTGTTGGAATCAAATTGCTAGGTTTCATGCTTAATATTTATCCTGCATATTATCTCATGCTTGTGGATTATTTGTGGATTGCTTATGGAACTTAAACTGGTACATCAGTGGGAAACCCCAACTTATAAATGTACACCCATACTTGGGATGTAACCCGACTGGTAGTGATTGAAATGGACCTTCAGCTTAGTGGTTATTGAGTGGGTCCCATGTCTAGAAATGGACAGATGGCGTGGATAAAAACAGATACATTATGGTAGGTTCCCACCGTCTACTAGGCTGGACGGTGGATGGCATGGATGAAAGACATGCATTAGGTGGTTCCACACGTGTGGGACCCACTAGCTATGGATTAAGTTGATATTTGTGTTCTCTCTATGATCCGGGCCAGCCTAAAATAGACAGTAATGGTGGGCCCTGGACATGGCAGCGAGGTGGCCCCGCTTTGGGATAGTGGTGTGGTCCACTAAATGGACAGCGTGAATAAAAATACTTACATCATGGTGGGCTGCAAACAGGGAAGAGAGAGAGAGAGAGAGAGAGAGAGAGAGAGAGAGAGAGAGAGAGAGAGAGAGAGAGAACGGTGGTGGTGGGAGGAGCTCCGCCACTATGAGCTGCCCTCATGCATGCACATGTACATTAAGTGGACCTTACATAGATGGCCATACATCAGAAATTCTGGTGGGGAAATGCCATTTCCACCACATAAATCAAGGCCTAGGTGGCCATACCCTATTTCATAACAAAGAAATGGGTTGATACATGCATAATGTGATGGGCCTTAGGCCACATCTAGGGACCAAGATGGGATCCCCACCATTTACTGGTGGGTCCCACTTGCCCCATGCTAAAGAAAATAAAGATCCATGGAGAATATGAAAGAAATAAGTCTTAGGAAGCACCCACCTAAACTTCTTCTTCCCTATGCTCCAATGCTCCTAGGAAGCTCTTTTAATGGTGGAGATGGCCTCTTGATGGTTGGATTAGTGTGGAAATTAGGTGGAAGAGGGCTGGACTTTGGGAGCTTACTTGGACATCCCAAGCTCTCTCTCTCTTGCAATGGAGGATGAAAATGAGGAAGAAAGAGGGAGGGGAGAGATAAGAGGGAGAGAGAGGAAATGATTGTTAGCTCTCTTTGCTAAGTAATGATGATAGGTGTAAGAAAGCATGGCTAGCAAGCCATCATAGCTTGTAAGAGGCATGGGGCTATGGGTAGGGTAGGGTGATGTCACCCCTAGGGTGACATCATCCTAATGATGAATTTCCTAGGAAACAGTAACAACTGGAATAGGTGGGTCCCGCAATTAAGCGATTAATGGCCATGATAATGCGCAGGCCATAACTTATGATCTAAGCGTCGGATTTGTACAAGACATGGCGTTCGAACTGCGGCGACGACGCGGTCGCAATGGCATGGGTCTCGGGTTGAGTCAGCTCGGGTTTACAGGGTGCGACTTAAGGTCACGTATAATTATTTAGTACAGGTTGCAGGTCGCCTGAATTCGACCGGGAGGACCACGTGTTCCTACAGAACGACAAGATGCTAGGACACAGGCTTGACATTCAACTTATGCTTTATCGCACATAGATCCCTAAGAATTTGACACAAGATGAGAACTATCTAATCACATCCAATAAGGGGATGTTGATCCTGACTTGTTGGAAAGCCCCTAAAATATCCTGATTTTCTCTTGGCCGTTTTGATGCAGTGAGATGTTGGGGAAACGGTGCTACGGGCCTGTATTCCTACACTAACTTTATGTCGTGTGAAGCACTATTAGATTCACCATCATCCTTTGAGTCTTTGGACCCCTTAGATTTCTCTGCCCTATTAGGAATCTCCTTATCAATCTATTTTCCACTTCTCAAGGTAGTGATAGATTTAACATGTTTCACATGTAAAGTTGAAGAATTGGGATCACTTATCTCAAATTGTCCCTTAGGGTTAGGTTGAGGTTGAGCTAGAAAGATCCCTTTCTTCTTAACATTTAGTCATGTCTCAATTCTTGTAACCAAAGTTTTAAGTTCATTTAAGGCTTGTAGTTGTCCTTGCATGAATGCATTCAATGTATCCTCAAGAGTTCTCCTGGATAGAGGTCCATTAGATGGCCCTTGGGGATTATTGGTTGCATTCGCAGTCAATCCATTCTTCCAACTAAAGTTTGGATGGGTCTGCTAATCGAGATTGTACATTTTGGAATTTGGTGCACTGAAGGGGTGTTGATATGCGATCATAGCATTTGTAGCGTTCGCTTGAGTGTGCAATACTTCCTAAAATACGGGGATTGTAGGATAATCTTTTGTTTGGTGCACATCACTCTCACAAATACCACAGATGATTTCAACAGCCACTTTGGGTTGGATCTCTTCCTTCCTAGATTCCAAGGCTTTAATCTTCCTTGTGAGATTTGCCAATCTTACACTAATATCTTTCTCTTCTTTTAACGCATGTACTCCTCTCTCTTGGTAGCCTTAGGATTTCTAGCTTCATTAGATGTGTCCCATGATTGGGCATTTTTAGCTAGCATGTCTAAGTAATCCTAGGCATTTTCTGGTTCCTTGCTCATAAATTCACCATTACACATCATCTCTACAAATTAGCACATATTTTGATTCAGTCTATCATAGAAAAGGTTAATCGTCCGTCAAATCTCATAGCTATGGTGTGGGCAAGCGAGAAGTAATTCCTTAAATCGTTCTCAACACTGAAAGAAAGCTTTATCTCCTTTTTGGGAGAACTTCATTATGTCTTGTTTGAGAGTGTTGGTTTTATGAGCCGGGAAGAACTTTTAAGGAACTCCCTATTCATCTTAGCCCATGTGTCAATGGATCTCGGCCTTAAGGAGTAAAGCCATGATTTAGCCTTCTCCTTTAGAGAGAATAGAAATAATTTTAGTCTAATCATGTCAGGAGGAACATTGTTAAAATATATGGTTGTGACCATCTCTTCAAATTCTGTTATGTATAAATATGGACTTTCTGAATTATGTAAATGGAATTTCGGTAGTAATTGGATCATCCTTGGTTTAAAGTTCATATTTCCTGCATTGCTTGGTAAAATCATGCAGGAAGGTGTACTTGTTCTCGCCAGTTGCAAATAATCTCGTAAGGTTTGAAACAGTGGAACTCGATGTACCTCATTCTCATCACGCACTGTCCTAACCAGTGGTGTGTGACTCACATGATTCTCATCAAAATATTTTTCATCTTCAGCCATAATTGCAGATGATGTTTCAGGAGTATTTATGTGTTTTCTAGCTCGTCGATGGATTTCGAGCCCGTCTAATAAACCTCCTTCACTTAGAAGTATCGATGTATGGTCTCTCACCCACTTGGGCATGAACCACACAAAATCCTAATTCTAACCCTAGGTCCTAAGTCCTACAACAATTATGAAAGAAATAGAGGGAAAGAGGAAGGATGTTACTAAAAGAGAAGAACTAGAATTAAAGATCCTACAAAAATAGAAACAATGTTAATAATGTTAGAATATCTAAAACAAAACAAACTCCTAAAAAATTCTAAAATTTAGAAAATCTTAAAAACCCTAGCTTAGAAAATTTTAGGAAAATAAAAAAATCTAACCTAAAACGAAAATAAAACCTAGAAAACCTAAACCTAATCATGTTCAATGCCACTCCTTGACAATAATGCCAAAAACTTGTTCACGAACCCCAAGTATGGGGTTGCGAAGTAGTAATAACTCGGTGAGGCCAAGGTCAAATACACAGGGAATGGGGATAATAGTATATAAATAATCTAAGGCTAATGTGTTGTTCTGGGTTTTTAATCCATCGAGATAAAAATAGTTTTAAACAATAATAATAAAAGACAAAGGATACAGGAATCCACTTATAACAATCATAGTATCAATTTACTGATTCAATGTATATCGCAATTGGAATTGACGTCCTATCCCATCCAATCGGAGGATAATTCAGTTAAACCATTCATAAATATGAATAAGAATATGTTTTAATTAATTGATTCTCTCATGAAGTATTCAAATCTCAATTGTAGGGAATCGAAAGCATCTAAAGCACCCATAAATTACAATAAATCAATCAATTATACAGATTAAGTCCTTATAAATCAATTATATAAATTAAATCATTCTCTAATTTAGGCTAAACAATTGTTAAATCAAAGTACTTATTGTACCAAAAGTGCGCAACAAATCAAGACATGAACAACTTAAAGACTTAAAGTAAATTAAAATCAAATCAATATAATATCATCATTCAAAATAATGTTATTGAATCCAATAAACTAAATGCTGAAATTAACTGCTAGCTTCATACCTTAGCCTTATCTAAGAGATTAGCCTAATAAGACTAATATCTTAAAAGAAAAACTAAAATATCTACTAGAACCTATGAAAAATCGAAGTGGAAGAACATTGTTGGCGCTCCACCTAAGCCTTCTCTCCCTTTCCAAACAATAAAAGATGATTTGGAACTTCCTAAGAACTCCAATTTATAGTTTTGCAACTCCAACTCTTGCACTACTTCGGAAAAATTGCAAATCAACTTTGAATTTACGTAGCTATCATGCCTTCGATGGCACCTTTAATGGCATCGAACTCACATCAAAGGTTCCATATGAAATCAAGAAACTATTTAGCAATGAACTTTTAAAATTGCGTATTTTCTCTATGTCATCGAAACTCTTTCTATGGGATCAAATTAAGCTTTAATGGCATCGAACATGTCCTCAATAGCATCGAAGAATGCACAAATATGTCTAGAAACAAAATCATATTTTCTGAATTTTTATAATGGGATCGAAGTGGCTTCGATAGCATCGAAGGTGTCATCGATATCATCGAAGGGTCGATTTCAACACTTCCAATTTTCTACACTTTGACTTCTCAATTTTCTTCCTTCATTGCTTGGTTTCCTTGGATCTTAGACTTTTGAATTCTTCAATTTTAACCTCCATGGATCTAATTCTTCATTATCTTCTTTTGAGTTCTAAATCCATCATTTTAAAGCACATATTGATCTTAGGCTTCTAAATCACCTCGCATGATGAAAATGTATAAAAGAATTTAGATGACTGTTCAGAAAAATTGTATCTTCTCTTATGCTTCTGAATCACTTTGCATGATGAAAACGTTTATAATTAAATTGAATCAACACTTAAATGCCAGGAAAACTAATGTAATTGAAGGGTTATGAAAAAACAAGTTATTGATGTTTTAGAGGGGGGGTTAATATAACAATACTAAATAATCAAAATAAAAATAGAATATAGAAAGAATAAAAAATCTCAATTGCCCAAGTATTAAAACCTTGATTCTAAACAATTCGTAGGACAACCTTCACATAAAATATTAGGTTGGACAACCTTATTTCACGAATGTCTCTGAAATCGATCTTTCAAACTAGCAAGAGAATATATAATATTCACCACAAAGAATAAAATAGAAATAACATTCACCAACAAAAAGAATAAAACATTCACTACAAAGGCACGAGGAGTTATAGTGGTTTGGTGCTTTAAAAACCACACCTACTCCACTCCTAAAATTACTACCCTTGTAATTTTGACTTTCACTATTTCAAGGTTGTCACAAGTTCACCTTAACAACCTTATACAGAAGATGATATGACTATGTTGGCAAAGAAATTCTATAAAATTTTCAAAAATAAGAAAAGAACAAAATTTCAAAAACTGTTTGACAAAAGAAAAGGAAATTCAAACTATTAGAAATCTAAAATAAAAGACACCCAATGTTTTAACTAATTCAGAAATTGAAGAATCAAACTAGGAAAGGATAAATTTAGGTTGTAAGTTTCGAATATGGCATCTAGCTTCTAAATGTCATAAAAAGGATAAATTTGGAAGAAAAGGCATGATAGATACTTGGGACGAATCATCAGAATCTGAAACTAATTCAGAAATTGAAGAATTAGACTAGGAAAATGTAAATGAATTGAAAGCCTTTATGACTATAGCCATAATCACTTCTTCCGATGACTGTCATATGTCTGATTATGAAACACCAAGAAGCGACTCTGAAAATGAAGATGATCTTCAAGAATTTACATTAGAATTTCTGAAAATGTATATAAGATACAACTTTCACTATTTCAAGGTTTTCTTTAATATCAAAATATACAATAGAATCCTTTGAATTAGATTTAGAAGATTTAAGAGCAATACACTTGATCTTAGGAGCTTTGAAATTCAGCTTATAAGTTTGAAGAGAACCAACTAACTCCTCAACCATCATAGTATTGATATCCCTCAATTCCTATGTAGTAGTAACTTTCGAATTAAACCTTTTAGGAAGTGATCATAATATTTTTGCATAAACCTTGCTTTCAGGGATTTTATATCCATGACCCCACAAGGAATTCACTATGTCATTTAATTTTGTATAGAAGTCCATAAAAGACTCATTTTCTTCCATATGAGTTTTCTCAAATTTAGTTGTGAGGATTTGGATCTTAGATTTTTTAACAATGTTAATTCCTTCATGTGTCATCTCAAGAATATCACATGCTTCTTTAGCTGTATCGCACAAAATGATTCTTTTGAACTCATCTGGTGATAGAGCCCAAGTTATTGCATTTAAGGCCTTTGCATTAGCACCGCTTTCACTTTTCTGAACAGTCGTCCAAAAAGTATAAGCAATTCATAGACACTGTTCTATTTTCAACTACTACTTCCATCATAGGAGGGCCATTGTGTCACAGTGGCTTGACACACATTTTCATCAATGGATTTGAGGAAGATCTTTATCCTAGCTTTCCAATATGAATAGTTTGAGTCATCAAAGGGAAGTGTCTTGGTAATGGATAAACTTTCAAAATTTAAAATCTTATAGCCCTAGATTTAGCTTTAGGAAGAAAAACAAAAAAAAAAAAGAAAAAAAAGAGAGCAACCTCGCTCTAATACCACTTGAAAATACGAGCTATTGATGTCCTAGAGGGGGGTGAATAGGACAATGCTAAATAATTGAAATAAAAGTAAAATATATAAAGAATAAAAAAAATCTCAATCGCTCAAATATTGAAACCTTGATTCCAAATAATTCGCAAGATAACCTTCACATAAAATATTTGGCAGGACAATCTTATTTCACGAATGTATTTAAAATTAATTATTCAAACTAGTAAGAGAAGATACAATATTCACCATGAAGAATGAAATAGGAATAACATTCACCACAAAAAAAGAATAAAGCATTCACCACAGAGGCACAAGAAGTTATAGTGGTTTGGTGCTTCAAAAACCACACCTACTCCACTACTAAAATTACTACCATCGTAATTTTGGCTTTCACTATTTCAATGTTTTCACAAGTTCACCTTAATAACCTTATATAGTTCTGTAAGTGCTATAGTTTATATCCCTGTCTGTTGTCAAATTTGTGATGACAAAATCACTGTTATGTTATACATAATTTGCTTAAGTGAAGCTCTCTCAAGGATCAACATTCATGAACAAGCTAAGCTCACAACAAGCAAAGCTCACAAGTACAAGACTCAAGATCTTGAATGAAAGAACTATTCACAAGACAAGACTCAAGCTGAAGAGTACAAGGCAGAACTCAAGACCCTTTCAAGATTGGGCTACATGAAGATTTCAAGATTGATCTACATCAAGACTTCAAGACTGATACTTCAAGGTCACTTGTTCCTAATGCTTCAATGTCCATACTTCATGATTGAGGTTTGATTGACCATAGGTTAACCTTAGAAGTAGGTCATTTCGGATACATAAACCGAATGTTTATTTTACATGTGATTGGTCTGTTCTTCGACTAGTCCTAGGCCTTCTTCGACTAGTCCTAGACTTACTTCGACCAGTCTAAGAAATTTCTCGACCAGTCGTGAGTTTGTTACAAATTCCAGATAAAATCTGTTAGGCTTCAACTAGTCCAGGAATCTGTTCGACCAGTCGTAGGAACAGTGTCGACTGATCTTCGACCAGTCGTATAACCTTCGACTCGAAGTCCAGCGATGGTTTACAGGACCTACGACCAGTCGTAGGAGAGCTTCGACCAGTCGTAGAACGGTCAAAGCATATCCCGCCGGATTTTTCAAATATCTGTTAGTGCTTTGACTAGTCGAAGAGCACTCTAGACCAGTCGAAGACACGATCTTCTCACTTATAAATAGTGCACGAATCTTAGAAGAAATCATCGATTTAATTAAAGTATTCAAGCCAATCTTCGTCGAACTTCTGAGAGATAATTCTGTGCTCCATCTAAGCTAAGTGTGCTTATTTAATATTCTCTTTCCTTAGCTTTATTTTAATTGATTTTGTTTCTTATATTCCAATCTGATTTGATAAAGAGGAATTGTTATTCCCTTTCTTTGGAATCAAAATCAATTAAGGCAAGCCCTATTTGGTTTAATTTAAAATCTATTAGAATTAGAACCATTGTAATCGAGTACTGGACATTGAACTTGGACATTCAATCATCTACTTTGATTTGGTTCTACCGGGCTGCTACAACGAAGGAGATATTCAGGTATTTTACATATTGTAAATTCCTTTCTATTATTTTGGTTTCTTTCAAGATTTGCCAGAAAAATCTTGTTATATTGGTTATCTGAGGAAAGCCAGGAAAACTCAGAAGTGGGGTTTTTTTTTAATTGTGTAAGCCCACATACAAAGACACAATTGTAAGGGTTTTGGGTGAACCTGGGAAAACCTATTTTTAGTAAACACTAATATCCCCTGTGTGAGGATATTAGGAGTGGAGTAACATTTTGTGTGGCTGTTGTATAACAGTTGGTGAACACATAGGCGAATCACTATAAACCCTTGTGTTGTGGTTGATTGTTTTATTCTTCTAATTTTTTATTCTTTTTGTGGGATGTATGTATGGTGGTGAATGTTGTAATTATTTTCAAGCTTTGTGAGAATGTTGTAATAGCTTAGAATTTATTTTCTGCTATTCCTTTATAAGCTTGATTTTCAATTTCATTTGAAAGTTGTTCCAGCAAGGTTGCCCTGCCATTTTTATGGTGTATGGCTGTCCCTAGAACAATACATTTTTTATTACAAGTTATTTCAATTCTGTTTATATTTATTATTGTATTCCTCTTCGATTTGAGACTTGATACAAAGACCTTTCTAGAAATAAGGTTGTCCTACCATAAACTCTATTTCTGGTGTAAGGTTGTCCTTAGAACAACGTTTGTATCAACCTCTCAAGATCTGAATTTTGAGGTTATTTTAATTTACTGCTTTGTGATTTACTTTGGCTATTATTTGCTTTTTATTTCTGCTGTTTTTAGTTTTATTTTGGCATCGTCCTATTCACCCCCCCTCTAGGACATATAGCTTGGCCTTTTTAAATGGTATCAGAGCCTAATAGCTCGTTTTTTGGATTTAATTCCTGAGCTAACGATTTAAGTTATTTAAGATGTCAAATTTTGATAGCCTTTCAGTCACTAGGCCTCCACCCTTTGATGGCTCCAACTATGCTTATTGGAAAGCCAGAATGAGGATCTTCCTCAAATCAATGGATGAAAATGTATGGCAAGCCACAGTGACTGAATGGAATCCTCCTATCATGGAAGTTACTGGGGTTGATGGTTCAAAATCAATGAAAGCCACACCATATTACCAATGGACCACCCTTCAGAAAAGTGAGAGTAGTGCAAATGCTAAAGCACTAAATGCAATTACTTGCGCACTATCACCGGATGAGTTCAAAAGAATCATTTCTTGTGATACTGCAAAGCAAGCTTGGGATATATTAGAAATGACACACGAGGGTACTACAATTGTTAAAAAATCTAAAGTCCAACTCCTCATAACCAGATTTGAAGAAATTCATATGGAGGAAAATGAAATATTTATGGACTTCTACACTAGATTGAATGACATTGTAAACTCAATGTGGGGTCTTGGCGATAAAATCCCAGAAAGTAAAGTGTGTGCAAAAATACTACGCTCACTTCCTGAACGGTTCAATTCTAAAGTAACCGCAATCCAGGAACTTCGTGATACGGATAATATGAGGGTTGAAGAACTAGTTGGTTCACTACAAACCTATGAGTTAAACTTTAAAGCTCCTAAAGGTAAATCTATCGTGCTAAAATCTTCTAAATGTAATTCAGAAGAAAATTCTGATTTAGAAGATGATATGGCTCTTTTAGCTAAAAACTTTTACAAAATTTTTAAAAGCAAGAAAAGGGTTGATTTTCAAAAATCAAATGACAAAAAGAAGTTTAGACCCAAATCTCGAAAATCTTTGAAAGATAGTCAATGTTACAACTGTCTAGAATATGGGCACTTAGCAAATAGATGTCCTAAAAGGGACAAACCCAAGAAGAAGGGTATGTTGGCTACATGGGATGAATCATCTGATTCTGAAGGTTCTTCTGAATGATTCTGAAACCGAGTCCGGCAATGAGGTCAAAGCTCTTATGACTCTAGCCAAATTCACATTTTCAAATAATGACTCTACAAGTGAAGAAAATCTGAATAGTGAATGTGAAAATGAAGATGATCTTCAAGACGCTTACAATGCCCTATATAAGGAAAGTTGTAAAATTGCTGTCAAACTTAAACTTCAAAAAGAAAAGTTTTCTAAACTCAAAAATTGTTTTGAATCACTTATCTTAGAAAAATCACAAATTTCAGATTGTTTTGAAAAATCAAAATGCGATTTGGAATTCAAAAACTCACTAATTGTTGATTTAAAATCTGAAATTGACAAACTTAAAATTGAAGTATCTTCTCTTCTGAGTCTAAAGGACACATGGAAATATGCCCAAGGTGATCCAAAGTTAGAAAAACTGTTATCCGGATCTAGAAAATGTGGCGATCGATCCGGGTTGGGCTATGATAAAAATTTACCTCCTAAACAAATGTATACTCCTCCTATGTTTGTTAAAGGAGAGTCCTCAAACTCAAAAGGGAAAAGTACTTATCAAGATTTTTCTAAAAATTCAAAAACTTTTCAAAAACCTAGAAGCAGCCATGTCAACTTTAATCAGAATCGAAATCCACTAGCTGAAAAGATAGTTGATTTACTCAAGGAGCTCTTAAAATCTAACTCTACAGGTCATTCCTACAAGTATACACAAAAGAAGACCAACTATGTTTCTAAACCCAAAACAGTTATGAAATGGGTTCCTAAAGTCACCTGCTTGGTTACTCACACTGCTTTCAAAGCAACAAGTCATTCAAAGTGGTACCTAGACAGTGGATGCTCCAGGCATATGACAGGTGACAAAGCCTTATTCACCGATCTGAAAGATATGACTGATGGTTCACTCACATTTGGTGATGGTAGCAACTGCAAGATTATAGGCCAAGGTACGGTTCAACTTTTTAATCTTCCTGTGTTTAAAAATATTTTATACGTTGAAGGCCTAAAGCACAACTTGCTTAGTATATCACAAATATGTGATAATAATCATAATGTTCGGTTTTCTAATCAAAGCTGTGAAATACTAAACAATAAGGGTTCTGTAATATTAACTGGACGTAGAACGTCTGAAAATTGCTATATTATTAGTGAATCCAGCTCATCTAATCAAACATGTTACATGGTCCATACAGATGAGACTGATTTATGGCACAAACGTCTTGGACATGTACATTATCGAAATTTATATCGATTGAGCAAACGAGAACTTGTAAGAGGTTTACCCAAACTTCAGAAATTAGATAAAATATGTGGTGAGTGCCAGATAGGCAAACAAACAAAGAACTCACACAAAAAGGTGAATTCAAATACCACATCAAGACCACTCGAACTTCTCCACATGGACCTGATAGGACCTATCAGAATGAAAAGTTATGGTGGTAAAAAGTACATCTTGGTAATAGTCGATGACTTTACCAGATTCACTTGGGTAGTCTTCTTAAGGGATAAATCTGAAACCCTTGAAGAAGTTAGAAAAGTTCTCAAAAGGATTCAAACTGAAAAATCTTCTCAAATCAGTAAAATTCGTAGTGATCATGGATCTGAATTTGAGAATAGCAATTTTGAGAAGTTCTGTACCGACCAAGGAATATTACATGAATTCTCTGCTCCCAAAACTCCACAACAAAATGGAATTGTAGAAAGAAAGAATAGGGTGCTTCAAGAAATGGCTAATGTCATGTTGAATAGCATGAAGCTCTCTAAAAATCTTTGGGCTGAAGCAGTCAACACAGCTTACTATATTATTAACCGAGTATACACTAACAAAGATAATAATAAAACGGCTTACGAATTGTGGTTCAATAAAAAGCCTACTGTTAAATACTTTCGAGTTTTTGGCAGCAAGTGCTATATTTTACGTGATCGTGAAAATTTGAGAAAGTTCGATACGAAGAGTGATGAAGGTATTTTTCTAGGATATTCTTTAAACAGTCGAGCTTATAGGGTCCTGAACAAAAGGACTGGTGTGATTCAAGAATCCATTAATGTTGTCATTGATGATCACTTAAACACACCAATTTCTAATTCAGATAATGATGAAGTACTAATCATTGATAAACCCGATACTTCATCGAATCAGACTGATTCTGAGTTGAGGACTGTTAAAGATCATCCAACTACACAAATTCTTGGAAACCCTCTCACCGGTGTTCGCACCCATAGACAACTTGAGGATATATGTAATTATGTATGTTTTACATCCCAAATTGAACCATCTAACGTAAAAGAAGCTCTTGCTGATGAAAACTGGATTGTTGCGATGCAAGATGAACTCAACCAATTCGTAAGAATTGATGTTTGGTATCTCGTACCAAGACCTAAAGATAAACACATCATTGGAACAAAATAGATTTTCAAAAATAAGTCTAACGAATGTGGAAATATAATTAGAAACAAGGCTAGACTAGTGGTACAAGGTTATACTCAAATTGAAGGGATTGATTTCGATGAAACTTTTGCACCAGTAGCACGTCTTGAATCTATCAGACTATTTATATCCATTGCATGTTTTAAAAAGATAAAGATCTATCAGATGGATGTGAAAAGTGCTTTTCTAAATTGCGATTTACATGAAGAAGTCTATGTTGAACAACCAATGGGATTTGAAGATTCCAAAAATACTGATCATGTATATCGGCTTAAAAAGGCACTTTATGGATTAAAACAAGCACCTAGGGCATGGTATGAGAAACTAACAAAATTTCTTTTAAGTCATAATTTTCAAATGGGATCTGTCAATAAAACTCTGTTTGTTAAGAAACATAATGATCATATCCTAATGGTACAGATTTATGTTGATGATATCATTTATGGATCAACTTATACTAACTTGACTACTGAGTTTGCAGATTTGATGAAATCACAGTTTGAAATGAGCATGGTTGGGGAATTGACTTATTTCCTTGGATTACAAGTAAAGCAACAACCTGAAGGAATATTCATTTCTCAATCTAAGTATGCCTTGAATCTAATCAAAAGATTTGGATTTGAGAATGGCAAGAATTTCGATACTCCTATGAGTACTACCCTGAAACTATCAAAAGACTCTAATGGTAAAATTGTTGACTCAAAACTTTATCGGAGTATGATTGGTAGTTTGTTATATTTAACTGCTAGTAGACCTGATATTTCTCTAAGTGTTGGTATTTGCGTAAGATATCAATCTGATCCAAAAGAATCTCACTTGATTGCTGTCAAGCGAATTATTAGATATGTCGCAAGTACTGTAAATCTCGGTCTCTGGTATCCTCATGAAACCAATGTTCAATTAGTTGGGTACTCGAATGTTGACTGGGCTGGCAATCTAGATGATAGAAAATCAACCAGTGGTGGTTGTTTTTACATTGGAAATTGTCTAGTTTCCTCGTTCAGTAAGAAACAAAATTCTATATCACTTTCAACAGCTGAAGCTGAGTATATCGCAGCTGGTAATGCATGTACACAGCTTGTTTGGATGCAACAAATGCTAAGTGATTATGGAATTAAACATGATTCTATGTTATTACATTGTGATAATTCCAGTGCGATAAATATTTCAAAAAATCCTATTCAGCATTCTCGTACTAAGCATATTGACATTAGATTTCATTATATAAGGGAATTAGTGGAAGAAAAAGTTATATCTCTAGAATATATTCCTACTGAAGATCAACGAGCTGATATTTTCACAAAACCTCTTGATAAAAGCAGGTTCAAAAAGATAAAATTTGATCTTGGCATGTGCATTTTAAATTGATAATTTATGTCTTCTTGTATAATATTGTATATATTTGCTAGATTGTATTTCAATTTTTGTAAAATTTGCAAGTAAATTGAATTTTTGGGGTTTATTCGACCAGTCGTAAGTATACACGACCAGTCGTACTACGACCGGTCGTAGATACCCACGACCAGTCGTGGAACATGGGTTTCACTTCAAATTGGGGATTTTTCTCTTTCTTCCTCATTTCTTCTTTCTTCTCCTTGGAGCCGAACTTCGACTCGTCGAACCCATCCTTCAAGTTCTTCAAGGTTAGTGTTCCAAATCCGTTTTTCTTACATATTTGTGTCAAGATTGCTTCCTTTTCTCTCTTGAAGCTTTCTATTTTGAAAATCATTGAGATTTGGGGTTTGGGTTGTGAAAAATCTGTTTTGAGCAAACCCACTTCTCAATCCTTTGCAACTTCTTTATTCCTTTAAATCCTTGTTGCAAATGGCTTCTAGAGGTAGAAAAACTACTTCACGTGGTCCTTCTTCTTCCTCCAGATCGACCGCTATCTCTAAGCGTCATCTTCTTGTTCCTAATGATGATCCATCATATGTTAGGGACATTAGATCACGTAATGTTATCGTTGAACATCCTGTTGATGTCAATCACATTGCTCCATTTGACATCCTTCCTATGCTTGAAGCTGTAGGTTGGACTAACTTATTGCATTGGGGTGGGCCTGCATTTCGGTCCATTGCCCAATCCATGTTTACATGTATTAGTGCGTTTTCACAGGATAATTTAACTTTTCAAATTTCTACTAGAGAAGGGCCTTTTGACGTTGATCGTCATTTAATTTCAGCCCTTATGGAAATTCCTGTGAATGATGAGGGTATTCCAATTCATAACTTAACTGATAAACCCTCAATGGCTGAAAAATGTATGCTAACTAGAGACTTGTGCAACATGGATATTCAATGGACTCAAAAAGGGAATGCGCTCCCCGCAAGGTATTTGTTACCCAAATACAGAATTCTCCACAGAATCTTTGTGTCTAATCTGTATCCTCGTTCGGGTAATAAATCTGACCTGACTTCATTTATGGTTCGTGTTATCCATGCTATCTCAAATGGTACTCAGATTTGTTTGCCATCCTTAATCTGTCATTTTATTCTTCAGTTTCGACTCCATCCTGGTCATAGTGACATTCCATTTGCCTATTTTATGACTGTATTGGCTACTCATATGTTAGTCGATATGCCTGTTGTTGAAGCACCTATCCATCATCTGATCTTCAACAATACAAATATCAATAAGATGAAGTTGGATCTGCTTCCTGAACAAGGTGGTGGTGGTGGTGGTGGTCCTGAAGAAGCTGGTGTTGACATTAATATGGATGACATTTTTGAGGAACTGGATTCTGACTCAGCTAATGATCCAGATTTTGTACCATCTGATATTGATGCATGTTTGAGTGCATTAGAGGGTAAAGTTGAGAATATAAATGTTAAGTTGGAAAACATGTCTGTTGCTCATGATCTGCAATTCAAATACATGCGCAAATATCTTAGGCGCTTGAACAAAGGCATGCACCAACTTGATCCTTCTATTCCTGCTCCATCTTCAAGTTCTAGTTCTGACTAGTTTTTATGAGACTTTTGGTATGTAATAACTTTATGTCTCAGCACTTGGCTGATTTTGATTTGGATTCTATCTATGTTTAATGCTGGATATTTGTTCTTGATGTAATATTTATGCTGGATATATGTGATGCTATCTTGCGTATCTCTATGACTCTTTTGCTATACTCTATTCCCTCCTCATGTTTACTCTCATGAACTCCTTTATTTAGTTCTCCTTTGTCATATTGTGACAAAAAGGGGGAGAATGGTTTGTTCTTAATGTGATTATGAGAGGGGTAGCATTGGTTATGTTACTCAGGGGGAGTGGGGAGTCAAGGGGAGTATATGTTTGATCTTGAGTATATGTTTGATCTTGTTGAATAAAACTGGTTGAAACTGGTTGAATGTTGAATATTGATTTACAGGTATTAACTAGTTGTTTTACTCTTGTTTATATTAATTATGTGTTTTGTCACTAATTTGACAAAGGGGGAGATTGTAAGTTCTATAGTTTATATCCCTGTCTGTTGTCAAATTTGTGATGACAAAATCACTGTTATGTTATACATAATTTGCTTAAGTGAAGCTCTCTCAAGGATCAACATTCATGAACAAGCTAAGCTCACAACAAGCAAAGCTCACAAGTACAAGACTCAAGATCTTGAATGAAAGAACTGCTCACAAGACAAGACAAGCTAAGCTCACAAGACAAGACTCAAGCTGAAGAGTACAAGGCAGAACTCAAGACCCTTTCAAGATTGAGCTACATGAAGATTTCAAGATTGATCTACATCAAGACTTCAAGACTGATACTTCAAGGTCACTTGTTCCTAATGCTTCAATGTCCATACTTCATGATTGAGGTTTGATTGACCATAGGTTAACCTTAGAAGTAGGTCATTTCGGATACATAAACCGAATGTTTATTTAACATGTGATTGGTCTGTTCTTCGACTAGTCCTAGGCCTTCTTCGACTAGTCCTAGACTTGCTTCGACCAGTCTAAGAAATTCCTCGACCAGTCGTGAGTTTGTTACAAATTCCGGATAAAATCTGTTAGGCTTCGACTAGTCCAGGAATCTGTTCGACCAATCGTAGGAACAGTGTCAACTGATCTTCGACCAGTCGTACAACCTTCGACTCGAAGTCCAGCGATGGTTTACAGGACCTACGACCAGTCGAAGGTGACCTACGACCAGTCGTAGGAGAGCTTCGACCAGTCGTAGAACGGTCAAAGCATATCCCGCCGGATTTTTCAAATATCTGTTAGTGCTTTGACTAGTCGAAGAGCACTCTAGACCAGTCGAAGACACGATCTTCTCACTTATAAATAGTGCACGAATCTCAGAAGAAATCATCGATTTAATTAAAGTATTCAAGCCAATCTTCGTCGAACTTCTGAGAGATAATTCTATGCTCCATCTAAGCTAAGTGTGCTTATTTAATATTCTCTTTCCTTAGCTTTATTTTAATTGATTTTGTTTCTTATATTCCAATCTGATTTGATAAAGAGGAATTGTTATTCCCTTTCTTTGGAATCAAAATCAATTAAGGCAAGCCCTATTTGGTTTAATTTAAAATCTATTAGAATTAGAACCATTGTAATCGAGTACTGGACATTGAACTTGGACATTCAATCATCTACTTTGATTTGGTTCTACCGGGCTGCTACAACGAAGGAGATATTCAGGTATTTTACATATTGTAAATTTCTTTCTATTATTTTGGTTTCTTTCAAGATTTGCCAGAAAAATCTTGTTATATTGGTTATCTGAGGAAAACCAGGAAAACTCAGAAGTGGGGTTTTTTTTTTAATTGTATAAGCCCACATACAAAGACACAATTGTAAGGGTTTTGGGTGAACCTGGGAAAACCTATTTTTAGTAAACGCTAATATCCCCTGTGTGAGGATATTAGGAGTGGAGTAGCATTTTGTGTGGCTGTTGTATAACAGTTGGTGAACACACAGGCGAACCACTATAAACCCTTGTGTTGTCGTTGATTGTTTTATTCTTCTAATTTTTTATTCTTTTTGTGGGATGTATGTATGGTGGTGAATGTTGTAATTATTTTCAAGCTTTGTGAGAATGTTGTAATAGCTTAGAATTTATTTTCTACTGTTCCTTTATAAGCTTGATTTTCAATTTCATTTGAAAGTTGTTCCAACAAGGTTGCCCTGCCATTTTTATGGTGTATGGCTGTCCCTAGAACAATACATTTTTTATTACAAGTTATTTCAATTCTGTTTATATTTATTATTGTATTCCTCTTCGATTTGAGACTTGATACAAAGACCTTTCTAGAAATAAGATTGTCCTACCATAAACTCTGTTTCTGGTGTAAGGTTATCCTTAGAACAACGTTTGTATCAACCTCTCAAGATCTGAATTTTGAGGTTATTTTAATTTACTGCTTTGTGATTTACTTTGGCTATCATTTGCTTTTTATTTCCTCTGTTTTTAGTTTTATTTTGGCATCGTCCTATTCACCCCCCCTCTAGGACATATAGCTTGGCCTTTTCAAGTTCCTTGTGATTTTTATGGGCTTACCACAATAAAACCCCTTTTGTGATTTTCACGAGATATCATAAACAAAAACTCACATTTTAATTGTTGAGTGTCAAATATTGCATACTTTTCCCTATTTATATCTTGGTTTTATGAACATGATAAGGCTTAATAGTATATTTTTTACATGTTTGTGTTGCAAGCTGAATCAGAGAGCTTGGATTAAAAAGAATGCTAAAAGCATGAATTTAATGCTTAAGAATCACCAAGGCAAAAGATGGATCTTAGGAGACCAAGAATGAAGAATTCATATGGTAAAGATCCAAGGAAACCAAGTACAAAGGATGAAGAAAGGACTTGAAAGAATGTAGAATCCGCAACAGAAAATAGGACATTTCGGTCCAACCTAAGCTGACTTCGGTCTGATCAAAATTGCAGAAAACTGTTTAGTAAGAAATCAAGATAATTTAGTCTGACCTGAGCCAACTTCGGTCCGACCGAAGTACTTTGGTTGGAGTTGGTCTGACCTAAATTTGACAGATTTTTTGCACAAGATTTTTCAGCATCAATTTCGGTTCGACCGAAATCGCACATAATTGTCCAGTGAAAAAGTGCAATTTTCAATCTTAATTCGGTCCAACTGAACCTAACTTCGGTCTGACTGAAGCATAACGTGGGACTTAGTGTGTAAATTTAAGACAGTTTTCTGAAATTCCAAGGAGTTGCGTAAGATGGGGCTTCACAACTATAAATAAGAATCCCTAGGACATTCCTAGGTATCTTTTAGGGTTTAAGGAGTGGAGTAAAAGGGTGGAGAGTCGTCGCCAAGAGTTTTTCTTCTTCTTCCTTAGTTATTTTTATGATTTCTTTAAGAGTTCTTAGTTCAATCATGCTTATGGTTGGCTAAACCTTTTAGCTAGGGCTAAGAGGTGAATTTGTAGTGTGATTAGGATGTTTATCTTGCTTTAATTCTTGTTTATATTGAACTTCATTGATTTCTAGTTTGATTTTAAGGAATATTTTCAGTTTTCCATGGTTTATTATGACTAAAATTACAGTAGAGTCTGTAATAGCTTTGAATATCTTCTTTTCAGTTTGAGATTGTGGGATTGGTAGATCCTGTTATTCACCATAGTACGATGAGCATGGTAGGGTGATAGAATCCCTTCCAATCTTCACAATTCTCATCCAATGAGGCTGGATCAATGAGAAGTTCAGAGAATTGATCATCTCTTCTTCCAACTAGATAAGATAGGACTTTGAATCTAGTTGTGTTTCCTGAATCAAGTAAGGTAGCATCTCAATTGCCACAAGTGGATCCTTGGCACCCTAGTTCACACTTCTAAATTCACAAGTTTCAATTACATCATTCACAATTACTCTCTCTAATATTTCAAATTTAGATTTAGATATTCTTCTAGTTCTGATTCTAGTTAAATTCAGAAACATATAAGATTAGTCCCTTTGGATTAAACCTCGGTCTTACTGAGTTATTACTACATCGTGATCATGCACTTGGGGTTGTGAACAAGTTTTTGGTGCCGTTGCCAGGGACTACGACTACGTTTTCCTGAGATTAATTAGTATTAGAATTAGGTTAAGATTAAGGGTAATTTAGGTTTAGATTTTTCTTATTTTCTGAATTTTTTTAAGTTAGGGTTTTTAGGATTTTTTAGTTTTTAAATTTAGTTTTTAGGATTCATCTTTAATTGTTGTCTTTCCTTCTTCTTTCTTCTTCTAACATTACTAACATAGTTTTGTTTTTGTAGGATCTTCAATTCTAGTTCTTCTTTTCTGGTAATTACTTCCCTCTACTTGTTTTCCATACTTGTTGTAGGAATTAGAAAATAAAATTAAAATTTGGTATGGTTCATGCCCACACGAGTAAGGAACAATACTCTGAGACCTTTGAGAGAAGGAGGTTTGGTCAAAAAATCCATTGACAAGTTAGAAAATCCTTAAATATTTTTGAAATATCATTTGAGAGCATGGCTCAAGAACATTAGGTTGATAAAGATCATCTGCATCACACACCACCTTTTAGGATGGTGCATGATGAGATTGAAGTGCATCGGGTTCCACCAGTTTAAACTTTATGAGATTTTTTGCAACCGGTGAGAACAAGTTCACCTTCCTGTATAATTCTCCCGATCAATACAGAAAACATGAACTTCAAACTTGAGATAATCCAATTACTTCCTAAGTTCCATGGACTTGATTCAAAAAATCCATTTATGCATATTAAAGAATTTGAAGAGATTATTACAACCATACATTTGAAGTTCATGTAAAACAGTACGTGTCAGCATGGCCAGACCACTGGCAGTAGGTGCACCATATATCAGGTCATCTCGGCTGTGTCAGTGGAGCCGTAAGCCTGAGAGGTGAGTCTGTACAGGGCCTCTTACCGAGGAACGGCCTGCTCGGTAACTCTGGTCGTGGCCTAGGAACCATAGGTACATGAGTGTGGGATAATCTATCCCCATCCTGCTCCGCTCGCAAAGACATGCCTAGTAGCTCAGCATATGTGGATATGCTAGCGCAACACATCTTCGAGTGTATCTCGGGTCGCAGACCCTTAGAAAACCGTCGCATCTGCATCGGCTGGTCGGTTAATATCAAGGGAGCATATCTGGCTAGCTCCGGGAATCTGTTCTCATACTCTGCCATTGACATCCCTCCCTGACGGAGGTGAAGAAACTCACTCTCCTTCTCATTACGATAAGTGAGAGGGAGATACGTCTCATGGAAGCACGTCTCGAAGGCCTCCCATGTCCACACATACCCCAAAGGAACCGTCCGCAGGATGTTGTCCCACCATAAGCTGGCCTCCTTCTCAAACATGTAGGTGATCAACTCCACCTACTCTGCCTTAGTGCAGTGTAGCGGTCTCAGCATCTTAGAGATGAGGTCTAGCTAATACTTGGCCTCCTCAGGTCTATGAGTACCCACAAAAATAAGAGGTTGGAAGTGCTGGAATCATTCAAAAAGGCTAGTAGCACCCACATTCCCAATAGGGTGCACGGATGGTGCAGGTGAAGCCACACCCATGCTCTGGGCAAAGACCCCTGCGATGGTGGCCAAAAACTACTGCTGTTGTTGCTACTGTTCTATCAAGAGCATCATCTGCTCCAACCTATCCATAGGAGGAGCCGACTGAGGTGCGTGAGGTGTTGAGGTAGACGTGCGGTTCAGCTCTGGAACTGGTGGTACCACAGGCGTTGGCCCATTAGTGGGGCCAATGGCCGGCTAAGAATCCGGCATAGTGTCATGAGTTGGGCCCAAACTGGGGTCTGTCTAGCTATCGCTTAGGGGAGGTTCCCCATCAATCGAGTCGCCCTATGTGAGACATGCCGTACTCCGTGTGGCCTTAGGTGGCATTCCCTATATACAACATATGGTGTAACCTGAGTGGAATTTAGCATACAACACACAATTCTCCAAGCATTCTATGCATTCCATAACAAAAGGAGTGGTATGCAGTCCCTTTAACAAAATTTGTCACAATACAGAAGATATAACTTTGCATGAGTCCGGACAGGGAACGCATGTGAGCTAGTCTAAGAGGATCCATACACCAAAACCTATAATCACTCTACCACATTACTAAGCCTATTGAGGCTATACATAGAGGCAAGGAAACAAGCAACAAAACAAACTAAAAGATGACTACATGTGCGATTAGTCGTCCGAATCTATCGATGGTGGAGGTGCACCCTTGTCCTATAGACAACACGGGATAGCCCTCAGGGTGCGAGATACTTTACTGAATTTCCACTTCATGAAGGCTTTGTTCTCGTCAAGCTTGGCTTGGGTCGCTGTGATCTCCTGATGCAGGGCAGCCTGACCCTCTTCAAGTTGGGCTAAGCGGGCTTCCCTGGTAGCCCGAGCACTATCACGGCCCCGAATAGCGGGCGGAGAGCCCTCCTCAGTGTCTCGGACCACCTCTTCCTCTTCCTCACTCTCTCCTTCTTCACCTTCCTCCTCTGACTCTTCTTCTGCTTCGATCTCATTGCTTTCTTCCTCCTCACTCTCTATCTCGTCCCCATACTAGTCAAGCTGGGCTTGGCGTTGATGAGGGCCAATCCCTATGTTGTTGAGCGTAGTCTCATTAATGTAGTGGATCGGCGCAAGGTCATCCATGTTAAGTCTGTAGGCGAACTCTCGAGCAATCTTGCATATGAGTCGGCCAAATGGAAGTGAGACATCATTCCTAGGAGAACGGACCATCTGGACTATCTATAGCAGGCAAACGTAGGTAGACACAACTTGTCTCCCTGCCCATCTCTAAATAGGAAATCCACCATCAAGCGAGTGCATTCGGTACGGTTGCCCCACCTAGGGCACACATTATATGTGAAAATGTGGTGAAGCAGGCAGAAATCGTTTATCAACTCCGTCGACGGAAGGCTCCTGTTCTCCTTCCATTGAGCTAACCGGTCGTAAAGGTAACGCGTGTGGTGATCTCTTTCTCGCACGTTCTTGAGATCCTTATTGTTAGCGTGCACTCCACACGGGATTCCCATGACTCAGGCCACCAAATTCACATCAACTGTTGCTTCCTGCTTTCCTACAGGAATCTTGAACTGCAAAGGCTCCAGCGATGGGTCCCATATATGAGTGTAGAAGGCTTGAACAATGTTCTCACATGCATGAGACTTACCCTCAAATATGGGACCCCACCCGTTGTCCGCCAGGTGATCCATCATCGGATACGACCCAAACAGCTTCTCGTCTACATGAGCTTCAAGCACAACCCTACGGCCACCAAATTGACCGTGTTCGAAGCATGCCGATAGGACTCTCTCGATCGGGATTTGGGGATCGAGATCTCGCTTCGACCTCCGCTCTTGGCGGCACTTGTGCTAGCTTCGGCGCCCGCCTTCTTCCTTAGACGGGTAGGGCGGCTAGGCCTAGCTTCATCCATAGGAGGTCTCTTCTTCCCCATGAGGGAAATAAGTGTGGAAATGGAGAAAATCACCACCACAAGCTTGAAAAGAGCCATTTGAGTGAAATAAGATGGGAGGATTGAAGACGTTGTTGAACTTGAGATTTTTTTTTGAAACACAAGGGTTGGTGCACTCAAAGGAAAGGAAAGAAGGGAAATAGGAGAAATAGGAGATGGATTTGAAAGGAATAGTGGGAGGTGGGTTTATGGTGAAGAAGATGAAGAAGACGCGAGGTTAGGGGAGAGATTTGAGAGAGAATGATGAGGTTTTGGAAGATTTGGAAAGCTTGGAAGGAGGCAAGAGGGAGAAATGAAGCAAATATGGAGGTTATAGGGGGTTCCAAGTGATTTGTTGGGCCCCACAACCATTCACGTGCGTCGGCCCGACCGGTCCATGCCGGCCCGACAAGCCCGGGCAAACCCGGGCGTGGTGCACTACGGTTACTGCGGCGCCGCTGCGGTCCGCTGGACCCAAGCGCGGTGCCGCTGCTATGAGCAGCACGCCGCCGCTGTCCGCTGGACCCGGTGCAGTACCGCCGCAATTGGGCGGTGGTCACCCCCCTCCTGGGGTGCCGTATGTGTGCGGGGTCCACTTGGATCCCCTCGATTTACATTGTTTGGGTCCCCGAGTTCGTTTGAGTCATTTCGGGTCCCCTTTCGCATGTATTTGTGCTTTCCAGCTTTGTTTGAGTGTGGAATGGGCTGAATCAGGGTCAAACCCGTTAATCGACTGCTTGGGGGAAGGATTGGGAACATCTCACATGATCACAGGAGCCTACGGGTCCGATTTCAACGCTCAGTTTCACTCGTTACGAAACTGGGAATCCTACTATTGTTTCTATGTTTCATTGCTCCCTCCTAGATCAAAGTACATCAGTGTGTGTCATGTTACCATAACCCAGGTCTAGTTTAATCCAAATCATGCTCTGATACCAACTTGTAACGCCCTGAAAATCGAGGGTCAAGCCGGAGCCCAACTCCCGAGTTCAAACACATCACTTATGCAACATAAAAAATAATGATTAAATGTTGTTTGTATTAGTTCCTTAAACATGAGTGGGATTATAACAAATAACATATCATACTTCAGAGACCGTTAAATTACGCAAGCAGAAGACTGTGATAATTATATAAAATGTATAAACTGTTGTAAGTCTCCAAAGTGTGAACATGTTACCAGGTTAAATATATACATGTATACTCCCAAAATGGACAAAATAAATATACGTGGGTGCTCCAAAATGTAAAATGACAAGTATAATGGCATCTAGAGAGCATCCCTACAACCCCGTTGATCAGAACACGGTCTACATAGACCCGCTTGATAGCTGCATATAGGAGAACTCATCATCATAAAAGTCCGGCTCTGCCTTGAAAGCATCGCCATCATTTGCATCTACAACAGGGTTTGGTTGGTGTTTAAAACACCATCCTAGAACGTGGGAGGGAGTGATCAACTCAGTGGAGCCATAAAGCAAAGGTTAACATGTTATCAATTTAGTTAAGCAATAATGATAAAGCAGTACAACACTCATGTCCTAATGCTCTTGTTAATGCAAAGATGATATGTGATAATGATGTATGCCCTTGCCTGCACTCCCTCTGCGACATCATCTCACGATCACGGCATACAACACTCCCACTCTGCCCAACTCCAACATCAAAGGCACATGCAATGCAGTGCATATGCGTGATTAACCAAGTTCTTAATTAGACATATTCATACAGCAGGATTGGGAAGCTAAGGCACCTCCCTTTATATCATATACCCAAACATTGATCCATCTAGGGTCGTCAATCCTAGTAGTCACATACGATAGGCAGTTTCCAGGTCATTACGGAGCGGCTCGTCACCTCAGCACAGGCCTAGTTTATACTCGGGGTCACTACGGAAAGGCTCGTCACCTTAGCATAGTCCTAGTGTATACTCGTGGTCACTACGGGCTCATCACGTGATCATAAGCCGACAACTCAAATACAGTGTCCCATACACTACCATATTCAGCTCATGAGTTTAGGTTGCTCACTGATCACTACGGTGAGGCTTGTCACCTCAGCATAGGCCGATAACTCAACCACAATGTCCCATACACCACCATGTCCGGCTCATGAGTCTTATCAGATTGAGGTACCAAGGTTAAACAGGATCTTCACTAGTAAGTTGGTACCTTAGATTCAAGCAGTAGTGTCCATACAAGGTGAACGTATAATGGGTCAATCGGGTTACTTGATAAGCTCAAGTAGTACGAGTGTACATTGACTTAGTCTACATAGAGTGCGTAAGCACTCCGTGTGGCCTAACCACTGTCGGTAAATCTGTGTACGACCGGATTCCCCGAACACATATGATGTGGCAGAACGACCTCGGCCACTAACTCGGGAATCTTTACCTATCGCTTAGACTACGTCGTAGCCCCAAACACACTCCAAACAATAGCATTCACATGCAGTAGTCAAAGACAACATGTAACAACTAGAACTGAATATAAGTCTTACTTGAGCATTTCAACAAAACACATACCACATATTACCATACATAGGCATTTCATCCCTAAACCACATAGTAGTAAGATATGTTACATAGAGGAAACTGTAACCATAGATAAAGGAGTTAAGAGTCCCATCTCACCACCCTCATTACATACCTTTACACAAGCATTTTCTCATTCAAGCATTTTATCAAACACTTAGACTACACATATCACACATATGTAAATAAATTAGAAAAACACATATCACAGAAAATCCCTTCACATAAGAGTTGTCACATGGACAACAATCATGTATTTACAATCAATAATCATGGTGAGTACAAATCCAAATTCTATGTTCATTCAAACATTTCAACAAACACATAGAATGCGTTATAAATCAACATAGTCTATATATAAGCATATGTACAGAAAACCTCGTATCTAAGCACATGTGATAGCAATCAAGCCTTGAAAACTGTAACCTAAATATTTATAGTCCACACCTTTTGCCGGTAGACTCGTAACGAATTCAGTTTAAACACTAAGTCTCGCCTACGGCACAACAGCAACCTATAGCATGAAATAGGTTAGCTACTTCAACACTTCTCTATTTGAATCCCTAAAACAGATTTGGGATTAGGATTTCTTACCTAAGAATGGAGTCAAAATCACCGGGATAGCAATACAGACAGCCTGATTTGGCACGTGGAGCGATGGGACCGAGTCCCAGGAACTAACTCTCACTCTCTCTCTCTTCTCCTCACTTTCTCCCTTTCTTTTCTCTCTTCTCTCCTAGGGTTTATAGAATTCGTATAGCAAGGGAGAGAGAGGGTTTAAGGCCCTTATATAGGCCCAAAATTAATGGGAATGGCCCCAGGGCCATGGTATACTTAGGTTATAGTCAAAGATTGGCCGCTTCGGTCCAACAGAGTTGTTCTAGAGCCCCCTTTTCTACATGCGATCAGACTTAAACTCCCTGACATTGGATCTAGGTCGGGTTAACATCTCGAACCGATCAGATCAGTGGATCGGGCGCGGGGGACTAGTTTCAGTTTAACGGTCACTGGTACTCGATGAGGGTCGTAAGGGCACTGACATGTGTTGAAAATTTTCCCTGATCCAAGGGTGTAATTGGGTTAGAATCTGACGGTCTGAATCCTTAGATTCAGCCTGCAAGTGAACGAGTCAATTCACTTAAGTTTCAGTTCATTTCCTAAAGATATTCGCGTTTCTCACACACTTCACTCTGGGCTCATGTTATGCATTTCTGGATACCTTTAAGACTTGATTTTCTAGATGGTTACCAAGTCCAGTAAGGCAGTCATAGCCGTATAGATTTGGGGAAATCAGACTTCCGACGCGCGGTCCAGGTCTGATACGGAGTTTTGATGCGCTCCCAAAAGAAACTGGGTTTTAAGATGGATCTTAAGTTTTTAGGCAATGTAGCGTTAGCAATCCTGCAGATTTTGGGTCATACAGATTGTATTTAAAGTGATTAGTGCTAATTTCATAGATAATCTAGTTTAACACCTAATTAATCCACATCTAATTTCTAAAGGATTTAGTCTTTAGTGATTTCTACCTGAGGTGGTACTCGGGTCTTTGTATGAATTTTTTCTGAGACGTTACAATGATATTAATGTACAGTTGCCAATCCTCACACGAAAAATTGAGGACCTGGAATCTAGGAAGGAATCAACTCAACCCAAAGCAGTCGTCGAAACCGTATGTGGAATTTGTGAGAGTGATGTACACCTAATCAACGATTGTCTTACAATCCCAGATTTTCAAGAGGTGTCTCACGTTCAAATAGATACTATACACCGATGTTTTGGTTCCCCCTCCCTTCTTCTTACTTCAAATATGCATTCATCGAACACGCTTTGTCACGCTAGCTAGTTGGCGGTCTCATTCTCACTCATTCACAAATTCTTTTTAGAAAGAAAGACAAATATGGTTACTGAGAAAGCAACAAAAGGATCTGAAATTGGTCGACTAGGATGGTCAACCACTACTAATGGGCTTGATCTGCATTGGGATCTATCGCGAATGTGCACCAAATTCTGACACTCACACTCCTGATGAGTGGAACCTTAATTGGAGAAATGAACCAATTGCAAATGTAACTAATTATCCATAAGGGCCACCTAGTGGACTTCCACCAAGGAGAACCCTTGAAGATGCATTAAATGCATTTAGGTAGGAGCAACTGCAGGCTAGGAATGAGCTTAAAACTTCGGTTGCAAGACTTGAGACACAACTGAATGTTAGGGAGACTGGGATCTTTCCAACCTAACCTCAACTTAACCCAAAAAGACAATTTGAAATAAGTGATCTCAACTCTTCAACTCAATATGTGGAACATGTTAAAACCATCACCACCTTAAGAAGTGGAAATGAAATAGACAAAGAGTTTCCAAGGAAGGTTGAGAAATCTAAGGAGTCCAAAAATTCAAAGATAGTGGTGAATCTAGCAATGCTCCATATGACAAAGAACCATTGCAGGGATTCAAACCCCTCGCCCCATTTCCCCAACGTCTCATCACATTAAAAAGGTTAAGTGAGAATCAAAATATACTAGAGGTTTTTCAACAAGTCAAGATCAACACCCTCTTGTTGGATGAAATTAAACAGTTCCCATCTTATGCCAAATTCCTGAAAGATCTGCGTGCGGTAAAGCGGAAGTTGAACGTGCATAAGAAAGCATGTTTGACTGAATAGGTGAGCTCTATAATCAATCAAAATACTCCAAAATATAAGGATCTTGAAAGTCCTACTATCTCATGTGTGATTGGAAACTTCAGGATTGATAGAGTACTTCTAGACCTTGGGGCAAGTGTTAATCTGATACCATACTCGATATATGAATAGTTAGGCCTCGGTGAGTTGAAACCTACCAAAATAACATTACAAATTGCTAACCGCTCGACTAGAATACCAAGAGGGATGATAAAAGATGTGTTGGTCCATGTCGATAGATTCTACTATCCAGTAGATTTCATCGTCATGGACACACACTCAGTTTCAAATGTGGGCGCTCAAATTCTAATCATATTAGACCAGTCATTCTTGGCCACTGCCAATGATATCATAAATTTCCAGAATGGAATAATGAAAATATATTTTGGGAATATGACAATAAAATTCAATGTGTTTCATTTGTACAAGCCACAAGAGGATGAGGACCTGACCCATGAGATAAACTTGATGGATACATTTGAAGATGATGAGTCTCTTTTAACTGAAACTCCTTAATCTCTGGAAGTTAACCTGGCACACCTTGCAGATTCAAATGATCCCATGATACAAGACAGAGTAAATTCCTTACGAGACAATACCTTGGTAGTTGAAACTGATCGGGGGAATCATTATTTTGAAACCCCTCCTTCCACAGATCCTGAATGTTTACCATTAAAGGAGGAGAAGTTGAAAATTGAACCGAAGTCTGAAACTTCAGAAGGTGTTGAGATTACACCACCTACTGAGAATTTTTCTAAATTTCATCTACTTGTAGCCTCTGATTCACCATAGTGTACTAATATTGAGACTTTTTCTGTCACAAGTGAATCATATATACTTTGGACACCTCAAGAGATTAAAAGAAAACTTTATGTTGAGATCCATAAATTTCTCTAGAAATTCATTCTTCAGGGCATCCAAGCCTATTGCAAAAAAGGCTTTTGGATGATCTTGTTGAGAAACCTTCTGAGAAATTTATTAAGATACTGGCCAGAGGTGGAACCTTACTGTATGATTGAGTAGTTTTCCCTTTCTTTCCTAGTTTAGGATGAGGTTTACTACTTTTATAGGATTTAGGATTATGATAGTTTGATTTCATATTATTTAGTCTTCCTACTCACCCATCTTCACATTGAGAACTTTGAAAAAGTTTAATCCTCCTTCTTCAAGTACTACATTTCCATCACTTCTCCTTTATTTTCATTGTCTCATATGCATTACATGCTTACATTTTTTATATTGAGGATAATGTAGATTTTAGATTGGGGGTGTGGATTAAGTAAACTAATCAGTATTTTCTTAGTTTCTGAGCAAAAATTGTTGAAAATTTTCAAATTTTCAAGTAAATACCTATTTGGAAAACAAAAGTTTTTGTACTTAAGAATGCTTTAAGTATGGTAATAAGATAGAGATTGAATTTTGATTTGTTAGAGTTTGATCAACTAAGTAGTTTCTCATTTACAGTTCTTGCACTTAATTAATTAAGAGGAAGTTTGAATATCATGATGATCTAAATCACTGTAAAGCCCATATTCTAGTCTGTACTGTTCCTTAGACTTTCGCGGTCCTCCCCATCGAATTCTAGCAACCCGCGACTTGTAGTCAGCATTTGCGTCGTGACCCTAAGTCGTATCTAGTAGATCTGAGTCAACTCAACCTGAGACTTGTACCATTGCGACCATGCCGTCACCACGGTTCCAACGCCATGACTTGAGCACCAATGCGATACCCAGGCTGGGAGTTGTGGGCCATTTTCATCTCGAAAAAATACCGCGCATTGCGATTCCCGAGAGAATCTCTACCCAATCTATCACATTAATCTATCAAGTACAATCCATTACTCACCCATACCCTCTCTCTTCACCAAGTCAATTGAACCCATACCTATCCCATCCCTTTCTTAGCAACAAGTCAACAAAGCTCATACCCTCCATGTCACCTCCTCTTACAACATCCTCTCTCCCTCTCATTCTTTCTACCATTTTCCAAGTAACCAAGAGAGGACCGACCAAGCATTTCTAAGGAGAGCCAAGTGTGTGGCCCACTTCCTACCCTCAAATCTCAAATCAGAGCCCTTCAATCTTCATCATCCTCCATCAAAGTAGAAGCCAAGGATCTTAGCATTCCAAGGATCCTAGAAGAACTGGAATCGGTGGGTGTTTTGTAGGATTAGATTGTGTTTTTGATGATAGGCCAAGTGGGGCCTACCGATTGATGGTATGGATCTCAGTTTGGACCATAAGTGTGACCAATGGCCTACCATGATTCATATGTTCATCCCATGATGGGGCCATTCTCCATGAATCCCATTATGATGTTTATTTTCCCATTATGAGAAGGTCATCTAGACCTTGCATTTTTTGTGGAAAAGGGATCTTCACCGTTGATTTTTTTTATTAGTGGGTGTAAATGCTATATCTTGCACCCAGGTTTGTCAAATTTTGTTGTGCCAAATCATTTACATTATGTATCATGTTTTGATGAGATGATTAGATCAACTTCATGCATTTTAAAGTTGTCCAAGTCTTAATCAAACTTCTATATGTATTTAAGTTGAAAAAGCGTTGTCTAAGTTCAAGATTTCAAGCTGAAGTACAAGTATTAGTTCAAGGCTCAAGTTCAAGTATAATCTCCAAGTTTAGTACTTTAAAGACTTAAGAATTCAAGTCTTTTCTTAAGCTCAAGTTCAAGATTTGAAGACAAGCTTCAAAGTATTTCAAGTGTGTGAATTTGCAGAGCTAATGATGTTTCAATTGTTCAAACTCACATATAAGGTATGGATGACCCTAAATTGACCATAGGTTCGGTCACATTCATTGCATATGCTATGTGGGTCATTTCATAAGTTTATAGGTCGTTTCCTCGACCAGTCCCAGTCCTTGTTCAACTAGTCCAAGCTCTGGCTCGACCAATCCAAGAGTTTTTTGACCAGTCCTAGGTTTGTTGTGAAATTTTAGAATTTTCTGTTAGACCCTTGACCAGTCGTGGAGACTGCTCGACTAATCCAGTGAACAATGCTCGACCAGTCGTGCAGGCTCGACTCAAAGTCCAGCAAAGTTTTTTGGTCCCACTTGACTAGTCGAGTAGGCCACTCGACTAGTCGAGCAAGTCACTTGACCAGTCGAGTAACAACCTTATCTTATTGCGCCAAAAATTTTAAAATTTTGTTGGTCCTTTGACTAGTCGAACCGACCCTTGGACTAGTTGAGTGAACAGTATTTTGACTTATAAATAGAGGACCAATCTTAGAGTTTTTCATTCATTCCAAGCTATATCAAACCATCACTCTGAGAGATAAGTTTCTACATTTCTTAAGCTATATTGTGTTCATTTTAAATTCTCTTAAATAATTTTTTCTTGCATTTAATTTTGTGATCTCCATTCAACTCTATTTCTTTAAAGAATGAAATTGTGATTTTACCCTCTTTGAGATCAAAATCAAATCAAGCTAGCCCAGTGTCACGCCCCAAACCTAGTAATCGGATTCACAAGAATCCCGATCGCCGAATCTGGTACCGACAACCTCTGTAGTACCCCATTCTCGGCTCCCAACGCTCATATGTCAGGTTCCGATCCTGGGATCCTACAAGGAGGATTTTTTAACGTACATTTATCTCATAATAAGCATAACCACAAGTTTACCCAAACACAAAGGTAACATCATCATCACATATCCACTAATATAAACATTTGAATACAATGCTGAAAGGATAATACATATGTCAAAATCAAGCTCCAAAAGTCAGCTACATGCTCCAAACTCGACGCTGCTGCAACCTAACATCACCTGCATGCATCTATCGTGCATAAGCTTATAGAAAGGTTAGAGGGTAGTGTAAGTGTGTGCATAAGATAAGTGCCAAGTAAGCAATATCAGAGTAATCAGAGTAAGCGAAAACATGCTGATAAGGTCATGAATCATACGATATCAGAGTAAGCAATATAGATCATAATGAGGCAAATACTGAGGAAGTAATGTAGATCATCTATGCAATGCGGAGACATAGTAAGCCAAGTATTCAATACAATGTCATAAAGAGTCAACTATCAGATGCTGAAGATGTAATACAATATATGATGTAAATGAAATGACCAAGCTGGAGTGAAGTCGGGATGATAGTACGTAGTATCGCAGGCTATGGGGTCCATCACAGGAGAATTCTATCCAAACCAGTCTCATACCTAAATTTGGATATTCAGACTCAATGTGGTAAGCTCCTGATCTCAGGTTAGTCACGCGCGCTAACTGAAATCCTACCATTGCGAAGTACATGATAATTAGTTGTACACCACCAACCCGAGTAGATAGTGAATGAATGAATGAATGAATATGCAACTCCTACTCGATAAGTTCACATATCAATATGGTTTCTCTCTGGGATCATCACCGGGGTCTAGTACACTCTACATGCAAATTGCCGCCCACTGACGCACAGCCATGCAAGTGAAAGAGACCCCAACATCTGCCTGACTAGTAGTCAGCCAATATCTACCCGGCACATCGATAGCAGACCCATTCACGAACTGGTCAAACTCAGCCTAGCAATGCCCCCTACTCTCAGGAGGGTAAGGCTACACCCCCTCCCAATCGACCATGACATAGAGGGAGACGCGACCTCCTAGTATTCGACCCTCATATGCTCATATATATCCACTCAACCTCGATGTTGGGACGTCTCCTAGCCATGGAGGTTTAGAAATTTTCACCTAGGGACATCTGTGGCACCTGTATGCTAGAACCAAATATTCCTGGTATCCCATCTAGCCATCCACAATATGCCTGTGGAGGCTACGACTTTGATATCACTAGGGCGTACAGTAATCGCAACACACAATGCAAGATGCATGAGTCATACAATCTAGTCATGCATCAATCCTGCGTATACCGTGCGCTCATGTGAGATAATCTCCGCCTATCAGGGAGTCTCATAACAACTTGCCCAATGACATATGCATTGGTCAACCACATCTCATAACAAACATGCAGATGATGCATATGGGCATGTATCATGATGCTATCTTGTCACATACTCATAATCGACATCAACAATCGGCCTCAACAGTGTGGACATTTAACCAACATTGCCCCTAAGGAATGGCCCACATAAAGCCTAACATATGGTGGATCCATGGCCTCATATAAGGGCCTAATATACAACACCATGGGCCTTACTCAAGAGCTTAATATACATCACGATGGATATCTCACATGGGCCTAATATACATCACAACGGGCTTCATCGCCTGGCCCTTAAATGCATCATAATGGGCCTCATCACATAGACCTCATATTCATCACATTAAGATTTAAACACGGGTTGAATACACATCCCAATGGGCCTCAAATATGAGCCGCATATACATCACATTGGGCCTCAAACATAGGCCGCATATACATCATATTGGGCCTCAAACATGGGCTACTATACATCACATGGGTCTCGACAATCGACCTCAGCAATCGAAATCGGCCTTGACAATCGGAATCGGCCTCGACAATCGAAATCGTTGATCAGCATCGACAATCAGCACTGACAATCAGCATCGATAATTGGCACCGATAATTAGCATATAAACAAGGCGAAATCCATAGATGAACAACTAATCAACCATAATATAACGATTGGCCCTTAGCCGTGGTTATATCAAATCCGATAGCATGAAACCATCCATCTATGGCGAATGTGTAACATCTCGTACTTCCCAGTACTCGAATGTTACCATTTAATTTAATTTAATATAAATGCAAAATAAATACAAGCTAAATATATATAATATGAAATGTTATTCATATATTTTATAAATATTTAAAGTTTCATATTAAAATGATATGTAACTATAATCCATATTATATGCATATACTTACAACATCATTAATATAAATTACAAACTATAGAATTTGTAATACATGTAAATAACATATACTGGAAAAATTTATATTGAATAACATATTTCAAACAATTTAATGACTTATATAAAATTTAAAACCTAACACATATATGACCATACAAATAATATACAAATAATATTATATATATATATATATATATATATATATATATATATATATATATTAATCTCTGCTTATTGATATTCATATAATTTATATATATTAAAAATTTGAGATAATAAAAATGATATATGACAAAATATATAAAGGAAATAAATAATAATAATAATAATAATAGTAATAACGATAATAGTAATAAATGTTGAATTAACCCTAATAAAAACATTTAATGTTCTAAAATCATAAAACGGGTGGTCCCAGTCACCTAAATAAATTCGTAAGTACCTTTTAACCGTTGATGATCGAATTGGAATCCATCTGACCATTAGATTTCAACATGTGGGCCAAATATGGCCCCAAAAGGTGTATAATGGTCCAACGTGGCCTAGGACGCTCTAAAGGGACCCATGAAGTGGTTAAACGGGATGGATGAGTCACCACCAACACAAATAGGGCCACACATGGTGCATGAGCACCTTGTGAGTAGTGTGCGCGACGTGCACTGGAATAAGCAAGACGGTCAAACGACCTTTGACCGAGCAAAAAATGAAAAAGAAGAAAAAATTTCAAAAACTCCTCCCGCCATTGGAATTTTGAACTGAGAGGTTTTTAAGCCCCAAAGTGGACCTTGGCCACTTTCTGGACGATCCAAACCGTCCATTTCACTCGTGGTGGGCCACTGAACAAAACGGTATAGGGTCCTCGACCCATACATTAAAACAACAAAGATCAGCCCCAACTGTCCATTTCCTTCATGTGGGGCTGAGATTCAATAAGGGGGACCATCAAGTAGCTTGTTGGGTAAGCCAACATTCCATGGACCAGAGGTTTTCAGCCTCCCTCCTTGACAGCTGAGAGGAGTCCTCTCACAGCCAAAAATATTTAGACAATTAAGAAGGAAGAAAAAGAAGATTTCCTTCTCTTGGATAGTGGTGGCTGTCACACTTATGACCGTCCAATGGGCCAGGTGGCTTCATCACAACCCTCCTATGTGGAAGGTACGAGATGAGATGAAGAGATTTCTCATCTCATGAGAATGAGCAGGATAATAGAGAAGATCTCATGAGATGGAGCAAGATCTCATCTGAGATCCGAAAGGTGGGCCCCACACTTCTAATGGAACCCATACAGACCAATCAAACGGTCTGGATTTCCCTGAGAACCCCTAAGTACAAATTCACCATTGTTGGGTGGGTCATCTTCCTCAAAAACCCACCCAACCGCGGACTCAAGATGGGACCCACCAGACCTAGGAGCTGTACTTCTAGGTAGCTCTGGATGCCACCAATTCATCCCCAAACATAGATAGGCCCCATACATGGCCGACGTTCGATCTCAACCATATGTATGGAGGGCACCTCTCAACCATTGGATGCACCTTCCTTGCCTATAAAAGGGAGGCTCAGCTCTCCCAGAATTGCACAAAAAGAGAGGAAAAGGTGGGAGAGAAAGAAAGAGAGAAAAGAGAGGGAGAAAAGAGAGTGGGAGAGTGGGTGTGGTGGACATCACAGCCCAAGCACGACCAGGTCCTTTTCTCTCCATTTTTCCTGCATTTTCCATATAAGGTGGCCACATTTTGGGCCTTGATATTAGGCAACAAATGAGGCTATGAAAATGTCTTGCATGGGTTCTGGTTTTAGCGGGTAACAGTTCTAAAACTAGCCTGAAAAGCAGGCCAGAAAACACGCCAAATGCTAGCCGTTTTCTGGGCTAGACATGGGGCAGTAAAGATCTCGGTTGGAGCTCCGATTTAGGCTGGAACAGACCTCACAAACGGGCCCTGCCAGTGCTGTTTCTCAGCCTGAAAAGGGGCAGAAAACTGACCATGCAACGACTGATTTTTGGCCTTAAAAACTGCTGGGAGATCACAGCCATCAATGGCCATGTGCTGCCGATTTCCAGTCTTGAAAATGGCTGGCGGAAAACACAGCCATTAGCAGCTGAAAGTGGCCAGTTTTTCAGCCTGAATGGTGGGCCGCACCACATGCATCTGTGGGCCGTTCCAAATGGGCAACAGGCCTTGGACATGCATTTCAAATAAATAAATAATATTTTTATATATACAATATAACATAATGTACGTATATATATAGATATATATATATATATATATACACACACACACACAACTGGTGGGCCACACGCATGACCCACCTTAAATACATGGGCCTTACCTGCATCGCCTAATAGGTCTGGACGGTGGGTACCCACCACGAGCTGTGTTTTAATCCAAGCCGTTCATCTGTTTTGGTTATTATACACCCACTCCGTCCAGCCTGGGCTCCACTTACTGCACGTGCGAGGTCCACCGTGACCTATGTGATGCATCCACACCATCCAATGTTTGGACAGCCGTTGATGGGGTAATGGTGTTGTGGACCACCTTAACGTATGTTTTGATCCACACCGCCCATCTGTGTGGGCCTAGCCATGATCTACGTGTAGTGCACACGCTATCCAGCGTGCTGGCGGGTACTGTTGGTGCTAGACAATGCTTAGACAACACTGATTTACATGTCCTATGTTTGGGATAGTGCTGACTTACATGAACTGTGCTTGGACAGCACTGATTTGCATGTCCTATGTTTGAGACAACGCTGAATTATATGGGCGATGTTTGGACAGTGCTAATCATCATTAGTGAGCCATGTGCCCCATAGAATGATAGTGTGCAGTGATACACATGTTACACTTGCAACTATCAAAAGGTTTTTTTTGTGTAACCCAAGCTCTCACCATGGGACCCACCTGATATATATGTGGTCCATGTGTGAAGCCCAATTCAGCCCATAGTAATGATGAGCTTGAGCCCAATAGGGCCACCTTGCTTGGATAAGTATATGGTGGGCCTAACGCAAGCCTAAAAGGCCTTGTTGTTGTATCCCTTCGAACCCTCATGTTAGTTGGACAAAATCGTAGGAATACTTGACAAATATAAACTATGATTTTAGGGGATTCCTTAGGTGACTTTGGGCCGCAAGAGAACTTAAACCAAGTACATGAACAGGACCCTCCAGGTGATGACTTTCCCCTTGGGCTTTCCATTTCTAAACTTGCTAAACATAGTTTGTACTAGATTACCACCATTAATTTAAGGTCGTTGTATTCATTGCAAATATCAAATTTGTAATACCATGTTCACACTATATGGTAGGCTCACATGCTAGCTAATCCTCGAAAAATGATCACTATTCACATGTCTTGGTAACACATCATCGATAGTTATTATTTCACGATGCCTCCTTGCATGTTTTACTTAAGGTCATATGTTGTCACATGCTAACATGATTGCCTTTTCATATAACTCATAATGCTACACATCAAGGATTCCATTATTGTATGCAAGCCACTCTTGGGATATAAAATTAGACGGAACGTGTGGAAAAAAGAGGACCCTTGAACTAGTGTCATTTTGATTAAGGGATCTTATTGAAACATCCCAAGGTGGAGAACCTCATGAGCCGAGGATGGTGGTCATGGGACACTATGCTCATGCTGTCGGCTTACGCTGGGTGACGAGCCCCCTGTAGTGACCATTGAGCTACTCAAACTGGCTGGTAGTAACTGGAATAATAATGGGTTGGTTAATCATGCATCCATAGCATATTGGCGATAACAGGTGGCTAATTTTAGATGCTGTAGCACGTGCACTTAGGATCATCGGGGTATTTTTCGCTAGCTCCTAGACCACCGACTATCGACCTACTGTTCCGACTGGATGATCATTCCCAAGTCGATGATTGCATGGGTGATTAGCCTAAGTCTGACTGGATGAGCATCCCCAGGTCGATGTGCATTCATACATCCACGCATCTAATAAGACTGCATCTTACCTGTTTTGGATTATTGCCTTGTTTTTCTTTAAAACTATATTGCTAAGGTGGCGATGTGTAATCTTGAGGAAAATTCACACTGAGCTGGCCACTCATCCATCAAAAATATAACCGTACAAGGAGCGTAGGTGGCTTAAGTGATACGCAGGTTCAGACTAATGAGGAACCGTTATAGTAGTCAAGGAAGCATGGTTGTGCCTGCCAAGAAAGCTACGCGATCTTGTGGCTTTCGTTTATATGTTTTATATACTTTTAAATTTCTCATGTGTGTAAACTTGTAATTGTTAATGTGGAGACATTGGTTTGTATAAGTCATTATGAGCAACCTTTGTATATTCTAAATTTAAATGCAAATTTTCCTTTATGCTGACTTGTCCATTCTACGCTCATCTGCTTACTCTGATAATTGAAAAAATATATACTCAAATTTGACCATCCTTTAAGGTTAACACTCGGGTTTTTGGGAAACGAGTCAAATACTCGGGTCCTGAAAAGTCGGGGCATTATAGAATGGGGCTTATTTATCTGGGTTAACTCACAAGAAAATTATGAGAATGGGCCTAACAAGGCCTAAGGGAAGCTCACAATGTGGACATCCAACCATCATTGCCCATCAATGTGGACATCTAACCAACATTGCTCTCAATGGCCCACATATAGAGTCAAAACATATAATGAGCTTATGACCTCACATTAGGGCCATATATACATCAAGTGGGCCGCATCGCATGGGCCTCAAATACATCACAATGGGCCTCGAATACATCACAGTAGGCCTCGCCCACGGGCCTTGAATACATCACATTGGGCCTTGCCCATGGGCCTCGAATATATCACATTGGGCCTCGCCCACAGGCCTCGAATACATCACATTGGGCCTTACCCATGGGCCTCAAATATATCACATTGGGCCTCGCCCACGGGCCTCAAATACATCACATTGGACCTCGCCCACGGGCCTCGAATATATCACATTGGGCCTCGCCCACGGGCCTTGAATACATCACATTGGGCCTTGCCCATGGGCCTTGAATACATCATAGTCGGCCCACACAAAGGCCTCATATATGTCTCATTGGACCTCATATAAATCATATGGGCCTATCAAGTCGGCTGATCAAATGGGCTGAATCAAATGAGCTAATCAAATGGGCCGAATCAAATCGGCCGATTCAGATGGGCCGAATCAAATGGGCTGATTCAAATGGGCTGGATCAAATGGGTCAATTCAAATGGGTCGAATTAGTGGGCCGGATTAAATGGGCCAATTCAAATGGGCCGATTTAAATGGGCTGATTTAAATGGGCCGAATCAATGAGCCAGATCAAATGATTCAATTCAAATGGGCCAAGTCGAATAGGCCGAGTCAAATGATCGAGTCGAATAGGCCGAGTCAAATGGCCAAGTCGAATAGGCCGAGTTGAATGGGTCGAGTCAAATGCATCATTCATCCATTGTTAGAGATCATTATAGTGCATAAAAAAATGAATCATATCCAAAGGATCATCTGGACCATACCACAAATGGCAGTGGTGATAATGATTTCCACAATTAAATTTCTAGTGGGCCCACCATAGTATTTATTTTCCATTCATACCATTCATAAGGTCACAAGGACCTGAACAAGGAGGGAAAAAAATATCATATTGAATCAAAACTTCTGTAACCCAAAGGGGTTTTAAGGGTGGGCGTTCAACACCACTGTTTTCTCTAGGGTGGTCCACTTGATATTAGATCTGCCTTATTTTTAGTCTCAAGACATGAGATGAGGTGGCCCCAAATAGGTGGACGGTTTGGATGGGAAAACACCCATCAGCGTGGGGCCGCTGAAACGCCAGATGGATGGACGGCGTGGTAGAACAATACATTAAGGTGGGGCGCATGGGGCACAACAGACCAATGGATGGCTTGGATATAGGATGCATGCGTCATAGGGGCCCACCGTCCCATCCTATAGACGGTGTGGATAAGACCCATACATCATGTGTGGTCCACACGTGTGGACCCCTAGTCCACATAGACCCCTGATCATCCAGCGATGGTGGGTCCCACTAGATAGATGGATAGCGTGGGTTCAGTCCCACATTGCATTTGAGGATGGTTGCCCACCCCACATCACTCACTCTCTCTCTCTCTCTCTCTCTCTATATATATATATATATATATATTATAAAATGTAATATAATATAATATGCTGTATCATATCATAATATAATATATACCAATCAAAATGCCCATGCTCACAGTCCAGAGCCATCTGGATGGTGCAAAATCATGATAAAAGTGGGTCCCACACTTGTGGCCCATCAAAGATTTGAATCTACTTGATTACAATCTCCATCCTGAGGACGAACTCACCAAAAGAATGGACAGTTGGACGTAACACATACATCACAGTGGCTACTCAAAGCTCCTGTCAGTCCCAACTATAAATGGATGGACGGTTGATACGTAACACAAGCATCAAGGTGGGGCAGATGGATGGACGGCTTGATGTGCACATACCTGGTGGGACTTACAAGCTACAGATGTCAATTGCAGTATACATATAATATAATATAATATACTATCATATCATATAATATAATATATTATATTATAATATACATATCATACATGAATTACAAAAAAAGCCACCATCTAGACCCCAGGGTGCTCTGGACGGTGCTGATCTAGTGCATGAAATCATGGTGGGTCCACCCGTAGGAGTGGCCCACCATAGAATTTATTATAAAATATTATATTATGTAAAATATGTCATATTTTTATATATAAACATGTGTGTGTGGGAGGGTGGAGGTATCAACATCTAGCATCCAGAGACGCTGGACGGACGACTGCTAGATGAAACACATCCATCATGGTAGGCCCCACATGAATGGATGGTTACACACAAGCAACAAATGGGGCCCACGTAGTGGCCCACCAGAGCCTTGGATCGGCTAGTATTTCTGTTTTTACATCATTTGGGCCCATCCAAACGGACTACCATGTGGACCACTCGGTGGACGACATGGATAAAATACATACTTCATAGTGGGCCACACACACACACCATCCATACAAAAGAGAGAGGAAGGGAGAGGGAGAGAGAGAGAGAGAGAGAGAGAGAGAGAGAGGGACCCTGCCACTATGGGCCCCTCTCTACATTACATACATAAATGTGGGTCCCATTACAAGTGGGCCCTAAATAAAAAAAAATGAGATGATGAAACACCCACTGTTAGATCTCATCTTCCTTCTTCCGCCTATAAGTTCTGGAGCTCCAAGGAAACAATTTCAAAAGTTGAAATGGTCTTTGGATGGTGGAGATGGGAAGTAAGAAGGTGGGCCACACTAGCTTCTCCATGGAATCATGGATGTTGGGTGCTTGGGTTGCTTGGGAGAATAAAAGAGAAATGAGAGAAAGAGGGGTGATGTAAGGAGAGAGGGATGGGTGTGTATGAAGAGGGATGGGTAGAGAGAGAGAGTTGACTTTAGGTAAGGGTGGTGTAAGATGGGGATGGTTGCTTGTACTTGACTTGATTTGATTGATGGATTGATGTGACGTGTCATAGAGATTCTCTCAGAATTTGCAACGCGTGGCGTTTTCCTTGAATTGAACGCAGGCCCACATCTCCTGGCTTGGGTATTGCCTCGGCGCGCGAGACGCGGCGTCGGAACTGTGGCGACGTTACAGTCACACTGGTACAAGTCTCTGGCCGAGCCGACTTAAATCGACAGGATGCGACTTAGAGTCACGCGCAAACGTCAATTATAGATCGCGGGTTGCTGAAATATGACCGGGGAACCACAGAAGCATACAGAACAGTATGTTCTAGGATACGAGCCTGACACTTAAACTGAATTAATCTAAAAATCACATAGATTTAGAACCTTTCATTTGTGAGACTAGACATTGAACATTTTCGTCTACATCGGATTGGTTCTATCGGGCTTCTTCAGAAGGAGAATTTCTACATAAGTACCATTTATATTTTGTATATCTTTTGTGGTTTTTAAGATTGTGCTAGGAAAATCTCATTTTTGGTTTTGTCTGAGGTAATCTAGAAAATCTCATAGTGTGGTGTTTTTGTTATTGTGTAAGCCCTTCTAAAGACACAATTGTGAAGGCTTTAAGGTGAACCTTGGAAAACCTTTTTCATGGTGAAAGCCAATATCTTGTGGGTGTGGATATTGGGAGCGGAGTAGTTGTGTGGTTGTTTTCTAGCAGTTGTACACACAAACAAACCACCATAATTCTTGGAGTTGTGGTGGATGTTTAGATTTTCTTATGTGTGTGAATGTTGTAATTTACTTTGAGCATTTGTGGTGAATGGTGTAATGTATTTAATGCACTTGTGGTGAATGTTGTAATAACTTAGTTTATTTTCTTTGTCTCTTTATTGGTTTGGGTTTTTGATACTTACAAACATTCTAGTAAGGTTGTCCTGCCATAAGCCTTTGATTTTTGGTGTTAGGTTTTCCTTAGAACTAAGTTTGTATCAACCTCTTAAGACTAATGCATTTGAGGTTGCAATTTACTTGTATTATTTTGTTATTTGATTGCGCTATCTATCTTTATATTCTGCATTTATTTTTAATTTGGCATAATCCTATTGACCCCCACGTTTAGCTCGACCTTTTCAAGTGGTATCAGAGCCTAATAACTCATTTTATTATTTGGATTCATTTCCTAAGCTAGCCAATTTGAGCTTATTAGACGTCAAATTTTGATACCCTCTCAATTACTAGGCCTCCACCTTTTGATGGGTCCAATTATGCCTATTGAAAAGCCAGAATGAGGATCTTTTTAAGGTCTATAGATGAGAGCGTGTGGCAAGCCACAATGATTAAATGGAACCCATCCACAACTGAAGTTCTAGGCACTGATGGAACTAAATCAGTTAAAGTTACACCCTTTTTTTCATGGACCATGCTTCATAAAAATGAGAGTAGTGCAAAGGCTTTAAATGCAATCACTTACACACTATCACCAGATGAATTTAAAAGAATTATATCTTATGATACTGTAAAGCAAGCCTGGGACATTCTAGAAAGGACACACGAGGGTACGACTATTGTCAAGAAATCTAAACTTCAAATCCTCACCACTTGATTTGAGGAGATACATATGGAAGAAAGTGAAACCTTTATGGACTTCTATACTAAGTTAAATGACATAGTCAACTCTATGTGGGGTCAACTCTATGTGGGGTCTTGGTGATAGTATCCCAGAAAGTAAAGTCTGTGCAAAGATATTGTGCTCATTTCCTGATAGGTTCAAGTCTAAGGTCACTGTCATTCAAGAACTTTGTGATACGGCTAATATGAGGGTTGAAGATCTTGTTGGTTCTTTATAAACCTACGAGTTAAATTTTAAGGCTCCTAAAGGTAAGTCCATAGCCCTTAAGTCTTCTAAAAATATTTCTCATGATAAAGATAGTAATTCTGACTATGGTAATTTTGAAGATGATATGACACTATTAGTCAAGAAGTTTTATAAAATTTTCAAAAACAAAAAGAGAGTAGATTTTCAAAAACCTTTTGAAAAGAAAAGGACTAGATGTAGAACTTAGAAATTTATTAAAGACAGCCATTGTTTCAACTGCCATGAATATGGGCATCTGGCAAACAAATGTCCAAAAAGGGACAAACCTAAGAAGAAAGGTATGTTAGCCACATAGGATGAGTCATCTTGCTTTGAAGCTTCTTCTGAATTAGATGATTCTGAACCAGAGTCTAATAATGAGGTCAAGGCCTTAATGGCTCTAGCTAGAGTTACTTCCTCAAACAATTTGTAACTCAACTAGTGATGAAAATCTAAGAAGCAACCCTGAAAACAATGATGATCTACAAGATGTTTACAATGCCCTATACAGGGAAAGTTGTAAGATAGCGGTAAAACTAAAACTTCAAAAAGAAAAGTTTTTTAAGTTAAAAGAAGATTTTGATAACTTAATTTTAGAAAAATCACATTTTTCTGATTGTTTTGAAAAAGCTAAGTGTGATTTAGATTTCAAAACATCTCAAGTTGAAAACCTTAAATCAGAAAATGAAAAACTAAAACTAGAAGTCTCTTCTCTCTTGAGTTTGAAGGTTACTTGGAGGTACGCCCAGGGTGATCCTAAACTCAAAAGACTACTAACCGGATCAAGGAAATGTGGTGATAGATCTGGTCTGGGCTACAATAAGAAACACCTCCTAAAGTAAGTCCACTCCACCTAAGTTTATTAAAGGAGAGTCCTCTAACTCAAAAGGGAAAAGTCTAAATCAAAATAGTTTCAAAAATCCTAAAACTTTTCAGGCTATGAAACCTAAAAGCAACCATATCAATTATAAAAATCAGAATCATAACCCTTTAGCTGAGAAAATTGTAGATTTACTCAATGAGCTTTTAAAATCTAACTAAAATGGTAGAATGTATAACAACTATAAGCATAGAAAAACTAACTATGCTCCAAAACCCAAAACAATAATGAAATGAATCCATAAGGTTGCTTGTCTGGTTGCCCACACCACTTTCAAGGCTTCGAGTCATTCAAAGTGGTACCTAGACAGTGGTTGTTCTAGACATATGACAGGTGACAAAGATTTGTTCACCAATCTTAAAGATATGACTGATGGCTTCGTCTTATTCGGTGATGGTAGCAACTATAGGATTATTGTCTAAGGCACGGTTCAACTCTTTAATCTTCCTCTATTTAAGAATGTTTTGTTTGTAGAAGGCCTTAAGCATAATCTCTTAAGCATTTCTCAAATTTGTGATAATAAACATAGTGTCAAATTCACCAACCAAGGGTGTAAGATTTCTAATGAGAATGGTTCTGTGATATTAACTAGTCATAGAACATCTGAGAATTGCTATATAGTCAGTGATTCAAGCTCGTCTAAGTTATCGTGTTATATGGTCCAAACCAATGAGACTGAACTATGGCATAAATGCCTAGGACATGTATACTACCGTAATATTTATAGATTGAGCAAAGGTGAAGTAATAAGAGATCTACCTAAGTTAAAGAAAATGGATAAAATTTGTGGCAAATGTTAGATTGGAAAATAAACTAGGAGTGCTCACAAGAAAGAGAACTCCAATGCCGCATCCGAACCCCTTGAACTCCTCCACATGGATCTCATTGGACCTACTAGAATGGAGAGTCGAAGCTGTAAGAAATATATTCTGATAATAGTAGATAATTTTACCAGGTATATATGGGTAGTTTTCATGAGAGAGAAATCTGAAACTCTCGATGAAGTGAAAAGGATACTCAAGCGTATCCAAACTGACGAATCACATGTCTCTAAAATTTGTAGTGATCATGGTTCTGAATTTGATAATAGCAGTTTTGAGAAGTTCTTTAGTGATTATGGTATATCGCATGAATTTTCTACTCCTAAGACACCTCAACAAAATGGGGTTGTTGAAAGAAAAAATCGTGTGCTTCAAGAAATAGTTAATGTAATGTTAAACAGCATGAAACTTCCTAAAAATCTTTGGGCTGAAGCAGTGAACACGGCTTGTTATATTATTAACCGTGTTTATACTAGAAAGTCAAATAATAAGACTGCATATGAACTATGGCTTGATAAGAATCTAACCGTAAAATACTTTCAAGTTTTTGGTAACAAATGCTATATTCTATGTGACCGAAAAAATCTGAAAAAATTCGACACTAAAAGTGACGAGGGTATTTTCCTGGGATATGCACTAAATAGTCAAGCGTATCATGTTCTCAACAAGAGGACCGGTGTAATTTAGGAGTCCATTAATGTGGTTATAGATGATAACCTGAATACACCTGTCCCAATTTCAGAAGATGATGAAGTCTCTTTATTTGATCAACCAGACTCTTCATCTAGTCAAAATGACACTGAACTGCGGTTAGTTAAAGACCATCCAACTGATCAAATTTTTGAGAACCCTCTCACTGGTGTGCGTACTCGTAGACAATTAGAAAATATTTGTAATTATGTGTGCTTTACATCCCAGATTGAACCGGCCAATGTAAAAGAAGCGCTTGCTGATGAAAACTGGATAGTAGCTATGAAAGATGAACTTAATCAATTTGTAAGGAATGATGTATGGTACTTAGTTCCTAAACCTAATGATAAACATATTATTGGAACTAAATAGATCTTTAAAAATAAGTCTGATGAATTAGGTAACATTATAAGAAACAAGGTTAGACTGGTTATATAAGGGTACACTGAGATAGAAGGCATCGATTATGATGAAACCTTTGCCCCAGTAGCTCATCTTGAATCTATCAGACTGTTCATATTCATTGCTTGTTATGAAATTTTCAAAATCTATTAAATGGATGTTAAGAGTGCTTTCTTGAACGATGATCTACATGAGAAAGTATATGTAGAACAACCTACTAGTTTTGAAGACCCTAAACATACTGATCATGTTTATCGCTTGAAAAAATCACTCTATGGATTAAAACAAGTTCCCAGGGCATGGTACGAGAAACTGACTAAGTTTCTACTAAGTCATAACTTTGTAATGGGAAGTGTTGATAAGACACTGTTTGTAAAGAAACACAATGATCACATACTGATAGTATATATATATGTTGATGACATTATCTATGGATCTACTTGTTCTACCATGTCTATTGAGTTTGCAGATTTGATGACATTCAAGTTTGAAATGAGCATGGTTGAAGAATTTAATTGTTTTTTAGGTCTACAAGTGAAACAACTTGAAGACAGAATCTTTATTTCTCAAACCAAGTATGCTCTAAACTTAGTGAAAAAGTTTAGATTCGAGAGCAGTAAAAATTTTGGTACTCCTATGATACAAGTATTAAGCTCTCTAAGGATTCAACAGGTAAAAGTATAGATCCTAAATTGTATCGCAGTATGATAGGTAGTTTATTATATTTAACTGCGAGCCGACCTGATATTGCATTTAGCATAGGAATCTACGCTAGATATCAATTTGACCCTAAAGAATCCCACCTAATTGCTGTTAAGCGTATTTTGAGATATGTCGTAAGTACGGCCAATCTTGGTCTTTGGTATCCCCATGATACTAATGTTCAATTAGCCGGTTATACGGATGCTGATTGGGCTGGTAATATTGATGACCGCAAGTCTACCATCGATGGATGTTTTTATGTCGGGAACTGTCTTGTTTCGTGGCATAGTAAGAAATAGAGTTCTGTATCACTTGTCACACCTGAGGCTGAGTACATTGTAGCTGGTAATGCATGCACTCAGCTTGTGTGGATGAAGAGGATGTTAAATGATTACAGATTTGCATAAGATTCTATGGTTCTGTATTGCAATAATTCTAGTGCAATCAACATTTCTAAAAATCCATTCCAGCATTCACGAACTAAGTATATTGACATTAGATATCATTATATTCATGAATTAGTGGAAGATAAGATTATTTCATTGGATTATGTTCAAATAGAAAATCAACTTGTAGACATTTTCATAAAACCACTTGACAGAAACAGGTTTGTTAAATTGAAATTAGATATTGGTATCTGTAATGTGATTTGAGTTAATTGTGTTTGCTTGTACTATATTGTATGTGTTCATTTTTAAAAAAAATGCTAAAAAATGGACTTTTTTTGTTGCACGACCTGTCGAGTACACACTCGACCAGTCGTAGCATGACTGGTCAAGTAGCTCGGGTTTGGGGGGTTTTAAAAGTGCAAAAAGCAACATTTTCTTCATTTCTCTCATTTTCTCCAACAAACCCTTCCACAACCGGTCAAACCCATCTTCGATTGCTACTTGGTTAGTGCATCTTTTCCATTTTCCTCTTGGATTTAGAATCTTTGCACTTCTATTTCCTTGAATTTCTAGTTTAGTTTTCTTGTGATTTCTTTTATTTTCTAACATAAAATCTGATTTGGGGGAAACCCTCCATTCCTTTTTTGAATTCCTTTTGTGCATTGTGTAATGGAGAGTAGATACAAGAAGAGATCCTCTCGTGGTCCCTCTTCTTTCCATTCTGTACCGATTACGGTGCATACTCTTCGACCACCTGAAGAAGACCCTGAATATGTACGAGATATTCGTCTTCGCAATGTAATTGTTGAGCGGACAGTTAACTCTAATTATTTGAGTCCTTTCAATATTGTTCCCCTCCTTGAAGCTATGGATGGGCTAACATTTTAAATTGGGGTGGTCTTGCATACCATTCCATTACACAGGCCATGTTTGCTTGTATAAGTGACTTTTCTGTTGAGAATTTAACTTTTACCGTGTCAACTAGAGAAGGTCCAGTTGATGTAGACCATCACTTGATATCTGGATTGATGGATATTTCTGTGAATGATGAAGGAATACCTATCTCTACATTAGTGGCGAGACCTTCTGAGTCTGAAAAACTTATGCTAACTAGAGTGTTATGCAACATGAATGCCGAATGGAACTCTGGTATTATGCTCAGTTTCAAAAATATGTTACCCAGATACAGGATTTTTCATCGTATTTTCATTTCTAATGTGTATCATGAAAAGGCCAAGCTATATGTCCTACGGGGGGGGGGGGTGAATAGAACTATGCCAAATTAAAACTTTAACAGCGGAATTTAAATGAATAAAGGAAAGATAACAATTTATGTAATTCACAATACAGAAATGTAAAGCAACCTAAAAAATCAAGTCTTGAGAGGTTGATACAAATGTTGTTCTAAGGATAAACTTACACCATAAAAACCAAGGGTTTATGTCAGGACAACCTTACTAGAACAGTTTTAAGTATCAATATCTCAAACTAAAGAGGAATGAAAGGAAATATGAAGAAATGAAAGTCTAAACTATTACAACATTCCCCACAATGCTTAAAATGAAAGATTACAATATTCACATCTACACATACATCCCACAAACATGAATGATAAAAGATATAGAAATTAAACAAATATTCAAATCACAAGACACAAGGAATTATAGTGGTTTGCCTGTGTTCACCAACTGTTAAACAACAACCCCACAACTTGCTACTCCACTCCTAATATCCTCACATAGGGGATATTAGCGTTCACTATGAAAATAGGTTTTTCTCAAGTTCACCTAAAACCCTCACAATTGTGTCTTTCTAATGGGCTTACTGTAACGCCCTGAAATTCGGGGGTCGAGCATAACTCGGCTCCCGAGTTCCAAAACATCACTTATGCAACATATTTAATGATGAATGTATGTTGTCTATAAGAGTACATAAAACATGGAATAGATTAAGCCAAACTGCAAACATAATTCAGGAATAAGTGAAGGACGCAAGCGAAAGACTTAAAGAAATATATGTAACATGTGTAAGTACCTGAAATACATATACATGCCAGGTCATACTTACAAGTGTTGCTATCAAAAATACAAGCATCAAATGACATTATCGATTCCAAAAGAAAACCCATAATTCCCACATATCAGGACATGGCTCACAAGAACCCGCCTGAAAACTGCATAAAAGAAAATGCGGCCTCATCATCCTCGAACTCCTGCTCTGCCTTAGGGGTCGCATCAACATCTGCATCTAAGAAAGAGTCTGGTTGGTGTTTAAACACCGCCCCAGAACGTGGGAGTGAGTGATCAACTCAATGGAACAATACCGCAAAAGTTAACATGTTATCAAATCAATCAAGCAGTAATGGTAAAGCAATACAATCAAGCATGTCCTAAGTTCTTTTGTTAATGCAAAGATGTATGTAGAATGATGCATGCCCTCGCCTTACTCCCTCTACGTCTTCATCTTACGTTACGCATGACAAACTCCCGCAGTGCCAACGACTTCCACGCACATGCAGATGTGGTGCATGAACATGATTACCAAGTTGTTATTAGTCCTTTTTATATAGCAGGATTGGGAAGCTAAAGTACCTTCCTCATATCAATTTCCACACAGTGATCCATTCTAGGGTCGTCAGTCCTAGGTCATCTCATACGATCATATAGTTTTAGGTCGCTGCAAAGGGCTCGTCACCAATCAATGCACGCCTATCATACCTCCGTTACTACTCTAAGGCTCGTCGCCCTATTGCAGTATCAAGGTATGCTCGAGGTCACTACAAAGGGCCCGTCACCAATCAATGTAGGCCGACAGCACGAATATAGTGTCTCATACCACCATAATCGGCTCACGAGTTTGGTTGCTCACTGGTTACTACAGGGAGGCTCGTCACCCCAGCATAGGCCGACAGCTCGACCACGGTGTCCCATACCACCATGTCCAGCTCATTAGTCTTAGTGGATCAATGTACAACAGTTAACGGGATTTGCACTGGTAAGTTTGGTACCCTAGATTCAAACAATAGCGTCCATACATGGTGAATATACATCGGATAATCGGGTTACTTGACGAACTCGACTAGCACGAGCGCACGTTGGGTTGAACAACATAGAGTGTGCAAACATTCCGTGTGGCCAAACCACTGCCGACAACTCTAATACGACTCGGGTTCATCAAATCACGTCCTTCGTGGCGAAAGCAACCTTAGCCACGAACTCAAGGCCGATTACCGATTTTCTGGACTATTTCATAGTCCCAAACATATTCCACTACAACAGATATTCATATCAACAATTTAGAATAGTAATGGAACATCAATTCAAATCATGTAGTACGTGAGCATTTGAAGAATATCAACTTAACATGGATTTACACATAAGTAATACTTGAAGTTAAACAACAAAGAATGTGACTTGCATGTAGGAAATCATACACACTAATAGGAGAGTTGAGAATCGCTTCTCAACGCCCGCAAATAGGATAATATGGTACACTTTAAGCCATTCAGACATTTCTACAAACACTTAGAATACATAGTTCAACATACATGACGCATGTTGAAATACACGCATTTGGACAATTCCTTTTACCAAGGAGTTGACACACATACAATTAGCATAAATACACGACAAATAATTATGGCAAGCACATGCTCATATTTTATACATATACGATACTTCCTACATATACATAGAATACACAAATCTCCATATAACATATACATATCAGGAACGCAAAATAAACATAGCATTTGCCATGTGAAATTGCACCCACAACAAGAATAAACCATTATCTAACATTGAAAGCCTTAAAAACTATAACCTATACGAGTATAGTCCGCACCTTAAACCAGAAAAAACACACCGAACTGATTCAGACGATATGTCTTCGTCAACGGCGACTAGATAACCTAAGGCAAGAATAGAAATGAGATACATCAACACAGACTATTCTAAGCTCTAACACAGGTTAGGGTTAGATGAACTTACCCAAAAAGGAACTTAGAATTGCCGGAATAACGATTCAAAAGTGATGGTGTAAGGATGTAGAGTGACAGGAAAGAATCTTAAGATGATTCACCAACTCCTCTTTTACTCTCTCTCTTTTCCCCTCTCTTTCTTAGCTAGGGTTAGGAAATTCGTATGGAAAAGAGAGTGAGGGTTTTAAGGTCTTTATATAGGCCTAACTTAGATGAAAATAACCCCAGGGCCAAGATATACTTAGGTTATAACCAAATCACGCTTCTCTCGATCCAACAGAGCGCTTCCGGTGGTCCTTTTTCCACGTGCGGTCGGACTTAAGTTCACTGACCATGGATCTAGGTCAGGCTGAGTTTTCGCACCGATCGGCTTTACAGATCAACCGTGGCGGACCACACTCAATTCAAAGGTCACCGAAACTCGATCAGGTCCACAAGCATTATGACATGCCTGGGCCATCTTCCCTGATCCGAGGGTGAAATTGAGTCAGAATCCAACGGTCAGATTGCTTAAAATCGTCGCGCAAGCGACACGACTCAGATTTCATAAAGTCACATTTAATTTCTTACCGTTCTCACACTCTTCACTCCGAACTTAATCAAATCGACCCAGGACATCATCTGGACTTGATTTTTGAGGCGATGGTTAAGTCCAACATGATGACCATAACTGTCTAAGATCATCGCTATCGGACTTTCGACGCGCGGTCCAGGTCCGATCCAAAGTTTCTAAAAATTTCCAAGAGCAACTGGATTTAGCGTTGAATCCCAGATTTCAGAGTAACATAGCGCTAACGATTCTACAGGTTTTGAGTCATGCAGATCAAATTTAAAGTGATTGATGTTAATTTCAGAAGCAATCGAGTTTAGCGCTAATTAACCCACAAAAAACTTCTAAGGAAAATAGAGGTAGTACTCGGGTCTTGGCACGAAATTTTCTGGGTCATTACACTTACACAATTCAAAAACCTCACACTCTGAGTTTTCTATCTCTCCTCAGATAACCAACATTTAGAGATTTTTTTGGCTTAATCTCAAAGAAACCAAAAACATAGAAGATTTACACAAATGTAAAATACCTGGATTTCTCCTTTTGTAGTAGCCCTGAAGAACCAAATCAGAGTAGAAGTTCGAATAGAGAAGTTCAATGTCCAATACTCACTTTGAAATGGCTCTAAGTTCAAATTGATTTTAAATTAAATCAAGTTGGGGTGGCTCTATTTGATTTTGATTCCAAGAAGTGGAATATCACAATTCCTCTTTCAAATCAAATTGGAATGTAGAAACAAAATCAAATATTAAAAGCTAACAAAAGAGAAAATTAAATATGCACAATGTAGCTTAAAAAGAATATAAACTTATCTCTTAGAGTGATGCCTTGATTTTACTTGAATTGGATATAATACTCTGAAATTCGTGCTCTATTTATAGTTGCAGAAATCGCATCTTCGACTGGTCCTTTGGACACTATGACTGGTCGTAGGACCAACAACATTTTGAAATTTTGAGTGCGATCAGATAAAACCGTTCCATGACTGGTCGTAGGTTGTCCATGACTGGTCGTGAACCCTCCACGACTAATCGTGACCTGCCCACAACTGGTTGTGAGAAATCAGAATTCGTTGCTGTAGTTTGAGTCGTAGCTGTAGGACTGGTCGTGAACGAGTCGGCACTGTTCACACGACCAGTTGAGCAGACTCCAGGACTGGTCGTAGCTTAACCAAAAAATTTTAAAAATTTGCAACTACTTAGGACTGGTCTTGGAATTTCTTGGACTGGTCGAGCCAGTTCTAGGACTAGTCGAACAAAGTCCAGGACTAGTCTAAGAACAGACCAAAACATGTATAAAATAAACAATTGACTTATGTATCCGAAATGACCTACCCTAAAGTCAATCTAAGGTCATTCATACCCGAGATATGAAGTATGAACATTGAACATTCTTTTCTTCAGATGATGGATAATCTTTGAAGATCATGAAGCTTTAGATCTCGACACTTGATAAAGCTTGAAAGCTTGAATCTTTGAGTTGTACTTTAGAGATCTTTGAAAGCTTAAACTTGTAGTTCTTGCATTGTACTTCACCTTGAGTCTTGAACATGATCTCGTAACTTAAAAACTCTGAAGCTTTAGAGAAGAGAACAATATACTTGATCTTGTAATTCTTGAAGTAGATCATTGTACTTGACTTGAAGCATTCTCCTTGAGTATGAGATGCATTGCCTTAAACATATATATCAACGTGCTACACAAGACATAGATTGTGGTTTTGACATAACAAAATTTGACAATTAAAGGAGCAAATAACCATAGCACTTACATATCCTAGGTCTGGTAACAAAACTGAGCTAACTTCTTTCATGGCTCACATACTTCACTCTGTTGTTTTTGGTATTCCAATTTATCTTCCTTCTCTTATTTGTTATATCATTATTCAGTTTCATCTCAATCCTGGCCATAGCGATATTCCCTTTGCATATCTAATGACCACACTTGCTATTCATAGTCTTGTGGTTATGCTTGTTGGAGAAGCTCCTATTTCTCATTTACCCTTCAACAATTCTAACATTAACAAGATGAATTTGAGGTTGGTTATTGGCCAAGTTGATAGGGATGATGTAGGAGCTGCTGAAGAAGCTGGAGAGGAAGATGCTTTGCCTCTTGATGATGTTAATATGGATGATCTATTTAATGAATTGGAATCTAATTCTAAGGCTGATCTTGACTTTCAGCATTCTGATTTTGATGAGTAATTGTGAACCTTAGAGGAAAAGGTGGAAGGTTTGCATGTATCCCAGGAAACTCAATTCAAATATATGCAAAAATTTCTTAAGCGCATCAACAAGAGATTACATCAGATTGATCCTTCTATACCTTCTCCTTCTTCTAGTTCTGATTAGACTATGTTTGTTTTGGGCATGTATTAACTTTTAAATTTTATTTGCGCTTGGATAATATTTGGGCTTGTGAGCATGATTTTATATTCCCTGAATATATTTTACTCTTATCCTTTCTCCTCTCTTTGATTATTTCATCTTATTGTTTTTCTTTCCTTTGTCATATTGTGACAAAAAGAGGGAGAAAATGTGGAATGTTTTTATTTTTTTTATGATGATTGGGGATGTGTAATTGTAGATATGGTGTATGTTTTTTTTTTTTTTTTTTTTGCATTGGACATGTATTTGTTTTATACAGGTTCTACATATCACCTCGCCTGGATTGAGGAGGAGAGTATTTGTTGCACATTTGGTGCATGATTCTTTATTGTTCATGCGCATGTTTTTTCTATTTTTTTTTAAATGGTGCATAATTCTTAATTTGGTTGTCATAAGTTTGACGAAGGGGGAGACTATAAATGCTATATCTAGCACTTAGGCTTGTCAAATTTTCTTGTGCCAAATCATTTAGAATTTGTATCATGTTTTGATGAGATGATTCACTACGCAAAAATCGCAGATTTGCGACAAACCAAATCCGTTGTAAAACCAAATAAACGACGGATTTCATCCGTTGCTTAGTCCATCGCTGTTTACTGGGTCGTTTTTTCTTCGACGGATAAAATCTGTCGTTTAATTTGCGACGGATAAGGTCCGTCGCAGATTACCGACGAATAAGATCCGTTTAATTTGCGACGGATAAGGTCCGTCGCAGATTACCGACGAATAAGATCCGTCGCAAAAAATAAAAAATCCGTTTCTGAAATTTGGAAAAGACCACCTGAATTATTAGTCATTTAAAATATTAGCGACGGAGAGGAGAGTGATGGACCTCAAATCCATTGTCCGTTGTTCAGGATTTGGTCCGTCGCTAAAATTCTGTAAATTAAAAAAATATCATCAAATTATTTATTTATTTATTTTTTTGAATCTTACACCTGATAGACATTCAAAAAATAATTCACACATGTTTAATAAGAATCCTATTCACAAATTTGGTAACAACTCGATTCAATAAAGAGGAAATGGCCTAAGTGGAGCTAACCCAAACAGCCAAGTCTTGAGCCATCCTATTCACGAATACAATTACATGTGTATGCACAGTGGGTTTCTCACAAGCACACATGAAATAAAATTATAAATGAATAAAATTAAAAGATTGACAAAGAACAATAATCATTTCAGTACTCCAACAAAACCATGGAGATCACCTTTTTTAGCTTCTTATTCGAGGCTGAAATAGAGCGCCTACAAGAAAAATAGAGGGTCCTGTCACTTATTAGGTCGATCCCATGTCTTCCACCAATGACAAGCCTAAAAACTATAATGGACTACCAATCCAAAACACCATCCGAGTCAACAATCAACTCACCCATTACCAGGAAAAAATGTTTGTGTTAGGTACAAGAGCCGATATAACCATGGATTTCTTTCTGCTGTAGGTAAAGACAACTAACACTGATCTGCTACAATAGAGAATTATCAATGTCATCTCTATTTCTAGAGGGGCAAGAACATGTGGAGTGAAACAATGGAACAACATGAAGCTGAAATTCAGGTAAATGCTAGGAGCAAACCTAGTTAGGTGCTAAGTTCAATGACATGTAACTTCGATGTAATCTGTCCTGCATTGGTAGTCTTTGATGCAAAGCAAATAAGAGTCGAAGGGTTTTCATTTCCAGCAACCATTGTACAACATACAATAAAGTAATTAGAGGATGACAAGTCAAATAACAACAAAAAATAAAATGGCAACTAACCAGTATATAAGAAATGGCAAGGTCAAGATGAGAATTTTCGTGAGTGTTAGGTTGCTGGTTTCTATATTTCTCGGCTTCATTAATTTCCTAGTTATTACAAAGAAAACATGTTTGGTTTACACTTTTTTGTTGGTTTTTACATTCCCCAGGAATTCCATTCCCCAGATTTTACTCAAAAAACTTGCCCCAGCTTTTACCGGATGTTTGAAACCATATAAGAGTTGGAAAGCATGCACATGCATCTATGAACGTGTACATCAACTTTCAAACTCGAATAGAAACTATGCATAAGATAATGACACGTCAGGAAAAAAATGATATCACCACATGGACCATCAATAAAATGAGACCCATTCAACACATAAGTACATAGAACATGTAAACCACACTAGAAAAGTGCATCTAAACAAATATATCTAGCAATCATTTAGTTTCACCAAACAAAAGCACATCTGCCTAAAGGGTGCAGTATATGAAAATGGATGCATTTGGAAGAGCATACCCAAAAACTGTCAAGACTGCACGGTTATTTGCCGAGTTGAACTGCCACCTTCAGCAATTTACTGATGGAAACCTTTATGCATCAGATACTATCAGTTGCTGGGGCAATGAGTCCAAGCCATATACAGTAAGGACCCTCAATGCATCTTTTAAATCCAAGTTCCACCTTTTATTTACTCTCTGGTTCACAAATTTGCACAAGCTTTTCAATTTGCAAGGTTGCCAAACCTGAATGCATGAGAAATGAAAGAATAATCAAAAGATGGAAAGGGGAAAGTAAATAGAGACTTCATTTATTTGTTTATTTATTTATTTTTATCTATGAACCTAGGGCCTATTTGGGTGCCACTCAAATAATAGACCTAGTTTCAATTCCTCCTGCCCAAAAGTTAACCAATTTTAGATTCGAGATAAGAACCAAGGGCCTATTTGGGTGCCACTCAAAATAGAGTTCATCTCATTTTAGTATGATCTCTAATCGATAATTACAATTAACTAAAATGAGATAAATTCATTTTTAAGTGGCACTTAAACAGGCTTTAACATTTAAATTGAAGCATAATCCATTCAGAACTTACCCTCTAAGATCTTGTCAAGTTCTCTTGACCCTGAAGTTATCTGAATGGTTTCGAGCCTGTGTGTGTGGAGTTGGCTAGCACTGGTAAAACCCATAGGAACCAGCTCTGAGGCTGTTGACAAATCAAGTAAATTAGCCCATATATTTTGTTATTTATTGATAATGAGCAGTGTTGCTAAAGAAATTGAAAAGGAAATGAGTTTATATCAGTTTTATGTGAATTTTAAAGTTTTTAAAGTTTGACAAAGAGCATCATCATTAGCCCCATGCAGCTGGGCCAACATGCATAAGTTACCTATCTTGTTTGTGCATGAGGCTATGGTTATGCAGCAGCATCAACATCCCCAATAAATCGTCGAAGATTCTATATGAGGAGTTTGTCAAATGTAGATGCTGAAAAGGAAATTATCATGTTCTGATGTCCCAATCAATGAATAATTACTTACCCTGCGGATATAAGCAAACTAGCCAACTGCCTAGATCCTACACATTCAAATGTCGTTCCTTATTTGAGGGCCTTCCTGATAGCATCTAACCACCATTGTCCATTAGCACTCCCCTCAAGTCCTACCTACAATAAGCATAACAGTCAAAATCTGTAACTAATTATGAGTACAGATTACAAGTGAGATAAAGTTATGTTGCTAGCTCCTCCAATGCTCCAATACACATTGGGTAAAACTTATCATATTAGAAGATATTTTCAAGCTATGCCTAAAGTGAAATGAAATTATGTATATATATATAAAAAATACCAACCAAAGATACAAGACAACACCAAGAACTTCTTGATGTAGATGTTTCTCGGTTACAAACATTGTAACATAAAGCAAAGATTGGGTCATCCTGCAGTCATGGAAATGGTTGGCATAAGATATTTGCCAAGACAGTAATTACTTTGCAAACTAAAATACATAATGTGCCAATGCTCAGCCAGAACCTTGAAACATTAGTTTCATTCAACTCATTGCCTCTTCTTGTAATGAACTCAATGACAGCCTGAATTGCACCTTCTACTGACTGCTTCACTTTATCACATATAGCAACAGTGCATCCATGCATGGTGATTACAAGCTGCACAAAATCGATAAGAGATATAGAGCTGCTCAAATGGAACTTCATGCAAATCAACAAAAATAAAAATAAAATAAAATAAGATAAAATGAAATAAGTCCTTACCTCATCTTTGGTTAGCAAAATGCAGAAAAAAGAAACAACCCTGTTGAAGACCTCCGACTAATCAATAGAAGCATCCTACAAAAGAAATTTTGAAAGATATTTTCATGCATGACAATGTTTCTCTACAACATTAGCAGAATAAGCTTATTCTACAACTAGGGAGATTCCTCAGTGACATTTGTAGAATAAGCTTATTCTACAATATGTGTGGAGCCCATCATGATTTGTGCAAGGTCCCACTATCCATCATGTGTGCCCCCCTCATTTTCCTTTTGGAGGACAAAAATCAGGCTAACCCAAAACTCGGTATTGGACATGCAAAGAAACATGAAGTGCCCTACCACCTGATGCACATTGGGATAAAACTCAAGTGTCCCGTAATCTGATGCACATTGGGATAAAACTCAAGTGTCCCGTAATCTGATGCACATTGGGATAGAATTCGTCCATCCACCACAAAGCCAAAACACTCAAACATACCAATTCATAATATTTTTCTCAAAATTATACTGCTTAATCGTTAAATATCGTGAAGTTTCTTGATGATAAAGATTGTGAAAGGAAAAAGACTCACCAAAAAAATGAAGAAATTCTGATTCTTCTTTCCTACTCCAACTAACAACGGCTGAAAAAAAGAGGGAGTGCATATGGGTCCTACATGTAGATGTAAAATAAGCTTATTCTACAATAGTTGTAAAGGAACAAGCCGCAATGAAAAGCAGAACTGAATCAATCAAAACACTATCTTCAAAATACCTGCAGCAAAAAAATGTTCACACATTCTTTTTTCTCCTTTCTCAAGTCACAATTGTGCAGCAATCATACATGCAAGTGTAGAACAAATGTTGGAAATAATCTGATAAAAAACCTATTTTCTGCGATTTTAATCTTACAGCAATGTACAACAAGGCTCCGGCTCCCATTTGAGTTAAAGAATTTGACCCGAGCTTTCGCTATAATGGGTGAGGTACTCACTTAGAACCGAGTGCATGCTTGCCATTTGAGTTAAAGAATTTGTCCCCATTTCAGCCATGTGCTTGGATAACCAAGCATGATAACTTAACCTTTCCACCAAGCATGATAACCAAAAATCTACCATTGCACCAAGAAACCTTAGGAAAAAGGAAATCTGGATCAATTGATAGCAGTCTACTTATTCATGAAGTTTCATTCACCATGAAATGATTATTGTACCAAAATTTTGGAGGAATAGTTTTAATTTCAGGAGGAATATCATTCAACCTAAAGCACTGGATTGATTTTATGATTCATGGACATTAGGCATATTGTTTTCACCAGGTGCAAAGCAATAGACACATCAAATATTTTAAGCATAAATAGTTCCAGTGCAGGATTGTAATAGAAGAGAACTAGGCATATATCGTTAGTTCTTTGACCAAATAAGAATGGGAGACAAAAAATAATTATGATACCCACAACAATTATTAAATGAAATTAAAGGGGTGTTACATGGGTATGTGGCACAAGACTATAGGTGACACATTTACCATTTAGCTACTAGACCAGCTATGCTATGTGGGATGGTAATGGGCAACTAAAAGGCAACGTGAGCAGACGATGAATGTTGCATTGATGGGGATGTTGAGATTGACGCATTAGAATTAAGAAAGACGCGTGTCCTAACATTTGGAGAACCATCATTTTTCATTGGATTTAAAACTGATGGGAACAGATACTGCTCTTGATCTTAGCAGAAAGGTAGAAAAAAATATATTCCTATTTTAAAGATGATAACATAAGAAAAACTTTTAAAAGCAAAAAATTAGACCATATCCATTTATGCATCTCTTTACTACAATCCAGTGTTTTGTATATCTTACACTATGTAGTGTGTAGAGTACTACTAAAGCTTAGCCTTCACACTACATAGCTCATGAAAATATCTTAAGTCGCATTTGCTCCAGGCTTTAGGCTAATAAGCATGCTCTACACACTACCTAGCCTAGCTATATAACTTATACTACAAGTTAATTTCACTAAAACATTAAAATCACTAAATGTTTCCCAAGATCTATTATATATATATATATATATATATATATATATATATATATATATATATATCAATAAAATAAGATAATCTTATTATTTTAAGTTGTGTTTGGTTGCACCAAATATCATGAAGTTTCATAAAATTTCATGTTTTAATCAATCTAATTTTGTGAAAATATCATTGAATTTCATGATAATTGGTGGAACCAAAAGCAGCCTTAATTAAAAATTTGGAAGTGGCACGTAGCTTATGCTACACGCTATGTAGCTTATGCCTTGTTCTTCAGGGAGGTGAACGCTATGCTACATGCTATTTATTATTTAAAACAATGGTGCAATCAATTACATAACTGAGGAAAAAGTTTGGCCATTCACAAGGACTTGTGATTTTATTGGATTTAGAATCATGAAAAAGCCGGAGAAGTACAAAGTATAGGGTGGAAAAGATTATTAAAAAAAGTCAACTATCATGTAAACCAATGTATTGAAAATTTCCCCTCCTCGACTACTACCTGTTATTGAATATCAAGGACACAAACAAAACCAAATAGAAATATGATAGTCCCAAAAACAGAACTTTTACAATGACTATTCTTGTTTGCAATAACAATTCATTCTTTTCTCGTTCTTAAGTGGAAACCAAAGTATTCAATATTAGTAATGGGTTGTTACCATTACAATACAAGCCGTAACCGCCATTACGGCCTTAAAAAATAATAAATAAATAAATAAATAAATAACTGTATTGGCGTTGTAATGGATTATTACAAGGCTGTTATGGCTGTTACAAGCTATTACATTCCATTTTTTCCATGAAGGCTGTTATGGCCCCGTAATGCATAACAGTTCCGACCATTACCATTATAGCCATTACATAACCATTTTTTTTTAATTACCTTGGTGGAAACTAATATTAACTGAAAGAGAATCTGTTAATATCAAAATACAGCAGTGTCCTTGCTCAATCTAATTGAAAAGTATATTATCACATGAGTAGATTTTAGTAACATGCAAGCTTTAAAAAGCACAAAACACCATAATAGCAAATTGGGACAGTAAAGGATGAATATTCTCACTTCCCTTACCAGGCTGCATGAAAAAGCTACAAATATGTGCTACATCATTTACGAGTCTGTGAGATGCATCCATTATTATGGGATAATTTAGCAAATGATTACCTGTCTTGATATATTTTCGTGCTATTGAGGGTTATGTTATCCATTAAAAACAGGGGAAAAAAAACTATATAACAGTATACTGACATGTGAAACAGTTTTTTTCATAAGAAAACCCAGTTCCTGGTGAGAAAAATGAAACAACACTAAATATAAAGGGGAAGGAAAAAAGGGCAAAAGATATGAATACGAACACCATACAAATTATACTTCTCATAAATCCATTGGATACCTCACTGTCAGAAGAAGGTATCAAGCCAGCCATTTGAGGCCAACATTTGCCGCTAGGTCCCATGGTACCAAACTCCCCTCTACTTATAACTGCCTAAATAATACATTATTGTAATATAATGGAGATTTAGTGCTGATGAACATCAGAGTTCAAGACATCTCTACATTAACTTTTACTTCATAAATGCAAATCATTCAAAGACATTTATGAAAAATAGTAAGTAGTTTACACTTTTGATTGAGTCCATAAATCCATATCAGAGCAGAATTAAATGAAGAAAAAGGAGAACAAGAATACATACTCAAGAAAGAACAATGCATAAATCCAGTGCAATGTGTATCACTGCTAAACACACTTCTATAACCAACTAGGCCCCTGCAAGCATGCAACCAAATAAAAAAATCAGCAATCTCTGCAACGAGACACAAGATAGAGTGGATTGAATACAAAAACATGGACAACCATGGAGACAACCATAAGAGAACGTCAATTTTGTAAGGATTGAAGAAAACAAATATTACAAAACACCTTAAAGTAACAAAATTCAAGAAAAAAAGAGTGACATGTTGGTTAGATAAGCAGAGATTTTTATGAATGTTCACTCCAATGATTCAATGAAATTGGCAAGGGCTGAAAGTGTTAATATATGAATGTAGCTTCTTTAGGCACATGAAGCCTTGAAATAAATCTTAATACCTCAAGGAATTTTGAGCCAATGTTAGACATCTTACAAAGTAGCAATAGGTAGGCAATCTGACCGAGCCACAGTTCTATTTGATTCATCTAATGAAAAATACATGAGTGTGGACTACACAAATGACATTCAGGGTTTTTCCACGAATAACCTTCATATCAAATATAAATGAACAACGCGCACAATCACCATCAATATGCAATGATCAGGGGATGATCACCATCAATATGTGGATCGTTCACAAAACAAGCAATGCCACACTTCAATAGGCAAAAGTTGAACTAGATGAATGGCTACAATCACCTGATCCCAGCAAATTTTGGACGCAACCCATAGGTGTGTAGTAAATAACCAGATCAGCTCCTGATCACTGAATGGGGCGTTGTGAATTGCACAATTTAATTCAAAGCAACATTTTTCTACTACTAAAACATGTTTAATTGGGCACTCTCTTTCACAAGTCAAACCATCATAATGGGCTCTGCATCTGTGAGTCCAAGATGCCCACTGTGCTGCTGTAAATAAGAGGAAGAAAAGCTCTATTTGTGATCGACATCGTACATCTACTTTACCCTCTCTTCTAGGCCATGAGATAAAAATGACATAGATCTGAATTGCAGGAACGAAATGTGACCAACAGTCCACTTGCAACAGGAAAAAGTCTACCTGCTAAGTGCTGGGATTGTTCAATAGGTGAGATTTTCAGTCCATTATTTTCAACAGCAAAGCAATGAACATACGAATCAATGGAAAGCAGACCACATGCACAGAATGCTGGTCTCAACAAATACCACCGCTAGTTCAGGCCAAAAATTGCATAATGTCTATTTGGAGGTGGTTAGTTCTTCTGATCTAATTTAAGGAAGAGAGAAAGAGGAGGCCCTACAGGTTTCCAGCCCTGCCAATTTTAGGGTTCCAGACCCTGGCCTACAGGTTGGGCTACCCTAAATCGGCATTGAGATTGAGAGAGAGAGAGAGAGAGAGAGAGAGAGAGAGAGAGAGAGAGATACCTCAATGTTCCTAGAGATTTGAGCCTTCAACTATAGATTCAGAGAGAGTGAGATGACATGCGTGGGTAGGGCGGTCGGCAACAGAATCTTCAGAGGGGACAGAGAGAGAGACAGTGGGAAGAGAGATCGACCAAGGAAGAGAGAGAGACAGTGGGAAGAGAGATCGAGCAAGGAAGAGAGAGGAGGGAGAGAGCTCGACAGGAAGAGAGGAGGGAGAGATCTGTAGAAAGAGAGAGGGGGAGAGAGAGAGAGAGAGAGAGGGGAATAAGGGCGAGAGAGGGAAAGAGACTTTAGGGCCGGCGCTGGGTAAACTCTCTGTTTACCTAGTTGGGTAAACGAATTGCGTACTGAGTAAACTCAGTTGGGCCCACCGTGAATGTATTTGTCTTATCCACTCCGTCCATCCGTGTTTTCAAATCATTTTAGTGGTTCAGCCCAAAATTGAGGTATATTTAAAGCTCAAGTGACCATTCCACAGGAAACTGTGGGAATAATGATTTCCACCGTTGAAACCTTTCTAATGGCCCACAGTGATGTTTATTTGTCATCCAACCTGTTCATAATATCACAAAGACATGGATCAAGTGAAAACACAAATATCAGATTGATCTAAAACGTCCGTCACCCCCACAAAATTTTCGATGGTAAGATGTTCAATTCACACTCTTTCTGGTGGTGTGGTCCATTGGAGCTCTGGATATGCTTCATTTTTGGGATAAACACCTCAACCTACCTCTTAAAATGTATGGATGGAGTGGATCAAATGCATGAATGATTGTGGGACCCACAAAGTTTACTCAGTACACTAAGGGTACCGGGTTACTCATTTTGCCTCCGCTTCCTTCAAATGATACCCCGCCTGGATGGATTAGTCCGGGCAGGGCTCTTCGGGGCCCACCATGATGTAAGTGTTTTATCCATGTCGTTCATCATTTTTCTCAGTTCATTTTAATGTATGAGCAAAAACATGAGGCAGGGAAAGGGCTCCAGTGGACCACACCAAAGGAAGCTGCAGTGATAATGTCACCTACTGTTGAAACCTTTCTAAGGGCCAGCATGATTTTTTTGTTTTAACCATCGAACCTATTCATAAGGTCATGTAGATGTGGATGAAGTGAAAACATAGATATCAGCTTCATCTGAAACTTCTCCAGCTCCCAAGAAGTTTTTAACAATGGACGTTCAATCCCCACCTTATAGTCTACTTAAGCCTTGGACCCGCCCCATTTTTTAGTTAATATTATAAAATGATCCGAGAAAAGCATTGAACGGTATCGAGAAAGTCAATCCATGACTTAGGTGGGCTAAGAGCTTAAAAATAAGTCAATCCATGACTTGCGTGGGCCACACCACATAATATAGTGGAGAGGGGTTTCCTTAAAATATTCATAATCATATATCGGGCCCACATAAATGTGATTCACAAATCCAGCCCATTCATTATGTGTGTCCCACTTGGATGAGGGGTTAGACCAAATTTCAGCTGCATCCAAAACTCATGTGGGCCCCACCAAGTGCTTTTATATTTTTAAAGATGTCTTCCCATAGTTTTAGATGGTATGGCCCACCTGAGTTTTGTATATGGATGATTTTTGAGATATCTCATAGCCTAAAGGGGACACATCAAATGCACGGTGTTGATGTTCGACACACATCATGATGGGCCCCATAAAACTTACTAACATCAATTCTTGGGTTTTCACGAGGTCAGTAAGTTGGGTCACAATTTTGACTTGAATATTTGGCCCATTTTAGATGTCTGGTCCATTCACTTTATTTTACTGATTAATACCCTCAATTTGACTAGTTATTTGCCCCGATCAGGCTACATATGAGAAAGATATTGGGAATGCAAGATTGATCAATAATTTGAGTGAAATTTGATTTAAACATCTAAAGTTATTTACTCCTCAATCTAGACTGATTCGATTGTCCAAAAATGGTTAAATGTTCAATTAGTGGATGTGCCTAATAATTTATTAAAAAATATTTTTTTTTCACTGATAATTTTCAATTTCCATTTAAAAATAACATTTTTTTTCAAAATGTATAATGTTTTACTCTTAATTTTTCTTTGAAAACTTTTAACAAAATATCATTCTGATTATAAAATATTTCAAAAATAAATTAAAATACATATTCTGAATTTTTATTTTCAAAATATCTTAAATTTTCACAAATTTTATTTTTTTCCCCAAAAATTCCAAAATGCCGATTTTTTTTTCCTTCAAAAGCATCATGTTGTTTTCAACTTTTCAATTTTTTTAAAATTATATATATTTTTTCAAAATCTTAGTGTTTTTATAAATAACTTTTCCTTTTAATTTCAAATTTTGAACATTTCCAATTATTTTTCAAAAATTTTCAACTTATTTATTTTTCATTTCAAAATGTTTGTTTTTTGATAAAGTATCAATTTTTTTAATATCATTTTATTTTAAAATTTTCAATTCTTTTTCACTTCTCCATTTTTTAAAAAGCATTTTATTCGAACTTTTCAATTTTTATTGAACTTCTCAATTTTATTTTATTTTTCAAATTTCAAACTCTCATTTTCTTTTTAAAAATATTTTCATTTTTCAACATTGTGAAAATTTTCACATTTTTTAAAATATTTTTAATTTTCTTTTTCAGGATATTATTTTTTTCTCAAAATCAAATGCTTTTTTTTTTTTTCAAATTTATCAACTTTATTAAATATTCTTTTTTATTCCCACAAAATAGATTTTTATTAAATCACGATTTTTATTTTTTCAAAACCTAATTTTTTTCTCAAACATTGTCAAATTTTTTAAACTTCTCAATATTCTTTTTCATGTGATATTACAAATCATTTAAATATTAGTTTTAAATTAAAAATAAAAATAAAAATTTCACTCATTTGATATAAAAACAAAGTAAAATTTCTTTTTGCATTCACTCAATTGTCAAAAAATAATCTTAGATACAAATATATACAATTAAACCACTGAAATTCTATTAAAAACAATTATTAAACTGCAAAAAAAAAAAACTTAAATTTCCACCATATTCTAAAAAAAAAAAATGAAAAAAATAATGTTAAGGCAAAAGTCCTTTTACGACGGACCATGATCCATCGCAAAAGCAACTGATAAGAGTGCTAATTGGCATTTTGGGCGGGAATTTGCAACTGATCATATTCCGTCGCAAAATCAAAATTTGCAACGGATTTAGTCCGTCGCCTACTTAGGATGGACAAAAATCCGTCGTAAATCAGATTATAGCGACGGATTTTGGTCTGTTACGAAATTTCGCGACGTTAGGACCGGATTTTTGAGAAAGACGAGCTTAGTGACGGACTTTTTCCATTAGTGACGGATTACATTCGTCGTTAAACCAAGAGATTTTTGCATTGCAAATTTCCAATTTTGGCGTAGTGATTAGATCAGCTTTGTGCATTTTAAAGTTGTCCAAGTCTTTGTTGAACTTTTCTAGGTATTCAAGTTGAAGAAGCGTTGTCGAAGTTTAAGATTTCAATCTCAAGTACAAGTACTAGTTCAAGACTCAAGTTCAAGTTTAATCTCCAAGTTCAGTACTTTAAAGACTCAATAATTCAAGTCTTTTCTCAAGCTCAAGTTCATGATTTGAAGACAAGCTTCAAAGTATTTCAAGTGTGTGAATTCGTAGAGCGAACAATGTTTCAATTGTTCAAACTCACAAATAAGGTATGGATGACCCTAGATTGACCATAGGTTAGGTCACATTCATTGCATATGCTATGTGGGTCATTTCATAAGTTTATAGGTCGTTTCCTCAACCAGTCCTAGTCCTTGTTCGACTAGTCCAAGCTTTGGCTCGACCAGTCCAAGGTTCGTAGTAAATTTTTAGAATTTTTTATTGGACCCTCGACCAGTTGAGTGAACAGTCATCGACCAGTCGTGCAGGCTCGATTCAAAGTCCAGCGAGGTTTTTTGGTCCCACTCGACCAGTTGAGTAACGACCTTATCTTATCGCACCAGAAATTTTGAAATTTGGTTGCTCCTTCGACCAGTCGAACCGACCCTTGGACCAATCGAGTGAACAATATTTTAACCTATAAATAGAGGATGAATCTCAGAGTTTTTCATTCATTCCAAACTATATCAAACCATCACTTTGAGAGATAAGTTCCTGCATTTCTTAAGCTATATTTTGTTCATTTTAAATTCTTTTAAATAGTTTTTTTACATTTAATTTTGTGATCTCCATTGAACTCTATTTTTTTAAAGAAGGGAATTATGATTTTACCCTCTTTGAGATTAAAATCAAATCAAGCTAGCATAGGTTGAATTAATCTAAAGATCATTTAAATTTAGAACCTTTCATTTGTGAGACTGGACATTGAACATCTTCGTCTACATCGGATTGGTTCTACTGGGCTTCTTTAGAAGGAGAATTTCCAGATAAGTACCATTGACATTTTGTATATCTTTTGTGGTTTGTGAGGTTATGTCAGGAAAATCTCATTTTTGGTTTTGTCTAAGGTAATCCAAAAAATCTCAGAGTGTGGGGTTTTTGTTATTGTGTATGCCCTTCTAAAGACATAATTGTGAAGGTTTTAAAGTGAACCTTGAAAAACCTTTTTCATAGTGAAAGTCAATATCCCGTGGGTATGGATATTGGGAGTGGAGTAGTTGTGTGGCTGTTTTCTAACAGTTGGTGTATACACAAACGAACCACTATAATTCCTGGAGTTGTGGTGGATGTTTGGATTTGCTTATGTGTGTGAATGTTCTAATTTACTTTAAGCATTTGTGGTGAATGGTATAATTTATTTTATGCACTTGTGGTGAATGTTGTAATAACTTAGTTTATTTTCTTTGCCTCTTTATTGGTTTGGGTTTTTAATACTTATAAACATTCTAGTAAGGTTGTCCTGCCATAAGCCTTTGGTTTTTGGTGTTAGGTTGTCCTTAGAACTAAGTTTTTATTAACCTCTCAAGACTAGTGCATTTGAGGTTTCTATTTACTTATGATATTTTATTATTTGATTGTGCTATCTATCTTTATATTTGGCATTTATTTTTAATTTGGCATAGTCCTATTCACCCTCCCCCTCTAGGACATTTAGCTCGGCCTTTTCAGTGGGTCCACATGTATTGGGACCAACTTGATGTATGTTTTGTAATGCATGGAAGGGAGGACTCATAGTGGCAGAGCCCCCATTGCACATCTCTCTCTCCTCTTCTCTCTCTCTCCCCCTGATTGTATGGCCCACCTATGATGTATGTATTTTTATCCATGTCGTCCACCAAGTGGGATGCACATGCTGTCCAACCGGGGCCTAACTTGTTGTCCACCTGCTGCCCATTTTGGGTAGACACTGTTGAAGGGAAAATGCAAATGTCAGTTTGATCCAAACCAGGTGGGCCACGTGCACATGGGACCCACTAGATGTCAGTGTTCCGTCCAGGCCGTCCATCTATGGGACGTCTAGTAGGCCTCGACGACAATGGAAAAAAAATAGAGATTAGCTTGATACAAGCTGGTGGGCCACATGCGTGGACCCACTAGGTGTAATCCAGTCCGTCCAGACCATGGGACGTGGACCTCACCTTAATGAATGTGTTACATCCATACTCTCCAGCGATATGGACATGAGGCTCACCAAATATATGTGTTGTATATTCACCCCATCCACCATCTGGGACGGAGGGACCCCTGTCACGTGTGGTGTCCACAGCATCCAACAAATGGGATGGTGGGACCCACACGTGATACATGTATTTTATATCCACACCATCCGTTTAAGGCCTGGGCGTGAGGCCACCCTGATGGATGTGTTGCATCTGCACTGTCCAGCCTGCCAGCAAGCCTGGACGGTGGAGCCAGTTTCCCCAGCTGTGGGCCACACACATGGGACCCACATGTGATGCATGTCTTATATCCACACCGTCCAGTGGTCTAGACGGTGGGGACCACCGCGATGTATATGTTTTATATCCACTCCATCCATCTACTTTGCTAGACGTAGGGCCACCTGCCGTACGTGCAAGGCCCACTTGTTGTATGTGCAGGGCCCACCTGCTGGCTGTACAGGGCCTATTGTGATGCATTTGAGGCCCAAGTGATGAGGCCCATTGTGATGCATTTGAGGCCCAGGTGATGAGGCCCAATGTGATGTATATGTTAGGCCCGTGGGTTGTAGCCCCACGTGATGTATGTGAGGCCCTTGTGTGTGGCCCAATGTGATGCATGTGAGGCCCAAATGAGTTATGTGAGTCCACTATGATGTATGTGATAATGCTTATGATGCCCACCCATCTCGTAGTTAGCATGAGGACCATTGACCCCCCATTATAGGATAGGTTCTAAATGGGCCATGCCTTGGGAGCAATGATGGTTAAATGTCCACATTATAAGAACAATGGTGGTTAAATGTCCACCTTGTAACCCTCCCTAGGGCCCATTGTTAGGCCCATTGTCATCGATTTGGCCCCAATAGTATTACTGATTTAGTCTTAGTGGGCTAACCCAAACCGTTGGGCCCCCACTATTGATTATGCTTCCGCCATGCCTTGTAGACTTGTCCAAGTCACAGAGCCCACCTTGTGCTATTGGGCCCTTACGAAAACCCAAATTGCTATGTGATGGAACAGGTGAGGAAGCCCAGTCATTATTCTTGAGCCCATACTTGATATGAGTAGGCTGTCTAGGCCCAACCTTGTTATGAGATGAGTACATCATCATCATATGCTTAGTATAACTTCATGATAGATGCCCACATGCATCATATGTATGCTTAATATGAGCAGTGACTGATCATAGCATATGCCATTGGGTGGATTGTTTATGGGACTCCCTCATAGATGGAGTTGCTCCAAATGAGCACGCGGTATGCACAGGATTGATGCATGACTGGATGGTGTGACTCATGCACCTTGCATTGTGTGATATGATTACTGTATACCTTAGTAATATCAAGGTTGTGAGCCTCCACGGGCATAACGTGGATGGCAGGTTTGGATACCAAAAATACTTGTTACTAGTATTCGGGGCACCATAGATGTCCCAAGGTGCAAGTCCCCAAACCCTTATGGTACCAAGAGGATGCTCTAATGTCTAGACTGAGTGGATGCATGATTGTATGAGGGCCGAATACAAGTTGGTTGTGTCTCCCATTGTGTCATGGTCGGTTGGAAGGGAGTGTGGCCTTACCCGCCTGAGTGAGGAGGCAATGACTAGGTTAAGTCTGACCCAACTTGAGGAATGGGTTCGGTATTGACGAGACGGGCCTGATATTGGCAGGCAGATAGTGAGGTCTCTTTCACTTACTCGGTTGTGCGCTTAAATAGGGCAGCAAGGTAGTGTTTAATGTACTAGACCCCGGTGATATTATAGATGTGAACTATATTGTTATGTGGATTCAAATGAGGACTGACATGCTTGCGTTGCATCTCGCATATGACATTTGGCTACATAGGCCTCACATCACTTGGCCTTGGTATGGCCGATAACATTCATGCCTTGCATCGCATGGCCTCGATATGGCCGATAACATTCATGCCTTACATCAAATAGCCTTTGTATGGCTAATAACATACTTGGCACTTACCTTGCACACACACTTACACCACTCTCTAAGCTTTCTATAAGCTTATGCACGATCGTTGCGTGTAGGTGATGCTAAGATGCCACAACAACATTGAGAATGGAGCGTGTAGCTGTCTTATGGAGCTTTTGATATTGATATTATTTTCCCCTTATGCATTATACTTAAAGTTTTTTATTATAGTGGATATGTGGTGATGTTTCTTATTGTTGTTATTGCGGGTTATGCTGATGGTTATGCTTCTTATGAGATAAATGTACGTTGGAAATCCTCCTTGTAGGATCCTAGGATCAGAACTTGGTATATGGGTGCCAGGAGCCGAGAATGGGGTACTATGGAGGCTGTCGGCGCCGAATTCGACGATCGGGAATTTTGTGAGCCTAGTTTTTAAGTCAGGGGCGTGAGAATCACAAGACACATTCAAGCTACTTTCTGTGAATAATGCTAGAATTTCTAATGTTTAGTATGTAAATCATTGATAAATGTCGAGGATTGAGTTTGGAGAATTTTATCTACCTTAAAAGATGAAAAGAACCAGTTAAAAAATAGAAGATCGATAAAAAGGTCATATATGGTGAAAAGACTAGAAAAGAATGAAAGAGAATGAAATTTTTTGAAAAGAATCTAAAAAAAATGAATAATAAAAAAAGCGTCCGCCAATATAAAATCTAAAATTGGAAAAAGAAGGAGAAGGGGATAAGTTCAGAATCAGCACTTGATTTTTTAACCACTCTTGATATGATGAACATGACTAACATCATGAAATGATAGTATTCTCATGGGAAGTAACTTGATTTTCACCAAGCACATTGAAAACATGTTATAGGAACTTATGCTCTAAAGAAATTGATAAAGAACTGATTTGATTGGCTGCTTATATGATTTGACTCTAGGTTTTCAAAATCCCACTTTCTCATCTTAACTTTACTCATTCATACTTAATTTACAAACGATTGTTTTTTGAAAAAGGTTTAAACATTGAGAATGAGGTTCACTTCATGCATGTTTTACTCGGGACTAGCAAAATGCTGGTTAGGGAGTGTGTTGAGTGTCAAATATTTCATATTTTTCCCAATTTATATCTTGGTCTTATGAACATTATAAGGCTTAATGGTATATTTTATACATGTTTGTGTTGCAAGGTGAATCTGAGAGCTTGGATTGAAAAGAATGCTAAAAGCATGGATTTAATGCTTAAGAATTACCAAGGCAAAAGATGGATCTAAGGAGACTAAGAATGAAGAATTCACATGCCAAAGATCCAAGGAAACTAAGTACAAAGAATGAAGAAAGGACTTGAAAGAATATAGAATCTGCAGCAGAAAACAAGACATTTTGGCCCAACTTGAGCCAACTTTGGTCTAACCGAAAATGCAGAAAACTGTCCAACAAGAAATTAGGATAATTCTGTCTGACCTGAGCCAACTTCAGTCTGATCGAAGTACTTCGGTTAGAGTCGGTATGACCTAAAATAGACAGATTTTCTACACAAGATTTTTTGGCATCAACTTCGGTCCGACTGAAGTCAACTTCGGTCCAACTGAAGTCAACTTTAGTCTAACCAAAATCACACATAATTTTCCAGCGAGAAAGTGTGATTTTCAATTTTAATTCGGTCTGACCGAACCAAACTTCGGTTCAACAGAAGTGTAACGCGGGACTTATGCGGAGTGCGTAAATTCAAGACGGTTTTTGGAAATTCCAAGGAGTTGCGTAAGATGGGGCTTCACAACTATAAATAGGAGTCCCTGGGATGTTCCTAGGTATCTTTTAAGGTTTAAGGAGTGGAGAAAAAGGGTGGAGGGCCGCCACCAAGAGTTTTTCTTCTTCTTCTTTAGTTATTTTTATGATTTCTTTAAGAGTTCTTAGTTCAATCGTTTCTATGTTTGGCTAAACCTGTTAGCTAGGTCTAAGAGGTGAAGCTTGTAGCGTGATTAAGATGTTTATCTTGCTTTAATTCTTGTTTATATTGAACTTCTTTGATTTCTAGTTTGATTTTAAGGAATATTTTCAGTTTTCCATGGTTTACTATGATTGAAATTACAATAGAGCCTGCAATAGCTTTGAATATCTTCTTTTCCATTTGAGATTGTGGGATTGGTAGATCCTGTTATTCACCATTATCCCATGAGCATGATAGGGTGATGGAATCCCTTCCAATCTTCACAATTCTCCTCCATTAAGGCTGGATCAACGAGAAGTTCAGAGAATTAATCATCTCTTCTTCCAACTGGATAAGATACGACTCTAAATCCAGTTGTGTTTCCTAAATCAAGTAAGGTAGCATCTCGATTGCCATAAGTAGATCCTTGGCACCCTAGGTCCCACCTTTAAATTCACAAGTTTCAATTACATCATTCATAATTACTCTCTTTAATATTTGAGATTTAGATTCAGATCTTCTTCTAGTTCTGATTCTTAAATTCAGAAACGTACAAGATTAGTCCCTGTAGATTCAACCTCGATCTTACCGAGTTATTACTACATCGCGACCCTTCACTTAGGGTTATGAACAGTAATTTTCATGAGCTATCACAAATCAACCCATTGAGATTTTCACAAGCTATCTCAGAATAACCTAAAATGAAATAAAGTAAAATACTTATCTTCAAACGTAGATTCGAAGATGCAATAGAAGCTTGTAGCAAAGATCTTCTTTCTTGTATGTAAAAGAGGCAATATTCGCTCAATAGTAAGAGTATAGGTTTCTAAAGTATTTTGGAAAATGAACACCCTAATGCAACTGATTTAATTCTCTTAAATCTCAAGAGGAATATAAATTACTCTCTAAAAATGAAATTGAGATAATCTTGAGAAAGAGAATTGAATAAGCTTAAAAAGAATTTATAAGTACTGCACAATCTGCTTGCTAAGGACCAGAGCTTTTCTCTCACTTGCAGAGGGTATAGAGTGATTTTCCATTGTTGTTTAGAATGAGAGAATGCCTCTATTTATAGCCAAAGGGTTTGGAAATTCTACTAGCCTAAGAATAAGTTCGGTTGGCTAGATTCCATCGAATTCGTTCCAATGGCTATCGGATTGCGTGGGATAAGATTTATCCAAATCTGGCTGGCCCGAGGTGAAATTTAGCTGACCAAATGTCCAATTCGGTTGGCTGAATTATCATAAAATTCAAAAAATTTCTTTGCTGGAATTTGACCCGAACTTCGCTCGAGCTGGTCGAATTTCAAGTTAGGCTAATTGAACCAAAAGTTACATTGGCTGAATTTTCAACAGATTTTGAATTTTAGCCTAAACCTGAAGTTAGGCTAGCCGAAATCCAGAGAAAATATACTATAGATAACCTAAACTAAATAAAATTCTACTAGCCTCTATTTATAGCCAAAGGGTTTGAAAATTCTACTAGCCTAAGAATAAGTTCGGTTGGCTGGATTCCATCGAATTCGTTCCAATGGCTATCGGATTGCGTGGGATAAAATTTATCCAAATTTGGCTGGCCCGAGGTGAAATTTAGCTGACCAAATGTCCAATTCGGTTGGCTGAATTATCATAAAATTCAAAAAATTTCTTTGCTGGAATTTGACCCGAACTTCGCTCGAGCTGGTCGAATTTCAAGTTAGGCTAATTGAACCAAAAGTTACGTTGGCTGAATTTTCAACAGATTTTGAATTTTAGCCTAAACCTGAAGTTAGGTTAGCCGAGGAAGTTAGGCTAGCCGAACTCCAGAGAAAATATACTATAGATAACCTAAACTAAATAAAATTTTAAAAGAACCTAACCTAAGGTCTTTATAGGGTTATATCACCTGTTGGTTAGTAAATACAAAGATCATCTAAACTTGAAACTGAGTGACGTCTTCTTGAGATTATAAGTCGATCTTAAGCTGATATTCAAACATGTATAGTAGTTGTAATCTAATCGTACTTGTGATCTGACCAATATCATTTTATCTCACAAAATTTGACAACCTTCTATGTGCTAAACATATAAGTACTTACAGGTTAAATATGCAATATTTGAGTCTCAATAGAATTTAATAGAGATAAAGTACTAGAATGCCAATGATCCACTTATTGCCATTCTTAATATTTAAGTCTCTTGATTTAATTAGACTACTCAACTGGAATCGATGTCCTATCCTATGCAACCCAGATAATAGAGTGGTTAAATCATCATTCATTAACCAACACAGATTTGTCCTTCAATTGATTTGGTTTCCACACAAAGCATCAAGGTATTGATTGAAGGGAATTCAAAGCATTTATCGTACCCTTCATCTACGATAGATCAATAGATTTTATAGATCAATCCATTACAAAATAGATAAGAAAATACTCTTAGCTTTCATAAGCATCCTATGTGCATGGAGTTAACGATGGATCAAAGTAAATAAAAAATAAATCTTCGTTTTAAACTAATATCAATAATTTGTTCAACATTTAAACCAAATAATTGAATCAAAGTAAACTTAGACATTAAAAACTACTACAAGCTTCACCTTTTTGCCCTAACTAAGAGATTTAGCTAACCATAAATATGATTGAACTAAACTCAAAAGAAAAATAAAAAACCGAAGAAGAACCAAAGGATTGGAGAAGGACTTCGTAGAAGCTCCACAACTCCTTTTTCTATTTTACCCTAATTTCTATCTAGGAATGCTAGAATCACTCATTTATATAGAAAAAATTCACACCGACTTGGAATTGACTTCTATTTTATGTATTATGTTACGCTTTGGTAGACCAACGATAGCCTTCTATCACACCGAAGTCACATTGAGTCTAGCCGAAGATACCTTCGGTTGCCATCGAATTTCACCAAAATAAATAATAAGTTTTTATCACCCTCTATGCTCCCTTTGGTGGCACCAAATATGGCTTTGGTCACACCTAAGTGTCGAGCCAATTTCCTCCAAAAATCACAATTTCTTGCTAGATTGTTCTGTGCACATTCGGTCGGACCGAACTAACCTTAGGTGGGATCAAACAGTATATTATTTTTGTTGATGTAATTTGTAATTTTGCCAGGCTTCTCTCTCTCTCTCTCTCTCTCTCTCTCTCTCTCTCTCTTTCTCTTTTGTACTTGGTTTTCTTGGATCTTTGACACTTGAAGTCTTCATTAATTACTTCCAAATCTCCAAATCTTTACTTGGTCATTCTTTGAGCATTAAATCTTTTATTTAATTATCCTTTTAAAAAAAATCTTAGATCGCCAAATTACCTCACATAAAAAAACATACATGATTAGATAAATTAAACACATCTATGTTTATATAAGCAATGTATAATTTGAGGGGAAATATATAATATTTCACACACGACACATACTTCGTAAAACTCCTCTGATTTACATATATGACTCTCAAGCAATCCTCTTCTCCTTTCCTCAATTAGGCTAAGGTCTATTTGAAAGAGATCTTTAACCTTGACCTTATTGATTATGGCTAGTGTTTCCTCTTATTTGACATTGCTCTCTTCATCAAAGATGCTTTTGAAGCTACCAATACCAACGCTTCTCTGGAAGAAGTTCATGAGGTACTGAGGAAACTCCATTACCTTAGATATTGATACTTCCAACTCGAGTTCGAGTCAAAGATGGTTGCTGAATATATGAGACAACAAGCCTCTACCCAAGAAGAGTCTGACCTCATGGGTAATGCTTATAAGAGAGTATGGAACAACCACCTCCGCTAAAACATGGTTCATCAATTCAACAGGTCTTTGCTACAAGTCCTTCAAGCTCAACGTGCTGAGCTCATGGACAACATCAATGAGAAGGTGCATGCTTATATTGTAAAGGATATTTCCATCCCAGGAGCAAGTGGAGTAGGCACCACTCAGAAAAAATCCATCGAGAGATCACACATTTTCAGTCAGATACATGGATGACTCGAATGTTGCATTTACCCTCATTGTGGATGAGGGGGATCCAATTACCTTATGGAAAGCATTGATGATTCTGATGTTGAGAAGTGGATGGCGGTCATGCATGACGAGATGGACTCTCTCTATAAAAATGCAACATGTGAGATGGTGGAGCTTGCAATAGGGAAAAATGAATTACTTGTTAATAAATATATAAGAAAAATTATGATAAATACAAGGCAAGATTGGTCGCAAAAGGGTATGTACAAAAGGAGGGTGTCAAATTTAGTGAAATTTTTGTGCCTGTAGTCAATTAGGTGTATATTAGATTTGTATTGGCACTGGTTGCCCAATACATCATAAAATTTGAACAAATGGATATGAAGATTGCTTTCCTACATGGAGAGTTGGAGAATCAGATTTACATGAAGCAATCAGAAGAGTTTAAAGTATATGGGGTGGAGAATAAAGTTTATAGCTTAAGGAGGTTGTTATATGGTCTGAAATTGTTGCCTAGATAGTGGTACAAAAGGTTTGATACTTTCATAATGGGTTAACAATTTACTAAGAGTAAGTATGATCATTGTATATATTACAAGACATTATATGATAAATAATTCTTTGTATTGGTATTGTATGTAGATGACATGCTTATCACTAGCCATAACATGTCTGAGACGATACGTTGATGACTCAATTGTCATGGACATTTAAAATAAAAGATCTAGGGGCTGCAAATAAGATTCTTAGCATATATATTCACCAAGATACACAGAGTAGTAGGGTAAGGTTATCATAGACTAAATACCTTAAGAAGGTATTGATAAAGTTTGATATGAACAAGGTGAAACCAGTTGACACACGCCATGCTGCTCACTTTAAGCTTTCTTATGAACAATGTCCTACTCCAGATAAAGAAAAGCAAGTGATGTCTCATGTGCCCTATTGAGCGATGTTGATAGTTTGATGTATGTTATGGTCTTTATGAGGTCGATATTTCACATGCAGTGGGTGTTGTAAGCAGATATATAGCTAACCTTGGCAAACAACACTAGGAGGCAATGAAATGGTTACTTCGGTATATTCTAAATACAATAGATTATATCTTGACATTTGAAAAGTCAGAGGACAAGATAATAGGCTATGTGGATGTCGATTATGTAGGAAATGTAGATAACATGAGATCGACTTCTGGCTACTCATTTGTGCTAATGGGTGGTGTGATCAGTTGGATGTCGAAGCTTCAGTTTGTTGAGGCTCTTTCCACAACCGAAGCTAAGTATATGGTGGTGACGGAGGCATTCCAAAAAGGTGTTTGGTTGGGAGGAATGATAAATCAACTAGGGCTTCAATAGGAGGCCGTGCCAGTTAATTGTGACAATGAAAGCGAGATTAATTTGGCAAAGAACTTTATTTATCACTCTCATACTAAACATATTGATGTTCGTCATCATTTTATCCGGCAAGTGCTTGAGGAAGGCGGAGTGACTCTTGAGAAGATTCACATAAGCATGAATCCGGTGGACATGCTTACGAAGGTGGTTCCTACAGATAAGTTCAAGTTTTATGTAACCTCTTTAGGCTTGACAAAGACTTGATGAAGGCGAAATGTGCACGAGAAGCGATGGCGTTGTTGTAGCTATGATGGAGGCTATTACAGATGGAGCTTGGAGTTATGGTTTGTGAAGATTGAAGACATAGTGGTGATTTTTTTGGTGTCATAAATTTATCTGTGACTAGCGTCTATCAATGGCTTTGATAGACCACTCGATTCCATCGAGCAGTTGTCTATCCCATTGACAACCCACTCAATCCCATCGAGAAAATTTTGATTTTTAGCCTTGCTCGTTAGATAGTTTTTAGGTCTAAAACGATACGAATGAAGGTGGCTTCGATCCTATCAATGGAACATCAGTGGCACTCGATATGATCAAAGCTCCCATCGACTGACTTGGACAGTTTTGTAGAATTACGGGTTTTACTTTCTATTTCAGATTTTAGCCTATTAACGGGTTTATAATTGGGGATTAGGGATAGAAAAATGTGTTTAGGGCTTTTGGGGAGCAAATGGAGTTCAAAGGTAGGGTTTTTGTGGTATTTAGGGTGTATTAATGATTGATAATCTATTTCATCTCTTGTAACATTGTAGTAGATTCGTTGTTTCTTTGTGCCATTGTTGCTTTTTTTTTAATTTTTAATTTTATTTTTCAGAAGGGTCTTTCCACGTAAAATCTTGTGTTTCCATTTGTACTTAGTTTGATTAATCTCTTATTGTTTGATTATAACTTGGAATTACTTCCGCGTGTCCCCCAACAAATGAATGTGTAAAAAAAGAAAGATCAATCTTCTCCAATCGCATGACATATGATATCCCTTCGAGAAATGTGCTCCATCAGTCCATGGCTCGACATTAAGTGCCTGTCTACTTTTTTTGGCACATGAGGCCCTCGGTAGTGCCCTGATTCTGAGGCATTGATTATCTACATTTTTTGTTCAGGTGATGCGAGAAATTCTTAAATGGATTATTGAGGGCACGCTTTGCTTAGTACATGAGCATGAGTTAAAAACTGAATTTTTTTACCAATTGCCTCATTTTCTGGAGTTTGGTCAATCTACCTATAACTCTCATCTAAAAGCGAGACACTGCACTTTCTAGCCGCTGTTAAACAATGACACAACAACATGGCTCAACGACTGATCACATACTGAACAGTACTCACCTTAGCCTTTGGGCGAGTCCAAAATAGAACAAGCTCAAAGCTAGCCGATTAGCTTGTTGTAAGTCATGATCCATAGGCCAACGACACTGGTTGTGGACCATATGCACCTAGGATTGGTTATCAGGTTATACAGTGCTTAGTAAGTCCCCCTATTGAATGCCGCTTCATGATAACATAGTTACAATGACCTTGTTTAACTAAGTCCAGAACATTCAACTACTCTTGAAAACTATTACTTCGTAGAGCCATACAATATAGGCAATATGCATGTATGTATGTATGATGCTATGGATCAAAAAACCCCATTTAGTAAGGACTTCTAACACATCTTATTCAAACAACTAATCAAATAATAAAACCTAATCATCTGTACTAAAATAGTGAGAAGTAATGCCATACAATATAGACAATATACATGTACACGTGATACTATGAAAAAATATGGAAGGCCCCATATACTAAGGACTTCTAAAACATCCTATTTTAACAATTAATCAAATAATACAACCTAATTAATCATCTATATAATTTATAATGTAAGGAGTCAAGTACATTTTTTTCCCATGCACTCAGTTATGGGACATTAAATTAGATTTTGAATATAGACGTAGTATTTTTGAAAATTTAAAATTTTACATGCTTATAAATGGACGTCTTGGATTGCAGCTGCGTCAATGGAAAACTTAGATTTTATCTTTACCCTATGCATAGGTAACTCATTCCCACCTCACTTGGCATGTGTGTGTAGCCCGCATATAGAGCCCATCTAACAAAGGATATGTGGGGCTCATTGTAAGGTCTGTATAACATGCATCCTTGAATCTATTGTGCTGCTTAATGTTATGTTGTCAGCCTAAACAATAGTTAGATCAACTTGGGTGGGTCACAAAACTGAAAATAGATTGGATGGGTCGCCTTCAATTGGAGCTCTCTCTATGTAAGTGCATCTCCCCGCCCCCCCCGTATAACATGCATCCTTGCATCTATTGTGCTGCTTAATGTTAGGTCGTCAGCCTAAAAAATAGTTAGATCAACTTGGGTGGGTCACAAAACCGAAAATAGTTTGGATGGGTCGCCCTCAATTGGATCTCTCTCTATGTAAGTGCATATCCCCGCCCCCTCTCTCTCCCTCTCTCTCTCTATATAAGCGCATCCCCTACACTTCTCCTCCCTTCTTCTCTCCACGTGCATTCCACGTGCCAATTCTCCCAAGCAATAATAATGAGAGAAAACTTTTATGAGAAGTAGAAAAAGAAGATGTCAAACTTTTGTGAAATTCCTTAGACCATAATCCATAATCTTAAAGTGATATTCAACACCTTTTCTTTATTTATTTATTTTTTTAATCTTTAAACTTAGAATTTCCTTTTTTTTTTTTGTTCAAGCTTATATGTTGAGAAACAACCAAAAGCATGAAAATATCCAGAGAAATTCCTTGGACCAGAACATTGTGGAGAATAAGATTCATCAGTCAATTCATGAGAAAATTAACATTGCATCTTACCTGAGTAATAGATGTGAGGTTCTCTACATCGGGACAGTAATAGATAGTATTGCCAAAAGATTTTATTTATTTGGTGAGAAATAAAAGAGGAATATATATAGAAAGCTTCCAATGTCTAAAGGTGAAATCGTGTCCTTTGATGTATAACAAAAGGAAAAGCAATGACTGGACTGTGAAGTAGTCAAAATTCAAAAGAGGGTTCCTCACTTTTCATTCCTTGGAAACCTTACATGGGATTTATCATTTCAAATCGCTTTAGGTGACAAAACTCAACCTCCCTTTTTCTTGATTATTTCCAAATTCAATTTTGAAAAAAGCATTGCTGGTACATCCATTATCAGTTTACAAATAGCAATGAAGAGGTTTATTAATTCCACACACATGCATGCGTCACAATGTGAAACGTGTATTACATATGAACTCTCTATCGGGTGAGCTAACTGTTTTCATATTCTAGCCTACAAATTAGGTCAATTTCAACCTTACGGCCACAACTTACTGAACAAATAAATGGCTTGAAAATAGAAATAAAAACCATTCACTTACTTATAAGTTGTGGCCCCAAAAGGGTGAATTGTTTAGACTTAGAAGATATCACCATTGTTGCATGGTTCGGTTTTTAATTATATGTGTAACACCTTGAACTTTTCAATACTCGAGTGTTGAAAGTTGTCGAGTGTTACCATGAAATTTAACTTATTATGTACATGTGTACGACACCAATCTAGTTATCCTAACCTTACATCCATTCTCCAACACAAATTTGACCATTGTGAATAATCTCCATTTATAGATCAACCCATCTGACCATTAATTTTGAGATAGGATCATTATATAGCCAAGTATTCTCACTTGTCCATCATAACCAACCATTTATTCAACTATTCACCACTAGGGAAAGATATCTGACTGTCCACTCTAAGATTGGACAACTTGATCATAGTAAACTAGCTACTTGATATCAGCATCCTCTCTTACACATCAAATTGAGATTCTAATCCGTTCATCTTGTTCACCACCTATGAATATGCTTAACCCACTATCAAAAGTAGAGAGAATTCTCAAGATAGGCCAATCTAAATTTTAGATCACCAAGAAAATCATATACCCCGACTCTATTCGACAACCTTGACACAATAGATGAATTAGATTTAAAGAAAGATCATAAAAAAATGGTAAATTGGAGAAACCCAATCCAAGTGGGATGAGAAACACACCCTCTCACACGCTCACTCCTTTATAAAAGGAGTGTGCGTCCCTTCTCCACTCACACGCCCACCTCCCAAACATCCAAGGAGAAGGAGAAAGAGAGAGAAAGAGAAAGAGAAATAGAAAGAGAAAGAAAGAGAGAGAGGGAGATAAAGAGAAAAGGAAGAACGGGAAAGAGAAAGAGAAAGAGAAGGAGAAGCCTAGACGCCCTCTTCCTTCTCCATATGTATGGTGTCTCCCTGTTGCTCAAGCGATGTCGTGATTCATGTGGAAGCTTTTCACGTAGAAGCTTTCCTATATGGACATCTACCTGGGGTTTAGATATAAGGCTATGGTGAGGGATTCCTTTAAAGCTTACCTTAATTTTATTTGATATGATTTATCTTGCCTTTTACATGCTTTTATGTTATTATGATTATCTCCCTTCAATTGGTTAATTTACTACCAATAATTATTTATTCTTTGGAAATTATGGTATGACGTTAATTACGTGTGACCTTTATTAATTTATTGGGGTGATGGATACAAGCCTTGCCCTTACCTTTACCAATTTTGTTGAGTTAGCCCTTGCTACTCTCCTCTTTTATTGAGTTAGCCATTGCTACTCTCTTCTTTTGTTGAGTTAGCGACTACTACTTTTCTCTTTTATTGGTTAGCTTATTGATACTCTTTTCCTTTATTATGTTAGCCTTATGCTACCTCCCTTTAAGGCTTAGACATGTGTCTTAGAATTTCAAAACTCCCATGATTCAATTTATCTCTCTAATGGTGCAAGTGATGTGTTAAAGGTATCAAAGCTAGTGGTTCAAATATTTATCGTGGACGTAATGCGTTTTAGGTGGTGGCCCTTTTGGTCGATATATAATTCTGTGGGTTGTTGGCGTGGTGCACATTCGACGCAAGTAAATCGTCATGTGTATTACATCACTTATCAGGATTGAATGTCGCAAATATTCGCTCTATGAACACATCGTGTCATGTAAATGCCCCAATCACGTTGTTGTGTTGCCTTAAGATGTTCACATAAATCTACGTTAATGCTGGACACGCCGGCGAAACTCCATAGTTATGGGATGTGGGCGAGTCATGTTTTCGATGAATTATATTCTACATTGTGATGATCATTACGTATGATGAGCCGCACACACTTTGCTAGGAATGCATTTATGAAAATTAGTTGCGCATGCTGATACCTCTTGTAGTGGAGTGCGAGACATATCAGAACCCTTACATTACTTTTATGAATCTTTTGAATTATTGTTAATCTTAAAGGATAACCATCACAATGAGTAGGGCATTGACCCTCTCCAACCGTACAGAAGATGCAAGTGATGTACAGATTGAAGACCTAGAGGACTATCTCCCTGTGGAAGATTATACTGAATGAATAAAAACATAATTTTATGATTTAGTTTTATATTTCTGCTGTGAACTCAATATTGTAATAAGCTCCCATTGAGAGGGCATTTAATAATTTGTTGAATTCTTTTACTCTAATAAAATAATAAATACAGTCGATTTTATTCTCATGATTGGTTACCTTCATAAATGTAACTAGATGTGATCTAAATGAAAAAAATATGGTGCAATTTTTAAAGCATCCAATTTATACATTATTAACACCTGAAATTCTTGGGCACGAGTATGTACCCGGGCTGTGAAAATTTTGGGATGTTATAGTTGGTATCAGGGCATGAGAATGAGATTAACTGGGCCTGAGGGAATGAACTATCATAAGCTTTACGTGACTAAGATAGGATCATGAATTAGATACATATATTTAATTAGATTCCCAAAGGAACTAGGAAGTTGAGGAATTAGAAACCCATATTCAGGTTCCCCATCGGAAATATTAAGTTAGATGTGTAATTTAGAGACTATGAATCTAGGTACCTTTAGAAAAATTCTCAAAATCCCAAAAAAACTTATTATGAACTAAAATTCATACTTAAACGAATTTCCAAGCAAGAAAAACTAGTTTCTCAAACTGAAATCGGATATTTTCCAATTTTTCCTTAATTTTGTTGTCGTTTCAATGAAAACTGAAACATTAGGAAACTTCCATTGGTCTCAGTAGGTATACTTACCATAAAGTTTTAAAAATATTTTGGTACCTCACTTAGGTCCCAAGAAATATCCTCCTAAAATTTTAACCCAATCGGATCTGCACAAAATTCTATAAAAATCCGACAATAACAAAAATTGGTAGGAATTGCTGCTGGACAATAAGCTTTTATACACATCACAAGCCTAAAACAACCCCCAAACCATGGAATATTACCTTAGGAATTGTCAAGGACTTAATTTCCAAATTTTGAATAAATTGGTCACACGGATCATAAATTAAAATTCTGAGAGTGACAAACTGTCAATATAAAACGATTTTGGGAATTTACAACCCTTTATATAAAAGATACACTAAAGCTTAGGTTCAACAATGAATAGATAATTTGGACATATCTTTTATGAAACTTAGGGTAATTTTACTGTGGAATAATTATATATATATATATATATATATATATATATATATATATATATATATATATATATATATGATATTCCCTAAGGATCTAGAATGATCGGGAACACAGATTTACGGAATCATATTCAAGCAAGTTAGAAGCGGTTTAATCCAAGTACCAAATCTCGGACGCTTACTAATGAACTCAATGCCCTGATCAAGCAGAAGTTTGAGACTCACCCGAATGGCTGATACCAAAGAACTTACCATCCTAGCTAGGCAAGAAGTATCAATGTAATTTGTCAATCTAACTTAGGGTAATTTTACGGTGGAATGAAAAAAAAAAAATGATATTCCCCAAGGATCTAAAATGATCGGGACCACGGATTTCAAAATCATATTCAAGTAAGTTAGAAGTGGCTTGATCCGAGTACCAAATCCCGGGCGCTTACTAATGAATTCAATGCCCTGATCAAGTAGAAGTTCGAGACTCACCTAGAATAGATGATACCAAAGAACTCACTGCCCTGGCCAGGCAAGAGCTCAGTGTGTCAAGATTAGCCATACTAACCGTTTTTTGTGTTGCCCCGAAACACTATGAACAATATATATATATATATATATATATATATATATATATATATATATATAGAGGGAGAGAGAGAGAGAGAGAGAGAGAGAGAGAGAGAGAGAGAGAGAGAGAGAGAGATGAGAAACTTTACTCTAAATAGCAGGGGAACTAATGTGTGAAATACTATAAACATAAATACATAAATAAATAAAAATAATTATATGTATATAAATCTTGGGGTCGAGATTTTCATTTAAGGGGGTTAGATTGTAGCATATCGATTTTATATAGTCAATTATTCATAGACCTAGACATATATATCCACCTCACGAGGAATATAGTAAAAATTAAACCAAATGAATAAGTGTAACTAGTACAAGTAATTAAACTTTGGGGACGAAATTTTGTTTAAGGGGGGTAAATTATAACACCATGAACTTTTTAATACATGAGTATTGAAAGTTCTTGAGTATTACCATGAAATTTAACTTATTATGTACATGTGTACGATACCAATCTAACTATCCTAACCTTACATCCATTTTCCAACATGAATCTGACCGTTGGGAATAATCTCCATTCATAGATCAAGCCATCTGACTGTTGATTTTGAGATAGGATCATCATATACCTAAGTATTCTCACTTGTCCATCATAACCAACCTTTTAGTCAACTAATCACCGCTAGGTAAAGATATATGACCGTCCACTCTGAGTTTGGACAACCCAATCGTAATAAACTAGCTACTCAATCTCATCATCTACTCGTACATATATCAAATTGAGATTCTGATCTTTTCATCTTCTTCACTACCTATGAATATGCTTAACCCACCATCAAAACTATAATACGAGAAACTTACACATGTGAACATGTCACTTGAATCTAACAGTATACAAGTTCTACCTCTTAATCACTCCAAAAACTCACTTGTGATCATCTGTTTACAAAACTAACCGTACAACCACTTACATAATGATTAGTGTGCTAACCATCAAGTTTTTCTATTTTTAACATGTCATCTGACCATCCATTATGTTAATTGATATATGTACATTCCCTCAATTAGTTTGGTGAATAATTCTTTATTCATAATGACTTAGATTTAAGTTCTTTTGTAAGAATTACTTAGAAAAGTGTATACAAACATGTAGAACCATTAGATTTCCCAAAACTCTCATATCAATAATAATTATAAAAATGTCATTGACCTAGACCCCTAAATTCTAGATCACATGGTTCCCGCAATCCGTTTGATGTGAAATTTTATACCATGCGTGCGTATCATAAATTAACCATATATGTCAAACTTTGGCCCTTAGATCATTGTAAAAGTGACCCAATTGACAAATCATCCCCTTAAATGTTGATTTTGCTATCCATCGAGTGAAGAAACCTCATGGGTAGTCGTAGTAAGATATTTCTCCTCATATGAACAACTTGGATTACCCATAATATGGACTAAGTGTGAAATATGAAGACCCCACTTTGTTAGGGTTTTTCTTAGGTGCGAAGTTATCCTGTCAAGGCCTACCTACTCCTTATAAATTTGGATCTTCCGATTTAAACACTTCTTTCTGTCCATCGCAACTCAAATTTGGACCACACTTTGGTCTCATATGACTATGAGGTTAAACAAAATTTAGTCCCAATCTATGATCCTACACCGTTGAAGGTTGAAGCCAGTTCCTTCATTTTGGTACAAAAGGTGAAATTTTAGATTTAAGCTTTTTCCACCATCAATCAACCATCAAATTTTGTCTAATCGTTTGCTTATCATGACTACACATTTTTTCCAAAATTATGCCCTGATCATCACGTGTAGACCGTTAATTAAAATTAAGTTGGTTTTGGCACCCATAGAGAGAATTTTCAAGATAAGAAAATCTAAATTTCGTATCACCAAGAAAATCATATACCCTGACTTTATTTGATGACCCTGATACAATGGATAAATTAGATTTAAAAAAAGATCGTCTGAAAAGGGCAAATTAGAGAAACTCAATCTAAGTAGGATGGAAAACACACCCCTCTCACATGCCCACTCTTTTATAAAAGGAGTGTGCGTCCCCTCTCCACTCACATGCCCACCTCCCAAACGTCTAAGGAGAAAGAGAAAGAGAAAGAGAAAGAGAAAGAGAGAGAAAGAAAGAAAAAGAAAAAGAAAAAGAAAAAGAAAGAGAAAGAAAGAGAATGAGAATGAGAAGCCTGGACGCCCTCTTCCTTCTCCATATGTATGGTGCATCCCTCTTGCTCAAGTGATGTCGTGATTCATGTGGAAGCTTTTCACATAGAAGCTTTCTTACATGGACATCTACTTAAGGTTTAGATATAAGGCTAAAGTGAGGGATTCCTTTAAAGCTTACCTTGATTTAAGTTGATATGATTTATCTTGCCTTTTACATACTTTCATGTTACTTTAACTCTCTCTTTACAATTGTTTAATTTACCACCAATAATTATTTATCATTTGGGAATTATGGTATGATGTTAATTACGTGCGATCTTAATTAATTTATGTGGGGCGATGGATACAAGCCTTGCCCTTGCCTTTACTAATTTTGTTGAGTTAGCCCTTGCTACTCTCCTGTTTTGTTGAGTTAGCCATTGCTACTCTCCTCTTTTGTTGAGTTAGCCATTGTTACTCTTCTCTTTTGTTGACTTGGTTTATTGATACTCTTCTCCTTTATTATGTTAGCCTTATGATACCTCCCTTTAAGGCTTGGGCATGTGTCTCAAAATTCTAAAACTCTCATGATTCAATTTATCTATCTATCGATGTAAGTGATATGTTAGACGTATCGCAGTTAGTGATTCAAATATTTATCGTAGACGTAATACATTTCGGGTAGCGGCCATCTTGGTCGGTACGTAATTCCGTGGATTGGTTGGCGTAGTGCACAATCGATGTAAGTAAATCGCCATCCGTGTTACATCACTTCTTGGAATTGGATGTCGTAAATATTCACTGCATGAACACATCGTGTCACATAAATCCCTCAATCGCATTGTTGTGTCACCTTAAAATGTTCACATAAATCCACGTTAACATTAGACACGCTAATGAATCTTTATAGTTAGGGATGCGAGGTGAGTCAGGTTTTCTATGAATTATATTCCACATTGTGATGATCAGTACGTATGATGAGCATCACACACTTTGCTAGGCATGCATTCATGTAGATTAGTTGTGCATGCTGATACCTCTCGTAGTGGTGGAGTACGAGACATATCAGAACCCTTACATAAATTATTGTTAATCTTAAAGGATAATCATCACTATGAGTAGGGTATTGACCCTCTACAACCATACAGATGATGCAGGAGATTTACAGATTAAAGACCTACAGGACCATCTCCCTATGGAAGATTATACTGAAAGAATAAGAAGATAGTTTTATGATTTAGTTTTCTATTTCTACTATGAACTCAATAAGGCAATAAGCTCCCATTGAGAAGGCATTTGATAATTTGTTGAATTCTTTTACTGTAATGAAATAATAAGTACAGTCGATTTTATTCCCATGAATGGTTACCTTCATGAATGCAACTAGATGTGATCTAAATGAAAAAAAAATATGGTACGATTTTTAAAGTATCTAATTTATATATTATTAATACATAAAATTCTCGAGCATGAGTATGTAATTGGGCCGCGAAAATTTTAAAATTTTACAATACATGTGCGTGCATGCCAGAGTTGAAATTATGGCTTAATTCAAACCGAACAACTATGAACCCAAGCGTCAAGATATGTAGACATGTAATGTATGACTGAGATCTAATGAGATCAGTCACTTATTTAGCCACTCACTTAATGCATAACTAAAATTAGGTGATATTCAGAGGGTGGGGTTCATCATCTGATACAGTTAAAAGAGATGAGAAATGAATTCTTATAGCTGATCATAGAGAACACTTGCAAAATCCGTTTTCGAGTAAGGAACGAAATCTAGTATGTGAGCATAGACTCGAATTACAACTAAAATTACCAGCTACTTAAAATAACGCTATGGATTATACTATGAAATGTAAACAACAGGCTGAAAAGTAAAGAATTACACTAAAGAATGTAATTTGCTTGATAAGAAAAGTAAATGATTACACCATGGAATGTAAATTGATCGACAATTGAAAGGATAATTTGAAAGACAATGTTTGGTTTGATTGAGTTGGTATAAGACTATTGTTCTTGATAAATTCCTTTGTTATTTATAACCTTATTCTGATCATCTGGATCCTTCTCACATTCTTATGCTTACTACAACCATTTACCACTACTTGACTTTATCTATTTCTCCCTTTCCCATCTGTACTATAACCATTTCTTCACAATTGCCTCTTCAATGGCTGCTTAGACATTGACGTGGCAGTGTCTAATACATCTCAGTTGTTGTTTGCTAAGAAATCCTTTTAAATCTCGAAATACACCATGCAGATTTTGTAATATATTCTTATTGGCTCTTAAGAGGAATGGCAATAATGGGATGAACAACCATTATTTTCAAAATTCATTAAAATCTCAGATATGGGACATGTATTTCATATCTGTGCATTTGCAAGCACTTGTAGATGTATACGGATGTACACACATGTGGAGTTAATCTTATGTATTCACGATCAAAATGCTGAAAAGAGAATCCTGATCAATCCAATTTGGATTTTCTCTCAAACCCAAATACTTGAAGCTTCATGGATGAGTATGAATTCCACGAAAAGAATGAACTTGCATGCCGATCACGTAAATTTAAAAGTCTTCAAAGGCTAACCTTGTTCACTTGGTCCACTTTCCTAAAGCCCACCCACACTGCTCTCAAAAAAGAAATTCTAATTCTTACCAACCAACAAGAATGAAATCCTTGAAATGATTGTACGACAATGACCACATGTATGGAGGAACGGGCTCTTTCAGAAAAAAGGAGTGCGGATCCTCTATTTCATGAAAACAGAGAACAACTGATTCCACCTTTATTATTGGTCCATGTCAGTGTAGGTGTCACATCACCAGTTTTTTTAAATATTTTTTTAAAAAATACATTTCGGGAAAAGTCTAATGAAAACGTTAGACGGTTTCCATTTGGAAATCAGATTGCGTACTAAGTTACTCAGTACGTTCTTATCATACTAAGTAAACTCAATTGGACCCACCTTGTATGTATGTGGTCTATACATGTCGTCCATCTGTTTTTCTATCTAATTTATGGGGTTGAGCCCAAAATGGAAGTATATCCAAAGATCAAGTGGATCATACCACACTAGTAAACAGTGGGGATAATGATTTCCATCGTTGAAACCTTACTAGGCCCCATAGTGATGTTTATTTATCATCCAACCTGTTCATAAGATCATATAAACATGGATAAAGGGAAAACACAAATATAAGCTTGATCCAAAACTTTTGTAGCCCCCAAGAAATTTTCAACAGTAAACATTCAATTCAACTGTTTCCTATTGTGTGGTCCATTTGAAATTGTATATGCTACGTTTTTGGTCCCTAAGCCCTAAAATTATCTGGTAAAATTGATGGACGGAGTGGATAAAATACATAAATCATGGCGGACCCCACAGAGTTTGTGAGACCCATATCATAGCTCGTACCGTTTCGTATGCCTCCGTGGTCCTCTCGGTCGAATTTCGATGACCTGTGATCTGTTATCAGCATTTGCGCGTGATCCTGAGTTGTGTCCTGTATATCAGAGTCGACTCGACTCGAAACTTGTACCCATGTGACTGCGCCGTCGCCGTGGCTCCGATGACGTGTATTAAGCACCGAGGCGATACTCGGGCCAGGAGATGTGGACCCACATTCAGTTCAAGAAAAATGTCGCATGTTGCAAATACCAAGGGAAACTCTACGACACATCACATCAATCAATCAATTAAATGTCAAGTACAACACCCATCCTCAAGTACAACCACCCTCCCCAAAGTCAACTCTCTCTCTTACAACCAAGTACACCCATCCATCACTCACCATCCTTCTCTCCCATCACTTTTTTTCCTATCACCTCTCTCTCTCTCTCATTCTCTTTCTCATTCTCCAAGCAACCCACGTCCAAGCTAGCTTCATGAGAGAGCTTTGTGTGGTCCACTTCCTATCTCCCATCCCCACCCTCTAAAACTAATCTCGACTGTTGAATCTCATCCATTGGAGCTCTAGAATGGGATAATGGAAGGAGAAGTCCATGATCAAAGGTGTGTTCATAATATTTGATTTTAATGTAGGGTCCACGTGATTTGGGACCCATCTTGATGTATGCATTGTATAGAGGGGCCCATAGTGGTGGGGTCCCTCCACCATCTGATCTCTCTCTCTCTCTCTCCTTTCCAAGTATTGTGGCCCCCATTGTGATGTATGGTTCATGTATTTGATCTAGGCCGTCCGTGGGCCACCATGGTACACGTGTGAATCCACGCCATTTAGCACCTTGATATGGGGCCACCTTGACGTATATAGCTGGTGGGCCACATGTATGTGGACCCCACCTTGACGAACGTCCAGCCATGGAGCGTCCAACAGCTGAGGCTACTGGACCGCATGCAGCTGGTGATGTATGGAAAGAAAACCCCTTCCTTATTATTATTATTGTTATTATTATTATATAATATTATTTTATAAGATGATGGCCCTACGTGGGACCCACCATCTTTAATCTAGCATTTGGCCAACCATGACGTCGTACAGTAGCTATATAGCTGTTGTATTGACGTCAACAGGGTCTATGGGACCTAGGTGATGTGGTGCCCATCCACACCGTCCAGACCTTAGACGGTGGGACCCACCATGATGCATGTGTTGTATCCCCATCGTCCAAGGCAACAATGGTGGGGCCAGCTATGATAAGTGTGGGTCCTCCACATGTGGGACATGGGACCCACCTCCCATGATGTATGTATTTCATCTGTACATCTATCTGGCCAGACGCTACGTACCCCCCTTGTATAATACAATATATATATATATATGTATATATTATATATTATTTAATAATATAATATTATATAATGTGGGACCCACCATGATTGTAAGGCCCGTATCCTAAACTGTACTGTTCCGTAGGCTTCCACGGTCCTCGCAGTCAAATTTCGGTGACCTGTGATCTGTTATTGGTATTCGCACGCAATCCGGAGTCATATCCCGTATATCAGAGTCGTCTCGATTTGAAACTTATACCCTTATGACCGCACTGTAGCTGCGGTTCCGATGCCGCGTCTGGCGCACCGAGGCGATACCCAGGCCAAGAGATATGGGCCTACGTTTATTTTGAAGAAACACCGCGCGTTGCGAATCCCGAGAGAATCTTTACAACCTGTCACATCAATCAAGTCAAGTACACCATCTATACCCCAATCCACCTCAGCCTATCCCAAGTACATGCAACCATTCCCTTTTTTCCCCAAGTCAACACTCTCTCCCCAACCATTTAACCTTTACACCAAATTCAAACTAACCTATACTTCCCGTTCCCATTTCTTACAACACGCACTCCATCCATCCATCACTCCTCTCTCTCTCTCTCCCATTTCAAACTTATCCTCCCAAGCAACCATGGGAGGTGGACATCCAAGCTCTCCATAAGAAAGAGCTAGGTGTGGTCCACCTTCCTACCTCCTATCTTCACCCTCCAAAATCAATCTTAAGCGTTGAATCTTGATTCCTTAGAGCTCTAGAACCCATTGGTGGAAGAAGGAAGAAGAGATCTTGAGGTGGGTGACTTTATGATTTGAGGGCCCACATATGGTGGGACCCATCTTGATGTATGAATTGTATGGAGGGGCCCATAGTGGCGGGGTCCCTCCGTTATTCCGTTCTCTCTCTTTCTCTCTCTCTCTTGATATGTGGCTCACCCTATGGACCTTACCACGAAGTATGTATTTTATATCCATGCCTACTATTCGTGGGGCCCACTTTATTGACATCCAAAAGGTGTCTGGACGATCCAGCACTGCTGGCACTGTCTAGCAGCCTGGACGAGAAGGGAAAGCACAATTAGCAGCTTGATCCAAAGCTTTGTGGGCCACCCACGTATAATGCATGTGTTTTGTCTAAACCGTCCATTCATGGGCCCCATCCTCTACACATGTGGCACCACACCATCCAGCAAGGGACGTGGGACCACACCGTGATGTATGTGCCTTGGTCCACACCTTCTAGATGGCTGGATGTTGGACCACATTTGATATATATGTTTCTCCACACCGTCCTTCCATTTGGAGATGAGGGCCCACCCCACACGTGTGACATGTGTGGGGGTGGAACCCACCTTGATGTAAGTATTTTTCATCCATATCATGTAAGTGCTATGGTTTTACGCTCCTTTAGTTGTCAAATTTTGTGGTGCCAAAACATCAATTTATGTCTTGTGTAGCTCATTGGTTTATATGATCAAGACATTGCGTTACCTCTCTAAACACTTTGCTTTAAGTCAAGAACGAAGAACTTCTTCAAACCATTTCAAGAAATGCAAGTACAAGCTACAACGAAAGAAGTGATCTTGTTCAAGACCCAAGTCAAGTGTAATTCAAGCTACAAGAAATACAACTCAAGATTAAGTGTAATTCAAGCTATAGAAGATCTCAAGCTCAATGTTACATCAAGGAGAGAGATCTCAAGCTTCACAATCTTCAAAGGTCAACTATCATCTGAAGAAATGAAGTCTCAATGTTCATACCTCCCTTTCAATGTATGATTGACCTTAGATTGACCTTAGGGTAGGTCATTTTGTATATGAAATAGCCAAACTATACGTCCTAGAGGGGGGGGGGGGGGGTGAATAGGACGATGCCAAAATAAAACTTTAACAGTGGAATAAAGAAAGATAGATAGCCAAATAAACTAAATCACAATGCTAAAATAAATGCAACCTTACTAAATAAGTATTGAGAGGTTGATACAAATTCAGTTCTAAGGACACCTTACACCATAAAAACCAAGGGTTTATGGCAGGACAACCTTATTTCTACAACGTCCTTTGTATCAAAAACTCAAATCGGAGAGGAATAAAAAAATAGAGTGGAATTGAAATAAATTACAGGAATTTAAAACTAAATTATTACAACATTCCCACTGTGCTTGAAATGTAAATTTTACAACATTCACATCCACACATACATTCCACAAATTTGAATGAAAAGAGATATAAAACTTAAGCAAGCATTCAAACCACAAGACAAAGAGTTATAGTGGTTCGCCTGTGTGTACACCAACTGTTCAATAATAGCCACACAGCGCTACTCCACTCATAATATCCTCACACAGGGGATATCAGCGTTCATTATCAAATATAGGTTTTCCAGGTTCACCCAAAACCTTCACAATTGTGTTTTTCTCTGTGGGCTTACACAATTAAAAAACCCCTCTTCTGAGTTTTCCTGGCTCTCCTCAGGTAACCAATACAATGAAATTTTTCTGGTAAATCCCAAAAGAAAACCAAATGAAAGTAAATTACACAAACGTCTGAATTTCTCCTTTGTTGTAGTAGCCTAGAAGAACCAAGTTAGAGTAGAGATTTGAATGTCAAAGTTCAATGTCCAATACTCACTTTATAATGGTTCAAGGTTCTAATAGATTTTAAATTAAACCAAATTAGGCGTAGCTCTATTTGATTTTGATTCCAAGAAGACGGAATACAACAATTCCTCTTTTCAAATAATATTGGAATATAAAAACAAAATCAAATAAGAAAAGCTAAAGAAAGAGAATATTAAATATGCACACTTAGCTTAAAATGGAGCACAAACTTATCTCTCATAAGGCCGAATTAAATTAGCTTAAAAATCATATTTAATTCTGAGATTCGTGCTCTATTTATAGGTGAACAAATCACATCTTTGACTGGTCCAAAGAACTCTACGACTAGTCGTAAAATCAACAGATATTTGAAAATTCAGGCGCGATAAGATCTGACAATTTCATGACTGGTCCTAGGTGATCTACGACTGGTCGTAGGTTGCACACGACTAGTCGAAGCTAGCCAAATTTCAACGCTGTACATTGTGTCGTAGGACTACGATTGGTCAAAGAAATAGTCGACACTATTCATACGACTAGTCGAACAGTCCCTAAGACTAGTCAAAGCCTAACAAAAAATATCCGAATTTTGTAACAAACTTACGACTGATCTAGGAAATTCTTAGACAGGTCGAAGCAGTGCTAGGACTAGTCGAACAAGGTCCAGGACTAGTCATAGAACAACCTAAACTCACATATATAAAACATATGAATTATCTAGAATGGCCTACTTTAAAGGTCAACCTAAGGTTAGTCATACCTCAATAGTGAAGTAAGGACATTGAAACTTAGGGATGAGTGACCTTTGAAAGTAATGAAGCTTGAAGTCTTGATGTAGCTCAAACTTGAAAACTTCTTGAGATCTTAACTTGTGAACAGTTCTTGTCATTCAAATCTGATCTTGAGTAGAGCATTGTTCTTCACAAATGCAAGTTTCATAACATTATCTTTGGCACCACAAATTTGACAACAAAAGGGGGCTATAAACTATAACACTTACTATCTCCCCCTTTGTCAAATTAGTGACAAAACACACTTCCAATTATATAACATAGAATATTTGATTAAAGAATCATGCACCAGTTGTTATATCATGCACCAGTTGTTATCAACCGGCATATACTAACATGATCCTGCAAACCTGTAAATTAATATTCAACATAACATACAGTCCACTTCTGCACATACTACTCCCCCTGAGTAACATACAATGCTACTCCCTCCTCATAACATAATCATTGGACACATCACATCCGTATCCATTCTCCCCCTTTTTGTCACAATAGGGCAAAGGAAGCATAAAACAGATGGCTGAGGAGAAATAAGGAAAGAGATATATGAATGGAAACAAGACAAGATATGATTAACCAGTAAAAACAGGCCACATAATTCATAAACAAAGCTAAGTCAAAGATAGCTACAGTCTCAAAACTAGTTAAGCTAACACAAGAGTAATAAAGTTATAACAGACTAACTAACTTAAAAAAACTAATCTGAACCAGACGAAGGAGTAGGGATGGAAGGATCAAGTTGATGCATGCCCTTGTTCAAGCGCCTAAGATATTTGCGCATATACTTGAATTGTAAATCATGAGCAACAGACATGTTTTCCATCTTAACATTCATATTCTCAACTTTATCTTCCAATGCACATAGACGTGCATCAAACTCAGAAGGCTCAAAATCTGGATCATTTCCAGAATAAGATCCAAGTTCTTGAAAAATATCATCCATGTTGATATCATCAGGAGGAAGATCACTAGCTTCTTCCTCATGTTCAGCTTCAGCATTGCCACCACCAACACCTTGACCAGGAAGGAAATCAAGTTTCATCTTATTGATATTGGAATTATTAAATATCAGATGATGGATAGGGGCTTCTCCAACCAATATATCGACTAACATATGCGTAGCCAACACAGTCATCAAATAACCAAAAGGAATGTCACTGTGACCTGGATGGAGTCGAAACTGAATAATGGAGTGAAATGGCCTAGCTATATGTCCTAGAGGGGGGGTGAATAGGACGATGTCAAAATAAAACTTTAACAACAAAATAAAGAAAGAAAGTTAGCCAAATAAGCTAAATCAAATCACAATGCTGAAATAAAAGCAACCTCACTAAACAAGTATTGAGAGGTTGATACGAATTTAGTTCTAAGGACAACCTTACACCATAAAAACCAAGGGTTTATGGCAGGACAACCTTATTTCTAGAACGTCCTCTGTATCAATAACTCAAACCGAAGAGGAATAAAAAAATAAAGCGGAATTGAAATAAATTACAGGAATTTAAAACTAAATTATTACAACATTCCCACTGTGCTAGAAATGTAAATTTTACAATATTCACATCCATACATACATGCCACAAATTTGAATGAAAAAATATATAAAACTTAAGCAAGCATTCAAATCACAAGACAAAGAGTTATAGTGGTTCGCCTGTGTGTACACCAACTGTTCAACAATAGCCACACAGCGCTACTCCACTCCTAATATCCTCACACAGGGGATTTCAGCGTTCACTATCAAAGATAGGTTTTCCAAGTTCACCCAAAACCTTTACAATTGTGTTTTTCTTTGTGGGCTTACACAATTAAAAAAACTCCTCTTCTGAGTTTTCTTGGCTCTCCTCAAATAACCAATACAATGAGATTTTTCTAGCAAATTCCTAAAGAAAACCAAATGAAAGTAAATTACACAAACGTAAAATACCTGAATTTCTCCTTCGTTGTAGTAGCCCAGAAGAACCAAGTTGGAGTAGAGATTTGAATGTCAAAGTTCAATGTCCAATACTCACTTTATAATGGTTCTAAGTTCTAACAAATTTTAAATTAAACCAATTGGGCGTAGCTCTATTTGATTTTGATTCCAAGAAGACGGAATACAACAATTCCTCTTTTCAAATAAGATTGGAATATAGAAATAAAATCAAATAAGAAAAGCTAAAGAAAGAGAATATTAAATATGCACACTTAGCTTAAAATGGAGCACAGACTTATCTCTTAGAAGGCCGAATTAAATTAGCTTCAATTTCATATTTAATTATGAGATTTGTACTCTATTTATAGGTGAGCAAATCACGTCTTCGACTGGTCTAAAGACCTCTACGACTGGTTGTAGAACCAACAGATATTTGAAAATTCGGGCGCGATAAGATCTGGCAGTTTCATGACTGGTTGTAGGTCCCCTTCGACTAGTCATAGGTTGCACATGACTAGTCGAAGCTAGCCGAATTTCAATGTTGTATTTTGAGTCGCAGGTCTATACTGGTTGAAGCAACAGTCGACACTATTCATACGACTAGTCAAATAGACCCTAAGACTAGTCGAAGCCAAATATAAAATATCTGAATTTTGCAACAACCTTACGACTGATCTAGAAAATTCTTAGACAGGTCGAAGCAGTGCTAAGACTAGTCGAACAAAGTCTAGGACTAGTCTTAGAATAGCCTAAACTCACATATATAAAACATATGAATTATGTATCCAGAATGACCTACTCTAAAGGTCAAGCTAAGGTCAGTCATACCTCAATAGTGAAGTAAGGACATTGAACATAGGAGACAAGTGACCTTTAAAAGTAGCAAGGTTTGAAATCTTGATGAAGCTCAAACTTGAAAGCTTCTTGAGATCCTGAGGTTGAACTTAAAAGCTTCTTGAGATTCTTGACTTGTGAACAGTGCTTGTCAATCAAAGATGATCTTGAATAGAGCTTTGGTCTTCACATATGTAAGCTTCATAATAGTGTCTTTGGCACCACAAATTTGATAACAAAAAGGGGCTATCAACTATAGCACTTACGATCTCCCCCTTTGTCAAATTAGTGATAAAATACACTTCCAAGATATGTTACATAACATAGAATATCTGATTAAAGACTCATGCACTAGTTGTTATATCATGTACCAGTTGTTATCAACCGGCATACATGATCTTACAAACCTATAAATAAACATAACATACAGTCCACTTCTGCACATACTCCCCCTGAGTAACATACAATGCTACTCCCTCCTCATAACATAATCATTCATTGGACACACATCACATCCATTTCCATTCTCTCCCTTTTTGTCACAATAGGACAAAGGAAGCATAGAACAAATGGCTGAGGAGAAATAAGGAAAGAGATATATGAGTGGAAATAAGACATGATATGATTAACCAGCATAAACAACCCACATAATCCATATACAGAGCTAAGTCAAAAATAGCTGTAGTCTCAAAACCAGTTAAGCTAACACAGGAGTAATAAAGTTATAACAGAGCAGATAACTTTTTAAAAAAAAAACTAATCTGAACCAGATGAAGGTGCAGGGATGGAAGGTTCAAGTTGATGCAAGCCCTTGTTCAAGCGCCCAAGATATTTGTGCATATACTTGAATTGTAAATCATGGGCAACAGACATGTTTTTCATCTTAACATTCATATTGTCAACTTTATCTTCCAATGCACCCAGACGTGCATCAAACTCAGAAGGCTCATAATTTGAATCATTTCCAGAATCAGATTCAAGTTCTTCAAATATATCATCCGTGTTGATATCATCAGGAGGAAGATCACTAGCTTCTTCCTCACATTCAGCTTCAGTATTGCCACAACCAACACCTTGACCAAGAAGGAAATCAAGCTTCATCTTATTGATATTAAAATTGTTAAATATCAGATGATGGATAGGAGCCTCTCCAACCAGCATATTGACTAGCATATGTGTAGCTAACACAGTCATCAAATAACCAAAAGGAATGTCACTATGACCAAGATGGAGTTGAAACTGAATAATGGAGTGACAAATCAAGGATGATAGACAAACATGAGCACCGCTAGCAACAGCATGAAGAACACAGACCATGAAGGAAGTTAATTTAGATTTATTACCCGATCGAGGATACAAGTTAGACACAACGATTTTGTGAAGAACTCTGTATTTGGGTAACAGATATTTTGAAGGAAGCACATTCCCTTTATGAGTCCATTGAACATCCAAATTGCATAAATCTTTTGTAAGCATATGTTTTTCAGATACAGAGGGATTTTCAGATAAGTTATGGATAGGAATAGCCTCATCATTCATAGGAATTTCTATAAGAACTGAAATCAAATGACGATTAACGTCAAATGGTCCTTCTCTTATGGCTATTTTAAAAGATAAATTTTTCAATGAAAAATCACATATGCATGTAAACATGGACTGGGCAATGGACCGGTATGCTGGCCCACCCTAATGTAATAAGTTATCCCAACCTACAGCTTGGAGCATAGGAAGGATCTCAAATGGAGCAACATGATTAATGTCAACAGGATGTTCAACAATAACATTACGTAATCTGATGTCCCGAACATAGGATGGATCGTCCTCGGGAGCTCGAAGATGACGCTTAGTAATAGGGGCTGATCTAGAGGAAGAAGAAGGACCATGGGATGTTATTTTTCTACCTCTAGATGTCATTTGCAATAAGGATTTCAAGAGAAAAGAGAGTTGTAAAGGGTTGAGAAGTGGGTTTTCTCAAATCAGATTTTACTCAAGAAAAACCCCAAATCTCAAAGAAATTTGAAATAGATAACTTTAAGAGAAAAATAGAAGAAATCTAGACTCAAATCTACAAGAAAAATGCAAAAGGAGCACTAACCATGAAGATTATGAAGGATGGGTTCGACTGGTCGTGCGTTGGCCCATTGGAAAGTGAAGAAGAAATGAAGAAGAAGAAGCATTTTCCCCAAATTATAAGTGATTCACGCGATTCACGACTGGTCGTGTATATTCACGACTAGTCGAGTACTGGCCAGAAAAATTGATTTCCAACATTATATTCAAAAATTTGAAAACAAATAAAGCAATTATATACACTATGATACAAATATGCATAAATACTTATTTTAAAATGCACATGCCAAGATCAAATTTCATTTTGTTAAACCAACTTTAATCGAGCGGTTTAGTGAAAATGTTAGCACGTTGATTCTCGGTAGGGATATATTCTAAAGATATAACCTTTTCTTCTACTAATTCTCGAATATAATGAAATCTAATGTCAATGTGCTTAGTACGAGAATGCTGAATTGGATTTTTTAAAATATTTATGACACTGGAATTATCACAATATAATAACATAGAATCCTGTTTAATTCCATAGTCACTTAGCATACGTTTCATCCAAACACACTGCGTACATGCATTACCAGCTGCGATATATTTAGCTTCAGCTGTTGAAAGTGATATAGAACTTTGTTTCTTGCTAAACTAAGAAACTAAACAGTTTCTAATATAGAAACAACCACCGCTGGTTGATTTTTTATCATCAAGATTACCAGCCCAGTCAGCATCCGAGTACCCAGCTAAGTGAACACTAGTCTCATGAGGATACCAGAGACCGAGATTAACTATACTTGCAACATATCGTATAATCCGCTTGACAGCACTCAAGTGCGACTCTTAAGATCATATTGATATCTAGCGCAAATACTAACACTCAACGCGATATCAGGTCTACTAGCAGTTAAATACAGTAAACTACCAATCATACTACGATATAATTTTGGATCCACATTTTTACCTTTAGAATCTTTTGAGAGTTTCAAGGTTGTACTCATAGGAGTATCAAATTTCTTACCATTCTCAAAGCAAATTCATAACATATTTAGATTAAGAAATAAACATTCTGTCAGGTTTTTTCTTTACTTGCAACCCAGGGAAATAATTCAATTCCCCAACCATGCTCATTTCAAATTGAGATTTCATCAAATCTGCAAACTCAATTGTCATGTTTGTACAGGTGGATCCATAAATGATATCATCAACATAAATCTGTACTAATAAAATATGATCATCATGTTTTTTGATAAACAAAGTCTTATCAACACATCCCATTTAAAAATTATGGCTTAATAGAAACTTTGTTCGTTTCTCGTACCATGCCCTAGGAGCTTGTTTTAAACCATAAAGTGCCTTTTTAAGGCGATACACATGATCAGTATTTTTGAAGTCTTTAAAACACACCGGTTGTTCAACATAGACTTCCTCATGCAGGTCATCATTTAAAAAAGCACTTTTCACATTCATTTGGTAAATCTTAAACTTTCCAAAACACGCAATGGATATAAAGAGTTTAATTGATTCAAGACGTGCTACTGGTGCGAAGGTTAATGCCTTCAATTTGAGTGTAACCTTGTACCACTAGTCTAGCCTTATTTCTAATTATATTGCCAAGCTCATCAGACTTATTCTTAAAAATTCATTTGGTTCCAATGATGTATTTATCTTTAGGTCTAGGTACGAGATACCAAACATCATTTCTCACAAATTAGTTAAGTTCTTCTTGTACCACAACAATCTAGTTTTTATCAGTAAGAGCTTCTTTTACGTTAGATGGTTCTATCTGGGATGTAAAACATACATAATTACATATATCCTCAAGTTGTTTACGAGTACGAACACCAGTGAGAGGGTTTCTAAGAATCTGTGGTTGGATGACCTTTAATAGTCCTCAGTTTAAAATCAGTCTAATTAGATGAAGTATCAGATTTATCAATTACTAGTACTTCATCATTATCTGAACGTGAGACTGGTGTGTTTAAGTGATCATTAATGACTACATTGATAGAATCTTGAATCACACCGGTCATTTTGTTCAGAACCCTATAAGCTCGACTGTTTAAAGAGTATCCTAAAAAGATCCCTTCGTCACTTTTCGTATCAAACTTTCCCAGATATTCACGATCTCGTAAAATATAGCACTTGCTGCCCAAAACTTGAAAGTATTTGACAGTAGGCTTTTTATCGAACCACAATTCAATAGCCATTTTATTATTACCTTTATTAGTGTAAACCTGGTTAATGATATAGCAAGCTGTATTGACTGCTTCAGCCCAAAGATTCTTAGAGAGCTTCATACTGTTCAACATGACATTAGCCATTTCTTAAAACACTCTATTTTTCCTTTTAACTATTCCATTTTGTTGTGGAGTTTTGGGCGCTGAGAATTCATGTAATATTCCCTGGTCACTACAAAACTTCTCAAAACTGCTATTCTCAAATTCAGATCCATGATCACTACGAATCTTACTGACTTGAGAACCTTTTTCAGTTTGAATCCTTTTAAGAGCCTTTTTCACTTCTTCAAAGGTTTCTGATTTGTCTCTTAAGAAGACAACCCATGTATATCTGGTAAAGTCATCTACTATTACCAAGATATATCTTTTGCCACCTCGACTTTCTGTCCTGGTAGGTCCTATAAGATCCATATGGAGAAGCTCGAGTGGTCTTGATGTGGTATTGAAATTCACCTTTTTATGTGAGTTCCTCGTTTGTTTGCCAATCTGGTATTCACCACATATTTTATCTAACTTTTGTAGTTTGGGTAGACCTCTTATAAGTTCTCTTTTGCTCAATCTATATAGATTTCGGTAGTGTACATGTCCAAGACGTTTGTGTCACAAATTAGTCTCGTCTATATGGACCATGTAACACGATTGATTAGATGAGCTGGATTCACTAATACTATAGCAGTTTTCAGACGTTCTACATCCACTTAGTATTACTGAACCCTTGTTGTTTAGAATCTCATAGCTTTGATCAGAAAACCGAACAATATGGTTATTATTACAAATTTGTGATATGCTTAGAAGATTATGTTTTAGTCCTTCAACATACAAAACATTTTTAAACAAAGGAAGGTTATAGAGTTGAACCGTACCTTGGCCCATAATCTTGCAATTGCTTCCATCACCAAAAGTAACTGACTCATCAGTCATATCTTTAAGATCGGTGAATAAGGCCTTGTCGCCTGTTATATGCCTGGAGCATCCACTATCTAGGTACCACTTTGAATGGATTTTTGCTTTGAAAGTGGTGTGGGCAACCAAGTAGGCAACTTTAGGAACCCATTTCAGAACTGTTTTGGGTTTAGGAGTATAGTTGGTCTTCTTCTGACTGTTGTTATAAGAATGACCTACTGAGTTAGATTTTAAGAGCTCCTTGAGTAAATCCACTATCTTTTCAGCTAGTGGGTTTCTGTTTTGATTTTTGAAGTTGACATATTTGCCTCTAGGTTTTTGAAAATTTTTGTATTTTTAGAAAAATCTTGACTAGTATTCTTCCCTTTTGAGTTAGAGGACTCTCCTTTCAAAAATTTAGGAGAAGTATACTTTTGTTTAAGAGGAACATTTTTATCATAGCCTAACCCGGATCTGTCGCCACATTTTTTAGATCCAGATAAAAGTTTTTCTAACTTTGGATCTCCTTGGGCATACCTTCATGTATCCTTTAAACTCAGAAGAGAAGATACTTCATTTTTAAGTCTCTCATTTTTAGATTTTAGATTTTCAATTAGGGAGGTTTTGAGTTCTAAATTACATTTTGATTTTTCAAAATAATCTGAAATTTGGGATTTTTCTAAAATAAGAGATTCAAAACATTCTTTGAGTTTAAAAAACTTTTCTTTTTGAAGTTTAAGTTTGACAACAATTTTACAACTTTCCTTATATAGGGCATTGTAAGCGTCTTGAAGATCATCTTCATTTTCATAATCACTATTCAGATTTTCTTCGCTAGTCAAATCATCATGATCTGAAAAAGTGAATTTGGCTAGAGTCATAAGGGCTTTAACTTCACTGCCCGACTCGGTTTCAGAATCTTCTGATTCAGAAGAAGCTTCAGAATCAGATGATTCATCCTAAGTAGCCAACATACCCTTCTTTTTGGGTTTGTCCTTTTTAGGACACTTGTTTGCTAAATGCCCATATTCTTGGCAGTTGTAACATTGACAATCTTTTAAAGACTTCCAAGTTCTAGATTTGGGTTTTGATCTTTTCTTATCATTTGATTTTTGAAAATCAACCCTCTTTTTACTCTTGAAAATCTTGTAAAACTTTTTTGCTAAAAGAGTCATATCATCTTCAGAATCAGAGTTTTCTTTAGAAGATTTAAGAGCGATAAATTTACTTTTGGGAGCTTTAAAATTTAACTCATAGGTTTGTAAAGAACCAATTAGTTCTTCTACCCTCATATTGTCCGTATCACGAAGTTCCTGTATCGCGGTTACCTTAGAGTTGAACCGTTCAGGAAGTGAGCGTAGTATCTTTGCACACACTTTACTTTCTGGGATTTTATCACCAAGACCCCACATTGAGTTTACAATGTCATTTAATCTAGTGTAAAAGTCCATAAACATTTCATTTTCCTCCATATGAATTTCTTCAAATTTGGTTGTGAGGAGTTGGACTTTAGATTTTTTAACAATTGTAGTACCCTCATGTGTCATTTCTAATATATCCCAGGCTTACTTTGCAGTATCACAGGATATGATTCTTTTGAACTCATTTGGTGATAGTGTGTAAGTGATTGCATTTAGTGCTCTTGCATTGGCACTACTCTCATTTTTCTGAAGGGTGGTCCATGAGAAATATGGTGTTACTCTCATTGATTTTGAATCATCAAGACTAGTCACTTTAGTAGTAGGTGGGTTCCATTCAGTCACTGTGGCTTGCCACACACTCTCATCCATTAATTTGAGGAAGATCCTCATCCTGGCTTTCCAATATGCATAGTTGGAGCCATCAAAGGGTGGAGGCCTAGTGACTGATAGGCTATTAAAATTTGACATCTTGTATATAGCTTAGATCGTTAGCTTAGGAATTAAATCCAAATAAAAAGTAATAAAAGCGAGCTATTAGGCTCTGATACCACTTGAAATGGCCTAGCTATATGTCCTAGAGGGGGGGGGGGGGGGTGAATAGGATGATGCCAAAATAAAACTTTAATAGCGGAATAAAGAAAGAAAGATAGCCAAATAAACTAAATCAAATCACAATGCTGCAATAAAAGCAACCTCACCAAACAAGTATTGAGAGGTTGATACGAATTCAGTTCTAAGGATAACCTTATACCATAAAAACCAAGGGTTTATGGTAGGACAACCTTATTTCTAGAATGTCCTCTGTATCAATAACTCAAATCAGAGAGGAATAAATAAATAGAGTGGAATTGAAATAAATTGCAGGAATTTAAAACTAAATTATTACAACATTCCCACTGTGCTTGAAATGTAAATTTTACAACATTCACATCCACACATACATTCCACAAATCTGAATGAAAAGAGATATAAAACTTAAGCAAGCATTCAAATCACAAGACAAAGAGTTATAGTGGTTCGCTTGTGTGTACACCAATTGTTCAACAACAGCCACACAGCGCTACTCCACTCATAATATCCTCACACAGGGGATATCAGCGTTCACTATCAAAGATAGGTTTTTCAGGTTCACCCAAAACCTTCACAATTGTGTTTTTCTCTGTGGGCTTACACAATTAAAAAACCCCTCTTGTGAGTTTTCCCTGCTCTCCTTAGATAACCAATACAATGAGATTTTTCTGTCAAATCCCAAAAGAAAACCAAATGAAAGTAAATTACACAAACATAAAATACCTAAATTTCACCTTCGTTGTAGCAGCCCCGAAGAACCAAGTTGGAGTAGAGATTTGAATGTCAAAGTTCAATATCTAATACTCACTTTGTAATGGTTCTAAGTTCTAACAGATTTTAAATTAAACCAAATGGGCATATCTCTATTTGATTTTGATTCCAAGAAGGCGGAATACAACAATTCCTCTCTTTAAATAAGATTGGAATACAGAAACAAAATCAAATAAGAAAAGCTAAAGAAAGAGAATATTAAATATGCACACTTAGCTTAAAATGGAGCACAGACTTACCTCTCAGAAGGATGAATTAAATTAGCTTAAATTTCATATTTAATTCTGAGATTTGTACTCTATTTATAGGTGAGCAAATCATGTCTTCGACTGGCTTAAAGACCTCTACGACTGGTCGTAGAACCAACAGATATTTGAAAATTCGGGCACGATAAGATATGACGGTTTCACGACTGGTCGTAGTGGTCTACGACTGGTTGTAGGTCCCCTTCGATTAGTCATAGGTTGCACATGACTAGTCGAAGCTAGCCGAATTTCAATGCTGTATTTTGAGTCGTAGGTCTACGACTGGTCGAAGCAACAGTCGACACTGTTCATATGACTAGTCGAACAGACCCTAAGACTAGTCGAAGCCAAATAGAAAATATCTGAATTTTTCAACAACCTTACAATTGATCTAGAAAATTCTTAGACAGGTCGAAGCAGTGCTAGGACTAGTCGAACAAAGTCCAGGACTAGTCTTAGAACAACCTAAACTCACATATATAAAACATATGAATTATGTATCCAGAATGACCTACTCTAAAGGTTAACCTAATGTCAGTCATACCTCAATAGTGAAGTAAGGACATTGAACATAGGAGACAAGTGACCTTTGAAAGTAGCAAGGTTTGAAGTCTTGATGAAGCTCAAACTTGAAAGCTTCTTGAGATCTTGAGGTTGAACTTGAAAGCTTCTTGAGATTCTTGACTTGTGAATAGTGCTTGTCAATCAAAGCTGATCTTGAGTAAAGCTTTGGTCTTTACATATGCAAGCTTCATATTAGTGTCTTTGGCACCACAAATTTGACAACAAAAAGGGGCTATCTACTATAATACTTACATGGAGTAACAAATCAGGGATGGTAGACAAACATGAGCACCGCCAGCAACAACATGAAGGACAAGAACCATGAATGAAGTCAATTCAGATTTATTACCCGATCAAGGATACAATTTAGACACAAAGATTTTGTGAAGAACTTTGTATTTGGGTAACAGATACTTTAAGGGAAGCGCATTCCCTTTATGTGTCCATTGAACATCCAAATTGTATAAATCTTTTGGGAGCATACGTTTTTCAGATACAAAGGGTTTTTCAGATAAGTTATGGATAGGAATGCCCTCATCATTCACAGAAATTTACATAAGAGCTGAAATCAAATGACGATCAACGTCAAATGGTCCTTCTCTTGTGGCTATCTTAAAAGATAAATTTTTCAATGAAAAATCACATATGCATGCGAACATGGACTAGGCAATGGACCGGTATGCTGGCCTACCCCAATGTAATAAGTTATCCCAACCTACAGCTTGGAGCATAGGAAGGATATCAAATGGAGTAACATGATTAGTATCAACAAGATGTTCAACAATAACATTACACAATCTGATGTCCTGAATATAAGATGGATCGTCCTCGAGAGCTCGAAGATGACGTTTAGTGATAGGGGCCGATCTAGAGGAAGAAGATGGACCACAGGATGTTATTTTTCTCCCTCTAGATACCATTTGCAACAAGGATTTCAAGGAAATAAAGAGTTGCAAATGATTGAGAAGTGGGTTTTCTCAAATCAGATTTTACCTAAGAAAAATCGCAAATCTCAACGAAATTTGAAATAGATAACTTCAAAAGAAAAATAGAAAAAATCTAAACATAAATCTACAAGAAAAATGTAAATGGAGCACTAACCTTGAAGATTTTAAAGGAAGGGTTCGATTGGTCGTGCGTCGGCCCGTTGGAGAGTGAAGAAGAAATGAAGAAGCATCATTTCCTAAATTTTATGTGATTCACGCGATTCACGACTAGTCGTGGATGTACATGACTGGTCGTAGCACGACTGGTTGTGTACACTCACGACTGGTCGAGTACCGGCCAAAAAACTTGATTTCCAGCAATATATACAGAATTTGAAATCTAATCAAGCAAATATATACAATATGATACAAATAGGCATAAATACTCATTTTAAAATGCACATGCCAAGATCAAATTTCATTTTGTTAAACCTGCTTCTATCGAGTAGTTTAGTGAAAATGTCAGCATGTTGATTCTCGGTAGGGATATATTCCAAAGATATAACCTTTTCTTCTACTAATTCTCGAATATAATGAAATCTAATCTCAATGTGCTTAGTATGAGAATGCTGAATTGGATTTTTTGAAATATTTATGGCACTGGAATTATCACAATATAATAATGTAGAATCCTGTTTAATTCTATAATCACTTAGCATACGTTTCATCCAAACTAGCTGTGTACATGCATTACCAGCTGCGATATATTCAGCTTCAGCTATTGAAAGTGATATAGAACTTTGTTTCTTGCTAAACCAAGAAACTAAACAGTTTCCAATATAAAAGCAACCACCACTAGTTGATTTTCTATCATCAAGATTACCAGCCCAATCAGCATCCGAGTACCTAGCTAATTAAACACTAGTCTCATGTGGATACCAGAGACCGAGATTAACAGTACTTGCGACATATCGCATAATCCGCTTGACAGCAATCAAGTGCGACTCTTTAGGATCAGACTGATATCTAGCGCAAATACCAACACTTAGACCAATATCGAGTCTACTAGCAGTTAAATACAATAAACTACCAATCATACTCCGATTAATTTCAGATCGACATTTTTACCTTTAGAATCTTTTGAGAGTTTCAAAGTTATACTCATAAGAGTATCAAAGTTCTTACCATTCTCAAATCCAAATCTCTTAATCAAATTCATAGCATATTTAAATTGAGAAATTAACATTCCCTTAGGTTTTTGTTTTACCTGTAACCCAAGGAAATAATTCAATTCCCCAACCATGCTCATTTCAAACTGAGATTTCATCAAATCTGCAAACTCAATAGTCATGTCAGTACAGATAGATCCATAAATGATATCATCAACATAAATCTGTACTATTAGAATATGATCATTATGTTTTTTAATAAACAGAGTCTTATCAAGACATCCCATTTGAAAATTATGGCTTAATAGAAACTTTGTTAGTTTCGTAACATCCCCTACGAGCTTGTTTTAAACCGTAAAGTGCCTTTTTAAGGCGATACACATGATCAGCATTTTTGGAGCCTTTAAAACCCATCGGTTGTTCAACATAGACTTCCTCATGTAGGTCACCATTTAAAAAAGTACTTTTCACATTCATTTGGTAAATCTTAAACTTTTCAAAACACACAATGGATATAAAGAGTCTAATTGATTCAAGACGTGCTACTGGTGCGAAGGTTTCATCAAAATCAATACCTTCAATTTGAGTGTAACCTCTTATCACTAGTCTAGCCTTGTTTCTAATTATATGGCCAAGCTCATCATACTTATTCTTGAAAATCCATTTGGTTCCAATGATGTGTTTATCTTTAGGTCTAGGTATGAGATACCAAACATCATTTCTCACAAATTGGTTAAGTTCTTCTTTCATCGCAACAATCTAGTTTTCATTAGTAAAAGCTTCTTTTACGTTAGATGGTTCTATCTGGGATGTAAAACATACATAATTACATATATCCTCAAGTTGTTTACGAGTACGAACACCAGTGAGAGGGTTTCTGAGAATCTGTGTGGTTGGATGATCTTTAATAGTCCTCAGTTCAAAATCAGTCTAATTAGATGAAGTATCAGATTTATCAATTACTAGCACTTCATCATTATCTGAACTTGAGACTGGTGTGTTTAAGTGATCATCAATGACTACATTGATAGACTCTTAAATCACACCTGTCCTTTTGTTCAGAACCCTATAAGCTTGACTGTTTAAAGAGTATCCTAAAAAGATCCCTTCATCACTCTTTGTATCAAACTTTCTCAGATTTTCACGATCTCGTAGAATATTGCACTTGCTACCAAAAACTCAAAAGTATTTAACAGTAGTCTTTTTATTGAACCACATTTCATAAGCTGTTTTATTATTATCTTTACTAGTGTAAACCCGATTAATGATATAGTAAGCTATATTGACTGCTTCAGCCCAAAGATTCTTAAAAAGCTTCATACTATTCAACATGACATTAGCCATTTCTTGAAGCACTTTATTTTTCCTTTCAACTATTCCATTTTGTTGTGGAGTTTTGGGCGCTGAGAATTCATGTAATATTCCCTGGTCGCTATAGAACTTCTCAAAACAGCTATTCTCAAATTCAGATCCATGATCACTATGAATCTTACTGACTTAAGAACCTTTTTCAATTTGAATCCTTTTGAGAACCTTTTTCACTTCTTTAAAGGTTTCTGATTTATCCCTTAAGAAGACAACCCATGTATATCTAGTAAAGTCATCTGCTATTACTAAGATATATCTTTTGCCACCTCGACTTTCTGTCCTGGTAGGTCCTACAAGATCCATATGGAGAAGCTCAAGTGGTCTTGATGTGGTATTGGAATTCAACTTTTTGTGTGAGTTCCTCGTTTGTTTGCCAATCTGGCATTCACCACATATTTTATCTAACTTTTGTAGTTTGGATAGACCTCTTATAAGTTCTCATTTGCTCAATCTATATAGATTTTAGTAGTGTACATGTCCAAGACGTTTGTGCCACAAATCAGTCTCGTCTGTATGGACCATGTAACATGATTGATTAGATGAGCTGGATTCATTAATAATATAGCAGTTTTCAGACGTTCTATGTCCAGTTAGTATTACTGAACCCTTGTTGTTTAGAATCTCACAACATTGATTAGAAAACCAAACACAATGGTTATTATCACAAATTTGTGATATGCTTAGAAGATTATGTTTCAGTCCTTTAACAGACAAAATATTTTTAAACAAAGGAAGGTTATAGAGTTGAACCGTACCTTGGCCATAATCTTGCAATTGCTTCCATCACCAAAAGTAACTGACCCATCAGTCATATCTTTAAGATTGGTGAATAAAGCCTTGTCGCCTGTCATATGCCTGGAGCATCCACTATCTAGGTACCGCTTTGAATGACTTGTTGCTTTGAAAGTGGTGTGGGCAACCAAGCAGGCAACCTTAGGAACATATTTCAGAACTATTTTGGGTTTAGGAATATAGTTGGTCTTCTTCTGTCTGTTGTTATAAGAATGACCTACTAAGTTAGATTTTAAGAGCTCCTTGAGTAAATCAACTATCTTTTCAGCTAGCGGGTTTTTGTTTTGATTTTTGAAGTTGACATAGCTGCTTTTTGGTTTTTGAAAAGCTTTTATATTTTTAAGAAAACCTTGACTAGTATTTTTCCCTTTTGAGTTACAGGACTCTCCTTTCACAAACTTAGGAGGAGTATACTTTTGTTTAGGAGGAACATTTTTATCATAGCCCAACCCAGATCTGTCGCCACATTTTCTAGATCTGGATAAAAGTTTTTCTAACTTTGGATCTCCTAGGGCATACCTCCATGTATCCTTTAAACTTAAAAGAGAAGATACTTTATTTTTAAGTTTCTCATTTTCAGATTTTTAGATTTTCAATCAGGGAGGTTTTGAATTCTAAATTGCATTTTGATTTTTTAAAACAATCTGAAATTTGGGATTTTTCTAAAATAAGAGATTCAAAAATTCTTTGAGTTTAAAAAACTTTTCTTTTTGAAGTTTAAGTTTGACAGCAATTTTACAACTTTCCTTATATAAGGCATTGTAAGCATCTTGAAGATCATCTTTATTTTCATAATCACTATTCAGATTTTCTTCGCTAGTTGAATCATCATGATTTGAAAAAGTGAATTTGGCTAGAGTCATAAGGGCTTTAACTTCACTGCCCGACTCGGTTTCAGAATCTTCTGATTCAGAAGAAGCTTCAGAATCAGATGATTCATCCCAAGTAGCCAACATACCCTTCTTTTTGGGTTTGTCCTTTTTAGGACACTTGTTTGCTAAATGCTCATATTCTTGGCAGTTGTAACATTGACTATCTTTCAAAGACTTCCAAGTTTTAGATTTGGGTTTTGATCTTTTCTTAACATTTGATTTTTGAAAATCAACCCTCTTTTTACTCTTGAAAATCTTGTAAAACTTTTTCGCTAAAAGAGCCATATCATCTTCAGAATCAGAGTTGTCTTTAGAAGATTTAAGAGCTATAGATTTATTTTTAGGAGCTTTAAAATTTAACTCATAGGTTTGTAAAGAACCAGCTAGTTCTTCTACCCTCATATTATCCGTATCTCGAAGATGAGCATAGTATCTTAGAGTTGAACCGTTCAGGAAGTGAGCATAGTATCTTTGCACACATTTTACTTTCTGGGATTTTATTGCCAAGACCCTACATTGAGTTTGCAATGTCATTTAATCTTATGTAAAAGTCCATAAACATTTCATTTTCCTCCATATGAATTTCTTCAAATTTAGTTGTGAGGAGTTGGACTTTAGATTTTTTGACAATTGTAGTTCCTTCGTGTGTCATTTCTAATATATCCCAAGCTTGTTTTACAGTATCACGGGATATGATTCTTTTGAACTCATCCGGTGATAGTGTGCAGGTGATTGCAATTAGTGCTTTTGCATTGACACTACTCTCATTTTTCTGAAGGGTGGTCCGTTAGAAATATAGTGTTACTCTCATTGATTTTGAACCATCGATACCAGTCACTTCAGTGGTAGGTGGGTTCCATTCAGTCATTGTGGCTTGCCACATACTCTCATCCATTGATTTGAGGAAGATCCTCATCCTGGCTTTCCAATAGGCATAATTGGAGCCATCAAAGGGTGGAGGCCTAGTGACTGATAGGCTATCAAAATTTGACATCTTTTTAAATAGCTTAGATTGTTAGCTCAGGAAATAAATCCAAATAAAAAGCAATAAGAGCGAGCTATTAAGCTCTAATACCACTTGAAATGGCCTAGCTATACGTCCTAGAGGGGGGGTGAATAGGACAATGCCAAAATAAAACTTTAACATCGGAATAAAGAAATATAGATAGCCAAATAAACTAAATCAAGTCACAATGCTGAAATAAAAGCAACCTCACTAAACAAGTATTGAGAGGTTGATACGAATTCAGTTCTAAGGACAACCTTACACCATAAAAACCAAGGGTTTATGGTAAGACAACCTTATTTCTAGAACGTCCTTTGTATCAAAAATTCAAACCGTAGAGGAATAAATAAATAGAGTGGAATTGAAATAAATTGCAGGAATTTAAAACTAAATTATTACAACATTCCCACTGTGCTTGAAATGTAAATTTTACAACATTCACATCCACACATACATTCCACAAATTTGAATGAAAAGAGATATAAAACTTAAGCAAACATTCAAACTACAAGATAAAGAGTTATAGTGGTTCACCTGTGTGTACACCAACTGTTCAACAACAGCCACACAACGCTACTCCACTCCTAATATCCTCACATAGGGGATATCAGCGTTCACTATCAAAGATAGGTTTTCCAGGTTCACTCAAAACCTTCACAATTGTGTTTTTCTCTGTGGGCTTAAAGAATTAAAAAAACCCCTCTTCTGAGTTTTCCTGGCTCTCCTCAGATAACCAATACAATAAGATTTTTTCTGGCAAATCCCAAAAGAAAACCAAATGAAAGTAAATTACATAAACATTAAATACCTGAATTTCTCCTTCGTTGTAGCAGCCCAGAAGAACCAAGTTGGAGTAGAGATTTGAATGTCAAAGTTCAATGTCCAATACTCACTTTATAATGATTCTAAGTTCTAATAGATTTTAAATTAAACCAAATTGGGCATAACTCTATTTGATTTTGATTCCAAGAAGACGGAATATAGCAATTCCTCTTTTCAAATAAGATTGGAATATAGAAACAAAATCAAATAAGAAAAGCTAAAGAAAGAGAATATTAAATATGCACACTTATCTTAAAATGGAGCACACACTTATCTCTCAGAAGACCGAATTAGATTAGCTTGAAAATCATATTTAATTCTGAGATTCGTGCTCTATTTATAGGTGAACAAATCACATCTTCGACTATTCTAAAGAACTCTTCGACTGGTCGTAGAACCAACAGATATTTGAAAATTCACGCGCGATAAGATCTGACAGTTTCACGACTAGTCGTAGGTGATCTATGACTAGTCATAGGTTGCACACGACTAGTCGAAGCTAGCCGAATTTCAATGCTGTACATTGAGTTGTAGGACTACGACTGGTCGAAGAAACAGTCGACACTGTTCATACAACTAGTTAAGCAGTCCCTAAGATTAATCGAAGCCTAACAGAAAATATCCAAATTTTGCAAGAAACTTACGACTGATCTAGGAAATTCTTAGACAGGTCAAAGTAGTGTTAGGACTAGTCAAACGAGATCCATGACTAGTCTTAGAACAACTTATACTCACATATATAAGACATATGAATTATGTATCCAGAATGGCCTACTTTAAAGGTCAACCTAAGGTCAGTCATACCTCAATAGTGAAGTAAGGACATTGAAACTTAGAGACGAGTGACCTTTGAAAGTAATGAAGCTTGAAGTCTTGATGTAGCTCAAACTTGAAAGCTTCTTGAGATCTTGAGGTTGAACTTGAAAGCTTCTTGAGATCTTGACTTGTGAACAGTGCTTGTCAATCAAAGCTGATCTTGAGTAGAGCATTGTTCTTCACAAATGCAAGTTTCATAACATTGTCTTTGGCACCACACATTTGACAACAAAAAGGGCCTATAAACTATAGCACTTACAATATACATAATTCAAATTGAATTACTTTACATGTATTTGGACTATTCTAAGACTAGTCCTGAACTCTGTTCGACTTGTCCTAGCTCTGGCTCGACTAGTCCAAGAAATTCCAAGACCAGTCCTAAGTTGTTGCAAATTTTCAAAATTTTTTGGTTGAGCTACGACCAGTCCTGGACTCTATTCCACTGGTCGTGTGAACAGTACACGACTCGTCCTACGACTAGTCCTGGACCTACGACTCAAATTCCAGCAACTGTTCTTGGTTTCTCACGACCAATCATAGGATGCTCATGACCAATCGTGGATGGCTCACGACCGGTCGTGGACACCATACGACCAGTCGTGAAACGGTTTTATCCGATCATGCTTAAAATTTCAAAAATCTGTTTAGTCTATGACTAGTCGTAGTGTCCTCAGTACTAGTCATATATGAGATTTCTGTAACTATAAATAGAACACGAATTTCAGAGTTTCATAAAGAATTTCAAGTAAAATCGAGGCATCACTTTAAGATAAGTTTGTGTTCATTTTTAAGCTACATTGTGCATATTTAATATTCTCTTTTGTTAGCTTTATTAATTTGATTTTGTTTCTATATTCCAATCTAAATTGAAAAGAGGAATTGTTGTATTCCTTCTTCTTGGAATCAAAATCAAATATAGCTAGCCCAACTGGTTTAATTTAAAATTAATTAGAACCTAGAACCATTTCAAAGTGAGTATTGGACATTAAACTTCCACATTCGAACTTCTACTTCGATAGGTTCTTCCGGGCTGCTACAAAAGGAGAAATCCAGGTATTTTACTGTATTGTAAATTTCCTTCATTTTAATTTTTATTTGAGATTAAGCCAGAAAAATCTCAATCTAGTGGTTATCTGAGGAGAGCCAGGAAAACTCAGAAGTGGGGTTTTTGAATTGTGTAAGCCCATTTGAAAGACACAATTGTGAAGGTTTTAAGTGAACCTGTGAAACCTATTTTCATAGTGAACACTGATATCCCCTGTGTGAAGATATTAGGAGTGGAGTAGCAAGTTGTGTAGCTGTTGTTTAACAGTTGGTGTACACACAGGTGACCACTATAACTCTTTGTGTTTTGTGGATGTGTGATTTATATTTCCTACCTTTTATCATTCAAGTTTGTGGAATGTATGTGTGGATGTGAATGTTATAATATTAACATTTCAAGCACTGTGGGGAATGTTGTAATAATTTAGATTTAAATTCTTGCAATTTATTTCATTTACTTGCTATTTATTTATTCCTCTTCGGTTTGAGTTTTTGATATGAAGAATGTTCTAGAAATAAGGTTGTCCTGCCATAAACCCTTGGTTTTTATGGTGTAAGGTTGTCCTTAGAACAACATTTGTAGCAACCTCTCAATACTTGTTTATTGAGGTTGCCTTTCATTTCAACATTGTGAATTGATTTCCTTAATTTGGCTATCTCATTATTTAATTCCGCTGTTATTATTTTAAATTTGGCATTATCCTATTCACCCCCCCTCTAGGACATATAGCTAGGCCTTTTCAAGTAGTATCAGAGCCTAATAGCTCATTCTAATTCTTTATATTTGGATTTATTTCTTGAGCTAATCAATCTAAGCTATTGATAAAATGTCAAATTTTGATAGCCTCTTAGTCACTAGGCCTCCACCATTTGATGGCTCCAATTATGCCTATTGGAAAGCCAGGATGAGGATTTTCCTTAAATCTATGGATGAGAGTGTGTGGCAAGCCACAATGATTGAATGGAACCCCCTACCACTGAAGTGACTGGTATCGATGATTCAAAATTAATAAAAGTTTCACCATATTTCACTTGGACCACAGTTTAGAAAAGTGAAGTAGTGCCAATGCAAAAGCACTAAATGCGATCACTTGTGCACTATCACTGGATGAGTTCAAAAGAATTATATCATGTGATACTACAAAGCAAGCTTGGGATATTTTAGAAATGACACACGAGGGTACTTCAATTATCAAGAAATCTAAAGTCTAACTCCTCACAACCAAATTTGAAGAAATTCATATGGAAGAAAATGAAATGTTTATGGACTTTTATACAAGATTAAATGACATTGTAAACTCTATGTGGGGTCTAAATCCCAGAAAGTAAAGTGTGTGCAAAGATACTATGCTCACTTCCTGAACGGTTCAATTCTAAGGTAACCGCGATCCAGGAACTTCGTGATACGGACAATATGAGGGTAGAAGAACTAGTTGGTTCTTTACAAACCTATGAGTTAAACTTTAAGGCTCCTAGAGGTAAATCTATTGCTCTTAAATCTTCTAAATGTATTTCTCAAGAAAATTCTGATTTAGAAAATTCTGAAGACGATATGACTCTTTTAGCGAAAAAGTTTTACAAGATTTTCAAAAGTAAAAAGAGGGTTGACTTTCAAAAATCAAATGATAAGAAAAGATCTAAAATTAGAACTTGAAAATCTTTAAAAGATAGTCAATGTTACAACTACCAAGAATATGGGCATTTAGCAAACAAGTGTCCTAAAAAGGATAAACCCAAAAAGAAGAATATGTTGGCTACTTGGGATGAATCCTCTGATTCTGAAGCATCTTCTAAATCAGAAGATTCTGAATTCGAGTCGGGCAGTGAAGTTAAAGCCCTTATGACTCTAGCCAAATTCACTTTTTCAGATAACGATGATTTAACAAGTGAAGAAAATCTAAACAGTGATTGTGAAAATGAAGAAGATCTTCAAGATGCTTACAATGCCCCATACAAGGAAAGTTGTAAAATTGTCGTAAAACTAAAACTTCCAAAAGAAAAATTTTTAAAACTTAAAGAAAATTTTGAATCACTTGTTTTAGAAAAATCCCATATTTCAGATTGTTTTGAAAAATTAAAATACGATTTAGATTTCAAAACTTCCCTGATTGAAAATATAAAATCTAAAAATGAAAAACTAAAACTTGAAGTCTCTTCTCTTTTGAGTTTAAAGGATACATGGAGATATGCCCAAGGTGATCTAAAGTTGGAAAAACTTTTATCTAGATCAAGAAAATGTGGCGACCGATCTAGTTTGAGCTACGATAAAAATGTTCCTCTTAAATAGAAGAATACTTTTCCTAAGTTTGTGAAAGGAGAATCTTCAAACTCAAAAGGAAATAGTTCAGATCAAAAGTTTTCTAAAAATGTTAAAAATTTTCAATCTTTCAAACCTAAAAGTAATTATATCAACTATAAAAATCAGAATCAAAACCCTTTGGCTGAAAAGATAGTTGATTTGCTTAAGGAGCTCTTAAAATCTAACTCAGTGGTTCATTCCTACTATTATTACAAATACAAGAAGACCAACTATACTCCTAAACCCAAAACAGTTATGAAATGGGTTCCTAAGGTTATTTGCTTAGTTGCCCACACGACTTTCAAAGCTTCAAGCCATTCAAAGTGGTACTTAGACAGTGGATGTTCAAGGCATATGGTGATAAAGGTCTATTCACCGATCTGAAAGACATGGCTGATGGTTCAGTCACATTCGGTGATGGTAGCAACTGCAGGATTATTGGCCAAGGTACTGTTCAACTTTCTAACCTCCCCTTATTTGAGAATGTTTTATACGTTGAAGGGTTAAAACATAACTTGTTAAGCATTTATCAAATATGCGATAAAAATCATAGTGTTAAATTTTCTAACCTAGAGTGTGAAATTTTAAACAAAAATGGTTCAGTAATATTAACTGGTCGTAGAATGTCAGAAAACTGCTACATCGTAAGTGATTCTAGCTCATCTAATCAATTGTGTTACATGGTCCATACCGATGAGACTAAATTATGACATAGACACCTTAGACATGTACACTACCGTAATCTATATAGATTGAGCAAAAGATAACTAATAAAAGGTTTACCTAAAATACAGAAAGTAGACAAAATATGTGGCGAATGCCAGATTGACAAACAAACTAGGAGTGTTCACAAAAAGGTGAACTCCAATGTCACATCAAAACCACTCGAGCTTCTCCATATGGATCTAATAGGACCAAACAAGACGGAGAGTCGAGGTGGCAAAAAATACATACTGGTGATCGTGGATGATTATACCAAGTTTACTTGGGTAGCTTTCTTAAGGGATAAATTAAAAACCCTTGATGAAGTAAAAAGGATTCTCAAACGGATCCAAACTGAAAAAGGTTCTCAAGCTAATAAGATCCGCAGTGATCATGGATAAGAATTCGAAAATAGCAGTTTTAAGAAGTTTTATAGCGATCAGGGGATATTACATGAATTCGCTGCACCCAAAACTCCACAAAAAAATGGAATTGTAGATAGAAAAAATAGAGTACTTCAAGAAATGGCTAATGTAATGTTGAATAGTATTAAGCTATCTAAAAATCTTTGGGTTGAAGTTGTAAATACTGCATGCTATATAATCAATCGGGTGTATACAAGAAAGTCAAACTGTAAGACAACTTATGAGATGTGGTTCCATAAGAAGCCTACTGTCAAATATTTTTGAGTTTTTGGCAACAAGTGCTATATTTTACGTGACTGTGAAAATTTAGGAAAGTTTTACACTAAAAGTAATGAAGGGATCTTTTTAGGTTATTCTTTAAACAGTCGCGTATATCGCGTACTGAACAAAAGGATTAGTGTTATTCAGGAATCTATTAATGTAGTCATAGACGATCACTTGAATATACCTGCCCCAAGTTCAGATAATGATGAAGTTCTTTTAATTGATAAACCAAATACTTCATCAAGTTAAAATAATTCTGAATTAAGGACTATTAAAGATCATGCAACCAATCAAATTCTTAAAAACCCTCTCACTGGTGTGTGCACTCGTAAACAACTTGAAGACATATGTAACTACGTATGCTTTACATCCCAGATAGAGTCGCCAAACGTAAAAGAAGCTCTTACTGACGAAAACTGGATAGTTGCGATGCAAGAAGAGCTGAACCAATTTGTGAGAAATGATGTTTGGTATCTTGTTCCTAGACCTAAAGATAAACATATTATTGGAGGTGAATAGATTTTCAAAAATAAGTCTGATGAACTTGGTAATATTATTTGAAACAAGGCTAGACTGGTCGTACAAGGGTACACTCAAATTGAAGGCATTGATTATGATGAAACCTTTGCCCCAGTAGCTCATCTTGAATCAATCAGACTATTCATATCCATTGCTTGCTTTAGAAAATTCAAAATTTATCAAATGGATGTAAAAAGTGCCTTCTTAAATGGTGATCTACATGAAGAAGTGTATGTTGAACAGCTAATGGGTTTTGAAGACCCTAAGAACACCGATCATGTCTATCGCCTTAAAAAGGTTCTCTACAGTTTAAAACAAGCTCCCAGGGCATGGTACGAGAAGTTGACTAAGTTTTCACTAAGTCATAATTTTCAAATGGGAAGTGTAGATAAGACTCTTTTTGTTAAGAAACTTAATGATCACATTCTAATAGTATAGATCTACGTTGATGATATTATATATGGATCTACCTGTTCTAACATGACTGTTAGTTTGCAGATTTAATCAAATCTATATTTAAAATAAGCATGGTTGGGGAATTAAATTATTTCCTAGGGTTACAAGTAAAACAACAACCTGATAGTATTTTTATTTCTCAAACCAAATATGTTTTGAACTTGATTAAAAAGTTCAGATTTGAGAATGGTAAGAATTTTGATATTCCTATGAGTACAACTTTAAGACTCTCAAAGGACTCTACAAGTAAAAATGTTGATCCTAAATTATATCATAGTATGAATGACAGTTTACTTTATTTAACTGCTAGTAGACCTGATATTGCTTTTAGTATTGGTATTTGCACTAGATATCAGTCTGACCCTAAAGAGTCACATCTAACTGCTGTTAAGAGGATAATGCGATATGTCACAAGCACTTCTAAATTAGGTCTCTGGTATCCTTATGATACTAGTGTTCAATTAGCTGGGTACTTAAATGCTGATTGGGCTGGTAATATTGATGATATGAAATCAACCAGTGGTGGTTGTTTCTATATTGGAAATTATTTGGTTTCTTGGTTTAGCAAGAAACAAAGTTCCATATCACTCTCAACTGCTGAGGCTTAATACATCACAGCAGGAAATACATGTACTCAGCTTGAATGGATGAAACGTATGTTAAGCGATTATGGAATTGCACAGGAATCAATGATATTATATTGTGATAATTCCAGTGCTATAAATATTTCGAGAAATCCAATTCAGTATTCATGTACTAAGCACATTAACATTAAGTATCATTACATTCATGAATTAGTGGAAGAAAAAAAATAATATCTTTGGAATACATTCCGACCGAGAGTCAACTTGCTGACATTTTCACTAAACTGCTCAACAAAAGCAGGTTTAATAAGTTAAAATTTAATCTTGGTATGTGTATTCAAAATTGATTATTCATGCATGTATGTATCATAGTATACATATATTTGATAATTTATGTGTTTAAATTTCAAATTTTTATAAAAAATGCATGTTTTTATTTGTACACGACCAGTCGTGGATGTGCTCAATCGGTCATGGTACGACCGGTCAAGGACAGCTCAAGACCGGTCATGGAGCACGCTGGTCATTTTAAAATTTGGGGAAAATATTTTCTTCTTCATTTCTTCCTTCTTCTCTAACGGGTGTGGCATGACTAGTCGTACCCAACTGCTTTATTCTTCAAGGTAAGTGCATCATTTCAGTTTTCCTTGTAGATTTATGCTCTAATCACTTCATTTTCTTCCTTGGAGTGGTTGATTTTAAGTTTTCTTAAAGATTTTAGGGTTTTCTACACCCAAATCTAATCTTTGTAAACCCCACTTTATCCTATTTGCATCTTCTTGATTCTTTGAGTTATTTCATGCAAATGGATGCTAGAGGGAAAAAGAAAACTTCTCGTGGTCCATCATCTTCTAAATCAACTCCTATCACTCGGTGCCATCTTCGGTTACCCGAAGATGATCCCTCACATTTGTGGAATTTGCATATGCACAATGTCATTGTTGAACGTCCTATTGATCTTGACTACATTGCTTCTTTTGGTATCCTTCCTTTGCTCTAATCTGTAGGATGGGCTAATATCTTACATTGGGGTGGACCTGCATACCAATCTATTGCTCAGGCCATGTTTGCATGTATGTCTGAATTTTCATCTGAGAATTTAACATTTAAAATTGATGCCAAAGAAGGTCCATTCGATGTAGACCGCCATCTGATATATGGCCTTATGGACATACCTGTCAATGATGAGGGTATTCCTATTCATACTTTAGCTAAAAAACCATCAGAATTGAAAAAATGCATACTCACTAGAGATCTATGTAATATGAATGTGCAATGGACTTATAAAGGGAATACGCTTCCCTCAAAGTATTTGTTACCCAGATATAGAGTTCTCCACAAAATTTTTGTTTCAAGTTTGTATCCTCGATCAGGTAACAAAACTGAACTGGCTTCGTTTATGGTTCGGGTTTTGCATTCTGTTATTTCTGGTACTAAAGTTTGTCTTCCTTCATTGATATGTCATTCTGTCATTGAGTTTCGTCTCCATCCAGGTCATAGTAATATTCCATTTGCATATATTATGACTGTGTTAGCTAATCACATGTTAGTTGTTATGCCGATTGGAGAGGCTCCTATCCATCATCTTATTTTTAACAATTCGAATATTAACAAGATGAAGTTGGAATTGACCCTTGGCCAAGTGGATGTTGGTGTTGGCGGAGCTGAAGCAGGGAATGAATATGAAGCTGGTGATCTTCCTGATGATATTAATATGGATGATATCTTTGATGAACTTGAATCTGATTCTACTAATGATCCTGACTATGAGCCATCTAATTTTGATGCTTGTCTTCGTGCACTTGAGGAGAAGGTTGAGAACATGAATGTTGCTCATGATTTACGATTTAAATATATGCGCAAGTATCTTAGACACATAAACAAGGGCCTTCATCAACTTGATCCTACCATACCTGCTCCTTCATCTGGATCTGATTAAGTGTTTTATCCTTTGGTCTATATTAACTCTAATACTATTTTACCTTTGTTAGTGTGTGCACTTTGATTTTACTTCAGTTTGGTTGACTGACCTTTGTTTGTGGAATTTGAACTGGTTAATGGTTTGTGGACTTTAATTTGCTTAAATCTTGACTAGTTAATCCTTTTCTTACTCCTGTTTATTATCCTTTTCCATTTCTTTTTTGCTTCCTTTGTCATCTTGTGACAAAAAGGGGGAGAAGATTTCAAGTAGTTTAGATTGATTGTAATGGATAATGGATATAGATTGAAGGGTAGTAACATTAATGTTTACGATATATATGTGCCACTCAGGGGGAGTAAATAAGTAAGGAAGACTTTGTGCTAGTTAATGACAACTGGTGCATGATTCTTTAAATAGGCTGTAACTGGTTCTCTTATATATGTCTGGTGCATGATTCTTCATTGAGCATGTTGTGCTTCTCTTATTTATTTTTGAAGTGTGTTTTGTCATAAATTTGACAAAGGGGGAGATTGTAAGTGCTATGGTTTTATGCTCCTTTGGTTGTCAAATTTTGTGGTGCCAAAACATCAATCTATGTCTTGTGTAGCTCATTGGTTTATATGATCAAGACATTGCATCACCTCTCTAAACACTTTGCTTCAAGTCAAGAACGAAGAACTACTTCAAACCATTTCAAGAAATGCAAGTACAAGCTACAACGAAAGAAGTGATCTTGTTCAAGACCCAAGTCAAGTGTAATTCAAGCTACAAGAAGTACAACTCAAGATTAAGTGTAATTCAAGCTCTAGAAGATCTCAAGCTCAATGTTACATCAAGGAGAGAGATCTCAAGCTTCACAATCTTCAAAGGTCAATTATCATCTAAAGAAATGAAGTCTCAATATTCATACCTCACTTTCAAGGTATGATTGACCTTAGGGTAGGTCATTTTGTATACATAATTCAAATTGAATTACTTTACATGTATTTGGACTATTCTAAGACTAGTCCTGAACTCTGTTTGACTAATCCTAGCTATGGCTCGACCAGTCCAAGAAATTCCAAGACTAGTCCTAAGTTGTTGCAAATTTTTAGAATTTTTTGGTTGAGCTATGACCAGTCCTAGACTCTGTTCGACCGGTCGTGTGAACAGTGCATGACTCGTCCGACGACTACTCCTGGACCTATGACTCAACCTGATTTCTCACGACCATTCGTGGAGGGCTCACGACCGATCGTGGACACCCTACAACCAGTCGTGAAACAGTTGTATCTGATCACGCTCAAAATGTTAAAAATCTATTCAGTCTATGACCAGTCATAGATGAGATTTCTGCAACTATAAATAGAAGACGAATTTCAGAGTTTCATAACGAATTTCAAGTAAATTCAAGGCATCACTCTAAGATAAGTTTGTGTTCATTTTAAAGCTACATTGTGCATATTTAATATTCTCTTTTGTTAGCTTTATTAATTTGATTTTGTTTTTATATTCCAATTTGAATTAAAAAGAGGAATTGTTGTAGTCCTTCTTCTTGGAATCAAAATCAAATATAGCTAGCCCAACTGGTTTATTTTAAAATCAATTAAAACCTAGAACCATTTCAAAGTGAGCATTGGACATTGAACTTTCACATTCGAACTTCTACTCCGATTGGTTCTTCCGGGCTGCTACAAAAGGAGAAATCCAGGTATTTTACTGTATTGTAAATTTCCTTCATTTTGGTTTTTGTTTGAGATTAAGCCAGAAAAATATCAATCTAGTGGTTATCTAATGAGAGCCAGGAAAACTCAGAAGTAGGGTTTTTGAATTTTTTAAGCCTATTTGAAAGACACAATTGTGAAGGTTTTAGGTAAACCTGTGAAACCTATTTTCATTGTGAACGCTGATATCCCCTGTATGAGGATATTAGGAGTGGAGTAGCAAGCTGTGTAGCTGCTGTTTAACAGTTGGTGTACATACAGGCGAACCACTATAACTCTGTGTTTGGTGGATGTGTGATTTATATTTCCTATCTTTTATCATTCAAGTTTGTAGAATATATGTGTGAATGTGAATGTTGTAATATTTACATTTCAAGCACTATGGGGAATGTTGTAATAATTTAGATTTAAATTCTTACAATTTATTTCAATTCCTTGCTATTTATTTATTCCTCTTCGGTTTGAGTTTTTGATACGAAGAACGTTCTAGAAATAAGGTTGTCCTGTAAACCCTTGGTTTTTATGGTGTAAGGTTGTCCTTAGAACAATATTTGTATCAACCTCTCAATACTTGTTTATTGAGGTTGCCTTTCATTTCAGTATTGTGAATTGATTTCCTTTATTTGGCTATCTCATTATTTAATTCTGCTGTTATTATTTTAAATTTGGCATTGTCCTATTCACCCCCCTTCTAGGACATATAACTAGGCCTTTTCATATCGTCCAATCGTTTGGGACGTGGAACCTACCATGCTATATGGATTTCATTTGCACCGTTTATGCAGGGGCCACCGTGATGTACATGTTAACCCTGCCTTCCATGCATTTGCAGCCATGTGGGGCTCACCCCACACGTGCTACATGTGTGGGACTGGGGCCCACCTTGATATTTGTGTTTTACCTTTGCTGTCCATCTCTAGCGGGTGGGACCCACCTTAATGCAAGTGTTTTATATCCACACCATCCACTGAGTGGGATGGTGTGACCCACTGTGATAAATGTGTCTTATCTCCATCGTCCAGTAATCTAGATGGTGGACACCACCATGATGTATATGTTCATCCACACCGTCCAGATGGGATGGTGGGCCCTCCCACGATGTATGTATTAAATCCAAACCGTTCGTCCATTGTGGACCCACCTTATATGTGTTTTACCCCAAGTCGTCCACCTATTTTGCTGGCATGAACACCGCCACGATGTATTTATTTCATCCACACCGTCCAGATTGTGCTGGACGGTGCTAGACAATGTTTGGATAGTGGTGATTTACATAGACAATGTTTGGGTGGTGTTGATTTACATGGGAAATGTTTGGATGGTGCTGATTCACCTGGACAATGTTTGGACAGTGCTGATCATCATTAGTGGGCCATGTGCCCCATGGAATGATAGTGTACAGTGATACCCATGTCACGCCCACAACAATTGAAATGATTTTTGGTGTGGTCCAAGCCCACTTGAGACCCACCTATGATGTATATATAGCCCATTGATGTGGCCACCCGATGTTTATGAGGGCCATTGGTGTGGCGCATTGGTGTGACCCACTTAAAGTATATGAGGCCCATTGGTGTGGCCCGTCGATGCGGCCCACTTGACCTTTATGAGGCCCATTAGTGTGGCCCATTGATGCGGCCCACTTGTTATATATGAGGCCCATTAGTGCGGCCCAATGATGAGACCCACCGTGATGTGTATGTTATCCAGGCTGTTTTTTGGCTAGACCGCTAGTAGGCCCACTTACTACATGTGCAAGGCCCACCTGTGATGTATATTTGAGGCCCACCTATTGGCTATTTGAGGCCCATCTGTTGGATATTTGAGGCCCACCTATTATGTATTTACGGCCATATGTTGTGGCCCATTGTGATGTGTTATCGACCCATTTGGTAAGGCCCATTACGATGTATATTACGCCGTATGAGAGGCCCATGGTGATGTATATTAAGCCCGTGTGAGTGGCCATTGTGATGTCTATTAGACCTATGTATTGCAGCCCTTTATGATGTAGGAGAAACCCATGTATGGCGGCCCATTTGATGTATGTGAGGCCCATATGATGAGGCCCAATTTGATGTATATGAGGCCAATGAGTGAGGCCTAATGTGATGCATATGTGGCCCATGAGTGAGGCCCATTGTGATGTGTATTAAGGCCTTGAGTGAGGCCCATGTCGATATATATTAGGCCCTTGTGTGAGGCCATGGGCCCACTATACATTTGGCTCTATGTGTGCCATTCCTTGGGAGCAATGTTGGTTAAACGACCACATTGATGGGCAATAATGGTTTAATGTCCCCACTGTGACCTTACCTTAGGCCTTGTTTGGCCGAATGTCGAGGCTGATTTCAATTATCGATGCCAATTCCGATTGTCGAGGCTGATTCTGATTGCTGATTTTGAATGTCGGGATTGATTATCGAGGCCAATTCTGATTATCGAGGCCGATTGCTGAGGCCGATTCTGATTGGCTATTCCGAATGTGGGGTCGATTGTCGAGGCTGATTGTTGAGGCCGATTTTGATTGCTGATTCCGATTGTCAAGGCCGATTTTAATTGTCGAGGCTGATTCCAATTATCGAGATTGATTGCTAAGGCCGATTTTGATTACCAATTTCGATTGTCGAGGTGATTGTCAAAGACGATTCTGATTGTTGAGGCTAGTTGCTGAGGCCAATTCTGATTGTCGATTTCGATTGTCGAGGCCGATTTCGATTATCGAGGTCAATTTTGATTATCGAGGTCGATTGTTGAAGTCGATTCTAATTGCCAATTCTAATTGTCGAGGTCGATTGTCAAGGTCGATTCCGTTTGTCGAGGATGATTCCAATTATCGAGGCCGATTGCTGAGGCCGATTTTGATTGTCAATTTCCATTGTCGAGGCTTATTCCGATTGTCGAGGCCAATTATCGAGACCGATTGCTGAGGCTGATTTTGATTATCAATTTCGAATGTCGAGGCCGATTCTGATTATTGAGGCCAGTTCCGATTATCGAGGCCGATTTTGATTGTTGAGGCTGATTATTGAGGCGATTGCTGAGGTTGATTATCGAGGCCGATTGCTGAGGCCGATTCTGATTGTCAATTTCCATTGTCGAGCCTTATTCCGATTGTCGAGGCCAATTATCGAGACCGATTGCTGAGGCTGATTCTGATTATCAATTTCGAATGTCGAGGCCGATTGTCGAGGCCAATTCTGATTGTCGAGGCCGATTCCGATTATTGAGGCCAGTTCCGATTATCGAGGCCGATTTTGATTGTTGAGGCTGATTATCAAGGCGATTGCTGAGGTTGATTATCGAGGCCGATTGCTGAGGCCGATTCTGAATGTCGGGGCTGATTGTTGAGGCCGATTCTGATTATTGAGGCTGATTCCGATTGCCGAGGCCAATTGTCGAGGCTGATTCTAATGGTCGAGGCCGGATATCGAGGCTAAATGTCGAGGCCCAACATGATGTATATGCGGCCTATATTTGAGGCCCATTGTGATGAACATTCGGCCTCGGTTTGATGCATATAAGGCCTATGTGCTGAGGCCCATTATGGTGCATTTGAGGGCCAGGCGATGGAACCCATTGTGATGTATATTAGACCCATGAGAGGGGCCCATCGTGATGTGTATTAAGCTCTTGAGTGAGGCATATGGTGTTATATATTAGGCCCTTATGTGAGGCCATAGGTCCACTATATGTTAGGTTCTATGTGGGCCATTCCTTAGGGGCAATGTTGGTTAAATATCCACATTGTCGAGGTCGATTGTCGATGTCGGTTATTGATGCCGATTATGAGTATGTGACAGCATAACATCATGATACATGCCCATACACATCATCTACATGTTTATTATGCGATATGATTGTCCATTGCATATGCCATAGTGCTGGTGGTTTATGAGACTCCCTGATAGGCAGAGATTGTCTCACATAAGTACACGGTATGCGCAGGATTGATGCATGACTGGATTGTATGACTCATGCATCTTGCATTGTGTGTTTTGATTACTGTATGCCCTAGCAACATCAGGGCCATAGCCTCCACTTGCATATTGTGGATGGCCAAATGGGACACCGAAAATCTGTTATTAGCATCGGGCTGCCATAGATGACCCCGGGTGAAAATTCTTAAACCCTCTTGGTACCAGAGGCTGCCCCAATGTTGAGATCGATTGGATACATAAGCGTCCGAGTACCGAATACCAGGAGGCCACATCTCCCACTGTGTCATGGTCAGTTGGGAGGGGTGTGGCCTTACCCACCTGAGGGTAGGGGGCATAGCTAGGTTAAGTTTAACCAGCTCATGAATGGGTCCACTATCGACGTGCTAGGTAGATATTAGCTGGCTACTGGCTAGGCGGATAGTGAGGTCTCTTCCACTTGCATGGTCGTGCGTCAGTGGACGGTGATTGCATGTAGAGTGTACTAGACCCCGGTGACGATCCTAGAGATGTACAATACTGATTTTTGGAGCACGAGTTGCATACTCAGCATTATATTCATTCATTCATTCACTATCCACTCGGGCTGGTAGTGCACAACTAATCGTTATGTGTACTTTCATAATGACCAGGATTCTGGTTGGGGTGCACGACTAACCTAAGATCAGGAGCTTACCACATTGAGTCTATCTAAATTTAGGTATGAGACTGGTTTGGATAGAAGTTCTTTGTGATAGGCCCCGCAGCCTGCGATACCATGTACTATCATCCCGAATTCACACTGCAGCTTGGTCATTTCATTCGCACCACATATTGCATATTGCATTACATCCTCGGCATATGGCATTCTAGGTTGCTACCATGGACATTGTTAAGGTGATTGCAGTACAAGACTGGGAACAACCCGGTTCGGTTACAGAAGTGAGGAGTTTCCTCAGACTTGTAGGCTACTATCGCAGGTTTATCAAAAACTTTTCCAAGATAGTCAGACCATTGTCTCAACTCACTCGAAAGGATCTTAAATTTGTTTGGAATGAGAAAGCAAAGCAGCCTTTCAGGAATTAAAGGACAAGCTGACATTCGCACCTATGCTAGTATTGCCAAAGCAAGGGGTCAAATATACTATATACACCGACACATCTCGTGTTGGTTTGGGATGTGTTCTAATGCAGAAGGATAGGGTGATCACCTATGCCTCGCGACAGTTGAGGAAGTACGAAGAAAACTACCCCACGCACAACTTGGAATTGGCAGTAGTTATTTTCACATTAAAGCTCTGGAGACATTACCTCTACGGAGAGGAGTTCGAGCTCTTTTGCGACCACTTCGAGCTCTTTTGCTACCACAAGAGCCTCAAGTACATATTCACACAGAGAGACCTGAATATGAGGCAACGACGTTGGATGTAAACCTTGAAAGACTTTAAGTTTGAGGTCTCCTACCATCCTAGTAAGGCCAACCTTATGGCTGATGTGTTGAGCTGCAAGAAGACAATAGAATTTATAGCTTCGCTGATGATAGAAGAATGGAATATGTTAGAGTTCGTGCGAGACTTCAAACAGAGGCTTACAGTAGAGGAGTCGTTCGAGAGCATCGCACACATACATGTACAGCTGCTTATTAATGACCGAATCATTGCAACACAGAAAGAAGACAGATTGTTGGTGAAGATGAGAAGGCGAGCAATTGACAGTGAAGACTCCGAATAGAGGGTTAGCTTAGATGGAGGTTTGAGATATCGCGGCCACCTATGCGTCCCGAACCTCCATGACTTGAGAAAGGAAGTCCTTGACGCCGCTCACAATTCAAGGATGGCAATGCATTTAGGCAGTATGAAGATGTATAGAGAAATGAAGTGTTCATACTGGTGGGACAACATGAAGGCCTACATAGCAGATTATGTATCTCGTTGTCTCACGTGCCAGCAAGTTAAGGCAGAGCATCGCCGACCTCCTGGTTTGCTTCAGCCCATGCCCATAGCTGAATGGAAATGGGACTTCATATCTATGGAGTTTATTTCTGAGTTACTGAAGATGAGGAGTGGACAGGACTCTATTTAGGTGATTGTGGACCGATTGACGAAATCTGCTCAGTTCATCCCGATTAAAGTTTCAAACTCAACAGATGATTTAGCCAAGTTGTACATCAAGGAGATTGTATGACTGCATGGAGTTCCTATGGAGATTGTGTCGGATCGAGACATGCGATTCATGTTCATTTTCTGACTCGAATCCAGGAACCAATGGGGGTGAAATTGAAGTTCAGTATCGCATTCCACCCACAGACCGATGGGCAGATGGAACGGGTAAATCAGATACTTGAAGATATGTTACAAGCGTGTGTGCTTGATTTCAAGGACAGTTGGGATGACTACCTTCCCTATGTTGAGTTTTCTTATAAAAATAACTTCCAAACAAGCATTGGCATGGCTCCCTATGAAGCATTGTATGGGCGCCCATGTCGAGCACTGCATTGTTGGGCGAAAGTTGGCGAGAAGAGCCTGATTGGCCCAGATTTAGTTCAGGCGACCTCAAAAAAGATTAATATTATTAAACGCCAACTCCATGCAACACAAAGTAGAGAGAAGAGTTATGCCAATACCTGATGGCGATAGTTGGAATTCGAAGTTGGGGACCATGTGTTTCTTATGGTTTTCCCCACGAAGGGAGTTCTTTGATTTGTCAAGAAAGGGAAACTCACACTGCAATTTATTGGGCCATTCCAGATTCCAGACCGAGTGGGTGTGGTACCATACCACCTTACTTTGCCCACACCACTCGCCAACATGCACAACGTTTTTCACGTATCCATGCTGAAGAAATACGTTTTTGATCCCACTCACATTATCAAGTGAGAGCAGGTGCAGCTAAGTGAGGATGTTACCTATGTACTGTGACTAACACATATTCTGGATAGGAAGGAACAGGTGTCACGTAATAAAATTATCCCACTTGTGAAAGTATTGTTGACTCACCACACTGAGGAATAGGCTACTTGGGAAACAGAAGCCGAAGTCTATAAGAACTACCCTCAGATCCTCGAGGAGTACGAAAAAGTATTAATTTCGGGGACACAATTTTTCTTTAAGAGGGGTAGATTCTAATGTCTCGGGAAAATCTATGCAAAGACTCCAGTACCACCTCAAGCAGAAATCCCTAAAGACCGTATATTGTAGAAATTAGACAAAAATTAATTAAGTACTAAACTAAATTAATCAGTGGATTAGCTTGGACCACTATCTATACAAACTGTAAGACCTAAAACCATAAAAATCGCTAGCTCAACGTTACCTGGAAACCTCGGGAAAATCCCAAAACCCAGTTGCCCTCGGGAGCACATTGAAACTCTGTATCGGACCTGCACTGTGCGTCAAAAGTCCGATGACTGCGAAACTATAGGGTTATGACCGTCATATTGGGCTTGATAACCATCGCAGGAATTAAGCTCAAATAGTATCCAGAAATGCACAACTTGAGCCTTGAGTGAAGTGTGTGAGAAACGCGAATATCTTTAAAAAATGAACCCAAACTCAAGTGAATTAGACCATTCACTTGCGGGTGAAATTGAAGACTTTAGATCGTTAGTTTGTGATCCAACTACACCCATGGATCAAGTAATTTCCCTGCACCAATCGGTATACTTGTGGCCCTGATCGAGGGACGACAACTATTGATCTGATACGGGTCCTTCATGGACGATCAGTTTATCAGATTACACCATAAACATAGTCCTGGCATAGATCCATTGTCAGGGAACTTACTTTATGACTTAGGTGAGAAATGGACCTTCCTAAGGGCCTTGTTTGTCCAAAACAAGCACCCTTTAGCTATAACCTAAGTATATCATGGCCATAGAGCCATTTACATCACTTCTGAGCCTATATAAGGCCCTTAAACCACCCCTCTCTCATTCCATATTAATTTCTTAGACCCTGGGTGAGAAAAGAGAGAAAAGAGGAGAAAGAGTGAGGAGTAGAGTGAGAGTTCGGGAGATCGTTGTTGGGATTCACTCCCACTACACCATGTACTGAATCGCCTCCCCACCATCACTACATGAGCCATTCCAACTTTAATTTGGGTAAGAAATCCTAACCCTAATCTTGTTTTAGGAATCCAAATAGAGGAATCGAAGAAATAACTAACCTATTTTGTGATTTAGGTAACCATTGTTCTATAGACAGGAGCGTAGGATTCAAACTGAGTTCGAAATGAGTAATTCGACAAAAGGTGCGGACTATAAATGTTTAGGTTATGGTTTTTAAGGCTTTTAATGTCAGCAATGATTTATGTCTAACTTGATTGCTGTTATATGATCTTAGTTACGATGTATCCTATAAACTATACATGTGTGTGAACTATGTGAATATATAATGCATTCCATATGTTTGTTGAAATGTTTGATTGAAAGTACAATTCTGATTTATGCTTGTCATGACTATTAATCTAGAATACATGTTTTTTGTATGTATGAGAACTCCTTTGCGAAAGCATTTTCCATAATATATGTTATAACTAATTTAGTTCACGATGTAGTAATGTGTAGCCTAAGTGTTTGATAAAATGACTGAATGAGAAATTGTTTGATGATTCATTTTTAATAAGGGTGTTGAGATAGGATTCTCAACTACCTTATCCATATCTATAATTTCTTTCATGTAATGTAAATTGCCACTATGTGATTTATGGATGAAATGCATATGTATATTAACATGTTCAATGTGCTTGAAAAATGCTCAAATGAGAATTATGTTTGAATTATTTTTTAAATATTGTTATGATTAACATATGTGACTACCTATTGCATTTGAGTATGATTGGGACTACTGCGTAGTCCAAGCAATTGGTAACAGTTCATGATTGAGTGGCTGAACTAGTTTCGCCACATTGGATACGTTCGATGAATCCGAGTCGTACGGTGATTGTCGACAGTGGTTAGGCCATGTGGAGTGCTTATGCGCTCCATGTCAATTAATTCAGTGTACGCTTGTACCAATCGAACTTGTCAAATAACCCGATTGGCCTATTGTGTGTTCACTATGCATGGGACGCTTCTGCTTGAATCTAAGGTACCGCTTACCAATATAAAGCCCGTTTTAACTATGGTACTAAGATTCGCTAAGACTCATGAGCCGGGCATGGTGGTGTATGGGACACCATGGTTGAGTTGTCAGCCTATGCTAGGGTGACGAGCCTCCCTGTAGTGACTAGTGAGCAACCTAAACTTATGAACTGATTACGGTGGTGTATGGGACACCGTATTCGAGCTGTCGTCCTACGTTAAAGTGACGAGCCTTCTGTAGTGACCTCGAGTATAAACACTTGAATTTACCTATCCACTGTTTTCATTAGGGGTGATGCCCTACAACTTGCCTATCATATGTGATTAACTAGGATTGACGACCCTAGATGGATCCCTGCTTGGGTTAATGATATAAAGGGAGGTACCTTAGCTTCCCGAACCTACTATATGAATAAGCCTAATCAATTACTTGGCTAATACGACCATGCACTACATTGCATGTGCTTTGACGAGAAAGCACACATTTAGGGAGTTTGACATGCACGATCATTAGATGAAGTCGCTACGGGAGTGCAGGCGAGCGCATGCATCGTTACTGCATATCATTCCTGCATTAATAAGAGTAACTAGGAAGTGATTGTTATATTGCTTTATCATTACTGCTTGATTGAATTGATAACATGTTAACCTTTGCCTTATAGTACCACTGAGTTGATCACTCACTCCCACTCTGGGATGGTGTTTTAAAACACCAATCAGACTCTGATTTGGATGCAGGTTTCGATGAAGCTTACAAGATGGAGCCGGATTTCTTATACTTGGAGGGGGATTTCTCCTACGTGCAGCTCTCAGGTGAGTCTGGGTAGACCTAGAGTTGCATCGTTGGGATTACTGGGATTATATGGATTAGTCATACATTCACATTTTGTCATTTTATATATTTTGAAACAAATTATGTATATATTCAGCTTAGTAGCACGTTCATACTCTGGAGGTTATGGAACATATATGTACTCTATATATTTATCTCAGTCTTCCGCTTGCTTAAGTACATTAACTCTGGAGTATGATATGCCGATTTGGTATAATCCCACTCATGTTTAATGCACTAATATGGACAACATTTAAACATCATTATCTATGTTGCGTAAGTGATGCGTTGGATCTCGGGAGTTGAGCTTTGCTCGACACCCGATTTTCGGGGCGTTATAAGAATGTCTAGAGAAATTTATGAACTTCAGCATAAAGTTATCTTTTACTCTCCTAAGGTGCCCAAAGTAGATAAAATTTACCTGTGACATAAAAATTTTCATTGTTAGTGCACCACGGTAAATCAGAGACTACAAGTAGGTGAAATATAGAAAAATTCTCATTAGGTAGTGTAGTCTCAACACATTCTAAAGTTTCAAACTTTGGTACAATTTTCAGTTCCTCCTCCTTTAATGATAAACACTCAGAATCTGTTGAAGGAGGTGCTTCAGAGAAATGATTATCTCGGTCAGTATCAACTAACAAGGTTTTTTAATGCAGGGCTATGTCTTGAATCATATAGTCATTAGAATTCTCAAAGTGTGCCAAGCATTCTTTTAAAGAGTCGAGACATTTAGTTGAAAGGGGCTCATTCTCCACATTGAGGTATGTGATGATATGCCCAATGGGTATGTCTCATCTTGATATGAGTAAACATGTTTAAGATCAACAGGTAATGATTTCAGGTCAAGCTTCAAAGCCTTGAGACTAGACTGTAGAGGCACTACATTGATTTGGGGTAATTTCTTAAATTGTGGCCTCCTCCAATTAATTTCAAGTACCGGCGTAGCATTAAGCATGAGATCCATCTCCCTAATCGTGTCATCATCCAAATCAAAGGAGTGGGCCATGCACATCTCTAGAGGATCAGATTATAGATTCAGGATTATTTTATCTTCCACGAAAGAGTCAATCATGTTAATGTCGTGGATATCGTCAACTTCTTCTGACTGTTTGCTCATGTTGAAAAAGATAATGAACTCCAACATCATATTTCCAAAAGATAATTATGATATTTGATGTAGCAAGGAATGGACAACCATGGATGACAGGGATCTGAGTGTTTATATCTACGATGGGTTGGGTATCTAGAATGATAAAATCTACCGGATAATAGAATTTGTCAACCTGGACCAACACATCCTCAATTATCCCTCTCGGTACATGGACCGAACGATTAGCAAGTTGTAATGTGGTCTGGGTGGATTTTAATTCACCTAAACCCAACTATTCATATACTGAGAAAGGAATCAAATTAATGCTTACTCCTAAGTTAAGAAGTGTATGCTCAATCTAGTGACTCCCGATTATACAAGTGATAGTTGGGCTACTAGGATCTTTATATTTTTGTGGCACATCTTGCTTGAGGATGACACTCACCTTTTTTGTCAGAAAAATTCTCTGTTGAATAGTCTTCCATCTCTTGGTTGTACATAAATCTTCTAGAAATTTGGCAAAAGAGGGGATTTATTTCACAACATCCAACAGAGGAATATTGACTTTCACCTGTTTCAACACCTCTAGAATATCCTGTGAGTTAACTAGAGGTTTCGGTGCAATCAACCGTTGGGGGAATGGCACAATCGACTTACTTTGAGTTTCCGGTTTTAATCCATGTAGAGTAATGCTAGATCTATCATTCTTAATTTCTTTAGAGTTTGTAGGCTTTTCAGCCCTCGCTGGAATAGTTTTGTCAATTGTCTTTCCACTTCTAAGAGTGGTGATAGACTTAGCTTGTTCCACATATTGATTTGAAGAGATCGTTTCGCTAATTTCACATTGTGGTTTTGGATTGGAGAGGGGTTGGGCTAGAAAAGTCCCTTTTTCCCCAATCGCAAAGTCCGACTTAATCCTTTGTATAGCCTTGGTAAGGTTTTGTAATACTTAGAGTGTACTTTGCTAGATGAGCTCTTGAGTGTGTGTGAAATTTTGAACCGGTTCCTCTTGAGGTTTCCATTGATTCATGAATTGGTTAGGGATTCCTTGAGGAGTAGCAGTTTGTTCGTTCCTCCAACTGAAGTTTGGATGATACCTCTAACTAGAATTGTATGTATTTGAGGTGGGTCCACTGAAAGGTCTTGGGTAGTTGTTCATGACATTTGATTGCTAATTCAATATCTCTTGAAAAGTAGGTATTGTTGGACAATTTTCAGTTATATGTATGTTGCAAGCACAAATACCGCAAACAACTTCCTTAGCCTTATCCTTCTTAAGTTCTATGGCCTCAATTTTCTTTGTGAGATTGACCACTTTAGCATTTATATCATCTTCCTCTTTCAAAAATATATATTCCTCCCCTTTCCTTTGATTGAGTAGGCTTAAAAGTGGTGCTAGGTCTTGGGGAGATGTCCCATGATTGAGCATTTTCAGTAAGTTTATCAAAGTAGCACTACCAGAAAACTGGGCAAAGGCTACGGATAAAAACCGTAGCTAAAGACCTATGGCTACGGTTAAAGTCCGTAGCACGACCGTAGCCACAGGTCTAAAAGCTATGGCTACGGAGAAAATCCGTATTACGGTTCTAATCCGTGGCACGACCGTAGTCGTAGGTGCCGTAACAATAGGTCTGGAACCTATAGCTACAGATTTAATTCGTAGCTATATGTTACAACAGCTACAGATAAAATCCGTAGCAATAATACCTGTAGCGATAAGCATAAACAGCTACGGATATTATTTGTAGCTAAAAGTCCGTAGCAATATGCCAAATTTAATAATGGCTACAGCTGTCAGATTATCAGCTACGGTCTATATCCGTAGCTATTTCGTACATTAAAAAATATATATAATCATTTATTCATTCAATTACCACCTGCATAATCATTCATTCATTCTATTACAATCCTTCATTTATTCTATTACAATCAATTACAATCAATTACAATCTTTCATTCATTCAATTACAATCATTCATTCATTCAATTACAAAATCTTTAACTTAATTAGAGAAATTTTCTCGACTTCACCCTTAAATTTCAATGATAAATAATTGAAAGAGAAGATATATTTTGATAGTATGATATTTTTTTCACAAGTAAATAGGCCTTTTTAAGCCATCAGCCCATCACCCACCTGAAGAATCAAAAACCGATTGTTGTCCAAGTCCACTCCTTTTCCTTTCAATTTCTTAGTGACCTCTGTAAAATTACTTCCACGGTCATTTATGTAGTACTTTGAAGAGTTGTCTCGAAATGCAACTCTAGTAATGACAAAGTCACTTCCTGCAATAGCTTTGTATATTCCATCATCTTACAAATAGTCATGGCATTCATAAATCGGAATGACCATTGGGGGAAAGAAAGACAAAGTGAAAGAAGTGCATCATGTATAACCATTTTCTTTTTCTTTTTCTTTTCTTTTTTCTTAATGAATTAATAAAAACTCAAAGAAGAATGAAATTGACACAAAAGGAATGGTCTCACCATATGATTTGTAGGGCCAAAATAAACGTCTGGACGATTTTCGCGAGGAGGACCATCGGTAGCTACAAGTACCTACTTTTCAAGTGGAATAGATACTGACCACGATTATCTATGACCTGAAAAATGTGAAAGCAAAGCTGACCATCATGAAAAGAAAATCTCCATTTGCTTCTCAATTACAAGTAAGACATGCCAGTGATTAGTGGCAATGCCTCGAGTTCTAGATAGTTTTCTCATTAGGCATGCATGACAAACGTTCAAAAAGGAATTTTATCAGATATGCATGTTTAGCCATACTTGCAAGTTTCACCGCTTGACAGTTAACCCAGCAGTATGGCATGCATGACTCAATGGAGTGACAGGTGATGCTGGCAAAAGGTTTCTGCAGCTAAAATGCCCAGTCCAACATACATCATTAGAGACACAACGGTGCCCAGCTAAGAACATACTGCTTATGGGCCTTAAAATTGAACCTAGGTGATGTTTGACAACAAAACAATTTGACTCTTACCACCTATATGCTGAGTCTGACTCTACCCATTGCAATTGTTTTAAGATATTTTGGCAACATAACAATATTATGGTGTTATAAAACCTTCATTCTAACAGTTGTGCATTACCAGTTCCAATCCCATTCAAACAGTCAGCTGACCCCAAATAGTTGGGACCGGGGTATAATGATGATGATTAAATGCATGATAGTCTTACAAAAGAATGGATCTTTCTAATTAAATGATTATAAACATTTCAATTGAGTGTTAAGAATACAGATGCCTAGGCTAAATTGATGAACATAGTGTTTTCTTTACTGTCTTGTCAGTGTCATAGACCAATTCTGCTTTCAGATGTCTGCACAAAAGCAATTTTTGAGGAATGCCTTGTCACCTTATTATGGATCAGACCACCCTATATGGGCAATGATCTGAAGATCATTCTAATGGTCCTACCTGTCCAACCAATAGACTCGACGCCATTGATTCAACTCATTTTCTATCTATTTTACTGGCAGTTTCTTGGCTATTGATTGGATGGTTAGGATTGTCTAATCGGAATGGATTTCTAGGACAATGGCAATCGAAGGTGGAGGCCAACTATTCCACGGTCCAAATGGCCCAAGGTGGAACCCACCTATCAAATGCATGTGTTCATTCAACCATTCCACCTAGCATTTAACCAATCAAGATTTCATGCTGAAACCAATCTAACACTCATTTCCTGTAACTTTGTGTAAGACCTAGATTTTCCGAGTTGGTCCAGAAAAAAAACTCATTTGTGCCCCATGGACAAGCAACGGTTGTTTTCGAGCCATCGATCTGACAGACTATGGCTCTTTATGCGATCACCACCATGTGAGAAAGCAAATAGACTCAAGAGACTGTAAACTTCACACATGGGTGCAGGATGCATGGGTCTCAACTTACCACAACACAGCCAGCTACCTGCAGTAACTTAGTTTATGATTATTCAAATTCTAATCAGATTTCATTTATGATTACATAAGATGAGCAATGAATTAAAAAACGAATGAGCTTGAATAAATGTAAAAGAGAGGAAAGAACTAATTTTAAAAAAAAATGGAGAGAGAGAGAGAGTAGGAATAGTTTGGCTGCCACTAAACAGTGTCACTTTTGGACAGTGCATAAGCGCCACTGACAGTCTCTTTTAACATGATTTCAGGCATCTGAATCTTAAAATAGCTATATTTTTCAATCCACACATCGATTGCCTTGAAAACTCAATCGTAGGTTGGTCTAATATAGTACTACCTAACCTGCGGTTAGTTTCCAAATCTAAGGTACAGATTTCCAAAAAGAAAGCTGGACAACCATTAATCTTTGTTACATGAGCTCTTCTAATCTAAAAGTTGGATTGGGCTGAAATTTTAATCAGCTTTAGATCTGGTTATGCTCTATAAGTATCCAGTCAATTTCGGAAATTGAGTTACAAATTTCCAAAAAGTGTCCAATTAGTCCGTTTTAGCTTATTTGGAGCAAAAGCGCCACTAACCGTGGCATTTTTTGTCAAAATTTTCAATTTCCTAAACAAGGACAGAGAGAAGGAATATTCTAAATTTTCACACACACACACACACACACACACACACACACACACTATTTAAGGGGTTTCCAGTCTCAGATTCAGTGCAGAATCCACATCCAATTCTTAGAACGGAGAGTTTGTACCATGAGAGCAGATAGAATGCAGAATCCACATCCAATTCTCAGATTCAGTGCACAATTCAGTTGCAAATGAGTCTGGATCACCTACCATATGGTATGCTCGAATAACCATCAGTCCAGCCTATCGATTGCCTGCATTAGAAAGTAACTTCTATCAGGAAAACTACATTTAGAATATGAAGAGATGCTCTAATGCTTTCTTAGCACAACAAGTTATAAAGTGTTCTTATGGGGACACTAACTGTAACAACCCGATCTTTTCAATACCCGAGTATTGAAAGTCCTCGAGTGTTACCATGAAGTTTAACTTGATACGTACATGTGTACGACACTAACTAGCCATCCTAACCCTTCATCCATTCCCCAACAAAAATTGAACCATTGGAAATGATCTTCTTTCATAGATCAAGCCATCTGACTGTAGACTTCAAGGTAAGACTCTCTGTCATGAGATCTAACGTATGTGTCTTCCCTTAAAGGAATTGACAAATAACTCCCTATCCATAACAATTTAGATATACGTTCTTTTGTAAGAATTTCTTAATAACATACTTAGAACTATGTGGAGCCATTAGACTTCTCAAAACTCTTAGATCAGCAATAATTACGAAAATGCCATCAACCTATATCCTAAATTCCAACTCACAAGGTTCTCATGATCTGTTTCGTGTGAAACTTTATACCATGCCTAATTACCAAAAATTAACCGTACACGTCGAATTTTAGGCCTTAGATCACAGTAAATCAACTACTTGACCTCTACATCCGTTCGTACACTTATCAGATCAAGATTCTGATCCGTCCATCTTATTCACACCATATGAAAATGCTTATCCCACCATTAGAATCAGAATCTGAGAAACTTTCATGTATAAGAAAGTCACTCAAATCTAACGTTATATAAGTCTTACCCCTAATCACTCTGGAAACCCACTTTGTGTTTACCTATTCACAAAACTGACCATACATCCACCCATATGCATGGTTAGAGTGCTAACCATAAAGCTTCCTTATTTTTAACAAGTCACCTGACCATCCATCAGGTTTGGATCCGCCAAATGGACCATCCGAATATCAAGATGAATCGGTCATTGTGAAGATCTTCGGGTTTAAGTCCCAACTACCTGGTAACTTGTCAATCGGAGGTATATAAATGTCATTTTGAATTACGGAATGTATAGGCCACTAAAGAAGCATCTTAAACACCCTTGGGAGATCGGGGCCCAAACTAGACCAAGAGAAAGAGCACGAAAAATGAAGAATGCTTGCCAAAATTCAAGAAATTCGGGCGGCGCACTTCGATGTAATGGACGTCGGACGCTGGTTGAGAAATGAATGGCAACATCGTAAATATTTTTGAATGCCATTATATAATCCGTTGAAGCTAAAACATACCGTGCGGCCCACCCGATCAACAAATCTGCCCCATTTTTGGACCTTAATCCTAGCAGGCCATGTTAAACTTAATGAGTAGAGTGGATCGTACAACTACAAGTAGTAAAGTGGACTTTTTGAAAAATATCAATTCATTCAAATTTTCTACGTGCATGGGATTTCACGGTAAATGCCATTTAATGTATTATCAAATCGTGCGGCCCACCTAAAGTTTGGATCTATTTCAAATTTTGGACCATGGGTTAGCATGGTGTGCCAAAGATGGTGGACGGAGTGGATTTCTTAACAAGCATCACTGTGAGCCCCACTTGATTTTTTTTTCCTAGCCGTGCATGCAAGTCCATATTTTTTTAGTAAATGAATTCCTGGTTGAACGTGGACACAGTTCCACGGTGATTAAAGGGTGGCCCACTTGAGTTACAGATTGACCCCTATAACACACCCGAACACACTTTAGGATCATTAGAATCCTTTTGACCATCGATGTTTAATTTCGAGGTGATCCAACTATCAAGCTAACTGGAATCTTCAATTAGAGTTAAAAACAAATGAAAATTTGGTGTATAGCCCACCTAGACCTTAGATCAGTCTGATCAACGGCTAAGGTCCGTTAGTGGAGCTTCTAGAACTTAATGGATGAAGTAGATTTGGCAAGGGGTTGGTGGACCCTACCTCTAGATTTAGAGTGTGCACACAGCACGTGTGCACCAGCAGCACACCGAATGGCATGCGTGGTCAGACCAGACTCTGACCCGCCATTTCCCGATAATGGGAATCCTCCCCGGCTCGTTGTGTTTTTCCCCTCCCTGTTTGATCGAGATATGGCCCACCATGAGGGGCCATCTTAATAATCCAAACCGTCCATTTGATTAAGAAGGTAGAGCTACCCAGAACCCAACTCATCCCGTACGATGAGGCATCCGTGCATGCGCACAAATAGGGCCCGAACAGGGCTGCTTGCGGCACCTCCAAAAACGGAAAAGGATCCGTTTCCACTTTTGTTTGCCTGACAGGCGATCCACGTGGAGGAAAACCTCTGAATCCCAGCCGTCTATTCCAGCACATCTCGACCCTCCATTGTTGCCACACAGACCGTGGTTTTTAGAGAAAACCAGGGGCCGGTTTCAGCTCCTACCCATGGTATTTGAAGGCAGTTTCTACCAGATCAAATCTGGGATGTTCGTTGTCAATCCGACGGACCAGGAGAAGGCTAGGCTATGTTATAAACATGGGAGGATTGAGCAACAGAAGCTCATGCTCTATTCTTGCAGCCGTTCGAGAGAAAACGACCGTCACCTTCCACCCTTGAACCCATCACCTAAACTTTCCTCAAGCTTCAAAAGGGCTTGTCTGGAAGCTTCCTAAGACCCACACGAATCGTCTAGAAGGAGCGGATTGGAGGAAGAGGCTCCATATGTGAATCCACCATTTTAGCCCGGTCATCTTCCTCGTTCAAACTACACCGAGCTGCGGTCCGAGTTGGGCCAGTTTGTGCCTCGCTGGGTTTCCAGCAAAAGAGAAAAAAAGAAAAAAAAAGAAAAAGGAATAACCAGGGAGCAAAGAGAAATAGAAGAAGAAAAGAAAGAGAAAGAAGGGAGTGTGAGAGTGCACGTTCCAACTCCAACCCAAACTGAGTCAGGTAAACCTTCTCTCCATCTCCTCTTGAGACTCCAAACTAAGCTAAACAAGGACTTCATCAGGTCTTGTATCAAGCTGAAAACACAACATGATAACAGCTATTTTCTGGCATGAAAACAGGCTGAAACACAGTCCAGAAATGGCATGCAAACGAGCTCCATTTGAGCTGCAACACGCCCCAAAATCTGGCTAAAAACGGCCCGGAAAACAGTCCGGAAATAAGCTCTGTTCGGGCCGTTCTTTGGACGAGAAAATGGCAGCCATTGTGCCAATGGTTGAGATCTGAAATGGGTCAAAAATGGCCCCGGGATGAACCACATTTAGGCAGCCACCATGCCTCCATTAAACACTAAAATGTGTTGAAAAATGGCCTGGGAAAGTGCTGTGTTTGAGCCAAAATCGGGGCCGGAAAGTGGCCTCCAAACCAGCTGCAATAGAGGCTGTTTCACGTCAGCCAGGCCCGTTGCTAATGCAGGTGGGCTGCATGTGGACTTCACCTGGACACTGGTGGGCCCTGCCAGCAGGTGGGCCTCACCCTACCACAATCAGTAGGCCACGTAAGTGGGCCCCACCTATCAAAAAAATAAATAATAAATAATAATGATAAATATATCAGGAACATGCACGAAACGTCCAAAGGACGCTGCCTCCTTATGCTTTAAATTTTGGCTAGGAGAGTAGGCCCCACCACAGGCCCTACCATATGGTGTGTTGAACATCAACACCGTCCATTTGATGGGTCCCTGTTGTATAGGGGGTGCCCCCAAAAGTCAGCCACACACAGAGCCCAAGTGGCCCACTCCATCTACAATCTTTTAAAGACTTGTTAAACCATATAAAAGCACTTTTCAGGGTCCATCTGAGATTTGGATGCATCTGAAACTTGGTTTGACCCCTTAACCTAGCTGGACACACATGATGGATGGGTTAGATTGTGAACCACAACTTGGTGGGCCCAACAAATGATTACGAATACTCTAACGGTGGATGAACCTCCTAATTGTTATGCATTGTACGGCTCACATAAGCCACACATTAACTTGATTTTTGTCCCTAGTCCACCATGATGTATGTGTGTTGCACACACTGTCCATTTATTTTTGGGTCGTGGGCCTCATTGCCTGGACGGGCCCACTTGTTGTACATATGAGGCCCATTATGTTGTGTCAGCCCCATTGTGGTGGTATAGGCCCATGTGTGTGGCCCAATTCAGGCCTTAGCTATGGACAAACTCCAGGGCCGATTTACAACTACCACCCTTATTACTATTATAGACACGATTAGCCACTGGAAGACTAGTTACACTGATATTAAATATTATAAACATAGTTATAATTATTATGTAGTAATATTTTAATTACCATCCTTAAATATTACCAATAATAATGGACTGTACTAGTCGACACTATCATAACAATTATGATTACCAGATTAACTAATACTAATTGTATCATTAATAAGTATCTGGTAGCTATTATATTAACATTTATCACAACAATTATGATTACCATATTGGCTAATATTAATCGTTAAAGTTAATAAGCACTATTAAATTAACCCTTTAATTAATTGTACAACTAACTAGGGTCCAAACCCCAAGGTCTGAGAGTAGACCTGGACTCTTGGGTAAAACTCTAAAACTAAGGTAATCCAAACCCTAGGTTAAGACCTCGACCTAGAATAGCGTGTAAAGCTTGAATCTAATGGTATAACTTTACAATTCATGATAGGGTTTGACTCTAAGGAATCATGCAATCTCTAGCAACACGGGTAGGCGGTTCAAAATATAAGGTGATGATTCTTCCCCTTGAGCTTTCCATCTTCTCATTAGCTTAAGTCATAGTTTTTATTTAAATTTATATTTAATATCTCTCTCTTATAATCACATGTGTTAGTTGGTGGAAATTGAATTGCTATATTGCCTGCTTAACATTCATCTTGTATGATTGTTCATGGATTGCTTATGGATTGCTTATGGAACTTGAATTGGTACACCAGTGGGAAACCCCCACCTATATGTGTACACCCATACTTGGGATGTAACCCGACTGGTTGTGATAGTAATGGACCTTCGGCTTAGTGGTTATTGAATGGTGGTTTAAATTAACCAGTGATGTGGGCCTACCATCCAGGGTTGTTGTGTCCAACGGTTTTCAAGGATGGTCTTTTATCGCACGATTTTGATACTCGCCCTATGTGGCTTATTTTGATATTTGTGCTTTGATATCGTCGTACGTGTCCTTGTCCTGGTATTTTCCCTATATGGGCTCGATGTTTTTATACGATGCAACCATGCGATGGCAAGCCCCATATGTTGTAATATGATTGACCACTAGTCGATGAGTTTCCATTAAACATCCTAAGATGGTAGTCTCATGAGCCGGGGATGGTGGTAATGGGACACTATGCCCGAGCTGTCGGCCTACGCTGGGCTCTGAGCTCCCCGTAGTGACCTTGAGCTTACCTAAATTGGCTGATTGTAACTGGATTAATAACGGTTTGGCTAATCATGCATTCATAGCATGTTGGCGATGACGGGTGGCTAATCTGGATGCTGTAGCACGTGCCCTTAGGATCTTCGGGGTATCGTTTCGCTAGCTCCCAGACCACCGACTATCGACCCCTATCTGACTGGATGATTTTCCCAGGTCGATGATTTGCATGGGTGACGAGCCCAAGTCCGGCTGGATGTGCATCCCCAGGCCGATGTGCATTCATGCATTCATACATTTAAAAAGATTGCATCATGTATTGTTTTGATTGCCTTGTTGTTTTATAATTATGCTTACTTAATGCAGCGGTGTGTAATCTTGAGGGGAATTCACACTGAGCTGGCCACTCATCCATCAAATATACAACCGTACAGGTAGTGCAGGTGGCCCCGTATATTGGTGAGGAGCAGGCTATGGTTGACAAGGGTGCATGATTCTATTTGCTAAGAGTTGCTACATGATTTTACAGTTCAAGATTGTTGCAGTTTACCTCGTTTCACATGTAATATTATGTCAATTTTGTATTTGTAAGAATGGGGACATTGGTTTGTATAAGTCATTATGGGCAACCACTTGTATATTCTAAATGAAAATATAAACTTTCCTTTTAGCTTACTTGTCCATTCTACGCTCATCTGCTTACTCTGATAAAAAAAAAAAAAATACGTGAATTTGACCATCCTTTAAGATTAACACTCGGGTTTTTGGGAAACGAGTCATATACTCGGGTCCTGAAGATTCGGGGCATTACAGTTGGTATCAGAGCATAGTTTGGACAAACTTGGCCTTGGGAAATGACCTTATACAAACTTTAAATGTCTTAAGTTAGAATGTTTGAAATTAGAAATTTAAACTTAAGTGAACTTCCCTTGGATTTAGAAGAATGATTGGGAATATAGAAATCTAAACTTAGTTTCCCCTCATAAATAATTAAGATAGTTAAAATGATGTGAAATCCCTTATATGTAGAAGTAATTGAGAATACAGGAACCCAAAACTTTAGGCCCCCTAGAAACTTGTTTGGAGGATTGAAGAACTTAGGAATGAACTTAGGTCCCCTTTAGAAATTATTAGAATAACCATTTGAACTCATTTGAACTTCCCCTGTAGTTAGGAGAAATTGATAATATAGAAATTCCAGATCTTAGGCCCCTAACACATTGTTGGATAATCTTAGGACTTGGGAATGGAACTTAGATTTCCTTGGAAATCTCATGTTTGGTCTATTGAACTAGGAGTAAAACTTAGGTACTGTGAAAGAACAAATACCGACCATGACGTATTGGAGATCCAATGAGAACACTCCTTGGACTTAACCCTTGGTGAACAAAATTTTATAAATCTCGAAATTTGAACTTCTTTAAGGATTTTGTAGTTAGAAATCATGTGGTTGCCATCTCCAGGGAATGAGACAACCTTAGGCATTGAAAGGAAATCCCATTACTCACTACATCGTACATTCGGTTAGTCGTGGGTTAGTCGTGAATGTTCCCCAAACTTGAAGAATCATAGTAGGGGTTATAGTTTAAATTCCCTAATGCATCTCGTTAATTAGAGACAAGAGTTTTCATGAAATCTCAACACTTAAGGTTAATTAGTGACAAAGTCATAGAGTTCTGAGTAAATTTTCAACCTGAGACTAAGCATATTAGAACTAGATTTGAAAATTTCAAACTCAGGTTCCATATAGAAATCCTGGTCTTGAAATTTTCAAGTAGTGCATTAGATGATCAGAGCACGCAGTGGAAGCGTAATGGGCCGCATAAACTTGAGGATATAAGATTACATGATATTTTCTAGGAGTCCAGAATAATCAGGATCGCGGATTGATGGAACCATATTTAAATGAGGTTTACATGGTTTGACTCGAATTCTATGTCCTAGCAAATCTCAATGACTCCAATACTCTGATCAAGTAAAGGATCGAGATTTAACAGGATTATGAATGGATACCAAAATCCTCTGTCCTGCGCAGACAGATGATCAATGTATCGGGCTCAAACCTACTACGACCATCTATTCGTGTTAGCCTGAACATTAAAATTTGAAATCTTTAAGGGGGGTAGCTTGCAATGACTCTAGTTCTAGTAGCAAGTTATGGGCACTTATACAAATAACCTTAATGCAGAAAACCAACAGATGCATATGGACATTGTAAGAAAGATTGTGCTGAATCTCGAGGACGAGATTCTCTTTAAGGGGGGTAGATTGTAACAACCCGATCTTTTCAATACCCGAGTATTGAAAGTCCTCGAGTGTTACCATGAAGTTTAACTTGATACGTACATGTGTACGACACTAACTAGCTATCCTAACCCTTCATCCATTCCCCAACAAAAATTGAACCATTGGAAATGATCTTCTTTCATAGATCAAGCCATCTGACTGTAGGCTTCAAGGTAAGACTCTCTGTCATGAGATCTAACGTATGTGTCTTCCCTTAAAGGAATTGACAAATAACTCCCTATCCATAACAATTTAGATATACGTTCTTTTGTAAGAATTTCTTAATAACATACTTAGAACTATGTGGAGCCATTAGACTTCTCAAAACTCTTAGATCAGCAATAATTACGAAAATGCCATCAACCTATATCCTAAATTCCAACTCACAAGGTTCTCATGATCTGTTTCGTGTGAAACTTTATACCATGCCTAATTACCAAAAATTAACCGTACACGTCGAATTTTAGGCCTTAGATCACAGTAAATCAACTACTTGACCTCTACATCCGTTCGTACACTTATCAGATCAAGATTCTGATCCGTCCATCTTATTCACACCATATGAAAATGCTTATCCCACCATTAGAATCAGAATCTGAGAAACTTTCATGTATAAGAAAGTCACTCAAATCTAACGTTATATAAGTCTTACCCCTAATCACTCGAGAAACCCACTTTGTGTTTACCTATTCACAAAACTCTGACCATACATCCACCCATATGCATGGTTAGAGTGCTAACCATAAAGCTTCCTTATTTTTAACAAGTCACCTGACCATCCATCAGGTTTGGATCCGCCAAATGGACCATCCGAATATCAAGATGAATCGGTCATTGTGAAGATCTTCGGGTTTAAGTCCCAACTACCTGGTAACTTGTCAATCGGAGGTATATAAATGTCATTTTGAATTACGGAATGTATAGGCCACTAAAGAAGCATCTTAAACACCCTTGGGAGATCGGGGCCCAAACTAGACCAAGAGAAAGAGCACGAAAAATGAAGAATGCTTGCCAAAATTCAAGAAATTCGGGCGGCGCACTTCGATGTAATGGACGTCGGACGCTGGTTGAGAAATGAATGGCAACATCGTAAATATTTTTGAATGCCATTATATAATCCGTTGAAGCTAAAACATACCGTGCGGCCCACCCGATCAACAAATCTGCCCCATTTTTGGACTTTAATCCTAGCAGGCCATGTTAAACTTAATGAGTAGAGTGGATCGTACAACTACAAGTAGTAAAGTGGACTTTTTGAAAAATATCAATTCATTCAAATTTTCTACGTGCATGGGATTTCACGGTAAATGCCATTTAATGTATTATCAAATCGTGCGGCCCACCTAAAGTTTGGATCTATTTCAAATTTTGGACCATGGGTTAGCATGGTGTGCCAAAGATGGTGGACGGAGTGGATTTCTTAACAAGCATCACTGTGAGCCCCACTTGATTTTTTTTTCCTAGCCGTGCATGCAAGTCCATATTTTTTTAGTAAATGAATTCCTGGTTGAACGTGGACACAGTTCCACGGTGATTAAAGGGTGGCCCACTTGAGTTACAGATTGACCCCTATAACACACCCGAACACACTTTAGGATCATTAGAATCCTTTTGACCATCGATGTTTAATTTCGAGGTGATCCAACCATCAAGCTAACTGGAATCTTCAATTAGAGTTAAAAACAAATGAAAATTTGGTGTATAGCCCACCTAGACCTTAGATCAGTCTGATCAACGGCTAAGGTCCGTTAGTGGAGCTTCTAGAACTTAATGGATGAAGTAGATTTGGCAAGGGGTTGGTGGACCCTACCTCTAGATTTAGAGTGTGCACACAGCACGTGTGCACCAGCAGCACACCGAATGGCATGCGTGGTCAGACCAGACTCTGACCCGCCATTTCCCGATAATGGGAATCCTCCCCGGCTCGTTGTGTTTTTCCCCTCCCTGTTTGATCGAGATATGGCCCACCATGAGGGGCCATCTTAATAATCCAAACCGTCCATTTGATTAAGAAGGTAGAGCTACCCAGAACCCAACTCATCCCGTACGATGAGGCATCCGTGCATGCGCACAAATAGGGCCCGAACAGGGCTGCTTGCGGCACCTCCAAAAACGGAAAAGGATCCGTTTCCACTTTTGTTTGCCTGACAGGCGATCCGCGTGGAGGAAAACCTCTGAATCCCAGCCGTCTATTCCAGCACATCTCGACCCTCCATTGTTGCCACACAGACCGTGGTTTTTAGAGAAAACCAGGGGCTGGTTTCAGCTCCTACCCATGCTATTTGAAGGCAGTTTCTACCAGATCAAATCTGGGATGTTCGTTGTCAATCCGACGGACCAGGAGAAGGCTAGGCTATGTTATAAACATGGGAGGATTGAGCAACAGAAGCTCATGCTCTATTCTTGCAGCCGTTCGAGAGAAAACGACCGTCACCTTCCACCCTTGAACCCATCACCTAAACTTTCCTCAAGCTTCAAAAGGGCTTGTCTGGAAGCTTCCTAAGACCCACACGAATCGTCTAGAAGGAGCGGATTGGAGGAAGAGGCTCCATATGTGAATCCACCATTTTAGCCCGGTCATCTTCCTCGTTCAAACTACACCGAGCTGCGGTCCGAGTTGGGCCAGTTTGTGCCTCGCTGGGTTTCCAGCAAAAGAGAAAAAAAAAGAAAAAAAAGAAAAAGGAATAACCAGGGAGCAAAGAGAAATAGAAGAAGAAAAGAAAGAGAAAGAAGGGAGTGTGAGAGTGCACGTTCCAACTCCAACCCAAACTGAGTCAGGTAAACCTTCTCTCCATCTCCTCTTGAGACTCCAAACTAAGCTAAACAAGGACTTCATCAGGTCTTGTATCAAGCTGAAAACACAACATGATAACAGCTATTTTCTGGCATGAAAACAGGCTGAAACACAGTCCAAAAATGGCATGCAAACGAGCTCCATTTGAGCTGCAACACGCCCCAAAATCTGGCTAAAAACGGCCCGGAAAACAGTCCGGAAATAAGCTCTGTTCAGGCTGTTCTTTGGACGAGAAAATGGCAGCCATTGTGCCAATGGTTGAGATCTGAAATGGGTCAAAAATGGCCCCGGGATGAACCACATTTAGGCAGCCACCATGCCTCCATTAAACACTAAAATGTGTTGAAAAATGGCCTGGGAAAGTGCTGTGTTTGAGCCAAAATCGGGGCCGGAAAGTGGCCTCCAAACCAGCTGCAATAGAGGCTGTTTCACGTCAGCCAGGCCCGTTGCTAATGCAGGTGGGCTGCATGTGGACTTCACCTAGACACTGGTGGGCCCTGCGTCAGCAGGTGGGCCTCACCCTACCACAATCAGTAGGCCACGTAAGTGGGCCCCACCTATCAAAAAAAATAAATAATAAATAATAATGATAAATATATCAGGAACATGCACGAAACGTCCAAAGGACGCTGCCTCCTTATGCTTTAAATTTTGGCTAGGAGAGTAGGCCCCACCACAGGCCCTACCATATGGTGTGTTGAACATCAACACCGTCCATTTGATGGGTCCCTGTTGTATAGGGGGTGCCCCCAAAAGTCAGCCACACACAGAGCCCAAGTGGCCCACTCCATCTACAATCTTTTAAAGACTTGTTAAACCATATAAAAGCACTTTTCAGGGTCCATCTGAGATTTGGATGCATCTGAAACTTGGTTTGACCCCTTAACCTAGTTGAACACACATGATGGATGGGTTAGATTGTGAACCACAACTTGGTGGGCCCAACAAATGATTACGAATACTCTAACGGTGGATGAACCTCCTAATTGTTATGCATTGTACGGCTCACATAAGCCACACATTAACTTGATTTTTGTCCCTAGTCCACCATGATGTATGTGTGTTGCACACACTGTCCATTTATTTTTGGGTCGTGGGCCTCATTGCCTGGAGGGGCCCGCTTGTTGTACATATGAGGCCCATTATGTTGTGTCAGCCCCATTGTGGTGTGTATAGGCCCATGTGTGTGGCCCAATTCAGGCCTTAGCTATGGACAAACTCCAGGGCCGATTTACAACTACCACCCTTATTACTATTATAGACACGATTAGCCACTGGAAGACTAGTTACACTGATATTAAATATTATAAACATAGTTATAATTATTATGTAGTAATATTTTAATTACCATCCTTAAATATTACCAATAATAATGGACTGTACTAGTCGACACTATCATAACAATTATGATTACCAGATTAACTAATACTAATTGTATCATTAATAAGTATCTGGTAGCTATTATATTAACATTTATCACAACAATTATGATTACCATATTGGCTAATATTAATCGTTAAAGTTAATAAGCACTATTAAATTAACCCTTTAATTAATTGTACAACTAACTAGGGTCCAAATCCCAAGGTCTGAGACTAGACCTAGACTCTTGGGTAAAACTCTAAAACTAAGGTAATCCAAACCCTAGGTTAAGACCTTGACCTAGAATAGCGTGTAAAGCTTGAATCTAATGGTATAACTTTACAATTCATGATAGGGTTTGACTCTAAGGAATCATGCAATCTCTAGCAACACGGGTAGGCGGTTCAAAATATAAGGTGATGATTCTTCCCCTTGAGCTTTCCATCTTCTCATTAGCTTAAGTCATAGTTTTTATTTAAATTTATATTTAATATCTCTCTCTTATAATCACATGTGTTAGTTGGTGGAAATTGAATTGCTATATTGCCTGCTTAACATTCATCTTGTATGATTGTTCATGGATTATTTATGGATTGCTTATGGAACTTGAATTGGTGCACCAGTGGGAAACCCCCACCTATATGTGTACACCCATACTTGGGATGTAACCCGACTGGTTGTGATAGTAATAGACCTTCGGCTTAGTGGTTATTGAATGGTGGTTTAAATTAACCAGTGATGTGGGCCTACCATCCAGGGTTGTTGTGTCCAACGGTTTTCAAGGATGGTCTTTTATCGCACGATTTTGATACTCGCCCTATGTGGCTTATTTTGATATTTGTGATTTGATATCGTCGTACGTGTCCTTGTCCTGGTATTTTCCCTATATGGGCTCGATGTTTTTATACGATGCAACCATGCGATGGCAAGCCCCATATGTTGTAATATGATTGACCACTAGTCGATGAGTTTCCATTAAACATCCTAAGATGGTAGTCTCATGAGCCGGGGATGGTGGTAATGGGACACTATGCCCGAGCTGTCGGCCTACGCTGGGCTCTGAGCTCCCCGTAGTGACCTTGAGCTTACCTAAATTGGCTGATTGTAACTGGATTAATAACGGTTTGGCTAATCATGCATTCATAGCATGTTGGCGATGACGGGTGGCTAATCTGGATGCTGTAGCACGTGCCCTTAGGATCTTCGGGGTATCGTTTCGCTAGCTCCCAGACCACCGACTATCGACCCCTGTCCGACTGGATGATTTTTCCAGGTCGATGATTTGCATGGGTGACGAGCCCAAGTCCGGCTGGATGTGCATCCCCAGGCCGATGTGCATTCATGCATTCATACATTTAAAAAGATTGCATCATGTATTGTTTTGATTGCCTTGTTGTTTTATAATTATGCTTACCTAATGCGGCGGTGTGTAATCTTGAGGGGAATTCACACTGAGCTGGCCACTCATCCATCAAATATACAACCGTACAGGTAGTGCAGGTGGCCCCGTATATTGGTGAGGAGCAGGCTATGGTTGACAAGGGTGCATGATTCTATTTGCTAAGAGTTGCTACATGATTTTACAGTTCAAGATTGTTGCAGTTTACCTCGTTTCACATGTAATATTATGTCAATTTTGTATTTGTAAGAATGGGGACATTGGTTTGTATAAGTCATTATGGGCAACCACTTGTATATTCTAAATGAAAATATAAACTTTCCTTTTAGCTTACTTGTCCATTCTACGCTCATCTGCTTACTCTGATAAAAAAAAAAAAAATACGTGAATTTGACCATCCTTTAAGATTAACACTCAGGTTTTTGGGAAACGAGTCATATACTCGGGTCCTGAAGATTCGGGGCATTACACTAACATAGGTCGATTCATTGATCTAGTCTGTTCATTAGGTCCGACTCATTTTTTGTGGGAAAAGATCGCATAATTCGACCAAAACCCAACCATTTGATCAATGACCTTTAATATGGACAGTCAACATCATTTACACAAAAATAGGCCTAATCAGTGTTGATCATCATTGCTGATTGCTGATTACACAAAAATAGGTCAAATCAAGGATTGATTGGATCATCCCATTTTAGTAGCCCATGAAAAATTGTCATGGACTTAATGGACAGTTCAATTGATCACTGTCAACCACTGCAAGTAGAAGCACTTATAACTTATAGGGCTCTCTGCAAGCACTTAAGCATTTCTCTAAAAAATTGAGAGTCAGCTCTTGCATACATCTGCATACAGTCACTAGGTGGTTGTTCTTGGCATTGTCATGGCCTTGGATTGATCTCAACATGCAAAAGAGAGTCAGCTCTTGGATTATTTTGTGTGTATTAACGTTGTATGTAAAATAAAATGGAAGACAAGGACACAACTCACCTTAACGCCCTTTTCCCTCCTTGAGCATCGTGGTTGGCTTCATCAAATCAAAGTCCTAAGACATGGGCTCCACTCATAGCGAAGAAAGACAATGAAATTTCATTGAAACCACAAAATAGCGAAGAAAGCACAACATAGCATAGGAGGTGACTCTCTTGTTACCAACTTGAGAAAAAAGAAAACTAGAAAAATAAAAGGACCCTGCTACAGACAAAACATTAGCTGAAAGTCACTAAAATCTCCATCCCAATCCCCCAAAAGGCCAGCCACGGAAATCAGGACTTGCAAGGGCCCAATCACGGCAGCCACCTAAAGAGGTTTCCACTCCTTTCCTACAGAGATCATGACTTTGATAAACCCTTTTCTACAAAATATTCATCCCTTCCTCCCTCCCTATGGAAGCGTGTCAAGCATCATCAAAATCCCCCGCACTTCTTATCCTCCCTATCTCTTTCATCCATAAGAAGAAGAAAAAAAAGAAAAGAAAAAAAAGAATGCATCTTCTGGTGGAGCATGGCGATGTGAAGAGAATTTGTGACAGGTTTGGGAAGTGGCTCATGGCGATGAGAATTGCAACTATGAAGAGAATTTCAAACAATGCCAACATAGAAACAGCCACCACTACTGAAAACTCTGCTGCTTTTGGACGGCCAGCCTCTAGTTCATTCGAGACACACATGTTGCAAGGAAATTGAAATTAGATAAGAATAAAGTGTTTGGGTGTTCATTCGAGACACGCACGCCGCGTTTATCCTTTGCCATTGCCAAAGGACATCCCAAAACCTGTCTGGCGATATCTAATGTCTTACATCAGTTTCCGTTTCTGGGCACTTCAGGTACACAAAACCATCTGAATCTGTGTTTTTTAGAACAAGGAACTAAGGTGTTGTTTGGAATTCCTTGAAATACAGGAAGACCCATTCATCTAGAAAATTTTAAAAATATATATTGATAAAGTGCTTCAAACCATGGAGAATCAGACTATAACGAAAGATTCCTAAACTCGAATACTTAGGCCCTTAACAATTTTCTTCTTAAAATGTAGAATTTTCACTTAAAAGGTTCAATATTCAAAATGTTCTTTTTGCTCCTCAGGGCCAATACCAGAATGATCTGAGGGGCCAGGAATTTGATAACCAGACACCAGATCTCCCAATGATCTCTGGTAAATACATACTAGAGTACGTCTTCTAGATCGACGTTGACCACTCGAAATGGTTGGACCTGCTGGTTCTCTTCAGTATGACAATCATCTACCACCTCTTATTCTTCATTATGATCAAGATCAGCGAGGATGTGACTCCTTGGATAAGGAGCTACATTGCAAGGAGAAGACTGCAATAGAAGAAAAGCACCAAACCAGGAACACCCGCTGTTCCCAATCACCTCACTCAATCGCCTTCCCTCAAAACTTACGTCAACAACCAGGACAATGGACCGTAGTGGAAATTGGAACCCATATCAAATTTTCAATAGCTATATAAGAACAGTAAGATTTTATAGCAATATTAATTCCACTTAACCAATCAAAGTTGATACAACAACATCCTAAACCTTTGCCATATTGGCATGTTTGGCTGCAACTAGAAATGTGTACTAAGTTACAAATAAAACCACATTTTATTACATGATGTTGAGGGTCAAATATTGCATATTAGACCCCAATTATTTCCTAGATTTACGAACATAGTACGATTTAACAACCTGATTTAATCATGTTTGTGATGCAGGGAGTATTCACGAGCCTGGACTGGGAAAGGGTACTAAAAGCATGGATTTAATGGTCTGAAAGTACCAGAGCATGGGACGGATCCTAGGAGACCAAGATCGATAGATTTGCACTCCAGGGATCCAAGAAAATCGAGAAATTGAAGCTCAAGTGGGGTGAAAAGTGTCCAGAATGCAAGATCATAGGGTTCTCACCATCTGATCAGTTCAAAACTCCATACGTGGCCTAAAGACCATAAATGAACTGTACACGTCAAATTTCATCCGTTCAATCGCTGTGGAAGTGGCCCAATGGACATTTCAGCCCACAATTTACTAATCTGGGGCCCACCTGATCTCTGGATGCGCCTCATCTTCGGTCTCGACGCCTTAAATCATGTGAAGAACCAGATGGACGAAGGAGATTTTGTACGTACACCATAATGGACCTCATGTGCATTGCATGTATACAGTTTGCAAGTGCACCAGCCGTGCACCCGTGCACACAAAGTCGGTCAGCAGGCGCTGACCGACGAAATCCGAATTTTTCAAAAAAACGGAACAGCGTTAACGCTGATCATCCGTCGGATCTGCTTGTGGGCCCCACACATCATGCATTGCATCAATCGGGACCGTCCATTGTATGCGTAGGTGGGGTATTTACCTCACCAAGGTGGCCTTTTGAGACCATGTAAAATATTGCAGAATCCTAACCGTTAAAGGCATGATGAACGGCGGAGTAGAAGGTATTGTGGGCCACATAGAATTTGGTCCAAAAGTAGTGCTTCCCACCTGGTTTTTCGAGTAGAACGCAGTGGACGGCGTGGATTTCTCAAAACACAAGCGATGTGGGCCCCACCATCGGTACAGTGTAAGTACATTACGCACCCTGTTTTCGCGTCCGGGAAATCCGAAATTTTCGGCCGATTGTGGGCCACTGCCTGTGATCGGATTGGTAATCCAAACCGTCTAGATGATGACCAAGCCAGGAATGACCCTAGCCAAGAAGTCAGTTTTGAGTTTACTGGACGGCAAGCCTCCCAAACTGAGGCCAAACCAACGCCTTTTGCGTTGCTGCGGCAGCTCTGTCTGCGTAAATGAATTTGTTTCCGTCTCGAATACAACACCTCGCTCCTCCGTCCCTAGCAAGGGATAAAAGGAAAAGAGAGAGAGAAGAGGGAGGCATTCTTGGAGGCGGAACGTGAGGGCTGCACGTTGAAAAGAAGGGCTGCACGTCAGGGAAAGGAAAAGAGAAGAAGGGCTGCAAGTCAGGGAGTTTTTGCTGCTGCTGCTCGGTTTTGGTTTTGTGCTCGGTTTAAGGAAGAGAAACAGAGAGGAAAAAGAGGAGAGTGCAGGAGAAGACAGGGAACGTGGAAAGCAAAAGAGGCTTTGAAGCAGCAGGTGGGTTTTTCTGCTGGATCATGGAACTTGCAGCGTTTTGAGGAGAGCACTGGAGCAGTTGTAGCAGCTGCACGTCAGGAAGGGAGTTGCGTTGCTGCTGCTGCACGTGAGGGAGGAAAAACGGTCTGGTGGGTGAGGCTGGGTCTGTTCTTCTCTTTCCTTCTTGTTCTTTTCTATTTTCTTTTCTGTTTATTTACTTTGTCTACGGGGTCCTAGCATGATCATGCTAGGCTAATCCTCTTAGCTAGGGCTAAGAGGTGAAGCCTGTAGCGAGATGGGAGAGTCTAATTCCATGCACTTTAAATTTCTGAACTGAGTTTAAGTTGATTATTCAAGGAATAGTTTTCTTAGTCTTTAATGGTCTGTTGTGACTGAAATTACAATGGGTTTGCAATGGCTTTAATTATTTCTTCCCCTTTTTATGTTTATGAAGTCAGGAAGCCCTGTTGTTCATCATTGTTCCATGGGCATGGTAGGATGACAGTACCCTTCCTGATCTTCATACGTTGTTGGTTGGTTGGTAATTAGTTTAATTCTGTTGTTTACTTTGTCTCCTGGGCATGGTTTGATGATGGAATCCATTCTAATTCATATACCTTTCATCTCTTGAAAATCAGATCAAGTAAGTTCAGTTTGAATTCCATAATCCTTGATGCAGGCATAAGATCTCCCTGATCTCTACAAGTGGATCCTCTGAATCCCTAGTTTCTTTCCTCTGACTTACTTAAAGTTTTAGATAATTATTCCACAATTATTTCCTAAATTCTATTTGGTTTAGATCACATCTTAGTCTAGTTCTATTTCTACCTAGTTTAAGGAAACGTACAGGTATCAGTCCCTGTGGATTCGACCTCGATCTTACCGAGTTTATTACTACATCACAACCCTACACTTGGGGAGTGAACACATGATTGAATAAGTTGCTACTGGGTTAAAAATATGCCTCATCATCAATTCACAGCAAGAGAAATGGAAGTTATGTAGTTCGTGGTCACCATCATACATGTGCTACTGTGTGAATGGACAGTAGCCCAAAAACTATGTTGCTTGAAACTTTTTTTCCATTCAAAGATGAACAAATTATAGGCAATAGCCAAAAGAAAAAGATAGAAAAACAGAAACCAATAAACAGAAAAATGCGAACATCAAGGCTTCAAACCCAACCCATAGAAGATGAAGGAGCCCACTCCTTCATGGATTGAAGCACTCCCCCCAACTGAACCCTTTTATCTTTAAAAGAGTGCAAGTTTCTCTAAGACCAGATAGCCCACTGGGCAGGCAAAAGAAACAGTCTCCATCTCTTTTATGCTAATTGAAACTATCCAAACAATATGCTCATTATGAGTTTTCTAGTTGAATGTAAACCACTTCACTTCTCTTTTCTTGGTTTCTCTCTTTTTATCTCGACTTTGTTTTAATGATTTGTTTGCAGGCCATTGAATGGATGGCCATTGCAGTCCATTTGACTTCATTTTTGGGCTATGGTCCACTGAATAAGTTATCCAAATCACCCTTGTTTGATGACTAAATATTACAAGAACCTACCTACTCTATTTCTTTCAAAAGTAGCAATTTCCACTGCAGTTCTTATATCAATTATATCACTCTTCACACCCATCAAGATGAGAGAAGAAACAATGTACATTCCATGAATGAAGAACAATCTCATTTCTCCAAGATAAGAGATCTTTCATTTGTAATACATGTTTTGTAATGGGTAATTAGAAAAACGAGAAAACCCAAATATAGTCCAATTCATTTTTCAGATGTGATGAAAAACAAAAATACCCATAAGCAAGGTTTTCAATATATATAAATATATAAATATATAAATATATATATATATATATATATATATATATAACACCAATATGCATAGAAAAATGAAGAAACTATCCAAAATTCCACATTACCAGGCCCCTGAAGACCAGATAGCTGCACTAGTGCCAATAGTAAAATATAAGAAGAGAATGCAAAGGAATTAAAGGAACTAAACACTACTGGGACCAGTAAAGATTCCAATAATGTCTAGAAAGGATAAAAAGATGAGAAAAGAGAACTAGATTTAGCATGCAATCATAATTGAGTTTCAGTTTTATCATGGGACCAGTTATGCCATATTTTAAGCAACAAAACAGAATGTAGAAGTAGCAGTATAATAATCAGTGATCAAGTGAAATAGACCATTGATAAAATCTGCTTTAGAACATGAGATACCACTACATCCACAGGTTGGATGTCAGCAACAGTGGCCCTAGGCTCCCCATGCTGCAAAAGGAAATACATGTCATTACACTAGCCAATCAGCAGGATGATGTCAACCAATTGGAATGATCTAACACAAAGCAAAGCCTGTAGTGTGAGAAATATTTTCAAGTCAAAGAACCAATTTATGAAAGCCATAGTGGTGCATGTTGATGCATAAATTCTGAAGTCCTATTCTCAAGTAGCCATCGCAGGGTCCCAAGAAATTATATTCTAGTGGTTGAGATACATATAAAGATCGATAATCATTGGAAGATCTTCATTCAGGTTGCTTGATCATTAAAGGTACCTGAAATGGATTAAACTGTAATTAAGATAGCAAGAAAATGAGATTATTTAACAACTTACGATTCCAAGACCTAGCTCCATTATTCTTGAGCCTAAACGATCTGATGCGACCTGGCCTAGAAGTGTACAAACAGAGAGGGCGACACCCATCGTTCCCACCATTTCAGATGCATACTTTGCTTCTGCAGTAACATCAGAAAGAGAAAGACCAGCAGCAGCTGCTGCCCCTGCTACTTTCCATTCACAAAGTAAACATTTACTACACTAAGTTGAAAATGAAAGGAACATAGAGGTAAGTTCATTTTAATCATTCCTAGAATCATTGCCTGTCCCAACCACTTAAAAACAGTTGCTGCAAATAGGTATTAAGCAATTCCAACGAATCATAGATGCCAGGCAAATGTCATCAGAAAGGAAAACACCAAAAATCATTGAACTCAATTAGTTTCTTTCATGATAGACATGTTCACTAACATCTTGACCGTTGAAAATAAGGCAGACGTGATATTGGACAGGAATTTAGGAAGACAAGACCCCTCTTTGAATCACAAAAGGGGAAAGTTTCCTCAACACCTTCCATTGAGGAAAAACATGGCTACACACAGTACTCAAACGATGAGGAAATATCGTCAAACTAACATAGAAGCATCTCAGAACACTAAAAAAAAAAAAGTTTTTTAATCAGTACACAATACAAGGGCGTTGAGCTTGCATATTTTGAAGCTTCACTCAAACTCAACCCAGGAATTCCGTAGTTTCAACAATGTGGTTCTGGTTCATGAACAAACAATCTATACCATTCAGTTCCATTGAAATTTTTAAGAAAGATTTTATACAAAAAATTTGAGAACTTTATTGACTAAAGGATATACAGCCACCATAATGTATAGAATCATAGCAACACCATACTATGAGGCTTAGACAAGGAAAGAAACATTACTAAGACCCTGAAGACCAGATAACAACATAGTAGAGCTCTTCCCCTGTGCTACTATAAGCCCATTTGTCAGTAGAAGAGACTGTCTAACGATCTCATTTCTGATGAGTCACCTTCATATTCTTTCTTCCCAACAATCATTGTACTGCCTCCACAATTTATGAATAAGGAATAATCTGTAAATATTATAGCACCAAATTCCTTCAATATTAAAGCCCCCAATATCCTCAAATCCCTAAAATCCCCAAATCCCCAATTTCCAAAATCCACAACTCCCCAATTCCTAAGATTCACAAACCCTCAAATCCTCCATGGGTGAAAGAGAAATGAAAAAACACAGAGAGAGAGAGAGAGAGAGGGGAGGAGGTAGGGACGGGCATTCTTACGTACTAAGGATTCTGAGAGAGGGATTGGAGTTGCTAGTTAAGCTTCTGCAGATTGTTGTTAGCATTCGATTCTTTCTTCACCGCATGGAGAAAGCACCTCCTCCTGTCCAGACTACTATTAGCATGAGATGGAGAGAGAGAGAGAGGGAGAGAGGGAGGGAGGGAGAGGAATAGAGAAAGCTTACAGGCCGCGAGAATGAAAAAAATAAAAATAAAAAATTCGCGGGCTCCTTTTGGGTGCGGATTGGGGATTACACTCATCGGACGGAACTAGGTACGGGCGTTCCAACCGTTGGTTCTGTGGGCCCACAGTGATGTATGTGGTTTATCCACGCTGTCCATTAATTTTTAAAGTTCATTTTAGGACATGATCTCAAGATTTATGAAGATCGAAGGCCCAGTTGGACCACACCACTCCCAAGAAAGATTTAATGGTAGGCGTTTAATCTCCAATGTTTCTTACCATGTGGTTCACTTGAGCCTTGATCGGCCTCCTTTTTTGGATGCATTTATTAAAATGAGCTTTCAAAATGGATGAACGTTTAGATAAAAATATATACATTGCAGTGGGCCCATGGAGCCCCTTACGCTCTAGCCAAGACTAGATGGGGTTAGGAGCTTTAGCTACAGATTTAAGCCGTATTAACTTTACTATGGTTTCTATCTGTAGCTAAAAGTCATTATAATCCGTAGCCTTTGCTCATTTTTTTGGTAGTGTAGTCCCACACATCATCGACATCTTTATTCTTGAATTCCCCATTACACATCATCTCAACAAATTGGTGCATGGAAAATGCTAGTGCGTCATAGAAGAAATTTGTTATATGTCACGTTTCGAAACCATGTTGTGGGCATGAACTGACAAGATCCTTTAACCGCTCCCAACATTGGAAGAATGTCTCATCTTCCTTTTGGGCGAAGTTCATGATTGACTTCCTGATGGTGTTCGTCTTATGGTATGGGAAGAATTTCTTTATGAACTCCCTTGTCAAGTCGTTCCATCTGCCAATGAATCATGGACGTAGTGAGTGCAACCACGTCATAGCTTTTTCTTTTAAGGAGAAGGGAAAAAGTTTCAACCTGATTGTGTCCTCTGACACGTTGGGAGAGTGTAAAGTGGTTATTATCTCATCAAACTCTTTCATGTGTTGATATGGACTTTCAGATTCAAGTCCATGGAACTTCAGAAGGAGTTGGATCACCCCTGTCTTAATATCCATATTTCCTATATTTTATGGAAAAAACATACAAGAAGGTGTGCTCACCCCCGCCGGTTGTAAATAATCTCATAGTGTACGAGGCGAGGGTGCATTATGCACCTTGTTTTCATACTGAATTTCCTCAATTAGATGTTGAGGTTGATTTGCAGCCATAACTTCTACTGACTCAGAGATCTCAAGTGATGTCTAATCTAGTGATGAATAGGCAACCCTTCAACCAATCCTCTTTCACTTAAGAAACGTCGAGTGTTGTCACGAACCCACTTGGACATAAAACACTCTCAGCCCAAAAGCAACTAAAAACTAAACTTAAGAAAGAAAACTAAGGAAACTAAAACAAATAAGATATCTAAAAAATAAATAAGAGAAAGAATTAGAAAGAGGTTACCGGATTGGAGATTGCTATATTAGAATCCTACAAAATGGAAAACCAAGTTAGATTCTAAAGACAAGTTCAGAAAAAATCCTAACCTAGAAATAAAATAGAAAGTTAATCCTAATCTTAACCTAATTCTAATACTAACTAATATTCAGAAAAATGCAATCGTAGTCCCTGGCAGCAATGCCAAAAACTTGTTCACAACCCCTAATGTAGGGTCACGATGTAGTAATAATCTCGGTGAGACCGAGGTCAAATCCACAGGGATTAATCTTGTTCGTTTATGAAAATAACTAGAACTAAAACTAGAAGAAGATCTAAATCTAAATCTAAAATAATAGAGAGAGTAATCATGAATAATGTTATGGAAACTTGTGAATTTAAAGGTGGGAACTAGGGTGCCAAGGATCCACTTGTAGCTATCAAGATGCTACCTTACTTAATTCAAGAAGTACAATTGGAATCAGAGTCCTATCTTATTTAATTAGAAGAGATGATCAAATCTCTTAACTTTTCATTGAACTAGCCTCAATGGAGCAAGATTGTGAAAATTTGGAAGGGATTCCATCACCCTACCATGCCCAAGAGACGATGGTGAACAATAGGATTTACCAATCCCACAATCTCAAATAGGAAAAGAAGAAATTCAAAGCTATCGCAGTGTCTATTGTAATTTGAGTCACAACAAACTATAGAAAACTGAAAAAATTCCTTAAAATCAACTAGAAATTAATGAAGTTCAATATAAACAAGAATCAAAGAAAGATAAACATCTTAATCACGCTATAAGCTTCACCTCTTAGCCCTAGCTAAGAGGTTTAGTTAACCATGGACATGATTAAACCAAAATCTCTTAAATAAAACATGAAAACAACTAATGAATAAGAAGAAAAACTCTTTGCGGCGGCTCCTTTGCCCTTTTGTTCCACTCCTTAAACCCTAGAAGATCCCTAAGAATGTCCCAGGGATTCCTATTTATAGTTGTGAAGTCCCATCTTATGCATCGCTTTATAATTTCCAAAAACTGGCTTGAATTTACGTACTCCGCATAATCCTCGCGTTACGCTTCGGTTAGACCGAAGTCATGTCTTGAATTTAGGAGTAGAGCATTTAGGTCAGACCGAGTCCAACCAAAATCTCCAACTGAAGTTAGCTTCAGTCGGACTGAATTAAGCCTGAAAATCCTGATTTCTTGTTGGACAGTTTTTTACGATTTCGGTCGGACCAAAGTTGGCTCAAGTAGGACCGAATTAAAGTCTGAAAATCACGATTCTTAATAGACTATTTTGTGCACTTTTGGTCGGACTGAAGTTGGCTCAAGTTGGATAGAGCTGTCTATTTTTTCTTCTATTTGACTTGTGTTTTTTTCTAGTCTTTTCTTCATCCTTTGCACTTGGTTTTCTTAGATCTTGAGGTCTTGAAATCTTCAATCTTGGTCTCCTAAAATCCACTCCTTGCTTTGGTGATTCTTGAACTTCAAATCCATGCTTATAACATTCTTTTCAATCCAAGCTCTCAAATTCACCTTGCAACACAAACATGTAAAAAATATACCATTAAGCATTATCATGTTCATAAAATCAAGATATAAACGGGGGAAAATATGAAATGTTTGACACTTAACAATAAGTCTTTTGGACTATCAATCGATAAGTCTATGCAATTGTCTTTACAAAATCTTGTCAAAAGTAATTGTGAATAAATTATCATTGTTGCTTCCGAGGATTATCTCTCAAGAGTAGGGAGCTTTCATTCAAGGCTGTCAAATAGTAGAGAACATTGCCATAGCCCAAGAATACTTCAGAGAGGTAAACAAATAAGTCCATGTAAAACTGTAACTATCAAGTTTGACATGGAAAATGCTTATGATAGGGTCAAATGGAATTTTCTCGAGCAAGTCCTGTCTAAGTTCAACTTTAGTCAGACCTGGGTAAACCTGGCGAAGAAGTTATTGGCTAATTCTTGATTTTCTATTCTTATAAATGGGGAGGCGTGTGGTCAACAGATGAGTTCAGTCTTTCTAAAATTCAGCACTTTGCAAATCCAATTTTCTTCCTTCTTCACTTAGTTTTCTTGAATCTTGGGCCCTTGAAATCTTCAATCTTAGTCTCTAAAGATCTATTATTTGCCTTGATAATCTTCAAGCATCTATTTTCATTCTTTTAGCATCCTTTTTAATCCAAGCCCTTGAAATCACCTTGCAAAACAAACATGCATAAATATATCGATTAAGCACTATCATGTCTATAAAATCAAGATATCAACAAGGAAAAATATGCAATATTTGGCACTCAAAACACCCCTAACTAGCATTTTACTAGTCTCGAGCAAAATATGTGTGAAGCAATCTTCAATTCTTAATTTCTAAACCTCTTTTAGAAAATAATCTTTTGTGAAATCAAGTATGAATGAGTATGAATCAAAGTTGAGAGAGTGAAAATTTGAAAACCTAGATCTAAATCTCATGAGAAATCAATTAAATCAAGTCTTCCTACATCAACTAACTAAGAGAATAAGTTCACACATCAAGTTTCTAATGTGCTCGGTGAATCTCAACTCACTTTCTATAAACAATAATTATTGTTTCATAATGTTAGCTATGCTCATCACTTCAAGATAAATGGAATAACACAAGCATTGATTCCAAATTTGTCCCCTTTTTCTTCTTTTTCCAGCTTCTGATTTTATATCGACAACCCTTTTCACATTATTTTTAGATTTTTCCTTCTTTTTCGGTAAAATTCTCTTCAATGTATTGCCTTTTTATTGAGCTAACTATTTTTTACTAGCTCTTTTCATCTTTTAAGGTAGATCAAGATCTCCAACTTAGTTTTCAATACCTATCAGTGATATACAAACTAACAATCAGAAATTCTATTATTTTCCATAGAAGACAAGTCTAGTGTGAATTGTGATTTATATGAAAGTGATATTTAAACTTCCTCTTATCCAATCAATTGGATATAGTCTACTTAGTAGATCAAACTCCAACAATTCAAAATTCAACTCTCTATCATGTCATAATACTCAAAATATTCTTAATTACACAAACTATCACTTTCCAAACGAGTTTTTAACTTGACAAATTGAAAATTTTTAAAAATCTTTATTTGAAAAACTAAGAAAATACCAATTAGTTTACTTAATCCCACATCTCCCAACCTAAATTCTACATTGTCCTTAATGTAAGAGATGTGAAAATTCAATGCACATGAGACAATAAAAATAAAAGGGAGGTGACGGAAAGGTAGTACCTGAAGAATTGAAACTTGTTCTAAAGCTCTCAACATGTACATGGGTTAGCACGAAAACTAAAAAAACTATACAAAATAATCTAATCCTAAGAAAGTAATAAACCTAACTATACCTGCATCAAACTAAGAGGTCAATCCCGATACACAGGATCAGTCAGAGGGGTGGACGTATCCTCTGAAACAAATTTCTCAATAAATGGCTTTAACCATTGTCCATTCACTTTGTAATTGTTGTCATTCATTGGATTCTCAATCTCAACAGCTCCATGAGGATATACCAATTTCACAATAAAGGGGTCGGTCCAATGAGAGTGAAGCTGACCCAAAAATAGATTTAATTAGGAATTATACAAAAGGACTTTTTAACTAATTGTGAACGATTTTCAAAGGATGCTCCAATCATGGAACACCTTCATCCTATCATTGTAAATTCTCAAATTCTCATATGCATCATTTTGGATTTATTCGAGTTCATTCATCTAAAGTTGGTGCAGCGAGCGGACGTTGTCTAAGTTGAAGTTCATATTTTTAATTGCCCAGTAGGTCTTATGTTCCAGCTTCACAGGAAGGTGGCAAGCCATCTGATATATAAGTCTAGAGGGAGACATTCCAATGGGGGTCTTAAAAGCTATACAGTAAGCCCATAAAGCATTAATTAATTGGATTGACCAATCCTTTTGATCAGGATTAACCATTTTTTCTAGAATTTGTTTGATTTTCCTGTTGAAAATTTCAGCTTGATCACTTGTTTGCGGGTGATAGGGGGTTCTCCCCTTATGTGAAATGCCATATTTTTCATTAATTTTTTGAATGGCCTATTATAAAAATGTGACCCTCCATCACTTATAATGGCTCTAGGTGTACCGAACTGAGAAAGGATTTTTTTTTTTAAAGAATTGAATGACCATTTGATGATCATTATTTCGGCATGAGATAACCTCAACCCACTTAATGACATAGTCTATCGTGAGCAAAATATAATTATTCCTAAATGATGGGGGGAATGGTCCCATGAAATTGATGTCCCAGAAATCAAATGCTTCGATAATTAGAATGGGGTTCAGTGGCATCATATTTCTATTGAAAAAACCTTCCGATTTTTTACAACGCTCATAAGCTTTGCAAAACTCGTGAGTATCTTTGAACATAATGGGACAATAAAAGTTGTACTAGAGAATTTTGGTCGTGATCTTTTTAGCAGAAAAGTGACCTATAAGACCCCTATCTTAGCCTGTACTGTTTTGTAGGCTTCTATGGTCCTCCCGGTCAAATTTCGGTGACTCACGATCTGTAATTGGTAGTTGTGCATGACCTTGAGTCATATCTTGTATTTCAGAGTTGGGTCAACCCGAGACTTGTAATCTAGCGACCACGCCGTCGCTGCGGTTCCAATGTCGTGTCTCGCTCGCTGAGGCAATACCCGAGCCAAAAGATGTGGGCTCGTGTTCAGTTCAAGGCAAACGCTGCGCGTTGTAAAACCTAAGAGAAACATGTCAAATCAATCACCTCACATGTCAAGTACATGTCTCATCCCCATGCAACCCAAAGTCAACTCTCTCTCTCCACCCATCCCTTTTCAAGTACACCCATCACTCACCCCATCACTCACCCATCCCTCTCTCTCTTATAACCTCTCTCTCTCATTCTCCCAAGCAACCCCAAGCACCCAACGTCCATGGTTTTCTAAGGAGATAAGAAACTAGTGTGACCCACTCCCTACCACCCAATACCACCATCCAAAGATCATCTCAACCATTAAAAATCATTCCCTTGGAGCTCTAGAGGTTAGAGGTGGAAGAAGGAAGAGGAGATCAAAGGTGGGTGATCTTAGGTTTTCTATTGATGATTTTTATGATTTGAGGGCCCACATATGGTGGGACCCCTCTTGATGTATGCATTGTTCTAAGAGGGACCCATAGTGGCGGGGTCCCCCCACTACTCACGTCTCTCTATCTCCCTCTCTCTCTCTCTCTCTTTTTTACTTTTGTGGCCCACCTTGATGCTTGATCCATGCCGTACATGCCGTGGGACCCACCTGCGTGTAGATTTCATCCACACCTTTCGTCCATCTCATGAGACCCACATGAGGTATGTTTTATCCAAACCGTCCATTAGTGGTCCACGTGTAAGGCCACCCCAACGTATGTGGCTGATGAGCCACGTGTATGTGACCCCACCTGGATGAACGTATTTCATCCAACTATCCTACCTTGGGACATGTAGCAGTAGGCTACTGGAATGTATAAAGGGAAAAATAAATATTAGCTTTCATTTTAAAGGGGGCAGGTCACACTCACATGGACCCTACCTTAATGTATGTATCTGATCCACACCGTTCACCCTTTTTCCCAACTCATTTTAGTCGTTAAGCCGAAAAGTGAAGCCAATCTGAATATCTGGCGGGCTGCATCATAGAAAATAGTGATATTGATTATTAAAATCTGTTAGGGCCCACTTTAATGTTTCTACACACCAAAACATGCTTAATATTGGGCTCGTTTGGTCTGTCATGAGCCATAAAATCCAATGGATGGAGTGAATCCTCCTGATGCGGGCCCCACCTAGGAAAATCCTGAGAAAAACAAAAAAAATCATGTGCAGCAGGCGCTGTCACTGCTCATCCAAAGGATGCTGTAGCACCGTCCTATTGCTGCGTTAAGTGGAGAGGTGGGGACCGTCGGTCCCAGCCGCAGGCCCCACCATGATGTGTGTTGAACATCAAAACCGTGCATTTGATGGGGCCCCTTTAGATAGAGGGGCACCCAAAAAATTAGCCATACATGGGAAGTCAGGTGGTCCACATGGCAGGAAACAGTGGTGGATTGAACGTCTGCTGTAAGGCCCATATCCTAGACCGTACCATTTCGTATGCTTCCGCAGTCCTCCCGATCGAATTCTGGCGACCCGCAATCTGTTACGGTATTTGTGCGCGATCCTTAGTCGTGTCCCATATATCAGAGTCGGTGTAATCCGAAACTTGTACCCTAGCAACCACGCCGTCGCTGCAATTCCGATGCCACATCTCACGCGCCGAGGTGATAGTTAAGCCAGGAGATGTGAGCCCATGTTCAGTTTAAGAAAAATGCCACGCATTGCAAAACCCAAGAGAATCTCTATAGCATGTCACCTCAATCAATAAATCAATTCCATCAAGGGTCAAGTACATGTCAAGTACATATCACCTCATACCCATCCCTAAGCAACCCCATAAGTCAACAAACCCTTACACAACCCATACCCTTCTTACAAAAATTTTCTCAAAAGTCAACAAAGTTCTTACACACCCATCCCTCTCTCCCATCCATCACTCCATCCCATCTCCTCTCTCTCTCTCTCTCTCTCTTATTTCTCCCTTCTTTTCCAAACAACCCAAAAACACCAAAATACCACACGTTCAAGCTCTCCCAAATCTCCATGAGAGAATTTTGTGTGTGGCCCACTTCCTAACCCTCTCATCTCCCATCTCAACCTTTCATTCTTCATCATCTTTCGTTGGAATCGAAGCTAAGGAGTAAAGGAAGCCAAGGAAGCAAGAAGATCGAACGGTGGGTGCTTCATAGGCCTAGATTTTTTATGTTTTATGATGGGCCAAGTGAGGCCTACCGATTGATGGTATGGATCACACTTTGGACCCTAGATGTGGCCGATGGCCTACTTTGATTCTCATGATCATTCCATGATGGGGCCATTCTCCATGGACCCCATCATGATGTTTATTTTCTTTGCATGGGTAGGGTCATCTAGACCTTGCATTTCAGTGGAGAAAGGATCTCCATCGTTGATTTTGATTGGTGGGCCCACATGTATTGGGACCCACTTGATGAATGATTGAATGCATGGAACGGAGGGCCCATAGTGCCGGGGTCCCTCCGTCATAACGTGTCCCTCTCTCTCTCTCTCCTTCCTTTATTTTGTGGCACACCTAATGAGTATATGTGATGTCCAAACCGCCTATCAAATGGACCCCACAGCTGTCCAAGCTATGTGGGCCCTACTTAACAATGATGGGAAAACATAAATATCAATTGATCAAGTGGGCCACGTCCACGTGGGACCCACCAGCCATGGTCCCCACATGTGGGACCTGCCTTGATAAATATGTCCACATCCAGTGTCCCTGGACGCTGGATGTTGTGAGCATGGATAGACAGTGGGTGTACTAACAAACAACAAATAAAATAAAATGCTTGGTTTATGCTTTTTGGGTGGACTGCTCATGCAAGCCCCACCTTGATGTATGAATTCAATTTGCGTTGTCCATCCTATTTCCCAACTCATTTTAGGCATTGAGCTGAAAAATGAAGCTGATCTGACTATCTGGTGGGCCATAGTATAGAAAATAGTATTGTTACCATTGAAAGCCACTCCAATATTTCTATACACTGAAACATACTCAATATTGGGTTTGTTTGGCTTATCTTGAGCCATAGGAGCCATTGGGCGGGGTAGATCCTCACGATGTGGGCCCCACCTGGGAAAATCCATAAAAAAACTATATATTTTTAAAAATAATAATATATGCAACAGGACGCTGCTGCTACCAGAGGGCGCGTAGGTAGCGCCTGTTGTACTAGTGACGGACGGACAGGCAGGGACCCATGGTCCCAGCCGTGGGCCCCACCATGATGTGTGTTGATCATCAACACCGTGCATTTGTCGAGTCCCCTCTAACCAGTGGGCCACTCAAAAATCAATCTTATACACAACTCAGGTGGCCCACACAGCAGGAAACAGTGAGGATTGAATGTCTCCAATTACGACCCTTTTTGTGGTTATAGAAATTTTGGATCACTATGAAATTTGTTTTTCCTTTTCATCCAGGTTCGTGTGACCTTATCAACGTAGATGACATATAAACATTATGGTGGGCCCCACGTGGGACCCACTAATGATGTGTTTCAACCACACCGTCCCCACTACTGGGAGTGGGACGACTGGTGTACCTCACTCCAGCTATAGCTGCTGGAGTTGCGTCACCAAGTTCTATGGGTCCTACCTGTATCATCCACACCCTCCATCTATGGGACCCACCATAAGGCATGTGTTGCATCCAAGCCATCCAACCATTTTGAAAGCTCGTCTTAAGGCTTGAGACTAAAAATAAGATAGATCTATAGTTCAAGTGGACCCCACCTTGGTATATGTATGAGGCCCATCTTGATTTATTTGTGGCCATCCATTGATGGCCCACCTTGGTATATGTATGAAGCCCATCTTGATTTATTTGTGGTCGTCCATTAAGGCCCACCTTGGTATATGTATCAGGCCCATCTTGATTTATTTGTGGACGTCCATTGAGGCCCACTTTGGTATATATATAAGGCCCATGTTATGAGACCCATTAGATGTTTTTGAGGCCCATGGATCGAGGCCTAATGGGATGTACATAAGGCCCATTACAATGTGTGATTCTACCATGATCGATGTAATGATGTTTATGGCGGGCTATGCCTTGGGAGCAATGATGGTTTGACGTCCACATTGTAAGAGCAATGATGGTTAAATGTCGGCATTATAACTTCCCTTAGGCCTTATTAGGCCATTCTCATCATTCTCTTAATGGGTTAACCTAAATAAGTGAGCCACATTCGCCATATACGGATGGCGCAGTGCCATCGGATTTGATATAACCACAACCGAGGGCTGATCTTTATATTATGGTTGATCAATTGTTCATCTATGGACCCCGTCTTATCTATGTGCTAGTTGTTGATGCAAATTATCGGTGTCAATTATCGATGATGATCATTGGTGCCGATTGTCAAGGCCGAATCTAATTGTCGAGGCCGATCCTGATTATCGAGGTTGATTCTGATGGTTGAGGCCGATTCCGATTGTTGAGGCCGATTCCAATTGGTCGAGGTCGTTCTGATTGTCAAGGCTGATTGAATAGGCCGGTTATCGATACCGATTATGAGTATATGACCAAGGTGTAGGTTTCATGCCGCACTATCCAGCATGGGATGGTGGGCCTGCCATGATGTACATGTTTCATCCATGCTGTCCACATGGGACACAAGTGATGTATGTGCCTTATAGCCTGACCGTCTATGGGACGTGGACCCCACACAAAGTATGTTTTATCCACACCGTCCATGGGACGTGTGATCTACCTTGATGTGTGATTTCATCCACACCGTTCAGGGACAGGGGACCATCATGATATATGTTTTATTGTTGTTGTCCATTAGTTTTCAGGGCCCACTTACTCTATGTGCAAGGCCCACCTGTGATGTATATTTGAGGCCAATGTCATGTATTTATGACCCATGTGCTGAGGCTCATTGTGATGTATGTGCGACCCATGAGTGAGGCCCGATGTGATGTATTTATGACCCATGTGCTGAGGCCCATAGTGATGTGTAATAGGCCCGTGTCATGCGGCCCATTGCAATGCATATTAGGCCTATGTGATGAGTCCCAACTTAACGTATGTTAGGCTCGTGTGAGCAATCCATTGCAATGTATATTAGACCTATGTCATGTGGCCCATTGTGATATGTATTAGGCCTAAGTATGTGTCTCATTGTGATGTATTTGTGGCTTATTTGATAAGACCCATTCCGATGTATTTGTGGCCCATATGGCGAGACCCAATGTGGTGTATATGTGGCCCTTGAGTGAGGCCCAATGCGATGAAGGTATGGACCGATGTAATGTGTGATTTCACTATAATGTATGTAACGATATTTATGTGGGCCACTGCTTGGGAGCGATGTTGGTTAAATGACCACATTGATGGGCAATGATGGTTAGATGTCCACATTATGACCTTCCCTTGGGCCCACTATGAGGCCCATTCTCGTTATGAATAGGTTGTCTAGGCCTATCCTTGATATGAGGAAAGTACACCATTATCATAAAGCATGCTTAGTATAACTTCATGACCCATGCCCATGCGCATCACACTATCATCATATAGTATGCTAGTATAGCTTCACGACCCATACCCATGCGCATCATATGTATACCTAATATGAGGAATGATTAATCATAGTACATGTTATTGGACATATTATTATGGGACTCCTTGATAGGAGGAGTTGCCCATATGAGCACGTGGTACGTGCAGGTTTGATGCATGACTGGATGGTATGACTCATGCATCTCACATTTTGAGATGTATGCCCTAACGACATTAGGGTCATAGCCTCCATAGACATATCGTGGATGGCTAGATGGGACACCGAAAATCTGTTCTATATGGGGTGCTATAGATATCCCTGGGTGAAAGTCCCTAAACCCTCTTGGTTCCAGAGGTTGCTCCAACATCTAGACCGAGTGGATGCATGAGTGCATGAGGGCCGCATACTGTTAGGTCACGTCTCCCATTGTGTCATGGTCGATTGGAAGGGGGTACGGCCTTACCTACCTAAGAGGAGGGGCAATGTTAGGCTGAGTCTGACCAGCTCGAGGAATGGGTCAGCTATCGACGAGCCGGGCTCGATATTGGTAGGTGGATAATGAGGTCTCTTCCACTCACCTTGTTGCGCGCGATGGGGCGGCAATCTGGTTTGGAGTGTAATAGACCTTGGTGATTTTCTAGAGAGGAATCGTACTGATATGTGGACTTATTGAGTATGAGTTGCATATTCATTCATTCACTATCCACTTGGGCTGGTAGTGCGCAACTAATTTTTGTGTACCTTCGTAATGACAAGAATTTCGGTTGGGCGCACGACTAACCTGAGATCAAGAGTCTACTACATTGAGTCTGGCTATCCAAATTTAGGTATAGGATTGGTTTAGATTGATGTCCCTTGTGATGGACCCCATAGCCTGCGATACTACATACTATCATCCTGACTTCACACTCTAGCTTGGTCATTTCATTCGCATCACATTGCATCTTCAGCACATAGCATTTGGTTTACTGTGCTTCCATATTACATAACATAATTAAGGTTGGCAATATTCGTAGACTCAGTATCTGGTATTTGGCTCACTATGTCTCCCCATTGCATAGCTGATGTACATTGCTTCCTAAGTATATGATATAGGTTTATTATATTTTTACATCGCATAGCCTGGATGAGGCTGATGGTATTTATGGGCTTATCAGCATGTTTTTACATTACTCTGACATTGTATGATTTATTAACATACCCGTATTACTGAAAGCATTTATAGACTTGTCAGTATTTGCACTTACTCTGATTACTCTGATATTGAATACTTGACACTTATCTTGTGCATACACTTTCACCACCCGCTAAGCTTTCTATAAGCTTATGCATGATAGATGCATGCAGGTGGCGTTAGATTGCAGCAGCATTGAGCTTGGAGCATGCAGCTGTCTTCTTGAGCTTTGATTTTTTTAATATATGTATTTCCCTTTCAGCACTGTATTCAATTGTTTATATTAGTGGATATGTGATGATGATGTTTCCTTTGTGATTTGGGTAAACATGTGGTTATGCTTATTACGAGTTAAATGTACATTGGAAAATCCTCCTTGTAGGATCCCAAGATCGAAATCTGGCGTATGGACGCTGGGAGCCGAGAATGGGGTACTACGTAGGCTATCGGCACTGGATTCGGCAATCGAAAATTTTATGAGCCTGGTTTCCAAGTTTAGGGCGTGACATCTTCCATTGAAACCCTTTTTGGGTATAGAAGTTCTGGACCAAAATGATTTTTTTTTCTTTTAGGTCTTCGTGACCTTATGAACAGATTGAATGGAAAATAAATGTTACAGTGGGCCCAACGTGGTACCCACCTCTGTGAAGTGGATTGACTAGTGTACAACAGCTATATAGCTGCTGTATTGATGTCAGTAAGTTCTGTGGGTCTGTAGCCCACCTTATTGTATGATCCACGTGGTCTAGCAGGTGGGACCCACATGATTTATGTATTATATCCTCACCATCCAATCCAACAAAGGACGGTGGGACACCATCTGATATATGTGTTTTATTCCAGCCGTCCATCATCTAGATGGTGGTACACCACGTGATGTACGATGAGGCTCACCTTGGTATATGTGTTTTATCTCAGTCGTCCGTTATGTGGACTCCATGATGTATGTGTTGTATCCACCGTCCATCTGCATGGACTACATGTGATGTGTGAGTTTTATCTATACCATCCATTTTGCTAGGGACCCCATCTATATTTGTTGTTGTTTTGATATTAGCAAGTTTTGTGGTCAGACATGAGGTATGTATTATATCCCAACCATCTGTGTGGGACCCACTCCACAGGTGCGCATGTGTGGAGATGGGGCCCACTAGATGTATGCATTGTATATTTACACCATCCATTTTGGACGGTACCATGTGGGGCCTACCATTAATGCATGTATTGTATATCTTCGTCGTCCGTCCACCTGGTCGGTGCGACCCACCATAACGTATGTGTTTCATGCAGACTGTTCATCTGCAGGGCCCACCTACAGTGTGCAGGGCCCGCCAACAGCATCCAGGGCCCACTTGTTGCATGTGCAAGGCCCACTGGTGATGTATATTTGAGGCCCACCTGCGATGTATAATTGAGGCCCAAGTGATGAGTGTAAGGCCCATGTCATGCGGCCTAGGTGATGTATTTAAGGCCCATGTGATGGGGCTCGCCTTTTGATTATTTACGGCCCATGAATTGTGGCCCATCGTGATGTATTTGAGGCCATTTATAAGGCCCATAGTGATGTATATGTGGCACAGGTATGAGGCCCATTGTGATGTGTTTCCAGCCCATTTGACGAGGCCCATTATGGTGTATCTATGGCCCATTTGGCGATGCCCAATGTGTTGTATGTGTGGCCCACTTGATGTATATGCGGCCCAGCCATGAGGCCCAATGTGACGTATATGAGGACCATTGGTGCGTCCCATTGATGCGGTCCATAGTGATGTGTGTTAGGCCCATGTGAGCGGCCCATAGTGATGTGTGTTAGGCTCGTGTGAGCGGCCCATAGTGATGTGTATTAGGCCCAGGTGATGCAGCCCGACGTGTTGTATATGAGACCCATATGATGAGGCCTGATGTGATGTATTTACGACCCATTGTGATGTATTTTGGCCCATTTCGTAAGGCCCAATGAGATGTATTTCTGACCCATATGTCATGGTCCATTGTGATGTGTATTGGCCCATTGTTGTGGCCCATTGTGATATAATTCCTGCCCATATGGCGAGGCCCAATGTGTTGGATATGTAGCCCATGAGTGAGGCCCATCATGACATGTATTAGGCACTTGAGAGAGGCCCATGGTGATGGATATTGGGCCATTATTGAGGCCTTAGGCCCACTATATGTTTGGCTCTATGTGGGCCACTCCTTGGGAGTAATGCTGGTTAAATGTCCACATTAATGGACAATGATGGTTTAATGTCCTCATTATGACCTTCCTTTAGGCCCTTTGTGTAATGACCCGGGAAATTTCATGCCTTGACCCGAGTACTACCTCTATTTTTTTTCTTAGAAGCTATTTGGGGTAATTAGTGCTAAACTTGATTGCTTGTGAAATTTGCATCAATCACTTTAAATTCGATCTGCATGACTCAAAACTATGTTACTCTGAAATCTGAGATTCATCGCTGAATCCATTTGCTCTTGGGAATTTTTGGAAGTTCTGGATCGGACCTGGACCGCGCGTCGTAAGTCCGATAGCGATGATCTTAGGCTGTATTAGTCACCATGTTGGACTTGACCATCACCTCAAAAATCAAGTCCAAATGATGTTCGGGGTCGATTTGATTGAGTCTGGAGTGAAGAGTGTGAGAACGGTGGAAATTAAATAAGATTTTATGAAATCTGAATCGTGTCGCTTGCGCGATGATTTTAAGCAATCTGACCGTTGGATTCTGACCCAATTTCACCCTCTGATCAGGGAAGGTGGCCCAGACATGTCGTTATGCTTGTGGACCTGATCGAGTTTTGGTGACCGTTGAATTGAGTGTGGTCCGCCACAGCTGATCTGAAGATCTGGTAGGTACGAAAACTCAGCTTGACCAAGATCCATAGTCAATGAGCTTAAGTCCAACCTCTCGTGGAAAAAGGCCCACCAGAACTGCTCCGTTGGATCGAGAGAGGCCTATTTTGGTTATAACCTAAGTATACCTTGGCCTTAGGGTTATTTTTATCAATTTTAGGCCTATAAATAGACCTTAAAACCCTAGCTCTCTTTTCCATACGAATTTCCTAACCCTAACTAAGAAAGAGAGGGGAAAAGAGAGAGAAAGTGAGAGAGAAGTTGGTGAATCATCTTAGATTCTTTCTTGTTCTCCTTCATCCTTTAACCTTCACTTTAGAATCATTATTCCAGCGATTCTGAGTTCATCCTTGGGTAAGTTAACCTAACCCTAATTTGTTTTAGAGCTTAGATGAGCCTATGTGTTGTTGTAGCTCATTTCTATTCTTGCCTTAGGTTATCCTGTTGCCGTTGATGAAGACATATCGTCTGAAATCAGTTCGGTGTTCTATTTCTGGCTTAAGGTGCGGACTTTAAGTGTATAGGTTATGGTTTTCAAGGCTTTCAATGCCAGTGAATGGTTTATTCTTGCTATGGATGAGATTTCACATGTCAAATGCTATGTTTATGTTGCGTTCCTGATATGCATGTGATATATTGAGATTTGTGTATTCTATGTATATGTAGGAAGTACCGTATACGTATAAAATATGCACATGTGTTTGCCATGATTATTTATTGTGTATGTATGCTAGATGTATGTGTGACAACTCCTTGGCAAAAGGAATTGTCCAAATGCGTGTATTTCAACATACGTCATGTATGTTGAACTATTTACTCTAAGTGCTTGTAGAAATGTCTGAATGATCTGGAATGTAATATATCAACCTAGTATGGGCGTTGAGAAGCGATTCTCAACTCTCCTATTAGTGTGTATGATTTCCTTCATGCAAGTTACATTCTTTGTTGTTTAACTTCCAGCATTACTTGTGTGCAAATCCATGTTGAGTTGATATTCTTCAAGTGCTTACATACCACATGACTTGAGTTGTTATTCCATTACTATTCCAAATTGTTGTTATGAATATCTGTTGTAGTGGAATGTGTTTGGGACTATGAGTTAGTCCAGGAAATCGGTAATCGGCCTTGAGATTGTGGCTGAGATTGCTTTCACCACGTAGGACGTAATTAGACGAACCTGAGTCGTATTTAAGTTATTGGCACTGGTTTAGCCACGCGGAGTGCTTGCGTACTCTATGTCATTCAACCCAACGTGCGCTCGTGTTAGTCGAGTTCGTCAAGTAACCCGATTGTCCGATATATGTTCACCATGTATGGACGCTATTGTTTGAATCTAGGGTACCAACCATACCAGTGCAAATCCTGTAAACCATTGTACCTTGATCTGCTAAGACTCATGAGCCGGACATGGTGGTATGGGACATCGTGGTCATGCTGTCGGCCTACGCTAGGGTGACGAGCCTCCCCATAGTGACCAGTGAGCAACCAAACTCGTGAGCCGATTATGGTGGTATGGGACACTATATTCATGCTGTCGGCCTACATTGATTGGTGATGAGCCCTTTGTAGTGACTTCGAGCATGCCTGAATACCGCATTAAGGTGACGAGCCTTAGTGTAGTAATGAAGGTATGATAGGCGTGCATTGATTGGTGACGAGCCCTTTGCAACGACCTGAAAACATATGATCGTATGAGATTGTCTAGGACTGACGACCCTAGTATGGATCGCTGTTTGGATGGTGATATGACGAAGGTACCTTAGCTTCCCAATCCTGCTGTATGAAAAGGACTAATAATAACTTGGTAATCATGTTCATACACCGCATTTGCATGTGCTTTATAGATATGGGCACTTTGAGGCGATGTCATGAGTAACGTAAGATGAAGACGCTGAGGGTGTACGCGCGAGGGCACGAATCATTCTGCATACATCCTTGCATTAACAAGAGTACTTAGGATATGTTTGATTGTTCTGCTTTATCATTACTGCTTGATTGAATTGATAACATGTTAACCTGTGCTTTATTGTTCCACTGAGTTGATCACTCACTCCCACGTTCTGGGGCGATGTTTAAACACCCACCAGACTCTGTCTTAGTTACTGATGTTGCAGATATTGATGCGGCTCCTGAGGCAGAGCAAGAGTTTGATGATGATGAGGTTGCATTCTCTTTTATGCAGTTTTCAGACGGGTTCTAGTTAGCCTTGTTCTGATGCGCGGGATGCTGGGATTTCTTTTGGGATTAAATGATGTAACTTGATACTTGTAATTTTGATAGTAACACTTGTAACACGACCTGGTATGTGTATGTATTTCAGGGATTTGCACATGTACACTTATATTCCTTTAAGTCTTCCGCTTGCGTTCTTCACTTATCCCTGAATTATGTTTGCAGTTTGGCTTAATCTATTCCATGTTTTATGCACTCTTACAGACAACATACATCCATCATCAAATATGTTGCATAAGTGATGGTCTGAAACTCGGGAGCTGATTTATGCTCGACCCCCGAATTTCAGGGCATTACACTTTGTTAGGCCGATTCTGATTAGTAGGCCAATTCTGATTGTTGAGGTCGATTTTGATTGTCAAGGCCAATTCCGATTGTCGAGGTCAATCCCGATTGTCGAGGCCCATTATCGGTGCTAGTTGTCGACACCGATTATGAGTATGTGATATCATAGCATCATGTACATGCCCATACACATCATCTACATGTTTATTATGAGATGTGGTTCACCATTGCATATGTCATTGGGTAGGTTGTTGTGAGACTCCCTGATGGGTGGAGATTGTCTCATATAAGCCCATGGTATGTGCAGGATTGATGCATGACTAGATTGTATGACTCATGCATCTTGCATTGTGTGTTGTGATTACTGTACGCCCTAGCGACATCAGGGTCATAGCCTCCACAAGCATATCGTGGATGGCTAGATGTAATACCAAAAATGTTTGATTTGAGCATCTGGGCACTTTGGATGTCCGTGGGTAAAAGTCCCTAAATCTCCGTTGCTAGGAGACGCCCCAATGTCTAGACCGAGTGGATACATGAGTGCTTGAGTGCCAAATACCAGTAAGCCGTGTCTCCCACTGTGTCGTAGTCAGTTGGGAGGGGGTGTGGCCTTATCCGCCCGAGTGAGGGAGCTGTAAGCTAGGCTAAGTTTGACCAACTCCTAAATGGGTCCGCTATCGACGAGCTGGGTAGGCATTGGTATACTACTAGCAAGCAGGTAGTGATGTCTTTTTCACTCGCTGGGCTACGCGTCCGGCCGAGGCGGTAGCCAGCTTGGAGTGTACTAGACCCCGGTGATGATCCCAGAGATGTACAGTACTGATACATGGACTTATTGAGCAGTAGTTGCATACTCATTCATTCATTCATTTACTATCCACTCGGGCTAGTGGTGCGCAACTAATTATTGTGTACCTTCATAATGGAAAGGATTTTGGTTGGGGCGCACGATTAACCTAAGGTCAGGGGTTTACCATATTGAGTCTTGCTATCCAAATTTAGGTATGGGACTGGTTTGGATAGAAGTCCCTTATGATGGACCCCATAGCCTACGATACTACGTACTATCATCCCGACTTCACTCCAGCTCAGTCATTTCATTTGCACCGCATATTGCATTGCATTAGCAACATTTAATATTTTGAGATACTATGTTTCTGCATTTATATGGCTTAGATGAGGTTGATGGTATTCTTGGTTTGTTAGGATTTGCATATCGTATTACATACTCGACATTTGATATTTGGCTCATTTTAATTTGCATTCCGTACTCTGATATCGTATAACTCATGGACTTACAAGTATGTTTCCGCTTACTCTGATATCGTATAATTCATGATCCTGCCAGTATTTCCGACATTGTATGATTATGGCATTGTATTTGTGTGCTTGGTACTTATCTTCTGCACACACTTTCACCACCCTTTAAGCTTTTTATAAGCTTATGTATGATAGATGCGTGCAGGTGGCGTTAGGTCGCATTAGCGTTGAGCTTGGGGCGTGTAACTATCTTCTGGAGCTTTGATTTCGATATATGTATTTCCCTTTTAGCTTTGTATTTAAATGTTTATATTAGTGGATATGTGATGATGATGTTGCCTTTGTGATTTGGGAAAACTTGTGGTTATGCTCATTACGAGTTAAATATATGTTGGAAAATCCTCCTTGTAGGATCCTTGGATCAAAATCTGGTGTATATGTGCTGGGAGCTGAGAATGGGGTACTACGGAGGCTGTCAGTACCGGATTCGATGATCAGAAATTTTGTGAGCCCAGTTTCCGGGTTTGGGGCATGACATGAACACTACAGGCCTTGGAGTGACATATGGAGATTACGCTTTGATGTTCATTATCGGGCATAAATCTCCTTAAAATCTTATAAGGGCAATATTTAAACAAGTAGGGGTCATACAAGATAAACTTACGTACCTCGGCGTAGAATATTTTTCTTATCTTGCGCAGTCCAATGTATTAGCATGAAACCTATGGTAAGATAATTTGTAATGTTAGCAAACTAAGGTAATTTGGAATGCTTAAATAATTATTCATTGTGAATATATCATTTATCAGCGTTAGCTCAAGGGAATCTGATATAACAAGTCTAAAGAGATAGTTAGCCACTACGTTCTCTACTCATTTTTTATCTAGTATTTCAATGTCAAACTCTTGGAGTAGGAGGATCCATCTTATCAAGCGAGGCTTAACATCCTTTTTAGAAAGAAGGTACTTAAGCACCGGATGATCGATGTAAATAATGATCTTAAATACGATCAAGTAGGACCTAAATTTGTTTAAAGCGAACACTATGGCTAAGAGTTCCTTTTTCGTAGTAGAGTAAATCATTTGGACAGAATTTTGATTTCTACTCACGTAGTAAATCACGTAGGCTTCTTGTCATTCCTCTGGCCTAATACAGCCCCAATAGCATAGTCCGATGAATCACGCATTATCTCAAAAGGAAAGTTCTAATCGGGTGGCTACACAATAGGAGCGGTGGTCAACATAGCTTTGAGCTTAATGAAAGCTCCTTGAAATTCTTCTCTCCACTCATACGAAACATCCTTTTGGAGGAGATTGCATAAAGGATGAGAAAGGTGACTACAATCCTTTATAAATCTCCTATAACATGATGTGTGTCCTAAGAAGGAACACACATCAAGTATGCTTTTGAGCAGAGGTAGGTTAGAGATCAAGTCAATTTTATCCTTGTCTACCTCGATTCCCTTCGATGAAATTATATGTCTAAAAACTATTCCCTTGGAAACCATGAAAGGACATTTGTCCTAATTCAACTCGAGATTTTTCTCCTCACATCTTTTCAGTACATGTTTTAGATTTTCAAGGCAATTGCTAAAAGATGGACCAAAGACAGAGAAGTCATCCATGAAGACCTCTAGATATTTCCCCATCATGTTAGAAAAAATGCTCAACATGCATCATTGAAATGTGGCGGGGGTATTACACAGTCTGAATGGCATCCTTTGGTAAATAAAGGTGCGAAAAGGACATGTGAACATGGACTTCTCTTGATCTTCAATGACTATCTCTATTTAGGTGTAGCCCAAATACCCGTCAAGGAAACAATAGTAAGAGTGACCAGCTAACCTTTCTAGAATTTGGTCAATGAAAGGTAAAGGAAAGTGGTACTTCTTAGTGATGGTATTCAGCTTCCTATAGTTAATGCACATCCTCCAACCAGTAATGACTCTAGTTGTAATGAGTTCATTATCGGCATTGGTTATGATGGTGATTATGGACTTCTTAGGAACCACCTGACTTGGACTCACCCATTGATTGTTAGATATAGGGTATATGATACCCACATCTGACAATTTAAGGACCTAAACCTTAACCACTTCCTTCATGTTTGGATTTAAATGATATTATGGTTGTCAGGAGGTCTTCGCATTATCCTTAAGATGAATGCGGTGAGTACAAATCAAAGGGTCAATTCCCTTAAGATCTGCAATCAACCATCCAAGGGCTCCCTTATGCTCTTTGAGAATACAAATAAGCATACTCTCTTGTTCTTTTTCAAGGTGGGAAGAAATCACCACTAGGTATGTCTCATCTTGACTTAAATAGACATATTTAAGATCAACGAGCAAAGGTTTTAGGTTAAGCTTTGGTGCCTAAAGACAAGACGGTAGAGAAGCTATATCGGTTTGGGGTAAAGTCTTAAATTGTGGCCTTCACTGATTAATTTCAAGTATCAGCATTACATCAAGCAAGGCATCCATCTCCCTAATCATATCACCATATAAATTAGAGGAGTGGGTCGAGCACATCTCTAAAAGGTCAGAGTATAAAGTCAAAAGTGCTCTATCATCCATGAAAGAATCGATCATGTTAAAATTGTGGGTATCGTCAACATCCTCTGATTGTTTGCTCTCATTTAAAAACATGTTCAGCTCTAATGTCATATTCCCAAAAGATAAGTTCATAACTCTATTCCTACAATTGATGATGGCATTTGATGTAGCTAGGAATGGGCGACCAAGAATGACAGGAATCTGAGTGCTAGTCTCAAGGACAGTCTGAGTATTTAGAATAATAAAATTTACTGGGTAGTAGAATTTATCAACCTGGACAAGCACATCCTCAATCATCCATCTCGGTACATGAACCGAACAATCAGCAAGTTGAAGTGTGGTCCAAGTGGGTTTTAATTCACCAAGACTAAGTCATTTGTAAACTGAGTAAGGGATTAAGTTCACACTTGCTCATAAATCAAGAAGTGCATGCTCGATTCAGTGGTCCCCGATTACTTAAGAAACTATTAGAATACCTAGATCTTTGTACTTTATGGAACATCTTGCTTTAGGATCGCACTCACTTTTTTAGTTAAAAAAGATTTTACTTTGAATATTTTGCCATCTTTTGGTAGTGCATAGATCTTTCAGGAACTTGGCATATGAGGAGATTTTCTTGATAGCATTTAAGAGAGGTATATTGACTTTCACTTGTTTAAGCACCTATAAAATATCCGCTCAAAGGCTTAGGTGAAATCAACCTTTGTGGGAATGGTGCAACTAGCTTATATTGTCCCTCCAGTTCTTTCTCAAGTGGGATGTCACTAATTCTATCATCCTTCTTAGACTCTTCTGAGTCCTTAGGCTTCACAGCCCTCATCGGGATGGTTTTGTCTATCATCTTCCCACTTCTAAGAATGGTGATAGATTTAGCTTATTCCACATGTTGTTATGAAGAGCTTGGGTCACTTATCTCACATTGTGGTTTCTGAATAGGAAGTGTGACTCAATTATTTGTATGGACTTGCTAAGGTCCTGTAATGCCTATAAGGTGTTCAAATTGAAGGGCTCTTGGTTCTGGATATGTTTGAGAATTAGATCCTCTTGGGATCTTTGCTGATTTATGTTGGCCGATTGACCACTCCTCCAACTGAAGTTGGGATGGTTCTTCCAACTCAAGTTATATGTATTTGAGATGAGAGTGTTGAAAGGCCTTTGATAGTTATTCATGGCATTCGATTGCTCATGTAACAACCCTTGCAAAGCAGGAATGGTGGGACAATCCTGTGTCAAGTGTATGTTACTAGCATAAATACTACATACAACTTCAATGGTCTCTTCGAGTTTGACCATATCCACCTTCTTTAGTTCAATGGCCTTGATTTTTATTGTAAGGTTGGCCACCCTTGTACTTATGTCATCTTCTTCCTGTAAGACATGTTTTGACAAGAAATGAATGTATTTGGTTTGGGGGATTATCTTATTCAATAACAACAGAGAAATGATGAGAGAAACAATCATCATGAAATATTTTAATCATTCTAAGTTCATTTACATCCTCGTTTATCCCTTGATTCCAAAATAAAGTATAAGATTACAAGTATAAATTATAAAGAATAGTCCAAATAATGATTTTAACAGCATTCCGGCTTGCAATGTGTTCATCTCAATGGGAGAAGTGTTGTGCAGATCTGAACATCTTTTGTTCTCTCTTCTAACTTGTTTAGAATAGCAACCCTTGTGAAATGACAACTGTATTCAGAAAAAAGATCATAGCAAACTCAGAAAATCCAATAGCATGTAGCCATATACATTACTTTCATGCAACACGGTCTTGTTGCGAGGGTCGGAACAACATACTTGTGTTGCGTGGTCTAGCGTAATAGACTTCAAGCCATTTTCTCTCTACTCCTTCCTTCCTCTTCTCTAAGTACCTGACAAGGGTACTCAGAGGTCTTCCTTTAGGAGTTCTGATCTCTTGCGTGTCAAATGAAGTAGTGGGCTATATATAGGCATTTGCACATGTAAAGCCTTGAATTTTATGCCATAAGACCTACCTTGCACATCACTTTCAGTGCGCGGCACGCAACAACTTTTTCATCTTCATAGTGTTGCGCAGACCCGCACAACCACTCTTTGTTGCGCAATCATGCGCAACACCTATTATCTCAAATTTTATCTTCTTCTCTTTTTTCTTCATATCTGATTTCTTCTCATCATATCTACGTTCATTCATTTTTTATGCTCCAACAGTATATTCCTCCCTTTTCCCTTGATTGATTAGGCTTGGAAGTCGAGGTTTTTTAGGAGGTGTCCCATAACTGCGAGTTCTCAGAAAGTAGATCAAAGTAATCCCACACATTATCGGCCTCTTAGTTTATAAACTAGCCATTGCATATCATCTCTACGAATTGGCGCATGTGTGAAGTCAGTCCATCATAGAAAAAGCTTATAACCTACCAAATTTCATAGCCATGTTGTGGACAGGAGTTTAGAAGATCCTTGAACCTCTCTTAACATTGGAAGAAGGTATCTTCCTCCTTTTGGGAGAAGTTTATGATCGCTCTCCTCAATGTATTGGTTTTGTGAACCAGGAACTTTTTAAGGAACTTCCGGGTCATCTCCGCCCATGTCCCTATTGATCGTGCTTGAAGGTCATGCAACAAAGACTTAGCCTTCTCTTTTAAAGTGAAAGGAAACAATTTTAGCCATACAGTGTTATTAGACACATTTGGGAAGTGTAAGGTCGCTACTATCTCATCGAATTCTTTAAGATGTTGGTATGGGCTTTCAAAATCAAGCCCGTGAAACTTTAGAGGGAGTTGAGTCACTCCTGGTTTGAAGTCCATGTTTCCTACATTGTGTGGAAACACAATGCAAGAGGGTGTACTTTCCCTCATAGTTGGAGATAGTCTCTTAATGTTCTAGGCGTGCAGAGGCATTATGCACCTCATTCTCATCCTCATACTCCTCTACTGATTGGTTTAGTTGATTCGTAACCATAGCTTGTGTCGACTCAGGAAATCTTAGGTGATGTATAATATGGTGATGGATAGGCAATCCTTCGACTAATCTCCCTTCACTTAAGAGACGTAGAGTGTTGTCACGGACCAACTTGGGCATGAAACACTCTTAGCCTTGAAGTTCTAAAACTGAAAACTAAGAACTATAGAAAATAAAATTTTTGAAAGAGATAAGTTAAAAAGAAGTTATCGAATTGGGAGTGCTATGTTAATTGCTACAAAAAAAAAAAAAAACAGATTTATTCTAAAAACATAACAAAAAATAAATCTTAATCCAAAACTAATTCTAATGCTAATCAAATTCAGAAAATGCCACTAAAGACCCCAACAATGGCACCAAAAACTTGTTCACAACCCCAAGTATAGGGCTGCGCTGTAGTAATAACTCGGTAAGACCAAGATCATATCCACATGGACCTAACCTGTACTTATTCTGAAAGTAACTAGAACTAGAACTAGCAATCTAAAATATGGAATAATTGAGAAGAAGTTGTGTAAACTAAAGTAATCAAAGTATGGGAAACTAGAGTGCTAAGGATCCACTTGTAGCTATTATGACATCAAACCTATCCCTTCGATGCAATCAATGGGTCTTCGATCGAATCGAAATTTGCACTCAATTATACAACAACTAAACTCGATTTGCACTTAATTCACAATGTGATTGATCTGCCTTCTATGGGATGGAACACTTACTTCAATGTCATCAATAAAAGAGTTTAGTATTTCTAAAATTTAGCACTTTGCAAATCTGATTTTCTTCATTCTTCACTTGGTTTTCTTAAATCTTAGTGTAACGCCCTGAAATTCGAGGGTCGAGTACAACTTAGCTCCCGAGTTTCAAAACATCACTTTGCAACACATGTAATGATGGATGTATGTTGTCTGTATTAGTGCATAACACATGGAGTAGATTAAGCTAAATCTGTAAACATAATCCAGGGATAGGTGAAAGACACAAGCGGAAGACTAAAACAATACATGTGTATATGTGTAAGTCCCTGATATGTATGCTCTGCTAGGTCATAATTACAAGTGTTTGTCTCAAAAGATAAGTATTAAAATGAAGTAACCCATTACAACATCAACCCTGAATCCCCGTAGATCAGGACACGGCTCACATGAACCCGCCTGAGAACTGCATAAAGGAGAACGCCTCCTCATCATCCTTGAACTCCTGCTCTGCCTCGGGGGTCGCATCATCATCTGCATCTAAGACAAAGTCTGGTTGGTGTCGAAACACTGCTCTAGAACGTGGGAGTGAGTGATTAACTCAGTGGAACTTTACAGTAAAAGTTAACATATTATCAATTCAATCAAGTAGTAATGATAAAGTAATACAATCAAATATGTCCTAATTACTCTTGTTAATGCAAGGATGTATGTAGTAATGATGCATGCTCTCGCCTGCACTCCCTCAGCGTCTTCATCTTACGGTACGCATGATAACCTCCCGCAGTGCTCCACGACACCAAGGCACATGCAATGCGGTGCATGCATATGATTACCAAGTTGTTATTAGTCCTTTTCATACTGCAGGATTGGGAAGCTAAGGTACCTTCCTCATATCTATTCCCAAACAGTAATCCATTCTAGGGTCGTTAGTCCTAGAAAATCTCATACGATCATATGGTTCTAGGTCGCTGCAAAGGGCTCGTCACCAATCAATGCATGCCCAGTCATACCTTAGTTGCTACATTAAGGCTCGTCACCTCAATGCAGTAACAAGATATGCTCGAGGGCACTACAAAGGGCTCGTCACCAATCAATGTAGGCCGACAGCACGAATATAGTGTCCCATACCACCATAATCAGTTCACGAGTCTAGTTTGCTCATTGGTCACTACGAGGAGTCTCGTCACCCCAGCATAGGCTGACAACTCGACCACGTTGTCCCATACCACCATGCCCAGCTCATGAGTCTTAGCGGATCAAGGTACAATGGTTAACGGGATTACATTGGTAAGTCTGGTACCCTAGATTCAAACAGTAGTGTCCAGACATGGTGAATATCCACCGGGATGATTGGGTTTTCAGTCCGATCGGGTTTTCAGATCGCTCCTGGCGGACCCAATTCAGTTCAACGGTCACTGAAACTCGATCAGGGCCACAAGCACTTTGACATGTGTGGGCCATCTTCCCTGATCCGAGGGTAAATTTGGATCAGAATCTAACGGTCAGAATGCTTAAAATTAGCGCGCAAGCAACATGACTTAGATTTCATAAATTCATATTTAATTTCTAAATAGTTTCACCTTTCTCACACTCCTCACTCCGGACTCAAGCAAATCGTCTCAGGACATCATCTGGACTTGATCTTTGAGGTGATTGTCAAGCCTAACAAGGTGATCATAGTTGTCTAAGATCATCGTTATCAGACTTCGACGCGCGGTCCAGGTCCGATACAAAGTTTCCAAGTACTCCCGAGAGCAACTGGGTTTAGCGTTGAATTCTAGATTTTAGGGTAACATAGTGCTAACGATTCTACAGGTTTTGGGTCTTGTAGATTAAATTTAAAGTGATTGGTGCTAATTTCACAGGCAATTGAATTTAGCGCTAGTTAACCCACATTTAACTTCTAAAGAATTTGAGGTAGTACTCGGGTCTTTGCACGAAATTTTTCGGGTCATTACACTTAGGCCCTCGAAATCTTCAATCTTGGTATCCGAAGATCCATCATTTTCCTTGGTATTCTTTGAGCATCTATTTCCATGCTTTTAGCATCCTTCTCAATCCAAGCTCTCAAAATCACCTCGCAAAACAAACATGCATAAATATATTGATTAAGTACTATCATGTCAATAAAACCAAGATATAAACAAGGTGTATATACAATATTTGACACTTAACAACTACTCCCTTCCCAGGTGTTAGACCTCATCAGAGAAAAGGGCTGATGTACATCTAATTTGGATGCTCGTTTTGTTTGGATGAAAGAGGCCTTTGAAAAGTTTTTAATTAAGTCAACTTGGAAAACTTGTAAGATGCCTAGTCCTAGAAATAGCTAGGCATGCTAGGTACCACATTTGATAATGCCCACGAAGATGGTGATACTTACTTTGATGATTGTTCACAACCCCAAGTACAAGGTCGTGATGTAGTAATAACTCAGTAAGAATGAGGTCGAATTCACAGTGAATGGGGAACATAGTCTAGTACTGATCTAAATCCAACTTGGTTGTCTGGGTTTTTAATCCAATGAGATAAAATGAGTTTTAAATAATAAAGATAAAAGACTAATGATTTAGGAATCCACCTATAGAAATCTCAATATTTAATCTACTTTATTCAACAATAACTCGATTGGAATTGAAGTCCTATCATATCCAATTAGATGATGGAGCGATTAAAACAGAATCTTAACTTTCATTGGATTAGTTCCCAAATATTTGTCTACTTGCAATGATGGCAGGGAATTCACTCATCCACCATGCCCAAGAGATGATGGTGAACAACGGCTTATACACATCACACAATTTAAAATAAGTAAGAAGATATTCAAAGTTCTCATAACATCCACTGTAATTGGAGTCACAATAAACCATATAAAACTGAAAACATTCCTTAAATCATACTAGAAGTCAAAAAGTTTAACATAAAATTAAATTAAAGTAAGATAAACATCAAAATAAACTATAAGCTTCATCCCTTAGCCCTAGTTAAGAGATTAGCCTAACAAGACTAACATCTTAGAAGAAAAATAAAAAGATCAACTAATTAGTGAAGAAATTGAAGTAAAAGAAGGTTGTTGGTGCCCACATAAGCCTTCTCTCCCTTTTTAAACCCTAAAAGATTTGGAATAGCCTAGGGACTCCTTTAAAGAGTTTTACAACTTAAACTTTTACACTGCCTCGAAAAATTTTGCAAACCGCCTTAAATTTACACACTCTGCGCATCTTTGATGGCAAACTTCGATGCCATCCAATAATCTTCGATTGCACCTTCAATGGCATCGAACTGTCTTCGATTTCATCGAAATTTGTCCAGAACTGTCCAGTGAGTTGAGTTTGAAATTCATAAATTGTCAATGCCATTGAAGTTTATTTTGAAAATTATTTCATGAATTTCTCTTTTAGACTCGAAGTTTCAGAATATCATTTTTTAGCCAATTTTCATGATTCCTTTTCTTCACTTCAAACCTTCGATTCTCTTCATTCCTTACTTGGTTTCTTTGGATCTTTGGCATGTGAATTCTTCATTAATGACTTCTAAATCTCTAATTCTTCATTATCTTCTTTTGGGCTCTAAATCCATCCTTTCAAGTGCATATTCATCATAACCTTCTGAATCACCTCGCATGAAAAAAATGTATATAATTAAATCAAATTATTAATTAAATGCTAAGAAAACTAATGTAATTGAATGGTTAAATATTCTATATTTGAGTCCCAACACACACCCCAACTAGCATTTTGCTAGTCCCAAGCAAAACATGCGAAATATATTTCAAAAACTAATGTATAATTTCCATAAGCTCAAGCGGTTCTAAAAACAATCCAGATTATAGAAATGTAAAATACATTAATGTTGAGCACTACTTTCTCCTAAACTCTATTACTTGGTATATTTCCTAATTAAGTTCAAAGTATTAATCCTATAATTAGAATAATTCTAAATATTGAGTTCCATAGGTGCATAATAAAGTCTATACTTATCACAACCAAAGGTTCAATTCTCTATTTTCATGATAACATTAATAATCAAAAGAGTTTAAGATAACCTAAACCTAAACCAAAACTTGCCTTACAATTTAACACTTTATTCTTCCAGCTTTTGATTTTTCCGTCGATGGCTTTTACATTGTTTCACTTTTTTCTTCTTTTCAATAGTCGTTAACGAACTTTAATAGGTAGCCCTTTTCGACGATAATTATTTTTTTGCTGGGTATTTTCTTTTTCTCACTTTTTTCTTTTCTTTTCATTGAACATGATGGGAAAATTCTCCATGTTTAATTCCTATCATTCTTAATAATCATCAAGTTAACCATTCAATATCAAACTTAAACTTTAATGTGTAAACTAGATGTGATATATGAAATCATGACTCAATCAATGTTTAAAACTTCTAATTATGAATTAATAACTCAAACTTAACCTTAAAATCTATCAAATAACTAGAATTCAGGTTCAATAATCTTCAACAATTAAGTATCTTATCATTCTAATATATAAATTATCTTTAAAATCACCTAATTTCACAAAAATTTTGAAAAAAAAAATTATAACTCAAAATTTTAACAAATTTACTCAAATTTGAAGAATTTCCAAGGAAAACCTACCCACTGACCTAAAATCTACATTGTCCTCAATATATAAACATATGCAATAAAAGCAAAATTGAGAGTAATGAAAAAAAGGAAAGTAGATGAAGAGTAGCTGTGAGGCAAAAACAATCTTCCAATAAAATGTAGTTCTAGCAGAGAAACTAAACTATGCAAAGTAAACTAATCCTATGAATGCAATAAATTCTAATCCTAATCTAGGAAGGCAAGGAAAAACTACTCAATCATGTATCAAGGTTCCTCCTCCGACTAGTATCTTGATCATTTTCTTAATAGGTTTCTCAACAAGATAATTCAAAAGCCATTTTTGCAGTAGGCTTAGATGCCCTAGAGCATGAATGTCAAGAGAAATTTATGAACCTCGTTAAAAAAAAATCTTTTAATCCCATGAGGTATCCAAAGTTGATAATATTCACGTGTGACAGAAAAGTCTTTAATGTTAGTATACCATGGTGAGTCAGAGACTACAATTAGGTGAAATTCAGAAAACTTCTCATTAGGCAATGTAGTATCAATAAGTTCCAAAGTTTCAGACTTTGGTTCTGCTCCTCCTCCTTTAATGGAAAAAATTCAAGATCTAGAGAAGGAGGTTCTTTAGAATAATGATTCCCTCGGTTAGTATCAACTACCGATGTATTTTCTCGTAAAGCATCCACTATGTCTTTAATCATGTAATCATTAAAATTTTCAAGGTGTGCCAAGTAATCTTCTAAAGAATCGAGACATGTAGTTGAAACGGACTCATTCTCCACATTGGAATCATGCGTGTCATGTAGGTGGAGTGGGTTAACATCACTATGTTTGAAAAGTACTTGTGTCTGTGTCTCTTGATCATTAACTTGGACTATCATTGAGATCGACTCTTCAAAAAATTGAATCGTATACTCACGAACATAATTCAACTCCTCATTCTCAAATTCAGTATACTCCATAAGTGAGTTGGAATCACTCTCCTTGCATTGTATTTCTAGATTGGCTTGAGGTTGGGATAAACTAGCCTTTTCCTCAACAATAAGGTGCGACTAAATTCTTTGAATAGAGGATTCAAGCAATTCCAATGATGTTTTAATTTCTATGAATGATTGCACGATGTGTTGGTTAATTTTCTCTTGAGCATCCATGGATTTCTGAAGTGAATCCTCTTGGATGGTTTTTGGTTGGATCTCAAAGGTAGAGGATCTAAGAGAATAGTCATTAGAATTCATGGTTGGTACACCTCTCCAATTTAAACTTTTGATATTTCCACTGATTATAGTCATACGGATCATATGAGGGAGATTTTGATGGTTGTTGGTACCCGTTACCACCTATAATATAATCGCGCATTATTTTCTTCTTACTGGATGGGTGATAATTGTTCTCACTCCAATAATCATGTAATGATTTCTTAATCGGTGGAGTGTAATTATTCTCTCGCATATGATTGCATAGGGATTTCTTAATCGGTGGAGTGTAATTATTCTCTCGCATATGATTGCATAGGGACTTCTTAACTGGTGGAATATTATATCCTAGTTGGTTCTCAATCATGGTTTTAGTAAAATTTTGAAACATAGGTTGTTTCCTAATATAATCATCTAATAGTCCTTCATGATATCTCTCATCTTCTAGAAGTATATTAGCATATTCACATGTCCACTCTTACATGAACATGATGAAACCCTAATTTAGAATTTATTCCTAAAATAAATTCCTTTAAAATTTTTTAAAAAAAACTTACAGAAATATGGAAAGTATGTAAAGGGAAGAAGTTACCAAAAGAGAAGAACTAGAATTAAAGATCCTACAAAATCAAAACAATCAAACTATGTTAGTAATGTTAGAAGAAGAAAGAAAAGTAAAAAAAATAAAAAATTAAGATGAATCCTAAAAATAAGATTCTGAAATTGGAAAGTTCTAAAATCCCTAGATTAAAAAAAATCAAAAAACAAGAAAAATAAAACCTCAAACAAAAATCAAACCTAGAAAACATAAACCTATTTGTGTTCAACGCCACACCCCGGCAAAGGTGCCAAAAACTTATTCACTACCCCAAGTGTAGGGTCGTGCTGTAGTAATAACTCGGTGAGAACGAGGTCGAATTCACAGGGAATGAGGAACACAGTCTAGTACTAATCTAAATCTAACTTGGTTGTCTGAGTTTTTAATCCAGTGAGATAAAAAGAGTTTCAAATAATAAAGATAAAAATATTAAAGATCTAGGAATCCACCTATAGAAATCTCAATATTGAATCTACTTGATTTAATGATAGCTTGATTAGAATTAAAGTTCTATCCTATCCAATCAGATGATGGAGCAGTTAAAACAGAATCTGAACTTTTAGTGGATTAGTTCCCAAATATCTGTCTAATTGCAATAATAGTAAGGAATTCAATCATCTTCTCATGGCATTTATTGTAATTAGAGTCACAATAAACCATAAAAAACTGAAAATATTCTTTAAATCAAACTAGAAATCAATGAAATTCAATATAAAATTAAATCAAAGTAAGATAAACACCAAAATAAACTATAGGTTTCATCCCTTAACCTTAGCTAAGAGATTAGCCTAGCAAGACTAACATCCTAAAAGAAAAATAAAAAGATCAAGTAGAACCCTAGAAGATCAAGAGAATATGACATTCACATGTTCCTTTGGCACATTTACTTATTGAAGGATGTCATTCGGACTATGTAATGCCCTTGCTACTTTTCAGCGATGCATGTTGAGCATATTTTCAGACATGGTGGGGCAATATTTAGAGGTCTTCATGGATGACTTTTCTATCTTTGGTCCATCTTTCAGCAAGTGTTTGGAAAATCTTAAAAATGTGATGAAGAAATGTGAGTAAAATAATTTGGTTTTGAATGGGGAAAAGTGTCATTTTATGGTTCCCAATGGAATAGTGCTTGGACACATAATTTCATCCAAGGGAATTGGTGGAAAAGGCTAAAATTGACCTTATCTCTAACCTACCTCCACCCAAGAGCATACATGATGTGCAATCCTTCTTAGGACATACTGGATTCTATAGATGATTCATAAAGGACTTTAGTCATCTCTCTCGTCCTTTATATAATCTACTTTAAAAGAATGCACCATATGAGTGGATTGAGCAATGTCATGAAGCTTTCACTAAAGCTCAAGGCTAAGTTGACTTTCGCACTTATCATGCAGCCACTCAACGAAAGCATACCTTTTGAGATTATGTGCGAGGCATCTGACTATGCTATTGGGTCGGTGTTAGGCCAAAGAAAAGAGAAGAAGCCCTATGTGATTCACTATGTGAGTAGAACTCAAAATTTGACCCAAGTGAACTACTCTACTACAGAGAAGGAACTCTTAGCCATAGTGTTTGCTTTGGAAAAATTTAGATCCTACTTGATCGGATCTAAGATCATTATCTACATAAACCATGTGGCGCTAAAGTATCTTCTCTCTAAGAAGGATGCTAAACCCCGCTTGATAAGATGGATCCTTTTACTCCAAGAGTTCGACATATTATCCTAGAAAAATAAAAAAGTATATAATTAAATCAAATTATCAATTAAATGCTAGAAAAACTAATGTAATTGAAGGGTTAAATATGCAATATTTGAGTCTCAACAAAGATCTTTCTTAGTGCATCCCTTGTGGACGTCAGAGTTTTTGTTAAGGGCACCCTACTTGTATCTCAGTGCAATTGTTATTACATTGTGCACAATCCTTGCCTAAAATAGATCGATGTAAAAAAAAGAGAGGGGGAATTCATCCCTTGCATTCAAGTATGGGATGGTGTTAAACATTGGTGCAAAGGCATGTGTGCTTATTAAAGGGCTCGCCATGGGTGTAACCTTTGGGTAGTCCAGGATCTCAGTTGATAATGACTCCAAGGTGGTATTATACATGGTAAGCCAGGAAATGCCCTCTTCCCAATCCCTTTGGTATTGGTGGGCCTCGGTCAATCATCTTAAGAACAGGGCTGAAGTTATTATTAGCTATAGTCCTAGGGAGGTTAATAGTGTTGTTGATGCCTTAGCTAGGCAAGGCAGTGGGTCGTGGGAATGTAGGATTTTCAAGGAGGTGTCATAACTACCTAGTGAGGCCCGTGAAGCGTTGTTTTTAGACCAGGTAGGGATGGAAAATGTGAAGGATGATGTATTTAAGTTGTAGATATATGATAGCTTCTTTCCTTAAAAATAAAAAAAGCATTAGACAACTTATAAAACATCAAGTGGTAGCACTATCTCAATTAAGACGAAGAAGAAATCATTACAACCATTAAAACATTGAAAACATCCATTAAAATAGTTGCAAAAATAATAAAATTAGTTATAAAGTCCAACGATAGACAACGACTGTCACGATCGAAGGAGGATCACCAAAGGAGCATATAATGGAAAATTCTCCAGTAAAGCAATAAATGCAATATTCTCTTCTATACACGATAAGATGTGAATGACTATAGTTAAACTAATGGAATAGTAGAGTGTACACAAATACATAACTGGCAAGAAAAGATATTTTCTATGGCTTAAAATAGCAATCACAACCACATAACTTGTTAGAGAAAATATTTTCTTATGCACTTGACAATATGTAAAATAGTAATCACAACCACATATTCTCTTATGTGAAGGCTTGAGAGACTTGCGCGCGACTGTACGATTAGCTAAGGCAATGATCTTTTGTAACATATCGCAAAATATATTTAGCTACATGTAGTTAATGACTTTTTAGAAGCATGGAGAACATGAAGAATCATCTCAAGATAGAAGTGTAATCAGCCTCATTTACTAATTAACAAACTGATTGATTTCAAAAATCATAGAGATTGTATGCAAGCCACCACCTATGAAAGCCTATAAATTCAACAGTGAATGAAGAGCTCAAGACCCATGCCACTCCAATACAATACAACACTATGCTTTTTAGCTTAACAAATGGATTTTCGTTAGTTATCATTTTTATTTCCTTTTATTCACTTTCACCATGGACACATTATTATTATTATTATTATTATTATTTAATCTAATTCCTCCACTGTCAACCAGCGCATGCCACAAACTATTTCATATCAATTACATTAAATATGTTAGTTAGGCACCTTATATCCACGATCACGTCATTAGGCCTAAGAAGATCTATAGGTCTCGAACGGATGACTAGTAAGGTTACCTTGCCACTTTCTTAGAGATCCCACTCAACCATCTCACCATGAAGTTTGACAAAAGTGATGAAAAGGTTGTTGTTTAACAATGGTTGCCTCGTCACGAAACCTAGTTGAGCAACGAATAGGTGGTCGTTCCACGACAACCTTCCCTATAGAGTGAGGTTTCAAGAAATGAATGGATAGTTATTCTCTCCATGAAGTGAGGAGTTGAAGAAATAAATATGTTGTCATCTCACTATTCTTTATGCCATGAAGTGCATGGTAGATTGACGAATGGGTAATCATTTTACCACGAACAACTCGCCCATGAAGCCCAATCCTATATGAAAATAAATGAACTATAATTTCCAATGGTCATTTCAACACGAAAGCTAGTCGTACGACAAATAGACTGTCAAACATTCATCCACAATTAGCCGTCTTAGCAAGGAACCTAGACCTACATAATGAATGGGTTGTCACTTCCAACGATTGCCTAGCTATGAAGATGGCTATGTAACAAAAAAATGCCCACCTCCCTATTAAGTGTGAAATATTGCATATTTTCCCCTTAGTTATACCGTTGTTTTATGATTATGATAGTGCTTAATCGATTTATTTATACATGTTTTCTTATGCGAGGTGATTTTGAAAGCTTAAAGTGAAAAGGATGATAAAAGCATGGATTTGATGATCAAAGGTTACCTAAGTGAGGAGTGGATCTTTGGAGGTCAATATTGAAGATTTCAAGAGTCCGAGATCTAAGAAAACCAAGTGAAGAAGGAAGAAATTTTAGATTACAAAGTGAAAAAATCTGGAACAACTGAACTTGACATTTTGATGTCATTGAACACAACTTCGATGCCATCGAAGTAAGTCTTTGATGCCATCGAAGGAAACTCGATCCCATCAGAAAAATAAGAAAAATTAAGTTTGGTTGCTAGACATATCAGTGCAATGCTCGATCCCATTGATGACCAGTTTTATGCAATTGAAGCCAGTTCGATGACATCAGATAAATTGAAGAAAAATTAATTTACTCGCAAGATAATTTTAGATGTTTTTGTAGGGCCCGTATCCTAGACTATACCATTCCTTAGACTTCCGCGATCCTCCCCAACAATTTCCACTAACCCGCGACCTGACAATGTTCCTGTAGATCTGAGTCGGTTTGACTCAAAACTTGTACCTTAGCGATCGCGCCATGGCCGTGGTTCCAACGCCGTGTCTTGTGCACTGATGCGATACCTAGGCCAAGAGTTGTAGGCCCACATTTATTTTGAGAAAAACACTGCATTTATTTCGAGGGAAACACCGCGTATTGCGAATTCTAAGAGAATCTCTGCAAACCCATCACATTAATCAATCAACAACAAGTCAAGTACACAACCCATCCCTCTCTTACCAACAAGGCATGACTCTCATCTCTCTCCCATTCCCAAAGTCAACTCTCTCTCTCCATCCATCTCTTTCTTACAACACCATCCCTCTCTCCCATACATCACTCCATCCCATCGCATTCTCCACCAAATCCTAAGCCTCTATGAGAGAAAAATCCTAAGGAGCGAAAAGAAACCAGGAGAGGACCCATCATCCTATTACCAAATCTTCTCATCCAACCATCAAAACTTCATCATCCTCCATCAAAGAATGAGCTTGGGAGATTAGCATTCTAAGGGACCGAGAAGAAGGCCAATAGGTGGGTGATCCACTGTTGATTTTCATTTGGGGGCCCACTTGTGATGGGACCCATTTTGATGTATGTGTTGTAAACAAGAGGGGCCCAGAGTGGCGAGGTCCCTCCACTATACCATTTTTCTCTCTTTTTCTCTGTCTCTCTCTCTCCTTCCCTTATGTTGTGGACACCACGTGATGTGTGTATTCCATATCCATGCCGGCCACTCGTGCGACCCACCATGCCAACATCCAGCAGACCAGTCCACCTTGGTCATCCATTTTGGACACCCCCCTGATGAAGGGAAAATACAAATATCAGCCTCATTTTGGAGCTAAGGTGGGCCACACGTATGGACCCACCTAACGGATGTATTTCTATCCAAGCGGTCCATCCGTGTACACTGTCTAGGCCGTCCAGGGCCTGGACGCTGTCATGATTCAAAAAAAATATATATAAATAAAAAGATATTAATATAATATATATGGTGGGCCCCACGTGGGACCCACCTTGGAAGCAAATTGGCAGGTGCGTCTCACACTAGCAGTGTGTTGCTGCATCTCGTCAGCACGCGTGGGGCCCACATGAGATTGTGTTAGATCTCAACCGTACATCTGTGGGCCCCCCTCATGATATATATGTTTTATCCCTGCCGTCCAGATGGGTTGGACGGTGGGGCATACCCAACTTGATGTATGGGTCTATCCACACCGTCCATCATTTTCTAGACGGTGGAGCCCACTGATGCATGTGATCTGCCCATTGTCCAGACCTTGGACAGTGGGGCCTGCCATAATATATGTTTTTTAATCCACATTGTCCATCATTTTCTAGACAGTGGAGCCCACTGACGCATGTGATCTGCCCATTGTCCAGACCTTGGACAGTGGGGCCTGCCATAATATATGTTTTTTAATCCACATCGTCCATCAGGTTGGGACGGTGGGGACCCCATATGATGTATGTGTTAAATCCACACTATGTATCTATGTGGCCCACCTTGATGATAGGTGCGGTATGGACTTCAGCAAGTCCGTGGATGCTGGATCTGTTATAATGATTAAAAAAAGAATAAAATAATATAGATAATATAATTATATATATATATATATATATATATATGCATATAACATAATACATATATATACCATATATACATATATGTGTATATCTGGTGGATCCCACATGGGACCCACCTCTATGGGAGGTGATTGGCTGGTGTATTTACATCAGCTATATAGCTGCTATACTGGATGTCAGTAAGCCCAGTAGGTCCGATCATGAGGTATTGTTATATCCTAACCATCTATCCACGTGTGGTCCATCCACATGGGACCACCGTGATACATGTATTTCATTTCCACCATCCATCTGGACGGTGGGGGCCACAGTAATATATGTGTTTTATCAATATCGTCCATCTAAGGGGACCACCATGATGTAGTGTTTCAATCAACCGTTCAGGTCCCTCGACGTAGGGCCTGCCGTGATGTACATGTTTCATCCACGTCCAGTCCGATAGACGTGGGGCCTTTGTGATGTAAGTGTTTTATCAACACCGTCCATTGCTTGGACCACCTTGATGATGTGTTCATCCAAACCATCCAGAACACGGGGCCACCTTGATGATGTGTACATCTAGGCCATCCATCAATAGCACATCCAGCATGCTTGGACAGAAGAGAGAAAACATAAAAATCTACTTACTTTAGAGCATGTGCCGGGCCACACGTGTGGACCCACCAAGACCCACCATGATATATATTTTTTATCATTACCATCCATCAGTTTTCAGACCCATGTGATATGGCTCACTTGATGTATATAAAGCCCATTGGTGCAGCCCATTGATGCGGCCCACTTGATGTATATGAGGCCCATTGGCACAGCCCATTGATGCGGCCCACTTAATGTATATGAGGACCATGCGATACGGCCCACTTAATGTATATGAGGCCCATTGTTGTGGCCCATTGTGATGTATATGAGGCCCATTATAATGAGCATGAGGCCTATCTTTAAGGCCCATTGTGATGCACATGAGGCCCAGGGGATGTGGCCCATTATGACGTATATGTGGTCCATGAGTGAGGCCTATGTGATGCGGCCCATTGTGATGTGTATTATGCACATGTGATGTGGCCCATTGTGATGTGTATTAAACGCATGTGATGCAACCCACTGTGATATATTTGAGGCCCAAGTATGAATCCCAAAGTGATCTATATGAAGCCCATAAGTGAGGCCCAATGCGATGTATATAAAGCCCTTGTGTAAGGCCCAAGGTGATGTACATGAGGCCCATTGTGATGTGTGATTCCACCAGGATGTATGTAATGATGTTTATGATGCCCATCCATGTTCCTGGTTGATGTTAAACAGGCCATGCTTTAGGAGCAATGATGGTTTAATGTCCACGTTGTATGAGCAATGATGGTTAGATGTCTACATTGTAACTCTCCCTAGGGCCCATTGTTAGGCCCATTCTCATCTCCCCTTAATGGGCTAACCCAAACTGTTAGGTCCCCATTGGTGATTATATTACCCATCTTTCCCTTGATTAGTCTATCCTAATCCATTGGGCCCCCATTTGATAATGATGCTTTCCATCATAGCCTGTAGGACCATCCAAGCCTTGGAGCCCATCTCATGTTCGTACTGAGCCTTCCATAGGAAATGTGGCCCACCTTGTGCTTATTAGGCCCTTAGGAAGCCCAGATTACTATGTGATGGAACGAGCAAGGAAGCCCACTCCTTGTTCTTAGGCCCATTCTGTAAGTGCTATAGTTGATAGCCCCTTTTTATTATCAAATTTGTGGTGCCAAAGACACTGTTATGAAGCTTGCATATGTGAAGACCAAAACTCTACTCAAGATTAGCTTTGATTGACAAGTACTGTTCACAAGTCAAGAATCTCAAGAAGATTACAAGTTCAACCTCAAGATCTCAAGAAGCTTTCAAGTTTGAGCTTCATCAAGACTTCAAACCTTACTACTTTCAAAGGTCACTTGTCTCCTATGTTCAATGTCCTTACTTCACTATTGAGGTATGACTGACCTTAGGTTAACCTTTAGAGTAGGTCATTCTGGATACATAATTCATATGCTTTATGTATGCGAGTTTAGGCTATTTTAAGACTAGTCCTGGACTTTGTTCGACTAGTCCTAGCACTGCTTTGACCTGTCTAAGAATTTCCTAAATCAGTTGTAAGGTTGTTGCAAAATTTGGATATTTTCTGTTTGGCTTCGACTAGTCTTAGTGTCTGTTCGACTAGTCGTATGAACAGTGTCGACTGTTGTTTCGACCAGTGGTAAACCTACAACTCAAAATACAGCGTTGAAATTCAGCTAGCTTCGACTTGTCATGTGGAACCTACGACCAGTCAAAGGGGACCTACAACCAGTCGCAGACCACCTACGACTAGTTGTGAAATCGCCAGATCTTATCACGCCTGAATTTTTAAATATTTGTTGGTTCTATGACCAGTCGTAGAGGTCTTTAGACCAGTCAAAGACATGATTTGCTCACCTATAAATAGAGTACGAATCTCAGAATTAAATATGAAATTGAAGCTAATTTAATTCAGCCTTCTAAGAGATAAGTTCGTGCTCCATTTAAAGCTAAGTGTGCATATTTAATATTCTCTTTCTTTAGCTTTTCTTATTTGATTTTGTTTCTGTATTCCAATCTTATTTGAAAAGAGGAATTGTTGTATTCCGTCTTCTTGGAATCAAAATCAAATAGAGCTACACCCAATTGGTTTAATTTAAAATCTGTTAGAACTTAGAACCATTACAAAGTGAGTATTGCACATTGAACTTTGACATTCAAATCTCTACTCCAACTTGGTTCTTCTGGGCTGCTACAATGAAGGAGAAATTCATGTATTTTACGTTTGTGTAATTTACTTTCATTTGGTTTTCTTTTGGGATTTGCCATAAAAATCTCATTGTATTGGTTATCTGAGGAGAGCCAGGAAAACTCAGAAGAGGGGTTTTTTTTAACTGTGTAAGCCCATAGAGAAAAACACAATTGTGAAAGTTTTAGGTGAACCTGGAAAACCTATCTTCGATAGGGAACGCTGATATCCCCTGTGTCAGGATATTAGGAGTGGAGTAGCACTGTGTGGCTGTTGTTGAATAGTTGGTGTACACATAGGCGAACCACTATAACTCTTTGTCTTGTGATTTGAATGCTTGTTTAAGTTTTATTTCTCTTTTCATTCAGATTTTTGGAATGTATATGTGGATGTGAATGTTGTAAAATTTACATTTCAAGCACAGTGGGAATGTTGTAATAATTTAGTTTTAAATTCCTGTAATTTATTTCAATTCCACTATATTTATTTATTCCTCTCTGGTTTGAGTTATTAATACAAAGGACGTTCTAGAAATAAGGTTGTCCTGCCATAAACCCTTGGTTTTTATGGTGTAAGGTTGTCCTTAGAACTGAATTCGTATCAACCTCTCAATACTTGTTTAGTGAGGTCGCTTTTATTTCAGCATTGTAATTTGATTTAGTTTATTTAGCTATCTATATATCTTTATTCCGCTGTTAAAGTTTTATTTTGGCATCGTCTTATTCACCCCCCCCCCCCCCTCTAGGACATATAGCTTTTCAAGTGGTATGAGAGCCTAATAGCTCGCTCTTATTGCTTTTTATTTGGATTTAATTCCTGAGCTAACGATCTAAGCTATATATAAGATGTCAAATTTTGATATCCTATCAGTCACTAGGCCTCCACCCTTTGATGGCTCCAACTATGCATATTGGAAAGCCAGGATGAGGATCTTCCTCAAATCAATGGATGAGAGTGTGTGGCAAGCCACAGTGACTGAATGAAACTCACCTACCACTGAAGTGACTGATATTGATGGTTCAAAATCAATGAGAGTAACACTATATTTCTCATGGACCACCCTTCAGAAAAATGAGAGTAGTGTCAATGCAAAAGCACTAAATGCAATCACTTGTGCACTATCACCTGATGAGTTCAAAAGAATCATATCCTGTGATATTACAAAGCAAGCCTTGGATATATTAGAAATGACACACGAGGGTACTACAATTGTCAAAAAATCTAAAGTCCAACTCCTCACAACCAAATTTGAAGAAATTCATATTGAGGAAAATGAAATGTTTATGGACTTTTACACTAGATTAAATGACATTGTAAACTCAATGTGGGGTCTTGGCGATAAAATTCCAGAAAGTAAAGTGTGTACAAAGATACTACGCTCACTTCCTGAACGGTTCAACTCTAAGGTAACCGCGATCCAGGAACTTCGTGATACAGACAATATGAGGGTAGAAGAACTAGTTGGTTCTTTACAAACCTATGAGTTAAATTTTAAAGCTCCTAAAAGTAAATCTATCGCTCTTAAATCATCTAAAGAAAACTCTGATTCAGAAGATGATATGACTCTTTTAGTAAAAAAGTTTTACAAGATTTTCAAGAGTAAAAAGAGGGTTGATTTTCAAAAATCAAATGACAAGAAAAGATCAAAACCCAAATCTAAAACTTAGAAGTCTTTGAAAGATAGTCAATGTTACAACTGCCAAGAATATGGGCATTTAGCAAACAAGTGTCCTAAAAAGGACAAACCCAAAAAGAAGGGTATGTTGGCTACTTGGGATGAATCATCTGATTCTGAAGCTTCTTCTAAATCAGAAGATTCTAAAACCGAGTGGGGTAGTGAAGTTAAAGCCCTTATGAGTCCAGCCAAATTCACTTTTTCAGATCATGATGATCCGACTAGCGAAGAAAATCTAAATAGTGATATGAAAATGAAGATGATCTTCAAGATGCTTACAGTGCCCTACACAAGGAAAGTTGTAAAATTGTTGTCAAACTTAAACTTCAAAAAGAAAAGTTTTTTAAACTCAAAGAATGTTTTGAATGTCTTGTTTTAGAAAAATACCAAATTTTAGATTGTTTTGAAAAATCAAAATGTGATTTAGAACTCAAAACCTCCCTGATTGAAAATCTGAAATCTGAAAATGAGAGACTTAAAAATGAAGTATCTTCTCTTTTGAGTTTAAAGGATACATGGAGGTATGCCCAAGAAGATCCAAAGTTAGAAAAACTTTTATCTGGATCTAGAAAATGTGGCGACAGATCCGGGTTGGGCTATGATAAAAATGTTCCTCCTAAACAAAAGTATACTTCTCCTAAATTTGTAAAAGGAGAGTCCTCTAACTCAAAAGGGAAAAATACTAGTCAAGATTTTTCTAAAAATACAAAAGCTTTTCAAAAACCTAGAGGCAGTTATGTCAACTTCAAAAATTAGAACAGAAACCCACTAGCTGAAAAGATAAGTGGATTTACTCAAGGAGCTCTTAAAATCTAACTCAGTAGGTCATTCTTATAACAACAATCATAAGAAGACCAGCTATACTCCTAAACCCAAAACAATTTTGAAATGGGTTCCTAAAGTTGCCTGCTTGGTTGCCCACACCACTTTCAAAGCAACAACCCATTCAAAGTGGTACCTAGATAGTGGATGCTCCAGGCATATGATGGGCGACGAGGCCTTATTCACCAATCTTAAAGATATGACTGATGGGTCAGTTACTTTTGGTGATGGAAGCAATTGCAAGATTATGGGCCAAGGTACGATTCAACTCTATAACCTTCCTTTGTTTAAAAATATTTTGTATGTTAAAAGACTGAAACATAATCTTCTAAGCATATCACAAATTTGTGATAATAACCATAGTGTTCGATTTTCTTATCAAAGCTGTGAGATTCTAAACAATAAAGGTTCAGTAATACTAACTGGACGTAGAACGTCTGAAAACTGCTATATTATTAGTGAATCTAGCTCATCTAATTAATCGTGTTACATGGTCCATACAGACGAGACTGATTTGTGGCATAAACATCTTGGACATGTACACTACCGAAATCTATATAGATTGAGCAAATGAGAACTTATAAGAGGTCTACCCAAACTACAAAAGTTAGATAAAATATGTGGTGAATGCTAGATTGGCAAACAAATGAGGAACTCACACAAAAAGGTGAATTCCAATACCACATCAAGACCACTTGAGCTTCTCCATATGGATCTTATAGGACCTACCAGGACAAAAAGTCAAGGTGACAAAAGATATATCTTGGTAATAGTAGATGACTTTACCAGATATATATGGGTTGTCTTCTTAAGAGACAAATCAGAAACCTTTGAAGAAGTGAAAATGGTTATTAAAAGAATTCAAACTGAAAAAAGTTCTCAAGTCAGTAAGATTCGTAGTGATCATGGATCTGAATTTGAGAATAGCAATTTTGAGAAGTTCTGTAGCGACCAGGGAATATTACATGAATTCTCAGTGCCCAAAACTCCACAACAAAAAGGTATAGTTGAAAGGACAAATAAAGTGCTTCAAGAAATGACTAATGTCATGTTGAATAGTATGAAGCTCTCTAAGAATCTTTGGGCTGAAGCAGTCAATACAGCTTGCTATATCATTAACCGGGTTTACACTAGTAAAGGTAATAATAAAACGGCTTACGAATTGTGGTTCGATAAAAAGCCTACTGTCAAATACTTTCGAGTTTTTGGTAGAAGTGCTATATTTTACGAGAACGTGAATATCTAGGAAAGTTTGATACGAAAAGTGATGAAGGGATCTTTTTAGGATACTCTTTAAACAGTCGAGCTTATAGGGTTCTAAACAAAAGGACCAGTGTGATTCAAGAGTCTATCAATGTAGTCATTGATGATCACTTAAACACACCAGTCTCAAGTTCAGATAATGATGAAATACTAGTAATTGATAAATCTGATACTTCATCTAATCAGACTAATTCTAAACTGAGGACTGATAAAGATCATCCAACCACACAGATCCTTGGAAACCCTCTCACTGATGTTCGTACCCGTAGACAACTTAAGGATATATGCAATTACGTGTGTTTTACATCCCAGATAGAACCATCTAACATAAAAGAAGCTCTTGCTGATGAAAACTGGATTGTTGCAATGCAAGAAGAACTTAACCAATTTGTGAGAAATGATGTTTGGTATCTCGTACCTAGACCTAAAGATAAACACATCATTGGAACCAAATGGATTTTCAAGAATAAGTCTGATGAGCTTGGCAATATAATTAGAAATAAGGCTAGACTAGTGGTACAAGGTTACACTCAAATTGAATGCATTGATTTTGATGAAACCTTCACACCAGTAGCACGTCTTGAATCAATTAGACTTTTCATATCCGTTGCATGTTTTAGAAAGTTTAAGATTTACCAAATGGATGTGAAAAGTACTTTTTTAAATGGTGACCTGTATGAGGAAGTCTGTGTTAAACAACCGATGGGTTTTGAAGACTCTAAAAATGCTGATTATGTATATCACCTTAAAAAGGCACTTTATGGTTTAAAAAAAGCTCCTAGGGTATGGTACGAGAAACTAACAAAATTTCTATTAAGCCATAATTTTCAAATAGGATGTGTTGATAAGACTCTGTTTATCAAAAAACATGATGATCATATTTTAATAGTACAAATTTATGTTGATGATATCATTTATGGATCTACTGTACTAACATGATTATTGAGTTTGCAGATTTGATGAAATCTCAATTTGAAATGAGCATGGTTGGGGAATTGAATTATTTCCTTGGGTTGCAAGTAAAGCAAAAACCTGACAGAATATTTATTTCTCAATCTAAATATGCTATGAATTTGATTAAGAGATTTGGATTTGAGAATGGTAAGAAATTTGATACTCCTATGAGTACAACCTTGAAACTCTCAAAGGATTCTAAAGGTAAAAATGTGGATCCAAAATTATATCGTAGTATGATTGGTAGTTTACTGTATTTAACTACTAGTAGACCTGATATTGCGTTAAGTGTTGGTATTTGCGCTAGATATCAATCTGATCCTAAAGAGTCGCACTTGACTGCTGTCAAGTGGATTATACAATATGTCACAAGTACTGTTAATCTTAGTCTCTGATATCCTCATGAAACTAGTGTTCAATTAACTGGGTACTCGGATGCTGACTGGGCTAGTAATCTTGATGATAGAAAATCAACTAGTGGTGGTTGTTTCTATATTGGAAACTGTTTAGTTTCTTGGTTTAGCAAGAAACAAAGTTTTATATCACTTTCAACAGCTGAAGCTGAATATATCGTAGCTGGTAATGCATGTACACAGCTTGTTTGGATGAAACGTATGCTAAGTGACTATGGAATTAAAAAGGATTCTATGTTATTATATTTTGATAATTCCAGTGCCATAAATATTTCAAAAAATCCAATTCAGCATTCTCATACTAAGCACATTGACATTAGATTTCATTATAATTGAGAATTAGTAGAAGAAAAGGTTATATCTTTAGAATATATCCCTACCGAGAATCAATGTGTTGACATTTTCACTAAACCGCTCGACAAAAGCAGGTTTAACAAAATGAAATTTGATCTTGGCATGTGCATTTTAAAATTAGTATTTATGCATATTTGTATCATAGTGTATATAATTGCTTGATTTCTTTTCAAATTTTTGAATATAATGCTGGAAATCAGTTTCTCTGGTCGGTACTCGACCAGTCGTGAATATACACGACCAGTCGTGCTACGACCGGTCATGTACATCCACAACCAGTCGTAAATCGTGTGAATCACTTATAATTTGGGGAAAATGCTTCTTCTTCTTCATTTTTTCTTCACTCTCCAATGGGCCGACGCACGACCAGTCGAACCCATCCTTCAAAATCTTCAAGGTTAGTGCTCCTTTTGCATTTTTCTTGTAGATTTGAGTCTAGATTTCTTTTTTTTTTCTCTTGAAGTTATCTATTTCAAATTTCTTTGAGATTTAGAATTTTTCTTGGGTAAAAACTAATTTGAGAATCAGATTACGTAATGTTATTATTGAACATCCTGTTGACATTAATCATGTTGCTCCATTTGAGATCCTTCCTATGCTCCAAGATGTAGGTTGGGATAACTTATTACATTGGGGTAGGCCAGCATACCGGTCCATTGCCTAGTCCATGTTCGCATGCATATGTGATTTTTCATTGAAAAATTTATCTTTTAAGATAGCCACAAGAGAAGGACCATTTGACGTTGATCATCATTTGATTTCAGCTCTTATGGAAATTCCTGTGAATGATGAGGGCATTCCTATCCATAACTTATCTGAAAAACCCTCTGTGTCTAAAAAATATATGCTCACAAAAGATTTATGCAATTTGGATGTTCAATGGACTCATAAAGGGAATGCGCTTCTTTCAAAATATCTATTACCCAAATACAGAGTTCTTCACAAAATCTGTGTCTAACTTATATCCTCGATCGGGTAATAAATCTGAATTAACTTCCTTCATGGTCCGTGTTCTTCATGCTGTTGCTAGCAGTGCTCATGTTTGTCATCATCCTTGATTTGTCACTCCATTATTCAGGTTCGAATCCATCCTGGTCACAGTGACATTCCTTTTGGTTATTTGATGACTGTGTTGGCTACGCATATGCTAGTCGATATGCCGGTTGGAGAGGCCCCTATCCATCATTTGATATTTAACAATTCTAATATCAATAAGATGAAACTTAATTTCCTTCCTGGTCAAGGTGTTGGTGGTGGCAATACTGAAGCTGAACGTGAGGAAGAAGCTAATGATCTTCCTCCTGATGATATCAACATGGATGATATATTTGAAGAACTTGAATCTGATTCTGGAAATGATTCAGATTATGAGCCTTCTGAGTTTGATACAGGTCTTCATGCAGTGGAAGATAAAGTTGAGAATATGAATGTTAAGATGGAAAACATGTCTGTTGCCCATGATTTACAATTCAAGTATATGCGCAAATATCTTAGGCACTTGAACAAGGGCTTGCATCAACTTGATCCTTCCATCCCTACACCTTCATCTGATTCAGATTAGTTTTTTTTTTAAAGTTATCTAGTCTGTTATAACTTTATTACTCTTGTGTTAGCTTAACTGGTTTTGAGACTGTAGCTATTTTTGACTTAGCTCTGTATATGGATTATGTGGGCTGTTTATGCTGGTTAATCATATCTTGTCTTGTTTCTACTCATATATCTCCGTCATTATTTCTCCTCAGTCATTTGTTCTATGCTTCCTTTGTCCTATTGTGACAAAAAGGGGGAGAATGGATATGGATGTGATGTGTGTCTAATGAATGATTATGTTATGAGGAGGGAGTAGCATTGTATGTTACTCAGGGGGAGTATGTGCAGAAGTGGACTGTATGTTATGTTTATTTACAGGTTTGCAGGATCATGTATGCCGGTTGATAACAACTGGTACATGATATAACAACTGGTGCATGATTCTTTAATCAGATATTCTGTGTTATGTAACATATCTTGGAAGTGTGTTTTGTCACTAATTTGATGAAGGGGGAGATTGTAAGTGCTATAGTTGATAGCCCATTTTTGTTGTTAAATTTGTGGTTCCAAAGACACTGTTATGAAGCTTGCGTATGTGAAGACCAAAGCTCTACTCAAGATCAGCCTTGATTGAAAAGCACTGTTCATAAGTCAAGAATCTTAAGAAGCTTTCAAGTTCAACCTCAAGATCTCAAGAAGCTTTCCAGTTTGAGCTTCATCAAGACTTCAAACCTTGCTACTTTCAAAGGTCACTTGTCTCCTATGTTCAATGTCCTTACTTCACTATTGAGGTATGACTGACCTTAGGTTGACCTTTAGAGTAGGTCATTCTGGATACATAATTCATATGCTTTATATATGTGAGTTTAGGCTGTTCTGAGACTAGTCCTAGACTTTGTTCGACTAATCCTAACACTGCTTCGACTTGTCTAAGAATTTTCTAGATCAGTCGTAAGGTTGTTGCAAAATTTGAATATTTTCTATTTGGCTTCGACTAGTCTTAGGGTCTGTTCGACTAGTCGTATGAACAGTATCGACTGTTGCTTCGACCAGTCGTAGACCTACGACTCAAAATACAGCGTTGAAATTCGGCTAGCTTCGACTAGTCGTGTGCAACTTACAACTAGTTGAAGGGGACCTATGACCAATCATAGACCACCTACGACCAGTCATGAAACCGCCAGATCTTATCGCGCCCAAATTTTCAAATATCTGTTAGTTCTACGACCAATCGTAGAAGTCTTTAGACCAGTTGAAGACATGATTTTCTTACCTATAAATAGAGTACGAATCTCAGAATTAAATATGAAATTGAAGCTAATTTAATTCGGCCTTGTGAGAGATAAGTCTATGCTCCATTTTAAGCTAAGTGTGCATATTTAATATTCTCTTTCTTTAGCTTTTCTTATTTGATTTTGTTTCTGTATTCCAATCTTATTTGAAACGAGGAATTGTTGTATTCCGTCTTCTTGGAATCAAAATCAAATAGAGCTACGCCCAATTGATTTAATTTAAAATTTGTTAGAACTTAGAACCATTACAAAGTGAGTATTGGACATTGAACTTTGACATTCAAATCTCTACTCCAACTTGGTTCTTCTGGGCTACTACAACGAAGGAGAAATTCAGGTATTTTATGTTTGTGTAATTTACTTTCATTTGATTTTCTTTTGGGATTTGCTAGAAAAATCTCATTGTATTAGTTATCTGAGGAGAGCCAGGAAAACTCAGAAGAGTGGTCTTTTTAATTATGTAAGCCCACAGAGAAAAACACAATTGTGAAGGTTTTGGGTGAACCTCGAAAACCTATCTTTGATAGTGAACGCTGATATCCCCTGTGTGAGGATATTAGGAGTGGAGTAGCGCTGTGTGGCTGTTGTTGAACAGTTGGTGTACACACATGCGAACCACTATAACTCTTTGTCTTGTGATTTGAATGCTTGCTTAAGTTTTATATCTCTTTTCATTCAGATTTGTGGAATGTATGTGTGGATGAGAATGTTGTAAAATTTACATTTCAAGCACAGTAGGAATGTTGTAATAATTTAGTTTTAAATTCTTGCAATTTATTTCAATTCCACTCTATTTATTTATTCCTCTCCGGTTTGAGTTATTAATACAGAGGACGTTCTAGAAATAAGGTTGTCCTGCCATAAACCCTTGGTTTTTATGGTGTAAGGTTGTCCTTAGAACTGAATTTGTATCAACCTCTCAATACTTGTTTAGTGAGGTTGCTTTTATTTCAGCATTGTGATTTGATTTAGTTTATTTGACTATCTATCTTTCTTTATTCCACTGTTAAAATTTTATTTTAGCATCGTCCTATTCACCCACCCACCACCCCCCCCCCCCTCTAGGACATATAGCTAGGCCATTTCACATTCTTGATAGGAGTAGGCCATCTAGGCCCATCCTGGATATGAGGAGAGAAAATCGTCACCATATATGGAAAGATTGGTGGTATCAGGTTTGGTATATCCACTGTTGAGGACCAATCCTTATGTTATGGATTAGATCTGTTGTCCTTCTATGAACCCCGCCATATATATAGGCTAATCATCGATTACGACTATGATTGTATACACACTTAGTATGTATTAGCATAACATTGTGATTGTATGGCCCATTATGACTGTGTGAGGCCCATTGCGATTGTATGAGGCCCATTGTGTAATTATATGAGGCCCATTGTGATTGTATAAAGCCCCTTGTATGTGCGAGGCCTAATTGTGATGTGTGAGACCCACCATGTGTATGTGATTGTGTGCACGCCACTCGTTCATTAGTACGGGCCATAGGCCACCTTATACATGCCCACCATGATGTATGTGATTATAATCATGTTAAGTATACTTTATGATACATGCCCATACTATAAATGTTATCTTATCTAGCTCCTAGGTTTGTCAAATTTTATAGTGCCAAAACCATTTAGAATCTGTATCTTGTTTTGCTGTTATTGTAAGATCAACTTCATGTCATCCTTACCAATCTTATCTACATTCAAGTACAAGATCAAGAAGTTCAAGTACAAGATCAAGAAGTTCAAGAACAACATCAAGAAGTTCAAGCACAAGATCAAGAGGTTCAAGAACAAAAAGTTCAAGTACTAAATCAAGTCTTCAAGCTTCAACTACTTTAAGAGAACGATATATGATGATTCAACCTCACAAGTAAGGTTTTTTTGACCTTAGATTGACCTTAAGATAGGTCATACAATTTTCACTTATGTCGTAAGTCATTTAATAGTTTTATAGGTCATTTTTCGACCAGTCCAAGTCATGGTTCGACTAGTCTAGACACTGGCTCGACCAGTCCAAGAATTTTCCTGACCAGTCTAAGGTTGTTGTGGATTTTTCAGAATTTTCTGTTGGATCCTCGACCAGTCTAGAGACTGCTTGACCAGTCGAGTGAACAGTACTCGACCAGTCGTGCAGGCTTGACTCAAAGTCCAGCAACATTTCTGGGTCCTACTCGACCAGTTGAGTACACTGCTCGACCAGTCGAGTAGCGATCTTCTCTTATCACACCAAAAATTTTAAAATGTTGTTGGTCCTTCGACCAGTCAAACTGACCACTAGGCCAGTCGAGCAAATAGTATTTTTGCCTATAAATTGAGGACAATTTTCAAAGTTTCATAACTCATTCCAAAGATATTAAAGTCAAAACTCTAAGAACTCAGTCCCCATTATTGTGAAGCTATTGTGAGGTATTTATAAATTATTTTCATAGCTTTTTGGTTATTCTATTATTTTATCTCTTGATTCCATTCTATTTGATATTAAAGGAGATTTTTGTATTTATCCCTTTGTGAGATCCAAGAAGTTAAATCCAAAGTATCCTAAGGTTGGATTTAAATTAAAATTCTTTTAGACCTAGAACCCTATCATTTGAAAGATTGAACATTGAACATTGAATATTCTACATCTCCAAAGAAGCAGTTCTACTGGGCTGCAACGAACTATTTTCTTCAGATAAGTATAATTTCAATTTTCTGTATTTGATTTGTAAGAATGCCAGAAAATCTTTCATTTTGGGTTTTGACTGAGATAGCCAGAAAATATCAGTGAGTGGGGTTTTTAATTGTGGTAGCCCTTGGAAAACACAATTATGAAGGTTTTGGGTGAACCTTGGAAAACTTATTTCATAGCGAAAGCCAATATCCCGTGTGTGAGGATATTGGGAGTGGAGTAGTTGTGTGGCTGTTTTCTAATAGTTGGTGTACACACAAACAAACCACTATAATTACTAGAGTTGTGGTGAATGTTTATTATTGTGCATTTGTGGTGAATGATTGTAATTTATTTTCTACACATGTGGTGAATGTTGTAATAGCAGTAGATATTTATTTCTGTTTTATTCTTTATTCCTCTGTATTGGTTTGGGACTTTGATACATAGATCGTTCTAGAAATCAGGTTATCCTACCATAAGCCATTGGTTTTGGTGTAAGGTTGTCCTTAGAACAACTTTTGTATCAACCTCTCAATACTTGTGCATTTGAAGTTACTATTTATTTCTACTATTTGGGATTGATAAGTGCTATCTTGTTCTAGTTCTTTCTTAATTTCACATTTAAATTTTAATTTGGCATAATCCTATTCACCCCCCCCCCCCCCTCTAGGACTCTTAACTCGACCTTTTCAAGTGGTATCAAAGCCTAATAGCTCATTTATTTGGATTTATTTCCTGAGCTAACCGATCTAAGCTTATATCATGTCAAATTTTGATAGTTTTTCAATTACTAGGCCACCACTATTTGATGGCTCCAATTATGCCTATTGGAAAGCCAGGATGAGACTTTTTTTGAGATCTATCATTGAAAATGTGTGGCAATCCACAATGACTAGGTGGAACCCTCATACCATTGAAGTTCTAGGTATTAATGGTATTAAAACTCTTAAGGTTGCACCTTATAATACTTGGACCACTCTTCAGAAAATGAGAGCAGTGCCAATGCCAAGGCTTTAAATGTAATTACTTACGCACTATCACCAGATGAATTCAAAAGGATTATATCTTATGATACTGCAAAATAAGCCTGGGATATCTTAGAAATGACACATGAGGGTACGACTGCTTTCAAGAAATCTAAACTTCAAATCCTCACCACTAGGTTTGAGGAAATATGTATGGAAGAAAGTGAAACATTCATGGACTTCTATACTAAGTTAAATGACATAGTCAACTCAATGTGGGGTCTTGGAGATATCATCATAGAAAGTAAAGTCTGTGCAAAGATACTGCGCTCATTGCCTGAAAGGTTCAATTCAAAAGTCACTGTCATTCAGGAACTTCGTGATATAGATAACATGCAGGTTGAAGAACGTGTTGGTTCTTTACAAACCTATGAGTTAAATTTTAAGGCTCCTAAAGGTAAATTTATAGCCCTAAAATCTTCTAAAGGTATTTCTCATAATTCTAATAATTCTGATTGCGAAAATTCAGAGGATGATATGGCACTTTTACCCAAGAAGTTTTATAAAATTTTCAAAAGTAAAAAGAGAGTTGATTTTCAAAAACCCTCTAAGAAGAAAAAGGGTAGATCTAAAACTTCGAAATCACTTAAAGACAGCCAATGTTTCAACTGCCATGAATATGGGTATTTGGCAAATAAATGTCTAAAGAAGGACAAACCTAAAAGGAAAGGTATGCTGGCTACATGGGATGAATCATCTTGCTCTGAAGCTTCTTTTGAGTCAAATGATTCTGAATCTGAGTCCGCTGATGAGGTTAAGGCCTTAATAACTCTAGCCAGAGTCACTTCCTTAGAAAGTTATGATTCAACTTACGATGAAAATCTGAGAAGTGATCATAAAAATGATGAAGATTCACGAGAGGCCTACAATGCCCTATACAGGGAGAGTTGTAAGATAGCTGTAAAATTAAAACTTCAAAAAGAAAAGTTTTTAAAGCTAAAAGAAAATTTTGATACTCTAGTTTTAGAAAAATTGCATCTATCTGATTATTTTCAAAAAACCAAGTGCGATTTGGATTACAAAACATCTCAAATTGAAAATCTAAATTCAAAGAATGATAATCTAAAATTAGAAGTCTCTTCTCTCATGAGTTTGAAGGATACTTGGAGGTATGCCTAGGGTTATCCTAAACTAGAAAGACTCCTAACCGGATCAAGGAAATGTGGCGATCGACCTGGTCTGGGCTACGATAAAAATACTCCTCCTAAAAGTAAGCCTACTTGTGAGACCCGTATCCTAGCCCATACCATTTCATATGCCTCCGTGATCCTCCCGGTTGAATTCCAGCGATCCACGATCTGTTATCGGCGTTTGCGCGTGATCCTGAGTCGTGTCCCGTATATCAGAGTCAGTTTGACTCAAAACTTGTACCCTTTTAACCGCGTTGAGGCGATACTCGGGCCAGGAGATGTGGGCCCGCGTTTAGTTTGAGGAAAACACCGCGTGTTGCAAATACTGAGAGAATCTCTACGACACATCACATCAATCAAGTACACATCACCCCCATCACTCACACCCATCCCCAAGTACAACCGCCATCCCCAAAAGTCAACTTTCTCTTACAACAAAGTACACCCTTCCATCACTCACCATCTCTCTCTCCCATCACTTCTCTCCCATCACCTCTCTCTCTCTCTCATTCTCTCTCTCATTCTCTAAGTAACCCACGTCTAAGCAAGCTCCATGAGAGAGCTTTATGTGGCCCACCTCGTATCTCCCATCCCCACACTTCAAAACCAATCTCAATCGTTGAAATTGTTTCTTTGGAGCTCTAGCATGCATTGGCAGAAGAAGGAAGAAGAGATCTTGAGGTGGGTGTTCATAATACTTGATTTTGATGTAGCGTCCACGTGATTTGGGACCCATCTTGATGTATGCATTGTATTAAGGGGCCCATAGTGGTGGGGTCCCTCCACCATCCGACATCTCTCTCTCTCTCTCTCTCTCTCTCTCTCTCTGCCCCCCCCTCTTTTTTTTCCCATTTTGCTGGCCCACCTAGGGACAATCCGGACTGTCCAACAGGTGGGACGGCCTTGCTATCCACCCTGCTGGACTAACCGTCCAGATGGACAATTTGGATGATGAGAAAACACTAATACCAGCTTGATCCAAAGGCTGGTGGGCCACGCTGACGTGGACCCCACTTGATGATTGTAAAGAATCCGCTGTCCAGCAATGGATGGTGGGGATCCACCTTGATTATTGTTCCAGGTTGTCCATCCTAGACGGGCCTAGATGGAGGAAAAATACAAATATCACCTTGGTCCTTGGTTGCTGGGCTACCCATGTGTGGACCCCACTATGATTCATGTATTTCACCCATGCCTGTGGGGTGCCCACGTGTGAACCCCATGTTGACGGTACGATCTCCATCGTCCAGACCTTGGACGGTGGAGCCCGTGTGATGTATGAGTTTTATCCGGACGCTGGGGCCCCTGTTCGATGTAAGTGTTGTATCCTCACCATCCAGATGGACGGTGGGAGTAATCACAATGTACGTGTGGTGCATCCACACCATCCAGCTACAAGGACAGTGGGACCCACCTAGAGATTATATGTTGCATCCACACCGTCCAAATTTCTGGACAACAAAACCGGATTAGCTGGTGTATCCCAAACCAGTAATACAGCTGGGGTAGTGACGTCAGCAAAACCTATGGGGCCCACACATGATATATGTGTCTTATCCATGCTACACAACAACCATGGGACCCACACACATGTGGACTCCACCGTGATGCAAGTGTTTCATCAACACCATTCATCATAAGGTCCGAGTTGTATCCAGACCATCCATCTGGGGGCCTCATCATGAGGTATGTGTGATAATCCTCACCGTTCATCCGTTCCTTATCATCCTAGGCCCATGGGTCTGGGAATGAGGCAGATTCAAATCTCACGTGGAGCACACTGCTGGACAACATGTTGTTCAGCATGTTCTCTAACGCTGTGGGGCCCACCACAGGTCCTATCATGATGTATGTTGAACATTTACACCGTGCATTTGATGGGTCCCTTTTGGGAAATGGGATTCCCTGAAAATCAGCCGTACACGGAACTTAGGTGGTCCACACCATCAAAAATCAGGTAAAGACATGCTAATTCATATAAAAGTACTTGTCGGGATCCACCTGAAATTTTGGATGCATTTGAAACTCGGTCTGACCCCCTTAACTAAGTGGGACACAACTATTGGATGGGTTGGATTTGTGAACCACAGCTTGGTGGGCCCAACTAATGATTATGAATGTTTTAATGAAGGGTGAACCTCTCATATGTGTGTCTGGTGTGGCCCATGCAAGCCACATATTGACTTGATTTTTAAGTCTTAGGCCCATTATGATGTATATGTGTTACACACTGTCCATTTATTTTGGGTCGTAGGCCTCATTACCTTGAGAGGCCCACTTATTGTGCACATGAGACCCATGGGATGTGGCCCATTGTGATTTATTTGAGGCCCAGGTACGAAGCCCATTGTGATATTTATTAGGCCCGTTGGCGCGGCCCATTTAATGCATATGAGACCCATACGTAGGGCCCACATGTTATGTATTTGAGGCCCATGTGCAGGCCCACCTGTTGTGTATATGAGGCCCATTATTGCGGTCTACTTGATGTGTATGAGGCCCATGTGCAGGGCCCACCTATGATATATATTAGGTCCATCTGTAGGGCCCACCCATTATGTATTAAGGCCCATGGGTTATGGTCCATTGTGATGTATTTTTGGCCCAGATAGTAAGGCCCGATGTTATGTATGAGAGGTCCATGGTAAGGCCCATTATGATGTAATTTCGGCCCATTTGGTAAGGCCCATTGCGATGTATTTCTAGCCCATATGTGCAGCCCATTGAGTTGTATATGTGGCTCAGGAGTGAGGCCCGGTGTGATATATGTGAGGTCCAGATGGTGAGGCTTAATGTGATGTATGAGAGACCCATGCAATGTGGCCCACTTGATGTGTATATGGCCCTTATGTGAGGCTATGATCCCACTATATGTTTGGCCCTATGTGGGCCACTCCTTGGGAGCAATGATGGTTAAATGTCCACATTGATGGGCGATGATGGTTAAATGTCCACATTGTGACCTTCCTTTAGGCTTTGTTAGGCCCGTTCTCACCGATTATCGAGAGTTGAGCCTGATTTCGATTATCGATTCTAATAGTCGAGGCCGATTATCGAGGCCATTTTCGATTGTCGAGGTTGATTGTTGAGGCCGATTTCGATTCCATTTGTTGAGGCCGATTCCGATTCCGATTATCGAGACTGATTACGATTGCCGAGGCCGATTGTTGAGGCCGATTTCGATTTCGATTGTCGAGGTAGATTGTTGAGGCCGATTCTAATTCTGATTATTAAGGCCAATTCCAATTTTGATTATCGAGGCCGATTATAATTGTTGAGGCCAACTGTTAAGGCTGATTTCAATTTCGATTGTCGAGGCTGACTGTTGAGGCCGATTTTGATTCTAATTATCGAGGCCGATTCCGATTGTTGAGGCCAGTTGTTGAGGCCGATTCCGATTCCGATTGTCGAGGTCGATTATTGAAGCCAATTCTGATTTCAATTCTGATTGTCGAGGCCAATTGTTGATGCCGACTCCAATTCTGATTGTCGAGGTCGATTATCGAGGCCGATTCTGATTGTCGAGGCCAATTGTTGAGGCCGATTCCGATTCCGATTGTCGAGGCTAATTGTTGAGGCTGATTTTGATTCCGATTGTTGAGGCTGATTCCGATTCTGATTGTCTAGGCCGATTGTTGAGGCCGATTCCGATTCTGATTATCGAGGTCGATTTCGATTGTTGAGGCCAATTATATAGGCTGATTGTCGAGGTCAATTATCGAGGCTGATTTCGATTGTCGATGTTGATTGTCAAGGCCCAATATGATGTATATGCGGCCTATATTTGAGGCCCATTGTGATGTGCATTCGGCTCGTGTTTGAGGCCCAATGTGATGTATATGAGGCCTATATTTGAGGCCCATTGTGATGTGTATCCGACCCATGTTTGAGGCCTGATGTGATGTATATGCAGCCCGTATTTGAGGCCCGTTGTGATATGTATTCTGCCCGTGTTTAAGGCCCAATGTGATGTATATACAGCCCGTATTTGAGGCCCATTGTGATGTGTATCTAGCCCGTGTTTGAGGCCTAATGTGATGTATAGCGGCCCGTATTTGAGGCCCGTTGTGATGTGTATGCAAGCCATGTTTAAGGCCCAATGTGATGTATACACGGCCCATATTTGAGGCTCATTGTGATGTGTATTTAGCCCGCATTTAAGGTCCAATGTGATGTATATGAGGCTATGTGATGAGGCCCATTGTGATGCATTTGAGGGCCAGGCGATGGAGCCCATTGTGATGTATGTTAGGACTATGTGAAAGGCCCATCATGATGTGTATTAAGCTCTTGAGTGAGGCCCATGGTGTTATATATTTGGCCCTTGTGTGAGGTCATGGGTCTATGTGGGCCATTCCTTGGGGGCAATGTTGGTTAAATGTCCACATTATCGAGGTCGATTGTCGATGCCAGTTATTGATACCGATTATGGGTATGTAACAGCATAGCATCATGAGACATGCCCATACACATCATCTAGATGTTTGTTATGAGATGTGGTTGACCATTTCATATGTCATTGGGCAGGTTGTTATGAGACTCCCTGAGAGGAGGAGGTTATCTCACATGAGTGCACGGTATGCACAGGATTGATGCATGACTAGATTGTATGACTATGCACTTTGCATTGTGTGTTGTGATTACTGTACGCCCTAACGATATCAGGGTCGTAGCCTCCACAGGCATATCGTGGATGGCCAGATGGGACACCGAAAATCTGTTATTAGCATCAGGCTGCCATAGATGGCCCTGGGTGAAAATTTCTAAACCCTATTGTAACTAGAGGACGCCCAACATCGAGACTGAGTGGATATATATGAGCGTATGAGGGTCGTATTCAGTAGGTCGTGTCTTCTACTGTGTCATTATCGATTGGGAGGAGGTGTGGCCTTACCCGCCTGAGGGAGTAAGCATAGCTAAGCTGAGTTTGACCAGCTCGTTAATGGGTCTGCTATCGACGTGCTAGGTAAATATTGGCTGACTACTGGCCAGGCGGATAGTGAGGCCTCTTCCACTGACCCAGTTGTGCACTTAATGGGGTGGCAAGCTGGTGTGGAGTGTGCTAAACACCAATAATAATCCCAGAGATGAACAGTATTGATATGTGGATTTATTGAGTAGGAGTTGCATACTCATTCATTCATTCATTCATTCACTATCCACTCGGGCTGGTGGTGCACAACTATTTGTTACGTGTACCTTCGTAATGGTCGGGATTTCGGTTGGGGCGTTCGACTAACCTGAGATTAAGAGTTTACCACATTGAGTCTGACTATCCAAATTAGGTATGGGACTGGTTTGGATAGAAGCCCCTTATGATGAGCCCCATAACATGCGATACTACATACTATCATTCTGACTTCATACTCCAGCATGGTCATTCCATTCGCACCGCTTATTGCATTACATTCGTGGCATATGGCATTTTAGGTTACTGTGTTTCTACATTTGTATGGTCTAGGTATGGATGACGCTATTCGTGAACTCATCAGGAATTGTATATTACATTGCATCTTCAACATTTGATATTTGGCTCTTTATGAGTCCTCATTTGCATAGCTGATCTGTATTACGTATTTTAATATTGATTGACTCATGGACTTGTTAGTATTTTCGCTTACTCTGATATCGTATGATTCATGATCTTACCGGTATTTTTGATATTGTATGATTATGACATTGTATTGAATACTTAGTACTTACCTTGTGCACACACTTACACCATCTTTTAAGTTTTCTATAAGCTTATGCACGATAGATACATACAGGTGATGTTAGGTTGCAACGGCGTTGAGCATGGAGCGTGCAGCTAACTTATGGAGCTTTAATTTTGACATATGTATTTCCCTTTTAGCATTGTATTCAAAGTTTATATTAGTGGATATGTGATGATGATGTTGCTTTTGTGATTTGGGTATACTTATGGTTATGCTTATTACGAGTTAATGTACATTGAAAAATCCTCCTTGTAGGATCCCAGGATTGGAATCTAGCGTATGGACGCTGGGAGCCAAGAATAAGGTACTACGGAGGCTATCGACACTAGATTCGGCAATCGGGAATTTTGTGAACCCGGTTTCCAAGTTTGGGGCATGACACTACTCCTCCTAAGTTTAAAGGGGAATCCTCTAACTCAAAGGGGAAAAATCTAAATCAAAATAGTTTTAAAAATCCTAAAACTTTTCAGGGTATGAAACCTAAAAGCAATCATATCAGCTATAAAAATTAACTCATAACCCCTTGGCTGAAAAAATTGTGGATCTACTTAAGGAGCTTTTAAAATCCAACTCGAATGGTAGAATATATAACAAGTATAAGTATCGAAAAACCAACAATGTTCCAAAACCCAAAACTGTAATGAAATGGGTCCCTAAGGTTACTTGTTTGGTTGCTCACACTACTTTCAAGGCTTCAAGTCAATCAAAGTGGTACCTAAACAATGGATGCTCTAGACATATGATAGGTGACAAAGATTTGTTCACCAATCTCAAAGATATGGCTACTGGTTCAGTCACTTTCGCTGATGGTAGTAATTGTAGAATTGTTGGCCAAGGTACGGCTCAACTCTTTGATCTTCCACCATTTGAGAATGTCTTGTTTGTAAAAGGTCTTAAGCATAATCTTTTAAGTATATCATAAATCTGTGATAATAAATATAACGTCAAATTCAATAATCAAGGGTGTGAAATTTCTAATGAGAATGGTTTTGTGATATTGACAAGTCACAGAACTTCTGAGAACTACTACATAGTCAGTAACTCAAGCTCGTTTAAGTTATCATGCTACATGGTCCAAACAAATGAATCTGATCTATGGCATAAACACCTAGGACATGTACACTATCGTAATCTCTATAGACTGAGCAAAGGTGAAGTAATACATAGTCTACCCAAGTTAAAGAAAATGGATAAAATCTGTGGCGATTGTCAGATTGGAAAACAAACTAGAAGTGCTCATAAGAAAGTGAACTCTAGTGCCACATCCAAACCTCTTGAGCTCCTCCACATGGATCTAGTTAGACCCATTAGAATGGAGAGTTGAGGTGGTAAAAAATATATTCTGGTAATAGTAGATAATTTTACCAGGTTTACATGCGTAGTTTTCATGAGAGAGAAATCTGAAACTCTCAATGAAGTGAAAAGGGTACTCAAGCGTATTCAAACTGAGAAAGAATCACCAGTTATTAAAAAATGAAGTGATCATGGTTCCGAATTTGATAATAGCAGCTTTGAGAAGTTCTGTAGCAATCACGGGATATCGCATGAATTTTCTACTCCTAAGACACCTCAACAGAATGAGGTTGTTGAAAGAAAAAATCGTGTACTTCAAGAGATGGCTAATGTTTTACTAAATAGCATGAAACTTCCTAAAAAACTTTGGGCTGAAGCTGTTAATACTATTTATTATATTATTAATCGTGTATATACTAGAAAATTGAATAATAAGACTACATATGATATGTGGTTCAATAACAAGCCAACAATCAAATATTTTCAAGTTTTTAGTAGCAAGTGCTATATTCTACATGACTGGGAAAATTTGAGAAAATTCAGCACTAAAAGTGGTGAAGGTATTTTCCTAGGATATGCTCTAAATAGTCGAGCGTATTGTGTTCTCAATAAGAGGACCGATGTAATTTAGGAAGCCATTAATGTTGTCATAGATGATCATCTGAATACATCTACCTCTAGTTCAGAAGATGATGAAGTCTCATTAATTGATAAACCAGACTCTTCATCTAGTCAAAATAATGACATTGAACTACGATCAGTTAAAGACCATCCAACTGATCAAATACTTGGGGATCCTCTAACTGGTGTGTGCACTCGTAAACAACTTGAAAACATATGTAACTATGTGTGCTTCACTTCCCAGATTGAGCCAGCCAATGTAAAAGAAGTACTTGCTGATAAAAACTGGATTATAACTATGCAAGATGAACTTAGTCAATTTGTTCAAAATGATGTATGACATTTGGTTCCTAGACCTGATGATAAACACATAATTGGAACTAAGTGGATCTTTAAAAATAAGTTTGATGAATTAGGTAACATTATAAGAAATAAGGTGAAATTAGTTATACAAGGGTATACTCAAATAGAAGGCATCGATTATGATGAAAACTTTACCCCAGTAGCTCGTCTTGAATCAATCAGACTATTCATATTCATTGCTTATTACAAAAATTTTAAAATCTATCAAATGGATGTTAAGAGTGCATTCTTGAATGGTGATCTACATGAGAAAGTATATGTAGAATATCCTAAGGGTTTTGAAGATCCTAAACTTTTTAACCATGTCTATCCTCTGAAAAAGGCACTCTATGGTTTAAAACTAGCTCCCAGGGCATGGTACGAAAACTTGACTAAGTTTCTACTAAGTCATAACTTTGTAATGGGGAGTGTTGATAAGACATTATTTGTAAAGAAATACAATGATCACATTCTAATAGTGCAGATAAATGTTGATGACATTATCTATAGATCTACTTGTGCTAACATGTCTGTTAAGTTTGAAGAATTAATGAAGTCTAAGTTTGAAATGATCATGGTAGGAGAATTGAACTATTTTTTAAGTCTACAAGTGAAATAGCTTGCTGATGGGATATTTATCTCTCAAACCAAGTATGCTCTAAACTTGGTAAAAAAAATTGGATTTGAGAGCGATAAGAACTTCGATACTCCTAGGAGTACGACATGTAAACTCTCTAAGGATTCAATAGGTAAAAGTGTAAATCATAAGTTGTATCACAGTACGTTAGGTAATTTATTATATTTAACTACGAGCCGACCTGATATTGTATTCAGCGTAAGAATCTGTGCTAGATATCAATCGGACCCTACAGAGTCTCACCTGCTTGCTGTAAAGTGCATTTTAAGATATGTCGTAAGTTCGGCCACACTTGGCTTGTAAGACCCGTTTCCTAGTCTGTACTGTTCTGTCGACTGCCGCGATCCTTCCAGTCAAATTTCGGCAACCTGCGACCTATAATCGACATTTACGCGTGATCCTAAGCCATATCCTGTAGATTTGAGTCAGCTTAATCTGAGCCATGTACCATTGCTACCACACCGTTGCCGCAGTTCCAACGCTGCATCTCGTGCGCCAACCCGACACTTAGATCATAAGATGCGGACTGTGCATTATAATGGTCGTGGATCTCATATTACGGGACCCACCCATCCCATGTGGCACCAATCTCTAGGTAATCATGAGGGTGATGGATGACATCACCCTAAATATAGCCACCCTACCATAGCTATAGCCACCTTACCCTAGCTATAGCCACCCTACCTTAGCTATAGTCACCCTACCCTAGCTATAGCCACCCTACCCCCTAGCCTTCTTACAAACATTTATTGCTAGCCACCCTCCCTTACAAGTAATCATGGCCTACCTAAGCTACTCTCTCGCTCCTTACAACCCTCTCTCTCTCTCTCTCTCATTTCTCATCACTTTTCCCAAGCAAGAGAAGAGGCTCACGTCCAAGCTCCTCTAAGAGAGAAAAGTGATATTGGTGGCCCACTTCCCATCTCAAAAAAATCCTTCATCCAAACCATCTACTTCTCATCTCCCTCCATCAAAGTGAAGCACAAGGAGATTGGCTTTCCAACGGACCAAGAAGATTGACGGTGGGTGCTTATTAGGATAGATTTTCATGTTTTGATGATGGGCCAAGTGAGGCCTACCGATTGATGGTGTGGATCTCACTTTGGACCCTAGGTGTGGCCGATGGCCCACTTTGATGCTCATGATCATTCCATGATGGGGTCATTCTCCATGGACCCCATCATGATGTTTATTTTCCTTGCATAAAAAGAAGTCATCTAGACCATCCATTTTGGGTGGAGAAGGGATCTCCACCGTTGATCCTTGATTTGATGGGCCCATGTGTAATGGGACCCACTTGATGTATGATTTCTTATAAGGGAGGGCTCATAGTGGCGGAGCCCTCCATCACACGTGTCCCTCTTTCACTCATTCCCTCTCCCTCTCTTTTTATTTATTTATTTTTGTGTGTGATGATATGGCCGTGTGGCCCACTTGGATGGACCCCACCATAAAGCATGTATTGAATCTAAATCATTTGTAGGTGAGGCCCGCTTTATATGTATTGTATACACACTATCCATCATTTGGTGGCCCACCTGAGAAGGGCCCACCTTATATTTGTGTTGTGTCAAGCCTTCCAGCGTCCAGAGACGCTGGACGTGAACCGTAAAAAAAAAAAAGGGATTCTTTTTATATTTTGGGGTGGGCCACTCATTCAGGCCCCACCTTGATCTATAGGACTAATCCACACCAACCATTCTATTTCCCAAATCATTTTAGGTGTTGAGCCGAAAGATGAAGCTGATCCAAGCTTCTGGCGGGCCATACCTTTCAAAATAGTGATTCTCATCGTTTAAATTCACTTTAATTTTTGCTACACGCCGAAATATATTCGATGTTGGACTTGTTTGGCTTGTCTTGAGCCATAGAATGCAATGACTAGAGTGGATTCACTTGATGTGGGCCCCACATATGGAAAACCTCAAAAAAATGAGATTTCAAAATATATATATATATAAAATCAAATTTAGGTGCAACGCCTACTGCTGCTAGCATCAGCGTGAAATGGGCAGGGACCCACGGCTCCATCTTGGGCCCCACCATGATGTATATTTGTCATCCAACCCATTCATATGGTGGGCCACTTCCGGCAGTGGGCCCCCTCCAAATTCCAGCCACATCCAAGACTCAGGTGGCCCACATCATAGGAAACAATGGTGATTATACGTCTGCCCTTGAAACCCATTTTTGGGTCCATAAAAGTTTTGGATCAAGATGAAATTTGTTTCTCCCTTTCAGCCATGTACATGTGACCTTATCAATGGATTAGATGGCATATAGACATGGTGGTGGGCCCCACGTGGGACCCACAGTGATGTACGTATTTCATTCTCACCGTCCATCGTCTAAACACCCCCCCCCCATCTGTTCTATCCACACCGTCCAGGGACGGTGTGTGTGT